>NC_065449.1:233128552-234565614 GCF_917563875.1 Diabrotica virgifera virgifera
CAAATTTTGTTTAAAATTATGGTAGAATTATTTTATTTTTAAATTAAATAAACATATTCAGTACAATTCAAAGTTTATTCAAAGAAAAATCCAAGACCAAATATTGAAAAATAAGCCAACGGTGGCAATTTTCTACAGGCAGCTCCAAAAAAATGGATTTTGCAGTAGAACTCGTCAATGGATCATATGAAACACAAAATTGAAAAATATTTTATTAGTTTATAACTTATAAGTTTATCGAGGTAACGCTGTTGAGGTTTTTTAGTTTTAACGATTTTTGAGACAATATCGAATATGACAAATCAACAATATCGAAATGAAACTAATAAGATCAATAGCGGGCATATCATTAAGAGACAGACAAAGCAACAGAAGTATACGAGAACGTTGCAAAATTCAAAATATTAACAGGTGGATAAAAACAAGAAAGAAAAACTGGAACGAACATGTAACTCGAACATCTGTAAAAACAACAAGCCGTATAGCAGAAGACCCGTTGGAAGGCCGCCGAAAAGGTGGAAAGACAATGTGCAGTCAACAACAACTGAAACGGAATAAGAGGCAGACAAACAGGAGTAATCTTAGTCGCGCGAAGAAGAAGAAGAAGAAGAAGATTTTTGAGTTTTTGATATTACTCAAAATACAAGTCAAAATAACGAAATTTTTGTAAAAAAAGGGTGAAAATCAACATATTTATTATTGTTAACCAAAACATATCTCGACAGAGTTACCTCACGAAATGTCTAAAGAAAATCTATGAAAAATTTTCTTACCTATATACCAGGGGTGGACAAACTTCTTTTAGTAAGGGACACAAAATATTTTTGGTCTATTACCAAGGGCCGCAATATTTGTTACCTTAGCATGTTCGAATTTTGAACTTTTTACTAATTTTGTTTAAGGGGGGGGGCATGGTTTGAAATCAACATTTCAAGCACCTTTTCTCAAATTTTGTTTAAAATTATGGTAGAATTATTTTATTTTTAAATTAAATAAACATATTCAGTACAATTCAAAGTTTATTCAAAGAAAAATCCAAGACCAAATATTGAAAAATAAGCCAACGGTGGCAATTTTCTACAGGCAGCTCCAAAAAAATGGATTTTGCAGTAGAACTCGTCAATGGATCATATGAAACACAAAATTGAAAAATATTTTATTAGTTTATAAGTTTATCGAGGTAACGCTGTTGAGTTTTTTTAGTTTTAACGATTTTTGAGACAATATCGAATATGACAAATCAACAATATCGAAATGAAACTAATAAGATCAATAGCGGGCATATCATTAAGAGACAGACAAAGCAACAGAAGTATACGAGAACGTTGCAAAATTCAAAATATTAACAGGTGGATAAAAACAAGAAAGAAAAACTGGAACGAACATGTAACTCGAACATCTGTAAAAACAACAAGCCGTATAGCAGAAGACCCGTTGGAAGGCCGCCGAAAAGGTGGAAAGACAATGTGCAGTCAACAACAACTGAAACGGAATAAGAGGCAGACAAACAGGAGTAATCTTAGTCGCGCGAAGAAGAAGAAGAAGAAGATTTTTGAGTTTTTGATATTACTCAAAATACAAGTCAAAATAACGAAATTTTTGTAAAAAAAGGGTGAAAATCAACATATTTATTATTGTTAACCAAAACATATCTCGACAGAGTTACCTCACGAAATGTCTAAAGAAAATCTATGAAAAATTTTAGGTGGATCTGTCAAGTAGGTAGTTTTTGAGTTACAATGTCCACCGCCTTTGAAAATAGCAGTTTTGACAAAAACGCGTTTCGTTTGACAACTTTTATTTCAATTTGTTTTTTGTGTGTCCAATCGTAAAGTGATGCACGCCGGAATATTGTTTTGAATCGCAGAGTAATTTACAAAAGAGACGGGAACAGCTGTTGAACGTATCTCACTACGCTCAAGCTACTGCAAAGCGAGTCGAAGGTAGGGATATAAAACATGCTTTACTTCTGGTAATTTTACTTCGGTCAAGCTGAAAATTTTAGAGAGTATTCTTGAAGTTTATTTATTTATGTACTTTCATTTAAAATAAAGTTTGAAATAAATATAGTTATGTACTTTCATTTAAAATAATAAAAAAATCAAAAATTTCATTTTTATAAACCGTACCCCTCTTTCCTTAACAGCATTCGCACTTAATTAAGCATGGTATTTCCTTTAAATATATGTGTAAATATCTGATGTTCTGAAAATTGTTCATGGACGTAATCTTTAAGTTTTCTCAACATTACAATATTTTCTCCTCTGAAATTTGCTCCGTCAGTTGTTACACTTACTAGGTGGTTATAGCGTTAATTTAAAATTTTCCAAACAGTACCAGACTACTTCAAAAAAATATCGTTTCCATTATGTTGAAAATTTGCGGAAAAATCAACCGCTGCGAAAGTGTTAATTAATAGCTTCATTATCTATATTTATTTATTAATATTAGCAATAATTAAAAAAAAATCTTTAAATGATAATAGATCATTTCTTTTCCGCGGGCCGCAAAAAAATATGTAAAGGGCAGCATGCGGCCCGAGGGCCGCACTTTGCCCACCCCTGCTATATACAATAGTGCACCCAAAAAGTTACAACCCTTTGAAGTTACAAAATGAAAATGGATTTTTTTTCATATATCAAAAACTCTTAGAGATTTTTTATTGAAAATGGACATGTGGTATTCTTATGGCAGCAGCATCTTAAATATAAATTAAAGTAAAATTTGTGTACCCCATAAAAATTGTATGGGGGTTTTGTTCCCTTAAACCCCCCAAACTTTTGTGTACATTCCAATTTAATTTTTATTGTGGCACCATTAGTTAAACACACTGTTTTTAAAACATTTTTGCCTCTTAGGACTTTTTCGATAAGCCAGTGTTTATCGAGATATTTTGAATGTTTATCGAATCCACCACATATTTGTATATGGTTAATTACGATTATAAAGACCTGTTAATAATCTGAAAATATATTTATAATTTACATTTTTAAGTATATTTTGAAAAAGAAGCCACATCTCGATAAAAGGTGACTAATCAAAAAAAGACTAAGAGGGAAAAAAGTTTTAAAAACACTGTGTTTAACTAATGGTACCACAATAATAGTTTAATTGGAACGTACATAAACATTTGGGGGGTTTAAAAGAACAAAACTCCCATAAAAATTTTATGTAAATATATTAAACAAGAATAAAAAACCGCTAAACGCCGTAAAAATGAGTGGCGCATAAAATATTCCAGCTACAAAAGATCTGATATGAATATTACGTGGCGCGAAAATGGATTTTCATTTGATGCAAAACAAAATTCTAGTTTTATTTTAAAAGATTTTTCCATAATATTTGCTAAATTTGAAGTAAACGCGCCACAAAAGAGTAACTTTGATACAGTTTGAATTTTGAAACTCTTTTGTGGCGCGTTTACTTCAAATTTAGCAAATATTATGGAAAAATCTTTTAAAATAAAACTAGAATTTTGTTTTGCATCAAATGAAAATCCATTTTCGCGCCACGTAATATTCATATCAGATCTTTTGTAGCTGGAATATTTTATGCGCCACTCATTTTTACGGCGTTTAGCGGTTTTTTATTCTTGTATCAGGAGTTTTTCAAAGTTATTTATAAATTAAATGTATGAAGTTGAATGCAATGTTCCTCTATTACACGTCAAGCTTTATAAATGGTCACCTTTGTTGCATTATCTCCCAAATGATCTAGTGTCCGTTGAATGTACACTAGATTTTTTTTTATTCGAAATAGATTGAAAAAAATTGAGATGGCCGGTAAATGAAGTCGGATTGCCCGTTGCCAGATCAAATTTAGCGTCGTAACCACTACAACTACATAAACCATTTCGGGAATAATCGTAAATTGGATTATACTTCTGTAGCTTAAAAACTTCTAAACGGCTTAACCGATTTTGATCAGTAAACCTGAGTTTGAAACGTATTGACCAGTAGTATCTGATGGATCTAAGGTCAAGTATGAAAATTGAAGCTACTACAGGAATTATTGAGCTTGAGAAACCGTTTTTCCCACAGGAAATAGATTTTATCATACTTATGAAGCCTATAACCTAAAAAATTCAAATTTTCCGGGATATGAGGTATACACCGTTAAATTCGTCTGGTGTACTTCTATAAACGCTAAGTTATTGGCGCAATTTGTAGGTTGAAATGTTGAGTAATTGTCGAAAAACCAAAATTTTCAAAGTTTAGTTTTTCAGTTTTTCGGCTATACTGAGCCGTGTGTATGTCTGATTCTGACGGCTTAGACACCATTTGAAAGCTTAAGTCAACACTATTAATTTGATGTATTTGCGGTTCTCCTGGCTCTTCTTGATCCGAATATATATACCCCCAAAACATATGCCGTTTTGTACCTACCAAGTCCTATAGCTGGCTTATGGGTGGTCAAAAGTCACAAACTACACCGGTTCTAAATCGGCCCTGACCCCCTCTTCAAACACAGAGGAAAAATATCAAATCGGTTTAACTTTCAAACACACATACATATATATCCACAAACATTTTCCCTTTTTTAAATAAAAATTAAGTCACATTTCTAAGCTCTATAACTTTTGAATGGTATAACCGATTTTCAAAATTAGACATGCGTTAGAAAGGTAATGATCAGTACTGTTAGAAGCCGCAAAGGTCGGACTTAAATTTTTGAAGTTTTTGGGAGTTTTGGGGGCCAGAACGAAAAACAGACCTAAATAGGAAGGGCCGTAAAATCGACACCCTTGGACCAAAATGGATGGTTGACATATGAATGGGTGAGTCTTTTTCTGAACTTGAAGATGGGAGTTGGCACAATTTTCAATTCAGTCAGATTTAGAAAATTGAAAATTTGGTGTATATAATAGTGTCGCGTGTAGGGGGGCGTATTTCTGCGCCACTGGCGAGAACTGCCGTTCTCTGGTAATTTTTTCGATATAAAACTAACAGCTTCGATAACCAATAAATCGATAACTATTAATTTTATCAAAAAAATATATAATGAACATTTTTTTGCTTATAATTAATATTTTTACCAACATTTGCGGTCAAAATATAATAAAAAATTTCCACCCTCGAGATGAAGTGGCAACAACCCCATGGTAAAAGCGTCTTTCGGCATCATATAGATTTTGATCCTTGGACTATCCACTACTTATTGTCAAATTTTCAAGCAAATCTATCCATTCTGTAAAAATTGCGAAGTGAAAAATTTCAGTTCCTGGACTAATTATACTTTTGAAGCTCTATAACTTCTGAACGGTTTACCTAATATTGATCACTAAACATGAATTTAAAACGTATTGACAAGTAGTATCTGACCAGCATCCAAGATCGAGTATGATAACTGAACGTATTACAGGAATTATTGAGTTTGAAAAACCGTTTTTCCCGTAAGAAATAGATTTGATTATATTTATGAAGCCTATAACTTAAAAATTCGAATTTTCCCAGATATGAGGTATACACCGTTAGACGAGTCCTGAGTCCTTCTACAAACGCTCAGTTATTGGTGCAATTCGTAGGTTGAAATTTTGAGTAATTGTCGAAAAACCAAAATTTTCAAAGTTTAATTTTTCAGTTTTTTGGCTATGGCGAGCAGTGTGTATGTCTCAGCTTGATCGCTTAGGCGCCACTTGAAAGCTTAACTCAAACCTATTGATTTGGTGTATTTGCGGTTTTCCTGTCTTTCCTTGAACCTAAGATATATACGCCCAAAAAATATGCTATTTTGTATCTACCTAGTCCTCTAGCTGGCTTACGGGTAGTCAGAAGTCAAAAATTAGACCGGTTCTGAATCGGCCCCCACACCTTCTTGAAACACAGAAAAAAAAAATTCAGATCGGTGTAACTTTTCCACACACATACATACATACATACATACATACATATCCACAAACATTTTCCATTTTTTAAATAAAAATTGAGTCATATTTCTGAGCTCGATAACTTTTGAATGGTATAACCGATTTTCAAAATTAAACATGCGTTGGAAAGGTAGTGATCTGTGCTATCAGAAGCCGCAAAGGTCGGGCTTAAATTTTTGAAATTTTTGGGAGTTTTGGGGACGAGAACGAAAAACAGGCTTTAAATGGGAAGGGCCGTAAAATCCACACCCTTGGACCAAAATGGAGAGATAACATATGGATGGACGAGTCTTTTCCTAAACTTTAAGATGGGATTTGGCCCAATTTTCAATTCAGTCAGGTTTGGAAAATCGAAAATTTCGTGTATATATAGTGTCGCTTGTAGGGGTGTTGTGCGCCACTGGTGAGAACTGTCGTTCTCTGTGGACAAGAAGCCGCATCTCGATAAAATCTCGCTTATCAAAAAAATACTAAGAGCCAAAATAGTTTTAAAAACGTTGTGTTTAAATAATGTTACCACAATAATGAATTAATTGGAACGTACACAAAAGTTTGGGGGGGTTTAAGGGATCAAAACCCCCATAAAATTTTTATGGGGTGGACAAATCTCACTATAATTTTGTTTTAAGATTTAACTGCCATAAGAATGATACATGTCCATTTTCAATAAAAAATATTGAATAGTTTTCGATATATTGAAAAAAATCGATTTTAATTTTGTAACTTCAAAGGGCTATAACTTTTTTTATGAGCACGTTTGTACTAAGGTAAGTTAGGTTCAATCGAACTATTTTTGACTCCAAAATGTGTGGTATAATTTATGACCAATCTTTTCGGGACACCCTGTATATGCCGTCACATTCCGTCTACTCGTCTAGAAAAAACTATAACCAATGTTGATTACATTTACTCAAAATATGAAAGTAAGAAATTAAAAACAGCTTATGTTTCATTTCAGTCCAGTATTGTTTCCGATGCATAATGTTATTATTGGTCTTGCGCTGGCTTTACACATTATTGACATTATCTCAGTGTTAATATGCCAGGTATCCGTAGCTGGACAGTGTAATCCCAAGGTATTTGATTTCCATTACTTGTTCAATGGGGAATAGGGAAAGAAAGAGAGATGATGTATACCATTAAAAGAGAAATTTACAATATTTCAAACACATAATGGGAAACGGCACTAATAGTGTGATAAAATTGATTCAAAAAATGATATAACCCAGACATCCAAAGTGAAAGTTATCCTCCAACACCAAATTGTTCTATATGGTCCATATAATGTTCAGAAAAAGTCACACCATTTTGAGCGTCGGGTTTGGGGGTGAGAGGGGGAGAAGTCGGTAAATTCGTAGTTTTTTAAGTTTTTCGTCAATATTTCTAAAACTATGAGGTTTAGCATGAACAACCTTGTATACAAAAATGTTTTACATTAAATTTGAAGTAAAAAAGGCCCTATACATAATTCTAAAATGAACGGTTCCAAAGTTTCGGATGTAGTATAGTATAATTGGTCCAAAAAAAGGCCTAAGCCAGACATCCAAAGTCAAAGTTTTCCTCCAACACCAAATTGTTCTATATGGTCCACATATTGTTCAGTACAAAGTTACACCATTTTAAGCGTCCGGTTTGGGGAAGAGATGGTGAGAAGTCGGTAAATTAGTAGTTTCTTTACGTTTTTCGTAAATATTTCTAAAACTATGTTTAAGCGTAAATAATGTTCTAAACAAAAACGTTCTACATAAAATTTAAAACAAAAATGGTTCCATCCATAATTGTTATAAAATCAACGGTTCCAGAGTTACGGAGGGTGAAAAGTGGAGGTTTTCGATACTTTTTACATTTTTTGGCAATTGATGATGATTTTGGTTGGTGAGGTTGACGTTTCTTCAAGGGATTATCACTAACATAGCATCTGCCATTGAAATAGCAAATCCTGTTAACGAAATTTTTCAATCAATAAAAATATTATAAGTTGCCCCAAAAATATAAAAAGTATCGAAAACCTCCACTTTTCACCTTCTGTAACTCTGGAATCGTTGATTTTATAACAATTATGTATAGGACCTTTTTTGTTTTAAATTTGATGTATAGTATAGTATAGTTGATCCAAAAGATGGCATAACCCAGACATCCAAAGTGAAAGTTATTCTTCAACACCAAATTGTTCTATAATATGGTCCACAAAATGTCCAGAAAAAAGTCACACAATTTTGAGCGTCGGGTTTGGGGGGAAGAGGGGGAGATATCGGTAAATTCGTAGTTTTTTAAGTTTCTCGCCAATATTTCTAAAACTATGCGGTTTAGCATGAACAACCCTCTATACAAAATTGTTCTACATTAAATTTGAAATAAAAAAGGTCCTATGCATAATCTTTCTAAATTGAATGGTTCCAAAGTTACGGAGGTAGTATATTATAACTGGTCCAAAAAAAGGCCTAACCCAAACATCCAAAGTAAAAGTTTTCCTCCAACACCAAAATGTTCTATATGGTCCACATATTGTCCAGTAAAAAGTTACACCATTTTGAGCATCCGGTTTGGGAGGGAGATAGGAGAGAATCCGGTAAATTTGTAGTTTCTTTTTACGATTTTCGTCAATATTTCTAAAACTATGCTTTAGCGTACACAATGTTATATACAAAATATTCTACATGAAATTTAAAACAAACAATGTTCTATACATAATTCTTATAAAATCAACGGTTCCAGAGTTACGGAGGGTGAAAAGTCGAGGTTTTCGATACTTTTTATATTTTTTTAGAAATATTTATGATATAACTATACCAAAAACCCATACATCCAAAGTGAAAGTTATCCTCCAACATCAAATTGTTCTGTATGGTCCACATAATGTTGAGAAAAAAGTCACACCATTTTGAGCGTCGGATTTGGGGGAAGAGGGGGGAGAAATCGGTAACTATAAAAAGTATCGAAAACCTCCACTTTTCACCCACCGTAACTCTGGAACCGTTGATTTTATAACAATTATGTATAGAGCCTTTTTTGTTTTAAATTTTATGTAGAACATTTTTCTATAGAACATTCCTTACCCTAAAGCATAGTTTTAGAAATATTGACGGAAAACGTAATAAAACTACTAATTTACCGATTTCTCCCCCATCTCCCCCCCAAACCGGACGCTCAAAATGGTGTAACTTTTTACTGAACAATATGTGGACCATATAGAACAATTTGGTGTTGAAGGAAAACTTTTACTTTGGATGTCTGGGTTAGGCCTTTTTTTGGACCAATTATACTATACTACCTCCGTAACTTTGGAACCGTTCATTTTAGAAGGGTTATGCATAGGGCCTTTTTTTATCTCAAATTTAATGTAGAAAAATTTTGTGTAGAGGGTTGTTCATGCTAAACCGCTTAGTTTTAGAAATATTGACGAAAAACCTAAAAAACTACGAATTTGCAGATTTCTTCCCCCTCTCCCCCCAAACCCGACGCTCAAAATGGTGTGACTTTTTTCTGAACATTATGTGGACCATATAGAACAATTTGGTGTTGGAGGATACCTTTCAATTTGGATGTCTGGGTTTGGGTCGAACTATACCATACTAGTAGAACATTTTTGTATAGAACATTGTTTACGCTAAAGAATATTTTGAGAAATATTGACGAAAAATTTAAAAAAACTACTAATTTACCAATTTCTCCCCCATCTCCCCACCCCAAACCGGACGCTCGAAATGGTGTAACTTTTTACTGAACAATATCTGGACCATATAGAACAATGTGGTGTTGGAGGAAAACTTTTACTTTTAATGTGTGGGTTAGGTCTTTTTTGGACCAATTATACTAAACTGCCTCCGTTACTTTGGAACCGTTCATTTTAGAAGAATTATGCATAAAGCCTTTTTTGTTATAAATTTAATGTAGAACATTCTTGTATAGAAAGTTGTTCATGATAAACCGCATAGTTTTAGAAATATTGACGAAAAACTTAAAAAAACTACGAATTTATCGATCTCTCCCCCCTTCTATCCCCCAAACCCGACGCTCAAAATGGTGTGACTTTGTTCTGAACATTATGTGGACCATATAGAACAATTTGGTGTTGGAAGATAACTTTCACTTTGTATGTCTGGGTTTGGATCTAGTTATACCATACTATAAATTCAGATTACTGAGGTAATCCTTCAAGGCAAAATATTCGGAAGGCGAGGAATTGGGAGAAGAAGAAGATCATGGTTAATGAACCTGAGGAAATGGTTTTCCACAACAACAACCAATCTCTTTAAAGTATCAGTTAATAAAATAATTATAGCCAAAATGATCGCCAATATTCGACACGAATAGCCACCAAAAGAAGAAGACTTGTTCAATACTCATTACATGAATTTCTGTTTTAGATCTGATGCAACTCAATTTGATGTGATCAAAATAAAAAGTTGGTGTTTATCCTTCTACAATTGATTGATTTTTGGTAGTATAGTAGTACCCGCTTATTAGAATACCGGTTATAGGAATATCCCATTTTAATGAATACAAAATTGAGATTCCGAAACGTTTCTACTAGCCACCAATGATTGGTTATTAGAATATCCCGGTTATAGGAATACTTTTGTTTGTCACGAAGGCTATTTAAATAAGCGCTTATAGGAATATCCCGGTTTAAGGAATATAAATTTGAGGTCCCGAAACATTTTTACAGGAATATTTCTGCTTGGCACAACGGCTATTCTAATATGCGGGTTCGACTGTATTGTCTTGCTACCAAGGGCGGATCCAGGGAGGGGGCCATAGCCCCCTCCGAGAATTTAAAAAAATATAAATTTAAATATTTGCAGTTCAAATGTTTTTAGTTTCAAACAGATGTATATGTACAAAACAGGGGATAAGTACATATTATGTCTTTTGGACTAACATTTAACACAAGTAGTAACGGAAACTTCAAGAGTGACATAGGGTGTTTTGTCAATCAAAATATTAGAACGACCTTGACAGCCATCAAAATCGTTTCAAAAGGGATTGTTCTGCAAGTTCTGCGTTTTATTTTTCTAATGAAAAATATGGTCATAATAAAGGGATAACAGCCCAAAACCTTGTCACGAAACCTTTAGCATCTTTCATCAAAATTATGGGCAAAGACGGAGCCATAAACACCCATGAAAAAACATCATATCACAAGAAGTGCGTTCAGGTTGGGCTGGATTTTCTACAAAGTTATCGCAACCCGCAAGAGTCAGTCAGTAACCAGATAGACTCTCAGACCTCAGAGGTCTAAACAGATGCAAGAAAATAGAGAAAGAACGACAAATAGTAGAGTCTATAGTGTTCTTTAGGTCGACAAAATATTCCTCTAAGAGGCCATTGTGATGATGGCCTTCTGCTTCTGGACGAAGATGCTGGACCTAGTAATGAGGGGAATTGTTCAGATTTAAAGTTGCATAAAAAAGATAAGAATTAAACAACACCTATCCACAGTATCTTCTCGAGCAATATAAATTAGTAGCACCAGTCAAAATCAATTATTATTGATAACATGTGATGAAGAAATAATTGAACAAATAATGAATCACGTTCAAAGTGCAAATTATTACTCTGTCATATTTAAAGAAACGACCGACGTATTCCACGTGGAACAGCTTTCTTTAAATTTGAGATACATATACAATAACAAAATTCGTGAAGACTTTGTCAGTTGATTGACGCTTATGAGAATATAAAAATAATTAATGAAAATCAATAAAGAGGGGAAGAACAAGGCCTGACAGGAGAAGCATTGGGAAAAACAAGTGTTAAACTTGTTGAAAGAACTGCACTTGGATCCGGAGAAATGTTTAGGAATCGGTACTGACTTTATTAATAATTTATTAACGATAAATTTGGAATGTTTTTATGGCACTCAAAAGTGCGTGAAAAGTGCCTTAAAATTCATCATTGTAACCCTAATTTTTAAAAATTACCCTCAGAACCCCTGGTACCCCTCCCCAAAAAAGTTCATGGCACCTCCCGAAAATCGGTCCTGGATCCGCCTTTGCTTGCTGCTTCATCAAGCAGCGACCCAAGGATCTTCCTTCGGATTTTTCTTTCCCACACACGTAATTGCTCTTCGTTTGCCTTTGTTATCGTCCAAGTTTCGCTAACATACATCACTACGAGTCGTATCATTATTTCATATAGTTGTATCTTTCTACGTCTTGTTAGCTGTTTTGATTTTATATGGTTTTAATAAGGACAGAAAGCCCCGGCTTGTACTCTTACTCTGGGCTAATTAGCAAAATACAAGGAAAAGTTATTTACCAGCAATTTTATTGCTGAAATCGAATCTTATTATTGTATGTATTAATAATATAGATATGCAAAGTCCGCAGATAGTGTGCTACTTTTTTTATAAACAAAATGGCGCCCGAAAATCGTGTCTTTTTCAATTTTTGCTCTATAACTCCAAAGATTTTAACTTTAGACCAAAAACACCCAAATAAAAATGCACCGCAATTAAATTCTGCATAGAGATGTGTTTTTTTCGATTTACTTCGACAAAAAATTTCCCCGGAAAAAGCGGGTTTTTCCAACAAAATCTTTAATTTTCAACTAAACTTTTAGATAAGTATTTGTTAATAAATTGTTAATAAATAATTAAATAACATGGTAATGTAAAAGCCCTCTCCGTATATATTATAATTCCTGAAGTCTAGGGAAATTGAGTGAACAGTTTAGCAACAACTAAAATGTTAATTAAAAATTTACGGTCGCTATAATGACGACAATAGTTATAATGCATAAGAATAACCATGATTTTTTCATAAAAACACACTATACCTATCTAATGTACTTTACAGAATTGAAATTGGACTATTTAAGCGGCCTCAGGAATATTTTAAAATTATGAACAATTTTTTGGTTTATAATCAAATAGAATATTTCGGGAAATGCTAAACTAAATTAAATTGTGAAAACGGTATTCGAAAGGAAGCGGCAGGACGCTTCTTTTAAAAGAAAAAGCGTTTAATTGTGACGAGTGGTTCCTGAGATACAATCGGTCAAAGTTGACCGGAATTTACGGCAAAGATATAAACAATAGGATCATAATTTTCAAACCATCACCTTTTTATTTTTGTCCTCTTTCTTCACAACAATTTTCATATCTTTAAAGTCCTCATAACATATATTATTATAATAAAAACTATCGATAATACGTGTGAAAATTGCCAAAAATAGCAAAATTCCAATCAAAAATTAGGTTGGAGAAAATGTAACCCTCAAAGTTCAAAATCGGTATACGTTAACAAAATGCATTTTCTGCGCTTCCCATGAAGCAATTTCCTTCATTATTTATTTGTTCCCTAATAACTCGAGTAGAGCCATCGAACTAACGCATTATTAAATGTCAAACTTGCTTTTGTTTTGTTGTGTGTGTGTGTGTGAAAAAATGGATTGGATGCTGGTCCGTTAGCCACAGATTTTTATTTTATTATAATAGATTAATTTATTTATAAGAACAGATAATTACATATTTTTTCCAGTTTTTGGCTTTTTTTTAGATAAACTTACTACAAGTTTACTACCTTTTAAAGTTAAAAACATAAATATTCTCATTTGAAAGCTGTATAATTATTTAAACAATTTTTATTTAAACAAATTAAAATATTCTGTTATAACAAATAAACTAATTTATTAGAACAAAACAAAAGCAAGTTTGACATTTAATAATGCATTAGTTCGATGGCTCTACTCGAGTTACTTGGGAACAAAAAAAGAATGAAGGAAATTGCTCCATGGGAAGCCGAGAAAATGCATTTTTTTTAACGTATACCGATTTTGAACTTTGAGGGTTACATTTTCTCCAATCTAATTTTTGATTGGAATTTTGCTATTTTTGGCAATTTTCACACGTATTATCGATAGTTTTTATTATAAAAATATAAAAATTTAAAAAAAAAAATAAAAAAAAAATAAAAAAATAATAAAAAAAAAATAAAAAAATAATAAAAAAATAATAAAAAAGAAAAAAAAAAGAAAGAAAAAATATAAAAAAAGATATATAAAAAAAATAGAAAAAAAAATATAATAATTAAAAAAATATAAAAAAAATATGTAGATAAAAATGAATGACGAACTTGGACAGTCCATAGTAAAATAGCTTTCGAATGAAGTAGAGGGCTAAAGAAGAATGTTGCAGTTTTTGCTGTGGAACTCTGAGAACATCATTTGGAAAAAAATTAATAAAAATATATATATATAAAAAATTATTAAAAAAAAATACAAAAATAATTATTTATTAGTAGAATTGTTTATTATATTAGTATTAGTTTTAGGATAAGATACGAAAAAATGACTAATAAAATAAAAAATAGTAAAATTGGCGAATGGATTTAGTGTCCGCAGTCATATAAACCCAAACAAACAACAATATTATAAAAATATATGATATGAGGATTTTAAAGATATGAAAATTGGTGTGGAGAAAGGGGACAAAAATAAAAAGGTGACGGTTCGAAAATTATGATCCTATTTTTTATATCTTTGCCGTTAATTTCGGTCAACTTTGACTGGTTGTATCCCAGGAACCACTCATCATAATTAAATATTTTTTCTTTTAAAAGAAGAGTCTGCCACTTTCTTTCGAATACCGTTTTCACAATTTAATTTAGTTTAACATTTCCCGAGATATTCTATTTGTTTATAAGCCAAAAAATTGTTTATAATTTTAAAATATTCCTGAGGCCGATTAAATAGTCCAATTTCAATTCTGTAAAGTAAATTAGATAGGTATAGTGTCTTTTTACAAAAAAATCATAGCTATTCTTATGCATCATAATTATTGTCGTTATTATAGTGACCGTAAATTTTTAGTTAACATTTCAATTGTTGCTAAACTGTTCATTCAATTTCCATCGGCTTCTGGAATTATAATAAATACGGAAAGGGCTTTTACGTTACCAAGTTATTTAATTATTAGTTAACAACTACTTATCTAAAAGTTTAGTTGAAAATTAAAGATTTTGTTGGAAAAACCCGCTTTTCCGGGGAAAGTTTTCGTCGAAGTAAATCGGAAAAAACATGTCTCTATGCAGAATTTAATTGCGGTGAATTGTTATTTGGGTGTTTTTGGCCTAAAGTTAAAATCTTTGGAGTTATAATGGTTGTTTATAAAAAAAGTAGCACACTATCTGCGGACTTTGCATATCTATATTATTAATACATACAATAATAAGATTCGATTACAGCAATAAAATTGTTGGTAAATAACTTTTTCCAAAAATGGCCTATTCTCCGATAATCATCCCAGACTATCTATGTGATCCGTCATTGTCTTATTTTTGTTCTAAGACATAAATGTACACTATAGTGAAATTAAAAATTTTAAAACATTTAACTCTTTCAAATGGATGAGTCTGTGCATAGTGTGCATTCATAAAATATAATAGCGCGAGCATTTAGATGATTATTCGATTTTTATTTTAGCTTTAACCCAAATTTCGGCCTCGACTTAATAGGATTATGTTGATTTGGGATGTTACCTTGTATTAGAAAATAACTAGGCTACGTATTTGGAACGGATCGAACGATTTCGAATACAACCGTTAATATGAACCTGTTCGATTCTGCCATTAAACTAATTGGATGGTTATCAAAAGCACATTCAGAATGGATCCCTGGCGTCTACTCTAATGCATTATTGCGTTATTTCATATTTATGGAGTGTTCTCGAATAAACGCATTAATTGTGCAAATATGTATATTTTGTGAATCAATATCTGCCGAAAATTTAATTTTTGGCAGATATTGATATAGTTATTTTCCTAACAAGTGCAGAAAGTCATACTTTTCCGCACGCGATTGCAGTTTGCCGAACGAAGCGAAGCGGAGTTCGGCAAGCAGTCGAGTGCGGAAAAGAGACTTTCTGCAAGAGTTAGGAACAATATTTTTTCTACGAGCATTTAAAAATGATCAAATCTTAATCAATTAATTCAATTAATATAAAAATACATGCACAAATTAAATCTTTGACAAGGTTGTCAAAACCAAACTTCCTATATAATTGGTTAGCATGACGACGATCTAATAACACCGAATTAATGCGGTGCCTAAATACCTGTTATGTACAGGTTTTGTTGACAACAACAGGTTGACAACGATGTCAAACAAAGCAATTATTGTCAAGAAGCACGTCACATACTTTAAAATTTATCTTTACTTACGAATTAAAAAATAATTCAGTGATTTAGATGGCATCATGACGAAGAACTACCTCCATCTATCCTCGACGTTGTCAATTATCTTAATTTGTTACCGGAAAAATCAGCAAACAGGTACAAGGAAGAATAAAATATTTTTATGAGTTGGTGTAAAGAAAAAAAGTGTAAATAGCTTAAAAGAAGAAGTGTTTTTTGGCTTATTTTATTAGTCTATCTAAAATCTGCAAACCAAATACTTTGTGGTCCCGCTATTCCATGCTCAAGTTAGTATTAAAAATTGAAAAAAATGTCAATATAGGCGATTATTTTAAGTTAACAGCATATTTGAAGAAAAAAGCGTAGGATTCAGTTGTACGTTCAATATAAACATTGTAAATAATAAATAGATATAATTAAAATTACATATTTTGTATTTGATAATAATAAAATTGTTAAAAAGTTGAATTAATTCTTTGACAATGTTGTCAAAACCAAACTTTCAATATAATTAGTTAGCATGACGACGATCTTGGTTTCCATGACGGTGGATACGCGTGCGGAAAAGTAAAACTTTCTAAACTAAAATGCGTGCGCGAAAGTAGACATTTTTGCACGCTCGTAGAAAAAACCATTTTCTTGCAGCATTTTATTTTTGTCAAATGATGATACATGCTTGGTTTGTCATCTGATTCCTTCCATATCTACAATATTATTTAAAAATTAAAAAAAACATAAAATCTTTCATAAACAAGTAATTGGACTTCGTAAGTCCTAGGTTTTCACCCAAACTAATCGAAAGTAGAACTGGAAGACGATATTTGAATTTTACGTGTAACTTTGCGTGGATTGATATACGAATTTACTAATGTTGAGTCATTCTTACTAAACTTTGACATTTTTGTCACCTCATTTGTGATTCTACCCGGTAAAATGGCAGAGGAGTTACATTGGCGGTCCTACGGACCGACGGAAAGATTGCCCAGGTCAAATATCTCACCTTAGTACCATCCTTGGATTATCAGCTTTTATTTGACACCTCATTTGTCATTCTACCTGGTATAATGACGGAGAAGTTATATTCGCGGTCGTACGGACCGACGGAAAGACAGCCTATGTCAAATATCTCACCTTTAGTACCATCCTTGGATTATAATCTTTCATTTGACACCTCATTTATCATTCAAGCTGGTATAACGATGGAGGAGTTATATTCGCGGTCGGAGGGACCGACGTACAGACCGCCTAAGTTAAATATCTCACCTTTAGTACCATCCTTGGATTATCAGCTTTCATTTGACACCTCATTTGTCATTCTACCTAGTATAATGACGGAGGAGTTATATTCGCGGTCGGAGGGACCGACGCACAGACCGCCTAGGTCAAATATCTCACCTTTAGTACAATCCTAGGATTATCAGCTTTCATTTGACACCTCATTTGTCATTCTACCTGGTATAATGACGGAGAAGTTATATTCGCGGTCGTACGGACCGACGTACAGACCGCCAAGGTCAAATATCTCACCTTTAGTACCATCCTTGGATTATCAGCTTTCATTTGACACCTCATTTGTCATTCTACCTGGTATAATGATGGAGGAGTTATATTCGCGGTCGTACAGACCGACGGACAGACCGCCAAGGTCAAATATCTCACCTTTAGTACCATCCTTGGATTATCAGCTTTCATTTGAAACCTCATTTGTCATTCTAGCTGCTATATTGCAGGAGGAGTTGTGGTTACGGACAGACGGACAGACGGACGTGGATAATACAAAGATTTCACATTTTTTCAAAATGGGTGAAAACAAAGGAATATTTGTTAAAATCCCTATACAGGGCTACATCAAAAAACAGAACTACTTTTCAATCGGTTGACCGATCATCATCAGTGTTTGCCTGAATTTAACATGCTAACCACCAAATTAAAAAATGTTTGGGTAAAAACCCTTTATAATTAATCCGTCATAGGAACATAGAAAAATGATGTGAATTTAAACATGGATATTTAAATTATCCAATGTTTCATGCTCGTGGTACCATTGAGAATGGAGCAAGTACTTGCTTCCACAGAGCCATGATGTGAACAAGTCAAATTAAACTCAATGGTACCTCGAGCATGAAACATTGGATATTTTAAACTTCCATGTTTAAATTCACATAATTTTTTTTTGAACGCTTTTCTTTACTTCAGTAGTTTGCATCAAATCTTTAGACGTTAATTTGACTGACTTTTCTTCAATGCAAATGAATGCAAATTTGCAGACATATGCATTCGCGGGAACAATACACGAATAGTCAATAAAGTTTTTTTTATGTTTATTAATTGTTTAAATAAAAGAAACCGATTTTAATGGAAAATGCTTAAATTCTCTTGTTTTTTACAATGTAGAAACTTGAAACTTTTACGGATTGTAGCTAATGATGTGAACTATAGATAATTTCACTTTTTACGTTAATTGTTTACGTTATGCTTCATAAATAAACAATAAAGTTTCAGTGTTTTTGCCGATTCCGACTACTTTTCATGTTTGTATGATTTGTTCAACAGTAAATGGTTGAGAGCAATTAGTGCGGTCGTAAATATTATTAAATTTATCTGACCTGGCCCATTGTTAAGACCCACCCGGAGCGATAAGCAATCGAGGTAGACAGAGTTGGTCTTTTGACAATTAACGCTGACTAGACGGAACTCCCATAATAAAGCAAAAGAAATTTTACCAGAAAACATATTTAAATTTTACCTGAAACCGGGCCTTTTATACTATTATCGGTTAATCCAAGATGTTTATAGTTGTAACTAATTGAACTCAACCATTTACTGTATGTTAAACATACCATACATCATATGTTTTATACATAATTTAATACACTTTACGATATATGTCAGAGGTGGCCAAGCTCCTTGATAGTCCAAGCCATTTTTCAAAATTTGAAATTTTTCGCGAGCCGCAATTAAACAATTATTTAGAAAGTGTAAATAAAGTATTAAGTTTTTCTTTGGCCGTTTGGATTTCACGAATTTTAAAGTGAAATAAAATGGTTCACATCGTTGTTTCAAATATGCAAATAATTCTACAAGGAGCTTTTACTAATTCAGGAAACTTAGATTATTCATCATCCTTCGATCTTTTTCCAGGACGGCCAACTGATCTTCTACCATTTCTCAAAAAACACTGGCCTTAACACTCTGTCTTCCTCTGTGGTTGCCATCTGTGATTACCGCCCCTATAGATATTTAAACTCTTTCACTACTTCGAATTTGTGATCATTAATAGTTATATATTCTGCCTAACTCTTGAACTTGGATTTTTGGTTAATAGCATGTATTTCGTCTTCTCTTCATTTATTTGAAGGCCCAGACTACCTGTTTCTTCCTCGAGTTGTGGAAACATTTCTCTCACGTCTCTTTTAGAATGAGCGACTGCACCTAGATCATGCGCAAAGGCCAACAATAGTTTTGATCCCCCTGTCAGCAGTGTTAGCTCAGATGCTCAGATGATATTTTACTTATTACATATTGACTCTAAAGCCAAATTGAATAGCAACAGTAACAGTGATAAGGGATCTTCTTGTCTAAGTCCCGATGTTACACTTATGCAGCCTTTTATATTTATTGTTAGTAATTTAAGACATTTTGAAATAGAAAAATTGAAAGTAATTCAGGTACATTTATTGAGAGCCACAAATAACCCTTCAAAGAGCCAAATGTGGCTCGCGAGCCACAATTTGGCCACCCCTGATATATGTTAATGATTGAAAATTCTAAGACTAAAAAGTAAAACATAAAAAATATGAAAAAATATTTTTGAAACGCTTTTCTTTAGTTACGAGTGACTAAAATTAAACATATA
This sequence comes from Diabrotica virgifera virgifera, assembly GCF_917563875.1. Classification (NCBI taxonomy): domain Eukaryota; kingdom Metazoa; phylum Arthropoda; class Insecta; order Coleoptera; family Chrysomelidae; genus Diabrotica; species Diabrotica virgifera. The sequence continues at coordinate 233,148,411 of NC_065449.1, forward strand.
ATAAAAAAATCAACTAAAAAGCAAAAAATAAAAAAAATTAAAAAATCTAACACATTCGTTAAAAAATGCGTGGTGCGAAAACCGTGTATTCAGTGAAGACGCGCCACGCTTTTCTTTGACGAATGAGTGAGATTTTTTCAACTTTTTATATTTTTTTGCTTTTTAGTTGATTTTTTTTAATATGTTTAATTTTAGCCACTCGTTACTAAAGAAAAACGTTTCTTAAAAATATTTTTTTCATATTTTTTTATTCTAGGTTCCTATGACGGATTAATTATAAAGGGTTTTTACCCAAATATTTTTTACTTTGGTGGTTAGCATGTTGGATTCTGAGCAAACACTGGTGATGATCGGTCAACCGATTGAAAACTAGTTATGTTCTTGATGTAGCCCTGTATAGGGATTTTAACAAATATACCTTTTATAAAGGATTTTATGGTGTTTTGTAATATATGGTAGACAGCCAACTACAGGAAATTTGTTCCTCGTGGATTATTTTAAAATTAGTTCTTCCATCATCTATCTTTCGTAAATCAATAATCATCAAATTAAGCAACTTGTTTCTATATAACAAAATAGACAAAACAAAGGAAGCAATAAATTTAAGGAGATTCTCTTGTGGATATTCCAGGACACTTCGAGTTGTGGTAGAGGTTTGAAACAAACTAAGCTCTATATCTGCAGTGGGACCTTCCAAGGGTTTTACAAATCAAATTCCTCCATTTAACCCTATTAGATGTTAGAACTGGATCCCGCGTACCAAAAAAATTGAATAATAGCAAGCTGAAAATTTGTTAGTAGCTTAACGGTGTCTAGTCGGACAAACTTTGATGTACGGGAACACTGGAACAAGGGAAGATTTAATTGTGGAACAGGTTAAAAATTTAAAACGACAGGCTACGAAAACGTTCCATATATTTTGTCGGACAGAACTTCCAATTGATTTGTTACCATTAACCCTCCGTTTCTCGCGCCAATTTTTTGTGATCGAATACTCGCGCACGGTTCAGAAGACCGGGTCCAAAAATATGGGTCAGCAATATTTTAAAAATTTTTTTTTTGTAAAATTGTGTACAGTTATAGTATTTAATGAATATAATATGATCATATAATTTTGTAGAAATACGTTTGTGTCAATATTATATTTTAATTTAATTAAAAGTAACTTTGTTCATCATCATCTTCATACGTTTCCTCCAGTGGCGGCTCGTGATTTTTACAATAGGGGAGGCTATACCTAACTGTAAAATATCTAGACAAATTTGCACTAGCAAAAAAATGCGCCAAAAAATGTAATTTAAGGCCCCATCTTTTGACCATTTTTTATTTACATTTCATAATATCATCCTAATTCATAATTTCATGATATCATCATTTTAAAAATAGTTAGTCTAATAGTAAAAGTTTAATACCAAAGTTTGTGTCGTTTATTTGTTAACAATTCCATCTATTTGTAAATAGATACCTATGCATATCAAAATAAATACAGATTTGAAGTTTTGCAGTCCATACATAATGAAGCTTCAAATTTTTTAAGATACTCAACTGAATTTTTTTAATTCTAAACGCGGCCTACTGCGAATTCAAAAACACGATAAATTACCGATATTTTGCTTTGAGTTAGAGATATCGGAAAAAGTTATTTGAGCAAGTTGTTCCAAATATTATTATAACCCCACATACCAAATTTCATAACAAAATTCGCACTTTTAGATTTTTCATTATTTTTAATCAGGACCCTAAAATTCGTTGTCCCGAGACGCACCCAACCACCCAACGGAGCTGAGAAGCTACACTGCCTCCCTTGGTATATCTCCGGGCAGCGTGTGATGGCGCCGTAGATGCCACTGTTAGGAGACCGGGTCTCCTTAAACGCCTGCTGCGCTGCACGGAGCATTAGCAACGGAGAAAGCTGGGCTTCTCGGCTCCGTTCGTGCATCTCGGGATAACCCAGGGGCTGCCTACAATAATATGTAATAAAACTGAGACGCGATCATGCGTTCTAATGCTAATGCTCCGTATGTATGGATAATTAGTGATAATATGGAATTTACACGTTGTATAATAGTGAGAGTAATTGTTGTTTTCGCGATTCATGATAAACAAAACAGTATAGAGTGTGTAAAAAATTTATGGGGAGGCTGAGCCTCCCTTGCCTCCTCTGACGAGCCGCCACTGGTTTCCTCGTCAGTCGATACTTCCTCAAATAATTTTAATAATCTTTGCTTCTCCTTCTCGTGATCCATATCTAAATATAAATAAACAAACAGCAGGGGGGGGGGGTCCACAGCATCAACATTAAGATCCTCTGCTCTTGGCCTGATATATCCGGTGGCAGAATACTGTGCTCCAGTGTGGCTAAATAGCAGGCATACCCACCTGGTCGACACCCAACTAAACCGTACTATGCGTATGATAACAGGCACAATTAAGCCCACCCCTACAATGTGGCTACCTACCCTTAGTAATATAGCACCACCCAACCTACGCCGCGAACATGCATTGGTTAAAGAATATAACAAAATAATGGACAGTCGCCAGCTTCTAGTCCACAACGACATCCCCGATATTCTTGGAAACCGTCTCCGATCCAGGTTACCCCCTCTACAATCTGCTCAAGCGCTGCAGCAATCCAACTTTGACTTAAATACCCGATGGAGAGAAGATTGGGAAAGTAGGACAGATCCGCATTACCATAGTCTACCGGACATCATAGGGAAACCTGGCGAATTTGAACGTCCCCGTAAGATTTGGGCAGCCCTTAATCGAATTCGAACAAACTGTGGAAGATGCGCCGACTCCCTCCACAGATGGGGTAAACTCCCCTCGCCTTCTTGTGACTGCGGCGCTGCAAGACAGACGATCAGTCACATTGTTCAGGACTGCCCACGCAGAGCATACACAGGCGACCCTATAGACTTTGTAATGGCAACCGAAGGGTCAATGGAATATATAAAAAAATTGGACATCTGTTTGTGATGCATTGTATACTGCATAAATCTAACTATATTCTGTGATATACTTAAGCCATACGCTAACTAAAAAAATAAATAAACAAACATATAAATGTTCAAAATAAGAAAAGTTCCTAAATTACCTTACTAATTAAAACTATCGATGTCTGATTAAAACACAAAAATTTGTGCACAAATACTCGCACCCGGTGTACCGCACCGTGTTGCCTAATATTAAAAGTACAATATTTTTTTACACTGCACGAGGACTTCACTCACAGTTGACTGACGACCGAAGAGGTATATGCAGTAGCAATTCAAAATCCCCACTATATTTAAAAGGCCGGTCTCACATACCGTGTGCGAGCAACGGAGGGTTAAACTCTCATGCAAAAAAAGAACATGTCAAATGACAGGAATTTTATTGGTGATAAATAGCAGTCTGATTATTGCATGAGAGTTTAATCAATTGGAATATAAAAAACAACGAAATAGTAGATGATCTGGCTAAATAAGCAACAACGAAGGAATCCGCTCTACAAACCTATCAACTTCCTATGGGAGACATAATTTCTATTATCAGATCTATCAAACGGACGAAATGGCACGAACAATACAATAATTAAGACATAGGAAATTAATACAAAAAAATCCAGCCTACACTTCCCATCAAGGCATGGTTTAATCAAGTTTCCAACAGAGGCTTGATCAAAGCTATTTGTCGAATAAGAAGTAATCACTGTCTGACTCCAGTCTACAAAAGAGGAATAGGACTTGTAGATAATGATGAATGTTTATGTGGAGAGCTAGCTGATCTACAACATATGCTGTTAGAATGTCCTTTACATTTTATTGAAATATCAAATTTCTATAAAAATCTAGTTCAAGTAAATGTACAATTTCCTTTTAATCTTATATACCTTTTACAATCAAACAATCTAGATGTTTATAAAGTTTTATACAACCATGGTAATTGTTTAAAATTAAACTACGTATTAAACTATACAGGATTCAGGCCTATGTCTTTTGGCGGTCAGTGTTCTTACTAATCCCTGTAGATATTAGACGGTATTAACTTGACGTGCCAGATAAAATAAGTGATGTAAGGATGTAATCTATGTAATGACGAGGAAAACGGCTCCTCTCGTATCGTTTTTACTGACCTAGAAGTGGTAGCAAGTACAAAGTACTGGTCTAAAATAGGTAGCAATATCTTGACTCTAGATTCAATCTTTTTCCAGTCTTGTTTCTGGAAGTGTGTCACTTTCTGGTAAATTGCAAGATCCTGAAGGGTTATCCTCCATACGGTACCTGTCTAGAAATTGACGAGGGTGGAAACACCGGCATACAAAAAGATTTTGTTAAACGCGGACAAAACTAATCTGCTGCTGCTAGCAAGTGCCTACGCCTCTTTTGTCTACTGCGGCTCTGTGGGTGATCATGTTCCTTTAATATGCTTGTGTGTTGTGAGAGAGTGAGGATGTTTCAGCGACGAAATAGGGCAATATTAGAGGAGAATTGCAAAAGTGCGGAGAGAACCATGTTCATTGTGATATTATAGGATGAGTAAAATGAAACGGGGGATGTGACAAAATGGAGAAAGTCACTGATATCGAATCTGTGATTCTGGCTGGACGGTAGGTATGGGCACTACTTGACACAGGTGCATAGAGAGCATGGAATCTTTCGCAGGTGCATACACAGATTCAAGAAGACCTAATCTTCCAAGTTGCTGCATTGTGAGACGTCAGATATATTATTTTGGAGTGTAACAGCTAGGAGAGAAAGGAATGAACTGAAAAAAGTGTTTGAATCGGTGGGGGAAATCATAGAGAAGACATGATAGACACATGGAGGTGTGGTGTGGACCACAATCCACAACTATGAAAGGCAGGCATTGATGTTGTCAACATAAGAGAAGGGAGATCCGGAGATTGAGGTAGTTATTGAAAGAATCAACACCACAGGGGTAAATGTGAGTACGAATAACAAATCCGAGAGAATCAGAAATAACGGCAGGTACGAGAGAGTAACAAAGCAATAACACGAGGGGATTGGTGACTGAGCTGCTACATCTTATTGCAGTCGAGCTCCCCATCAGAAACGATCAGATTGAAACAATGGCGAATGAGATATATGTGAAAAAATGAATGTGAAGAAAAAAAACTTGGCTAGGCAGTAATAGACGTGGTGGTCAGATGAACGGGAAATAAGGTAGGGGAAGTCGGGGCAAAGTGAACCAGTTAAGATTTGTCAAATAATATGACTTATACGAAAATAATAATTACGACTATTTTTTGTTCATACGATAGCAGAACCATTTGGCTACATAATCCAATACCTAAAAACTAAAAAACAGCTTTATGTAATATGCTGTAAACATATTTCCCAAAAGTCGCAAAAAGTTCACTTTGCCCCCCAGGCGGGGCAAAGTGAACTTTGGTATTGGGGCAAAGTAAAACATATCATATCAATTAAATATTTAATCAGGAAATGCAATTAAACAAACTTAAAACATAAAAGATTCTATATAAACTGGATTTTTCCATATACGTCTCATAAATTTTACTTCATACCCGTTTTTTAATGGATCTTTAACTTGGGCATCAAATTCTTTTTTTATTTTATCATTAGTTAGTTGAACTAATATAAAATCTTCGGCAAACAAATTTTTCGTTGGAACTGCAGTAAGCTGGTTTGTTTGCAAAATTTCAACATCTTCATCACTGAAGGTTTCCGTGTCACTGGAATCTTCGCACAAGTGGGCATTATCAACATCATGGTCTTCGGAGTCAGAAGATTCTGGAATAGCAATTTTTCGTTTTACTGCAACTTTTTTCTCATACATATTCTACATGTTCCACTCATTAAAACGCCCATTTGGTGATAAATAGCAGTCTTATTTTTGCATGAGAGTTTAATCTCTGTTCGAAGAGTTTAAGTCTGTTCTGTCGGACAAAATAAATGTGCCGTTTTCGTGGTGTGACCGTTCCAAATTTTTAACTGGTTCCACAATTAAAACTGCTCCTGTTCCAGTGTTCCCATATATCAAAGTTTATCCGACTAGACACCCTTAAGCTATTAACAAATTTTCAGCTTGCTATTAATCAACTTTTTTTTCATACGCGGGATCCAGGCTTATAATACATATATCTATAGTAGTTTTTTTATCCGGTTTAATTTTAGGCGATACAGGAGTTAGTAAATTAATCTCGGATAATTATTAAACCGAGATTTACAAATCCCGACTAAATATATTTTCTAACCTTCAACCTTCAATAAACACATTCTACAAATATATCTACTACAAAACAATAGTGGGGGCAAAGTGAACCTAGGATCACTTTGCCCCTTGCGAAAATCTTCACTTTACCCCACACTGGTACTTTTTTGACATTTGATGTTAATGTGAAACTGTCATTACATATCATCTTTGTTTTCTTGCAAAACTATCTCTAATTAGATGCCTAACATAATAGATTAACAACGTTTGAATGCAATAATAACTAGTTGAGTTATACATTAGATTACACACTTACCAGATTAGAATTTTACCACGATAAAATAAAAATTTCACCCACAACTTAGCAGCTTTCGTCAAACGTGTTCTCGTCGTAAGCACAATGTTACCAACTTAAATATAATAGATTTACGTTTGAAACTGTATTACTGGCGCGAATAATTTAAAATTTAAAAAGATAGTTCACTTTGCCCCAACGGTTCACTTTGCCCCGACTTCCCCTAGTTGATGTGTGATTTGGGAGTAACCAAGAATCGGACAAGTTATGTCCTAACGGGTGATTCCACCGCAATGTTCTAGTATGAGCTGGTCTAGTTGGTCCCAGCCCTATGGCAGTTGCGGAGGAAGAATTATAAAACTAGAAAGAGATAGAATATAGATTAAAGGTAGGTGTTTTATGAAGAATTTTTGCGTTATGCATCATATGCATTACTCCTCATTGTATATTTAACATAATATAATACAAAAGCGAATTTTTTGCCCAGAACTTGTTTGAATAAACATAGTGTAGTCTGGAAATGTTTTTATGCTGCGGACTATGAATCGCGAAAAATATTTCTTTTTCGACGTAAAAATCAAAAATAATAAAAATCGACGCCATTGTCTCGCAGAAATAAAGCGTATTGACGGCGACGTCTCGAGCCCCATCCACGTTCGCCTTGTTATTTAATAGTATCATCAGTATCATTTCGCCTCTCACTTGACGAATAGATAGCGTTTTCTGGCTCTTCATCTACCTCAAGAACCTTTTTTATCGAACCGGGGAGCCTACAGTACATGGGTACAATGCAGTTCGACGTTTGACCAAGTCTTTAAGTCGCTTTTAAGATTCCCTAGGCAAAGTCCGAAACAGATTATTTTTCATTTGAAGTTTGACTGAAAAGTTGGACACTCCTAGGTTTGACTAAAAACACTTCAATCAAAGGCCCACAATGAAATTTCTTTTGGGGTTTGACTAAGACAGTTAGCCTGACCTGAGGATTGACTAGTTAAATCTAGTAGCGCCGAAACGTCAGGGTTTGACTATAATACATACACAACAAATCAAGCATAAGCGACGAGACGAAAGACCAGAAGTTTAGGTGGGCAGGATATATTCTGTATTGTGGGCAGGATTTATATTAGCATCTAAAAATAATCCAAATAGTTAATCCATATCGATTTAATGTTTAAAGTTTCAAACAAATATTATTTACATGTACTGTTTACATTACGTAAATGGGTGACATTGCTTCTGAAATGTAGGCCACTCGTTTTGAAAACAACGGAGTCAGCAATTATGTTACTATTAGTATTTTTCATGGTCACATTCAGGTGTAGTCAATCATAACAAAACAATTGCGATTTTTTTATAGATACGTAGAAAGTAAAGAAAGAGATTATTCATTATTCAGAAACCGACGTGGTTGGAGTAGAGACATTATCCATCCCGACACCAACTAGTTACTGTTGTACATAGTGTTATAAATAAATATATTTCGGTAATTAGTGTTTCAACTTAATCAACCCCATCATCGGGGGTTGATTAAGTTACATCAACTCCCAGTACCAAGATATGAAAGGATATGAAAGAAGAATCCAGACGGCAAGAGACCTTAGGAATGTCTGGAGGCAGATGGAAGGATAAAACTCGGAAAGATAAATGCCATGGGAGAAAATATATGCAGGACCTAAATATATGGAGGAAAATCGTACAAACAGTGAAGCCCACGAAGAATTATAAGCCTACCAGGATATAGAGAAAGAGTGATGAGGGGTAGGTATTACTATAAAGAATTTCTACGTCATGCAACAATTCCTAATAGAATACTTAAAATAATTCATTATAAAAAACAAATTTTTTGTCCGGAGTATATTTGAATAAATATAATACGGCATGAAAGTATTTTTATACTGCGGACTATGAATCGCGAAAAATATTTCTTTTAGATGTAAAAATCAAAAATAATAAAAATCGACGCCATTGTCTAGCAGAAATAAAGCGTCTTGACGGCGGCGTCTCGAGCCCCATCCACGTCCGCCGACGTCGTCGTCGGACCCATGCCATGTCGTAGCTGTTTATTTCAGGAAATGAAAGTCGTGAGTGTTTGTTTTGTTATGTTTGTTGCTTCGATCAACTTTCTTGTCTTTCTCCCATTTTGTTGACGATGCTAAACTACGAATACACTTTTTAAGGCCAATTTGATTAGATAGAAAGATTTGGATTTATTTCTTAGCTCGAGTTTTCCACTTTTCTTTCGATGTATAGTTACTGACTTGAATGCTGGCTTGCAACAATATTTTATTGTTTTTGGTGTAGTTCTGACTTTCCAATATCTGTAATGGTATCGAAAACTTTGGTATTGGATCGCAACTTTAAATTGTAAAATATGTTATGCGGCAGCTTTTTGATTTATGCTATAAAGGATATATTTTCGCGCTTCCAAAATCACTCAAGCTTTTGCTGTAAGCTGCACTTATAAAATATTACGCAAGCTTCTTATCGATGTCATAATTAAATCATGCTGTTTTGTCGACGTCAGCAAAATAAACGTATCAAATTTTAAATTAATTTATATGGTAAAGAGATATAGAAATAAAAGAAAAAAATGTTATCTGAAAAAACCCTACATTTTTTACTGTATCTTTTTTTCGTATCTCTTATCATTTTCAAGATACATGGACAAAAAAGAAGATTTTTAACAAAATTTAAAAATGCGCTTTATAATTTGATCTTATTTTTTCAAAAACCATTAATTTAAACCCATTGAACTTTTTGAATGGGGGAATGGGGGATAAAGGGGTAGAATGCGAAAACATGGAGTTGATTCCAGTTTACTCCACTTCGCCTCTTCTACTCAAAACCCAATTCTCACCTTCACGCTGGTGTCCCCTGTAAACCGAGCAACCCAACTGGATATCCGGTATCCAACCCGGGTGGAAAGTTGGGTCGGGAACTGATGAGAGCGGGTGAAATGGCCCTCCGAAAAGGGGGTTAGACGTTGGGTAAATTACCCAACCCTGTAAAAAATCTTTTGTTATTAGAGCTACAAAGAAAGAAATAGGGGTCAGGAGATGGAGGAAAGTTGCCAGGAATCGACAGGAGCGGCGAATTCTTTGCGAGCAGGCCAAGATCCACAACGGATTGTCGAGCCACTTATGATGATGATGATGAAGTTTTTGAATATAGAAATAATGCTATAGCAAAAGGTATTGTAGAAGGAAAACGATGCATTTAAATTCTGGTGGAGGAAGGTTAAATATATTTCTTATTGAAGTTATATTTCTTTAGGCGCGATTGAGAGTAAAATTTTATAATATCACGCGCATGCGCACACAGTCAGTATGGCGTTTAGTTGCTGAATCTTTCTAGTTACCTATGTATATATAAATATATCAGTGCAAGGAAAGGTGTGAAAAGAATATATTAGTGTTTTATATATAATATTTATTATAGTTTTTGTGTCTTTGGATTTGTCTTCATCAGGAGTAAGATGAGTATTATTAAAACATTTTATTGTATATTTATTATACTTCACCTTGTCCATGGGCGTATAAATAAAGACCTTGCCTGTTTGTTACCGTGAATTGTCATTAGGTACGTCCAAACTGATACAGACACAGTCGTCGTAGCGAATTTGGTATAGCATTCGGCCAGAGACCGAGAGGTCTTGAGTTCGAATCCTATATTTTTTTTTATTGTTTTGAAAGCGGTAAGCACAAAATTAGTTTGGTGTTTAAAAAAACTAAAACAAACTGTTTAATTATATTTATTTTTAAGAAATCATATAATAGAAGTATAACTTCTTACGTGCGTACAAAGTACACACATATTCTTTTTTTTCTTAAAATATATTACTTACTAATTTTTGTATTTATAATTCTTTATTCACTAGGGTGAATTTTTATTTTCCCGGGCGCATGCGCACACCGACAGTATGCTATTATAGTGGATCAAACGTTATACGGGGTCTGATTGGGTGTTATAATCATCTGTCAATAATTGTTCAATAGGGCTTTTCATTGTCATTTGTTTCGAGCTTCTGTCATGTGTCATATAATATTAATATGTCATATGTCTTTGGTTTGTATCATTGGTATATGCCAATAACGTATGACGTAGATATATTAATATTATGTGACATATGACAGAAGCTCGAAACAAATGACCGTGAATGAAAAGCCCTATATGGAGATTATGGAGAAACAAGTGTATATTAATTTTTATTGTTGTGATGGCAGAGAAAAAAAGCAAGTTTATAATTGTAGTGACTTTTTAAATAGTTTTTAAAAGCGACAGGTATGTAATAATTGTAAATGTTTCAGTATCCTAATAAACAATTACATAGGTACCTACCTATTTGGAAAATTTAAAATGAATCTACCAAAATAGTATGTAATGCTTTGATTTACATAATGTGATTAACATCAAAAGTTCTACCAATATTCACCTAATATATTGTTATTCCACAAAATATCCCTTTAATTCCACAAAAATCAAACTAATTTGATTAAATTCATATAAGTAATAAATAACTATCAAAAAGTTTATGGCGTAAACGTTCAGTTGGTGTATATTCCTACATGATACAATCGCCAAGATGGCGCAATGGGAAAGCACTTCGATTTTCGATCGGCGTGATCGACGGGAAGCGGGTTCGATCTCCAATGCAAGATACTATTTTTTTTATTTTTTTATACATTTTATGATTGTAAGTATATTATATAAGTTTTTTCAGAAAATACGTTATTTAGTTAAAATTTTTGGCAACAATTATTGTTCAGAAATCATTTTTTGTGGCATTTTCAATGTGTTTGTGTGTGTTATATTCTTTTATTTTTTAATTTTTGGTAATGTTTTAATAAAATTTTTTGGAAAGTATTAAGTATTAAAATTAGTTTAATAGTTAAATTAAATTTAAATAAACTGTTTAAAGTATAATGATTTCGTTGAAATCATATAATAGAAGTATAACTTCTTACGTGCGTACAAATTACACACATTATTTTTTTGCTGCATATCTTGGTAAGTTTGAATGTAGTCGACATTTAGCAGTGCTAGTTTTATTTCTGTTATTTTAAGTTGAATACATTTGAGCATGTACAAAAAAATAATCTTTTGTCACCTACCATATCTCTTTTTATGTTTTAACTAGAAGATTTGTTAAGAAAAGAATCTCTTTGATTTTTCATAAACTACAAAAATGTTTATAAAGTTTTTTTCGTTTGATGCATAATTTTTAAACTATATGCCAAAAACTGTTCGAAAAGATGTCATTTTTCAATGAAAACTGACGTTTCGTTATGGTACAATTCAGTCTTCTTGTAAAGCCTCTTTGACAAGGAATAGATTCCGAAACATCAGATGTCAGAGGATGGCAAGAGACTCGAATTGAATCAAAACGAAACGATTATTTTCTATTTGTCCTACCTTACTCGGTTTTAGAGAACAAAATGACCAGGTCTCATATAAGTAATCTGCGACGCATTATTGGAGTGTTCTCCTAGCGGAGCCGCTTGGTACTAGTGTACCTCGGTTAACAGATTACTTGATACGTGGTCGAAATTAGATAAAGTTAAGCTATAGAAATTTATTATTATTATTATTACATAGAAATAAGGGCTGGGGTCATGGAGACCCATAAGCCCATTTACAAGATAAATGAAATAGTACCTACATTACAAAAATTAGTTTCGCAAATAAACTATAGACTAATAGATTGTGCACAACACTAATCAGTTTACAAACAGATAACTGTCTAGTTGATTTTTGAAAACATTTATAGATGGAGAATTTATAATTTCCGTTGGGAGACTGTTCCATATACTAAAAATACGATTACACAGAAAATGTTGGCGCCTTATCGATGAAAAGGGTTCCTTCTTCAATTTCAAACTATGTCCACGTAGTCTGCCGTGATCATCTAAAATAAACAAGTTTTGCAAATCTCCATATCCATACTTTAAAATTCGAAAGGTGATAATTAAGTCACCACGGAGTCGAAGAGCTTCAAAAGTTGGTAACCCTGATAAAGAAAGTCTTTGTTGGTAATCTGGCCTTCTTCGTTTGAAAGATAGTCTGGTGGCCTTCTTTTGGATATTTTCGAGAAGAGTTCTATCGCGCACTAATTCTGGGCACCAAACCGTTCCACAGTACTCCAGTAGGGGTCGGACATAAGTTTTATACAAACGGATAGAACCCGAAAATGATATTTTTGTAAAAGTCTTACTAAGAAGGTATAACTTACTATTCGCTTTTTTAGTAACGTTTGAAATATGCTCCGACCAACTCAAATTTTCAGTAATTGTTACACCAAGGTCACTATATGATTCCACGGTATCCAGTAAATGCCCGTCTATCGAGTAAGACAAACGAGGGTTATTTTTTCCCAAATGTAAAACCACACACTTATCTCTATTTAGAGGTAACATCCAATCCGAACACCACTTGAAGATCGAATCTAAGTCACTTTGTAAGTCTTGCCCATTGAAAAGTGGGTCAGCAAATATTTTTGTATCGTCTGCGTAGAAAGCTTTCTTAGATTTGATATGAGATTCAAGATCACTGGCATACAACACAAATAGTAGTGGACCCAAAACAGATCCTTGTGGAACACCACTTAAAACCGGTTTTTTAGATGACAGCGACTTGCCAACTCTAACACAAAACTCCCGATTTGTTAAAAAATCATTAATCCACTCAAGAAGTTGTCCGCGAATGCCGAAATGTTCCAGTTTATACATCAATTTTCTTCTTGGTACTCGATCAAATGCTTTTGCAAAGTCTAAATATATTACGTCCACAGGTCGTTTTTTATCCAATGCTGCTGTCCATTCATTAACACACCACAGTAAATTAGTCATGGTTGATCTACTTTTCACAAAGCCATGTTGTTGTAGAGGAATAATATTTTCTCGAAGTAAAAATTCTTTGATGTCATTTGATTAAATGGATTTGATTGTCATAATTTCCTTCGCTTGATTAAAACGGCATAATATTTAGCCATCCTTTTAATTCTACCCCAAACGAGCAGATACCTACACCGAATAGTGATTCTAGGTCTGCTCACCGTGGCTGTTCCAACCGATTAGAAATACAGTCCGCTCTCAACCCCAAGAAATTAGAAAAGAACAGCCCGTTTCATGGTCAAAAGATAAAGACACTTGCCGTCAAACTTCCAACATGTGAACAAGTCACACCCAAATTTCAGATGTTACCTAGGGCAAATTAAATTATATTTTAAACATCAAGGCTTAAGGTAGCTTTTTATACTTATGTTTCCTTAACGGACTACTTGAAATGGGCTTTGACCCACATATTTTTGTAAAATAGCATTTTGGTGGCTAACATGTACATTGCACGTAAGCACTGATGATGACTGGTAAACCAGTCGAAAACTAGTTATGTGAATTGATGTGGCCCTTTTGAGGGTTTTTTTAAATATACCTTTTATACAGCATTTATTGTTTTTGTATCACATGGTATACAGCCAACTACAGGAAAACTTTTTTCCTTGTGGAACAATTATTTCCGTATAAATATTCTGACAGTAATTCAAGATGTACCTGTTTATGTATTAAATATAAGTCGGGAGATAATAAATATTGTATTCCACACACATACACAGAGAAAAAGAAGAGATTAATTCGGGCAATATATCAAGAGAAAAATAGGAAAACTCAAATTGAAGTTGGTCGGCGCCGTCTCATACTCTCAGATTAATTCGTTTTAATTTAACAAAAGCTTCAAGAGGGACGTGTTACGAATACCCGTTTCGAAGAGAAAATCTAGTTAGTTTAAAACAAAAGACGGTAAATAATTGAAGAACGTGTTTTCGCAAGAACGATTTAAATCCACAAATTAATTATTTTTAGTTCGAGTTTGTTCCTCCTTGCAAATTATTTTCTCATTTGCACTTTACAATAGGCAACGAATTGTTTTCGACTTAACTTCCAGGGGTTATAATAGTATGCCACCGGAACGTTTACTCAATTCAGGTCTCTTTCAACTACTAATTTCCAAGGAATTTCAAGCCAAAGCTGCACAAAATTTAATCAAAATGTTTTTAGCTTGTTATCCGACAGTACCAAACACAACGTTATACAGGAAGATTGAAGTTTCTAAGTATTAGACTGTAATATAGACCGCTGACCGAAAAACTAAAGAAATTCGGGTAATTATGCGCGTCGGGTAATTGTGCGCATCAATTTTTCCAATCACTTATTGTATTGTAAAAACTATGTTGTCGCACCATCTATCAGCAAATGCCAAATCTATCCCACACAAACGAACGCCAGGAGATACTTTACCGGTTGGCAGTCATCGTTTACATGTTTTCGCGTGGTACGTTATTGTTGTTGTATCTGATAAAATAGGCGCTAAGTTTTTCCTTGATATAAATATAGTATAAAAAGTACATATACACGTTATTTTATTTACCATTGGTATAGTTATATAGCTAGTTTGCTGACTAACTATATTCTTTCTGTTTTTACCCAATTTTGTGTTGTGTGGTGAAGTGGAAGGTAGTCTAATGATGCGCATTGCACATTGCGCACCATTAGCTAACAAGGTATATAAAGGTATTTTTTACGTTTCGTGACTGCCATAAATTCTGTCACTGAAATTGAATACACATTTTTCAATCAAGCGTTCCCTATGGTAGGGGAAGCCAAGCGGGGATTTTTGTAGTTACTCTAGCGCGTAAGATTATTACATGGGGAGAAACCTTGTACCCTGAAAATGTACCTCTACCTTATTATATTGGCTCTTAATGCAGCGGAGTTCGTTAAGCTGGGGCCGAAAAAAACTCTATCCTTAGAAAAACTCGAAATCATCAGATTAAGATAAGGTAAGTTAAGTACATGCAAAACAGTATATATTTAAAAAATCTGACGATTTGAGCGGGGCGTAAGAAATTGGGTGAGTCCCAAAGTTTCACAAGAAAGAGCGAATATTTCGCAAAATGACTGACAGATCTAAAAACTGATAATACACTTATTCAATATTTGTGAAAAATCTATCGAATGGCATCAAACCTGAACCCCACGGAATTGGGGCGGGGGGTTACTTTAAAATCTTTAATGGGAGCCCCCATTTTTATTGCAGATTTGGATTCCTTACGCAAAAATTAGTAACTTTTATTCGAGACATTTTTTTCGAATTATGGATAGATGGCGCTATAATTGGAAAAAACGAGGGTTAGAAATCGAAATTTAAATTTAAAATGAAAAGTCCTCACTAAAATGGAAAACATTACTTACCTTTTTTGGTTTTAGGACCTACTCTTCACAACCCAATAGGTCCCCATAACGCTCGAGTGACTGCCCATTTAGCATACTTTGCTCCCCTATCACTATTAACATTCTGGTTAACAAAACATTACAATTAACATTCACATATCATGATATCAACAAGATATCAATAAAAACCCACAAAGGCATCCTGGGATGCCCAACCTATGAACATGGCTCTAAACTTTGTAAAAAATTGTGGTAAAATACGCGAAGCTGGAAACAGGTTCAATATTCCAAAATCTTCGATTCGAAAATGTAAGAAATGTGTTATTGATGGACCCGAGATTATTAATCCCCATGTTGGTAAGTATTGCATCTTTTCCTTCAATTAAAAAAAAAACAATAATTAATAGATCACGTTCTGAAGATTGCGACATTATTTCATGGTTTGTCCAGAAATCAATGAGAAGACTTGCAATCTCATGAGCGAACGCTAGTCATATGTATTAAAAAAAAATAATGATCAGACACAAATGGCAGGCATAGACTGGCTGGTGTTACGGCTTTCTAAATGTTCATTTTTCCGAGTATTACAATGACAGACGCATTAACAAAAAATGACCCAAGCAAATATATTTATTGCTCTTCTAAGAGTGGCTGGAGTAAAAAAAATCTTTTTTATGAATGGCTTAAGCATTTCAAAATTCCGTAAAACCATCGAAATATGATCCAGTCAATCTGAGTCTGGATAACCACTCCAGTAATATTTTGTTTCTTATATTTAATTACTGTAGTGTATAGACCATGGGATTTCTCTTTTAATAATACCTCCTTACACTGCACACAAGCTCCAACCATTGTATATACCTACCATTTTTTGGTTCTATCATATCATAAATCAACACGTTATGTGACTATTATTTATTGACAGCAGAGAGGATAACTTAGTATGATTTAGCCGAGATATTTATAAAAGCATACGTGAATACTGCTACAATTCTCAATGAGGCTTTCAGGCATCTGGTATATAACCTCTGTTGTGGGCATAGTTTTGCATCCATCATAGTCTACTAAGTGCATAATTTTGGTTAAACCTGTACAAACAAATATTTGAATAATACATCGTGGCAAAGCCGACTATGAGACTTTCCAAACGAAATATCACTTACCATAAAGTCCCATTTGAAATTATCGGTCACAGTGGGCCTACTACGCCACCTATTATGACTATTTGAGAAGCCTACGTCCAAGGGCGCCCATATAAAAATTTTTAGGGGGGGAGCCAAACGTGAAGCTGTTGCACATTACATTTTGTATATTTCGGATGACAATATATACAGTAGACTCTCTTTATAACGAACACGGGTATAACGAGGTTTCGCTTATAACGAGGTACATTAGGTGTCCCATGAAATTACTATTGAACTATAACGCTTTATAACGAGGCATATTTGGTTACAACGAAGAAAATTGAAATCGAAGAATACGTGTCTTTACCTGTTTTTAGCATTGTAATGGTCATAAATAAATAAATGCCCCAACTGCCTGTACATAGACATGCCCAATATATGTCTTATTATCGAGGCCACTGCTGTAATAAACTCGGCCACCTGTAATAAACTTCTGTCTGTTTATCGACCGATATTGAATATTGTAGGAAATTTACAATTTATGACGGCGAAGTCTCGTTCACTCTTCAGGTTGACCATCGACATCTAATAAACTACGTAAGAGGCATCAAAACATTTCATTATTATTGTTGTTTGATATAACGAAATCCGCTTATAACGAGATAATTAGTCCACCATTTCAGTTCTCGTTATAGAGGGAGTCTACTGTAGTTTAAACCCCCTAAAAAACCTAGTTTGAACCCTGTTGTGAGAAATTATTCATACATTTAAATACTAGACCAAGTTTTTAATGGAAATGTCATGGGTACCACAAAAGTTGCGCCTCTCTTTAAAACCCGTTTGAAAAGAATACAATGCTTGCAAAGCCCTGCCTTCAACTTTGGCGAGTAGACTAACCATAAGTGTGTGTTGAACCAAGTTTTTACTTTAAAATCTTAAAAAGGAGCCAGCCCCCTTTATCTTTGCAGTTTTAGAATCCTTATGAAAAATAAGTCACATATATTCCAAACATTTTTAGAATCGTTGATAGATGGCGCAAATAAATCGCATTTTTCGATTATAGCGCCATCCGTCAACAATTCTAAAAAAAGTTTTGAATAAATGTTACTTATTTTTTGAGGAGGAAACTCAATCTGCAATAAAAAACGGGGTTCCTATTTAAGATTTTAAAGTTAACTCTCACCCCACCTCCAGAGTGTGGAATGAAAAATCCTGTTTGGTGTCATTCTGTAGATTTTTGAAAAATATTAAACACATGTTTTTTAGTTTTTCATTTGGAAGTATATTTCTCGAGATATTAGATCGTTTCTATAATTTTGCTATGGTATCACGATATATCGTTTTTTCCGATTATAGCGCTATCTATCCACAATTCGCAAAATGGCTCGAATAAAATTTGCTTATTTTTACAAGGAAAATCCAAATCTGCAACAAAAATTAGGGGTTCCATTTAATATTTTAAAGTTACCCCCGCTCCACACCCAGGGGTTGAAGTGGTGGACTTGTTTAGTGTCATCGCATAGATTTTTGAGAAATATTTAACACATATTTTTCAGTTTTTCGATCCGATGTTCATTTCGCAAATTATTCGACCTTTCCGCTACTTTTGGGACTACCCTGTATATAACACTCATTCGTCATGAAAGATCACCTGTTTTTCATTTAAATAAAATTGTTCTGTTCATCATAATGTACACTTTAAAAATAATCTACTTACTAAAAAATACTTTTACAAACTAAAAGTTGACTATGTTCAATAAATTTAAAAATTATTTTTCAATATAAATTTATTTCTGCTTATGAAGATGGTTCTATTCGGTGTACACAAAACTTAATATTATAGAAAACAAATATAATCACAGATTTTACACTTTATCTTTATAGTGCCAGTTCTCAAAGACCAATGGCTCATTAGTGATTATCGGTCAGAGATGGGATTTCTTGCTGATATGATTTTCTTTGCAGTATGTATTATAAATGATTCATTTAATTTGTAATTTTGTGTGTCGGTTACAGTATATAATATTATGTCCCACGTTTATAATCTCTTTCAATGTTTTCGTTAATAGCATACCCTGACTGTGCGAAATGTGTATTATGCACATTCCATATAGACCGCTGTCGCAGACACACAGATTTTCTGTTAAACTATTAATTACCCAATATATGAATTATTTTTTTAATAAATATGTTTTTTCCAATTTGTCTCTCAAAATTATCCAATAATTTTTTGACAAAAATACGTTTATGTAATATAAATTTAATTTTTGTTCTTTCCCGAAAAACTAGGGGGAGCCACGGCCCCCCCTGCCCGTGTGTATGGGCGCCTATACCTACGTCCGTTTATTGCTTCCATCCAAATTTCACTCTTAGTCCTTGGGCCCACATATAAAATTATTATTTATTGCCGCTCCGTCGAAACTTTTTGTACTTGTTATTTGGGTAGAGTCGGACAAATTTGGAGCTTGCGCATTATGGTAGTGGGGCGTTTGTCTGTCAAGCTGTCACGAAGTTGTCAATTTTATGCAAGAAAAAAATGTATAACTACATTGGTCATTTTATTTTAATCAATGGTTTTTTTCACATAAACAGCGAAAACAATTTTGTCGGACAAAAATATTGGGCCGTATGACACGTCGGACACGCTAAATATGTCCAATTTATGAAAATAATAAATTTATTACCACATGGCTAATTTTAACAGAATCTACCATAAAACCTATTTACAATA
The DNA here is from genome assembly GCF_917563875.1 of Diabrotica virgifera virgifera. NCBI lineage: Eukaryota > Metazoa > Arthropoda > Insecta > Coleoptera > Chrysomelidae > Diabrotica > Diabrotica virgifera. Next base: position 233,167,962 of record NC_065449.1, read on the forward strand.
ATGTGGTAACCTTGTCGGACAATTTTCACGGGGCATATGCGCAGTCGGAGGCGCCGAAGATGTCAATTTCCTGGAATGTTTTTATTTATTACCACATATGTCATTTTTTTTGTACTATTTTTTTATATGTTTAATGCATATTGGATCACTTGTCGGACAAAAATAATGGGACAAAAAATTTTCGGAAATTTTCCCTCTTGCCGGAAACTTTTTTTTGAAAATTCTAGAAATAAAAAACTACAGAACAATATTTGTCATTGTTCAAGGAGTATGTACACAAATTTTCAGATCAAAATTTTTCCAAAATTTTCCCTCTTGTCGGAAAATTTTTTGGAAAATTTTGGGTATAACTCTACCTCACGCCGTTTTAAATGTTGTACTTACTGTGTGTACACATTTTAAGCTAAATCGATTCAAAAGTAACCGAGAAACACTGTTTTCAATTTTTTTTTGACAATGCATTTTTTTAAGGACCTCGATAACCTAAAAGAATTAAGTTCTCTGTTCGTTTGCCTCAACATTTTTGTCAGACAATTACACTTCTTGTTTAAGAATATAATCACTTGTAACCTACTACGTTTGTCGGAAAAATGCTTGGGAAAATTAAATAATGGATGCACGAACCCAGCACAGTTTAAAAGTATAATTTACTAATAAAAATTAAATTTTTTGTCCGACTGTCGATTTGGCCCAATATTTTTGTCGAACACTTAGATTTTTTGATTTAGAATATAATTACTTATAACCTCCTATTTTTGTCGGAAAAATGGTTGTAAATAAAAAAGTTCCAGGAAATTGACATCTTCGGCGCATCCCACTGCGCATAAGCCCCGTAAAAATTGTCGAACAAGGTTACCACATTATTGTAAAAAGGTTGTATGGTAGATTCTGTTAAAATTAGCCGTGTGGTAACAAATTCATTATTTTCATAAATTTGACATATTTAGCGTGTCCGACGCGTCATATGTCCCTTTGTCCGACAAAATTGTTTTCGCTGTTTATATGATAAAAACCATTGATTAAAATAAAACGACCAATGTGGTTATACATTTTTTTCTTGAATAAAATTGACAACTTCGTGACAGCTTGACAAACAAACGCCCCACTACCATAGTGCACTAAGCTCCAAATTTGTCCGACTCCACCCAAATAACAAGTACAAAAAGTTTCGACGGTGTGGTCATAAATAATAATTTTATATGTGGGCCCAAGGACTATATTGTAAGTATAATATTTGAAAAGATACGAGGGGTAAGGAGACTTTTGGCTAGCACTGTACAATAATTTAGATAGAGGACAGAGGTTTTTTTTGATATCCGATATATTATCACGCCATTTAAAAAAATCAACGTTCTATCCATATCTCTAAGCACTACTTACTCTTTCACATTGTAGATGGTAACTCTCCCATCCTATTTTTGCGGGATCGTACATAAAGACAAAAGCGTTAATAGCGGTTTTACCGCCACCGATAAGAATGAAATGTGCGACACCTAGGGGCCATTCAGATAGAGATAAACCTGTTAAGACGTTGAAACCAATGAATTGAGATAGCGATACTGCCACAGCCACTGGCTAAGAGGATATACGGGTAAAATCTTTAGGAAAAATCGGAAAAGGGCTGTAAAAAAGGAGACATAAAAACGCGCTAACTCAAAGCAACAGTCGAGGTAAAAATTAGGGAAGTGAAATAGTGCAATGATGACAAGGGATTCCAAGAGAAAGAAATTATTTATTTATTTCTCTAAATAAAAGACTTTCATAGATAGTTTTATTATTAAACTTTCAATGTAAATATTTTACATATACAGTGCAAAATAATGCTGTTTTTCCGCAAATCGCCAGGAAATTTTGACATTCCTGTCAAAATTTCTTGAAGAAAAAGTCAGGACTTCCTTACTGTAAGGAAATGTCATTTCCTTACTGTAAGGAAATGATATTTCCGTACAGTTGTTAGTGTTCTACATAAATGATAGAAAACACATTGCTATTAAAACCTTGTAAATTACCTTAATCATTAAATTTTCTTTATCTGGAGCTTCCTGGATAAATTTTTCAATTTCTTCCTTCGTTAAAATCTTAGATTTCTTTGCCCTATAACCTTGAGCTTGCCGTTTCAATAAAGAACAAAGTTTTGAGTATGTAGATATATATATATATATATACATTGTGTTTAAGTGCAAGGGTTGACTTCAGCATTGAATAATTGGCCCATAATGTTGAAGATTTCATCTTTAAACAAAGGTCTAGGAAGTATGCCATTACAACATTTTCTGAGAAAGAACTCGTATTTTTACTCATGCGATAATCCATAAAACGTCTGTATGCATTTTCGTACTTTTCTCTTGATTTCTTTGGCAATAATTCTAATGAAGCAGTATTCACTGCCTCAACCAGCTCTGGAGGAGTCCCAAGAATGGAAATTTCATCATCACTTATCATTTTACTTTCGAGAACACCAGCAATTAAATTTATAAGCGTCAAGTTTGACAATTCAACCTCAATACGTTTCCATAGTAACCCAAGTAATTTTATTAGGAATTTCAAAGCACCATTTATTTGGGAATAAAATTATCGCGTTTTTTTTAAATCAATAAATATCTGTCGAATTTTAAACGATTTGCGGAAAAATAGTATGTTTACCTCGTAGGAAAAGCTACATTCCTGGACTCTGTGTTGCTAAGTCTCGGCTTGCGCCTCGACTTAGCAATCTTCACAGTCGTCCAGGAATGTTATGCTTTTCCTACCCGGTAAACAATGTACTATTCATTATAACTGAGGAATAATCTTAGATATGTTTGTTCCATTTTTATATACCTATTTACTCACCAATTCTACAGGGTGTAACGAAAATACAGGTCATAAATTAAATCACATATTCTGAGACCAAAAATAGTTCGAATGAACCTAATTTACCTTAGTACAAATATGCACATAAAAAAAGTTGCAGCCCTTTGAAGTTAAAAAATGAAAATCGATTTTTTCGAATATATCGAAAACTATTAGAGATTTTTTATTAAAAATGGACATGTGGCAATCTTATTGCAGGAACATCTTAAAAAAGAATTATAGTGAAATTTGTGCACCCCATAAAAGTTTTATGGGGATTTTGTCCCCTTAAACCCCCCAAACTTTTGTGTACGTTCCAATTAAATTATTATTGTGGTACCATTAGTTAAATTCAATATTTCTAAAACTTTTTTGCCTCTTAGTATTTTTTTGATAAGGCCGTTTTGACCGAGTTGCGGCTTCTTTTTTAATATGTTTACATAAAAATTTTATGGGGGCTTTGTTCCTTTAAACCCCCCAAATGTTTGTGTACGTTCCAATTCAACTTTTACTGTGATACCATTAGTTAAACACAGTGTTTTTAAAACTTTTTTGTCTCTTTGTATTTTTTCGAGAAGGCACTTTTTATCGAGATATTACTTCTTTTTTAATATGGTTCAAAATATACCTAAAAATGTAAATCATAAATAAATGTTCATATATTATTTCCTAGTCTGCATAATCGTACTTAGCCATATACAAATATGTGGTGGATTTGACAAATATTCAAAATATCTCGATAAAAAATGACTTTTTGAAAAAGTACTGAGAGGCAAAAAAGTTTTTAAAATATTGTGTTTAACTAATGGTACTACAATAATAATTAAATTGGAACGTACACAAAAGTTTGGGGGGGTTTAAAGGAACAAAACCGGGGGGGTTTAAAGGAACAAAACCCCCATAAAATTTTTATGGGGTGTCCAAATTTCACTATAATTTTTTCTTAAGATACTACTACGATAAGAATGCCACATGTGCATTTTCAATAAAAAAATCTCCAATAGTTTTCGATATATTGGAAAAAATCGATTTTTATTTTGTAACTTCAAAGGGCTGTAACTTTTTTTATGTGTACATTTGTACTAAGGTAAGTTAGGTTCAATCGAACTATTTTTGGTCCCAGAATATGTGATTAAATTTATGACCTGTATTTTTGTTACACCCTGTATAGTACGTTCTTTAACGGTGAAATATTGCAAAACCTCTAAATTTTAAAGAACCATTTGGATTGACATGAAATTTGGCATACATCTAGCTAACAAGTCAAAAAAGTGATATTGTGCCTTTTGCTGTGGTGTGGGTTTCACCCCTTCTCGGCGGTGAGAAAATATAATTCCGAAATAAGTCCATAAATGGATAAAATGACTAATTTTAAGCAACTTTTGTTCTATAGAGTTTTTTCATTAAATCAATACTTTTCGAGTTATTCGCGAGTGAATAATAATATGTTCATTTTTCAACAAAATAACCACGTTTTTAGACGGTTTTTCGCAAATAACTCAAAAAGTAAGTATTTTGTCAAAAAACATTATTGACAAAAATATAGCCTGTAAGAAAGTGATAAAAATGTTGTATATAGGGTGAGGCAGATAAAGGGCCTATTAGAAATATCTCGAGAACTAAAGGTAACTGAATTATGAAAATTGGAATAATTGAGTTTTGAAGACTGATCTATTTAATGAAAATATTTTCATCTACTTGGTACTTCCGGTTATACCGGAAGTTGCTTATAACTTCGTTTTTTTAAATGGGACACCCTGTATATGTTGACAATTTTGGATTCTCCTCGATTTCTTCTTTCTTAAAATATAATGTTTCGTAACATTATATAGGGTAGGTTAAAAGATAATTACGTTTTCTCATTATTTTCGTAACAAAATTCACACCCTGTAGGATTGTAGCAGTTTGACATAATAAACTCTGTTTATATTCAAATGATTTTTAATATAGTCTACTATTGTTAACAATTATTAGTATAGCTAAGTTTTTAATTTTAGTATACAGGGTGGGTCTAAACTCGGACTGAGTATTTTCTGAGTGTTCTTAAATGGAACACCCTGTAACAAAAATGAGAAAACTTCTGTTGGAGTGAAAGTAAAAAGAAAGATATAGGTACTCCAATAGAAGTAAGGAAAAAATAAATAAATAACTAATGGGACATAGATGTAGAGAGATGGGCTGTAAAGAGAAGGTGAAGTGACTTCTACGTTGAGAAGCCGCAATAGGAAAAATAAAAAAAAAATACTACCAAAGTGCAGTAGTACTGAAGAAAGGGGAATTAGAAGGGATAGAAGTAGAAGTGGGAAGAGACAGAGGCAAACTGAATAGAGTTGGCTAGCTATAGATGCAAGAGAGCAACTTGACACTCAAGGATGGATACGGCTCGTTTGCATGCCTGTCGAAGAACAGTAGCTCTATATAGATAGTAATGATGACTAAAAGATGAAATAATAAAATAAGAATAATGTACTGAAAATGAATGGAGATGAATAATGACTAAAAACGAACAAAATAAATAAAACTAACTAATCATGGGCGCCATGAAAATAATCTTCGATCATTCTCCCAGGTATCTTACACTGCTTTCAAATATTAAATATATTAAACCTGTAATAATGAACATAAAGGAATAATAAAATAAATGATATACAAAATAAATAAACATTTATTAAAATGAACTACCAGATTTTTAACAATCTCTGAGTTAAACAAGTTCATATTATGTGACTCTAACATGACAAAAGTTTGCAAAAGTTATGTTCAACCTAAGATAACAACAATGTTACCTGTTACAAAATTACAGGTATAAGTACCTTTCACTAACATATAGGGTACAAAATTACATAAGTCTTCTACCAAATGGTTATAGTACGCCTGCTACGTACAACTAAAGGAAACTGACAAAGATGAAAATACTACAAATAAATAGGCCCCAGCCTCACTAAGGGAAAATACAATAATGAATAAATAAAGTTAAATATACAATTGACTAAAGTAGAAATGAAGTTGAGATAAATACCGACGATGACCTAAATTAACCGAACAAATGGAATAAAGCGAATAACAGTAAAATATTTGGGAAACAAGTTAGTAATATTAAAAAAATAAATTTACCCGAATTACATAAACCAATAATAAAGTATTAAAAACCTAATTTTCTCTAGGCTTATTCCTGTGCACAAGAAGTTACCGTAGATACAAAGTTTGGGAACCAAATAATCTAATATACAAATATGTCAAAAAAAAAAACCAGAGGTAACCTAAATCTGGAAAAAAAACATAGTGTATTTAACAGATAGTCTGAAATATACAAAAACCAATAGTTACTAAAACACCTCACTAAATGTTCCCAAACGAGGTTGCGGTTACATCCCAGAAAATGATGCACCAGAATGGTGCGCCCCCATGACTCCTGTAGGCCCAGGTGCCAAGACGAAAATTGAGCTGGAACGCTCCCATAGCTTGCTCCCAAATCGACATACTCCCAATGGCGACTTGGCCGTGGCTGCAGTGGTTTCCCTGGGTGGTCAAAGGGCTACGGTTTTTCATGTTAGGGTTTCTTCCAAATGGCTAAAAACATTCCCAGTTTTATTTCCCATTTTAAACATGAGCAAAAAGTAAAGGGAAGAAGAAATACTTTTTAGAAGCAATAGTATAGAAAAACCGGCCATTAAAAATGGAACAAAAAACCAATCTCAGGTAACCTTGAACTATTTTAAGTGTGAAGACATGAATAAATGACACTGAAATGATTTATTTGAGGAAATATCTGTAAAAATATATTGAATTTATAAAATATTGGATGTTCAATAAATTTAAAACCTACAGAGAAATGGTAATTATTTCCAATATTAATTTGAGGACTTCAAAAATGTTTGGTTATGTAAAACCAAAAACCCCATTAATATAAAGATCGATATAAAGATAATATAAAGATCGAAATCATCTACACCCTTCCCTTAATAGATTGACTAAGAAAGTTTAACAATGGGACTAATTTTTTAAATATTCCACAACAAAAAAACACATGACAATGGCTAATTAAAAAATTATTACAAAAAAATAAATCTCACCGAATGATTCCTATTAGGCTCCAACAGGAGTTGTCACACACATGTCTCCATAACTCCAGACAACCCTTGCTGGTAACTTTTTACTTAAAAAAACTTTATTGATGTTATAAAATGGAACTCATTCGCCATTTCATGGTACCAGTACCAAGTACCAAACCAACCCACTTAATTAGCAGCCACAAACCAAGTGACGAACGAGAGACGTTTCTCCGCCAAGGTGAACGTCAAATTCTCTCAGAAAACGAAATCATTCTCGATAGGTGGAGTACGTTCCATCACCGAGGTATGACGTCACCCCAGTAGTCCTATACGAGAAATTAGAGAATTTAAATGGAGACCGAGGGAAAATAATTATAATAATAATTAAAGAGCTAATTTCGTAACGTGACCGTTACAACCCTATATTTTAGTATTGTAATGAAATGATATTTCATGGTACTTTTTTATTTCTTAAGCATTCCCTATACCTAACTGCTTTAATATGTGCTTAATTGTTAATCGCACCAACAATCTTAACTTCGATGGTATTTTGACAGTTCAACCATTATTGGCAATTTTAAGTATTAGTCTAGATTAATATGTATTTATTTCCAAAAAATTATTTGTGATTGAATATTTTCACGGCCAACCTAATACAATTTCACATATTTTGTGTTGCAATTAATGTTTTGATTGAATCACCAATAAGTCACAAATTAAAGCAGTTAGGTATAGGGAGTGCTTAAGTAATTAAAATGTACCATAAAACAACATTTCATTACAATACAGGGTGTTCCGTTTAAGAAAACTCAGAAAGTACTCATTCCGAGTTTCGACCAACCCTGTATACTAAAACGAAAAATTTAACTATACCAATAATTCCTAACAATAATAGACTATATTAAAAATCATTTAAACATAAATATAGTTTATTATGTCAAACTACTACAAGCCTACAGAGTGTGAATATTGCTACGAAATTAATAAGAAAACGTAATTATCTTTTAACCTACCCTGTATTAAATTACAAAACCTTATATTTAAAGAAATAAGAAATTGAGGAGAATCCAAAAATGTAAAAATATACAGGGTGTCCCATTTAAAAAAACGAAGTTACAATCAACTTCCGGTATAACCGGAAGTAGCAAAGAGACCAAAATACTTTCATTAAATAGTTCACACGTCAAAACCCCTGTATAACAATTTTAATGATTTTCTTTTCTTTAGTTCTCGAGATATTTCTAATAGGCCCTTTATCTGCCTCACCCTGTATATTGGGTCTCTAGGCCTAGTAGAAGCAGAGATATATCGCACCCTCAGTAATATAGAGGCACAATTCAAAAAAGTAGATTTTTGAGAAATCGCGTTTAAAGATTCTGATTTCCAACATTGCAGCTATTTTTTCAAATAACATGCTTATTATTTAAGTTATAAATGTGAAATTTGGCAGATTTGTTATTTGATAATTGCACTATAAATAGCAATGAGAAAAAATATTAATATAAATAAATTCCACTAATTACATGTAATTGAAAAAAATCCTTTCAAGTTAGTCCCATATAGTACAAAAAACATAACAGAAAAAAGAAACTGTTTAAGTTTGATCCCTTATATTATTAATGCGCTGTTACTGTTTATGCAAAATAGCGATCTATTATGAATTAGACCCATTTATTTATTAATTTTGCATAATATAACGGCTCAACTAAAAAGTGTTCTATATAATACAAAATGTTAAATTCAAATTCACCAGGATTTTCGTCATAGAAAGACATGTTACTGATTGCTCCGTTGTAGCAGTAAAAACCAGAGGTGGCCAGGGAGAGTGAGAGAGAGGCACAAATATATTTACCGAACCATTCATGTTCTTTTTTCTCCCTCTGTCAATGCTAACCGGTAGAGAATTTCATTTTGTGCCTTTATCATTTAAAATCACAGTTAACACAAATTTTGAGTTGAGGCCTTATATTACTGAGGGTACGATATAGCTACTGAAAAATAGGTTCATATTCGTCAAATTCCAAATCGAATATTTTAACGTGAAATAATCAAAACACGAAGCACTTTTTGGGAAAAACTCATTACAACTTTTTTTAAGTGTTTAAAAAAAGCTTTATTTTTGTTTAAAAAAAAAACTCTAGCGTCCAAAGTAAACAAATTACGCTCAAAATAAAGTTGGTCCTTTTTTTTTGGTAAGAAATCGGAAAAATCACCCCCTCATATCATCTCAAATGAACTTAATCGTTACCACTTCACACGTTAATTTACTCGCGTATTTATGGTTTATAGGATCTGTAAGTTTCTTCGGTTATTATTTTAGTTATTAGTCCTTATTTTTGAAAGGGCTGTAGATGAAACGGCTTGAAGGAGTCACTAAACACGAGTGTGCTCAACATTTTGAACAGCCATAGCCAAACCAATTTTTGTCATAGAGAAAAGCAAAAAATACAAAATATTAAAAAAAAACTTAGACTTTTTTTACTATTTAAGATATTTGGTATTTCGAATAATTTTTAAGTTATTTTGAAAAAAGGCATTTTTTTTTTAAATTAAAAATTTTAAAAATGTTGCTTTCAAACCAAATTTTTTTAATAATAAACACTTCGAATGCATGAAACTTACAAATCATATAAACAAAACATAACTAAAACAACTTCTAAAGCTCTAACGAATAATTTCATTTTACTTGCTAATTGAATTTGATGCTAGAAACTTTTTTTATAAAAACAGAAATAAATATTTTTTTAAATACTTTAACGTTGTAATGAATTTTCTCCAAAAAGGCTTCATTCTTTGGATATTTCACGTTGAAATATTCTATCTGAAATTTGGCCAATATGAACCTATCTATTATTAGCTATAACTCTGCGTCTACCAGGTCTAGAGACCTCATGCATCAACCATTTCTTTTTCACTTTTTTACAGGCTAGAATTTTGCTGAAAATGTTTTTTTCGATAAAATACTTACTTGTTGAATTATTTGCGAAAAACCGTCTAAAAACTTGGTTGTTTTGTTAAAAAAAATGATCATATTCACTCACAAATAACTCGAAAAGTATTGACTTAATGAAAAAACTCTATAGAACAAAAGTTACTTAAAATTTTGTATGTTTTTTCACCCCCGAGAAGGAGTGAATCACACCCCCAGGCCAAAAGCACACATCAGCACAATATCACTTTTTTTCTTTAATATGTTAGCTATGCGTATGCCAAACTTCATGTCAATCCAAGTGGTTCTTTAAAATTTACAGCACACCCCGTGAAAGAATGTACTACTATTATTGACTGATTATGGACAAAATCCACATTGAGTTTTCACTTGGATTGAAGAATATAGAGCAAAATATGCTAAGAAGGTGAATGGTTTGTCTGGCCAGGCCGCCGAGAGGGCGGTGCAGCCGGTACATTTTACCGGGGCCCGGCGATGTAAGGGGCCCGGCGTCGACCAGACCAAAGACGTAATTTTTCCCGTTTTTGGTTGCTCTTCACTATATTATATCCATAAAGCGTCGTCCATAACACTCGGCTATATTTAATATTATGACCTTTAATCGATTTGGTTTAAAATTTTAGCAGCAATAAATCACAGGATCAAGTATTACAGTGCAGTCAGAAAAAATATTAAAATAATAAAATAAAAAATCAATATTAAAAACATTATATAATATATACATATATATAATATATACATATATAATATATAGATATATAATATATATATATATATAGATATATAATATATACATATTATGTATTGCGCGAGTTTTATAAAGAAGATATCAGTGAATTGATAGATGAAATTTTTCATTTGAGAGCGATACGCCCATAACATTGGTGAATCTCAACTTTCTATAATAGATTTGCTTAATAAAATTAAACATCTTAAATTTGAATCGTTATTGCGTTAAGAATATTTTGCACATTACTGGTGACACTTGCAAAAGCAGAAAGATCCTTTAGTTTTCTTTTTCGCATAAAAAATGCTATGAGATATTGATAGCTACAATGAAACAGGATAGGTTAGCTGCCTATCTACTTTGTGAATTGAGAATTATTTGGGAAAATCATGCGATTTTTCGAAAATTAGACACATTTTTGCCGATCAGAAAACTCGAATAACACCTGTATTATAAATATTTTCAGTAGTAATTGCACAAGAGCTCTAAAATTATTGAATTTTTCCCGAGTTACACTTTGACAGTGTTAATCTCACGATCCGAAGGCGAGTGAAATTATGTCAAAGTGTTGCGAGGGCAAAAATTCGATAATAATTTTAGAGATCGAGTGCAATTTGTTGCGGTTATTTCATGAATAAAACTGTTCAAAACCAAAATTTTATTGTAATTTATTTATGTAAGTACAAATTAGTACAATTAAACACAAAGTTGTTATAAATATTTGCAGGTTGAAAGTCATCATTTTATAATTTTTAAAGCATTAATTGTCATTAATGTCACTGAATGTATTTTTTCGTAGCAACGAAGGGTATCTGACGTAATATACTTGACGACAGGATATTATCAAAAATTATCAGTTTAATTTTTATAATTTTATTTATGTAGCTTTCTATTGGTCAGAATCTCCTATAAATGAAATAATCATTATTATTTCAGTTTTTGTAAATGTCAAACACAACGGCTTAAAAATATTGGAATCTGGCCTGGTTCCACCGACACATAAGAGTAGTTAAAAATAGAAAGACATTTTACATAATTATACCACTTTACTTACGAGACAAAGCAATAAAAGCCAAAAAAAAATATTTTAGCTTATTTATAATTTTACTATCAAAAAGATCAAATTGAATTTTCACGTACTATTTCTTTCAAAGTGACCCAACCGAAGTGAAAAAACCGAAAGAATTAGAAAGACATCTTTAGCGGTAACATCCATATCTCCCTTAACACACATGTAATCTATAAACGTTACAGAGTTTGTGTAATCTTATTATACAATACCAGACTCGATTGATGAAAAATACAAGAAGACCGTGTTAAACATCTCCTCGGAATTGGTAGAAAATCAATAGCTGAAGCCAAGAAACTGAAGTTGTATCCCCTACCAGGTCGAGGCAGGTTGCACTAGATAATGCTAACCAATCAATTTTTTTTGTAAGTATTAAAAAAGGAGAAGTGGTATCCTTACAAAATACATTTGGTACAGAAAGATTTCTTGAAAACCGTTGTAGAACGATGTAACAGGGATCAGAGTTTTAAGACGTACAATCTGGCGCCTACTGGGACCAGTTTGCCTTAAATCTCACCCTGGATGATAAGTTTCGCGGGGCGGTACTTTTCGTTTCTCATTATATGTCCCAGGTAGCTAACTTTTCTAACTTTGATGATTTTCAGCAGCTCTCTATTATAATAGAATATGTTGTCGTATTCTGGAGATGAACCTCGCTAGGGGTAGGAATACACTAAGTACTCATAATATGTTTATTTAATCACTATTACGCTAGTAACTAGTTGGTGTGCTTAAAGTAAAACCATCTGCGAGTGCATCTGGATTAAGAATGATATTTAATTAACGAATCAATTAGAAAATCACGATGCCTTCGTATATAAGTATATAAACAAATATATTGCCGACTCAGCTTGACCACGACATACGAAACTGGTGCTTCTAACAAATCTAGGTCACCTACTAAAATGTAAACAAATGTGTATGTTTTGGTTTTGTTTCTAGTACATTTAAGAATTAAATGAATATGTCTTGATCTCAATATTGGATGTTGATAAACCTTTACATCCATCCCCTTCGGGAAATTTTCTGACTACATGCAAGGAAGAAAATATTGTTGTGCTCCACCAACTGGTTACTTTAAAAGATTTATAGAAATATATACAAATACAAAATACAAATATAATATATACAAATATGCAGCTTATTACCCTATAAAAAAATTGCCATCAAACATCGTCTATTCTTACTTATTACTTCCTTATATCTCGCGAAATTCTACCCTCAGAAATTGTAATGTATATTTTACCTTTTCCCGATTTAAAATAAAATTATAACTTTAATTCTTACATTTGAACTTACTTTTTAATTATACTTCTTTCACTTTTAAAATAATTATTTGACTTTCTGACCTTTTATATATTCTTCAATTAAAAAAAAATTCTCCGTTTTCTTCCTCTTCTTCTTGACTGGTACTTTACTAATACATATTTTCATTTTCTTTATACTTAGTACTTTCTTCATAGTGTACTATTAAACATATTTCTTTATTAAACTCGTATTTACGTCACATATTCTTCCTTTTCTAACCCTTACCTACTTGGCGGGTTTTTCGCAGCTTTAAATCCTTGTATTTGCTTCCGGTTCTTTCTCCACGTCCTTAGTCATGGGAAGGTTTGTTCCAAAAAGACAAAATGGATAGTTGTGCGCTTAAAAAATCTACATTTTGCATCCCTAAATTCCTGTCTGATCCGAACTGCTCAGTCTTGATGAGAGTCGGTTAGCTTCAAAACATGAAATAAGCATGTTAAAATCTTCTGATGTTATTTTGTACCTTTTTCCTTGACAAGAGTTGGTTTTTTATTGTTTGTATTGTTAATTAACTTTGCTTCTAATATATTAAAAATCATTTGTCTCCTTAATTAACCATAAAACATAAATATTATATTTATACCAAAATTCACTCGATATTAAAAAATTGAAATCAAAACTTAAAACAAAATCAAAAACAAAAAGAATTATTACCTAAAAACTTCAGTGTTCAATAATGAAAAAAAATCTAAAGAAAGTGTTAATAAAAATAGACTATATTCTGTTGAAAAATATAATGAAAATTCTCTAAGAAAATCTTAATCCTAACACTAAATCTGATTCTGGGCTAACAATAATTAATCCTACTGTTTCTGGGCAAAAATAATTAATCCTAATATTTCTGGGCTAAAAATTGAAATCCTAATACTAAATGAGTTTCGGGGCCGCGGACCCATAAAATATTTACAAAAAAAAAAGGATTAGGAACGAAAACTTGTAAATATACGCTAAATAAATAATATGAGTTTGTGCTATCTACTAAATAATAGTTTTTTCTCACTTATTCGCGCAATTAGTCACTTTATATTATACCGTCACAATGAAAAAGTCTCTATTTCTCTGATTGAACTACAGTCTTACATGACTTGTCAAGTATTCATTCAAAACATATTAACATTATAGAAAATTAGAGTTAGTTTATATTACAAAAAATTTAAAGTAACTTTATATTATACTAATTATCTATATTTTACTTGAAGCAATACCAAGTATTTTTCTTAAATAGTACTTTTTACTGTACAAAAGTCTCTTCAATTATTCGGTTTTCCGTATCATTGTCTTTAAATCTTCTTTACATTAATCTTAATAACATGTCCATCATTATGATATTATGATAAGTCTTATATTTACCAATCTTTTTTTTTCTTTTTTCCCTCCAATGGGATTTACTTGTTAATGTATAAACTTCCTTACGTCATTATAGGTAACTTATATGTCTTTATTTTTCTTCTTACATCATTACTTTTACATCATTTTCTTACATCATTTCTTCATAAATTCATTGTATAAAAATTCTTGTATATCCTTGTATATAAATAATTTAATTTCTTTTCCGTAGTCATATTTTAAATTTTTTCGTCTTATGTTTCTTAATCGTTAATGTTTCTTTATCTTGTCATTGGTAAAAAAAAATCTCTAAATCCTGATTCTTTTTTCGTTAGTCTTCGTTATTTCGGAACTCACATTTTCCGTGGAAATTATTTCAATAAAATATTCCTTTCATGTTTAACTTTCATGATTCATGTTCAATTAAAATATTTTGACTCATCGCAAAAAGTTTTTCTACACATTTCCTTGTATATAATTTCAATTGTCCATTTAAATTTTTGCTTTTTCAGCAGATTCCTTCATAATCATAACTCATGCTTTCACGGTCAATCGAACGTAAATATAAATATCATACGCACAATAAAGTCATTATCTTGCATTTTTTTTCTCCTCGCTTCTACATGTAAATAAATAGTATATTCATGTAACTAGACACTTATATGCATATTATGTAATTGTAGACAGTTTTAAAAATACTTTTAATTGTTTTATGTGCTGACGCATTGCAAAAAAAATCTTGTTTTATCCTTAAAAATATAAACTTCTATAGATAATCTCTATTTGTAGTTAAGAAAGCTTAGTTAGTCTTTGTAGAAAAAGTAATTTAACTTATTCAATACTCTACTTTACCATTTACTCTACATAGAAATATTAAAAACTTTACCTAATTAATATGTATTTAAATTTAAAAAAATAATTAATCCTAATTTATCCCAAAATTTTATGTATTTACATTATATTTAATAAAAGAAAATTATACGTGTATGTGAGACTGTATGCAATGAAAAAAATAGCTTAAGAGTTACTCACATTCACTATTGACCATTATCCATCGTTTCCATGGTTCCTCTTGCAGCTGGGCGTGGACCCAAGACTCCAACCTTCGTCCTTGTCGACGTCTGCTACTGCGTGGCTGCTCTCCAACTCCATATTGTCCATATAGTCATATATTAATATGTTAATATGGGGATTGGTACTTTACCCCAAATTTCCTCCGTTTTTTCCAATTCTCCATCGCCATTCTTCCTGTTCTCTACCTCAGAAGTCCAGTTCGTCTCTCTCAGGTCGCCATATAATAGAATATGTTGTCGTATTCTGGAGATGAACCTCGCTAGGGGTAGGAATACACTAAGTACTCATAATATGTTTATTTAATCACTATTACGCTAGTAACTAGTTGGTGTGCTTAAAGTAAAACCATCTGCGAGTGCATCTGGATTAAGAATGATATTTAATTAACGAATCAATTAGAAAATCACGATGCCTTCGTATATAAGTATATAAACAAATATATTGCCGACTCAGCTTGACCACGACATACGAAACTGGTGCTTCTAACAAATCTAGGTCACCTACTAAAATGTAAACAAATGTGTATGTTTTGGTTTTGTTTCTAGTACATTTAAGAATTAAATGAATATGTCTTGATCTCAATATTGGATGTTGATAAACCTTTACACTATCTGTACCTATTCGCCTCACAACATATTCGTTGGTGGTGTGGGTTGTCCACGGTATTTTCAAGATTCTCCTATAAAGCCAAAGTTCAAAGGCTTTTAACGTATTCATCAGCGTATTATTCACCTTTTATTCACTTGCCCAGTATATCGATATTGGGAAAGTGAAAATCCACTTTGGATTTTCACTTGGATTCACTTGAGAAGATGAATGGTTCGGCTAACAGTATAAACAATGATATGATATGGCTATATTTTTCCCGCAAAACTGCTCCTGGTTATCTCTAATTTCTTCAGGATTTTCTGATGCCACAGTTAAGTAAGCTATTTCTAAATATAAACGATGTGTGGAATGGGGTTCCTTGACACTACGGTGTTGAAGTCCAAAATTTCTTTAACGTTCTCTGAGCTAGGTGGATAGATAGAATAAAATCTATCGAATGGCCACCAAAGTTACCAGATTTGACTCCGTTAGACTTTCATTATTATTTCAGTTTTTGTAGAAGATACCAAACACAATGGCTTAAAAATATTGAAATATAATTCCATTGACACAAATAAAAGTGGCTGAAAATAAAGAGATATTTTACAGAATTACGCCACTTTTGGTTACTGGAAAGTATTAAAAAAAAATCTAGGTATCAGTTTATTTTTAGTTTTACTGTCAAAAAATATCCCACATCGTATTTCTTGCAAAGTGCGCAAAAACCGCAAGAATTAGAAAGACATCTTTAGCGGTAACATCCCTATCTCCCCCAACACACATGTAATCTATGAACGTTACAGAGAGCTCCCTAATGCGCCCACTTTGATTCCAACACATGGGATGAGCTTGCGTTATCTTCTTATACAATACCAGACTCGATCTCGATAAAAACCTTCTCCTACTTTGTTACTTTAATGATGTTAAGGATTTTTCCGATAATTGCTTTTCCAAAAAAATAAATGCTTTTCCTACATTTTCCATCTTTCCACTCAGTGCTCAGCGGCAAGAAAATATAATTTCGTTGCTGCGGCGCGGTTAAGAGATACTTTCAGTTTTTTAGGGATGTGTTCGGTGCATATTTTTATAGAAAATATGTGTAGGAATTTTCCGTAGCGTTCTTGCTGTAATGGGGTTGGCAAAGAAATATAAGAAAACCGATTTTTATTTATTAGATACTGAAAATAATATCAATTAATTCATCAGATGCGTATTTATGCTATGCAGCTTGGTAAACCAAACTTTTAATACACGCAAATAGTTTTGTATTGGGATTAATATTAATGCTTTTGTAAAACCAAGGTTTAGGTGAAAAATATGATTTTTTTCATTCATCATAATTCAATTTTACAGGATAATTATTATAACTTTGGTTTTCACGAAGCCGAATGGAGAGAGGCAATAGTATGACCCATTCGTTGGAAGGGAAATAGAGCAGTGTGCAAAAAGTATAGGGGTATCACTCTTTTAGATAACGTACTCGACAGAGTCATTAGAAGCAGACTGAAGAAGCACTGAAACGAACAGGTTGGTGAATACCAGGAGGATTTCAAAAGGACAGATCCACCATAGTTCAAAATATTCGTGTTGAAAATAGTTCACAGCAGTAAGTGCGAGCAATATTTGAAGCTAAACCTCCTCTTTATGGATTTTAAACAAGATTACAATTCTGCGATAAGAAGGCGACTGTACCGGGTCCTAATAGGACTTGCAATTCCGGAGAAAAGATAACCAGACTAGTAAACATGACCTTAGTGAAGACCGACATAGGTTGTTACAAAATATTATGCAAGAGAAAATAGCAGGCAAACGCATTCCAGGACAAAGAAAAACTTAATGAAGAACTTGCGAAATTGGTAAGGTATTGATACAAGCATGCTATTTAGGGTGGCAGTGAATAAAATTAAGATAGCTGTGATGGTAACTAACGTGCTGAAAGGACCCGGTACATGAAGAAAAAGAAGACAATTTAGACGGAAGCCTAATAAGAGAAAATTTGAAGTTAAAACGGGATTAAAGCAGGAAGATCCGCTTTGCAGAGTCCTCTTCAATTTCTTGTTAAAGGGAATATTGAGAGACAGTGGAATACGAACGAAAGGTATGATTTATGACAACAAAACCCAAGTCCGGGCCTTTGCTGATGTTGTAGTATTAATGGTAAGAACTTAAGGGGAACTGATGAGAATTTTCAAACTATTTGAAGCAAACGCTAAGCAGTATGGGCTGAATTAATGAACAAAAAACAAAATATATGAAAATGGGACAGACTACATATATGAAGGCACACAACTGAAGGCTACCACGAAACACGAGAATAAAGAATATTGCTTCAAATAGGTGACGGGCTTTGAGTATCTGCATATGTGTAACCTTAACAAATAGAGGGAAAAAAGGCACCACGTGCTCCGTGAGTAGGTTCTGATGGCGTAATCGCGTTCAGCGACTCCAAAAACCTCCAAGTAATCTGTTTGCAGGAATTTTAGTGGCGATAATACTCGGACCTCCACATGACGTGCTTTAGCAGTGGCCTTGGGTACCAGGAGCTCCGGGGATCGGTTTTAATGGCGTAGTCATGTTCAGCGACCCTGAAAATTCCCGAGTAACAAAATCTGACCATTAATATGCTTATTTTGGCATGTTTAAGCACATTTTTGGATGAATTTTATGCACTTTAAATCGCAATTATGCATTTTCACCCAATTTTCTTTTATAGACCTTTTTCCTGACATCATCCTGAACACAGTTGAAAAAGTCTCTAGGTGCTGTCTGGTGTTTTATCTGAATTCTGCTTTATCTGTATTCTGGCAAAAAATCGATATATTCTGGTGTTTTAGTACTAAATGCTCTGATCTATATAATTTTGCAGTGAAATTAATTATATCTAATTTTGAAAATATAGTATACACTACCTTCTTCTTCTTTAGGTGCCGTGCCTGTATTCAAACGTTGGCTGTCATCATGTTTACAATTTCCTGAAACCTCTCTCTATCGGCTGCTGCGCGAAATAATTCTTCTGTAGTGCAGCCACACCATTGCCTAATATTACGCAGCCATGAAAGTTTCTTTGGACCAATCCATCTATTTCCCTCCACTTTTCCTTGTATTATAAGGCGAAGTAGATGGTATTTAGGTCCTCAAATTATATGGCCGAAGTATTCTGTTTTTCTCCTCTATATAATGCTTATGAGCAGACGTTCTGAATTCATCATTTGAAGAACATCTTCATTGGAAGTGTGCGAAACCCACAATATCTTTAGGATTCGTCGATAGCACCACAATTTGAATGCTTCTATTTTGTTTAGCATTGTGGTTTTTAATGCCCATGTCTCACAACCATACAATAGGATAGACCACAAATATTTCTGTTACATAAAACTGGTTTGCAGGTCATAAAAGCCTTCCGTGATATTTCGATTCTAGTTACTATCTCTTCATCTGAGTCACAATTTACCTTTAACCAGCTGCCAAGGTACTTGAAATGATTCACCTGTTCTAACTCCTCTCCATCAAGAGAAAGTGACCTTGATCTATATTAATCTTTCCAACTACCATCCACTTTGTTTTTGAAATGTTGATTTTAAGGCCTCTCCGATAACTTGCTTCACTGACTAGATTTAGTAGTGTCTGAAGATCTCGTATATTTTCAGCAAGAATGGCTGTATCGTCAGCGTATCTAATATTGTTAATTACTTCTCCGCCTAGCCTTACTCCCTCTTGTCTGTCATCCAAGGCCTCCCTAAAGATTTCTTCAGAGTACAGATTAAAAAGTGTGGGTGATAAAACACAACCTTTTCGTACTCCACGTTTTATCGGTAGTTTTTCAGTACGACTGTCTCCAATTTGGATAGAGGCTTCTTGATTGTAATATATTATTTTAGCAGTCTTATATCGTATTGGTCAAGTCCTGCTGCCTGCAGGCAATCGAAAAGTGTATCATGTTGTACTCCGTCGAATGCCTTCTCGAAGTCGATGAAACGTTTTTTCGGAATTCACAACTTTTTTGTAATAGAACGCGCATACAAAATAGTGCTTCTCTGGTTCCTAGACCATTTCTAAATCCAAATTGCTTATTACCCATTCTAGTTTTACACAGAAGGAATACTCGGTTTTGTATAATACGTAAAAGTATCTTAAGTGTATGACTCATCAAACTGATTAGAATGCACTATAATAATGTGTAAATTTTGGATTTTGTGTTACTTATACCAATTTTCAGACCATGTATATACCCTTCCGCCTCATTTAAATATTTTTATATGCGTGATTGATATCATTACATTAAAATTTGCGGCACACGTTATTTGCATTATCTTTGGCCATAAGTTTTACACCGTGCTCGGCTCTGACGCTACAACGGCCAATGTTAATGTTTAAGGAACATCATTAAAGTTCGTTTAAGCTTAAATATGACGCAATCAGCTACATAGTATCACCAACATGATCAAAACCGACCTAAAAGAGATAATGATACCGTAAACTTTGAAACTTTCAAGAAACTTTCATGATTACTCATTAAAAAGTTAATTAAGATGCAACTTTGTGATGGTGTGCAGACATGGGTCTTCACCGAGGAACCATTCAAAAAACTTTATCCAAAAAGTATGGAGTATTTACCTAAATATTTTAACGCTTGCATACTGCAGATAGAGCACCTTAGTTTAACACTATAAAAAGTTAAAAATTCTAATTATTCAGTAAATTTTCCACTTTTCGCATATATATGAACGTATTTTATATTCTAACGACTTTTCAGGAGAAAAGTAATTGAGAGAGAGAGACAGTAGTGCTTAGCAAATATAAACCAAGAAACGAGTTATATTAAATGAATTTTATAAAAACAAGACTCAAACTAAAAAAAAATTCAAAGAAACAAACAAAAAGTAATACAAATTAAAGGGAAAATCCCCGTAGGTGGCTGTATACCATAGTTAGGAAACTTATTCTAAGACGTAAAACTTTAAATTTGTATGATGGTATATATACCGGGCTGTATCCGTCGCCCCTGCTAGCGAATTTATTCCGGTTCGATTTCTCACATTACATTCGTAATCCACAGGGTGCCGGTCGGTGCAGTGGTCGAAAAATTGTTTACACAATTTTTGTGTAAACACAACAAATTCACAAAAAAAAATTTTTTGATTGCGAGCAATTTTTTTTAGATAACTTGGGTCATTCTGAGCCAAAAAGGTCTGTTGTCATTTTTCTCTAAAATGGATTGTTGTCGAGCTAAAAATTATTATTACGAAATTCAAAGTGACCAAATCAAGTTTTAAGCCCCTTCTTCAAGGTCCTGAAGAGATTTTTGTCATTATTTTATTACAAAGCTGTTATTTTTAATAATTAACAATTACCGCTATAATAGTCCAGGTTATATCGTCGCCCCCGTTAGTGAGGTCCTTATAACATATCCACAGGGCGACGTGCGGGGCCGTGGTCGAAAAATTGTTTAAATATTTTTTTTAAACAAATTCACAAAAATAATTTTTTCACTTCGAACAATTTTTTTTAGATAATTTGAGACTTTTTGAGCAAAAAAGGCCTCCTGTGGTTTTTCTCTAAAATTGATTGTTGTCGAGTTATACGCAATTTATAATTTGAAAAATAGAAAAATGGCCATATAACTCGACAACAATCAATTTTAGAGAAAAATCACAAAAGACTTTTTTGCTCAGAATAACCCAAATTATCTAAAAAAATTGTTCACAATGAAAAAATCATTTTTGTGAATTTGTTTAAACAAAATGTTTTTTTTTTTAATAGTGGGCAAAAGTTCTCTGACTCTACCCTCCTATGCAACACCATTTAATTCGAAATGTGATTACGGTATTTTCAAAATTCTCCTAAAAAGTCACATCTAAAAAGCTTCTAACATTATCAATAAGTAAACATTAACAATGCAAGCTTCGGCACCAGAAAAAAGTTTATAGTGGATATAACATTTTACCATCCCATATCAGATTTGCAGATTGAGTCATTGGTTACTCAGAAATTTCCTCATCTTTAAAAAGGCTGCTTAAAAACAACGAACATGTTAAGAAGAAGATGCTCTATCGTAGATCTCTCCTTTGTAAAGCCGGCCTGGTATCTACTTATGAAGAATTCTTTCCGTACAGCAATTAAGTCCATTTCTCAATATTCATACCAATATTTCGTATGCAGTATCTAGTAAGACTGTTTAATGCCTTTGAGATGTGATGCTCGAGAAGAATGCTGCGCATACCTCGGACAGCTTATAGGACAAACGTTTCCATTCTAAACCAACTCAATATTAAAAAAAAGGTGTCCACAATACGTCTGCAACGAATTCTGCAATTCTTTGGTCACGTGGTTCGCAGAGGTGACGACCGTTTGGAGAGATTAATTGCTTCTGGAAACGTTCCGGGGAGAAAATAAAGAGGACGATCACCAACTAGATGGTCTGACTAAATAAAGCATTCAGCTGGAAACTCATTCTGCTAAGCTCTTAGAGCAGCTGAAGATAGAGACCAATGGAGAAACTTTGTTAGGAATATTGGAAGAAATCACGATCTTCAGTAATGGGGAAACGACAAGAGAGAGAGAGAGAGATCTAGTAAGACTATACCTCTAGCTATACTTCAGGTGGGCATATTTTTTATACAGCTTGCATATGCGGGCCTCATACCAATCAGTTGGCATTGCTTCATTTTCTCATACTTGCATTATTATTGTTGATATTTCCTTCATTTTTCCCAGAACTCCTGTTTTTTTTTAATTTGTTGTATTTCTGTCACCAGGTCTTCTCTGCAGGCGACCATTCAACAACCTCATCTTCTCCAACGGACCAGTTTTCTTCTGTTTCGCTGTCCACCTCATCATTTAATAATTCTTTGAATGTTTTTGGCATACCGTCATGATTTCTACCTGACTACTAAATAAATTTCCGTCTGTGCCTTTCATATAACTACAGTGACTTTGGTAACCTTTTTCCATATTCTTAACTCCTTGATAGAACGACCTCGCCTCTTTGGTTATTAACTTTACTTCTATCTCTTTTAATTTCAAATTATTATCTTTTTATTACTACAAAGAGCCTTTAGTTTCCCTTAATTTTTATAGTCTCTATCGTCTGTTAATAATAATTGTTGTCTGATTTTTGTCTCTTCCAATTGTTGTCTCCTAACACTCTTCGTAACACCAATTTCTGTTTGTACTTCTCTTGAAGTCGCATACATTTTTTCGCATAGGTTGTGTGCTTATTCGTTAATAAATTGTTTTAACTCTGGTAATTATCATGTGTTTATAATTGATGTCAGGTCTTCTTCTTCTTCTCTTCCAATTGCTGTCTACTCTTCGTCACACCAATTTCCGTTTGTGTTTCTCTTGAAGTCACATAAATTTTTCGCATAGATCGTGTTTCTAATTTTATATTTTTAACGTTCCTTTTTAAATATTTTTCCAATATATAAGTGGGCTCTTCAAAAATGTTTCTTCTTCTCTATAAAATATGCGTGAGTTAAATCTTATGCGCTTGAATCTATTTTAGTAAATAATTTATATGTACAAGTTATTGAGAAATGTAATTGGCGGTAATGTTTCAGATTTGATTTATTAGAATTTTTACGTGGAATTATTACAGTTACTAATTCATAAGCTATTGATTATTCAAAATAAGAGAGCTAACCCCTTTTCACCCCTTTAAAGGAGGTAATTTGTGGTTTTTGCGAAACGTAGCCCTTCCTGTACGTTTGGCAAAGAATTTACTTAATAGTAAAATGAAGAGGACTATATTTCCTACTATTTATTTCTGGACAGCATATGTCTATCACCTATCGTTTAGCGGAGGTAGCGCCCAAAAGTTGACAAATTTTTTAAAAAGATGTTTTTAAAAAAATATTTTTTCCTAACTGTAATAAAAATTACTAAGGAACCCTGCGGCAATTAATCACAAATAAGTGGCTGATTTTTTGGTATAGATTTCATTTAAGGGCAATTGCAATTGTTTTAATTACAGGGTGTTACATTTTAAAAAACCCCTTTTTATACCACCTGAACCGCCTATGCTAGAGTAAAAAAACTTTTAGCGATTATCCATGTATTGGTGCTTTTTACAAATTTCTATAATGCAACCCCATTTTTTTCCGGAACCACCTCAAAAAAAAAGGAGAATTACAATTACAGTTTTCTCTATAAACATATATCCGCAAATACTTCTTTTCCGAAAGACGGCGTGATACATTCTTTCAAAATTTTTTGCAAGCTGCCAATTTTTTTATTACTTTAACACCGGTTGAGCTATGAAAATGAAATTTGGTAAGTTTTAAGCGGTATTTATTGCACCCTTTTTGACATAAAAATCAGAATTTTGTATTCATCATTGGCGCGTAAACGTGTAATGGTCTGAATTAAAAAAAAAAAATATGCCATTGAGATATTTCTAATTCAAAATTATTTTTAAATTTTATTGTTAATATAAAATAACAAAAACTTTCTTGCCTTATTTTCGTATGATGTACCGATTTTATGCAAAAAAATAAATATCTTAGAGCGTATTTTTCATTTCATAAATACATTATCAAGAATTGTCTAATACAATAATACTAAACTAGAGCAATAACAGAAATTAACACTAATTAATGGCCTGAATTTTTTTAATGGAAATAATCATGCGCCACTGAGAAATTAAAAATCATTTTTGAATTTTCCATTCAATTTAAGGCAAAAAATCATTCTTGTCTTTTTTTTTGATACGAGGCGCCTTTTTTATACAAAAAATAATATATCTTAACGCTTACAAAGTATTCGAGGTAGTTTCCATATAGTATGCATAGAAACTTATTTCAAATACTTTGTAACCGTTAAGATGTTTTATTTTTTTTTGCCTAAAAACATATGAAAATCTCATATGAAAAAAGACTAGAAAGATTTTTTGTCGTAAATTAAGCGATGAATTCAAAAATGATTTTAATTTGAAATATCTCAATGGCTACTATTATTTTCATTAAAAAAATTAAGACCATTACCGGTACGCTCGCCAATGATGAATATAAAATTTTTCTGTCACCTCTGAAGGAGGTCATTTTTAACATTTGTTGTAGCTTTGAACCTAGTTGAAACCTTATTAGTATTATTTTCTATTATTGCTCTAGTTTAGTATTATTGTATTAGATAGTTCTTGATAATGTATTAATAAAATGAAAAATACGCGTTAAGATTTTTATTTTTTTTACACAAAAAGGTGCCCCACATTAAAATAAGGAACAAGAAGTTTTTATCATAAATTAAATGCGAAATTCAAAAATAATTTTTAATTTGAAATATCTCAGTGGCGTTTCTTTAAAAAAATTCAGACCATTATCCGTATGCGCGAAATAATGAATATTAAATTCTTATTTGTATGTCAAAAATATGCGCAATAAATAACTCTCAAATTTCATTTTCGTAGCTCAACCGGTATTAGAGAAATAAATAAATTGGCAGCTTGAAAAAAAATTTTCAACACTCTGTATCTTGGAAACGAAGCATTTGTGGGCATTATGTTTATAGAGCAAACTGTCATTATTTTTTATGTAGAGTTACTCCTTAAAGTTTTTCATACTTATTTAGAAACACTTTGTATATTTAGTTTGTTCTCAAGTTTTTACAAATTATGTATATATTTATTGAATCGTTCAATGTTATGCTACAATATCCACGCAAATAGAAAGCCATAATAATAATAGTAAAGATAAAGCGTTGGAGTTGAGAGTGTACAGAGGTACTTTCCTCTACTAAAATACCAATTGCTACACACGTAATATTGAATTTACGTGCTTTTAATTAAGCTCATACGAAGTTCCGCAAGTCATTAGAAGTTTCCAATTAGCTAGTAAACTAAGCAATCTACGTTAAAATAAACACTGGTTCCTTGACAGAATGTACCCTATATTGAAATTTATACCGAAGTTGAAACCGACGGGCCAAACGTTAAGGAGGTGATATGATTTTCTCTAAGCCACCAGTCCTATAATTTAACACTTTAATTCAAAAAAATATTTTTTATTACAAGTAAAAGATTTTTTCTCTTTTAATCTCTTAGCCAAATTGAATATTACCTAAATACTTTTTACTTACTTTTTTTATTACATTTGGAATGTTGATCTGCGATGGAATGGCAGATAGGTTTTAAAGCAATCACATCATCCTTATCATTGGTATTATACAGCGCTGGTTTGGACTTGACCTTTCCAATTTGCTGTATTGATCCTCTTGGTGTATTCATCTACACTATTTCTCCACCTTGTTTCCATGAGTCCACGTTTCCGATCCAAGTCATACGTACCTGCTGTTTGAAGATGTACATTTTTAATGAGCTGGCCATTGCAACTAATTAGAGTCATCATTCTCTCTTTCTTTATGTCTATTCAGAGTACACTTCCCTAATTACATTTCTCCATTAGTTTGTATCTTAGGTCATACCAATATCATACCAATGACATTCCCCTGACATTGGTACATGGATTCTATAAAGCTGAACGGATAAAGAATTAATCCCAGGAGATGAGTTATGTATGGAGAGTCTTAGGACTTAGCACCTTCTTAAACCATCGCATGGCCGCTGAGGACTCCCAACAATTATTGGTGGGATGAACTTAACGGATATAGACTGTAGATAGCTAATAAACAATTCCCAAGCTAAGCCGTGAGACATACGTGAGTGATACATGGCGAGAGCCATAAGTCACTAAAGCAACAATATGATAAATTGTTCCTTAGGGACAACATGATACAGCCCATAGTATTTAGACCCCGGTAAGCGGGGTTCTGCTAGAGGTGGACTATTATTCTCTAGCTACTAGTGGGACCCATATGGTGAACAAATGAAAAAAAAACTCATAGTTAACTCCAAAGATCTAAAATTACTTTTTAAAGCCAAAACAACTGATTCTAACTTTAAAGAGCAGGGAATTTTAAAGAAAACCCGAACTACTAAGGAATTCTAAAGAAATCCACAAGCTGAAAGGTAAGGAACCAAAAAGTCTGTCACAGTATCAGCATTGGAATACGTTGATGTCATGACAGGCGAAGAGATTAAGGCTGTTAAGCTATCTGGTATCTCTAAAGCCAAAATCAGAAAGCTGTTAAAACAAGGCCAATATTACATACAAGATGAAAAGGCGGCAAATAAGCTCAATTTCATGAAGGCCGCTGAAAGAGCAAAAGAGATATTAAAGCTAATGGAAGCTATCATAAAAAAATAAAAGTCAGAAGGCCAAAGGAAAAGACCAAGAACCGAGGGTTAGACTATTAGAAAACCTGCCGCTTTTGTTAAGATTGCGACAGTACTACCCAGAAACCAAGATGGTTTGGCTTAAATCACCCAAAAAGCTCTGATGAAGAACTTCCGTGAGTAGTACTCCAAGTTCGCTACATGAAAACATAGCTAAATATTTCAGATTTCCTAGAACTTAACAATACGGATGACATATCTGCGAGGTGGCTAAAGGAGATTAAAAGCCTAAGAGGATATATCTCTCAGAGCTTTGGAGGAGGAATATGTACCCAAGGGCCACACTGTCTTCGGAGAAAATGAAGATATGGAACGTCTTGAATCCAATGGGATTCCTAATAGACTAAGGATAAGAGGTTTTATGAACCTCCTTACTGATTTCTGAATCTCGAGAAGAGCTTCAGAAACTTCTAATATCACCTTTTTTGGAGTATAGGACTGTTAACATTCCGCTGGATGGAAAATAAGATAAAACAATACAGAAAAAGCCAATTACAACTCGTTATTGTGAAAAAGGGTAAACTTTCCTACATCAGGAACTTCCTTTCTCCGCAAGAAGAGGAACAACCTTCTTCAGGTTGTCCAGTCCAGCAGTCGTAAGAACTACTATCCAAGATTTTATGGGACTCCCAGAAGAAGGAACGTTTACGGAACCAGAACCAGACACAAAATTCTTCTTCTTCTTCTTTCTACTTTATAAATAGGCTTAATGCCTGTTTTACTTCGGTTTTTAGCCTCAATTTACATTGTCTGGCCGTCTTTTCCTCAATCGTCCCAATGATCTTCTTGCATTTGGCGATTTGTCTCTTGCTATTCGTACTATTCTATTTTCTGTCAATCTTCCTATGTGAAGACTTCATTTTATTTTTCTTCTTTTGGTCCACATGTTTATTTCTTCTATACCACATCTCGCTTGTATTTCCTCACTTGTTACACTGTCTCTTAGAGTTTGGTTTGATATTTTTTGCAAGACTTTTATTTCTGCTGTTTCCAGCAGCCTTTGTGTTTTCGCCGTATCTGCTCTTTTTTCCGCTGTGTACGTCATTATCGGTCTTATTGTTGGTTTATATATCCTGGTTTTCGTTTTCATTGTAAGGTATTTGTTTCTCCAGATTGTATTGTTTAGACATTCTGCTGCTCTGTTCACTTTGCTCACTTGTTTTTGTACTTCTTCTTCCGCTTTTCCGTAGTTTGACAATTTTATTCCCACAAAATTGTGTTACAAAAAGAGTGGGTAGCTGACAAATCTCTGTAATGGTGAAAGAATTCACCAGGACAGAGACAGGCGAAACAGTTCATTAGAGAACATTCGCCAAAGTTTATCGTAGAATAGGCAGTTAAAATTGATGGTATTGGCAAATGATGACGTATGCAGGTTCTGTCACATAGAAGAAGAAAAAGAAGAAGAAAGTTAATTCCATAGGCAAAAAAGCCGCTGGCAATTAAAAGGGTTTAGTTTACGAAGGGTAAATAGTTACAGGATTAGCTATAGAACCAATCAGGTAATAGCAAGGGGATCAAACGGAAGGAAGGAAACTTTTTACAGAAAATATCAAATTTTATTCGTACAAGTGTTTTGTGATATCGTATAATAGTTTTTGGTATTATTTAATGTTTTCTTTTTAATTGCTATTAAGAAAGTCTTGCTAGTACATTCTGTGAACTCTTTTGACTACCATGAGGAAAATTGGCATTTTCCGTTATAATAAATACTAATTATTTAACCAAAACCATACATGATTTTAATTCTTAATTGGTATATGAATAAATAAAAAAACATAAGGATTACTCTGCCTTAAAATATGCATTAGAGAGGAAATATTACTACGTAACTATAATATCTACTGGAAAGCTAGTAAAACTCTCGAGTTTGAAACTTTCGATGACTTTTCAAATTTCGCATTGTTCCTAGCGACGGGCGACCTCATAATTCCCGTTACATTAATTATGGAAACGACACACTTCTCGAATGTGTAGATGACATTCTTTGTACAAAATTAATGATTTTAGTGGCTCTTCCAAGCCGAGGCAGAGCCCGCCTCTCGAACGGCATTTGTAAGAGGGTTTTACACTTTCTTTGGGAACTACTTTAATGGCTTTTCTTTGGACCCTCGCGTATGGTGTTACGGCGTTTCCTACATATTTTTGGGGGATGGTTTATTGTTTTTCGTATTGTCAATAGTTATCAGTATTTTGTATATCTATTTAACAATCAGAATATACTGTTCGATAAAATAATCTCCTTTAGGCTTCAAGATACGCTTCAGTTTCGGTGATTACACCAAGAGAACAATTTCTTTTCTCCTAAAACACTGACTTCTTTGACCTATCTTTCTTAAAAGTTACCATATCATATTAACTTAAACATACCGCTTCACATATAAAAAAACGAGTTTTTTAAACACAACTCAATAATTCTTACAGATAATTTCTTCAATACTAAAAAAATACTAAAAATAATTTAAATTTTCTTATCCTAAAGTTTTTGTTTCTTAAATTGAAAACTACAAATATTTTGCAGTATAAGAAATGTATGTTTAGTTAATCCATATTTATATTTGTGGACAAGAAATTTTCTTGCAATCAAACAAATATTTTAAACCACAAGAAATAATTCTTCAGAAATACCGTCTGTAGTAACTGTGGTTATTAAATTAAAACTTTATTATTAATGCCGAAATGTTACTTGCAAAGAGATTTTCTTCCACAAAAGAATTGCGCAGTAACCATTATTCACTATTTGTGATTTAATCTCAGTGTTTGACAAGATGGCTTGGTATTAGTTCATTTTCATAGATGGATTTTGGATTTGTTGGTATTCTTTAAAATCTAAGGGACAGTTTGAAGGTACGTACATGTACATAGGTATTAAATAAAAGTAAATTGATTAATTTAAGATGTAAAAATAATATTGTTGCATATCCCAATATCTAGTTCTAAAAGAAACATAATAGTCTATTTATATGCATTTTAGATATCTATATTGATGGACAACTCTGAAAGAAAGGATCTTACTTTAACTGGGAAATAAGCCACAATTTAACTTGAAAAATGGTTTTATTGACGTTTCGACTTCCACCTTGGACAGAATAATATATCTAATATAAAGTTCCAGAACAATATTGAAAGGAGCTATTAACCAACTAGGGGCTTCCATAAATGGTAGAACTGTATACGGGTAAGTACCTTTGTAAAAATGTGTATACTTATATATAAACTATAATATGTTTCTTGAATGTATCTTCTTCTATATACAATCCTACAATTCAACGTTATATCAAACATGGCGTGTGCTTTAATTGTCATAAAGAAATATTAGTTAGTCTAATAGAAACATCTTAACGACTAAGAACTTTTTTAATGGGTATAAAATAACTTAAGATGTTAACTAATAATACTTTCCTGTAATAAAATTTCTTAATGATTAGGTTTGCTGTCTCTTTTAGATTATATAAATAAATAAAATAACAATATATGTCTGCTTCAATGTTTTACGTTGGTTGTATTTTTCTTCTTATTTTAGCTAAACAATGTCTATCGCGTGATATTATACAGATAAATAATTAATATTTAATATATAAAAAGAAAAAAATTAACAAATATGGCAGGACAAATAAAGCCTTGTTTGAACTAAATATGACTGATTATTATTTGTTGAAATGCCAAGCATTGTTTTTGGATTGTAGACGGTTTTACTGATACCTATGTACCGTTCTTATACCAAAAAATTAATAGTTTTTATGTGGGCCCGTTTATTTGTTTTTTTTTTGTATTTCCTTTTGTCAAAATAAGTATGTACTTATATCCTTATAAAATTTTTTTTATTAAAATAAGTTTACTCTTTCTCCATAACAGTTTTGTTTTAGGTAATTTCTGATATACAAAGTGCTATTAACAAAAAGAAGGAAAAATTAAGGAAGTTGGATTTGCCTCTCCATCCTTTTATTATTGTATAGAATCCAGTGGTTTAAGAGTGGAAAAATTATTTGAATGTATTAATATTTAACGTTTTATATCCTGTTTTTATTATCTAAAAAAGAATCATTTTACCTTAACACAATGATTTATTTCGACGTATGTAATATCATTTTATTTTTAAGAAATGTAACTTAATTCTAAATATACAAATATATCTGCGAAATATATTTCTTAACATTAAATACATTAATTATTAATAAAGGTAAGATAACAATATTCCTGATTATTACATTTTACACTAATAAAATAATAAACATGATGATTTTCCACACTTTACTAACATGTACATACTGTATTTAATTATATACTCGTAAATATCTCTATTCAAAAAAACACTGTCTGTTTTTCTGTAGAGCCATTGAAATTCTAGATTCATATTTCTTGCCCCGTTAACATTTTCCCACCAATTTGTGTCATCCTCGGGAGTTCCACAAGGGAGCAAACTTGGACCATTGCTATTCATTTTATTTATTAATGACTTGCCAGACTGTATTAAATCTTGTAACAGCTTACTGTATGCCGATGATTTTAAACTTTTTAAAACAATCTGTAATAAGAAAGATGTAGTTAAATTGCAGGACGATTTAAGGTCAGTTATTCAATGGTTCAACAATTCGAAAATGACTCTTAACTTTAAAAAGTGTGCAGTAGTTTCATATACTGGAAAATTTAAAATAGTATTATTGAAGATTATTATAAAATTAACGATGATTGAGTGGAGAGAGTAAATGTTATGAAGGATCTTGGAGTTACATTTCAAACAAACATGAAGATCAATACACACTTTTGCAGGGCTGCTTTATCCATTAGGCAATATAGGCAGTAGCCTAGGGCGGCACATTATGAGAGGGCGGCAAAAATACTGTACAAAAAATATTTTTATATAAAAATTATAGATCTGGGTTCTGTCATTAAACAGTATGAAGCTCTTTCAAATTACTTTACCGCAAGGAAGCCAAAAAAATTGTGCTCAAATAAAACATATATAAAGAAATAAGAGAGCGAAAAAGAAAAATTCAATTTGACGAGGGGTCCGATGATGAACCAAACTTTTCAGCTAGTGATGAGATGAAAATCCACACATTCTACATTATAATCGACACTCTGATAAGAGACCTGAATAGACGTCTGGAATCTTATCGACTTATTTATCAACGTTTTCGTGTTATTAATATATTTGCCAAAATTAAGCGATGAAGAAATTATTAAACAAGCTGAAAATCTGATACAAAATAAAGAATGATGTCGCCTTTAATCATTCATAAAGTTATTGAAATAATTTAAAACTTTTTGAGTGATTCAAGATCAAAGATTTTCATTTTTCGTGAGAAAAATGCATGTTTTTAACCGATTTTTCATAAATAACTCAAAAACTATAAGATTTTGCAAAAAATTATTATTACCAAAATTGAAGCTAATAAAAAAACGAAATAAACTCCTTAGTGGAAAAACCTTTTAATGTTAACTAAAAGTGAGTTATAGGTAATTGAATGTATATTTTTTTCAGTGAGTACCCAAATCTAAGTATTCAAGCTTAAATAACGGGAAAATTATGCATTTTATTACATAAACTTCTTAAACATTTGTCAAAGTACTTAGAAATATCTATTAAATGAGCCTCCGGACAAGTTGATAGCATTAAAATTTATACAGAAAATATTTTTCAGAATTTATCTTTTAAAAATTTTTACAAAAAAGTTATTGTTTCTTTTTAATTACCTACGTTAATTTTTACGATATCAGGTTTGCCTAAAAACATTTGAAAGTTAATTTTAATGATTATTAAACCACCTAATCTTTTAAACCTTTTACTTTTTTTAAATAAAAGGTTAAATGGCCCCGGTTACATGGTTCTCGCAGCAAAATTTAAGATTTACACGTTTCTATCTCGGTTATTTTTTACCATAAAGAAATAGTAAAAAGGTAAAATATTTGATACAGAAAAAACTAAAATTTTGTTATACATATATCACTTTTTACGTATACTGAGTATTTTTGGAGTATCAAAAGAAAATAAAAATTTTAGAATTTCTCATTTTCTAAATTTATAACTGTTTTTCAAAAATATGCATTCTAAACCTTCAAAATTGTTGAAATCATTACTTTTGCTAATATAAAGAAATTCTTCTAAGGATTACTAAAAATTTTAATTTTTGCGGAAATGGCGTACTTATGTTTTATTTTCCACTTTTTCCTAAATAGTTCTAAAGGGTTCTCTTATTTTCATCATAACTTGCTTAATTGTGATGCTATTAACTTCTACTGGAGCTCATTTGATAGGTACTCCGGTACTCCGAAGTACTGACAAGTGCTTGACAGATATATTTTATAAAATTCATCGTTTCCCCTTAATTCAGCTTGAATACCTAGATTTGAGTACTCGTTGAAAAAAATATATACATTCAATTACCGATAACACACTTCGAATTAACATTAGTTTAGTTCTTTAAGTAATGAGTGTATTCAGCTTTTTATTATCTTCAGTTTTGGTAATAATAACTTTTTTGCAAAAACTTATAGTTTTTAAGTTATACGTGAAAAACAGCTTTAAAACATGCATTTTTTTACGAAAAAATAAAATCTTATCTTTAATAACTCAAAAAGTATTGATTTATATTAATAACTTTGTATAACAAATTTTGCTTAGAACTTGTCTCTCTATCGATTTATGGTATTATTTAAAAAAAATATTTTTCACCACTGAGAAGGGGTGGCATCCACCACCACGGTAAAAGCGCAAGTTTGGCATCATGCCACCTTTGTTTATTGAGGTATCCTCTAACTACTCACCAATTTTCATGAAAATCGATGGATGAAAACCTTCAGTGACTGCACTAAGTCGATTGAAAGATATTTTCCCTAATTTTGACATTGCTTTGTACATTTATTTCTGCATCCCAGTTGCCATTGCTATTGCTAACGTGTCCGCTGAGAGATCCTGTCATTTTCGGAAATGTCAAGAATTAAAAATAATTTCCCATCAAGTATGAGGCAAGGACGTGTTAATAATTTATCGATTTTGTCAAGCATTTTTTTTTAAAGAAGTCTCTGATGCGATCGAACTGAAATGAAAATTTTTTCTGTTGTCGGTATATAAACATCGTAGTTTAAGTCCATTCTTAGTGTATTCTTATTTAGATAAAAATTTCTGCAATTTTTTCTGTTTTGCAAAAATGGTACATGTTTGAAGGGCGGCTACTAGAGGATTGCCTAGGGCCCTAGGGTCAATTGACCTAAACGCGGCCCTGCACTTTTGTGAAATAACTAACAGAGCCTATCGTGCCTTGGGTTTTGTTATTATAAATAGCAATAACTTCAGAATGAACACAATTATAAAACTCTATAATATCTTGGTGAGACCACATATGGAATATGCTTCAAACATCTGGTCTCCAATTGCATTCTCAAACTCAGAAAGGATTGAAAAAGTTCAAAAACGATTTCGAAGATTTTCATACCTAAGAAAAAACATGGAATATCCATATATAGTCAATTACAAGGTAATGTTGGAGTCATTTCAGTGGCAGTCACTTGCCACTAGAAGAAAGAGTCAGGCCATTATGTTTATGTACTTAACTGTTATTAACTGTTACCAGTATTAAGTACACAAACTGTAATTTCATTGAGTTTGTTTACTTAAGAGTACCTAAGAGTAGGTTAAGGGTAACCAACCTAGATATTTTTTATACAAATTCTTATAGAAACATGTCACCAATAAATAATATGTTAAAAATATGTAATGAAGTATTCAATAGACTGACTAATATAGACATATATTATATAATGTAAAAATGGGGGACCTTAGGACATTGCTTGTACATCAGCGCTAGGTTTAAGGGATTTCATAAAACACAAATACTCTCTTCCTTTTTTCATTTGTACTTATGTATTTTATTGGTTTTAGGTTGATATTCTTAGTTAGTACTTTACTTTACATGTAACTACTATTAGTTTATAGTGTTTGTTAAGTTTCAAATAAACAAATAAAATAAAATTAAATAACTGTCGTTAACTTTGTCGGGACGGTTTTCCATAAGAAGTGTCGAGGAGTTTTTTGATCGAAACTGGTTAAATTTCTGTATACACTGTTGAGCCTGAGATAATGTTAATTTAAATTAATATAATAAATATGACATTTATATTTGTATTAATAAGAAAAACAATAAACTAATACGCTTAAAGGAATCAAATGTGAAACGCATCCGAATAAGTAAAATTATCCAGACAAAATCCATTTTCCTGACAACAAATATTAAATGAGCGTTAAAAGGAACGAAACGCAAAAAGCCATAGCAGCAAAAACTTCCCTGCAAAGATTTGTCGTGTTTTACTTAAACGTCGTCAAGATAAATTCTTCTTTTTTTGAGCTTCGTCGACTTGTAATTTGTTTTATTTGAGCTAGTCGTGCGTGAATATTTAAACGAGAAATCTTCAAGGTGTTAAACCTATATCAAGCGAAACTCCAACGTTCAATGTGCGACATTTTCTTGAATTATTAATAGAGTAGGAATTCTATTTCGAAGCGTTCAGTTTCCCTTTACCCATTTGTAAGTCTATCCCTCGTGGTGAATGAATTCTTTCCGTATTGGTTGTTCACTGTTATTTATTTCTCATTTGAGAAATGTCTTCGGAAATGGAAACTTTTCTATATTTGCATACTGGTCGAGACAAGTAAAAATGTAAAGTGGTTGTGTCTTAATTTTGTACTGACGAATATATAGCCTCACTTGGTATACCTACTAATCATTTTCAGTTACTGATGGAACAACAGAAATTTCTAACAACTGGAATGAATAAGTAACTATAATTCTACGTAAAAATGTTAATAAATCAAATCTGAAACATTATCGCCAATTACACTTTTCAAAGTTTTGTACAAATTATTTACTAAAATAGATTCAAGTGTACAAAATTTAACCCACGCATATATAGAGAAGAAGAAATATTTTTAATATCCCACCTATATATTGGAAAAATATTTAAAACGGGACGTTAAAAATATAAATAAGAAACGCATCATCATCATCACTGGCTCGACAACCCTTTCTGGGTCTTGGCCTGTTCCAGGATTCTTCTCCATTCTGATCTGTTTCGTGCTTTTTTTCTCCAATTTTTTATTTTTAAGGTTATTATATCGTTTTCTATTTCTTCTAAATATCTCAGCTTCGGTCTTCCTCTTGTTTTTTTTCCTACTGGCATCTGATTGAATATTTTGTTTGGTATTTCGCCTTCTTCCATTCTTTCTACATGTCCCATCCAACGCATCCGTCCTATTTTAATGAATGTTATAATATCGGGATCCTGGTATATTTTGTATAGTTCAAAGTTGTACCTTCTTCGTCAAATTCCGTTTTCTTTTGTGCCCTTATACAGGGTGTCCAGCAACTCTACCGATAAACGAAGACAGGAGATTCCTCAGGTAATTTTAAGACAATTTAACCAAATTCACCTAGTCCGAAAATGCTTCCTAGAGGAGCTAGAACTCTTTGAAGATGGTGTCTTGTAATTAGTTTTTCTTAAATACCTCATTTATTGCGAATTTATAGTACCGGTCATAGGCGTCCGTTTTGGGTAGGGTAACGGATATTTTATCGCATAACTTTTTGTCTTTAAATTTTAAGCATTTTTAACTTTGGATTATTAAATTGTGAGGTATGCTAGTACTAAAAGTTACTCTTGATTTAAGTCGGTAGGACACACCGTTTTCTAGAAAAATCGATTTGAAAATTTTTCCTCTCTTGAATTTGTAAAAAAATTTTCAAAAAAAAACGGTGTATTTAACCAACTTAAAGCAAGAGTAACTTTTACTACTATAATACCTCATAATTTAATAATCTAGTGTCAAAAATGCTTAAAAATTAAAGACAAAAAAGTTATGCGATAAAATAACCGTTGACCTACCCAAAACCGACGCATACGACCGATACTAGAAATTGGCAATTAATGAAATCGATTCATCTCTAGAATATAGTTAAACGTATAAGTTTTCGTTTTTCTAAAAAGTTTTTTTCAATTTTTTTTTTGAAATTAAAAAACGAAAAATTTTCAAATCGATTTTTTTTTAGAAAATGGTGTTTCCAATCGACTTAAAACAAGATTACCTTTAGTACAGGAATACCTCACAATTTAATAATCCAGAGTCAAAAATTCTTAAAAGTTAAAGATAAAAAAGTTATGCGATAAAGTAACCGTTGCCCTACCCAAAACGGACGCCTATGACCGGTACTAAAAATTTGCAATGAATGGAATCGATTTATCTCTGGAAGATAAATACGCATACCAACTTTTTTTTAATAGAAGCGTTCCAGAGCTATTTAAGAGAAACTAATTACCACACGCCATCTTCAAATACATAGCTCTAGCTCCCTTAGGAAGCGTTTTCGGACTAAGTGAATTGGGTTAAATTATTATCTTAAAATTATCTGAGGAATCTCCTGTATTCGTTTGTTGGTAGAGTTTCTGGACACTTTGTATATGTGTCGCAAGATTTTTCTTTCAAAGATGGTTAGCAATGTTTCCTCTCTTTAAGTGAGCGTCCAGGTTTCTGAGCCGTATGTGAGTACCGGTCTTATTAAGGTTTTGTATATTTGGCATTTTGTTTTTCTTGCGACTTTATCTGATCTTGGTTGCCGAATTAAACCATGGTAACTTTATTGGCAATAAATATTCGCCTCTTCACTTCCTCCGCAACGTTATTTTCAGACGTGACTAGGGATCCCAAGTATGTAAAATTTTTTACCCCCTCAATGTTGTATTCTCCTATTGTTATATTTTGTGGCTGCCCTATTTCTGCGTTTTCACTTACCTGCATATATTTTGTTTTGTTCTGGTTGATCTTAAGGCCACTATTTTGTGCAGATCGTTCTATCTGATTGAATGCCTCTATCATTTCTCTTCTTGATCTTGCGATTATG
Source organism: Diabrotica virgifera virgifera (assembly GCF_917563875.1). Classification (NCBI taxonomy): domain Eukaryota; kingdom Metazoa; phylum Arthropoda; class Insecta; order Coleoptera; family Chrysomelidae; genus Diabrotica; species Diabrotica virgifera. The sequence continues at coordinate 233,206,004 of NC_065449.1, forward strand.
TCAACATCATCTGCAAATGCTAGTATTTCCCCGCTTTTATTAATGATTGTTCCTTGAGTAGTGACTGTTGTGTCCCTCATTATTTTCTCGAGTAAAGTGTTGAACAAGATGCATGATAGAGCGTTTCCCTGGCGTAGTCCCTTTTTCACATCTATTGTTTCTGTTAGTTCGTTTTATATCCGGATTTTACTTTCTACTTTTAGAGATTCTTTTATCAGTTCTATTAGTTGTGTTGGTATATTAAATTCTTTTATTGCATTTATTAAGAATTCTCGGTTTATATTGTCATATGCGCTTTCGAAGTCTATGAAGGATGTGTGTCGATGTTATGTTCACTTGTTTTTTCGAGGATTTGTCGCAGAACAAATATCTGGTTTCTTGTTGACTTCTGTCTACAGAAGCCACTTTGGTATTTGTCAACTATTTTTTCAGCTTGTGGTCTAAGACTTTCATAAATGACGTTGGACATTAATTTGTATGCTGCATTCAGCAGCGTGATTCTACAGTAGTTTCCACATTCTAACTGATTTCCTTTTTTATGTAATGGTACAATAATACCGCTATTCCACTCCGCTGGTAGCTGTTTATTTGACCATATCTTTGTTATTAATTAATGTATTGTTTTCTGTAGTGCATCTCCTCCTTCCTTCAGTAATTCCGATGCTACTTGATCTGATCCCGGTGATTTATTGTTTTTTAATTATTGTCTACTGCTGTTCTATCCTCGGCTATTGTTGGTGGACTCTTTTCTCTGTTGTCTGCTTGGTCTAATGGTATATCAGGGTTCGTCTCACTCCCATCTCTTTCAAGCTTTTCCGTAAAATGTTCTGTCCATCTTCTTAGTATCTCTTGCTCTTCTGTCAATATATTGCGTTCAATGTGCGACATTTTCTTGAATTATTAATAGAGTAGGAATTCTATTTCGGAGCGTTCAGTTTCCCTTTACCCATTTGTAAGTCTATCCCTCGTGGTGAATGAATTCTTTCCGTATTGGTTGTTCACTGTTATTTATTTCTCATTTGAGAAATGTCTTCGGAAACGGAAACTTTTCTATATTTGCATACTAGTCGAGACAAGTAAAAATGTAAAGTGGCTGTGTCTTAATTTTGTACTGACGAACATACACTGTGTCCGTAAAGTATGGAACAAATTCTTTTTTAGCTAAACAGAGCATTTTAAGAAATAATCCTGAAACACGTCGATTTTTGATTTTAATTTACCCTATTTTAAAATAATATTCTAATATACAAGGTGAATTACTTTCGAGTAATGACGTCACCGTCATTTTTTTTAAATGGAACACCCCCATTTTGTCTCAATTTTCGGATTACTCTAGCTGATCTGATTCCAAAAATGTATCACATGTTGGTTCAAATTGGTATAGGGTGGAAAAAATACAATAGTTTTGTGTGTGCTCATAATATTAAATTTTGATTTATGTTTGATATTAAATTAAAATATTAAATTAAACAATATCAAAAATTAATTAAAATCAAAAATTAATTAAAATATCAAAAATACAATACAAAATACAAGTATTTTTGATAATATTGTTAATTTAACTAACGCGTTACTTTATGAACACACACAAAACAATTGTATTTTTGTCCACCCTGTACCAATTGAATCAACATGTGATACATTTTTGGAATCAGCTCAGCTAGAGTAATCCGAAAATTGAGAAAAAATGGGGGTGTTCCATTTAAAAAAAATGACGGTGACGTCATTACTCGAAAGTAATTCACCCTGTATATAAGAATATTATTGTAAAATATGGTAAATTAAAATCAAAAATCGACGTGTTTCAGGATTTTTTTTAATGCTCTGTTTAGCTAAAAAAAATTTGTTCCATACTTTACGGACACAGTGTATAGCCTCACTTGGTATACCTACTAATCATTTTCAGTTACTGATGGAACAACAGAAATTTCTAACAACTGGAATGATGGGTTATTGATTATGTATTTTAGAAAGGAACTACAACGTCAACGGGGTTTTATCATTTCATAATGTCAATGACCTCTAAATATGAAAAAACCGCGGAGTGCTACCATTTAAAGAGGTGCGTTTTTGAGAAAGGGGTGAATTAGTTCCTAGGCACAGGATGAATTAGGGCGAGTTCTATGCACTTTTGGTACAAACACGTCTTCAGGAAAATTGTTTCACGTTAAATCTACTATTGAAATATCGCATTTTAAACTCAAAAATAGTTTTTTTACAAAAATATATTCAAAAGAATAGCAAGAAAAAAACACGAAAGATAGCAACTTTGTTTTTTGCCTCATAAATTTTTTCAACGGGGATATAGGTATAGGCATTGCTTCACAGAAAAAAAGCTTCCGTCCTTCCTCTTTATAATGACGTTCGGTAGAAGTCCCCATGATTTTCAGTTTCCAAAATATGATTTTTTAAAATTCGCCACTCACAGCGATTTTGCGACATTTTCCTTGTTACTTCCCAAACATTGTTTTGTAACTTTTTTCTACGCAGCTTTAGGTATATGCAATGTTATGCAATGTTACATTTAATAGAAAGGAAATGAATTGCCTTTAAAATAGTCTATTGTAGAAGGCTGCATGACTATTTTTAAGCAAGATGTGGTTTTTCAAAATTTTATACTTTTAATAATTTTTGATATGTTTTATGATTATTTCTTTTTAAAGTTTCTCGTTATCACTTTTCTTATTGTATATTTAGGTATATACATTTTGCAATAAAAAATAAACCTTATTTTATTTACTTTAAAAAGGTGTGTTGTAAAAAAATCTTATTTTTAGTGGGCTTTTTTTTAAGCAAGATATGCTTTTCCAATGTGTTACATATTATACACGTACAATAAGTCCCACTAAGTTGGAACCATATGGAAAACTTTTTTATTATTAACGTTATGAAAAAAAGTTATTCTTTATAGAATGCTCTGCATAGTCTAAGACATAAGATGCATTCATCAGATCTACAATTTTTTCAACAGTATACGCTCTGAGCTTCGCTGGTGTCGCTCCTAGCGGATTACTGATCAACTTTCACTGGTAATTTTTAAATTTATTATTTAATTGTTATCGCTTAATATTTACAACGCAAAAAAGTAATTAAATTGTAATCGATTTTTTTAAGATTTTGCTAATAATTTTGACGTTCTATTGATAAAATATGAATTTCTTACTTCGGATACTTTCACAATTATCGTGTAGATGGAGCTAAGATTAATATATTAATTTATAATTAGATATTACTGAACATTAAAATAACTTAAATTCAATATTTAAAACGTAAGTATATTTAAGGTAAAAAGATATACCACAGCTTTGACAAACTAATGTTTTTTATAATTAATGTTTTTAATTTTAATTTTAAATTAATCACTTTGACATTTATGTCAAATTTCCAGTAAACGTTTACAGACTTGTCGCTACTGGCGCTCGCGAATTTGTAAATATCCCTTCTACGTACGAGCTCACAGCGTATACGAGCTATGTTAAAAAATATGAATGTCGCTCAAGAGTAAAGTCCCTTTATATTTCACAATATGGAAAAGGGTTATAAAGAAAAGTTATTTGGATTAAAAATTATGTAATAATATGCAATTATATTCTTCTAGTTGAAAAAAATTTTTTAGAGAGAAAAGTTTTTTAAGTTAAAGTTAGTCTCATAATTAACACCCCTTGACATAACAGAAAAAAAATAAAACCGGACTTGTGTCCATTTTGCAAGGTTCAACCTCTGTTTCCTACACTATACATATTTACTTTATTTTAGAAATGTTCGAAATCAATAATTAAAATAAACAAAATGAAAATATTACCCCTTTTCTCTTTTAGTACGGTTTTTGTTTTTACTCACAACATTTATTTGAGCATTCTGAATTTTAAGTCTATAATTACTGCTAAAACAAATTGATTTAATTTATTTTGTTCTTTTTTATTGTAGGGCATTTTGTTTAATTTTCATTTTCCCTAATTTAGTTTCGGTGGCAAAGCACGAAATTACATTAAATTATAATTCATCATTTATGTCCCACAAATACCATCAAAATAAAAGAGCAACGAAAGAAAACCGCCGATAACGAGTAAAATCAGCTGATATTGGCCTTAATTTCTTCAAATTAAGAAGTTTTTCGTATCGCAACACTTTTTCTAAAAGTTCACTGTTCGATCAGTTCTCCATACTGACACATCCTTACAAAACATTCGGACTGATTTATGGAAAAAGGTTTAATTTAGTATCTCTAGAGACCTGGCTGACCTGTCCAATGAAGCGAGCGACTGATAAGGATTAGATTCCAGACCAATCGGACGGTCGACAGTGACTGATGCGATCATCGGTGGTTACTTGATTAAATGCGGACTGTCACCGCTCTTCCTATAATATTCACCGCACTTTCCAGTACCTACGATTGCTTTCATAGTCCGATCGAAATTATATAAAAACTTAAATCAAAAGAAATTAATTAATTTATTTTGAAATAAATACATGAAAAACAATAAGGCGCCTGGATAAGATGGCATGGCCGCAGGAATGCTGAAACACGGAAGAAATATCGTCATGAATACCCTTCATACTCTTATGAATCAAATAATGCAGGAAAAGAAAATGCAGGACAACTAGAATGAATCAATAACAATTATTGTCCTACATAAAAAAGGCGATCAGAGCTGAAAAGTTATCGCCCAATACCACTTCTAAGTGTTATGTCCAAATTACTCACTTCTTGTTCTTAAGATGCCGTGCATTTCTGCGTGGGCGTCCACCGTACATTGTCAGGTCAGGTGAGATGTTAGATGTTCAGGATTAAATCTGTGGCTTGGTTCTAAAAGGGACAATGTCAAATTTTTGTTTTTTTTTTGTACAGCTTTCTTTTGAATTTAATATTGACCAAACAAAACGCAAAAAATTGAAATTGGCCATTTTAACACCAAGTCACATAATGTGGCTTAATGCTAATAGGGCCAGTGTCAATTTTTTGCATTTTGTTTGGTCAATATTAAATTCAAAAGAAAGCTGTACAAAAAAACAAAAATTTGACATTGCCCTTTTCGAACCAAGCCACAGAAATAATTCTGTTTTAAGCAGCGTTGGGAAGCATTTCATATCTGTGGATTCCTGTTCATTGTCGAATATTACGCAGACATGACATCTTTTTACTTCCCCGGCCTCTCTTACCCTCTATGTTTCCTTCGAGCATCATTTGCTGAAAAGTGTATTGTGTATCGTGTTTGATGGTTACCAGTAAAGGGAACAAGCGGGTTTCAGATAAGGATGTAGAACTTCTGGTCTACTAACGATGAAAATCTTAATTAAGAAAGCCAACGAATATTGCATGTCATTATTCATGGTATTCATCGACCTTGAAAAAGCGTTTGATTGTGTCGAACATTGGGCCATAATAAACTCCTTACAAAAGAGCCGAATTGATTACAGATATACAGACCTGATAGAGAACATCATATTATGAATGCCTCAACTAGAATAACAGTATATGATGGAACAGAACCAGTTCAACTAAGACGAGGAATTAGACAGGGGATACTATCTCTCCAAAACTATTTAGTCAAGTGCTGGAGAATGTCTTCAAAAAACTTCACTGGGAGAAACGAGGTATTGAAATCAATGGACAATATCTGAACCACCTACGATATGCGGACGATATAATCTTAATCACTGATACAAAAGTAGCCTTAAAAACCATGTTAGAAAAATTAAACGATGAAGCCGAAGAAATAGGACTGAGGATGAATAATTACAATAAGTAAAACAAAGATTATGACAAACACGGACGAAAACTCCTCGATCATATTAGGTCAAAATATAATAAGACAGGTTAACCTTCCGATGACCACCCTTTTTTGTTACACGGATGACCAAGGGGGGAAAAATGACCCCAGGTCAAAAATGAAAATTAACAAAAAAATGAAGTTTTTTTTTTGGCATTTACTTTATGTCATTCAGCCAGTCACAACATGAGTATTAGTGTCATGTGTAGTGTGTATGTTGAGTAAGTGTCTTGTTACTTTGCAAAGTCGACGTCATTAACGTAAAACTACTTGGAATTACACATAATAGACGGTATTTTACTAAACATCAACTTCAGAATATATTTTTTATTCGTAAAATATACGGAATTTATTTATTTGAAAATATGATGATATCTAGAATGATATTAAAGTCAAATAAAAAAATAATGGGTTAAAAATTGAAAATAATTTTGAATTTATTAAAGAAAGACATACGCTGGGGTCACTTTTTCCCCCGCTTGGTCATCCGAAGGTTAAGTAATATAATATAGATTTAGGACAGTTCTTAACGCTCAGCAAGGAAAACCAAACGGCGGAAATAAAAAGGCGAATTAGACTGGTCTGGGTTGCATTCGGTAAATAAAGCTACATTTGGAAAAACAAAAAATACCCGCAGTATCTTAGAACGATTTTTTTAACCACTGTATACTTCCTGTTTCAGATACGGTTCCACAGTTTGGACACTTACAAAGGAGAACATTTATTATGTAGTAGAGACATTAGTTTGCAATTCAAAATAAGAATATTACGTTGATATGTGTTTTTGGTGCTGCTGTATGGGATAGAGGCCTGGACCTTAAAGAAAGAAATAAGTGATCGAAACGAAGCATTCGAGATGTGGGCTTACCGAAGAATATTAAAAGTAAGTAAGATATACAGAATAACAAAATTAAATGGAATGGAAAAAGGAAAAGCAAATCATGAATACGATTAAGATAAGAAAGTTACAATAACTCGGCCACGTTATGAGAGGGGATAAATATGAGTTGCTACAAATTATAACGCAGAGAAAAATACAGGGAAAACGAAGTATTGGAAGAAGACACATCTATTGGCTCAACAATCTGAGAAAGTGGTATAATTGCAGTTCCATCGACTTGTTTAGAGCTGCAATCTCAAAAGTGAAAATAGCTGTGATGATTACCAACCTCCTTAGAGGAGACGGTACCCAAAGAAGAAGAAAGGAGAATATCTATAAAGTAACAAAAGCGTAAAGATCGATGGAAAGAGAGACACAGCATACAAAACTTAAAGATCACAAAAGAAATGTTTGGATCAAAAGAATAACCAAAGTGAAAGACGTTAAGGAACAGGTGGCAAATCTTAAATGGAGATTTGCAGGTCACACCATTCAACAGGCAGATAAAAGAAAAAACACGCAGATAATCTACTGACGACCATGGGATCACAAAAGAGGAAGAGGAGAGCCTCAGATCAGATAGAGCGATGAACTTAAAAGGCATGCCGGATCCAGATTAATGACCACAGCGCTCGATAGAAACTAGTGGAAAAAAAGAGGAGGCCTATGTATAAAGATAAATAGATTTAGGCTCGAAAATAGGGAAGATAGAATTCATTTATTTTATGAAAGACAGTTAAGATTTAATTTTAATACAGAGCATTACCATTCAAAAAACGACTAAGATCCCTTGCCCTTATAAAAGGTATATTTTTAAAAATCCCTAAAAAGGGCTACATCACAGAACTAGTTTTTGATTGGATGACCAATCATCATCCTAAAATGCGTAAAACTTGATAAGATAATGCAAAGTTTTTAAAATTTTGACTACGATTTTAAGAAAAGTTGTAGGTTATACTCACGTGATCTAACATGCTAACCACCAAAATACAATAGGTATTATAAAAATATATGGGTAACCACCTTTTAAAATTGATCCGTCATGGAAACATAGATGAAATATGTGAACTTAAACATGGATGTTCAGAATATTCCATGTAATATGCTCTAGGTACCATCTGAGCTCTAAATTGACTTGTTCACATGTTGACTGTCTGGTGGAAAGTGACGATGATAGCGGGACTCTTGAACGATGACATGACAGAAGTGACAGTTCCACAGGAAGTTGAAAAATTAACCTGTTAGCTTTGAAGACTCTGGTGTAAAGCTTTTTAGATTAAGAACAGTAACGACAATCACTCCACTGTGATACCTAAATAATAATAAAATAAACTTGATGTTGTAGTTATGAAAATGTATTTACGTATGTTGTCAATGGTTGTGGTAGGTAAAACACATTACACAAAAGCTATTCGAAAACTAAAATCGATAATATGTAATAAACCCTATTGTGATAAGACCCAGGATATAGAAAAGAAATTTTTGTGTATATTTAAAATTATCGAATTTATTTAACTTGTTGGTAGCTGTTGGAATTTGTGTAAGTTTAAGAAAGGGTCACAGTAGGGGTGACTGAAAAAATGTCTTAAATAATCTAGGGTAATATATCATTAAAAAACAAGCTCAGATTTAGGTGACTAATTCGTAAGGACCCCGCAGGCTGCTCGGAACCCTAAGGGTTTGAAACCAAACCGTCATAAGATGTAGTTGACAGCAGGGGGAGGAGAGGATGGAATATAAGATGTATATGAGAAAATTAATGAGAATGGAACATGAACAGGACCCAGAAAGGAAAATAGGACTTTTTGATTTGGTTTTAGTATAGATGAGTGTTATCAAGTGGTATGTTATGGTAATGGCAAATTAAATAGATGGGTAAAAATAGTCATATGTGTAAAAATAGACAGCCAACTACGGTAAAACTATTTCCTTGTGGATCATTACCATTCGTTTATACGTATTTCATCCTTATGGAATCCTCCTTTAACCCCTTCGTGCCGGAGGGGCACCCTCCCTGTATACTCCCTGTATACGGATTCGAGCGCTTACCGAGCGACTTCGCGCGGTCGGTTAAAATACAGTATCACACTACAACTAATTAAAGTTAATGTAATAATAACACTTATTTTAGAAATAAAACTATTTTTATTAAATTTATTATTCTACATAATATGTGAGTTTAATTAAATTTTATCAATAAAAAACCATTTTAAACAACAATTATTAAAAAAGATAAACAAGATAATTCGTATGGAATTCCCCAGATTATTTTGTGCTCAATACCGTCCCAGTCTCCTAATCTGGGAAATTCCATCCGAATTATCTTGCAAGGGATAGTAAAGGTAGACTTCCGCACCAAGCGACCGAGACAGGAGACCGCGACAGGCGACAGATAGGCGAGGTCTCCCCACGACTGCTCTCAATGCAATTATATCAGGGTAGTTCTGCAGCCCGCGACCGAGACCAGCGACCAACTATCGTCTAATCGCGACCTATCTGTCGCCTGTCGCGGTCTCCTGTCTCGGTCGCTTGGTGCGGAAGTCTACCTTAAGGTAAGTTGTAAACAGCAGCACAGTAAATTTACCTCCCACACAATCCCATCAGTCAAACATCCAAACAACCTTATCACCAATCAAATTAATTAAATCTAATCTCCCTCCGGACGTCACCCACTTTTGGGCGTGGTTTCCCCACTTTTAGATTTGAATAAGGTAATTCTGTTACGGCGAACCAAACTCATGATGCACCCGTGTGCATCACCGTACTGAGCGGACAGGCAAGCATGATGCACACGAGTGCATCACTGTACCGAAGGGGTTAAAATTTCTGAGCTAGGTAACTTTTGAATGGTATGACCGATTTTTAAAAGTAGACGAGCGTTGGAAAGGTAAATATCAATGCTATCAGAAGCCGTAGAGATTGGACTTAAATTTTAGAAATTTTTGGTAGTTTTGGAGACGAAAACGAAAAACAGAATGGGGAGGGCCGTAAAATCCATACCCTTGGACCAAAATGGATGAATAACATATGATTAGGCGAGTCTTCTCCCAAAATATAAAAAAGGGGTTTGGACCATTTTTATTTCAGTCAGATTTAGAAAATTGAAAATTTCGTGTATAATAGTATCGCATGAAGAAGGGGTATGCCCCACTGGCGTGAACTGAAATGCTCTGGATAATGTTAAATTAAATAACGTTCCATTGTGAAATATTATAAGTGTCCGTTTTAAACACAAAAATTTATGAAGACTTATTGAACTATTAAATAATTCTCTCGGCTAGTCTTCGGATTTGTTTTAACCGAACGAGCAAAAGCTGTGATATTCTTCGTAATACACTTTGTCGTGTTAGTGACTGTACCAGCTACTAAGTAATTTATCACGATTACTTGATTAATGTGTCGGATTTCTTATGTCACAGGTCGTTCTTTTAATTAAACGGTATCTGCAGACTTACACGTGTTTAAGCATCATTTGTGACAGGACAGCTTAATACTCGTTTAATTTCAATCCCTTAAGTAATATACTGGGTACAGTTTATACCAAACCCTTCTTTAAGTGCGTCATTAATTTTGACGTCATATAGGATTTTTAGAATGTTGCAAATCATTGCATGACGTTTTAGTTAAATCTGACAGTTGTCAGAAAATTTATATTTATATTTATTCAGTGCGTTCATAAAGTAACGCATAAATTCATTATTTCGTAAACCAGCGACCTTAATGGAAAATCCTGAAAATGGTCGATTTTTATTTTTAGATTCAGATTTTTTGGCATATATATCTTAATAGTGACGTCATCCATTTGGGCGCGATGACGTAATCGATGATTTTTTTTAAATGAGAATAGGGGTCAGCTGATTTGAAAGGGTATTTAATTCTCTATTCACTAATATAAACATTACTAACTATTTATACAAGGTGTTCAAAAAAACATTTTTTTAATTAAAATAATTGAGACAAAAAGAAGAATGTACGTAATTTATTTAATTCAAAATACGTTTTACTGTTGTCATAAAACAGGAAAAAAAATTTTATTTGAGAAATAAAAATTGTTTTTTGCTTAAATTCAATGTTAAAGCTGCCACCCACCTGCCGCTTGGCAGTTTGATCATTTCGTTTAAACGAAAATCAATGTTTATTTGTCAAATAAAATTTTTTTCTGTTTACTGACAGTAGTAAAATGTATTTTGATTTAAATAGTTACATTATATTCTTCTTCTTGTCTCACTTCTTTTAATTAAAAAAATGTTTTTTGAACACACTGTATAAATAATTATGTTAATGTTTATATTATTGGATAGAGAATTGAATACCCTTTCAAATGAGCTATCATATGGCTCCTATTCTCATTTAAAAAAATCGATTACGTCATCACGCCCAGATGGATGACGTCACTAGTATGATATATACGCCAAAAAACCGTAATTTAAAAATAAAAATCGACCTGTTTCGGGAATTTTCCTTAAAGTAACCGGTTTACGAAATAACGAATTTATGCGTTACTTTATGGACGCACTATATAAATACTCGATAAATATCAATATTAATACAAATATTTTGTCTCCTCCAATTTTCTCCTTTATATTATACCTGGACTAAACTGTAAAAAACGTGTATTTTTGGATGTGAGAGGTGGCATTCGGATTTTTGCAGATAAAGTTAGGTGACACCTTCAGTAATAATAATTGACTTATGCTCCTTCTCAAATATGCCCGGAACATTAATAAAAAAATTAAAATATTTAAAAATTTCGAAAAACATCGATTTTTTCTGCTTTCTTTGCTTATAACTTTAAATCGGTTCGTTTTGGAACAAATACGTATAGAAGTAAAATAAAAACAATTGAATTTTGTGTGATATAGGACTTGTCAAAAATGTCTTAAGGTATTACCTTTTCTGCAATATAGCAATAAATACAAAATAAGGGGGCAAAATACGCCTGTTGTTATTCAATGTTTCTTGACCACTTTGGTGGCACTTAGAACCTTAGTAATTCGCTTAGAAAATTCATATAGCTTACTTAAACGGTCTACCAAATTTCATTAAAATCGGCCTAATAGATTTTGAATAATAAATTTGCAATATAAATGTTTTTAAAAAAGTTCAAATTTTTAAAATCTTTCTGAACAAAAAGTAGACCATTTAGAAGTTGGCTAATTTTTTTACAAATAAAGAGGTGCTCTACCTATCTAATACACTTTACAGAATTAAAATCGGATTATTTAATGGGCCTCAGCAATGTTTTAAAATTATAAACAATTGTTTGGTTTATAAACAAATAGGTTTGTTTAACAATAAAAAAAATAATTTCTAGCAATGCAAATAAGCAAAACCGGTATAATACTTGACTTAAACTTTCAAATGCTGTTAGCAGAATTGCTATTTTATGTTTTAATCAAAAGTTATTCTCTTTCAAAAATTTCCATTTTTCGATTTTTTGAATGTTCCACCGCGTTTACCTCGAAAACTATGCATCCTACGAAAAAACTTGTAGGAATATTTTTTGCTTAGAATTGCCCAAGAAATAAAAAAAATATTTTATTTTGCGAAAAATCGATGTTATGTAATTCCTCAAGTTCTTTATTTATAACAATCTTATCGACATCCGGATCATTTGCTACCCAACAAATTCGTCTTCTACGGGTCAAAATACATGACAAACTTCGGTACGTCCATCTAGATAAAGGAGCCCGTAGCACCCCCTCTTGGACACAGCACTAATTTGTTTATAAGCCAAAAAATTGTTTTTAAATTTAAAACATTGCTGAGGCTGCTTCAATATTCCGATTTCAATTCTGTAAAGTGCATTAGATAGGTGGAGTGCTTCTTTATATGTAAAAAAATTGACAAATCTTTGTATGTTCTAGTTTGTGTTGTGCAAGATTTTAAAAATTTTAATTTTTTAAAAAAAGTTTAGATTGCAAAATTATTATGCAAAATCTAGTAAGTCAATTTTAATGAAATTTTGTGGACGGTTTTAGCACATTAAAAAAAATTTCTAAGCGAATTAGGAAGGTTCCAAGTGTAACCCAAGTGATGGGAAAACATTGATTAAAGACAGGCTTGTTTTGCCCCCTTATTTTATATTTATTGCTATTTTGCAGCAAGGGTGTTAAATTAAGACATTTTTAACTAATGGTATCTGATAGAAAATTTAATTATATTTGTTTTATTCCTAAACAACTTCGAACTTCGTTTTAAAGTTATAAGCAAAGAAAGTAGAAAAAAACGAAATTTTTTGAAATTTTTAAAAATTTGTTTTTTTTTTATTAATGTTCCGGGCATATTTGAGAAGGACCATAAGTCAATTATTATTACCGAAGTTATCACCTAAGCTTATCCGCAAAAATCCGAATGCCACCTCATACATCCACCTAAAAACAGATCATTCCTGCTCTATATGTATTTCTAATTGCAAATATTTTCTGGGGAAAATTTCTGGACGATACCAATGTAGACTAGTGTCTCTTAGCTAACCTAAAATATACTTCTGCCACATCAGTTTGTTGTCAAACGGATTTTTTCTATTTTCATAAATATGTACATTCTGACAGAAAACCTATATTTTTAATAGAAAATTTTCAGAACTATTTAATTCTATACCCTCTTCTAAGAAATCTAAAGTATAACAAGTATAATTCTTGTGAGTTTTGGTTTTACCTAGCATAGTACCACAGTAGCACAACTGTTACTGCACTGTAATGCTCAGTGGCAAGGGTGATTTTTCAGATGCAAATACAGTCGAAACCGTTTATTGGAATAGCCTTCGTGCTAAAGCAAATTATTCCTATAACCGGGAAATTCTAATAACCGATCATTAGTGACTAGTAAAACCGGGATATTCCTATAACCGATATTCGAATAAGCGGGTTGGACGTTCAGGTAGTCATAAAATTTAATCTTTCTATCCTAGTAGGATCGGTACTCACCGGAGGGACCGCAGACGTTCGGATACAATTAGCCTCTCTTTGTAAATACATACAATAAAGTTGACTTTACTAAGTTACCAGGCAATTGCTGAATACACACACGACACATTACATTATTTGATTGCGAACTCAACTGTACCGTGCCAAAGGCGAATAGTAAGTATTTGTCCAGGTATTTGAGTTAAAATAATAAAAATTGGATATTGAATATTTTTCTAACTTTACACATCAATTAAAAACATTAATCACGTTAATCAGGTAATTTTTGTTTTGAACAGTTTCTCAGTTACTTCTTTCCAAACATGTTATTAAATACTTAATTTATTTTAAACGAAGTTATAAGGCCGAATTTCTAAATGTTTACTTTTATTATTAAAACTCAAACAAATAAAAACGAAGTAAATATAAGTCTGTTGGGTTTGGAGATTTCCCGCATTGCTTCGGCCTCGGCTTACACATTTTATTTGTTTTGGTTTGTGCTTTTCTTGCGAATTTCCGCCTTTTCGTATATTTTATTGTGTATAACCAGCACTCCATTTATGAGTCCGACTTCAGCATCAATATCCACACATCAATAGATTGAGGGCGCTACGCTAGGTGCTGATCCATACTTGAATGGCTTCAGGTTCATGCCGAAGTTATCGGTAGTTGGCTATTCAACTTCGTTTCACAGGATTTTCTCTGTTTGTGATTCTGCAAAATATATTTTTACGCCCCGAAAAGATGTTTTAAGTGATTGCTTTTTTATTTGATATGCTTTTAAAACTATCCTTACATTTTTTAAATTTTTCTTTGTTTATTGTTTATTTTGCAATCTGTTACATCATATAATAACAATAAGCATACATGTTGATTGGTACAATGTCGTTGGAGAGAGAGTTTGTCCAATGATCCACTCTCTGTATGCACTTTTACATTCTTAAATTTATCTTAAAAACAATAAAAATGTTTAACTTTACATTATTACATTGATATTGAAAAATAAAATAAAACTATCACAATTTAAAATTAATTTCATATGTACAATTATTGCTGTTCGAATGGTAGATCCAAAAGTGTTCTTATTTTCAGCCTTTGGGTTTCTTAACTGTTGTCAAGCAGATTAATTGCCAGTGTGTTTGGATGTTGCTCTAAGCGGCTTAGGTAGTTTGTGCTAAGCTGTTTAGTCACTGCAGTAACCGTTGGCATCTCTAGATCATTATAAATGTCTCGGTTTGTTACGAACCAAGGAGCATTTACGATACTGCGCAGGGCTTTTGACTGGAATCTCTCGATGATAGCAATGTTCGATTTAGATAGGTCCATACTGGTTTGAGAACGGTATTGTAAGCTAGTAATTTGTTCCGCAATGATAATTGTGATTTTCTGCCAAGGAGCCAGTACAGCTTTTTCCATTTAATATCCAACTGCTTTCTTTTTTTCCATATGTGGGTACGCCAGGTTAGATGTTTGTCCAGGTGTATCCCCAAATATTTTACGCTGTCTGTTTTAGGTATTCGTTCATTGTTGAATGTGATGCTTGGCGTTTCACTATGGCATTTTTTGAATGTTATGTGTGCAGATTTACTTTCATTTATTGTAATTCGCCATTTCTTTGCCCACGTTGCTATATGGTTGAGACTGGCTTGTAGTGTTGTCGCTGCTACTTCAGGATTTTTGTTTACTGCTAATATAGCTGTGTCATCAGCAAACGTAGAGGTGACTGTGTCATCAGTACATGGCAGATCAGCCGTGAAGAGTAGGTATAATACTGGGCCTAAGACACTCCCTTGTGGGACTCCTGATTTGGTGATGCGTAGTTTAGTTACTTAATTTTTTCATATCTGACTCTGAAGTATCCTTCTTCTAAGTAGGAGTTTAGAATCAAATATATTGTTGTTGGTAGCTGCATTTTTAATTTGTAAAGGAGTACCTTATGCCACACCTTGTCAAAGGCTTTACTCACATCCAAAAAAGCTAATTCACAGTAACTTTTATCTTCGAATGCTTTGATGATTGTGTTAACAGCACGATGCACTTGTTCTACTGTCGAGTGTTTCTGACGAAACCCAAATTGATAGTCTGCTTAAGCTTTTTGCTGCGACAGTTTCCATCAGTCCCTTCATCAGTAACTTTTCCATTATTTTTGACAAGACTGGTAGTAAACTGATTGGTCGATAGGAGCTAGGTTCATTTGGCTGTTTTCCCTGTTTATGAATTAATATGATTTCTGCCACCTTATTATAGATCTTGTAAAGCCTACAAATTTATTTTTTACAAATCTTTCCAAGATAAAAATAAAAAAGTAGGGTTAAAAAATCAATATATCTCTTTGATAAAAAAAGAAGAAATCCAATTGGAAGCATAATAATGTAAGTTACCTAGCCGTATTTTTAGTCATTGGGCTTAATAATTCTTATTTATTTATGTATTAATGATAGATTCTAGAAGTTTGACTGGCTTAGAATGATTTGTTTAAAAAAACTGGATGTTGTTCTGAAGCTATTTCTTTGTGGCATTTTTATGATTAACTATTTAGTGAGAAAGAAGCCACAATTAAATTGAAAAAATATTTATTTTAACGTTTCGAAGCCCAAATCGGGTTTCGTTGTCAAAATACAAAATACTATTGAGGGGCTATGAACCAACTGCGCGGGGCCTTCCAGAAATTGTAGAACTCTATACATCTAAGTACCTTTTTAAAAATGTGTATACTTATGTATTAACTATAATAGGTTTCTTGAATGTATCGCCTTCTATAAAAATGTACAATAAAACGCTATATTAAACATGGCAGGTGCAACGCTGAGGATGTTTTCTGTTCATTTGTTTGTGATAAAAAAATCAGTTAGCATAAAAGAAATATTTTAATGGTTAAGAAATTTTATTGTCGAAAACCGTGAATTAGTTAATATATATTAAATGACTTTAGATGTAAACTAATAATACTTTCCTGTAATAAAATTTCTTAATGATTAGGTATGCTGTCTCTTTTAGATTATAAAAATAAAGAGAATTACATATTATGTCTGCTTCAATGTTTTACATTGGTTGTATTTTCCTTTTTTTAGCTAAACAACCTTTATTGTTTGAATTAATATTATACAGATATACAGTGATGAGCGCGCTAATAACCGGCAAAATAGCACAAAAGATGGAAAACGTATTAAGTTGTGAGATAAAAAAATGAAACTAGTCTAGCTGGGAAATTTAGCGATATTAACTTATAGATTTACATTATATTGATTGTTTCCCACCTTTAGACGTATCGCACGACTTTGGCAACTACCACTGTCACAGTGACAGTTTTAGTTGACATACTCCTCTGATACGTGTAAAGGCGGGAAACAATCAATATAATGTAAATTTATAAGTTATTATTGCTAAATTTTCCAGCTCGACTGCTTTCATTCCTTTTTATCTCATAACTTAATACGTTTTTCATCTTTTGTGCTATTTTGCCGGTTATTAGCGCGCTCATCACTGTATAATTAATATTTCATTAACAAAAAGAAAAAATAAACAAAGATTAAAATAAACAAATTTCAAAATAATGCTATGTTTAAACTAAATATGATTGATTATTATAAGTATTAATAGTTCTTATGTGGGGGCGTGTATTTTTTTTGTATTTCCTAAATTTGTCAAAATAAATATCTATATTTTTATAAAAAAAATATTAAAATAAGTTTACTCTTTCTACATAACCATTTTGTTTTAGTGCATTATTGATATACAAAGTGCTATTAACAAGAGAAGGAACAATTGAGGAAGTTGGATTTGCCTCCCCATCCTTTTATTGTTGTGTAGAAGTCAGTGGTTTAAGAGTGGAGAAAATATTTGTATGTAACAATAACGTTTTATATCTTGTTTTTATTAATAAATAATGATTTAACCTTAACACAATGATTTATTTCGCCGTATGTAATATCACTTTATGTCCAAGAAATATTACCTTAATTCTAAATATACGATTATATCTGCGAAATATATTTCTTAACATTAAATACATTAATTATTAATATTAAGATAATACTATTTTTTACTAAGAAATATTATTGCTCAGAAAGAATTGTTTTGTAATGTCAAGAAAATATTCTTTTGACTGATAAAATCAATTATTATCAAGTGTAATTTCTTTCTGATAAATGGGTTTGAAGTTTGCCAGAAAGTGATAGTTTAATCATGTTTAAAATATATTTCTTTGGCTATAGTAAAATTTATTTGAAATATTTTAGAAAATTACATATTATATACAAAGATTTATTTCTTAGGCAATATGCCAAGTCGATCTTTCTTAAATATAAATAAAGTTTCTTTATGTCAAGAATATTTTTCTCTCGGTGTAGTATTCAATAGGTACAAGATCGGTTTAAGCACGCTACCTCGTGGAACTCCTGCATTTATTGGATGCAAGATGCAGCTCGCTATATTCAGTTTCGTATTAGGTAGGTGCTTATCCGTACTTGAAGGACTTCAGGATCAGGCCGAAGTTATCGATATAGTTGGCTATTCAACTTGGTTTCACATGATTTTCTCTGTTTGTGAGTCTGTTGTTCTAATAGATATTTTAAGTGATTGTTTTTTTTATTTTATATACTTTTTAATATATCTTTACATTTTTGGTAAAATTGAGAAGTACGGTAAATTAAAGGTGATTACAAATTGACAACGGTTTTCGATTTGCTCGCACGAAAAGGCTTTTTTAGATGATGTAATATTTATAACGAGCCTACCCTCGAACACAGGATATAAATGTCTTTAAAAGTAGGTACACTAAAAATTATACCAGTAGAGAAAGATTTTTTTGAAAATTAAATTAAATTTTATTTTTCTATTCTCCTACCTGTATCATGATGAACTTCATTGTGATACATATTTTCATTACGATACAGATTTTTAACCAATAGAATCGCGATATGACATTTGCGATAAAGGTGGCACACGCGCAATGACCAATGGCGAGTTAAATACATACGCTTTGACAGTTCTCAAGACGTAAAAAACTGTCAAACTGACAAACTACTTAATTTGTTTGCGTTACAAAATTAATAAATTCGAATATATTATTCGTTTGGTCGGTAAACCAATAACTTAGATCTTTTGATCACTGAGTGTGTTTCAAAGATTTACATCTTTTGTTTTTTTGTTTTTCAAACATATATTTTACTTATAGTAATTAGGGAATTAAAACGTGAGGCTGTCATGGTCAGATTATGCGGCGTAGATATACGCTCCTGCTATGTCTGGGTCTCGAATGTTGTTTTTTGATGGAATGTGTCTAAAGATATTCAACCTCTCATCTTTATTGATAAGCCCAGAGAGGTTGAAGAGGGCGAAACACATTTCTAAGAACAGGTGTTTGGATCTTTGATTCTATTCAAGAAATTTTTCCCAACATGAAATGGTGGATGTGTGAATTGTTCGTAAGGGGATTTTTCCACATTCTCTATTTCATTTGTTTGATTTAGTTACGTTTGGTCGGTAAACCAATAACTTAGATCTTTTGATCACTGAGTGTGTTTCAAAGATTTACATCTTTTGTTTTTTTGTTTTTCAAACATATATTTTACTTATAGTAATTAGGGAATTAAAACGTGAGGCTGTCATGGTCAGATTATGCGGCGTAGATATACGCTCCTGCTATGTCTGGGTCTCGAATGTTGTTTTTTGATGGAATGTGTCTAAAGATATTCAACCTCTCATCTTTATTGATAAGCCCAGAGAGGTTGAAGAGGGCGAAACACATTTCTAAGAACAGGTGAAACTCGTCGCTAGGCTGCTCGTTTCGAATTCCTCATACTCGCTTCATAATGACCATCATTAAATGCTCGTTGCATAATATACTATTATGAGTTTATGGCTGATTCAAAAAGTTTTAAATTTATAGAAGCCATTATAAATGTCTTGAGAGGAATTAAAAAGTTAATAAAACAAATATGAACGAAGATATCGGCTCTTGCATGCCAACTAATCAAGGTACTGAAATCTAGGGTAATATCAGAATAGGGACGAAAATTTAGGGTAATTTCAGAATAGGAATCAAATCCAGGTGTATAAAACTGTGTTTTATTATTCTAGCTGGGAAATAAGCCACAATTGAGCTTAGAAATAATTTTATTTATTACATAAATAAATTACATATATAATTATATTACGTGACATAAACATAACATGTTCGTCTAAAAGACAAGAATAGAATAGAATAGAAATATGCTTTATTGTCATGAAAAATTAATTTTATCGACAAAGCTTATAAAAAGTCAAGAAAACAAAACAATAATGACAGAAAATAGATCTTTTTGCAATGAAACTTCTAATGAAGTCAAAACTTCTTTCACGAGGTAAAAAATCCAGATATATATCTAAGATTATAATACGACCAGCAGTCACGTATGGAAGCGAAACATGGACGCTAACAAAAGGAGAAGTAAATAAATTGCTGGCGTGGGAACGTAAAATCCTTGTACTGATATATATGGCCCTTGCAGAGACATAGTGAAAATCCAATGGAGGCGCAGATACAATAACGAGTTAAAGTCTCTATTTGGAAAGGAAAATCTGGTTAGATATATAAAGGCTAATAGACTCAGATGGGAAGGACATGTGTTAGGCAGTAACGACAATCGCCTTATAAACAATGTGTTCTAGGAAAGGGCAGATGGAAAGAGGTCTATAGGACGGCCTAGAAAAAGGTGAAAAGATGCAGTCAAAGAAGATCTTGAAAAAACGGGAGTGAGACAATGGGAATTAATGAAACAGAACCGACAAACATGGAAGGAAATAGTTGTAACGCCATTGATGATAATAATGATGATGATGACATAGACATAAATATATAGATACACTGAATAAAATATTCTGTATAGTTCGAAAAATTATGAGTTTTTTAAATGATAATGTTTCATCGTTAATAGTACCTTATTTACTTAACCAGTAGACCCATTTGTACCTTTCGGTGTTGGGCCGTTTATAATACAATTCATTAAATACAATATTTTACAATCTTCTGAGGTGTCCTAGCTCTTAACGAACTCTCTCCATTCCTTCCTATTGGATGCCATCTGTGTTGCTTCCTGCCAAGTCTTACCCTTACTCTTCAATATCTGCGAGATGTCACTGTTCCATTTTTTAATGGATCTTCCTCTTCTGTTCTTCTCCATTGGTTTGGCGTCCCATACTCTTTTTAATTGTCTATTATTGTCCATCCGGGTTAGATTTCCGAATCATGCCAATTTTTTCTCCTTGATTGAGTCAGTATCGGTTTGATTTTGAGTCTTCCTCTTATTTCTTCATTTCTGATTCTATCAGTTCTTTTTACTCCGATCGTTCTTCTGAGGTATTTCATCTCTGCTACCTGAATTCCGCTCTGCTGTCTTTTGTTTAATATCCAATTTTCTGCTCCATATGTCACCGTAGGTCTATATATTTATTGTTTTGTATATTGTCATCTTGGTCTTTGTTGATATTTCTTTGTTATTAAGGAATCCTCTATTTAGTGCTTGGAATAGTTTTCCTGTGTTTTCCATTCTATGGTTAAGATCGTCCTTGATGTCTCCTTTATTGTTGATTACTATTCCTAAGTATTTGTATGAATTTGTTAACAGTAAAGTAGGTAAAATTGATCCTGATATAAAAAATAATAAGCGTTTTTTTTATAAAACAAATATATAAATGTATTATAAAATTATTAAATATATAAAATACATACAGTGCTGTGGAATAAGTGTTGCCCCCCCCCTAGAAACTTGTTTATTTTAAGAATATAAGCAAAACACTCGGACAGGTCGATTTTTAAACTAACCATAGTATATTATAGCATCAACGTTTCGAACTTTACGCGATCTCTCTTCAGGTGACAGGCATAAATTTGATTTTTTTAAACGGGAAAGTACATCATGTGAAACCTCATTTAAAAACTCTTAAAATACTTATTTCAAAAATGTATAATACTTTAGTCCTGTTTGAGAGCGTAGGCGCAAAATTTCGGTCGAATTCTTTCTAAATTCAATAATTTTTTTCGAATCCTGAAAAAACTAATAAATATTTTTGAAAAATTTAAACGGAGAATGAAATATTACAGTATTCTCGACGGTCCAAAGTCCCTGAGAACTCCTATAATGTTTATTTTAATAAGTCACAGTGGTGAAAAAAAGAGAAAATTTAGTGTGATATTTAATTTCAAATATATCATTCAAAAGAAACTTTTTGTTTATTCTAAGGGACTGTCTGCCCTCGGTAATAATCTAATCTTTGATTCTGCGTTTAAATTTTTCAAAAATACTTATTAGTTTTCTCAGAATTCGAAAAAAATAAATGCGTTTAAAAAGAGTTCGACCGAAATTTTGCGCCTACGCTATCAAACAGGATTAAAGTATTATACATTTTTGAAATCAGTATTTTAAGAGCTTTTAAATGAGGTGTTACATGATGTACTTTCCCATTTAAAAAAATCAAAGTTATGCCTGTCACCTGAAGAGGGATCGAGTAAAATTCGAAACGTTGATGCTATAATATACTATGGTTAGTTTAAAAATCGAACTTTCCGATCGTTTTGCTTATATTCCTTGAATAAACAAGTTAATAGGGGGGGCAACACTTATTCCACCGCACTGTATATATTTTTATATTATTTAATAACGTTTCTGAAATATTAAAATAAGTACTTTACTTATATTATACTTATATTATACTTATATTATATTCTTTTTAGATTTCACAAATAAAATCGTACTATAACCCTTTTCGGTTTGGTATATTTTAGTCCCCCAGAGAATGTCATCGATATATCTTCCTCCATTTCCATATGGAAGTGATTGACAGCCACTTAACGCAGTGTGAAAAATAACATACACAGACAGACACCCTCTCAGATCTTTCACCACAGCTTTCCATTATGAAACATGAATATTTGCTGACCCTTTTCCCTTCTTCGGTTAAGCTTTTCCGTCCATTCAGAGAAGTACGCAGTACATTTTTTCTAGGAGGTAATGCTGTAATTAAAATATTAACTCAAATAAAGAAGAACGACAAAAATAAAGTAACATGGAATAAAGAAAAACTGTTAAATAATAAAATAATAATATAGACCTGGATCCCGCATAAAAAAAAAGTTGATTATTAGCACGCTGAAAACTTGTTAATAGCTGTAACGGATCTAGTCAGATAAACTTTGATGTACGGGAACACTGGACAGGGGAAGTTTTAATTGTGGAACAGTTTAAAAATTTGGAACGTCAGATTACAAGAACTTCCCATGTATTTTGTCGGACAGAACATCCAATTGATTTGTTACCCTTTCATTAAACTCTCATGCAAAAATCAGACTGCAGACTGCTATTACTAACCAACATGATTCCTGTCATTTGACATGTTGTTCGTGTTCCACTTATTAAAATGCCCAGTAGGTAATAAACATCGGTTTGAATTTTGCATGAGAGTTTAATGAAAAGGCAACAAATCAATTAGAAGTTCTGTCCAACAAAATACATCTGACGTTTTCGTAGTCTGAAGTTCCAAATTTTTAACCTGTTTCACAATTAAAACTTCCCATGTTCCAGTGTTCCCATACATTAAAGTTTGTCCGACTAGACACCTTTAAGCTATTAAAAAATTTTCAGCTTGCTATTTACCCCGATTCGATGTGGAAGTGGTTTTAGTGGATGTGCGTTCAAACCTGGACCGGTGAACAGAACAATAAAAAGGCTAACGCATTAGAAGTACCAGATCTGAGCGATGATCAACGGATAAATTTGCACTTGCGTGGGCAATATGGAACTTATTTATAGATAATTCTATATTTTGCTACACCTACAACTGGCTAAAATATATCTATCGACGAACAGCTTTTTCCCAAAAAGGCAAGATGTCACTTCACCCAGTACATGGCGTATAAACCCGATAAATTTGGAATCAAATTCTGACTTACAGCTACTGTCTAGTCCAGACAATTAACTTCTAGGGGAACATGTAATTAGCAGTCTAATGGGCCCATTTATGAATAAGGGAAGAAATGTCGCGATACATAAAAAGTATTACGAAAGAAGGCTACCAGTAGTACTGGAACAATAAACCGAGCAAGAAAGAATATTCTTCCGTCAGTAAAAAACGAAAAGATGGAATTATACAAATCAAAAATTTTCATACACGAAGACTTGACCTAACCATGGAAACCAGGTGTACCAGAGAAAAATGATCCAAAATATTCTAGCGCTGAATTCTCTATACTCAAACAATATTGAAATAGGCATAGACAAAAAGAAACCTAAATTCATGACCTACTACAACCATATAAAATACGGAGTAGAAGTTGTAGATCAGATGGCCATACAGTGCTCAACCAAATCAGCTTCAAGAAGATGGCAGTTGCAGGCTTTTTTTAATATCTTAGATATGGTAGGAATAAATGCTAGGATTCTGTATAAGGAAGTTACTGGTTGTCAGATATCTGGTCAAACTTTCCTACTTCAGTTTGAAACGAAAAGGCGATGGACTACCCCAGCTAATTGAAACAATATTCGAAAATATTACTTCAACCAACTAAGATAGCCATCGTTACACCCTTAGCTTAGCTCAGTCACTCAGGTGTGTGTTCGTCTTGTCCTAACCTTAGATATGAATTATGAAAATCATGTTTATTGTTCATAAAGATATAATAAATAAAATGACTTAGTAAATTGCATTAACAAATGTATTCAAATTCTTGCCAAAAACTAACAATTCTGGATTATACTTATGGCTTTTGGTATTGATGGTAACTTCTTGATGTCGAATGGTACTGCTGTTGTAGACTTCTCGTAGGCCTGGACGGATCTTCGGCCCAAGGCCCCTGCAGCTAGAGATGGTGGTTGTGCAGTCTACGTGTCATGGTCTCACATTGTCAGCCATCTGGTGCATCGCCGGCGATGGGCTTCATACTCCCGAAAGGAGAAAGTAGATTTTATTCCCAAAAACTGTAACAGTAAAACACATATCAACAATCAAGGAGAAAACCAAATTGTACCTTTGCCAAATAGTATTCAGAAATAGTAATTGGCAAGGTTAAATTACATAGAATTAAGATGAGGAGAATAGTTAAAATTTTGATTACTAAACGTGCATATTAATAGATGAAAAGAAATATAGAAATCAAACACATGGTTGAACATTTGAAGGTTAGATAAATAACGTTAGGAAAACTGTTAGACGGAGAAATATAATTACAATATAATATTATTCTTACCCCAAGAGGAATGATTTGATGGATCAAAATGATTTAATTTTGGAATTACATGCCTTTTTAAGGATTAATTTTTCCCTTCCAGTTTGTGTCTTCTGGTAGGGATGAAGTATGAAGTGACACTTTCATGACAGTGCGACATAGGTGGCGGGCATGTTACGAATTGAGACAGATACTTACGGAGTAAGAATGTATACAGGGTACGTTCAGTATGTTGATTTAAATGAAAAGAGATATAGTAAATAGAAGATAATAAAAAAGGATAATAAAATGATAATCAAAGAGGATAATAAAAGAGGGCGCCAACCGATTTTTATTAAAGGGGAAAATGCGTAAACCAAATAGAAGAAGATAATGATTAATGAAATATTAAAGGAAATAAGATAAAATAATTATTTAAAAATAAAATATCAAAGATGTGACGTTTGCAACGTTACAAGTTAGCAGAAGAATTGCGACAAGATGATCTGACTAAGGGCAGGACAATATCAACGGAAACAAATCAGAGATACAACACCTCAATCAAATAATAAACGTAGGCAGTGACAAAAGCTACAATATCTCGGACATGTGATGCGGAGCGAGAAGTATGGCATCCTATGACTCATATTGCAAGGAGGGGTAGATAACAGAAGAAGCAACGGAAGAAGGCGAATTTCATGGCTGAGGTTTGGATGCAGCTCAAAACAACTATTCAGAGCTACTGACTAAAAATTTAAATAGCTATGATAATTGCCGTAGCAGAAATAGCACCTGAAGAAGAAGTGGAAAACTGAGAACTAAAACTAAGATAAAACATGTGAAAGTCATATGTACATATACCTATGTAAAAAATTTGTGTGTAGGTCTTGTACAAGCAAAATTAAAAAATTTTGTTACTACATAAATTATTGTGCTTAAATAATTAAATAACTTATTTAAATTAACTAAATGTCTTTTGTTAGTAAGTTTTAACTCAATATGGGTTTTTTTTTCAAATAAAAAATGATACGAAAACGACTGGCCATAGAAAATTCTAATACCCGGTCATCTTGACCTCTCCGGTGCTTCTAGGTATGCAAAAATGTTGGTGCTTCTAGTGTTAAAGCCTTGGAATGATTGTATTGACGCTAAAGGACATTATTTTTGATGAATAAAGAATAATTTTTCAAAAAAAAGGTTGTTTTACTTTTTAGGCCCGGGACTTTATTCACCCGCGTAATCTAATGTAACTACCTACTTATATAAATTTAGTTAAGACTGCGTACAATATGTTAATAATACAAAATATAAGCAATAAAAATATCTAAATGCACGCCGTTGCTTATATCAGTAAAGGCAATGTTTGAAAAATCCAGATTTCGTTCATCCGTATCATTCTGTCTGGAAAGGAAATGCATCTCTGTTTTGACGAGTTTGTTGCGTGTTTTTTGTCAATAATACCATCGCTTGCACAACAAAAGGAAATAAAATTGTCAGTTTGCGCTTGTAATCTTGAAAACTGTAAGACAATAGAAGGAGTTTCATTTGAAAAAATACCTTGCGGATAAATACCGCGAAACAATTTCTTCTGCAAACTTTGTCCTACACAAAAGACTGTGTTTTTCTTGGCCCTGCGATTAAAAGTTTTTTCAGCAGGAAGGATTTCTCTAATGTATACAGGAGTTAGACGATCGCTACTTGTAGTTTTCTTTTTTAATTCAACATTTTCTTGCTAAAGCTTTGCAATTGTGTGTATAAGTTTTCGTTGGTGAAGATTTTATGATTTTTTTTAGAAATAATATTTCTATAACAGAAACTGCTTCTTGTGTTGTCTTATCCCATTTTAAATATTTTTCTTTAAACCTACCGTTGCCTTGGAAGGTCTTTTTTATTATTTTTTTTATTTCTGTTTTTTTAGCAGCTTGAGAACGGATACTTTTAGAGATATTAAAGCTGCTTTTGATTCTATAAATAGAGAAGTAATATGGTCAGTAATGGAAGATCTGCAAATCACGCAAAAGATAGTATGCGTGGTAAAAAGTACATATGGAAACGTACTTGCTAAATTACAAATAAACGAAAACAGATCGCCAGTAATAAACCTAAGGAGAGGAATAAAACAAGGGGACAGTCTCAGCCCAGTTTTGTTTATATTAGTAATGGATACAGTAATGTAGAGCGCTAAAAGGAGGTCAAGGCAATTACAGTCAACAATAGGGTACAGGAATTTAGTACCAGTGAGAATGGAGGGATTACTATATGCAGATGACTTAGTAATAATAGCAGACAATAAAGAGAAAATGCAAAAATTAATCGATATCTGGGTGGAGGAAATTTGAAAATGGGGGTAAATGTAAAGAAAACGAAGACCATGATAGTAACCCAAAAGAGAAGGGAAGAAATAAACCAAACGATAGTTAGGTACAAAAACGAAATAATAGAAGCAGTCTCGACGTTTGAATACCTTGAAGTGATAATATCAGAGGATGGAAAGATAGATCAAGAAATCTCATGCAGAGCGAAAAAAGCAAACTATATCTACTATGCACTAAATAAAACAATATTTGAAAAGAAAGAAATATATAAAGAAATAAAACTGAAGGTATACAACGCATTCTCGGTACCAACTTTAATGTATGCAAATGAGACATGGGTAAACAATGCAAAAATAGACAGTACAATAAACGCAGCGGAGATGAGAAATGAAGATATTAGAAAAAGACTGAAACAGGAATCGATAATAACCAAGATACAAAAAAGAAAATTAAAATGGTATGGACACATTAACAGAATGGACCAGGGAAGACTACCAAAGCAGGTGATGGACTCAAAATGATATGGTAAAAGAAGGAAAGGGAGGTCAAAGAAGAGATGGATCGATCAGATTATAGAAATTGGACAGGAAAAAGGAAAAACACAACAAATGAAAGAGTTAGCAAAGGACCGCAAGAAGTGGAAGATATGGATAGAGGATGAATAAAACCTCCGACGCCCCTGAGGGGCATAAATAATTTCGAGAAAGAAGAAGAAGAGAACGGAGGAGAATTGACTTATTTCTTGAGGTGTAATATATTTATTATATGTATAAAATACTGGCACAAAGTTCTATTATATAAATAAGTTTTATGAAATTTCTTCCTCTTTTTTTGTATCTCTGACACGTCTTCTTAAGCTTTTACACGACGCTTCTTTATATCTGGTTCTACTTAATCTTAAGATCCAAATCATGGTCGTTTTCTTGTCTTTTGCTAATAGTAGGTACATTGTCTTACTTATACTTGTGTATCCTCTTTTCGTATCTACTGGCATATCTTAGTATGGCCAATTTATTTTAGAATTTTGTCTCTTTGTTCTTTGTTCAAAAGTGGATGAAAACAAGCTGAAGAAGAAGAAAACTCTCTTATATTTTCTTATTTTGAGATTTATGTATAAATCATGTAATTACTCGTTTGTACTTTTTTTTCCAAACACTAAGTGTCTTCTCTCAACCATAAATTTTCCTAATATTTTAGGTTGCTATTTATTATTTAGCTCTTTTTTAGAACAATTTTATTGTCAAAGTTTCAGCATAAAAGTTAATGTTTTGCTGGAAAAGAAGGTTGCGGATACCCTGGACTGGAAGAAGAAACAACGCAGCTATTCTTAGATAGCTACACGTTGGAAATGGGCTTCGAAACATTACAGCCGATAAAACCGGTTGCTTTGGTCATGTGTGGTACGTAGATATCGATGTGTTTTTGACAAAACATCGTAACCGAAAAAACGCACATTTTACAGGAGACGACTTCATCTTCTACCGACTTTTTGGTTAATATAATTAAAATTTTGAAACTATGATAAATTAGTACATAAAAAAAAATGTGTAATTTAAGAAAAAAACTGTAATATAATTTCTTTTATTAAATTATGTAATATGTATGTATACTTTGTTAGACCTTGTCTGTGTAAATGTTAGTTGAAGCTTGTCGCTTAAGATAAACATACGATAGTTTTAAGGTATCAATCTATAAATGAATATTCATAAAAAACGTAAGTATTTTAACAGAAAAAATATTTTTAATAATAAAAATTATATTAATCTGTGACACTCTGTGACACTGTACTAAATGATGTTCTATTCAAAACAAACTCAAAAATTTAATTCAAATAACATGACGCGACGTCCCAAAAAATGTAATTTTTGAAAACTTCGTAGTTTTACGGAATTACTACCACTTTAAGAGGGTATTACTCAAGTTTGAACAGATATTACAATCTTATAGGTGTTTTTTAAAGCTTAAGATGTAATCTTTAAAATGCACTAAACTATTTTGCTTTAGACCTGAAATAAACAACTTCTTTTTGAGAAAATTAAGAAAGATGAAAAAAATGTAATACAATAACCCAAAAATATCAGTTAATTAAAAAAAATGTTTGTGCAATGTCATCAAAACCTTTTTCTATACAACTTACCTAAAATACATTTAATAAAAAGCTTAACAAAATACAAATGTAATTTTTTTGAGCTCTAATACAATATGTCTGCGTAACTTGGAACCTATTGATAAATATTTACTATCAGTTAACAAAAACTATCAGATATTAAATTGTATTAATTTCATACGAAGTATGTCAGAAAATACGAATCTTGTTCAAGAGTAAAGTAGCTTTATATTTCACAATATCGAAAATTGTTAACCCTTAAGCTCCTAGCGTTACATATATGTAACGCAGAAACCGCTAAAATCTTAAGCCTTAAATTTGAGAAGTGATTCTAATTTTAACTAGATGGTGATGCAAAACTTTCAAGGAACACTTGTTTACTAGTTTTCGGCAGTTAGTTCGAGGATTTGATATAAGCTGTTTATTTTGTGGAGTGTTTTATTTGACGGTGTTTATTATTTATGTTAAAAATGGATCTTAAGTTTGAGTAAGTATATTTTTACTATTCTTTTATTATTATGTTTTTTTTAAAGTGTTTCCAATTGAGAATGAATTAATGTCTTTTCTTATTGATAATATAAATTTTTAGAAATTTAACCCTGGTTTGGGTACTGGATCTACATTGATGCTGGACATAAATATGGACATAATGGTCTATTTACATTGATGCTGGACATAACTGGACATAATAGATGCTATGATCATATTCCACAACTAAAATTTCGAAGGTATCTAGTAACATCGTATATTACGCAGTATGATACCAAACCAAAAGATGCAGGTAAGTCAAGATTGATCATCTCCTGACCTAAATTCCTGATAAGAAAAGGAGACTTTTGCAGATGAATGCTGTAGTTCATATATGTGCGTACCATGGGTTACAAGTGCAATGTGGGAGTGTGCATCAAGTGCAACATAGATTTTAATCTACATTAACTTGATTATTATTTTTTATTTATCTAGTTTTGAATTTATTTGTTATTTTGAAATTTATAATCGGAAATATTTTAATTATTTTTGCTCCTATATCTTCCTAGCGTTACATATATATAACGGCAATTTTCTAAAAAATCAAAAATAATTAAGAACGAAAAATGTATGTATTTTGTGTTTAAACCTTCTCCTGAATACATCAAACAAAAAAAATAAAATTTTCTAAATAAATGAATTCAGGATCTTAAGGGTTAATAAAAAAAACTTGTTTGGAATTAAAAACTATGTTTCAATATGCGTTCTATATTGACTCCCTTTTGTTTCAGGTTTCAGTGAACTTACTACAAGTTGATATATTTTTGTTGCAAATATAATATTGGGGGGTCTAGATGCAATACCGGACATTTCCACTTTTTGGTCAAAATTAGGATATAAAAACCGGACATATTAACAATTTGATAAAGAGCAAAATTAGACAGTTCCTAGTAGTAATTCAGTGTCAAAGAATTGGTTCAGATACAAAAGTGGACTTTTCCTCTAATTTGTGATAGGGAACAGTAAACTTGTAAATTGTTTTTTTAGTTTACTCGGAATGACATAAAGTGGAAATGTCCGGTTTTGAATCTAGACCCCTCAATTTATGATATTTGCACAAGAACAGCTAAAAAATATAGGTTATTTCATTACTCAAATTAGTAAATTAGACGTCAAGTTCTATTAAAAATACAATAAACCATAAAAACAAGTATTAAAAACTTACCGCATCTATTGAATAAGGGGTTTTATCAAATCTACCACTATTTCCGTTTTAAATTGTTCTAGCGAAATAAAATTTGCACTGACTTCTAACACATTTAACATAACACTGAAAAATGCTACCGGTCATTTTGGTCATTTAATCTTATCACAAGCAGCAAAATATGCAAACATAACCGAGAATAAAAAGACTAAGTTTTCACTCTAATGGCATATAAAACAACATAATGCTATTCTACATCCCACCAGAATGAAAACAATGGGAACCTTCTCTGGTTACACCTCCGAGGCTTCTACAATTTGCAAGCCATACGGATGCTGAGACTAAGGAAGATGAGGGAATTCTACAATTTGCAATTCACGTCCCATCTGCTCAGCGCGGTAAAGTTCCAACGAGAATGTTTCCCTTCATACTCCACACAGAGTAAATGTAAATCAAAAATAAATAACTATTTTCAATTTCGTTGCAAAACGAAAATACAGCCGAACCATATTCTAGTCCAATCAGAGAGTGCTGCAAGCACCTCTACCGGTTTCGAAACTTATTAGTCTCTCATCAGGAGGCACATATGCTGCTCTCCCTGATCCAACCAAAACAAACCCCAGCGTGCAGTCCCGGATTGCAACGAACGAAATGGCATAGATGCCCTAGCGGCAACTGCTACAAAAAGACTAAGTTTTCACTCTAATGGCATATAAAACAACATAATGCTATTCTACATCCCACCAGAATGAAAACAATGGGAACCTTCTCTGGTTACACCTCCGAGGCTTCTACAATTTGCAAGCCATACGGATGCTGAGACTAAGGAAGATGAGGGAATTCTACAATTTGAAATTCACGTCCCATCTGCTCAGCGCGGTAAAGTTCCAACGAGAATGGTTCCCTTCATACTCCACACAGAGTAAATGTAAATCAAAAATGAATAACCATTTTCAATTTCGTTGCAAAACGAAAATACAGCCGAACCATATTCTAGTCCAATCAGAGAGTGCTGCAAGCACCTCTACCGGTTTCGAAACTTATTAGTCTCTCATCAGGAGGCACATATGCTGCTCTCCCTGATCCAACCAAAACAAACCCCAGCATGCAGTCCCGGATTGCAACGAACGAAATGGCATAGATGCCCTAGCGGCAACTGCTACAAAAAAACTAAGTTTTCACTCTAATGGCATATAAAACAACATAATGCTATTCTACATTCCACCAGAATGAAAACAATGGGAACCTTCTCTGGTTACACCTCCGAGGCTTCTACAATTTGCAAGCCATAAGGATGCTGAGACTAAGGAAGATGAAGGAATTCTACAATTTGCAATTCACGTCCTTCTGGTTTGGCTGTATTTTCGTTTTGCAACGAAATTGAAAATTGTTATTCATTTTTGATTTACATTTACTCTGCGTGGAGTATGAAGGGAACCATTCTCGTTGGAACTTTACCGCGCTGAGCAGATGGGACGTGAATTGCAAATTGTAGAATTCCCTCATCTTCCTTAATCTCAGCATCCGTACGGCTTGCAAATTGTAGAAGCCTCGGAGGTGTAACCAGAGAAGGTTCCCATTGTTTTCATTCTGGTGGGATCTAGAATAGCATTATGTTGTTTTATATGCCATTAGAGTGAAAACTTAGTCTTTTTGTAGCAGTTGCCGCTAGGGCATCTATGCCATTTCGTTCGTTGCAATCCGGGACTGCACGCTGGGGTTTGTTTTGGTTGGATCAGGGAGAGCAACATATGTTCCTCCTGATGAGAGAATAATAAGTTTCGAAACCGGTAGAGGTGCTTGCAGCACTCTCTGATTGGACTAGAATATGGTTCGGCTGTATTTTCGTTTTGCAACGAAATTGAAAATGGTTATTCATTTTTTTATAACCGAGAATATTTATGGCGTTTACTATCATCTGTCGGTACTACCTTGCCGTTTACGATACCAAAGGCACAAAATGAGGTGGAAATACGGTGGTTTCGATAAAAATTAAATTAAATTTTGGACACTTAGGATGTTATTATGGGAAAAATAATTTTTAATCAGCTGTAAGCTATCGTAAGGAAGGAACCATTTAAGATAAAAATCCCATTTTCGGAAAATTGATGCTTACGATGTTTTGCCAAAAACCCGTCGATATGGTCTGAAGAATCTGACGTTGCAAGGGATTGTGCAAGTAGCAAGAACCCGGGAAAGAATACCAACAAAATATGCGGACTACAGTACAAAAGTGTCAGAGCTCCACTTAACCTTTGCTTCCGAATTGCAGAGGATAAAGGAAAATAAATACAGTTTAAGAAAAATACGATAATCTCAAAAAAAGCCTCAATAAGAATTAATATTTTACAATGGTCTATTATTCGTACAATATAATATTAATGTCCGACTGGTATATTATTTGACAGATAATGACATGATTTCAAAGTCAGTTAAATATGATATAATGACCTAGGGCGTTTTTTGAAAAATAACGCCCTTGGGCGTTAAATTTAAATAACTAGTTAAATACTGTCAAGTTGACAAATAAAAACCTAAGTAAAACATTTATGGTTACCACAAGTATGGTTACCACAATTACGTTACGAATATTGCGGCTTAGTGTACTGATTTAAAAACAAATTAATTCAAAATTAGTTCAAATTTTTTGCATAAAAAGAAAAATTTAGTCGGACATTAAACGTTGAAGGCACCAGGGGTGTTATAGATAATAACGCTTTCGGTCAACGTATATACCTCGGGCCATACGCCCTCGGTATATTATAGTCAATGCCCGAATTTCAGTCACTCGTAGGTTTGACTAGGCAATCCTTAACCTTTAACTACACGCGCTGGCGTATTTTGTACGCCAGATATAAGAATTCTACTGCAAATATATTTAAAAATTTAAATTTTGACCTTGTTTATCTCTCTAACCTATCACTGGAATGTGCTTTACCATTTGGTTTTAGTTTCATTATAATCGGCGTTCTGGGAAGGTCGTAATTTACAGTTTATTATTTGTTGTTTCCGGTGGTGGACAATACACGCCACGATTATATTAATATAAGTAGTAATATAAATACATATTTCAATTGCTTTTTAGTCATTATGGCACAAAACCTATTTTTCTTTATAAACACTTCTTTTTCCCTGTAAAAAATCACATTTAAAAAATTTTTTATTAGTAATTTTATTTATCGTGGGATCCAGTTATTCCATGATTTCAGTTATAAATCCCAATTGGCTTACTGAGAAAGAACTCCAAGTATTCACTGATGCCGAATAAGGATTATAACAAACAACTAGGTGTATTTTTTCAAAAAAAATAAACAAATTCGCTGTTTTTAAGTGTATTTTCTTGTGGCGTATAAAGTACGCCACGCGTGTAGTTATGTTATAACTTGATGTGCGGGTAGTTAAAGGTTAAGTCTGACTGACGGTCTTAGTCAAAGCCCGAAATAAATTACAGTTTCGGCCTTTGACTAGTCAAACCTAGGAAAGACTAAGTTGGTCAGGCAAAAGTCGAAATTTAATTTTATGAAATCGGGGTTTGACAAGTCAAACCCCGATCATCTATTAAGATGTCGTAATTTATTGGATTAGGTTTATTAAAACGTCATTTTTTTATTTTAATAAAAAATTAGTGTTTATTCTCATATGTTGAGGCAGTATGGCATTTAGTGTTGCACAATACGGTGACCTTTTACACTTACATAATTTTGAAGAGCATTTATTATTGCAGTAGCATTTTAAAAAGTTTTTTCCTAGAAATTTAGAATACTTGGTACTAATTTCTCTTAGAGACAGCTTAACGTCTGGAACATCTTCGAAATTAAGAAAATGCTCTTTGCATTCTCTTACTTGATTTCTTGAAAAAAAGTGTGTTTATTGTAAAATGTGTTTTGAGTAGGATATTTCGTACCAACTCTATATAAACCGTCAATTCTTTTACCTTGTATGATACCCAAAATATTTCGAGCATATATTTTTGCTCTATCAAAGCTGGGGATAGGTATTGTTACAATTTTTTCGATCAAATTTGAAGGAAATTACACCAAACAAAAATATGTGCTACACGATAACAAATGAGAAAATTATTTCATTAAATATTTAAAATTATTATTAAAATATTTACATAGAATAAAAATAATTTAAGGAAATAGCTTCCACAGAATTGTATGAGTTTAGTAAACACTTAACAGTAAACCAGTATTTAAAAATAATTCTTCTTTTTTTAATGAAACGTTATTTGAGCTTGTAATATTGTGAGGCAGGAAATTTTGTGTTGTACGTTTCCCACTCTGAATCTATCAAAATCCTTCTGAGTTGAGCGAACGGAACTTGATTCTTATTTACACGTAATTTGGTAATTTCTTTAGATGTGGTTTGTTGTATTTGCCAAAAAGAGAGCGCTGACGCATATACGTGCATAATTTGTAATTATGTATGTGGTACATGTTGTGTCCGCGTGCACACTTGGTGCATACTATGAAGGTTTTGAAAGAAAATTACATGCATGCGTTGTGCACAGACAGAAAAGATTAAAATAAATAAAGGGAAGGCGATTGAAAGTCTTCATGTGCAGGCTAATGCTATAAAATAATATGCTGAAAAAAAAATTCCTCCAATTTT
Organism: Diabrotica virgifera virgifera; assembly: GCF_917563875.1. NCBI lineage: Eukaryota > Metazoa > Arthropoda > Insecta > Coleoptera > Chrysomelidae > Diabrotica > Diabrotica virgifera. The sequence continues at coordinate 233,241,450 of NC_065449.1, forward strand.
GATCGGAAAAACTGTAATAATACCTATCCCCAGCTTTGATAGAGCCAAAGGAGATGCTCGAAATATTTTGGGTATCATACAAAATGAAACAATTGACGATTTATATAGAGTTGGTATAAAATACGGAACAATAAACACACTTTTTTCAAGAAATCAAATAAGAGAGTGCAAAGAGAATTTTCTTAATTTCGAAGATGTTTCAGACGTTAAGCTGTCTCTAAGAGAAATTAGAACAAAAGATTCTAAACTTGGCAGACAAGGCTTTATAAAATTCTACTGCAATAAGAAAATTGCTCTTCAAAATTATGTAAGTGTAAAAGGTCTAACGTATTGTGCAACTCTAAATGCCATACCTACTGCCTCAACATGTGAGAATATACACTATTTTTTTATTTTAATTATGACAATATACATACAAATAATAAACATTAAAATTAAAAACTGACGTTTTATTAAACCTAATCTAACAAATTACGACATTTTTATAGCTGATCGGGGTTTGAATAGTCAAACCCCGATTTCATAAAATTAAATTTCGACCCTTGTTCGTCGCCTGACCAACATAGTCTCTCCTAGGTTTGACTAGTCAAAGGCCGAAACTGTAGTCAATTTCGGGCTTTGACTAAGACCGTCAGTCAGACCTGAGGATTGCCTAGTCAAACCTAGGAGTAGGGATGGGAAAAACCTACCGGTTTAAACCTAAAACTGGTTTTTTTACTTCGCAATAACCGGTTTTACCGGTTGTTTTTTGTCCCGGTTATAACCGGTTTTTTCTTTTTAAAGTAAAAACCGGTTATTAGGTTTTTACGGTGATTAGGATTAGGTTAGATATTATTTCGGATCCCAATCATAATTATTATTCTCAAGTAATTATTCCAAACAAAACCATAATTCAAATTTTATTTTATTTTATAAAATACAGAAGCAAACTGAAAGTGCAATCTCACATCAGCCAGAAACAATTATTAAGTTTTATTATAATATTTCCTTGAAAAGGTATTTGTAATCATAATATTTACATAAGAACTTAATTACATAAGTGATCTGGTTGAATTAGACGCAAACATCATCTATTTTTCACACTTAACCCTTGACATTGAAAGTGGGTGAATGACTTTTTCCGATTACCAAAAATAATGCTCTGACTATGAATATCTAATTACTGATTACGAATACGAATCTCCAAGAATTTCGCTACGTGTTCAAAACGACACACTCATACAGGAAGTATTAAATGAGTTAAAATGTACCTGTTCTACAAATATAAAACCTGTTAAAAGTAATACATGTTCTTTCCCTAGCACTAATTTTGATTATATTGAGAATGGATCAAATGGAGTATCGCAAACTAAAGTGTATTGTAAATGTAACTTTGTAACCTATTGGATTAAAAAAACCGAAAACCGGGTTTTCCAAAAACTGGTTTTTTGGCCGGTTATAACCGCCAGGTTAAACCGTAAGCAAAAAAAAACCGGTATAACCGAAAACCGGTGTTTTGTCAAAAACCCTCATCCCTACTTAGGAGTGCCTGAAATTCGGGCTTTGACTATAACATATACACCATACCCTTGGTACCTTAATAACTATAATATCCACATTTACAATAACATAACATCCTGTTGTTTGGTGATAGGTAATATATTTTTAAATCGTTAACCCTTCACGTTAACTCAGTTAATTTGCTTAGCCTCGTATTTGCAATATATGCCTGTAGATAATATTTAACTTCGCAAAGTGCAATACCCCGCAGTCATGAATCTCAAGACAGATTAGCTGCTCAAACTTCGAAAGTGAGTTTGATCAACAAGTAAATACCTACTCTCGTAGTAAAATGTTTATACAGGCTCTCTACTCTCGAAAACTTCCATAAAGATCGATCTTGTACTTGTGTTCGAACATCCATCATGGAGAAAGCCCACCGAAACGAGATTTTATTATCTTTTTGCGACTATCTTTTTCCTATTTTCGCTAGGAAAGTTGTATCCAATGGTCCCGCATGGTTACGACTTTGTTTGTAGTCCTTGTCAAGAGTTTAATGTAGTTCTGGTCCAAGTTTGAGTAGGATATTCCGTTAGTATAATGAAAGAAGTTTATGTTTTCGACACGTACAAATGACGGTTTTATGATTTTCTTTTATAATAACGGAAAATCTCTCAACACGTAATAAAACCGGCGTCTTTTCCTTAAAAACACGGAGAGATAATTCCTGCTTTATCTATACAGAGTGGGCCAAACAAAAGAGTCCACCTCGAGATTTGGCAGTATTTATTAGATTTTAAGGAAATAAAAAACAGGTCAATGTTTGATCTAAGGGAAACACATTTTTACGATACATACATCTGTCCTTTGTCAACTCCCTCCCTTCCACTTCACCACACCTTATTTTTAAATAAGGAATAGGAGTCGTGTCCTAGCTCATTTGATCATCATCATTTTCTTTGCCTTATCGTTATGCGGGGTCGGCTTCCCTAATTGCATTTCTCCACACAATTTTATCCTGGGTCATATCAATATTAATCCCCTTTACCAACATATCCTGCCTAATCGTCTCCCCCCACGTCTTCTTTGGTCTTCCTCTCCTACTCCTTCTAGGAATCTGCACTTCAGCTACTCTTTGTATTGGATGATTAACGTCTCGACGTTGAACATGACCAAACTATCTGAACCTATGCTCTCTCATTTTGCCATCAATTGGTGCCACACCTAGACTTCCCCTAATATACTCATTCTTAATTTTATCCTTTCTGGTCACTCCACTCATCCATCTAAGTATTCTCATCTCCGCCAAATGCATTCGTTGTTTTCTCTTTCTTTTTCACCGCCCAACATTCAGTTCCGTACATCATAGCCGGTCTTATGGCTGTTTTATGGAATTTTCCTTTCAGCTTCATGGGAAATTTTCTGTCACACAACACACCACTCGCTTCCTTCCACATCATCCATCCAGCACTAATTCTACTGCATGCATCTCCATCTATTTCTCCATTACTCTGTAATACCGATCCCAGGTACCTAAAACTATTGCTTTTTACAATCAGTTCACCATCCAAAGGTACCATTTTATTTGGAGTAACTCCATCTTTAAATGAACATTCCAAATACTCTGTCTTTGTCCTACGAAGTTTTAAACCGTGTTCCCCCAGAGCTCGTGTTCATTGTTCCAGTTTTTGTTCTAAGTCTCTTTCACTATTTCCTACTAACACGACATCATCAGCATACATTAAGCATCATGGAATGTTACCCTGTAGTTTCGCTGTTACCTGGTCCAAAACTAATGAGAATAAATACGGACTAAGCAACGAGCCTTGGTGCAATCCTGCTTTCACATGAAATTTATCAGTCTCTCCCACACCTGTCCTAACACTAGTCGTTACTCCCTCATACATATCTTTCGCAATCTTTACATATGCACCAGGGACTCCTTTCTTATTGAGTGCCCACCACAGAATCTCTCGTGGAACTTTATCATATGCTTTCTCAAGATGAATAAATACCATATGAGCGTTTGTTTCTTATACCATATGACCATATAGTTTAAAAGATCTGTATTGGATCTGGTTTCTTGCCACTTTTAATATAATTTTCCCTTCTCTTTTATTTTTCCTTGAACTTCGTTTGACCACCACCAAGTCTCTTTATCCTCAAACTTTTTTCCTGACGTTTTCCCCAGTATTTCAATAGCAGTTTCTCTAATACTACTGGCCATTTTTCTTCAAATTGTAGTAGGGCTTCCTTTCATGTTTCAACATATTTTCTCTACTATTCTTTCCCTGAATAGACCTTCTTTCTCATCTTTTAGCATCCACCACTCGATTTTTTGTGGTCTAGTTCCTCTCCAAGTTTAGTTTCACTTTTTACTTCGATGTCCAGAACACGCAGCTTATGTTGTTGGCTTACTGTCTCACTAACTATTACCTTGCAGTACTTGCATTCACGTATGTCTTCTTTCCTTATCATGAAATAGTTTATTTGGGATTGATGTTGTCCACTTTTGTACGTAATAAGTTGAGTTTCTCTCTTTTTAAAGAATGTGTTAACATTCGCCATATCTAGTGCTGTTGTTAATTCAAGCATATCATCTCCAGCTTCATTTGTAGTTCCAAAGCATAATCCCCCATATATTGCTTCGTATCCTGCCTTGGATTGGCCCACATGTGCACTGAAATCACCTCCTATTATAACTTTCTCCTCTGACGGAATATCACTCAGGATGTCTCCTAATTGGTCATAGAAAGCTCTTCTTTCATTCTCACCCAGACCTGTTTAAGGAACATACACACACAACATTCAATACCTCTTTATCAATTTCATATTTTACTGACATCATTCTATCACTCGTTCTTACAACTTCCACTACGTTATCTTTCATTTCATTATCAGCAATTATACCAACTCCATTTCTAGTGTTACTACTCCCTGCATACCACAATTTGTATCCTTCACCTAGTTCTTTTGCACTTTGTCCTTTCCACCTAGTTTCTTGAAAGCAAGCAATTTGAACTTTCCTTCGTTTGAGCGCTTTCACTAACTCCAGACTCTTACCTGTAAGACCACCAAGATTCCACGACCCTATCCTGATTTTTCTAACCTGCAATGGTGTTCCACCTGATAGTCCTCACCCGGAAATCCGAACGGAGGCTCATTTTACTTCCGGCACATTTTACCTCAGGAGATGTCATCATTTCAGTATGAGTTTTTTATATCATTAGAGAAGGTCTTTTCATTATTATGGCCTGAAAAGATTTTGTTTGGATATTTGATGCCTGAATACCTTCTCTATCAGCACCATACCCTGCCCTGCACGTTAAGCTAATACACCACCAATGCAATCAAAGTGCAATATTACTCCACACCCGCCTGCATTTTCCTATACAGGCCAGGATCCCTACTGTAAGGACTGCTCTAGTGCTCTATAAGCCAATGTATTGCTGTCCGTATCCCGCCACTAGGAGGGACGTACTTTATTCGGGACGCTAGCTCATTTGATAGGTTATTCAATTCTCTATTCATTTGATAGGTTATTCAATTCTCTATTCAGTAATATTAACATTGACATAATCATTTATACAGGGTGTCCAAGAAAAATTATTTTGAATTAAATTAATTGACATAAAAAGAAGAATGTATGTAATTTATTTAACTCAGAATACATTCTACTGCTGAAAGAAAACAGAAAAAAATGTTTATTTGATAAATAAACGTTGTTTGTTGCTTAAATTCCATATTCAACCTACCAAGAGGCAGATATGTGGCAGCTTGAACATTTAAATTAAGCGAAAAGCAATGTCTATGTACCAAAAAACATTTTTTTCTGTTTTGTGACAGCAGTAGAATGTATTTTGAATTAAATAAATTACATACATTCTTCTTTTTGTGTCAATTAATTTAATTTAAATATTTTTATCTTGGACACCCTATATAAATAATTATGTTAATATTTATATCACTGAATAGAGAATTGAATAACCTATCAAATGAACTAGCACACGACCCCTATTCCCTATTTAAAAATAAGGGGTGGGGGAAGCGGAAGCAAAATTGTGAAATCTAGCAGGTTGTTTTTAAGTTTATTCCATAGCAAACTTTATATACTATGAAAAAATGTTTGTCCGACAGATATGTTAAGCATTTTAATAAGTCCGACACGTAGAATATGTCAAATGATAGGAATTATATTGGTGGTAAATAGGGGTCTGATTTTTGCATGAGAGTTTAGTGGAAACGTAAGAAATCAATTGGAAGTTCTGTCCGACAAAATAAATGGAACGTTTTCGTAGTCTGACGTTCGGAACCTATAACTTCTTCCACAATTAAAACTTCCCCTGTTCCAGTGTTCCCATACATTAAAAGTTACACCGTTAAGCTATTAACAAATTTTCAGCTTGCTGTTAATAATTTTTTTGGTACGCGGGATCCAGGCCTATCATACAGGGTGCGCCAAACCTCTGGTTTTCTTTGATTACGGCTAAATTATGGGATATAAAAAAAAATGTTTTTAACAAAATTAATGTATATCGAAGCCGTCTATAATTTAAAATTATTTTCGATTATACAGGGTGAGTCAGAACGACGGTACGAACCAAAGTTTTTTTAAACGGAACACCCTATATATTAAATCATTTCTGTATAGAGTTTTTAAAAATATTAAGAATTTATATAAGGTAATATAGGCCTAAAGTTAAAAATTTTCGAAATATTTACACTTTTATTGAGAAAAATCTTAATATTCAAAGGGCTGTGGATTAGGCTTTCAAGGTAATAAAAATTTAAATGATATGTCAAAGTTTTTTTAGTATACTGTTATTTTTAAAAAAATTAACATATTTGACATATACCTACCCATAAAATATACAGTGTGATCACTATTTGCAAATACAAAATTTTCTCATTTTTTTAAATGGGACACCCTGTATATTAGTATTGCCTTTTGTAGTAATTATTACAAACTTTCTTTTGGTATAAGGTTGTGTGTACCTAGCGTGTTCCGTTTTGTAGATATTCAAAAAAAAACTATAGATATTACGTTCTTGCGGATTTTTTATTAAAAAATTTTTTTGAAAAAAAAATAATTATAATCTGGTTTTAGAAACATACATCAAAATATCAAATATGAAAATAAAAACGTAATTAAAGATTAAAATAAATCGTATACTAGTACAATTCAATTGAATTTAATAACTTAAAATTATTTTGCAAAAAATATTTTACCATACTAATGAATGCATAAATTAGTTGCTAAATTAAATAAACCACCAAATTTGATATCTACCCTAGTAATTTTTCTACCACATCAACTTTCCTGTACCAAATTAAATGTTAGCTATATTGTATTTACGAGTAAGATCTGTTAAACTTTTAATTTACCTTTTAAATTTACTTACATCTTGAGAACATAATTATAAAGTATGCTTTGAAGCAAATTAATGTTAAATGTATTAGTCAAATTATTTATTAATATAAATAGTATTAACTGGTGTCACAATAGCTGGTAATACTTTTTTAGTTGAAATTTTTGTAACAATCTTTTATATTTTAAATTTTAGTTTTTCAACCGGACAATTGATGGATATGACATTTATTTGTTTTGGGTGAAACCATTAGAAATTATTACCAGCTTTTGTGACACGACTATATAGATACAGTCGAAAAATTGAAAGAATACCCATGAACGAACATATAAAACACGCTGTATTTTCCTGTCACCGTGTCACAAAGAAAATTGTGCAGTGCAAGTACATGTAACAATAATTATTACATGTACTTGCGCTGGCCAATTTTTTCTGTGACACGGTAACAGGAAAATACAGCGTGTTTTATATGTTCGTTCATGGGTATTCTTTCATTTTTCCTGCTGTACTATTTACTTCATAATATACTTCTATAACGTTCATTTGTTTCAAAGCATACTTTATACGTTCTCAAGATGTAGGTAAATTAAGAAGTTATTACGTAACTGATCTTACTCAATACAATAGTTTAACTAAAAAAATTGGGTACAATAAAGTTACTAGGGTAGAAAAATTTCTAAGGAAGATTTTAAAATTGTTTGTTTAATTTAATAATTAATTTATCTATATTAATTACTTATTAGTATGGTAAAAAATTGTTAGTAACATAATTTTACAGTTATTAAATTCAATTAAGTTACACTTGCATACCTTTATTTTAATCTTTAATTACGTTTTTATTTTCATCTTTCATATTTTAGTGTATGTTTCTAAAATCAGAGTATAATTTTTTTTTGCAAAAAAATTTAATTAAAAGTATCGCGGATATAAAATAACCGCGAAACGTAAAATCTATAGTACTTTTTTTAAATATTTACAAAATCAAACATGTTATGTACATAAAACCTTATACCAAAAGAAAGGTTGTAATATTTACAACAAAAGGCAATAATAATATACAGGGTGTTCCGTTAAAAAAAATGAGAAAATTTTGAATTTGCAAATAGTGATCACACTGTATATTTTATGGCTATAAGTAAAAGATATTAAATTATTTAAAAATGACATTATATTATAAAAACTTCGACCTACCACTTAAATTTTTATTCCCTTGGAAACATAATCCACAGCCCTATAAATTTACCATTTTTCTCAATAAAAATGTAAATATTTCGAAAATTATTAACTTTAGGCCTATAAGACCTTATACGAATTTTTCATATTTTTAAAAACTGTATTCTAAAATGATTTAATATATAGGGTATTCCATTTATAAAAATAAAACTTTGGTTCATACCGCCGTTCTGACTCACCCTGTATAATCGAAAATAATTTTAAATTATAGACGGTCTTGATATACATTAGTTTTGTTAAAATCATTTTTTTGTATATCCCATAGTTTAGCCGTAATCAAAGAAAACCAGAGGTTTGGCGCACCCTGTATTATCTGCGGTTATCTATCAATCAGCTCGAAAAATGTTGTTGGCAATCTAAGTACATACATTTATATGGAATTAAATATGTACCAATAAAAAACTATTTGTACATCGTACACTCCATAATGGATGGAATTTCTAATCAAACAAAACCTTCAGCTTACAAAGGTACAATACCTTCAATTTTTATTATAGAAGGAATAATAATTACTTTACTTTATAAAAAACATAACAATTTCTTAAAATATATCGAGTATTTCAGTTAAATTATTCGAGGTTAGGCATAAGTTGTTAGAAAAAGCTCAGTAGAGTGAAGTATGAAATTTTTCAAAAATAGTGTTTCCGACCCTATTTTAGGTCATAACAAACAAAACGAGCCGGACACTACACATGTTATTCTTAAATATGTTTTAACTCTGGTTCAATTTTTTGGATTCTGGCCTATACATAACGTTTGGGATAACAATCCAGAAAATCTGAGATTTAAATGGTTGTCCTGGAAGATGCTCTATACATTTTTCTTAATAATAATTTACGGTTTAACTACTTTGTATACTTTGTATCAAACTTTGCAGTCGAAAGACATCATTGTTAATTTTCGTAAGTTTTATTTCCTTTTAGTAAAAATGTATTACACATTAAGGTAAGTCAAGGTTATACAAAAGTTGTTTATTAATATGTGATTGAAAATAAGTTCTTATTATGTATTTCGCTCAAACTGCTGATATCTGTTTTATAATGAATTAGATTTTTATTTTTGTTTGTGTCGTAAATTTTGAGAAAGCGCTCAATTGATCTTGTTCTCTGAGGTTATTATCACCTGATTGTCTAAAAGGGACACTTTGTTCTTGCTCTTCATCAACGGTAGATTGAAGGTGTTTGTGAAATCAATTGAAGCTGCCCAATGTAGTTTGAATACTGTCATCGGGATCGCACTTATCACATACTCCACATTTTTGTATATGAACATAGCTTGAAATCTAGTCGTGAAATTACTATATTGAATAGATTCATTAAGATAAATAGATTCTTACAGTCAATCACCTGAATATAGAGTACAAAATGAGTGAAGAAATTATCTTTATAGTATGGGATTTCCCGGGAATCGGGTGTCGGTAATTTGGATTTCCCGGGAACTCCCGGGAATCGGGAAATTTAAAAATAAAAAGAAGAAATTGTTTTTGTTTAATTCCTTATTATTATTTCAATTCACTAAGACTAAAAACATATAAATTTGATTACAAAAATTATTAGAAAAATTCAAATATTTAAAAGAAAATTCAAAATTATTTAAATTTTTTTTTTAAAATAGGAATATTATTTTGTGTTAAATTCGAATGTTCGTTGTTTTTATTATTAAATCATAAATTGGTTAATTTTTGATCTTTCAGGCTTTCTCTTTTTTTGTACTACACTTTTGTACAGTGAGTATTTTTTTAATATCCAATCAGCTGATTTGAATTGCCATACAGCATGAGCTCCTGTTTAATGACCTTTTATAATTCTTCATAAACATAATAATAATTCAAAATAAACATTTATGTTGTAATTTTCGATGCTTCAAATTGAATCAGATCAGTCGCATAAGTAAGAGAATATTTATGCTATAACAGATATGGTACATTCTAATTTTAAATTGGAAGATTTAAACTATAATTAAAAAAGAAATATTTTATGTGGAATAATTTAAGGGGATAGGCGCAAACTTTCGGCCCTATTGCTGCTTAAATGCTTTAATTTGTTTCGAATCCTGAGAAAACTCATGAGTATTTTTGAAAAATTTACACGCAGAATGAAAAATTACATCACTACCGAGGGTAAAAAGTCCATGGAAACTTCTGTAATGTTTATTCTAAGTTACAGGACTAAAAAAGATGAGAAAATTGAGTGTGATTTTTAATTTCAAACATCTTATTAAAAAGAAACGTTTTGTTTATTCTAAGGGACTTTTCCCCCTCGGTAATGATGTAAACTTTCATTCTGCGTTTAAATTTTTCAAAAATATTTATTAGTATTTCTAGGATTCGAAAAAAAAAAAATGAAAACCATGTCCGTGGTGATATTTTCCAAATCGAACATTCGCTCTCTTTGTCATACAACGCAATCAGTCGAACAGAATGTGGTGACAAGGCCACTAAATATTTGACACTGACAGTGACAATTTTAAGGCTTCTATACCAGTGAGAATTTTACTACACGTAATTTACCGTGTAAAGAAAAAAAAGTAGGAATACAAAAGTGTCGATTCGCTCGGTAAAATATTTGCGCCTAGGCTCTTAAAATTATTATTAAGCACACATAAATAATTGTATCAGAATCATTTATTAATTGTGAGTTAGTAATATTTCCGCTCATAATTTAAAATAATATATTAAAAAAAATCCCGGGAAATCTGTAAGAATTTCCGGGAATCGGGATTTCCGTTTTTTGCTGACTTTCCGGGAAATTTGTCCTCTACGAAGGAGTATAGGAAGGCCAAGGAAGAGATGGGGTGAAAGCCTGGATATCTGATGAGGAGGCATCCGAAGAAGGAACAGGCGCGAGCCTATTAAGGAAGCAGGAAGAAGAAGAAGAAAAATAAAAATGAATGATCTAAAAATATGTTGTCTGGAATAGGGCTAATCGAAGAACTCATGGGAGTGCGAAAGATTTGTGAGTAAAATGTTCCACCAAAAGAAAATGAAATATGTATTAGAAAAAATGAAGTCTATCAGCTTGAAGGAAATATTCTTAATCAAAGTGGTAGTTGGTTCCAATAAGTTCCAATTTCGTTCTAAAATTAATAATCAGGTAAAGCGCAATGTTGATGAAAATCGATACCGCATCTAGGGATACAACTAGGGTTTGGGGGATTTTAACATTTTTAATTCGTTCGACAAACCCATAAGTTTACTATAAGCTCCGTAGAAGTCTAAATTACCAAAAATTTTCTCAAAAAGTTTATACGTATAAGCACATCATTTGATAATATTGATGTTGATTATAGCTACTTTCGAGTAATCGTTACAAATCGTTACTTTTGTATAAAGTAATCATTTATAGTATTCGTTTCTTTGATTACTTTTGTTACTTTTGTATTGTATTTGAGTACCGGTAATCATATGGAGAATCGTGTTTCTCAGTACATATTTTATATTAGTAGGATATTTTAATTTCTATGATTACTTTTGTATTTGAGTACCGGTAATCATAATATCGAGAATCGCATTTCTCAATATTTCGTATAAGATCCCATATAACAACGACCTTCACCGATCTATTTAATGGATAGGAATTAAATGATATATAATGTATTATGTTAAAAATTATTAAAAACAAGGGATGCCCGACATAATTTGGTCCAGACTAATTATTAATTAAAAATGAATTTTTTTTTAAATTCTACAAATTTTTTGGCCCGGGCAGATATTATTTTAGATTATTGGATCATAACAATAAAAATCACATAGACCAAGGTATTTAGGAAAAAATAAATGACTTTTAGGGAAATACCTAGTGAAACAGGAAACAGTTGTCAATAGAAAAAGGGATGGATATGCATAATTGCAGTATAAAATGCACCAAAAAGTACATAAACATTCATCCATGATTAAATTATTGAAGAGCATAGGACTCCATGAGTCTCCCTGTCTTATTCCGCTGCCTATATATATAAATTTTGTGAGTTGTCCATCTATTCTGACTTCCATTTTGTTGTTATATGGTAGATTTTTTCAATACTTTTTATGATATCTAAGGGAAAAACCTCTTTTATACATAAGATGGATTACATCTGTGAGTCTTAACTCTACTCTGTCAAATTCTTTCTTCAAGTCAATCAGACATAGAAATACTGATGTATTATGCTCTAGTAATTTCTAAGTAATTGGTTTTATGATTAATATTGCATCGTTACACGATCTTCCAGTAAGAAAACCTTGTTGCTCATCCGCTAAACTTATCCTCTGATTCATTAGGTTTTGTAAAAATTTAGTTGTTAGTTTTAGGGTAGTATTTAACAAGTTGATACCTGTGTAGTTTTCTGGATGCTTTTATCTCCTTTCTGAATAGTAGAATTAGTTCGCTTGTTCTCCATTCTTCCGGTATTTTATTGTGTTTTAAGTGTTTGTTAATTAATGTTGTTAATTATTCTGTCATTGCTGCTCCACAATATCAGGAATCTCAAGTAATCTGTTTGAATCAATTAAGTGCAAAAAACAAACCCTCGGAACTCTAGATGACCTACCTTAGCAGTAACCCTGGGCACCTAGGTGCTTCCGAGTTTTGTTCTGATTGCATATTCATGTTCAGTGACCCCAAATACCCCGAAATAAGAAAATCTGGCCATTAATATACTGATTTTAACATGTTTATGCATTTCTCAATGCGATCTATACACTTTAAATTGTAATAATTCATTTCCAACCATTTTTCTCTTGTTTGTTTATTTTCTATATATTTTCTTATTGTTTTCTATTGACTTTTTTCCAGACGTCATCCTAATATTAAATACAATGCAAAAAGTTGCAAGTCTCTAGATACCTACTATATTAGGCTATTGATTATATTCAAAATAAGATAGCTAAAAGGAACTACAACGTTAACGGGGTTTTATTATTTCATATGGTCAATGGACATCTATATATGAAAAAACCGCGAGTTTTGCAAAACCGCAATTACTTTTAAAATGGTCTACTGTAAAACGTTGTACGACTTTTTTTAAAGAGATTATGGTTTTTCAAGGTTTTTATAATTTTAACAATTTTTTATAATATAATATAAAAATAAAATAATATTATTATATAAAATATTATATATTATATTATATATAGTATATATAATATAATATTATATTATATATATAATATATATAATATAATATTATATTGTATAATGCCTAACATAAAAAAGTAGATATTATTTTTTACGATTATGTATTTTTGAAATTTCTCATTATAACTTTTTTTTCTTGTACATGAATATACTATATATTGCTCAATAAAGAGGGCTTACTTTCTGTTCTTTAAAATGGTGTATTATCTATATTTAAATAATGAAAACCGATTGATTCTTTGATATTTTTTTACCTGTATTATTTAAAATTATTTCTTTTACAAAAATGAAATAAACATTAGTCTTAGAAAACACCACTTTGGTTAAAATTATTTAAACGTTGACATTTAAAAAATTTTCAAAAGTCCATCTCTTCGTTAGCATTAGTTTCAATATCTTCGTCTGACACCTCAGTTATCTTAGAGTTCCCACAATTAGTATTATGCACAGGCACCCTTTGCAGAATATTGAACAACTAATTCCTATCTTCCTACAACCGCAGTTTTTTGTACATCGTTTGGTACATTTGCATGCTATTTTTTTCAAGCAAAGCTTGTGCTGCAGGAGCTTTGACCGTAAATATTGGAATTAATCCATATTTTGAAGTTTGTCCGGGCGAGTCAAGTGGGTCCAAAGTATTACCTATAAAAAATAAGACTCAATCATAACACACAATCACGTAAAAAAGTTATAATGAGAAATTTAAAAAATAATCCTAAAATCAAAAATCGTTACAAATATTTATTACATCTCATTCAAAAATAATCCTAGAATGTTTTATAATACACCATTTTAAAGTAAACAGAATAAGCTTCCTTTTTTATTAGTATAATATATACCTAAATGTAGAACAAAAAAAAGTTATAATGGGAAATTTAAAAATAATCTTAAAAAATATAAAACTCGTTAAAAGTATAAAATCTTGAAAAAGATAACCTCTTTAAAAGAAGTCGTACAACATTATACAGTAAAACATTTTAAAGGTAATTTCTATTCCACCTACATGTACCATTGCGTATGCCTAAAGTTACGTAAAAAAAAAGTTACAGAACAATATTTGCGAAATAACAAGGAAAATTGCCCAAAATTGCTGTGAGTGGCGAATTTTGAAAAATCATATTTCTAAAACTGTAAATCCTAATGAGCTCTACTACACATCATTTTAAAGAGAAAATATGTAAGTTTTTTTTCTGTGAAGAAATGTCTATACCTATATCCCCGTGGACAAAAGTTATGGGACAAAAAACAAAATTTCTTTCTTTTGGGTTTCTTTGTGCTTTTTCTTCTGAATATATTTTTGTTAAAAAAAGTATATTTGACTTTAAAAAGTTATATTTAGATAGGAAATTTAACCAGGAACAATTTTTATGTAGACGTGTTTGTACCAAAAGTGCATAGAACTCACCCTAATGTAACCTGTGCCCAGGGACTAATTCACCAATTTCTCAAAATCACACCCCTTTTAATGGTAGCACTCCGCGGTTTTTTCATACATAGAGATTCATTGACCATATGAAATAATAAAACCCCGTTAACGTTGTAGTTCCTTTCTATAGTACATAATCAATAGCCTAATATTTAAAAATATATTTATTCCTGTGTTTTTAGTGTTAAATGTCCTGGTCTAATAAAAAAATGTCATACCTACATGTAAAATTAAAGTTGATGATCACAGTCTAGAAATATTATCATTTCTACATTTTTTCCGGTAAATATAAGCTAGGTATTTTTTTCTAGACCTGATAAGAATAGTGTGTATTTATTATTAAAATCTAATGTGTTGCATTTTTATTTTGAAAGAAACAAACATCTGTGAATTATCAACCTCGACAAATCGTGTTTTATAGTATAGACATCTGTTTCTGGATGCATGCTTTGTTAAATGATTTACCTCCCTCTGTTTCAGCTACTTCTCAGCGCCCTGTAATCCTGTAAAACTCTTCATAGCCTTCGCCCTTTATAGATAAAATCTGAGTTAACTGTACTTATACCCTCGTGGAATACCGGTCCGATTCCGATATCAACCGATTGTAGATACAATACTCAAATAGGTACTTCTTCTTCTTCTTAACTCAGGCGAGACTCGTTAGTCTCTGGCACTTGGTCATAAGACCTTTGTACCAAACCCTGTTCTTCTCCTTAAACTTTAATAAGTCCTGTGGCCTCAACGAAGGCCAACAGTTTTCTTATTGGTAGTTTTAAGATCTCTTCTGGTTCAAACCTCCTTTGACCAGTGAAGTTCTGCCTTACATCACCTAGCACACTGCAATAGCATAGTATGTGTATGGCAGTTTCTTCTTCCATTTCGCACTTTCTGCACCATGGTTCATTCACCTTACCTAGTTTGTATAGGTGATTTCTTAAACGACAATGTCCAGTCACCATTTCAGTGACCGTTTTGATCTCTCGTTTATTGAGGTTCATCAAACTGTTCGAGAGTTTTTTATCAATATTCTTGATTATTTTTTTAGTCTGGATTTGCCCTTGAGTGGTTCTCCATTTATTTTGATGATTCTTTATCAGCCATTTCTGAACCTCGTTTTTCATAGCATCTTTAGTGATGCCACAGAAAGGTTCTGGGCCTTCAAAAGTTTTTCTCGGGCCTTGTTTCGCTAACATATCTGCTCGTTCGTTCCCATGCACCCCTTCATGACCCGGCACCCATATTAAAGACACTTTGTTGTCTTTTGCCAGGTTATTGAGGAGATCTTTGCAGTTTCTCACCAGTTTTGATTTGGTGAGAGGGTTCTTTACAGCCAGAATAGCCGATTGGCTATCTGTGTAAATGTTGATTCTCTTAGCTTTAGGGTCCTCATCAATTATTTCATCAATGCAGGCCACCAAAGCAAAAACTTCAGCCTGGAACACCGTTGTATGTTGACCTAGGCTGTAAGATTTATTATAGTTACATGTTTGCCCAAAGACTCCTGATCCAGTACCATGGGCATAGGTACTTACTCTGATACGATTGGTAAGAAGTAATCAGAGTAATCAAAGTAATCAAAGTAACGATTTGCTTTTCTGTATAGTAATCGTTACTTTCGGTATTCGTAAGTAACGAGTACTTTGTAACGGATTGTTACTTTTTCAACATCACTATTAGATAATTTAACTGTATGATATTTTCTTTTCAGTGACACCTATATTTTGTGGAAGTATAGTGGCCTACCTAATAAACTCTGTGTGCATTGCAAGAAAATGGAGAAAGTTTATGGTGACATTATCAAGCGTTGAAGTTGATTTTATAAGAAAATATGGTGCTCCTCCACATTTAAAAAGAAATATAAATTTAATGATATTCATTTATTTTGCACTTATCCTGGGTGAGTATTCAAAATAATAATAGTATAGTTATGATTCGAACTAGGATATTTATTCTGTCACTCAAGCGTTATGGATGGGGACCTATTGGGTTGTGAAGATTAGGTCCAAAAACAAAAAAAAAGTTAAGTTAACTTTCTTATAAAGTGAAGGACTCTTAATTCTTTAATTTAATTTTCCATTTCCAACAATCGTTTTTTCCGATCATAGCGCCATCTTTCCATAATTCGAAAAAATATCTCGAATAAAGGTTACTGATTTTTACGTAAAGAATCCGAATTTGCAATAAAAAATGAGGGCTCCTATTTAAGATTTTAAAGTTACCTTCCCCCCCAACCCCACCTCCGTGGAGTTGAGGTTGAATATGTGTATTTTTCAATTTGCTGATGTTCATTTCGCGAAATATCGCGGGGTTCGTATTTAAAATTTTAAATTTACCCCCCACTTCTGTGTGGGGGCTCGTATTTGGCATCATTCGATAGATTTTTGAAAAAATTTGAACATGTATTTTTTAGTTTTTCGATCTGACGTTCATTTCGCGAAATATCCGCTTTTTTGTGAAACTTTGTAACTCGCCCCTTTCCTTACGACCCGCTAAAATCGTCAGATTTTTTAAATATACACTTTCTTGCATGCACTTAACTTACCTTATCTTAATCTGACGATTTGGAGTTTTGCTAGGGATAGTTTTTTTTTCGGACCCCCTTAACGAATTCCCCTGTATTAAGAGCCAATATATGGTAGAAGTACATTTTCAGTATACAAGGTTTCTCCCCATGCAGTAATATGAAGCGCTCGAGTAACTGCAAAGTTTCCCGCTTGGGCTCCCCTACCATATTGTAGGATTATTTATTGTCTCATTTGTCTTTTCCTTTTACCTTTCTCCCAAATTGTTTGGGCATTTAATTTACGTACCCATAGTTTTCGTGCTGTAGTTTATATTTCATTTTTCATATTGTATCCTGATAGCATGAAACTTATAAAGAATTCTACATCTGAAACTTACAACACAGACAATTATTTCGCTGTTCACAGAATAAATTATTTCGCTGTTTACAGGATAAATCATAGAATAAAAAACAGATATATTAGTAATAGGATAAAAATCACAAATATAAGAGAAGAAATACCGACATAAAATGACGTTGGCAGGGTATGTAGGAAAATAATTTAGAATTTATGCCCGGGCCTGTAGAACCCATAGGCTTTAGAAAAGATAGATATGTGATCTATGGACTACCACACTAAATCCAAGCATTTGTGAAGAAGCGGCAATGATCAGTACACAAACTTAGGTGGGACCTATTATTATATCCACGAGGGGATAATTAATATGGACCGGGAAAGATAAAGAAAAAAATATAAAGAAGACTAAGTTTTCACTCTAATGGCATATAAAACAACATAATGCTATTCTACACCCCACCAGAATGAAAACAATGGGAACCTTCTCTGGTTATACCTCCGAGGCTTCTACAATATGCAAGCCATACGAATGCTGAGACTAAGGAAGATGAGGGAATTCTACAATTTACAATTCACGTCCCATCTGCTCAGCGCGGTAAAGTTCCAACGAGAATGGTTCCCTTCGTACTCCAATCAGAGTAAATGTAAATAAAAAATAAATAAGCATTTTCAATTTCGTTGCAAAACGAAAATACAGCCGAATCATATTCTAGTCCAATCAGAGAGTGCAGCAAGCATCTCTACCGGTTTCTAAACTTATTAGTCTCTCATCAGGAGACACATATGCTGCTCTCCGTGATCCAACCAAAACAAACCCCAGCGTGCAGTCACGGATTGCAACGAACGAAATGGCATAGATGCCCTAGCGGCAACTGCTACAACAAGACAAAGTTTTCAGTCTAATGGCATATAAAACATATAAAACAACAACAAAAACAACAAGCATGGAATAGCATTATGTTGTTTTATGTGCCATTAGAGTGAAAACAGTCTTGTTGTAGCAGTTGCCGCTAGGGCATCTACGCCATTTCGTTCGTTGCAATCCGGGACTTCACGCTGTGGTTTGTTTTGGTTGGATCAGGGAGAGCAGCATATGTGCCTCCTGACGAGAGACTAATAAGTTTCGAAACCGGTAGAGTTGCTTGCTCCACTCTCTGATTGGACTAGAATATGGTTCGGCTGTATTTTCGATTTGCAACGAAATTGAAAATGGTTATTCATTTTTTATTTACATTTACTCTGATTGGAGTACGAAGGGAACCATTCTCGTTGGAACTTTACCGCGCTGAGCAGATGGGACGTGAATTATAAATTGTAGAATTCCCTCATCTTCCTTAGTCTCAGCAACCGTATGGCTTGCATATTGTAGAAGCCTCGGAGGTGTAACCAGAGAAGGTTCCCATTGTTTTCATTCTGGTGGGGTGTAGAATAGCATTATGTTGTTTTATATGCCATTAGAGTGAAAATTTAGTCTTGTTGTAGCAGTTGCCGCTAGGGCATCTATGCCATTTCGTTCGTTAAAAAATTCGTTCGTTAAATCGGAGACTGCACGCTGGGGTTTGTTTTGGTTGGATCAGGGAGAGCAGCAGATGTGCCTCCTGATGAGAGACTAATAAGTTTCGAAACCGGTAGAGGTGCTTGCTCCACTCTCTGATTGGACTAGAATATGGTTCGGCTGTATTTTCGTTTTGCAACGAAATTGAAAATGGTTATCCATTTTTTTTAAAATATAATTTCAGAATGTTGTTCTGAAGCTATTTTCTTGTGGCATTTTTATAATCAGTTATTTATAAAGGGAAATAAGCCACAATTTTATAAAAAAAAATGATTCTATTAACGTTTCGACGCCCAAGTCGGGTGTCGTTGTTAAAATACAAAATAATACTAAATTAGACAAAAATGTTGTTGCTTAGTAAAAAATTCTTCTAATAATTTATTTGATCTGACTCATTTATATCGGCAATTCAGACATAATGTATTATATATTTTAAAGTAGACGACTTTAAAATGATATTGCCTATATTGGTGAGTTGCGTTCCTGGGACGACTTTACTAAAAGATAGTTAATTCGATTACATGAAATCAACCTCAACTCAAGATAATCCGCCACAAAAAAAGCATAGCATGTTATCTGTCTTTAAAAAGACAACCAAATGCAACGGTTGCAGTAAAATTCTCGTGCTAGAGATTCCATAGTAAATCACGAGGGAAAACCAGGAAAAAAACCTCGTGATACTATCCCGACATCGTAAGTATTTGGGCTTACATTTAGTTTACTCTCAAAACTAATACAAAATTCTGACTTTAGTATTATATATATGCTCTTTTAATGTTGTTCTGAAGCTATTTCCTGGTGGCATTTTTATAATTACGTATTTTTTATGGGAAATAAGCCACAATTTTACTAAAAAATGAATTTATTAACGTTTCGAAGCCCAAATCGGGTTTCGTTGTCAAAATACAAAATACTATTAAAATAAAACAAACATGTTGTTGCTAAGTAAAAAAATTCTTCTAATAATTTATTTAATCTGACTCATTTATTGGCAATTCAGACGTATATTATACATTTTAAAGTAGAAGACTTTAAAATGATATCGCCAATATTTATGAGTTGCGTTCCTGGGACGACTTTACTAAAAGATAGTTCATTCGATTACATGAAATCAATCCCAACTCAAGAATATCCGTCGCAAAAAAATCATAGCATGTGATCTGTCTTTAAAAAGACAACCAAATGCAACGATGACAGTAAAATTCTCGCGTTAGAGATTCCATAGTAAATCACGAGGGAAAACCAGGAAAAAACCTCGTGATACTATCCCGACATCGTAAGTATTTGGTCTTACATTTAATCTACCTTCAAAAAACTAATACCAAATTCTGACTTTAATATGTTTAAATTATAAATAATATTAATATTACATAGATATACAATAAGTAATACTAAAATATAAAACTTGTACTAACTCGATATGTTATTGACTTACTAATCGTGGTATTTTCTTTCTATTGACTTCTTCTTTCAGTATGGGTAACCACATCCTACTGCATTCTACCGAGGAATTTGCGACACAATTGGTTTCATTTAGCATAATTAGATCCGCTTCTTTGATTTTTCTCTTTTTACTATCTGATTCTTTCAGGACTATACTTGAATCTCTCCACTGAACTCTATGTTCATTATCCCATGCGTGTTGACATATCTGAGATTTTGTTGACATATTTTTTTGAAGGTAGATTAAATGTAAGACCAAATACTTACGATGTCGGGATAGTATCACGAGGTTTTTTCCTGGTTTTCCCTCGTGATTTACTATGGAATCTCTAACGCGAGAATTTTACTGTCATCGTTACATTTGGTTGTCTTTTTAAAGACAGATCACATACTATGATTTTTTTGCGACGGATATTCTTGAGTTGGGATTGATTTCATGTAATCGAATGAACTATCTTTTAGTAAAGTCGTCCCAGGAACGCAACTCATAAATATTGGCGATATCATTTTAAAGTCTTCTACTTTAAAATGTATAATATACGTCTGAATTGCCAATATAAATGAGTCAGATTAAATAAATTATTAGAAGAATTTTTTTACTTAGCAACAACATGTTTGTTTTATTTTAATAGTATTTTGTATTTTGACAACGAAACCCGATTTGGGCTTCGAAACGTTAATAAATTCATTTTTTAGTAAAATTGTGGCTTATTTCCCATAAAAAGTACGTAATTATAATGCTCTTTTAAATTATAAATAATATTAATAATACATAATAATACTAAAATATAAAATATGTACTAACTCGATATCTAACTGACTTACTAATCGTGGTATTTTCTTTTATTGACTTCGTCTATATGGGTAAACACATTCTACTGCATTCTACCGAGGAATTGGCGACACAATTGGTTTCATTTAGCATAACTAGAGCCGCTTCTTTGATTTTTCTCTTTTTACTATCTGTTTCTTTCAGGACTATACTGGAATCTCTCCACTGAATTCTATGTTTATTATCCCATGCGTGCTGACATATTTGAGATCTATCAAATTCTTTATTTTTAACATAAGACTGATGTTCACTTATTCTAACGTCTAATGGTCTTGATGTTTCACCTAAATAAAATTGTTTGCATTTACAAGGTATTTTATAAATACGATTCTTTGTTCTTTTTTGTTCATTGTTAGGTTTAGTTTTAGATAGGATAGATCTCAATGTGTTTGTTGTTTTGAATGTTGTTAAAACGTTGAATTTATTTCTTATTGTTTTAAGTTTCTCGAATAATCCTTTTTTTATATGGTATTGATATTTTCCTCATATTGAGTATTATTTTGTATTTTGACAAAAAAACCCGACTTGAGCGTCGAAACGTTAATAAAATCATTTTTTTGATAAAATTGTGACTTATTTTCCATTATTTTCCATTAAAAATAGTTGATTATAACTTCAGAGTTGTACAAATAAGTAGAAAAAATATCATTGATATTAAGCAATTTTTTCTGGATGTTCAGTTTTTTAAGTTAATAAATTATACGAATTTTTAAACATTATACAAAAGTACATTATAGAAAAACAGAATACCTATTATTAGTGAATTTTTGTTACAGTCGAACATCTTGTTCCATATCTTCCAACCATAATAAACCATGGTGCGTTTTATTTCATAACGAACTTATCAGATGGGTGTGAATTATGTCTTTTGCTTACTGGAATGACGTGGGCTACAGTTTTGTGGGTAAGTCTTCTTTCATTAATATAATATAATTATATAAATCGGCTATACTTATTGTCCTAAACAAAGGAATTTAAAATAAAATGGTTCCACATTAACTACCTGCCAATGTTATGTGATTCGTCATATTATCAACAAGCCAGTAATAATTAGATAACACTCAAAACTTGGTAAAAGAAAATTCAATAAATAAGGAACGCCACTTCTATTACAGCGAGAATTTCATTGGCTAGAATTATTGACGAGTTTATTTGACGGCATTGTTACATTTGACGAGATTGGAAATTTTAGCTTACGTCTGTCATAATATTGGAGGTTAAATATAGTGTCATATAATTGTCATATAATAGTGTCATATAATTGTGTAACAATCTGAACCCTTCTAACTCTTCTATTTTTAGAACATCATGTTGAACAAAATATTTGTAATTTGAATACAGAATAACACTCTACACTCTATTATAACGACTTGCTTCCCAACTAAAACGTTAAAACGATTGCAAAGATGGTTAACAAGAAGGGATCAAATTTCGCCGCCTATAAAGCCGTTCTACAAAATAAGTTACTACGACTATATTAGTGTTAGTTATCTATTTCTAGGTTATGGGATGGATCATTGCTCTACTATGGGCCAGTGGAGATATATTACTAATAGCAATTGCTTTAATACTTACTTCACGATTGCGACAGATATCAAAAACTTTTAAAAACCATTTTAAATCTATTAAGATGGAAACAAATATTTTTACAAATCCTGTAAGTACCTAATTACCGACTATTTATCTATCACTGACATAGTCAAGTCCCAACATAGGGGTCCCGTGGACACTTTCAGTTCACCGCGACTAGACGGTGGTATTATAGTTTTTTGGGTCGCTGAATCCAATGGAAGTGGTCTGGAAGCCCAAATGTGGGGCGTTTAATTGTTACTAACACATTATGGTAAAATTAGGTCTTCTTCAGGAATTATTAGAAGCCCTGTTAATAAATTGATAGTGTTAAGGTCTTCTTTGGTGTATTTTTGGTCACTGAATTGAATGCGACTAGTCGCAATTACTCAAAATATGTTCTTATTTTGTTAATAACAAAATAATTGTTTACTCGCCAAAATGCTCGAAATGCGCTATCTACAGCAAGTTTGTTGCCTTTTTCATAGTATTTTTATACGCTAAATCGATTTTCACTTGTCGTGATAGTTTAAACCACGTTACGACTTTGTTATTAATATATTATTGCAAAAATAACGGTTTATAGTACGTTTACTCATGGTTTTTTCTCTAAATTAAAAAAAAACCACTTGACATGAAATTTGGCATAGACGTAGCTAACATTCCAAACAAAACAAGCAATATCTGCTTTTAACCTGGGGCAAGTTACACCCCTTTTCAGGGGTGAAAACAGAAACCCTTAAATAAGTCTGGAAGTGGATAAACTGATTAACTTTAAGCAACTTTTGTTTTATACTGTTTTTTCAGTAAGTCAATACTTTTTGAAATATTTGGTTTTTTTGTTGAAAAATGAACATATTCATTAGCACATAATTAGAAAAGTATTGACTTAGTGAAAAAACTCTATAGAGCAGAAGTTACTTAGAATTCATCAGTTTATCCAATTCCGGATTTATTTTAAAGGTTTCTTTTTTCACCCAGAAACGGGGTGAAATTCAACCGCCAGAGTAAAAGCACACATCAGCACAATATCACTTGTTTTGTTTGACATGTTAGCTACATACATGCCAAATTCGATGTCATTCGAAGTGGTTTTTTTAAATTTAGAGCAAAAACCGTGAGTAAACGTACTATAAACCGTTATTTTTGCAATAATTTATTAATAACAAAGTCGGAACGTGGTTTAAGCTATCACGACTAGTGACAATCAATTTAGCGTATAAAAATACTATGAAAAAGACTACAAACTTGCTGTAGATAACGCATTTCGGGCTTTTCGGCGAATAAACAATTATTATGTTATTAACAAAATAAGAACACATTTTGCGTAATCGCGACTAGTCGCATTTGATTCAGCGACCACAAAATACACCATAGAAGACCTTAACACTATCAGTTTATTTACAGGGCTTCTAATAATTCCTGAAAAACACTTAATTTTACCATAATTTGTTAAAAACCATTAAACGCACCACATTTGGGCTTCCAATCCCCTTTCATTGGATTCAGCGACTCAAAAAACCTATAATACCACCATGGCACCATCAAATCGATGGTGGTATTATAAATAGCAGACCATCTGCTGGTAGTAAGCAAAATTATCTCTTTGGGATTTTAAGAACTCCAAAAGTCATGTTAGAAGCTCAATCTCTTCTCTCTGTAATGATTTCCTGACAGCGTTGATGAGTTCTAAAATTGTTGCCCAAAACTCATTCATTATGCATGTTTCTGTTTTGACATTTCTTTCAACAAGCACTTAGACTCTTGAACTGTTACAGCTTTCTGATTAGGGTCTTCAGCAAGAGTATGAAGAATTAATTTTTTCCAGAATGGGCGATTTTGAAAACAAATCACGCAACAGAACGATTTTTATTTTTAAATTATGATTTCTATGTGTATATTATCGTACTACTGACCTTATAACGAAATAAAGTTTGCGGATAAGTACAAATATTTTGGTCATGAAATACGAATCACGAGGGACAATCAAAAGTGCGAATTAAAACGAAGAATTATCCTCTCCTGGGCCGAATATGGTAAACTCAGAGACGTATTCAAAAGTGATCTTCCAATCTGTTTGAAACGGAAAGTCTTTAAATAATGAATGTGTTGCATGTGTGAGTCCATACTAGTGTAGTAAAGAAAAGAGAGACGTTCTCACAAACAATTTATTTTACTACTGATGACCGGTTTCGCTGTTTACAATTTATACAGCATCATCAGGTCCGGTTAAAGTAAAATCAAATGCTACAAAACAAAAAACCAGAGTTAGTTAGGTGGTCTGGTTTGAATAAATTTTTAATGATACAGCCAATATCAAGCCAATATCAACATTTGACAGATGTACTTTGATATTGGCTGTATCATTAAAAATTTATTCAAACCAGACCACCTAACTAACTCTGGTTTTTTGTTTTGTAGCATTTGATTTTACTTTAACCGGACCTGATGATGCTGTATAAATTGTAAACAGCGAAACCGGTCGTCAGTAGTAAAATAAATTGTTTGTGAAAACGTCTCTCTTTTCTTTACTACACGGAAAGTCTTTACTTTAACTAATGCGTTTTGCCAGTTATAAACTATGGGGCTGAAACTCTAACAGTAACAACCGCTTCTGCTATAAGAAGCTCAGAATTATTGCTTAACGTAAGATGGAAAGGTTGATGATTGGTGTGTCATTGCGGGACCATATTATATTATAACAAACGAAGAACTACGATTGAGAACAGGAGTCACAGATATTTTATATCAGGTCATCATCATCATCACCTAACGCTACAACCCTGGATGGGTCCTGGCTGACTGTACAACTTTCTTCCAATTTGTTCGGTCTTCCATCAACCTAGGGTCAAATGGGATGTTCATTTTTCGGAGATCTGTTTGGATATTATCTCTCCATCTCATTCTGGACCGTCCGAGTGGTCTTTTGCCTGTAGGAATCTCCTCCAATACCAGTCTTACAAGTCTCTCGTTATGAAATTTGTGCACGTGGCCTGCCCATCTTAGTGGCTGTGATTTAATTTCTTGAACAATATCGGTGTCACTGTAGAGTGCTTTTAATTCGAAGTTGGTTCTGATCCTATACTGGTTTGTGTTAATGTCGTGGTGAGGACCGAAAATTTTTCTAAGTATTTTCGTTCAAAACGTCTGAGCTTTTTTTCGATTGATTTGGTCGTGGTCCACGTTTCGCAACCATTATGTTAGTACAGGTCTGACGATGGATTTTTAGATTTTGATCTTGGAACTTCTTGTACGATTTTTTGATTTTATAAGCTTTTCCAGTGCGAATAGACAGCGATTTGCTGATGGGATTCTGTCTTTTATTTCTTCAGTAACATCGTTGTCAGCTGTTATTACTGCCCCCAGATACTTAAAACGTTGTACTCTTTCGAAATTAAAGGTATTGACCGTCACATTTTTTCCTATCCTGTCTCTTCGTGTCGTTCTATTTATACACATATATTTCGTTTTCTCTTCATTAATCCTCAGCCCTACTTCACTTGTTGCTCCTTCGACCTTGTTGAAAATAGCTTTTGTGGATAGGATGGAGTCTCCAACGAGATCAATGTCATCTGCGTATGCTAGTAATAACTTGGGACCTTAAACCAATAGCAGTTCTGTTTTTATTTTGGCCGACCTCATGGCTTTCTCTAATACAAGGTTAAAAATTAGTGGAGATAACGCATCACTCTGTTTGAGTCCACTGTTGATTTCGAAGCTGTCAAACAGTTTATTATTTACACGTACTTTTGATATTCCACCCTCCATACAGACTTTAGTCATCCGAATGAGTTTCTTTGGTATTGAGAACTCCGCCATGGCATTCCATACTTGGCTTCTTTCTACGTTGTCATATACCTGTCGAATGTCTATGAAGAGGTTGTGTACGGGACCTTTTATACTCCCATTCCTTTTCTAGAAGCTGTCTCAGCGTAAATAGTTGATCTATTGTGGATCTGTTTGCCCTAAAACCGGCTTGATATTCTCCTAGGACATTTTCAGCATAAGCGGTTAGTCTACTAAGAATGATGTTTGAGAGGATTTTATATGCCGTGTTTAAGAGTGAAATTCCTCTGTAGTGTGCGTATTTTGTTTTGTCCCCTTTTTTGTGGATGGGCACTATGATGTTTTCCTTTCATCTTGCTGGTATCCTTTCTTCTAACCATATCTGTGTTATTAATTGGTGGATTTGGCCTTGTATGGTTTCTCCACCATATTTCAGAAATTTTGCTGGTATCTCGTCCGTACCCGGCGCTTTGTGATTTTTCAGCTTATTTAAGGCCTTTCGGGGTTCTTTAAAAAAGGGTTTTTCGACGGGCATGTCTGCTGTTATATAGATCTCTTCTTTGTGCTGTTCTTCCTGTATGATGTTTAGAAGGACCCTGAAATACCCTTTCCATTCTTCTGTTAGTTTTTTATCGTCGATTATCATATGGCCTTGATTGTCTCTCAGTGGATATCAGGTATCAGGTGGCTAAACTTAAATGAAATTGGGCCGGTGATGTGGCCCGTCTGACAGATGGAAGATGGACAAAGAGGTTGCTCGAGTGGAGACAAAGAGCCGATAAAAGAAGTAGAGGAAGCCCACCCTCACGATAGATGGACGATATAAAAAAATGACCACTAATTGGATTCTAAGCGCCGATGACAGAAGACAGTGGACAGAAATAGGGGAGGCCTATATCAAGTGTAACGTTTCAATCAGCCGATTGAACGCTACACCAAGCTCCGCTTGGTATTTGTGCCTCGGACTATATATTTCTATAAGCGACCCTACTATCGTCAACTCAATTAGTACATCTCTTCGAAGGTATTTAATCCGATACAAATTTATACTTGCTTCTTTTGCCATTGCCACGTAAATCAGGCACAATATTGGCATACATTATCGTGTTTGTGTGTAGGCCGTTAAACAATGGCCCCTACCTCGGGAAGAAGACTTTAATCAAGCACTACCTGGTAAAGAAAACACACTACCTTGAAGAGCGGAACTGGCTTACAACCGTGTCCTGATGCATCAGTAGAATGAATTAGACAAGACAGCCCTACAGAGACAAGACAGCCCAACAAGGGAGCCCTAGACTTCCCATAACTGCCGGCGACGACAAACTCTGCAGGGATTGGGGACCTCCTTTAGGAACTGTGACGGAAAGACTTAAAGTTGAGTAAATTTTTATCTTTATAACTTTTGTACCGATTACCAGCAGGGTCTCGGTCACGGGCTCAGAAAATTAACTTGGTTGTCTGTATATAATAAAATGATTTTTGTTAAGTTTTTTTTTTATATCTAAATAAATAGTATATTTAAAATGATTAGGTAGACTTTTTATTTCCTGTACCTTTCTGGGATGGGTGTGAAGGAAGAATGAACAGGGAACGAGCCCAGGGCTGAGCAGTCGGACAGAACACCATTCTGATGGATGGAACGGTGGACGTTTTTCTTTTGAATATCCTAAGGGATGTTCGAGGAATTCCTCCCCTCGTTTCTCCCAGCAGTGTGGTGTTGCTTAATGCCCTGGTCTTGTTATGATCAGGACGTTACACCAGCAGTAGATGCAAAGGCTCATTGGTGATGATGATGATGATGACATCCATTTGGGAGTGATAACGTGATCGATGAATTTTTAAACGAGAATGGGGGTCGTGTAATAGCTCATTTGAAAAGTTATTCAATTGGGTTATAGGCTATTGATTATGTACTATAGAAAGGAACTACAACGTTAACAGGGTTTTATTATTTCATATGGTCAATGAATCTCTATATATGAAAAAACCGCGGAGGGTTACCATTTCCATTGGTGCGTTTTTGAGAAATGGGTGAATTAGTCCCTGGGCACAGGTTACATTAGGGTAAGTTCTATGCACTTTTGTTACAAACACGTCTACATAAAAATTGTTCCTGGTTAAATTTCCTATCTAAATATAACTTTTTAAAGTCAAAGATACTTTTTTTACAAAAATATGTTCAAAAGAAAAAGCACAAAGAGACACAAAAGATAGAAATTTTGTTTTTTGTCCCATAACTTTTGTACATGGGGATATAGGTATAGACATTGCTTTACAGAAAAAAAACTTACATGTTTTGTCTTTAAAATTATGTTTAGTAAAGGTCATTAAGTTCTACAGTTTTCGAAATATAATTTTTCAAAGTTTGCCACTCACAGCAATTTTGGGCAATTTTCCTTGTTATTTCGCAAATATTGTCCTGTAACTTTTTTCTACGTAACTTTAGGCATAGGAGAGGGTTCGTGTAAAAGGAATAGAAATCAATTACCTTTAAAATGTGCTAATGTATAATGTTGTACGAATTCTTTTAAAGAGGTTACCTCTTTCAAGACTTTATACTTTTAACCAGTTTTTATATTTTTTACGATTATTTTTTAAATTTCCCATTATAATTTTTTTGTTCTACATTTAGGTATATATTATATAATAAAGAAGAAAGCAAGAAAGCTTATTCCGTTTACTTTAAAATGGTGTATTATAAAAAATTCTAGGACTATTTTTGAATAAGATATGCTTTTTCAAAATGTAATAAGTACTTGCAACGATTTTTGATTTTAGGATTATTTTTTAAATTCCTCATTATAACTTTTTTATGTGATTGTGTGTTATGATTGAATCTTATTTTTTATAGGTAATACTTTGGATCCACTTGACTCGGCCGGACAAACTTCTAAATATGGATTAATTCCAATATTTACTGTCAAAGCTCCTGCACCACAAGCTTTGCTTGAAAAAAATACCATGTAAATGTACCAAAGGATGTACAAAAAACTGCGCTTGTAGGAAGATAGGAATTAGTTGTTCAATATTCTGCAAAGGGTGCATGTGCATTGGTACTAATTAGTGGGAACTCTTAACTGAGGTGTCAGAGGAAGATGGACTTTGATTTTGAAAATTTTTTACTTTTAAATAATTTTAACTAAAGTGATGCTTTCTAAGACTAATATTTATGTAATTTTTGTAAAAGAAATAATTTTAAATAATACAGGTAAAAAAATATCAAAGAATTACTCGATGTCCATTACATATTTAAATAGAGATGATACCCCATTTTAAAGAACAGAAAGTAAGAGCCCTCTTTATTGAGCAACATATAGTATATTCATGTACAAGAAAAAAAAGTTATAATGGGAGATTTCAAAAATAATCGTAAAAAATGTAAAAAATAATATTTTTTTATATTAGGTATTATATAATATATAATATATTGTTATATGTCTATTTGATATGAAGATTAAATTTTGATAATTATAAACAGAATTCAATTTAATATAAAATATTTTCAATTTTCTCAACCACGGGCATATAAATTTAGAACAACCTGTATACAACAAATTGTTATATTTAATTTTAAGGAGTGATTAGAAAAATAACAAAGTGAATGGCGCGTACCATTATCGTTGTTCGCGGAAGGTTCGATCATTAGCCTATGCTAAATAAAACTCAAGTGAAATCGATAATAGGTCATTATCGTTGTTCGCGGAAGGTTCGATCATTAGCCGATGCTAAATAAGACTTAGTGGAAATAGAGAATAGGTCATTAAATTTTGTAAATAGTAGAAAGTAATTTTAGAATGGGAATTAACTATTTTCTTTGAAATCCATTAAGCATATTTAGAAAGATTAAAAATTGGTTTTGAGGAAGACTGCGAATGAGAGTTGGTGGTGGAAGGTTGATTTGTGAATCTGGAAGGGATATTTAGAAAGTAGGGGAATGAATGACAAATAGAGATCAGAATGTTTTGAGCTGTCGAGAAGTGAAGTCCAGTAGTAGACGGTAGTGTACGGGGAGTGAGAAAAGCCGGTGTAGTTCCGTGAGTGTGGAGTATCTATCGTGGAACGAGAGGTAGGCCAGGTTGAGAGTAAAAGAACCTCCTTGAGCCAAGAGTGTCCCGGTAGCTGATTGCAGTTTCGAAAAAGGTAGAATACAGCATCACGACAGAAGCAGGTACGAGAGCTATACGAGCTAGTTTTCAAAGGAGAACATTACTGAAAGCCAGGACGAGGTTTTGATCGCAGCCAAGGATAGCAGGAAACGGGTCTTGTGTGAAGACTTTCTCAGTTCACCAGAAAAAGGTCAGTCTCATTTGTTTGGACATGAATGTATGGGTTTTTCGTATTAAATACCACATTATAAATTGAAGAACATAATAAATAATATCAGAAAAGCTTCATCAAACTTAAATAGAATTGTTGCTAATAAATCCTAATAGTTAAATGTTAATAAAAACTTTCAATTGGAAACCAAAAGGAAATAAGATTCCCATTTGTAAATGTTATGTTTAAGAAAAATAAGATCTAGCAAATATTAAGCAGTGATTGCCATTTAAATAAAATAAACAATATTTTGATTATATTTGTAACTCATATGTGTGCATTATTTAACTCTTTTCTTTCCTATCTCGATTAGGAACCGTTGAGAAATACTTAGAAGCCACGAGAGTAAGTAATTAATTTTATAATTCGCCCTGAGATTGAAAATATATTGATATGTGATCTGGTAAATTAATTAGATTATTATAAATGCATTGATTAAATTAAATGACATATAAGAATATTATCTCATATCAATAATCAAGATCAAATCAACTGTCGTCCAACGTGGAAAGCATTGTAAAGTATTTCTAGTGGCAAATTTGAAGGATAGAAAGAGTAAAGCCGGTATTTGAAAATTTATATGCCTGTGGTAAAAAGTGAGATACTTACATTTGATAACATAAAATTTTAGATCTCTTTAGGTACAAATTTTACGTAACTGATTTAATATTTTATTTTTACGATATTTACATTTCATATATTTATTGACAATTTATAATATTTGGGTGAGAAAAAGTCGTCTTGGTAACATACTAGTAAAATTTCATATTTGGCGGGGACAGTACTTCTTGAAAACAAATGTCTGTGACAAGAAGCCAAAGCAAAGACAACAAAAAACAAAAAGAACATTCAGACCAAGAAGATATTTTAGACGCGACAATCATGGCATCAGAAAATCAAGAATTATCAGGAATAGATAAACTATAACAACTGATGCAACTCCAGTCACAAAAACTGGATGACAATCAAAGAGAAACACAACAAAAAATGGATGAAACACAACAAAAAATGGATGAAGATCAACGTGAAACGAAACAAGCCATGGAAGAAACATCAAAGAAAATGGATAAAGTGGATCAAAAAATGGATGAAACACAACACAAAATGGATGAAACACAACAAAAAATGGATGAAACACAACAAAAATTGGATAAAAAAATGGATGAAACACAACAAAAAATGAAACAAGCAATAGAAGAGAACAACAAGAAAATGGAGGAACGCATAGAAAAGTATGAAGTGAAAATTAAAGATCACATGCAAGAACAAGAAATGAGAATGAAGGACCACATGAAAGAACAAGAAATGAAAATTCAAAATAAAATGAAGGAGTTAACGAATTGCCAGAAAAAAGAAATGGAAAGTTTGGAAAACAAGTTGGAAAATGCTATTCAAGTAGACAGAGAAGAAGTGGAAAAAAGAATCACAGGAATAGAAAAACAAGTCACCGAAAACAGGACGCAACAGAATGTCGGAGAAAGAAGAGAAATGGTTATACATAGCACAGATGACGTGAAGATAAGGTTTGGCGGGGATGTAAGAAGATTACACCCAGTGCCGTTCATAACTAGCCTGAAAAAGAAAATACAGCACATCGGAAATTTCGAAACAGCAAAAGAAACTATCAGAAACCATCTCAAATATGAAGCAAGCCAATGGTTCGATAGCAAAGAAGAAGAATTCAGCAATTGGCAACAATTTGAACAAAAATTTTTGAATTATTTCTGGGGAAAGGTCCAACAATTGGAAATTAACAAGGAATTGCAAAATGGGAAATACAATGATAGGATGGGTGTATCAGAAAGGACATATGCTTTGCAAATTTACAATAATGCAAAACATTTACAATATAATTACTCATCGGAACAATTAGTCGAACTGATTGCAAGACATTTCGAGGAAACGCTGGAAGACCATATCACATTGCAAAATTACAAAGACATAGATAGTTTATGCCAATTCCTACAAATAAGAGAATCACGTCTAAGAGAAAGAAAATCAAGAAGGTCGCGAGAAGATTACAGGCCCCGAGAAACACAAGATTACAGAGATAGAAATCAAAATAGGAGGGACTATACAAGACGAGATTTTAATCCCAGAAGGGAAAACGAAAATAGAGACAACGGAAGAGGAAATTATGAACAAAGAAATAGGCAATGGAATGAGGACAGAAATCTAGAATACCAGAATAGAAACACCACACGCTCAAATCAAGAAAACAGAAATAATGGTAGACAAAATGAACAGGGATATCGAGAAAACCGAAACAGATCCGACAGACCAAGAGAAAATAGAAGAGAAGTAAATAATACCCAGACAGATGAATATGACGGAGAGAGACATTATGACGAAAATATAAACAACGATGAGCAACCGGCGTCTTTTCACGACGGCGCTCACTAAAAACCAAAAATCAAACAGGAATCTTTTGTCACCCCAAGGAGTTTATTAAATTGGCAGGAAACTACGAAAAGAAAAATGGAGTTAATTTAAAATTTGTGGATGGATTTATCAACGAGAAACCTATTAAAATTATGATAGACACTGGATCTGAAATAACATTGGTCAACAGAAAACTAATAGAAGAAGTTAACTTAACAAATTTAATTTACAAAATACCTAGGGTAAATTTAGTGGGCGCAAACAAACGGACATTGGCAACTATAAATGAAGGCATACGAGTAATGGTACGACTGGGTAAGAATATGTATGCACTACAATGTGTAATAATGCCAAACATGTCACATGACATGATAGTAGGAGTTGACGAATTGGCAGAAAAACATGTAGTGATAGATTTTAAAAATAATACGATGAAACTAACAGAAGAAAAAGAAAAGGAACAGGACAAGGAACAGGAGAAACAAAATACGGACGCATCAGGTAAAGAACAAACAGTGGAAATGAATTTGGCAACGAAGCAAGGACAAAGAAGAAAAGGGAGAAAAAGTCAGAAAAGGATAAAAGAAAATGAAACCTGTGGCTCCTCAAAAGAAGAGTTGAGCCCAGAAGAAGAAAATTTGAGAGTATCAGAAACAAAGGAAACCTGGGATTCCTCAAAAGAAGAGACGAGCTCAGGAGAAAAAGAAATAAAGCTAAAAAATGAAAGTGAAAAGAATATGATTGAAACAGTGGTATTTGAAGAGGAGGTATATGCAAACGAGGATGCAGAATGCACGGTAAACATGTGTGAAGAATCTGAGAAAAAAGACAGAAAATTGATATGTGGAGAAGGGAAAGAAAAAGAATTGCGGTTGATGTTAAGAAACTACGAAAATTTGATCAATGAGGAAAACAGAGTGGCTAAAAAGTACGAACATTCATTTGAGGTGAAAAACTTAGGAAATTTTCGATCAAAGACTTACCCGATTCCATACAAGTATCGACAAGAGGTGAAAGAAGAAATAAATAAAATGCTGGAAGATCAAATCATCGAAAGATGTGATTCACCGTATGTTAACCCGATTGTGATAGTAAAAAAAAGCAATGGAGAATTGAGATTATGTTTAGATGCCAGGAATATCAACCAGCACACTGTATCACAATATGAATCACCTCTAAACATCGAGGCCATTTTTGGAAGAATCACCGGGTCACACATATTTTCGAAAATTGACTTAAAACACAGTTTTTGGTTGATACCGTTAGCTGAAAAGTGTAGAAACTACACCGCTTTTTCTATTGATGGTATTGTCTACCGGTTTAAGGTAGTGCCATTTGGATTGCAGAGTGCTTGTGCTGCATTCGTCCGAGCTCTACATACCATTTTGAATCGCCATGAAGAATTCATAGTTCATTATATCGATGATTTATTAATTTTTTCACAAGATACTCAGAGACATCTGGAACACATAGAAATAATTCTGAAAGAATTGGACACAGCGGGATTGAAATTAAACATTGAAAAATGTCAATTTTTTCAAAATGAAGTCATTTATTTGGGTTTTCAATTGGACACCAAAACAGTAAGATTAGCCGAAGACAGAGTCAAGCTCATAGATGAATACCCAAGACCAACGAATTTGAAAACATTGAGAGGTTTTCTTGGCACGATAAATTATTTTAAAAAGCTGATTCCCGATTTGAGCCAAAAGGAAATCCCTCTGATAAAATTGCTTTAAAAAGGAATAAAATGGAATTGGAAAGAAGAACAGGAGGAAGCTTTCGAAACATTAAAACGAGAATTCGCAAAAGGAACGAAAATATACCACCCCATTTACAATTTACCTTTTATACTCCGAACTGATGCATCCATACAAAAATTTGCAGGAGTTCTGTCTCAAATACAAAACGACCAAGAAGTGCCGATATGTTTTATATCTCGAGTGACTAAAACACATGAGAAAAAATATAGTGTTACAGAATTGGAGTTTGCCAGTGTACTATATTGCGTAAACAAATTGAGGTTTTACTTATTGGGAGCAAAATTCACAATCGAAACAGACCATGCAGCTTTAGTACATATCATGAAGAATAGATTAGTAAATAATAGAATACATAGAGGCATTCTATTATTACAGGAGTATGATTTTGAGTTCCGATATATAAAAGGGAAAGACAACATAATAGCCGACGCTCTAACACGGGATGAGGACACCGGAAAAAAGGAAACAATTACTCTACAGGTGGGACTAAATAGATTAATACAAGAAGAAGGGATATATTCGTTAAATGAGATAAGGACAAACCAGGAAGACCTAGAGGAAAGAGAAAAAAGAAGATCGGAAGTAGAAAATAACATATATTTTAAGAGAATAGACGGAAAGGAACTATATTTAGTGACACAGACATTGGCCGAAAAGATAATAAAGAAATTACATGAGGACAATGGGCATATCGGTAGCAGAAAAGTTTGGCTCGTTTTTAGGGAAAATTACATCAGCCGACAGGATTACCGCATTGCAAAAGAAATTACCCAGAAGTGCGATGTATGTCAAAAGTATAAGAGTCGGAATTTCAAAAACGAAAATGTTGCCAAAAATATTGAAGCCCGAAACAAACTAGACATTGTAGCAATAGATATGTTAAGCGATCTAATTATGACCACTAAAAGGAACAAACATATTCTGGTAATGGTGGATGTGTTTTCAAAATACGTAAAATTATATAGTTGCCGCACCACAAAGGGGGAAGAAATATTAAGAAAAATCGACAATTTTATAGCCATAATAGGAACACCAAAAAAGATTCTACTGGACAATGCAACGTATTTCCGAAATGATCGTTTCAAGGGACAACTTCGAGGACTAGGAATAGAGACAAATTTTGTCAGCATCAGGCATCCACAGAGTAATCCTTCGGAACGATTCATACAGGA
Source organism: Diabrotica virgifera virgifera (assembly GCF_917563875.1). NCBI lineage: Eukaryota > Metazoa > Arthropoda > Insecta > Coleoptera > Chrysomelidae > Diabrotica > Diabrotica virgifera. The sequence continues at coordinate 233,277,751 of NC_065449.1, forward strand.
AGTGACGAAATTTCTTCGCATTGCAACAGATGGTCAACATCGCCACTGGGACAGGAAAATGGTGGAAATAGAAAGGTATCTAAATACAATTCCGAGCACAGTAACAAAAGAGACACCAGAATACATCATGAAGGGTGTACTGCCGATAAGGCCATGGGAAGACCAAGATCCAAAAAATATCAACAGGTGATTGAAACCGTACAGAGAAGATTACGGCGAAGCAACGAAAAATATATCCAAAGACAGGAACAAAATAGAAAAAGAAGACCAGTGACTTTCCAAAAGGGTGAAAAAGTACTCGTGAGGGCATTACGAGTATCAAATCTTCCTGGGGGCAGTTGCGCAAAGTTGATGCCTGTTTTCGAAGGCCCGTACATCGTGAATAATGAAAATGGGATAAATAGTTATGAGTTTAGGCACAGGAACTCGGAAAAGATCCGAGGAATTTATAATATTCACGATGTATACAAATATCACGAATAAAAGACAGAATTACATGAAGTAGATAGTAAGTTAGGGTATAAGACGTAGATTAAAGTAAGGAAATATACAGGGAGTTGGTTTTGCCTCGAGAAAATTTATTTAAAAATGCAGATAAATTTTATCGAATACAAGGCGGGGATTTGTTATATGTCTATTTGATATGAAGATTAAATTTTGATAATTATAAACAGAATTCAATTTAATATAAAATATTTTCAATTTTCTCAACCACGGGCATATAAATTTAGAACAACCTGTATACAACAAATTGTTATATTTAATTTTAAGAAGTGATTAGAAAAATAACAAAGTGAATGGCGCGTACCATTATCGTTGTTCGCGGAAGGTTCGATCATTAGCCTATGCTAAATAAAACTCAAGTGAAATCGATAATAGGTCATTATCGTTGTTCGCGGAAGGTTCGATCATTAGCCGATGCTAAATAAGACTTAGTGGAAATAGAGAATAGGTCATTAAATTTTGTAAATAGTAGAAAGTAATTTTAGAATGGGAATTAACTATTTTCTTTGAAATCCATTAAGCATATTTAGAAAGATTAAAAATTGGTTTTGAGGAAGACTGCGAATGAGAGTTGGTGGTGGAAGGTTGATTTGTGAATCTGGAAGGGATATTTAGAAAGTAGGGGAATGAATGACAAATAGAGATCAGAATGTTTTGAGCTGTCGAGAAGTGAAGTCCAGTAGTAGACGGTAGTGTACGGGGAGTGAGAAAAGCCGGTGTAGTTCCGTGAGTGTGGAGTATCTATAGTGGAACGATAGGTAGGCCAGGTTGAGAGTAAAAGAACCTCCTTGAGCCAAGAGTGTCCCGGTAGCTGATTGCAGTTTCGAAAAAGGTAGAATACAGCATCACGACAGAAGCAGGTACGAGAGCTATACGAGCTAGTTTTCAAAGGAGAACATTACTGAAAGCCAGGACGAGGTTTTGATCGCAGCCAAGGATAGCAGGAAACGGGTCTTGTGTGAAGACTTTCTCAGTTCACCAGAAAAAGGTCAGTCTCATTTGTTTGGACATGAATGTATGGGTTTTTCGTATTAAATACCACATTATAAATTGAAGAACATAATAAATAATATCAGAAAAGCTTCATCAAACTTAAATAGAATTGTTGCTAATAAATCCTAATAGTTAAATGTTAATAAAAACTTTCAATTGGAAACCAAAAGGAAATAAGATTCCCATTTGTAAATGTTATGTTTAAGAAAAATAAGATCTAGCAAATATTAAGCAGTGATTGCCATTTAAATAAAATAAACAATATTTTGATTATAATTGTAACCCATATGTGTGCATTATTTTACTCTTTTCTTTCCTATCCCGATTAGGAACCGTTGAGAAATACTTAGAAGCCACGAGAGTAAGTAATTAATTTTATAATTCGCCCTGAGATTGAAAACATATTGATATGTGATCTGGTAAATTAATTAGATTATTATAAATGCATTGATTAAATTAAATGACATAAAAGAATATTATCTCATATTAATAATCAAGATCACATCAATATATTAATATATTATATTATATGTACCATATATAATATATTATTATATAATATATTTGCATAATAATATTATTTTATTTTTAAATTATATTATAAAGAATCGTTAACAGTATAAAAGCTTGAAAAACCATAATCTCTTTAAAAAAAGTCGTACAACGTTATACAGTAGACAGTTTTAAAGGTAATTGATTTCTTATTACGTGTACCATTGCATATACCTAAAATTACGTAGAAAAAACTTACAGAACAATATTTGCGAAATAACAAGGAAAATTGTCCAAAAATGCTGTGAGTTGCGAACTTTGAAAAATCATATTTCGAAAACTATAAACTCTGATTACCTCTACTAAACAACATTTTAAAGAAGAAATATGTAGGTTTTTTTTCTGTAAAGCAATGTCTATACCTATATCCTCGTGAACAAAAGTTATGGGAGAAAAAACAAAATTTCTTTCTTTTAGGTTTCTTTGTGCTTTTTCTTTTGAACATATTTTTGCAAAAAAAGGTATCATTAACTTCAGAAAGTGATATTTAGATAGAAAATTTAACCAGGAACAGCTTTTATGTAGATATGTTTGTACCAAAAGTACATAGAACGCACCCTAATTTAACCTGTGCCCAGGGACTAATTCACCCGTTTCTCAAAAACGCACCCCTTTAAATGGTAGCACTCCGCGGTTTTTTCATATATAGATGTCCATTGTCCATATGAAGTAATAAAACCCCGTTAACGTTGTAGTTCCTTTTAGCTATCTTATTTTGAATATAATCAATAGCCTATTAGTGTTGTCCTCAGTTTTCACTATTTTTGGTTATATGTTTTCCTTAATAAATATTTCTTGTATGATTTGTGTTTACTGTTAGACACTTTCCACTTACTAATTACCATAGGTAAACATTCACGTCAATACCTACTTTTCATCATCAACTGTTACATTTTTAGTTAATTTTATTGCATGATCTACTTACTGTACTTGTGTCAATGTTCTCTATATCCAAAGCAGACTCAATGAAAAATATACTTTTTATGATTTAGGAAATTACCTTCAAATTTATTTCGCAAGTAAGGCAGGACATTCTGACATACTCCGATATATTGGAGTATCACAGCAAGATTTTTTCGAGTTTGACAGTTTGCAGTTATATTGGAAATTTATCCTTTATTATCGTGAGATTATTTTCAGTTTTGAGGTAAGATAAGACACATGTTTAAATTATATTACACCTCAACACAAATATCTAAAACTGCCAAGGTCAAACCGATGGAAAACTTTGGTTACGCGACGTTATCAGACGAATCAGGCTTCAAAAGTTTTCCCTGTTTTTAATTTGTTACCTGTTTTACACTAAAATTATCTTCTGTTTCCTCCTACGTAAATTTTAAAACATTGTGTGTAATTTCATGGGATGGTGCACTTATTATGCAAGCACCTCTACCGGTTTCGAAACTTATTAGTCTCTCATCAGGAGGCACAACTGGAATAATGATGCGGCTATAGTTTCATGTTGAAACGAAATTGAAAATGGTTATTCATTTTTTATTTACATGTTAACTCTGATTGGAGTACGAAGGGAACCATTCTCGTTGGAACTTTACCGCGCTGAGCAGATGGGACGTGAATTAAAAATTGTAAAATTCCCTTATCTTACTCCGTAAATGTGTATCTTCGTAATTGTGAATAATTATTGTGCTTTGAAAATGCCGCAAATAAACAGTTCTTTGTCGTGGTGTCATTCATAAAATCAAACAATAGTTTTGTTCAGAAAACTTTTACTCAATTAGTATCCTCCAAATAATTATCATTGTTAGACAGTACATTTTAAATAAAAGAATTTGAATGATTTTTTCAAAACGTTAAAAGTCATACATATTGGATAGGAAATTTTTCAAAAATTTAAAGCAACCATGGATAAAAACAGTGGTTATTACCAGATTCTTTCTCAAGTGGTTCAAGTACTAGCTGGGACATTTTTCGAAGCACTTCATTTAGAACCAACTACATATTATCGTAAATTTGAAAAAATTACAAAATTACATCAGCTAATCTCAAAAGAAGTTTTTCTATGTAATCAGATAGAAGCCATAAGTATTTGTTAGAAAATTTTGAACAGCATTTGATATTTATTTTTTCTACGAGCGTGCAAAAATATCTTCTTTCGTGCACGCATTTTAGTTTAGAAAGTTTCACTTTTCCGCACGCGTGTTACTTTTCTGCACGCGGTTTTTACTTTTCCGCACGCGTGTTAATTTTAATATGTTAATATGGCCTTAAAGTAATTATAATACATGCAATAAACTAATATTTAGATATTATTTACTAATTTATTTCAAATATATCTTATTTTGTTCCTGTTTTAATGAAATTAACGCGACAATTCGATGAAATAAAATTATTTTGACATAATATTCGAAAGTCAAACCGGTAGACAATAACAGTCGTTTTGAATCATCGTTATGGAAACCAAGATCGTCGTCATGCTAACTAATTTTATTGAAAGTTTGGTTTTGACAACCTTGTCCAAGAATTAATTTGTGTATGTATTTTCATATTAATTAAATTAATTGATTAAGATTTGGTAATTTTTTAAAGACTCTTAGAAAAAATATTGTTCCTAACTCTTGCAGCAAGTCTCTTTTCCGCACTCGACTGCTTGCCGAACTCCCGCTTCGCGTCGTTCGGCAAACTGCAGTCGCGTGCGGAAAAGAATGACTTTCTGCACTTGTTAGGAAAATAAATATATTGTTACCACAATTCGAAATAATATCAATTATTTATTAGTTAAAATACTTAAATATTTAATTAATTAGATTAGTTAGTAAAATATATACATATTAATTAATACACCATGTGGAGATAATGTAAATATGTTTGTAAATATAAAAATACTGTAAATATTGTTGCATATTTTCTAGATAAACGTTCATATTTTTGGGTAAACTACTGCATATTTATGCGCATATTTCATACCTTTTTATTTGCATAATATTTGCATAAGTCTACTTAATAGTTTTCTCAGGATTCCAAAAAAATGAATGCGTTTAAAAATAATTCGATCGAAATTTTGCACCTGCGCTCTCCAAAAGGATTTAAGTGCTACACATTTTTGGAATCACTATTTCAAACGCTTTTAAATGAGCTGTCACATGATGTACTTTCCCATTTAAAAAAACCAAAGTTGCAACTGTCACCTGAAGAGGGATCGCGTAAAGTTCGAAACATTGATGCTATAATAATGATTATTTTAAAAATCGACCTGTCCGAGCGTTTTGCTTATGTGCTAAAAATAAATAAGTTAATTAGGGGGCAACACTTTTTCCAGCGCGGTGTATAAGTAAAATCATATGAGAAATCACACAGTGTAAAGTCCATTAGGTTTAGGACAAAAAGGGGGATTTACAAAATTATTATTAATCAATTAATATCATACATTGTGCTAATTCATTCAGTAATTATTAATATAATATACGTTCATAGTAGGAATGAAAGGAACTTAGTTTCGTAGGAGTGAATATAATTGCTTGTAAGAATAACCGTATTTACTGTGGGAATGAACAAAAATATTTTCATAATTGTAATAATAAACGGAAATAATTGTAGAAATAAACGAAATACGTTAGGAGAAATAACACTGTTATTGACACAACGAATAGTCTTCGTCGGTGAATTAACGACGTTGTTGTTTCAATGAATATTGTTCGCTGGCTCTGTGAACAGTGTTCGCAATATTAATAAATGGATGTTCATCTATTCAGTAAACGTAATACATTGGATCAACTAATAAAAATATTGAGTTGATGAACATCGCTTTGTTGTTCCAATAAAACCAAGAATTCGACAAATTCTAAGTATTGCTTTTGTTGTCTGAATTAACATTTTTATTAATATTACGTACCTTTTTCGTTGAGTGTACAAATATATTGAGCTGTTATGCAGTTTTCTTGGGGGTTTTGGTCTACATCTATAAAGTCACGTAATATTTTTATTTTCTTGGATTCTAAGGTGTTCCCTGGGGTCATTATGGTAGGGGAGCAAAGTATGCTAAATGTGCAGTCACTGGAGCGCTTTGGGGACCTATTGGGTTGTGAAGAGTAGGTCCTAAAACCAAAAAAAGTTAAGTACAATTTTCCATTTTAGTGGGACTATCCATTTTTAATTTAATTTTCCATTTCCAATAATCGTTTTTTTAGATTATAGCGCCATTTATCCATGATTCTAAAAAATATCTGGAATAAAAGTTACTTATTTTTACGAAAAAATCCAAATCTGCCATAAAAAATGGGGGCTCCCATTTAAGATTTTAAAGTAAACCCCCACCCCACAACCGTGGGGGATCGTGTTTGGTGCCATTCAATAGATTTTTCAAAAACATTGAATAAGTGTATTTTCTGTATCTGATGTTTATTTCGCGAAATATTCGCTTTTCTCTTGTGAAATTTTGCGACTCACCCATTTCCTTACGCCCGACTCAAATCGTCAAATTTTTGAAATATACACTGTTTTGCATGTCCTTAATTTACCATATACCATATACCATATCTTAATCTGACGATTTCGAGTTTTTCTACGGATAGATTTTTTTCGCCCCCCCCCCTTAACGAACTCCCCTGCATTAACAGCTAATATATGGTAGAGGTACATTTTCAGGGTACAAAGTTTCTCCCCATGTACCTAATAATCTGACGCGCTCGAGTAACTGCAAAAATCCCCGCTTGGTCCCCCTACCATTACCTATATTTCATACTAAAATACCATACTTGTCTTCTTAAATATTTTGTGAATACCATTGTAAGAACATTATCTTTTTAACAACAATATATTTATTTTTAGGCCCCTGGAGTCAATATTGTTTAATATATCATTTTTCTATTCGTTTCTATGTATTATATTAAGATTTTTCTTTGTGACTCTGGCAGCTGCATCAGTAAACGAGGAAAACAAACGTTTGGAAATTATTATAAGCCAGACACCAGTATATTTTTTTAATAAAGAAGTAAGTGACGCTAAAAGTAGGTAATTAACTGTTTTCCTTTCTTATAGAGTACTAATCAATTGTTGTGTCCCTGACATGGTGAAAATAGGCTTTATACTATTTCTTCTATAATTATACTTGTATGTTATTTTCAGCTTAGAATTGTCAGAAAGCAACTACACTTCGATCCATTGTGCTTAAGTGTAAGTAGACATTTTAAATTCACCAAGAGTCTACTATTAAACGTAAGTATAAGATTTTAATACAGTTGCAAGCATTAAGTTATATTCACTAAGCCGTCCAGGCTAGACTATGTCCTAAAAGACGGGTCTACACCAAAATCCCGACAGCCTAAATCCCGACAGCCATAATCTCGACAGCCACAATTGTTACGGCCAAAATCCCGACAGAAGTTTCTTTTTAACATATAATTACATCTCGATGGCTTAATGTGGAAACCTCGTTATCTCATTAAATTACAATTTTACAGGAAAAACTGATTTTCTGCATACTATAACCTAAAAACAAAAATTACGTTACATATTTTTAATTCGAGCACATTGAGACAAATATCTGATATTGGCACAGAGCTAAGAGTGTTAAAATTTGATATACGTGTTTATTCATCTCAAATGAGGTTGTGTTTATTATTATTTACGAGGTTTTCATTTTTCATAGCTTATTACACACCTCCAAATACTAGATCGATATAATACAAATCTTTTGACTTAATATCATAAAATGTTCCTATATGCCGGACTACCTTTTGTTGTTAAGAAAAAAACATTTCTGCAAGTCGAATCTCTCAAACGAACACTCCAAATTAGGTACCAAATTCTTGGTTATAAATATACGTGGTATTCACACTAAATCAAGAGAGCAGTTGATATACGTGGTTTCTTTTTTCGGCTGCAGAAAATAGTCTAGTGTACCTATTTGGAATTGTTGTAAATCGTGAGATACAAGGTTTTCAAACTAAAACCACCAAAAATGCCATTTTCGAAAAAAAATGAGATACGAGGTTTTCACACTAAGTCATCTATTTATTTCTTGTTTTTTGTTTATGACCATCTCTTTTTATTTTGTGTTACTAAAAAGAAAAAGACTGTGTGTGTACTTTGTACGCACGTAAGAAGTTATACTTCTATTATAATATAATTTCAACGAAATAAATATACTTAACAGTTTATTGGAATTTTATTTAAATATTAAATATTACACGGTACTTAAGAAGAAGAAGATTAAACTAACTTTCTTAATTACCACTTACAAAAAAATTTTATTTTTATTAAAACAATACCAAAAATTAAAAAAAAAAGAATATGAATCGTCCGGGATTTGAACCACGGACCTCTCGATCTTTGGTCCAATGCTCTACCAACCAAGCTATCAAGCCCCGTCTACGTGACGTCGTAGATATAATTACGGATATAATTACACATCACGGTGACAAATAGATCAAGTGAAGTATAAAAATGTTATAATAGATATTTTATTATCTTACTCCCGAGGAAGACAAGTCCAAAGACACAAAAGTTATAATAAATAATACATTTACTAAAAACACTAATATATTCTTTTAATGACTTATTTGCGCTGATACATACACAACTTGAAAGATTAGCAACGAACTACAATGTATTATTACTGTCTGTATGCGCATGCGCCCAGATTTATAAAATTTCACTCTTGATCATAAAGAAGTATAACTTTAAAAAAGTATTTACCATTTAATATGAACTAATTTTCTAAATAAAACTTCTTACATGGGTATATGAACTAAATTATTTTTTTTACCAATATAATATAGTCCAATATGTATGTATAATCAAGTCCTGAATTGAAGTTTACTTTCATATAAATAATAGATATTCTCATGTCACTTATAACCTTCCATTTCAGTAAGTATAGCCTTTATATCATAAAATTAAGGGTTTGAATAATTTTTTCTTTTAAAATAATCAAGTATCCGTTCTTATTAGTAAGTAATAATTTTTCAAATTCGATACTCTATAATATGATTTGGTATTTCATTTGAAAAGGAGACATTAAAGATTCAAAATGTAGTGGTCGGAATTTTTACTTATGCGAGGATTATTGCATGTCGGGATTTTGTCCTGTCGGGATTCTGGCGTGTCGGGATTCTGGCGTGTCGGTGTTTTGGCCGTAGGGATTTTGGCTGTCGGGATTTTGGCTGTCGGGATTTTGGCTGTCGGGATTTTGGCTGTCGGGATTTTGGCTGTCGGGATTTTGGGCGCCACCGGTCCTAGACTATGTCCTGCTTTTAACAACTGCTTAGCATATCATGCTTACCTGTTCATCAAACAAGTTTAACCCTTAACTAGTGACGCGGATGTTTCAGGACGTGGATAAGTGGACACGGACATGCGGTATGTCATACCGTTGCATATTCTCTTTTGTTTTTAATGAGTTTGGCTTATCACTGTATTTGTTTTTTACATCAAATACGGAATGCTGGAATTTACTTAATACTCAACTATATATTATTTTTGTTAAGTGTAAGATTAAACACGTGAAGTCTTTCTTCATGGGAGAGGGCCACATCTTAGAACCATTAGGCCGATACCCCCTTACGTAAGATTGCATAAAAGTATCATGTTACAAGGTATGTGAATGCGAGAACTGTATTTTAGTTCTGTGTTTAATTTTTAGTCTGTTAGAGTATTTTGTAAAGGAAACATCTTAATTTCTTTGTACAATATTGTAATAATACGGTGCGGTTAAAATAAAATTAGTTTTTACTTTTATTTGTATCTTTTATTATCTTATATTGCTAACAAGGAATTATTCTTTATACTGCTGTAAAATCAAATAATGCTCCAAATAAAACAATCTTTATTTTTTAAAGAAAATTCAGAACCTGCAAAGATTAAAAAAATGGTGGAGGTTCTAAAAAATTTTTATAAACTGAATTACAAAAAACGAGTATTTTTAACTAAAAAATACTAAAACAATGTTGAAAGCACTTCAAAGTAGAACAGCTGGAATAATTTACTGCCATTCTAATTAAAAGAATACTGAATCAACTGCTTTTAACAACTATAGAAGCGTAAAAACTACTGAGATTCGATACGTGATATAGGCAGAAAATTTTACGTCAACGTAGCTGAAAGACTAAACCATACTAAAGCTGCAGCAGTTGGGAGGAGGCACATACATACACCACTTGAAAGTACACAGATGATGTTCGAAGGAATATTTTATAAAACAAATTTTACAACAAAAAATATTTTCGGAGAGGCATGGCATACCGCATTTTAGTGGTTAAGGGTTAATATACTTCTACAAAACCAAAACAAAATGTATAATAAAATCAATGGGAAAATCCCAGTAGCTGGATGTATACCATAATTAAAAATCATCTCTCTCTTCAATCCTGACCCCCCGGAGGGAGTGTAGTGGTCGACGTGCTGTCGTGTATTGTCCGTCTCCAAAGATCTCTGTCTCTGGTCATTTCTTTTAACTCATGCATAGGTCTTTTACATATTCCTGTAATCTGATCGATCCACCTTGTTGGGGATCTTCCTCGTGATTTTCGGCCTTCCAACTTTCCTTGTATAATGGGTCTTTCCATGTTTTCTGTGTTGGCTCTCATAACATGTCCAAAGTATTTCAATTGTTGGAGATGGACTTTACTGGAGAGCCGTTGGCTAACCTTTAGCTCTCTTAAAATCGAATTATTTGTTCCAAGGAATTCGTAGCATTCGTCTCCAACAGAACATTTCAGTGGCGTCTATCTTTCTTCTTTCCGAATTTCTCAGGTCCAAGATTCACATCCGTAAGTCAGTATTGGGAATATTAAGCAGTTGATCAACCTCATCTTTAACGCTCTTAAAATTTGACAGTTCTTCCATACTGTGGTTATTTTTTCTGTGGCGACTTTTGCTAGATCACATCTACGTTTTATTTCTTCCTGTAGTGACCCTGTGTTTGTGATTAATGATCCCAGATATAAGTATGAGCTCACAACCTCAAACCGATCAATTGTGGTTATATGTGGATGATTGTTATGTAGTCTATCCACTATCATGATCTTTGTCTTTGATAGGTTTAATTGCAGACCAAACATTTAACTTTCTTTTTCAACCAGTCGTATAAGATCAATCAGCTCTGGTTGACTATTTGCAAGAAGGGCTGTGTCATCCGCGAAACGTAGGTTGTTTATTTTATGACCATTTATTGAGATGCCTTTTTCCCATCCTTCAAGTGCTCTTCTCATAGTATGCTCTCCATATATATTGAATAATTGTGGAGATAGTATACATCCCTGTCTGACACCCCGTTCTGGATGAAATTCGTTTGAGAGTTTGTCAAGCACTTTAACTGATCCAGTAATGTGATCGTATAGTTCAGTTATAAGCGACATAAGGTGTTGGGGTACGCCCACTTCTTTTAGTATTTGCCATAAGTGTCTCCACTTGACCCTGTCGAACGCCTTACGATAATCTATAAAGCATATGTACAGTGGAATATTGAATTCCCTAGATTTTTCGATTATATGTCTTATATTTAACAGGTGTTCTCTAGTACCTCTACCTTTGGTAAATCCAGTTTGCTCTTCTGGAATTTCTCTTTGAAGGAAGGTTTTTAGTCTCTCGTTGATTATATGTAGCATTATTTTAATGGCATATGATATAAGAGAAATAGTTCTATAATTGTCGCACTTATGGAAGCTGCCTTTTTTATGAATTGTGGTTATTGTAGATTTTGTCCAGTCTTCAGGCCATTGTTTTGAATGCCATATGTGGTTACAGAGTAGATGAAGTAATTTTACGCCAGTTTCTTCTGTGGCTTTGAGCATTTCTGCTGTTATCATATCTGGACCTGGTGCTTTATTATATTTGAGCTTACTGATCGCGAGTCTTACCTCATTTTCAAGTATATAAGGTTCTTCTTCCACCTCGTCAGAGATTTGGTTAACAGGTTCTTGGCGTTGATCATCTTTATATAGGTCCCTGCAATACGATCTCCATGTCTCTGCTATATCTTCTCTGTTTGTCCTCAGAGTTCCAGTGTTGTCTTTAATGGCCCAAGTTCTGGCTTTAAAGTCTCTTGTTAAGTAGCGTATTTTTCTAAATAGATCTCTCGGCTGATTATTCTGATCATGTCTCTCAATTTCTTTGCATATACCCTGGTAGTACTGGTTTTTGTCTGTCTTGCATCTTCGTTTTATTTCTCTATTGAGGTTTCTTAAACTAGCTTTTTCCCTTTCATTATGCACGCCACTTTGACAAATAATTCTTCTATTCTCAATGATTTGAAAGGTTTCATCTGTTATCCAGTGTTTCCGTTTCACAGGATTATTTATCTTTGGATGATCAATTGGTGTTGTTACACAATGTTTAAAAGTCTACCATATTTCTTGTGATGTTCTGTTACGAATAGAGGGCATTATTTTATGTACTTCCTGGAGAAGGTCGTCCTTCTTTCTTAGTTTTATCCTATTTGTCTCTTTTCGTTTGTTGGGCGATTTAAGTTTAAGCTTTACTTTAGCTACGAGTAGAGTATGATCAGATCCGCATATCGCCCCTGGATATGATCTGACTGTTTAAATTGACGATCTCCGGCGAATATTGGTAAGGATGTAATCTATTTGATTTCTAGACCTATCTCCAGGACTTTTCCAAGTATAAAGTCGACGTACATGGTGTTTAAATCGAGTGTTCATGATAGAATAATTGTTTGTGATAGCAAACTCGATTAAACGGTCACCTCTTTCGTTTCTCTGGCCTATACCGAACTTCCCCAGTACATTCTTTATGTCGTCATTCTGTGTAGTGTTGCCAACTTTTGCATTGAAGTCGCCACATATTAAAGTAAGCTCTTTAGTTGGTATGTTGGCGATTGTCGTTTCCAGTTTTTCGTAGAACCCCTCGATCTTTATCTCATCAGATGTGCTGGTTGGCGCATAAACTTGTATGATATTAAGTTTATGTGGTTTGCCTTCCAGTTTAAGGAGAACTATCCTGTCGCTCATAGCTTTAAATTCGACGACAGACTTTTGTAATCTTGATGAGATCAGAATGGCAACACCTGTATAGTTCTGGGTCTTAGCATCAGAGAAGTAAATATAATTGCCATTATGTGTTCTGAAATGGCCCTCTCCTAACCAATGAGTTTCAGCCAGTCCAGAGATTTCTATATTGTATCTTGCTAGCTCGTTTTCAATAATTGCTAGCTTACCTGTGATGGTCTTTAGCCCTTGTACGTTACATGTACCGACCTTCAATATCTGTCTGAGTTTCAGTTTTTCTTTTTGCAGACCAGTAGCTGAATTTCCACACGATGCCTGGTCATTACCATTTGCGTGGCCAGTGGCCAATTTTGCACTACTTGACCCGGACTCAAGGTAGCGCCGGTCGTCAACCGGGCTGCGTGACAACATCTGAGGCATTTCATTCGACGACATCACGCATAAATTTCTTGGGAATGATTATGCAATGGTTTCCCCTGCCTTATTGCTCGCAGTTTCACGACCTTTCCACTGGTACAGCTCCGCTTGTGAAAATCCAATGATAAGCCGGTTCAGGATAATTTCCTTTACGCCTTAACTTGGTACTGGCGGTCGTTGCTGCCCTCCGTCAGGAACGTTTATCGACCTTCCGGTCAAAGTTTGAGGAATTTAGGAGTGTGTGAATGCGGAGAGGCGCAAGTTACGCATTTTGTGTGCAGAGTGCGCGACATGTATATGCCACACACCCCCCGCGTAAAATGGACCCCATCCACTCAAACACGGTCAAAAGGACTCATCCAACACTCGGGGTGTGGTTGAGATAGGTTTTAGGTAAATTGGTAGGTAAAGGACGAGATGGAATTTTATGTAAGGCAACGGTCAGTTGCTCCTGCAGTCGCTTCTTACGACAAGGAGGAGATCCTGTGGGTGTATTCTACTTAGTGGCCTGCATCCCACACGGGGAAAAAATCATACAGAACAAGTAAAAACTTCGTTTGTATAATGGTTTAAAAATTTTATTGAAAAACTATTAAAAAGTCATCCAAAAGGATTCGCAAAATGTTTTCGATCTAGATCAGATCATCTTCAGTGCCTAGAAAGAAGTATTTCGACGTTAGAATGAATATAAAAGGTTAAAATTATGACTAGTTAAAGAAAAAATGTGGATAACACTTACGTTCTGCTTAGTAGATGAAACTAGCAACCTTATAGAATAGGTGACATCGAGAAATATGATTTATATTTTTAAAAACTGATGTTAGTAGCGACTCTAAGCCGATGTTAAAGGATAAATTTAAGAGTGCTCAAAGGGCAATATGATTCACTGCTCATTGATAACGTGTGGTTATTGCCAGTTCAATGGACACAGACCATTGACACAGACAACAAGAGTATAGGAGATGAGAATCTAATTATCAGACTGAAGTGACATGAAAAGACATGTAGTCAATTTTTGCTTATGAATTTAAAAAAAGATTGAAGATTATGAATTTAAATTATTAGTTATTTTTTTGTGTGAATTTGATGCCTTGGCTGAGCCAATTAGCCAGAAATTATTAGTTAAGCTGAATGGATGTTAATAACTGTATTAAAGTGGAATTTAAATTATAATAAATTAGATTCTATTGTAAAAGTTTAATGTTATTTATAGTAAAATCAATGACGTCATTGATGACAGTTTAAAAAAGAAGAAGAAAGTTTAATTTAGTTTTAAATAAAAAAAATAAAAAGAGAAAAGAAAAATACTTGAATGTAAACAACTTTTAGACGGAAAACATATAAGATACATAGTAATGTTGTAAAAGATGAAAGGAGTAATGTTGGTTGACTAATATTGAGGTTGTAATGGTTAACAAAGAGAGAAAATTTATACATTTATCTGATTATTTGAATTGGGCCCGCTTGCTCATTCGGAGTTCAACTCAAGCTTAGCGCCATTACCGAGTTCAAGGCATGAAGTGCGTATCAGCGTACAACGCACTTCATGCCTTAAACTCGATTATGGCGCTGAACTAGAGTTGAACTGCGAGTGAGCCAGCGGGCCTTAGTTGACTAATAATTTGAAATCTACAGATGGTATTGGAGTGAACAGACTGAAATGGGTGAAAAATATATTACGGTAAAAGTTTTATAACAGAGAGAGGTTTAGCAAACAAGTTAAAAAACAAGTAGTGGTGGTTGCCTGATATGGTAATGTAGAAAATCTATAATGATCTCCAAAAATCTATAATGATAGAAGTGAACATATCAACTGCAGAATTAGCTTTAAAATGTCCTGCGACGTTGTCCGATGTCTAATCCGAAGTTATTCGATCATTCCATTGGCCCTCTTTAAGGTCTCGTTGCCTTAGTTGTTCCTCCTCTTCGGGATTTTTGAGGTCTTTCTGATCTTCTGCTATATGGAGGAAGCAACATACAATATTTTTTGAGAATCTGGTATTTTTAGTTCTGAAGATGTCATTGCCTTTCTAATTGCATGTTATAGGTAGGTACTTCATAATTTATTCCTTTTAAATAAATATATTTTTTAGATTGCTGCAGCAGTAATAACCTATGAACTGGCCTTAATACAAATCGATGAACTATTACCATAATTATTATTGTAAAACAAGAAGTACCAGAAGCAATAATTAATTTTTACTACTATAAAATCAAGGATACCGTAAATAAAGTAATTGTCTGTTCCTTCTCTTATAATACGAGTAGGTATAGTATGTTTATGAAGAAAGTTTATTTCACGCCAATTTTTTTTTTAATATAATTCGGCGATTTAATTATATTAACTTATTTTACAAGTTGAAATTAATAAAAATATTAAGTAAATAAAAACTTTCATAAATCACAAAGAGTTGTAATAATTTTAATAGATACAAGAAGATAGAAATAATTTTTCTTGTACCTAGAAAAAAATCCCAAAGTTTGAAAAAAAACCTACACAGAATATTAGACATCACTGAACAGTTAAAAGAATCGAAAAATTACATTTCTGAATTATTTGAGGATTTCTTGATTATTTGAGGATGAAGATACACTGATTGTTAAAAGAGGATATGTAAAAGGGAGTGGGGTTATATTGGCAAGGTAAACATCAAAAACTGAAAAAGCACTATGAATCATTTATTTAAGAAACATTTTAAGTCGCCGATTTTCAGAAATTATATTGTGACAGAAAACCAATATTTACAAATACATAGGCGCATCATTTGCTGATGAAACATATTAATAGTCCAGGAACAGAAGCTTCTCACCTCACAATTTTTACATAATGGTTCGATTTGCTTGAAAATTTGGAAATAAGTAGTGGATAGTCCAGGAGTAGCGGATATATACACTTATACGACCCCGGTGTAAGTCAGATCTATTTCAGGGACGCGACCCTGCTCACGCAAGCCATGACTATCCCCAAAATACAAATAGGGGAGGCCATGTCCCGATCCAAGTTTCCTACCAAATATCCAAATAATCCTTTCCGATTATCCAACCCACAGGAGTAAACCTAATGCGCCAGAAAAATCATTGGGGAAGGCAACGGGAAACCACTCCAATTATTTCTCCCGAGTAAAGTTAACATGGCGCAATCCAAACATAAGCAGAGTATTACTGATCATGGATCTCGGAAACTAAGATCCGGCAGGAAAGGGCGCGTACCAGACTGTAGGGCCTTCCCGGTCGTCACCACACGAAACCTCTACCATTTAAAAAGTACGACAACTTTAAAAATGTCTAGCAGTACAATCAGATTAGGCACATGAAATGTTAAAAGCCTTTATGCAGCAGGCAAGCTCAGTAACTTAGTTCAAGAGGTCAAACGCTTAAAAATTGATATAATGGGCATCAGTGAGCTCCGCTGGCCTGGAGCGGGAACATGTGAACAAGATGAAGGAACACTATACTATTCTGGATGTGTAGAAGATGACGTACATCATAGGAATGGAGTTGGCATATTTATAACATCTAAATTCAAGAAATGTGAAAAATTTTGTACCTGTGAATGACAGACTAGCGATACTCCAATTAAATAGTAAACCATTTAATGTCAATGTTATCCAAATATATGCCCCTACTTCCGAAAAGAAATATGACAATGATGTGTAATCAATCTGTAGTCAATTAAAACATACAATTCACAATCTAAAGAGGAACGAAATCACATATATTATTGGAAATTTTAACGCGAAAATTGGTCAAGGACGAATATCTGACCTGGTAGGTGAATATGGACTAGGGGAGAGCAATGAAAGAGGCGATAGATTATACCAGTTATGTCAAGAACATGACATGATAATCGCAAATACATGGTTTAAATTACACAAAAGAAGATTATACACATAAAAGGGACAAGGTGATAACTCATTTCATATAATTAGAAATCAGATAGATTATATTCTACTAAACAAGAGATTTAATAATGGTGTCAAGAGATCAACGACATATCCTGGTGCAGATATCGGTTCAGACCATAACCCTCTAATAGCTGACATCCAAGTGAAGCTCAAAAAAGTCGAAGGAAGCCCCAAAACACCAAAATTACATATCTCAGCATCCAACAAAACGCTAATAGGAAATGACCTGAATAATCAGCTAAAGAATTCAACAAATGAAAACAATACAGAAATATGGAACACGTTTAAAGATCTTACCTAGAAAGTAATGGAAAAATATACAACAACGATGCAGAGGCATAAAAGACAACAATGTGTGACTGATGAAATCCTGGTATTGATGGAGCAGAGAAGAAAACTGAAAGGTAACAAGACAGAATACAAAGAAAAACAGAAATTAATTAAACAAAAAATAAAGGTAGCTAAAGAAAAATTGATGAAGGATAAATGCAAGGAATTAGAAAAGTTGAATGAAAAACATGATAGGTTTAACATGTTTAAAAAAGTTAGAGAAGTAGCTGGTTTTTATCATAAGCAAACTCCACATACCCTAACGGATTCGTCAGTAAAAATGATAACAAAGGAACACGAAATTCGAACTACCTGGTATAATTATATAAATGAACTTTATAATGATGATAGACCCGAAGACCTGGAGACATTAGATGAAGGTGAAGGACCAGAAATACTAAAATCAGAAATACTACATGCTATAAAATTGGCAAAAAACAAGAAACCGTTGGTCCTGACAACATACCTACAGAAATGTTAAAGCTCATACATGAGGAAAACATTGGAATACTAGTCAAACTTTTCAATGATGTTTATTCGACTGGTGATATCCCTGAAGATTAGTTAAAGTCCGAATTCATATCCCTACCAAAAAAAACAACGTCCGAAAAACTGTAGCGATTATAGAATGATAAGCCTTATGAGCCACACTTTGAAAATCTTTCTACGTATCATCCACAGTAGAATCAGAGATAAATGTGAAGAAGATCAGGATGAAACACAATTTGGCTTCAGAAATGGACTGGGAACCCGGGACGCACTCATTGCACTAAATGTATTATTGCGGAAATACCGAGATCAAAGGAAAGACGTCTTTGCTGTATTTATTGATTATGAGAAGGCCTTTGATGGAGAATCAATAGAAATATGCAAAATACAAAGAGGTGTCAGACAGGGTTGTATACTGTCCCCACTGTTATTTAATTTATATTCAGATAGAATATTATAAGGAAACACTGCATAATTTGGAATGGGGTGTGAAAGTTAATGGAATTCTGATAAATTCAATCAGATATGCAGACGATACAGTTATTTTAAGTGATGATATGAATATATTACAACACCTTTTAAATGCTATTGACACAGTGGGAAGAGAGTTTGGCCTAAACATAAACTGTTCAAAAACAAAATACAAGTTATTTAGCCGTTTGGCCCATCAAGATTCACGGTTATATGTTGATGGTCATATAATTCAAAGAGTACAAAGTTTTAAATATCTTGATTACCATATTACTGAACAACTAGATCCAGATAAAAAGATAAAATGTAGAATAGAGATAGCTCGCACGACATTTTTAAAATGAGGTCATTTTTCTGTAATGATAACTTGCAACTTCAACTTCGAAAGCGCATGATTAAATGTTACATTTGGTCAGTCATCTTGTATGATGTCGAAGCATGGACATTAAAAATATCCACCATTAATCGTTTTAAGGCCTTTAAAATGTGGCTTCACAGACGTACACCGAAAATACCATGGACGGCTATGCTGACAAATGTGGCAGTCCTTAACCCTTAAACGCCCAACCTTTTATAGGTTCCATGTACGCCCAAGGGTGGGTAAAAAATGTCCACCTCGAAAATAGCTAATATATTTATTAAGAGTTGTTGAAAATGGATTAAACTTAAGAATCTTATGCTTAATAAACACAGCATCTTCTAAAATATTAATATAAACAATTTACAAACCTTACAACAAAATTACAATGTACATCAAAATTAACATACCAGTAATTCAGATTTGTCGATTTTCTCCATATTATTTCTTTCAGCCTCCTCATTGGCGGATAATTATGTAGATTATGTAATTATACATAGATAATTATATGGATTATCTTCCTACCAACGAGAAATTATATAGAAACCTTTAGTAACAAGTTTTGCCAAGGGTGTACTTTTTATGCCCATCCATATTTAACTCAAGATGCTGCTTTTATTTTCAAAAATATTGGTAGAACCAAATTAACATTCGATAATGGGCTGTCTTTTTAACAATAAATAATTTTTAAAAAAATTTAAACACTTAATAAATAAGTTACAAGGGAATACGCATTAGGTGGACATTTTTTACCCACCCTTGGGCGTTTAAGGGTTAAGAGAGCAAATGCTACCCGCGAGCTGCTTAATAACATCAAATATACAAAGATGGCCTATTTTGGACACGTAGTAAGGGGAGACAGGAGTGACCGGGAGTGGACAGGAATAAAGAAAGCAGAACAACTATTTAGAATAGCTCGAGACAGAGACAGTTTCGCTATGTTAATCGCCAACGTCAAGGGGACTTGATAGGGCACGTTAAGAAGGAGAAGTGGATAGTCCAAGGATCAAAATCTATACGATGCCGAAAGGCGCTTTTACCATTGGGGTGGTTGCCACCCCATCTAGAGGTGGAAATTTTTTATTATATTTTTACCACAAAAGTTGATAAAAACATTCATTCTAAGCAAAAAATGTTCGATATATTTTTTTGATAAAATTAATAATTTTCGATTTATTCGCTATCGAAAGTGTTAGTTCTATATCTAA
The DNA here is from genome assembly GCF_917563875.1 of Diabrotica virgifera virgifera. NCBI lineage: Eukaryota > Metazoa > Arthropoda > Insecta > Coleoptera > Chrysomelidae > Diabrotica > Diabrotica virgifera. Next base: position 233,297,900 of record NC_065449.1, read on the forward strand.
AAAATCAACGTTTTTCAATGGTATACTCATTTACGATTCACTCTATTTTTGCAGTAGAAAAAATTTTTTCAAACCAAGTGCTTGGGAATTAAATAACCTACAATTTCATATTTAAACATTTTTTCGTATCTCTGATGCTAACTTAAGTCGATCTATTTTAACCTCAGTAATATAAGGTTAAGCTATGGTCCAGTCTTTACCAAACATCCTGTATAGATGTAAAAATTTTGGTAAAAACTTCCACACAAATAATTTAACATCAAAATTAGCCAAAGAAGTTCAACCATTTTTAAGTTTTAGCGAGACACATAAACAGCAATTTTTTTTTATATAATATAAAAGGATGAAGATATTTAGATGGCTATTAAAAAATAAAGTTAGCTATACAAAAGTGAAAAGTTAAAGTTGTATTTATTTTTGTGTTCTCATTATATAAAATTAAGAAAAAAAATTGTCCAAAAAAATAAAAAAAATTCAGGGGGACAACCCCTCTTGTGACGTACTCGAATGAAAAGCAGATAACAACCTATTCTCAGTCCTGCCGAATATAGGCGTAAACTTTCATAAAAATCGGTCGAACCGTTTCGGATTAGTATGGCAACAAAAACTATGAAAAGAGCATTTTATACATATAGATGTAAAAATTTTGGTGGCTACTAAAATGACTATACAGTGCGTCCATAAAGTAACGCATAAATTCATTATTTCGTAAACCAGCGACATTAATGAAAAATACCGAAATAGGTCGATTTTTATTTTTACATTCAGATTTTTTGGTATATATATCATACTAATGACGTCATCCATCTGGGCGCGATGACGTAATCGATTATTTTTTTAAATGAGAATATGAGTCATGTGATAGCTCATTTGAAAGGGTATTCAATTCTCTATTCACTAATATAAACATTAACCTAATTATTTATACAAGGTATTCAAAAAACATTTTTTTTTTATTAAAATAATTGAGACAAAAAGAAGAATGTACGTAATTTATTTAATTCAAAATACGTTTTACTGTTGTTAGAAAACAGGAAAAAAATGTTTATTTGAGAAATAAATATGGTTTTGTGCTTAAATTCACCGTTAAAGCTGCCACCCACCTGTCGCTTGGCAGTTTGAACATTTCGTTTTAGCGAAAATCAATGTTTATTTTTCAAATAAATTTTTTTTCTGCTTACTGAGAGTAGTAAAATGTATTTTGAATTAAATAATTACATTATATTCTTCTTTTTGTCTCACTTATTTTAATTAAAAAAATGTATTTTGAACACACTGTATAAATAATTATGTCAATGTTTATATTATTGGATAGAGAATTGAATAACCTTTCAAATGAGCTATAACCTGACCCCTATTCTCATTAAAAAAAATCATCAATTACGTCATCACGCCAGATGTATGACGTCACTAGTATGATATATATGCCAAAAAACCCCAATTTAAAAATAAAAACCGACCTGTTTCGGGAATTTTCCTTAAAGTAACCGGTTTACGAAATAACGAATTTATGCGTTACTTTATGGACGCACTGTATAAAACAGTGTAAACCTTCCCTGAATTTCTACAAATAATTCAACATCAAAATTAGCCAAATCGGTCTAGCTATTCTCGAGTTTTAGCGAGACACACGAACAGCAATTGATTTTTATATATAAGATTAAATACCAATAAAAGAATATTAGTACTTACACCCCATAAAATATGGAATTTCTAATCAAATAAAACCTTGAACTTACGAAAGAATAATGACTTCAGCTTTTATTCTAACAAGAACAATTACTTTACTTCATAGAAAAAACAGCAATTTGGTAAAATGTGTACAGTATTTCAGTTATTGTTTGCGGTTAGACATTACTTGGTAATAAAAGCTGATTTGAGTGAAGCATGAAATTTTTCAAAAATGTTTCAGGTCATTTGTGGTAGTAAAAAACAAGACGAGCCTGATACTACACACATTATTCTTAAATACTTATTAACTCTGTGTCAATTTGTCGGATTCTTGCCTATACACAACGTTCAAGATAACAATCCAGCCCATCTGAGATTTAAATGGTTATCCTGGAAGATATTCTACACATTATCCTTAATTATATTTAATGCTTTTACTACTGTGTATGCTCTGTACAAAACTTTCCAATCGAAAGACATCATTACTAATTTTCGTAAGTTTTATTTTTTTTTATATATGTAGCATGAATTTATTATATACTAATAGTCCCAGACTAATTTATCCAGGCTACATCTCTTAAACGAATAGCGATTTTCGAATGGGACAAAAACTGATATATTCCATTTGTAATACACTTTAATATGGCATAGAAAATAAGAGAGAGCACCAATGCTCTCTCTCATAATATTGGCACCAATTGATGCCAAAATGAGAGAGCATAGGTTAAGATGGATTGGTCATGTTCAACGTCGAGACGTTAATCACCCAATACGAAGAATAGCTGAAGTGAAGATTCCTGGAAGGAGTAGGAGAGGAAGACCAAAGAAGACCTGGGGGGAGACGATAAGGCAGGACATATTGGTAAAGGGGATTAACATTGATATGACCCAAGATATAATTGTGTGGAGAAATGCAATTAGGGAAGCCGACCCCGCATAGGGATAAGGCAAAGAGAATGATGATGATGACTATTTGAACACGTATTAATGTTGATTCATATAAAGGAAGATCAAAATTGTATTAATAATAAGACCGATAGCAAGGACGTCTTTCATATATATCACAACTTAATACATTTTCCTTTGTTTTGTAAATGCACCATTAGCAGATATTTTAAGCCTGATGTTCAAGGAGTATCAGGCTACCAGTACTAAAGGAGGAAAAATAATGTCACAAAATTTCCTTGGGTGTTAGGTCTTTAGTGTCACTAAATTTACATTTATGGATATCTATTCATGTCTTGCGTTCATGTCATGCGTTCTTCCTTTTATGACATACGGAGTAGAATCTGTAACGCTCAAAAACTCAAAAACAACAGTGCGAGAAAAAATGCGAGTAGCTCAAAGGCGCATGGAAAGAGCGATTCTCAGCGTGACAAGAAAAAAGTCAAAATAAGAACCAAGACCTGAGGAAAAGAACATCACTGATGTAGAACGCATAGCCAAGCTGAAATGGAATTTGGCAGGTCACGTAGCGAGATTAAAACACTCAAAGTGGGCCAGAAAACTAATTGACTGGGGCCCAGGAGAAGACAAACATACCAAAGGGCGACCACCAACACGTTGGATGGAAGACATTAAACGAATAACCAAGAAATGGCAACATTACGCACAGAACTGTGGAGAGTGGCGAAAAATGCGAGAGAACTATGTCCAGCAGTGGACGGAAGAGATTGCATTATGATTATGAGGATTATTCAAGTCTGATGATAGTAACGAGATAATATGAGGCCATGAGAGCCAGAGTGGCCTAATTGATTTTAACATCACTTTACATAATTAAAGAAAATGATCAGAAGCTATCAATGTCCCGTTGTTTTAGTAGTTTTATGTTGACCAAGAATCATTATTGGTCAACATCATCATCATCATCATCATGGCTTGTTCACTCCTGGCGGAGTGTTTGCCGCCCTTTTGGGCTATCTGATTCATTTATTGCGGAGAATCAGTCCGCTGTCTTTTATTATTATAGCAGCGTATGTGACTTGGCCCTGTATACAATTTTCCTCCATTCTTTCCGGTCCTTACAGCGCTCCTTCCAATTGTAAATTCTCAGCTTCTTTCTGTCTCCTAAGACTTGATCTCTCCATCTTGTTTTGGGTCGTCCCTTTGGTCTCTTTGTTGTTGGTCTCCAGCCAGTTATTCGCTTTAGCGTAGAGTCTGGGTTAGCTCTATCTGTGTGTCCCAGCCATCTGAGCCTTTGCGCCTTCACGAACTTGATTATGTCTTCACCCTGGATGACTTCTTTAATTTCTTCATTGGTTAGTCTTCTAAATTCGCTTACACTTGTCCTCACCGGTCCCATTATTCGTCGAATTATCTTTCTCTCTAAGATTTCTAACCTTATTTCATCTTTTTGTGTTAGTCACATCGTCTCTGCACCATAGGTGATCACTGACCTCTGATTGCAGTCTTGTAAATTTTTAATTTGGTTGTCTTACCAATGTGCTTTTCTTTCAAGAATTTTTGGTAGTTCCAATAGGTTTTATTACCCAGTAGGATGCGTTCATTTATTTCATCCGTTCTATCATTTCTGCCATTCACCATCACTCCCAAGTATTTGAAACGGTGTACGCTTTCAAATGTATATGCACCAAGCTTGATTTCTTTCTCGATGTTCGTATTCTCTCTTGAGCTATTGAAGTATTTCGTTTTGCTTTTGTTTATTACCAGTCCTCTCTTCTTTGCTTCTTTATCTAGTATTAATATTATATTCTGCGTGGTTTTCAAATCTCTAGTAACCAGTGCAATATCGTTTGCATACACTATCAGTTGGGCTGAAGATTCGATAATAGTTCCCATAATTTATTATTATCCAGATTTAGCCATACGGCTCACACTCCCTCTAAGGGGAAAATTGACTCATCCCAGATACCTACGGTATCAAAAGGATTGAGCTCTGGTGGGACTCTTTCCGTGTTATCGAGCCCTAGGTGACTTGGTATGCAGGTGTATCTCCCAAAAATTTTCGTACACATCTGGCCGTTGCGAGTAGTACAGCTTTCTGCATGGTCTTGTAAAGATGTTCATTTAGACCCAGCCTTTTTATGCTTTCGAGGAGGTTCTTCGGAATGACTCCAGTAGTAGACATAACAATAGGTATCGTCTGGGTACTTTGCATTCTCCATTGCCTTCGTATTTGAATTTCTAGATCTCTGTACTTGGCGATCTTTTCAGTAAATTTACTACGTAGATTATTGTTGTTAGGTATCGCCACATCAATTAGTGTTGTTTGTCTTGTTAATTTATTAACTAGTACGAGATCTGGTCTATTATGTGCCACTGTTTGGTCTGTGAGCACAGTGCGGTCCCAGTATAGCTTGTAGTTGCCATCCTCAAGCATACTCTCAGGGACGTATTGATAATACGGGAGATGGTCCGTTTGGAGAAGTCCCAGCTTGATAGCTAATTCTTGATGAAGGATTTTTCCCACTGCGTCATGCCGTTCCTTGTATTCAGTTGCAGCAAATGCCTGGCAGCCCCCTGTAAGATGTTGGATGGTTTCTTGGGCTTGACATCCATATCTGCATCTGTCGTTTTGAACCTGAGGGTCTTTGATGATATATTTCAGGTAGTTTCTGGTTGGTATAACCTGATCCTGAATGGCCAGTAATGAACCCTCCGTTTCAGGGAACATCTTTCCTGATGTCAACCAGTAGTTCGACGCTATATTGTCGACATAATCTTGGCTGACCTCATTGGGATGTCGCCCGTGCAAAGGTTTACCCATCCAGGCGCGCACTTTTTCGTCCTTAGTAAGGTGGTTTATGCGCAGTTCTGCTTCCCTCAGTTTGATCGGTGTTGTGTCATCTACTGCGCAGATAGCGCGATGTAGAGTAGATGTCTCAGCCTGCATCTGAAAATAAGTTCTTAAATTAGCAATTTGTTTATCTAATTGCTCACCTATATCCATAAGTCCTCTTCCTCCTAAATACCGGGGTAATGTCGTTCGTTCTACTGCACTTTTAGGGTGGTGTTTTTGTGCCTTTGTGAGGTGTGTTCGTACTTTTCGCTGAAGATTCTCTATATCCGTTTTTGTCCACTTAACAATACCAAATGAATAGCTAAGCGCGGAACAAGCGTAGGTGTTTAGTGCCTTAAACAAATTTTTACTGTTAAGCTGTGAACGAAGCAGCTGTTTTACCCTTCTTATAAACTCAATAGTTATCTCAGTTTTCATTTGCTTATGGTCAATTTTCCGCGCCTGCTTTACTCCAAGATATTTGTACATATCGTTGTCGCCCATGGCCTCGATGTTCTGGCCATTTTGCATATCAAATCCACCGGGCTGTACCTTTCCTCTGACTATATTCAAAACACGGCACTTGTCTAGACCGAACTGCATACTAATATCATTAGAAAATGTTTCTACAGTTTTTAGCATCTCTTCTAGGTGTTCTCGAGTGGAAGCCATTAATTTCAAATCATCCATATACAACAGATGATTGAGCTTCGCTAGCACAGTATTATTGCTTTTAATGCTAAAACCTGAGTCGGTGGAGTTTAATAGCTGGGAAAGGGGATTCAAAGCTAAACAGAACCACAATGGACTCAACGAGTCTCCTTGAAATAGGCCCCGGTTGATTGCGATATTTTCAGTTTCGATATTGATTTCACTAGGTATTTGGAGGTGAATTTTAGTCTTCCAATCTCTCATTATATGCCTTAAAAAGGTAACCATGTTATCATCTACTTTGTATATTTTCAATATATCTATTAGCCATTCATGCGGTACTGAATCAAAGGCCTTTTTATAGTCAATAAAAGCAGTAAAAAGGTTCCTTTTTTTAGTGAATGCCTGGTTAGAAATGACTGAGTCGATGATAAGCTGTTCTTTGCAACCCATGGAACCCTTAGCGCATCCTTTCTGTTGAGGCTCTATGATATTGTTTAGAGCACAGTGTTGGTAGATACGCCGGGTTACACAGGATGTGACCAATTTATACAAAGTTGGAAGACAAGTAATTGGGCGGTACTTGGATGGATCTTGGGTGTTATTTTGATCCTTGGGTATTAAATAAGTAGTTCCCTGAGTTAGAAATGATGGTAATTCCTGAGGATTAGAAATAACATGATTGATTAATGTTGATAAGCACTCATGAATACTCCAAAACTTTTTAAGCCAGAAGTTCTGAACTCCGTCTGGTCCAGGAGATTTCCAGTTATGAAGCTCTTTGATGATATTTGAGACTTCTTCAGTCGTGAATGGTTCGTAGTTAGCAGTGACGTAGTGGTGACAGTTGTGCGTCGTATCTTCTATCCAGCTAGCATTTTTGTTAAAAGCAGCTGGTGTGGAAAGTTGATTTCCCCAAAACTCATGAATTTCTTCTTGGCTTGGGTAAGACTTGTCGACACTTTCTACGGTGGAATTGAGTTTTCGGTAGAACGCCTTCTCAGAGTTCTCAAAAAGTGCATTGTCACATTTTCGGTTGTTACTAACTTTATACCTTCTTAATCGTCCTGAATAGACGGAGAGTTTTTGTTTTAATGTATCCAGACACTGTTGGGGTGTGTTATTTTCTGGATCGTATCTCGAGTGTCTTGCAGTGCTCCGCATTATTTCTTCAGTTTTTTTAATGACTTTTCTACTTGTTACACCTCTTATATATTCTGTGACTTGACCAATATCCCTACGCAGTAATTCAATTTTTCCGAGAAGTCTTTTTTCCCAGGGTGCAATTCTGTTACCAGTCCTTCCGTTATTAGTACCCCGTCGTGTTCTGATCTTAACGCCCATTACATTGGCAATTGCTGTAGCTGCACAGTAGATGAGCATATGCAGATATTCCAATGTGTGGGCTTCTACGACATAATTGGGTAGGACTTCAGTATTCACAATTTGTAACAGGGCACCTAGTTTCTTACAAGAGTTTATTCGTGGTAGCGGTGGTCTGCTAAGTGGATTTGTTCCATTAAACTCTTGTACGGCACGAGCCATTTCGTTTTCTAGACTATCGCGCAACTCGTTGTTTTCCTGCTGTGTATTGTCAGGCTGAGTTTCTGGTATGGGAATCTCAGGAATCTGCTCATCAAGGATTTCATTAGGGACTTGATCTAAAACTAGCTCTTGGTTATTAATCTCCCGTTCGACTTCGCTCTTGATCGTATTGCGTCTAGTCTCTGGGATAAGGTTGTTTCTTATGATTACCCGGTATTGATCTGATACTCTTTGCTCCGATACTTGAATATCTGGGTACTCCCTGCAAAATTCGGCATACAGCTGTTGTCTGTAGCCGATGGTTTCTTGACCGAGGTTTGTCACCTTATAATAGAAGCGCAAAATGCTTTCGTTAATAGACACAGTCCATTTCATGCGCTGCCTCGGTCGTCCCGCTTGAGTGAGCGCCGGCTGATGTTCCGGCGCAGCACCTTCAGCGAGTGGAGCTCTTGCTGTTGTTTGGCTCGCTTGTGGTTGTTGTTCTTGTTGTTGGGCTGTAGCTGTTTGTGTGACAGGGGCCCGCCTCCTCAACACCCTGCCACCGACGTCCCGCATGCTGTCACGTCCAGCGTCGGCTCCAGACGTGCCCTGGCGATCCCCAGGCAGCGGCCCTAAACATAAACTATTAGTCTCCATTCTCATGGGTGTGCATTTTATACCTACTGCCAGGTGTCAGTTTTTGTTCCACGGCAAGTATTCCTGCTACTCTCTGGGTATTGGCGCTACGAATACCCAGAAAGCATCCCCCATTCGCAGGGGGCCGCGCCTGATAGAAGAACTGACATAAAACTCCCACAGGTTATTATTATTATTATTATTATTATTATTATTATTATTATTATTATTATACAATAATATCGAGCCAAAGCAGAGCTTATATGGCTCAAAGTACAAAAATAATTGTAGGTCTTAAACTAAATAATATAACATAAAACAAGTTCTTACAAAATAAAAATTAAATTAAAGTAAATATTCAAAAGAATTGGTTTTCATAAAAGTTGTTACAACAATAGCAAATTAAAAAAGATACAAAAACTAGAAAGTAAGTATACCTAAAAATCACAAATTTTTTTTTGTCATAAAAAAAACATAAAATATATCCTTATATTTTACAACAACTATTTAACAAAAATTGCTAACATTACACATACAATGTCCAGTTAGTTCTCATCAAACCTGTTTTTGAAACTATTTAAGCTAATAGCCCCTACGATGTCATCACTTAAACTGTTCCATTTATCAAAAACTCGATTTACCAAAAAGTTTTGCCTTACAGTAGTTTTAAAAGGTTCCTTTTTCAATTTATAGTGATGACCTCGTAGTCTAGCATCTTCGCTGATATTAAAAAAATTCGATGTTCCCCAAAATTCTCTCCTAAGAATTCTGTAAGTAGATATTAAATCACCTTTCTCTCTTCTATGAGTCAATGGAGACAACTTAAGCTTTCTTAATCGAGTTTCATAGCTTAATCTTGCATAATTAAAAGGTAGCTTAGTAGCTCTTCGTTGTACTCCTTCTAATAAATTAATATCTCTTTGTAAATGAGGTGACCAAACAGATACCGCAAGTTCCAGGTGAGGTCTGACATAACTTTTATAGAGTTTCAAAAACAAGTCTGGAGACATTCTAGGAAAAGCTTTTGATATGAGGTATAAAGCAGAGTTAGCTTTACCGACTACTTTTGCTGTTTGAGTAGACCAGCTTAACGTTTGGTTGACCGTAACGCCCAAATCATTACCTTCCTGTACCGATTTCAGAGGAACTCCATCCAAAAAATATGTTATATGTGGAATATTACATCCACATTGAACAACACAACACTTACGCGAATTTAATGGAATAGCCCATTTCATGCTCCATTCTGATAGCTGATTAAGGTCACTCTGAAGAGTATTAACAATATCGGGACAGTAATATAACTTTAAATCGTCGGCATATGAAACTGATTTTGACTGCCATCCGCACGTTAAATCAGATACGTACAACAAAAACAGAATAGGCCCTAATATTGATCCCTGAGGGACACCACTGGCTACCGCACGTGGAACACTGCAGTCATTTTCCACTTTGACCGAAAAAGTTCTTTCAGAGAGGAAGTTTTCTAACCACAATACCAACTCACCACGCACGCCGTAATGTTTTAGCTTCAGCATTAATTTTTGTATGGGTACCTTATCAAATGCACGGGAAAAATCTATATAAATAATGTCAATCGGTTCATATCGGTCCAAAGATAAAGTTCATTCATTAAGAGAGTGAAGAAGGTTGCTAGTTACAGAACGGTTCGGCAGAAATCCGTGTTGGGAGACTGGAATAACATTATGCTATAACCAAAAGGATATTAATTTATTAGCTATTAATTTTTCCATTATTTTGACTGATGTTGGTGGAACTGTTACTGGGCGATAATTAGACGAAAGGAGTTTATTTCCACTTTTATATATCGGTGTTACTATACCAGATTTCCATGAAGCTGGTATTGAATTTGTTTGCAAAGATTTGGCCAATAAAGCTGCCATAGGAGCCGCTAAACTATCTGCACAATTATGATATAACAATGGTGAAATATTTTCCAATCCAGGAGACGCAGTAGTCTTTAAAGAACATAATACCTCTCTAACCAATTCAGTAGAGATGTCAATTGTTGATAAACTCTCCATTATTCTATCAGTAGTGGGCAAACCTGAAAACGCAGCATCCGTGTCAACTGTAAAAGCAGTGGAAAAAGTCTCAGCAAATAACTCACAAACCTCTTCTTTTAAACATATTTCACCATTAGATTTTTCTAATAAAGGAATACCAGTTTTTGTACAGAATTTTGATCTAACGTATTTGTAAAAAGATTTGGGACCTCTGGAGCTAACTCTGTTTTCATAATTATTTCTCGATAATCTCAACTCCTTTGTCAATCTATTGGAAAATTGTCTATGTGTAAGTATGTTTTCTTCCGATGGATTTTTTCTTACCCTTTTCCATAAAATGTTTTTTTCTTTAGTCATTGCGATCAGTCGGTTATCGATCCAAGGGCTTCTGGGATTAGTCCTAATAGTGTACTTTGAAGAACATTTATCAATACCTTTATATATAATTTCTTTATATTTATTCCAAGAATCATTACATGAACAATTATCTAAATCCGGCCAAATTACTTCTCTAAAATAGTGATTTAATTTAACATAATCTATTTTACTAAACTCTTTAACAATTTTTTCATTAATTGCTCCAGTAATGTCCAATTGAGCTTGTGTCTGAAGAACTACATGGTCCGAAATACCTATTGGTGAAAGATAATGAATTTCACTGATAAGTTCTTCCTCAGTAGTGATTATCAAATCTAAAATCGAAGGTGTATTACCTTGACGATATCTAGTAGGTTCTTTTACCAATTGGTTTAGATTGGTTTGAAAAAATAAATTGTAAAATGGAACACTCGGATTATCTCCAATAAGCGGAGTTTGAACTGGCCATTTTAAATCCTTAAAATTGAAATCTCCACAAATTATTAAATTTTCTTTTTCTCTACTACATTTTTCAATAAATTCACACATTGATTTGGTAAGAGTAAAAGACATGTTTGGTTTATAGATAACAAGGAGGTGCAAAACAACTTTATTAGGAAAGATAATTTTAAACATAAGAGATTCTATACCTTCCAGATTATAACTTACAGTACTTATCTTAGATTTTTTAAAGAAGGTCTCCTGAAAGTAGACACATACTCCGCCACCTACACGATCAATGCGATCTTTACGATAAATTGAATAGCCATTAAGTTTTACAAAAGAATTAGGTATTCTGGGACTTAACCAGGATTCTGTTACAGCAAAAATATGAATATCGGGATTAGAAGATGAAAATGACAAAACATCAGCGAACTTAGCATGTAAAGAAGCAATATTAGTATAAAAAATATTTATTGTTGTCAAATTTATTCGTTTTTTGCGGTGGGTTGTTGGTTAGTACTAACAATGGTTGGAATCTTATTAATATACCTTATCGTTAGATCCTTATCTAGTATTTTTCGTTTTTCCAGTTCCTCTCGCACTTTATGTAAATAGTTAATCTGATATTTAGTTAAATCATCCTTTAAAACAACTCTAGAAAATTGGGTACCTAGCAACCTCCTCTTATTTCGTAACATAAACAAGGGACTATCATTATCTAAAAATTTAACTTTTACAGGCCTAGGCTTATTATTGCTAACTTTTCCAATTCTAAAAACGGACGCAAATGAAGGATTTCGCGGTTTTATTGTATCTATAATCGTGGAAACTGTGGATACATCCTCCGCCTCCTTATCATCACCTTCTGGTTCTGGTAGATTATACAAAATTAGGTTAAACGATTTCTGATGACGAGCAATTGATTCCTGAACACAGTCCTCGAACTCCATTGGGCTAGTTCTCGAAGACTGTTCCAAAACCTCAAGACGCTCCTCAATCGATGCAAATCTATCTGACAACTTAGAAATTTATCAACTTATTTTCGAATGTACAGCAACCGTTACAGACGATTCTTAGTGACTTTGATTTTGCCCTTGTTATTCTTATAACCTCCTCCTGTGCAATATCTAGACATTGAATATGAATCGGTAAATTGCACGACATACAATTAAGCGTATTCTTATTGTCAACAATCGACCACTTACAATTTGGACATTTGTTCATCTTTTTTGGGATTCTGAAACTTGACTGGCCTAATATGTGATTACTGGTAATGACTTCTAAAATTCCGGTTCTATAAGGTACAGGTACAAGTACGACTATAGCAGATAATTAATTGATTGGCTGACTTACCTGTTAAGGAGGGACAATCATAATTGTCCTATCTTGCATTTCGAACATTTGTACTTATGGTAGTGGTCTTTTCGGGCCGCTGATCACAGTTTAAAGAAGCAGAAGAAGAAAAAGAAGATTATTAAGCTTCTTGACAAGTGACGTCCGCGCATCACTGTTTTTTTTTATTTTATTTTTATCGCACAAGACATGGGTGGGTTCAAAAGAATCAATGGGGGGGAGCGTACAAATGTTCGAAATGCAAGATAGGACAATTATGATTGTCCCTCCTTAACAGGTAAGTCAGCCAATCAATTAATTGTCCTTCACATAACATTTCGAACATTTGTACTTATGGTAGGCTGTTGAAAGATTAAACAATATTGTGCGATAAATAAACAAAAGTACATTGCAATCCAAAAATGAATAGTACTTAGCAATTTTTTTTTTTTTAGAAACTTTACAAAAAATATATACATATGTATACCTAACTAATATATTAGAGCAATTATTAATTAAGATTCATGTTTATATTTTAATTATATGAGATGTGTACTTTCAACCAGGTACAAATAAACATAATAAGAAAATTAATGTTCTTACTAATATTAGTAACCTACTTAGTAATTACAATTACATACAATTACATGGACGCACCAGACAATACGGTTTTGCAAAGAGTCCGTAATCTTTTGCTAGAGGTTTATTATAAAAAATATTGAATACTTGAGAATTTTCTGTCCATCTCGCCGTCTCTCTAATATCTTCTATAATCCAGTTCTAACTCCCGCTGAGGTAGATGCATGTCTGACACTATACACTTTAAAAATATTAGTGTCTATATTTTTAATTTAAAAAAATGTTATATCTATCTAATCAACGCCTGGGTAGATGTTGCTTTATACGCCTCCTTTTTTTTTGTTTTTAGTTATAAACAAATTGTCTTCCGAGTGAGGACGAATGTTTTAGAAATCTCTAAACACTCTCAACTGTGTTTTTTGTTTTAAATAGGTTGATATTTGTTTATTTATTATTATTATTATTATTTTTTGGGGAAGTCTTTATCCTATGTTATATCAAAATGTCAATTTTATCTTGATCCATGAAAATATTCTGAATTTTTATTAGGTACAGGGTTTGCAACCTCTGAACTGAAGTGAGTGTAATCAACATTACAAGTTTGTAAGTAAGATCTTTCAGGGAAAGGCTTGTGAGACGAAATAATGTTTCTAAATAAAGTAATACTGGTAGAGGGTCCCAAGTTAATTAATATTTGGGCAATTAAGGTTTGAGGTTATATATACATTTGTAAAAAAATTTAAAAATGTTTTTATAATATTCTAGGATATCTTCTATCAACGCCAATGCAGCACTGTGAATGATAATACGAGCTATAATTATAATCCGGTTCTACGATAGATTTAATAAAATTAAAATTTGATAATTCATAAGCAAAATGGTTATTATTTTATACTAAACCGTCACCATCTCTTGAAAACTGTATCATACAGATTTAGTGATTTGTTGTAATAGATGGGATGGAATCCTCAGGAATGCCTTTTCTTAAAAAGCTTGCCTGACAAGAATATGGAAACCCAAAGGATGTCCTGGTTATAAAACCCCAAAAAAAAATTCTAGATTAAATTTTTATCAGGTCCATAATTATCTTTTTGGTTGTGTAAGGTATGGTGGTCAAAGGTTGTGTACCAAGGCTGAAAAACATAAAATTTAAATCCATGCCAATCTAGAGTTAAGGCATTGGCTTTCTCTGATCCGGGGTCAGGGTTCAAAATTGCATACCTTGCACATTTTTTTTTAGGATATGTGGCAAACATATCGATTTCTGGAATAAGAAGCTGCTCAAAAATTATAGTAACACAATTATCACTTAAAGAATACCTACTCTGTTTCTATTTTTAAAGATCTTGATTCCGAGTCAGGCAAAAGCATTTTTTTTACTGCTACAGATGCAAAAATAATTTTTAAATTCCTATTTTCACAGAATTATTAAACTTATCTGCAAATGTTGAGTACTGTACACTACCCATCTTGTTAATGCAAGACACAGCTGTTGCGTTATTTATTCCTAGCAAAATGTTACAATTCCTATATTCGTTGAAAAAGGATTTCAAGCCACTATATGCTGCTAGTAACTGAAGTATATTTATAAGTAGTTGTTGTTCATGACTCCAAAAACCATGAGTTTTGTTATCAATGCAGCATACCCGCCATGCTAAAAGATATATGCATCGCAAAATATTTCAAGTACATAATTGGATTATTTTATATTTTGCTCACTAATTGGTATGTTATTTAACCACCAATTGTAATCATTTTTAAGTATTTAGGTATGGTCATTTTAGTGTTATAACTATTAGTTTAAGAAAGAGGCTACTTTTCTTTTGTATTTATTTATATATTGTTTTTTTTTTAAGTATAATTTTCCATATTTAACTTCCATAAATGGACGAACTGTTACAAACTGACCGATTAAGGCTGCAAATGATCTTATTTTACATGTACTTTTATTTTTGATGTTCTGAATACTATTAGATTTTTTTTTTGTCAGCAGGTGCAAAATATATCAGGTTCGAATCAAACGTAAAACCAAGAAAAGTTATGTTTTGTGGGGGTGAAAGTATACTTTTCCTTTTTTTTATTTATAGTAAATCCCAAGCAGAAAAAACATAGAAAATGTTTAAACAATATTGTCTTTACATTTTAAATATGATTTTGAAATTGGTAAATGGTCCTCTAAAAAATTGACAAAAGTAAAGCCTCCTGTTATTAGATTATTTAGGGCTGGTTTTAAAGTTTTTGTAAATATAAATGCCGAGATATTATTCAAACCAAACGGTAAACAGTTTAATTAATATAAAAAAGTTCTGTACTTAAATTTTAAATATTTTTTAGAATTTTAATGAACAGGAATAGCAAAATAGACAACTTTTAAATCTATTTTTGCCATAACCCTTGAAAATGAGCTTGAGGACTGACCTATTATAGTCTTCCAGCTTAAAATATGTGGCTTCTATAACGCAATTCAATTGTTTTAAATTCAAAACAAAATCTCTGATTTCCGTCTTTTTAGGCACAAAAAACTACGAAAAATAAATTGTCTTTTTGTATGTGAAGAAGGAGAAATAGTCATTTTTAATTACTTTTCAAGTAATTTTTTTTTTGTCATACGACCAGTTTGGGTCTATGAGAACTTTTGGTGCTCTCCCTTCAGAGGGCGTTGTTTTAAATAAAATATTAAAACCTTAGACCAAACTCAAAAATTTCTTATCTGAAGTAATCCCTTTCAATATTTTAATACAGTTAGCCATATTACCCTATTAATTTTTATTGACATTTAGTATGACATCCTGGTTGTTCTCATTTGCTTTTGGTACTGCTGTCTGTTCGATTGTTTGCATCTCGATGCTAGTAGAGGGTGATTTGAGTACTGACTTTGTCCAATTCTTGGTCTGCTCAAGGTTGGATTGAAGTTTAAACGCTGCTGATTAAAGTTGCTAGATTCTGAAAGAACTCTTGATGGATGCTGAGTGGAAACAGCAGCTTGGCTTTGTGGTATATAGTCTTTGGATAAACAGTGGTCTTTTGTGGCTTCGTAATGACTTCGAGATGACTTAATAAGGCTGATTTTGTATCTTTGTTTAATATTTTTGACAAAACCAAACAAAAAATTATTGTAAGTACACTTACTAACTTTGTAATATTAAGGTAGAGGATAAAAATCAATGCAGAATGTGCAAAAAGTAGTTAAATATATTTTATTCTATTCTAAACTTCTGGGCTACTATAAGTAACTCTGCGAAATAGGAGTAACTCAAAATAAAGATTTTCTGGGCTACTAAAAAAAGTACCCTCTTCTAGTTTTATTGTTTGAGGACAAACCAAACAAACATTTAATGTAAGCAGTTAACTTACTACCCTCGTAATATGAAATCTAGGCAAAATGTGCACAAAGTAGTTGAATAAATACATTTTATTGTATTCTAAACTTCTGGGCTACATTAAAGTACCTCGGAGAAATAGAAGCAGATAAAATAATCATAAAGATTGTCTGGGCTGCTAAAAAGTACCCTCTGCTGTAATTTTATTGTTTGAAGACAAACCAAACAAAAAGCTTGGTGTAATTAAACTTGCTTGTAATCTTAAATCGAAGTATAATTTACAAAAGTAGTGAAATAAATATAATTCTATTGTATTCCAAACTGCTGGGCTACTGTAAAAATACCTCTGAGAAATAGAAGCAGATAAAATGATCATAAAGATTGTCTAGGCTACTAAAAAATACCTCTGCTCTAGTTTTATTGTTTGAACACAAAACCAAACAAATAATTTAGTGCAAGTAAACTTGCTTGTAACGTGAAATCGAAGTAAAATTTACAAAAGCAGTTAAACTAATATATTTTGTTCTATTCTAAACTTCTGGACTACTGTAGAGTACCTCTGAAAAATAGAGGCAGGTCAAATAATCATAAAGATTTTTTGGGCTGCTTAAAAGCACCCCTGCTCTAATTTTATTGGTAAACCCTTTATTTTGTTCTATTTTAAACCTTTGGGCTATAATTTTATTTTTAAATCCCTAATAATGTAGTCTGTATTACTTTGGGCTACCTTAAGGTATCCTTATTGACACAAACAATATAAATTTTTGCATAATATCATGTCTGTCGGACATTTTGCTACAAAATAAACATTAATGGAAAACCAGTGCAGTGTGGCAACATAGCGCCTGTTATATCTCTGTGTGTTTTGACAAATACTATTGACGTTTTGAGTATTTCGAATAGGGTAGAAGGCGAGATATAGTAACTATGACAACAGAGAAAATATATTAATAACAACAAAAAAGGACCCCAAGTTTGAATTTGGTTAAAATTGTCATTTCGTAAATATTAAATATTTATAGTTCGATCTATTCACACATAATTTAATTTATCTAACATAAAATGATTCAAAAATATCTTATAAATAACTTGGTCTTTTGGGATAAAACCCAAAAATATCATATAAATACCTTAACTCTACCAGTTTCTGTTGCAAATTTTCATATTTCCGCCTCTTTCGGGATACACAATTATTCTCTGATGACTTTTGTGGTATTTTAAACACTGTCTAATAATTTTTATAAAACTATTTGGAAAGCACTTGTGATCAGTACACGCACAGAAAAAAAAACAGTAATGCGCGGACGTCACTTGTCAAGAAGCTTAATAATCTTCTTTTTCTTCTTCTGCTTCTTTAAACTGTGATCAGCGGCCCGAAAAGACCACTACCATAAGTACAAATGTTCGAAATGTTATGTGAAGGACAATTATTGTTTTTATAATAATATCACTTGATACTTATATGTATAGTCGTAAATAATTGAAGAAACCACAATAAATATACTTGGGATGAACTCACCCTTTTACTGTAATATGCGTTTCTTATCACTTATTACTTTTGATTACTCCAATATTAATTTTAATTGAAAAAAACCACTCTTTTTACGAGAATTATACACAGCGATATAAATACGTTCAATCGCTTTAACGACCTTTTAACGAGTCCCCAATTTTGGCTGTTCTTACTGCCCCCTCTATGGCAATGTTAGATAATGTTGTTGACAGGGAGTCTTCCTATCTGACACCTACCTCCTATTGTACTTCATCTGACGGGCCTTCCCTTGTTAAGATTCGTGCCTTGGATTCCTTCATCGTCATCTTCGTGAGACTTACTAGTTTTCCTTGAATGCCTAGTTGATTCATATAATTAATTAGCTCATTCCTTATTACACTGTCAAAGGCTTCCTTGTAGTCAATAAACAGTATAATATGTAGATCTAGTCCGTGCTCGTAACTTTTTTCGACGATTTGTTTTACAATGTGTATTGCATCTATTGTTGACTTACCTTCTCTGAATCCATGTTGGTATTCACTGATTTTTGTTCTCGTCTCTTTTTCTATTCTTTTTCTGATCAAATTAGTTAATATTTTGTACATTGTATTTAATAGCGTGATTCCCCTGTAAATCGTGCATTTCGTCTTGTCGCCTTTTTTAGGGATTGGTGTTATCAGACCGCAATTCCAGTCGTTCGGCATGCGTTCTTCTTCCCATATTCGTTCTATCAGCTTGTGGACTCTGTGGGTTAGTTCCTCTTCCCCTTTCTTGAAGAACTCATTTATAATGTCGTCTTGTCCTGCTGCTTTCCTTGTCTTTAATCTGTTTATGGTCGCCAATAATTCGCTGTATGAGGGAGGCTCTGATTGTTCTTCATTCCTATTTTCTGTTTGTTCTTCATTTTTTGCAATTTCAGCATCGTCTTTCATTTTGAACATTTCTCTATAGTGTGTTTGCCATTCCTTTTTTCCAATATTTGCCGGTATCTTTTTCTTATTTTATGCTTTTATGTGTTTATATAGTCTTGCATTATCATTACTATTAGCTTCGAGTTCCAGCAGTTCTGATCATTTTCTTTGATTATGTAAAGTAATGTTAAAATAAGTTAGGTCACTCTGGGTCTCATGGCCTCATAATATTACGATTAATTAAATAAATTTTAGCAGATATTGGTGATTCTGGACCATAGACTACTCCAAGTAAGTCCAAGTTACCGAAATATTTTCTGATAAGTTTGAAAGTTTATCATTTAAGCGTACTATTAATGTAACTGTCTTCCTCTTTTGTTGCCTATTCGTTTTGAATATTGGCGATCATTCTGGCCATAGTTATTTTATTAACTAATGTTTTAAAGAGATTAGTTGTTGTTGTTGTATCATATCGTATGTATCATATATGCATCATATTATATCTTTTTCAGTGACACCTATTGTTTGTGGAACTATCGTTGGCTCCTCAATAACCTCTGTCTGCATTGCAAAAAAATGGAGGAAGTTTATGTTGGCACTATCTAGCGTTGAAGTTGATTTTATAAGAAAATATGGTGCTCCTCGCCATTTGAAAAGAAATATAAATTTAATGATAATTGTTTATTTTGCAGTTCTCTTACGTAAGTATTCAAAGTAACAATAGTAGAGCTAGCATTCAGACTAGCATATTATTGTATTATCGTGTATTTTCTCAATTGCCTTTTCCTTTATTTTCATTTTTAACTCATATGCAGTATGTCCCTCTAAGTTGGAACCATATGGAAAACTTTTTTATTATTAGTTTTACGAAAAAAAGTTATTCTTCATAAAAAGCTCTGCATGCTCTAAAACCTGAGATTAAACCATCAAATATCAAATTTTATGAATATTATACGAGGTATGTCAAAAAATATGAATTTCGCTTAAAAGTAAAGTAGCTTTATTTTTCACAATATTGAAAATTGTTATTATGAAAAGTTGTTTGAAATTAAGAACTATATTCTAAAATGCAATTACATCATTATATGAAACTCAGGCATGTGTACGAATACAAAACCACCGGGCAGACTTTTTCAAAATTTCGCAGGGAATAAAGCAGGGAGATGGGTGGCCCCAACATTGTTTAACCTGGCACTGGAGAATGCGGTTAGGCAAATGCAAATTGGACGAGGAAACCTACTGACCAACCGAACGGTTCAACTGGCCGCTTATGCCGATGATATTATTATTATGAGTAGAACATCAACAAGAGCACAGGAAACGCCGAGGAAATTCACCCCTATTGGGGATGAAAAAAATATATGTCCAAAATAAGACCGGAAATGGATAAACTGCCTAATTTTAAGTAACTTTTGTTCTATAGAGCTTTTTCGCCAAGTTAATACTTCGAGTTATTTCCGTGTGAATATGTTCATTTTTCAACAAAATAACCACTTTTTTAAACGATTTTTCGCCAATAACTCAAAAAGTAAATATTGTGCCGAAAAAAATATTCTTAGCAAAAATATAGCCTGTAAAAAAGTAAAAAAATGGTTTACGCTTGAGGTCTCTGGACCTCGTAGAACCAGAGTTATAGCCAATGAAAAATAGGTTCATATTCGCCAAATTTCAAATGGAATATTTCAACGAGAAATATCCAAAAAATAAAGCACTTTTTGAGGAAAACTCATTATAACTTTTTTAAAGTATTTAAAATAGGCTTTACTTCTGCTTTTATAACAAGTTTCTAGCAACAAATGTAAGCAAGTTACGCTCAAAATAAATTTGGTCCCTTTTGTTCTGGTAAAAAATCAAGAAGATCACCCCCTAATTAGCAACTTAAATGAAATTAATCGTTACCGCTTCACAAATTAGTTTACTTGAACTGTGGAGATGCGAAATTCACATTCTCCAAATTTTCATATTTTAATTTATGTATATCAGTGAATTCGTCTTTTCATGGCGAATCGAACCGTGATAATATTTTGAACCAAAACTCACATTTTAATATCGAAAAACCATACTGAAAATGAAGTTCTGAAACAAGTCACATTATCCAACATATGATTTGCAGCAAAATTAACATTCTCCAATTCGACCAATCAGAGTGCGTATGGCGCATCACGTGATTGTCATCATTCTGATGATGTTTTGTCAACGGTTTTTTGAACCTCACCTCACTTGTTGCATTTACATGTGCTTGTTAAGATTGATTAATGCTTTTATGATTATGATTTAAATAATACGACTTTTATTACTAGTAAATAAACTAAATTATTGGTACATAATGGATGAACTAGTAGAGCCCTCGACTGGTGAAACAAGAAAAAAGGAAATAAGTCCCGAGAAGTGGAAACGAAACAAATCTGAATTAGCAAGGTTAGTTGTTAGTAGTATACAGTCTAAAAAGTCTAAACATCATAACTAACATTATCCATGAGATTTTGGTGCAAAACTCACAGTTAACCACATTTTGGTACAAAACGCACATTGTCTGAATTTTAAATTAAATTTACGAAACAATCTTCATTAAATAATACACCCATAAAGTTTAGGCAAACAGTTTCTATCACAGCAAAGTTGCTACACAAAAAAAAATTTAAGGATTTATACCATGGTCTTCAATATTAAATAGTTTTTCTCATTTTTCCGAAAGTTGAGAAACGTGGAGAATGTGAATTTTGCATCTATACCATTCACTTATGTTGTGTTTATATGATCTGTAAGTTTCATGGGTTTAAAGTGCTTATTTTTGAAAAAAATTTGGTTTTAAGTCAAATTATTAAAAACTTTAATTTTGAAAAAATTTTTTTTTCAAAATAACTTAAAAATTGTTAGAGATACCAAAAATCTCAAAAAACAAAAAAAGTCAGCATTGTTTTTCTGAATATCTTGTATTTTTTTGTTTTTATGTAAGACAAAAATTGATTAAGATTTGATATTTCTAAATTTGCATACACTCGTGATCAGTGACTCTTTCAAGCCCTTTTAACTACAGCCCTTTCAAAAATAAGGACTTTGAACCAATGAAACTTACAGGTCATATAAACAATACATACACGAGTAAAGAAACTTGTGAAGTGGTAACGATTAAGTTCATTTAAGATACTAATTAGGAGGTGATTTTCCCGTTCTTTTTTCCAAAAAAAAAGGGATTAACTTTATCTTGAGCATAACTTGATTACTTTTGATGCTAGAATTTTTTTTTATAAAACAAAAATTAAGCTTTTTTAAACATTTTAAATAAGTTGTAATACGTTTTTTTCAAAAGTGCTTTATTTTTTGGTTATTTCACGTTAAAGTACTCCATTTAGGATTTGAAGAATATGAACCTATTTTTCATCAGCTATAACTCTGTTTTAATTTTTTTACAGGTTATATTTTTCCTAAGAATGTTTTTTTTATCAAAATACTTACTTTTTAAGTTATTTCCGAAAAACCGTCTAAAAGCGTGGTTATTTTGTTGAAAAATGAACATATTCACTCGCAAATAAATCGAAAAGTATTGACTTCATGAAAAAACTCTATAGAACAAAAGTTACTTAAAATTAGTCAATTTATCCATTCCGGACTTACTTTGTACGTATATTTTTTCACCCCCGGGAAGGGGTGAAACTCACCCCCAGGGCAAAAGCACACCTCTGCACAATATCACTTTTTTTCTTTGACCTGTTAGCTATGTTTATGCCAATCTAAGCCAATTTCATGTCAATCCAAGCGGTTCTTTAAAATTTAGAGGTTTTGCAATATTTTACCGTTAAAGAACGTACTAAAGGTAAGTTAAGTACACGCAAAAGTGTGTATATTTAAAAAATCTGACGATTTGAGCGGGGCCTAAGGAAATGGGCGAGTCAAAAATTTTCACAAAATAAGCGAATATTTCGCGAAATGAACGTCAGATCGAAAAACTAAAAAATACGCCTTCTATCTTTTTCCAACAATCTATCGAATGGTACTAAACATGAACCCCCACGGAGAAGGGTGGGGGGTAAAATTAACATTTTAAATACAAACCCCGCGATATTTAGCAAAATGAACATCTGACCGAAACACTGCAAAATACACTTTCAAAATGTTTTTGAAAAATTTATCGAATGATGGGTTACTTTAAAATCTTAAATAATACCCCCAAATTTTATTGAAGATTTGGATTCTTTACGTAAAAATAAGCAACTTTTATGCGTGACATTTTTTGGAACTATGGATAGATGGCGCTATAAAATTAAAAAATGGAAAGTCCCCACTAAAATGGAAAACTTTACTTAACTTTTTTTGGTTTTAGGACCTAATAATCACAACCCGATAGGTCCCCATAACGCTCGAGTGCCTGCAAATTTTGCATACTTTGCTCCCCTACCATAATTAAAAAAAGATAATTCTGATGCTGAATTTTTATTACAGTTGAACATTCTACTCCTCATATTCCAGTAATAATAAAGCATGGTGCGTTTTATTGGATAACTAACTTGGCAAGAGGGTGTATATTATGTCATTTATTTATTGGAGTTACTTGGTCTTTAGTTTTTTTTGTAAGTTTTCTTTCTTTAATTATATAATAAGTTTTATTAATTCCAGAATTTTTTGCTATGTATTTTGATTTTTCTTGTATTAACCACAGTCTATGGTTCATTCCACCAACATACGACTGTTTTGGATTATCGCGACAACGAATATTTCAGTGTGCAACATAAGAAGTACGAAAGTAAATGGCTCTAACAATTATTAAAATAAACAGCAATGTAATTTGCAATTTATTTTCGTTCTTCATATTTTGCACAATAAAATATTCGTTGTCGAAATAATCCAACACAGTCGTATATTCGTGGAATAGGGTATATAATGTTTATATATTATATAAATTAATTTAAATGTTTCTGAAAAATGAATAAAATACTCAAACGAAGAAAATTAAACAACTAACAAATGGACAGAAATTCTAAGAAATGACCTTATAACTAGTTTCTGAAAATCCAAAAAGAAATAATTAAAAATAATGTCATTTCAGACAACACCCGCAATGTTTCTTGCGGTATATCAAAGTCAAAGATCAATTTTTCTTTTTTAAGGATCTCATGTTTGCACCACACAACTAACATGATTTTCCAGTGACCAAGAAAAGACAAAGAACTTATTAACACCATAGAAAACAGAAAATTGGCCACATTGGTACTTCGACCACATTATGCGTGAGTTAATTCTGCAAGGTCAGAGTGGGGGCAAGGGAGGTCTTGGACGTAGAGGTATTTATATCCTCGCTGGCCAATCTTAGGAAATGGACTGGTCCAGTGGTGTCATGGCAAAATTAGCAGTGCGGGAACGCAGTGCCGGAACGCACTGCTAATTTTTGTTTACAAAACCTAAATTCTCCATTATTTTTTTTCTTTTCTTAACCAGTGCGGGAACGGCGTTCCCACGCGTTCCCACACCATGACACCACTGGACTGGTCTAACTTCAACTGACCCATTTTGGGCTGGTGTGAAAAGAATAAGTTGGGTCAATGT
Organism: Diabrotica virgifera virgifera; assembly: GCF_917563875.1. NCBI lineage: Eukaryota > Metazoa > Arthropoda > Insecta > Coleoptera > Chrysomelidae > Diabrotica > Diabrotica virgifera. The sequence continues at coordinate 233,322,127 of NC_065449.1, forward strand.
GGTCTCCAACATCCCTAGAAGATAGGCACATGATACTAATTACAGTTACAATATGTGTTATATAATATTTTCATATATGCAGATTTCATTTATTATTAAAATATTGGCATCAGTTATCTATTTTTAGGGTATTGGATGGATCTTCGCTATAATATGGGCCAGTGGAGATATATTACTAATAGCAATTTCTTTAATACTTTCTTCGCGATTGCGACAGATATCGAAGACTTATAAAAATCATTTTATTTCTCAGAAGATAGAAACCGATATTATTATAAATCCTGTAAGTACCTAGTTACCAAGTATTTATCTATCATTGACATAATAATCGCTCGGCTGGATATTATAAATAAAGAAGAAGATATGAATTTTTGATCAAACTACTCTTTTTAAACCTTCATAGCTATGATTCTTCAGGATTGAGAAAACACCTTGCCAATCTAACTCTCAAGTCTTAATTCCAGTTATCTTGCACAAAGTACCTTTCTCATTTTATTGAAATTTGTTCTTGCTCTCTCTATTCGAACTTTGATTTCTTTGGAGTACTCTTTTGTGTGATTAATTATTGTGCCAAGATAGTTGTAGTTTTCAACTTGTTCTAAAGTTTTACCTTTAATTGTCAGGCTTTCATCATTATTTTGGGTTTTTGATATCCTCGTAAATTTAGTTTTCTCGATGTTTATTGATAATCCATATTCTTCTCCATAGTCACTATCTTGTTTATTAGCTTTTGGAGGTCTTTAAGGTTGTCTGCTATTATGATAGTATCGTCCGCATATCTAATGTTGTTAATTGACGTTCCATTTACCTTTATTCCTGCTGTTTCTCCCTCAAGAGCTCTTTTATTTCGACAATACACACCCCCGTCGCACTCCTCTTTTAATTTCGAACTCTTCTGATGTGTGTTCATTAAGGGGTCATATACGTTTCTCGGCTTCAAAAAATCAATTTTATTTTTTTTGCTTATTTTAAAAGGTACATCTCTAGAAACATTTTACGACCAGAACGAGTTCGATATTCGAATTATTGACGAAGTTACAGCTGCTTTAAACGGAACTAATCGGGTCGCTCCGCAGGTCTTGCAAAACTTTAAACACGTTTTTCTCTCGAAATAGCATTTTTCATAACCAACGGTGGGCATGATAACTGCTTAACCGTTCGTCCGATTAACTTCATTTTTTGCAAACATATTCTAAATTAGATTCACTATCGTGCGACGAGAGCTTTTTTGATTAAATTTAACCATTTTCGAATAGCAATAAAAAAGTAGACAATTCTTTTGGTGAAAATTACGACTTTTTTAAAATTTCGACCGTTTCCGTAATTAATTTTTTTCTTAAATTCCTCTCTTCACACGAGAACTATGTCTCTAAAAAGTGATAATAAATAAACAATTTTGTTTCAAATAAATATTACGAGCTGAATAATGCCCACCGTTTGACCTGAAAAAAAAAACACGTTCTACGCCACTGGACACGGCCGCCATGTTTTTAATTATTTTTTTAACTTTTAACATATGTTTTATGCTCCTTAAGAGTCCACCTTTAAAATAAAAAAAATGAAATCAATTAGCCCAATAGTTTTCGTACAATTTATCATTACATTTAGACTACTTTTTAAGCTCGAGAAACGTATATGACCCCTTAATGCGTAACTGTGCTTGCTGTATATAACATAGATTTGTTATAATTCGAAGGTCATTGTATTGTAATTGTTTTGCTTTGAGAACGTCCATTAGCTGTTTGTGGCGGACTTTATCGAAAGCCTTGTTGTAATCTATGAAACAGACGTACATATCCTGGTTCACGTCCAAGCATCTCTGGATTAGTACGTTGAATGCAAAGAGAGCTTCACGGCGTACCTACGCCTCTACGGAATCCAAATTGGGTTTCTTCAATATCCATATAAAGTGTTTGGTAAATGCGTTTATGAATGATCTCTAAAAACATTTTAAGTGTGTGAGACATCAGGCTTATGGAGCGGTGGTCGGTGCATTCTCTAGCATTTTTCTTTTTTGGGAGACAAATAAATGTTGAGATCAACCATTCATTGGGTATGTCACCCGACTGATAAATTTCATTAAAGAGCTTTAAGAGGACATCTATGCACTCATTTTCTATTATTTTAAGGATATCAATAGGCAGTTGACCTGGCCCCGGGCTTTTTCCGTTGCTGGTGTTCTTTAGTGCATAAAATATTTCTTCCTTTGTAATTTCTACACTTGTTTCTCTCTTTTCGAAAGATATGTGTTGTAGGTTTCCTCTTTCGTCGTCGAAAAGCTCTTCCATATATTCTTTCCATCGTTTTAGCTTTTCGTCAGTCGTTATAATAGTATTTCCATTTTGTCTAAAAGAGGTATTGTGTTGTGGTTTCTTTTTTGCAGCCCTGCCTATTCTTTAACCTTTTTATGCAGGTTGAATAGATGGTATTTTTTCTGAAGATCTCTTTACATTTTTCCTCATAGTAAGTTTGTTTTTTCTCTCTTATCTTATTTCTGATTTCATTGTTAATTATTTTGTAATTGTGACTATGTTCTTGGCTTGTCTTCGTTGGTCCATCATGCCGAGTATCTCGTCGGTCATCCAGTTGTCTCTCTTTTTTATCGGTTCTTTTAATATTTCTTTGCATGGAACAAGTAGGCAGTTTTTTTATTTTCCCATTGTTGGTTTATCTCGTAGGTGTTAATATCTAATTTATCAAAGTTTTCGTATATTTTCTGTTGAAGTTTGTTTTTTATATCAAATTCTTTCAGTTTTCTAACGTCTATATTTGGAGTTCTTTGGGGTTTTCTAATACGTTTAAGCTTAAGCGTGACATTAGCGATTATTGGGTTATAGTGTGATGTGACTAGTATCTCTGTCCGTGGCTAATCTCCTGCAGTTATTCACCCTCAATGCATTTTTAATATCGGTCCTCACTTTGCCTATTCACTTCTCCATTGGTATTCTTACTGGATGACGTCCCACCATAGTTCCACTAACCGTAGATAGGTACTAGGGTGGGACGAAAAAAACTTTTTTTTATTTCGCGTTGCTATACCGCCGAAAAGTTGCTACTAGCATAGAGTTTTAAATTACAACCGGTCGCGCATCGGTCGTAAAGTTTAACAAAATTGGTTGTTTTTGAAATTTTTTTAAAAACACAAAAATATTTTATCCCGTTTGGATATACCGCGTATATCTTTCCTTGAGGGGTCAGGATTAAAATAAAGCAAAGATAAAAATGACATATTGACATATTTCGGTCGCGCATCGTCCATGAACATATTAAACAATATCGTTTTTTACGCTTTTAACGTTTTTAAAAAATAACGCTTTTGATAACATAAAACCAATTTAACGGCCCCACTTTTCATATTCCAGGTACAAGACTTGATAAAAAACTGGATAAAATATTTTTGTTTTTAAAAAAATTTGAAAAACAACCAATTTTTTTAAACTTTACGACCAATGCGCGACCGGAAGATACCAACCAATTTGAAAATTTTTTTTTGTAATTTACAACTCTATCCTAGTAGCAACTTTTTCGCGGTACAGCAACACGAAATAAAAAAAAAAGTTTTTTCGGCCCACCCTAGTAGGTTCTAAATAGGTGTTTTGTCATGATCAATTCTTATAAGGTAAACTGCCAGTGCAATATTTATATTTTTGCATAACTTGCTATTAAAGGGTTCTTTGTAATATTGATATCTACAACTCGTGGTTGAACCTTATTCTCCATATACCATTGTCGCAAATGGGTCCGGATATCCGTCTCAATATCTGTCTTTCAAAAGTATTGAAAGGATTATAGTCGTTTTTCCCGGCTTTATTTTCCTATTTTTCTGCGTACATGTATTTTACATAGTTCGATTAGTATTTTACCATATTTCGTTGATGTCTTCCTCATTAAATCTTTCTTCTGTAATTTCTATTCAATGTTAGGGGCTTTTAATTCATTTAATTTAAGTAGGTAAACATGCACCTATTTTTAATTGTCAACTCTTAATTTTTTAAGCAATTTTATTTCATAAGATATGTTGTTATGAAGCTATTTTCTTGTGGCCTTTTTGTAATCAACTTTTTTGAATAGGAAAAAGCCACAATTGTATTAAAAAAAAATGATTTTATTAACGTTTCGACGTCCAAATCGGATGCCGTTGTCAAAAAAAAATAAATGAAAAAATGTTTTCGCTTAGTAAAATATTCTTCCAACAATTTATTAATTCTTCATTCTTAGAATAAAAACAACTGTTAACATCTGTTTTATTAAAAAATGATTATCCTTTATCGTTTATAAATAAGGAATTGTTAAGATTGGATCGAATGGAACAGAACAACTTAGAACGGGATCCTATATAACATTCACAAGAAATAATACGAGGAAAATATCAGTACCATAAATAAAAGTGAACAAGAAAGAACAAAAAATTGTATTTATAAAATACCTTGTTAATGCGAACAATTTTATTTAGGTAAAACATCGAGACTATTAAAGTTTAGAATAAGTGCACATCAGTCTTATTTTAAAATAGAGAATTTGATAGATCTCAAATATGTCAACATGTATGGGATAATGAACATAGAGTTCAGTGGAGAGATTCAAGTATAGTCCTGAAAGAAACAGATAGCAAAAAGAGAAAAATCATAGAAGCGGCTCTACTTATCCTAAATGAAAACAATTGTGTCGCAAATTCCTCGGTAGATTGCAGTAATATGTGGTAACCCATACTAAAATAGAAAGTCAATAGAAAGAAAATACCACGATTAGTAAGTCAATATCATATCGAGTTAGTGCATATTTTATATTTTAGTAATATATCTATGTATTATTAATATTATGTATAATTTAAAATAACATATTATGTATATTAAGGTCAGAATTTGGTATTAGTTTTGAGAGTAAACTAAGTGTAAGACCTAATACTTACAATGTCTGGATAGTATCACGAGGTTTTTCCTGGTTTTCCATCGTGATTTACTATGGAGTCTCTAACGCGAGAATTTTACTGTCACCGTTGCATGTGGTTGTCTTTTCAAAGACAGATCACATGCTATGATTTTTTGTGGCGGATATTCTTGAGTTGGGGTTGATTTCATGTAATCGAATGAACTATCTTTCAGTAAAGTCGTCCCAGGAATGCCACTTATAAATATCGGCAATATCATTTTAAAGTCTTCTACTTTAAAATATATAATATATGTCTGAATTGCCGATATAAATGAGTCAGATTAAATAAATTATTAGAAGCATTTTTTATTAAGCAACAACATTTTTGTTTATTTATTAATATTTTTTATATTTTGACAACGGCATCCGATTTGCCAAAACATATTAACTCAATAAAAAATGTACTTTTTATGCTTTAGGAAATTAGCTTAATGTTTATTTCTCAAATAAGGAAGGACCTTCTTACATTCTCCGATATACTGGATTATCACAGCAAGATTTTCTCGAATTTACTAATTTGCAGTTATATTGGAAACTTATCTTTTATTATTGTAAGGTTATTTCAAACTGTGAGGTAAGACAAAACATTTGTTTTAATAATTATTGTACAGATTTTACTGAGGTCTTGTAATAAATACCATGTGATAAACAAGAAGGTGATCTTGTAGTTGCTATCTGGATTGAGTAGACCAGTAGACAGTTAAAGCGCTGGTTTCCTCGAAAGCGGTGCCGATAAACTGCGATGAATGACGTCATAAAAAACTGTATCATGCAAAATAATAGCGGTGGTCTCCAAGGATGCGTTGGAAGCCACCGCTTGCACATTCCATTGCTGCAGTGAAGAACCTTGAATTTTTCACCGTAATCTGACGTAGTTCATCGCAGTGCTACGAGCCCATATAAAGGAGGAGGGTTTGCGTCAGGAAGGCATCCGGTAAGCGCGCTTTTATTAGGAAAACCATGCCATTAAGCGCTATCATGTGTACGATATTTAAAACCATGGATGGAAAGAATATGGAAAAGAGATTAAGGGTTAGGACGTTTGCCGTAAGCCACGCGCAGTTGCGACCTCGTTTGATCCCTGGGAAAAGTAAACTAGGGGAAGACTATAAGAGGATGGAAGGAGCCATAGAGTTTAGTCTTGAGAACTGCAACACTCAACGTCGGAAGTATGAGAGGTAAAGGCAGAAATCTGGCTGATTTCATAAAGAGCAGAAGGATTGGTGTATTTCGTGTTCAAGAAAATCGTTGTAGAAGTAATAAGTCGAGAAGTCTTGGAGATTGATGCAATTAATTAATAGTAGTTCTAATGGTCATGGCAGAAATGGAATAGGTATTATTTTGAATAACGAGTGGAACGTAGAGTAACCAGAAGAGTTGATAGTATAATGTGTGTCCAACTAAATGCAGGGTGTGGAGAATTGGAAGTATGAAGAACAGGAAAAAGATACATTTTGGAGTGGAAAAGGGGAATAGCTAAAGGATTCGCCTGAAAAGGGGAATAGCTAAAGAAAAAGATGAAAACGACTATTGTTATTTTCAGTCTGCTGGATATATCAAACAGCGTTTAAATAAAATATTTATATTCCCATAGAGAAGAAAATAGATGCTGTTTTAAAATTAAACAATAGTGGTTTATTAATATTTAAGCCTTTGTAAGAACTTTCTAACATATTTTAATTTTTAGGCCACTGGAGTCAATATTGTTTAACATATCATTTTTCTATTCATTTCTATGTATTATATTACGATTTTTCCTTGTAACGCTGGCAGCGGCATCAGTAAATGAGGAAAACAAACGTTTAGAAAATATTATAAGACAAACACCAGTACATTTTTGGAATAAAGAAGTAAGTTACATTGAGAGTAGTTCATAATAAAATATGTAATTTAAACTTCTATTTACAACAATATAAACATAATGTTTTTCGTTTTTCTGTTACAGTAGAGGGCTATTATAGCTTTTATAATTCTTAAATCAGTTTTACTACTAAAATACATTTAAAACCATTGATTTTATTTTATTTATGATTTATAAATATCTAGAAATTTCTCCCTAAAATTCAGCTCAGCCCATTCAACTCAGTTGCATTTCCTTTTCTAAGCACCCGTTAAGAATATTTATATTGCCCCTCAATTCTTACTTAGTCTGGCAATAAGTTATAATATACCCGAACACAACAATTTCAGTCATTATTTACTTTTTAAATGGTAGCCAACGTCTAAACCCCTTCACGCCGGAACGTCATACGGCAAGTCGCACCTATATACGGATCCAACTAATTAAAGGTGGGTTTCCCCATCTCCAGATTTAAACATGAACATTCGGATCGACCAAAAATACCTTCAATGTGATGCAGACATTTGCACCGCCGTATATTGCGAACGCAAACTCTAAACTATAGATGTATTTTTCTTATTTCCCAGGGTTCCAATCCACGTCTGAATTCATTCCTAAATTACTCAGCTTGCCCTTGTAAATAGTTTCGTACCATTTTCCATTTACTTCTTTCTGTCGATAAGGCTTGAGATAAACGAAAGGCTTGAGAGTAATGCACCCCTAATTTTCGTCAACTTCTGAGTATTTGCCTGTTTTTCATAATATATAGTTTTCAGGAGGCGAATGACTTTCAGTTCACTGCTGGCAGATTTCAAAGTGAGAGTAAATATTTTAAGTAGACGATTTTTGTTTTTTTTTCAGTCAATTAGGAACAGATAAATGTATAAATTATTTTATTGTTGAATTCATACTATTTTCATTATCAAGAAGTTACGATTTTTTTGAAAGTTTTCCTTCCTTGTTGAGTACTCATCAATTACTATATTTTGTCATATTCCTGATACGTTTCAGTATATGACGAACTACTTGACTTAATTTATTTTATCCTTATTTTCAGCTTAGAAGTATCAGACAACAACTACACTCCAATCCATTGTGCATAAGTGTAAATAGACATTTTAAAATCACCAAGAGTCTAATATTACACGTAAGTTAGTTTCTAGTGCACATTTTTCACATAAACTGCTTAACTATTTAGTAGTAGTCAGTTGGTGCCATGTACTAATTACATAAATACCAAGTAATACTCTATCGAGAAAAGAGGAAAAGTGTTAAAGTGATTTTTTAATAATATACTGTTACTATGGAACGCTTACAATTTTGAACATCTTTAACAAAAAAAAATACTTTACTAAAAGGATATTCTCTGGTCAATTCTCTGCTTGGATCGTCCATAAATAACAAACAGTTAACTATTTATTAAGTTCACGTCTTAAATCAATTATTTATTAAGTACACTATCAATATTATTTAATCAACAACTCAAAATGTTCCCGATGCCATGTCAAATATTTAAAATTGTCACTGTCTTGCCATTCATCATGTTCTATTTGACTCTGTGCCTTGTATGACAAAGATAGCGCATATTCGATTTGGAAAATATCACCACGGACATGGTGTCCATTTTCTTCAAATCCTGAAAAAACTAATAAATATTTTTAAAAAACTTGAACGCAGAATGAAAGATTAAATTATTATAGAGGGCCGTAAGTCCCTTAGAATAAATAAAAAGATTCTTTTAAAGAAGAAATTTGAAATTAAAAATCACACTACATTTGTCTTAGTTTTTCACCTCTGTAACTTATTAAAATAAATATTACAAAAGTTTTCAGGGACTTTAAGCCCTCGGTAAGAACGTAATCTTTCATTCTGCGTTTAAATTTTTTAAAAAGAATTATTAGTTTTTAGCAGAATTTAAAAAGAAATTCCATTTAAATAGCATTAGAGCCGAAACTACGTACCGATCCCCTTAACTGATTACATAAGTACCAAGTATTGTAACATGTCTTTGATTTATTGTCATTTTTACGTGAAACCCAAAAAATTCGTACTGTTACAGCCTAGCGTAGCTATTTATAATAAATGTCGAAAAGAAGACGAAACAATCTACGTTACAGGAAAAATACGTCTATAAATTGTTGCAATATATCGATTTTGTTTTTTTTTTTCTTTACTTTATTAATTTATATTTTGTATTTATGTATATTTTTTTTATATTGACGATTTATGAAATTTCAGAAAATTGTATTTGTTATTGTTATTGTCAGATATTATTTATTTATTTTTTCTGACTTTAATTAAGCTTTGTCCATAAAATTTGTATTTTCAGTGACAATAAAGCATATTTCTATTCTATTCTATTCTAAAATATTTAGAGAAAGTACCCATATACAGGTTATGTATTTGCGATGTGAGCTAAATGCACAATAAGACCGCATACCCCAGACTGTGGGTGAAAAAACGTGATATAATTCAGGAATTTTTGAAACCTATCAGATGTTGTAAAGGACGATGCCAGGAATAACTTCTACTAAAATTTAACCAAAAATATTATGCGCTTTTTATTTAATTGCGATTTTCATTTGTTAAATTTGCAATTTTTATTGATTTTTAATTTTGTAGCTTTCGATGTTGATTTTAGAGAAAAACTTTTAATAGAAAGTTGTAGTAAATTAAAAAACCTACAATTTGATCTATGGCAAGTTTAATTTTGTTAATTGGTTACTGCAAAACAGCCTGCGAAATGTCCAAAATGGCCGTTTTTTACAATTGCATTATTTATTGTGCAAATATTTCTTTTTTTATTTTTTGTAAGCTTTAAAATTAAGATCTTTCAATTCCAAACATAAGAAATTATAGTAAGGCCCGATTAACGAATTTGTTGCTTATATATTATCAATTGTTTATCACAAGAGGTCAAATGTCGAAGGCTATAACTTTTTGAAAAAAAAAATCGTAGAAAGTTGGTGAAACATCCCATCTCCTTCTAAAGAGTTATATTTTCATATTCTGATGTAAATAAATGCGTAAAACATTTTTAAACCTCTAATTTTTGGATTTGAAAATAAGGGGGGCAAATTTTGTTATAAACATTTAGAGCTGAAGCGGCCCTGTACATCCTATAAGTTCTTAACTTACATATTATTGTTGCTGAAGATGAAACGAAGATTTATAAAAAAATAAAAAAATTCTACGACCAACTGAAGCCGAGATAATTTTTGGGTTTGAAAATAAGGGGGCAAATTTCGTTATAAACATTTAGAGCTAAAGCGGCCCTGTATATCCTATGAGTTTCTAACTTACAGATTATTGTTGCTAAAGACGAAACGAAGATTTATAAAAAAAATTAAATTTACTACAACCAACTGAAGCCGAGATAATTGTTTTTTTTTTCTTAAATCATAGTGCCCACATTTATAACAATTAAGAAATTATTTTACAGTCATTGACTAAAGAAAGACTTATATTATCTTAAAGTAAAAATTATTATAAAATATAGTTACATTTAATTATTAAAAATTATTTTTTAAATCGGTGCTTTTGCAAGCGGCCGAATTTTGCAAATCGCCCGGCTCGCTTCAAATCCGCGCGCTCGGAAAATGTTTACGTAACTTGTATTAAATTTTGACAGAAAACCAAAAAGAATAGTCACTACAAGAAGAAAAAGTTTTATATTGTATATTATAGTAAGAAGTAACATTATTATTATTATATTTATATAACAATGAAAAAATTAAAAATATAGTTATATATTCCATATATAATATGTATCATTTTTGTAATATTATTTCTTCAGAAATGAAATTTCACATATAAAAGTTTATCAAGAAAAACAAATACAGTGGTAAATATACTGTATATTATAGTGGTAATATTATTAAATTGTTTTCTGTCAAAATTTAATACAAGTTACGTAAAAATTTTCCGACCGCGCGGATTTGAAGCGAGCCGGGCGATTTGCAAAATTCGGCCGCTCGCAAAAGCACCGATTTTAAAAATAATTTTTAATAATTAAATGTAGTTATATTTTATAATAATTTTTATTTTTAGATAATATAAGTCTTTCTTTAGTCAATGACTGTAAAATAATTTCTTAATTGTTATAAATAAAGGCACTACGACTTAAGAAAAAAAAAACAATTATCTCGGCTTCAGTCGGTTGTAGAAATTTTTTATTTTTTTATAAATCTTCGTTTTGTCTTCAGCAACAATAATCTGTAAGTTAGAAAGTCATAGGATGTACAGCGCCGCTTCAGCTCTAAATGTTTATAACGAAATATGCCCCCTTATTTTCAAACCCAAAAATTATCTCGGCTTCAGTTGGTAGTAGAAATTCTTTATTTTTTTATAAATCTTTGTTTCATCTTCAGCAACAATAATCTGAAAGTTAAAAACTCATAGGATGTACATGGCCGCTTCAGCTCTAAATGTTTTTAACAAAATTTGCCCCCTTATTTCCAAACCCAAAAATTAGAGGTTTAAAAATGGCTTACGCATTTATTTACATCAGAATATGAAAATATAACTCTTTAGAAGGAGACTAGATGTTTCACCAACTCTATACGATTTTTTTTTCAAAAAGTTATAGCCTTCGACATTTGACCTCTTGGGATAAACAATTTATAATATCTAAGCAACAAATTCGTTAATCTGGCTTTACAATTTTTTTTACGTTTGGAATTGAAAGATCTTCATTTTAAAGCTTTAAAAAATAAAAAAAAATTATTTGTACAATAAATAATGCAATTGTAAAAAACGGCCATTTTGGACTTTCCGCAGGCTGTTTTGCAATAACCAATTAACAAAATTAAACATACCGTAGCTCAAATTGCAGGTTTTTTAATTTACTACAACTTTCTCTTAAAAAGTTATTTTCTCAAATCAATATCCTAAGCTACAAAATTAAAAATCAATAAAAATTGCAGGAGTACCGAAAAAGTTAATGAGCTGTAAACACGTAGTGTCTCGGCGCTTGATATTTTGTCTATTACCAGTGAAACTACCAGTTTTTAATTATAGTTAAAGTGATCAAACTAACTTTAAACTGTAAGTTTTATACTACATACATTATTTAATCGTATATTTGCGTATTTAAACCAGTTTTGTTAGTTAGTATATTCCTGTATACTACACCAGTTATTGTAAGCAGACACAGGTTTATGGATTATAAACAATTTACCAGTTTTGTTTTTTGCGGGAAACGAAAGTAATTAGTTTCGGTAGTACCGTAAATAAATTATCAATATGTCATCAGATGTTACTATACAGGATGTCCCAGCGAATAAATCTTATTCTACCGCAGCTTCACAGCAAAATTTCTTCCCAGGAAAAGAAAACGCAATACTTTTTAGCGCTATTAATAATACACCACTGCAAGATTATCTTATTTCTTTAGGTAATTTAATAAATCCCAAAAATATCTTATTCCCGTCTCGCCTATCTAATAATCGAATATGCATGTATTTAAGTAGCAAGCAAGCTGTTGAGGATTTTATGACAAACTATGGTTCTATATAGGTAAATGGAGAAACAGTCAGGGCCAGAAGGCTCATAACGCCTGCAGAAAGAATAGTGCTATCAAATGTTTGTCCAAGTATCCCACACGAAGTAATCATCCAAGAATTAAAACATCTCGGCCTAAACTTAGTTTCTCCAATCACTTTCCTAAAGATCAGTGCCTCTCTTCCAGAATATAGCCATATAAAAAATTTTAGAAGGCAAGTGTTTATTAGTCCGCATAACACGACGATCCCAGATTCAATTCTTCTGAATTAGGATAATACTAATTATAGAATATTCATTTCGCAGGATAGTATGACATGCTATATATGTAAACAAATAAATCACATTGCTAGTAACTGTCCAAGCAATAAAAATTCTTCTTCTCAGCCTTCAGGACCCTTAACTCCCCCTACTGTTCAATATTCTGACTCTCCTACCAATGCTGGTTATCAAGTAGACCAAACTTCTAATAATGATCAAAATAAAAATACCGAAATATTTCCACAAGTATCCATACCAAACACCTCTAACTCTACATCAGTAGAAATTATACAGCCCGCTTCTGAAGCAACCCAAGATTTAAAAACTAACGAAAATACTCTACTGGAGTCTTCTGCTACAGCCGAAAATATAGAGATAATTTCACAGACTTCACTAGCGATCACGAAAGAATCACCCTGTCCCTCCACCAAACGAACCATAGAGGAAACATTATCTCCACCTGTTGAAAATGTCGTTGATAATCAAACATTTCTTCTTCCTGCTCAGCCTCATAAAACAAAAACTCAAAAGAATAAAAAACCTAAACGCTCTTTACCTATCCCCGAATCACTTGAATCATATCTAAGTAAACAATCAACACCGTCCATTTTAAGCTATGACCAATTAATGATGCTTATTGAAAATATTCAAGGCAGCCAATCTCCTATTGAAATTGTTAAAGAATTCACATCTGATTTCCTTGGTCTCGTAAATTTGCTTACCGTCTCTTATCAATATATTCCAGACAGAGCCACAAAATATCGTTTTACAAGGCTAAAAACCCTACTGCTACGTTTTCTCGGTGAAGAAGCTACTACTGAGAGTGAACTCTCTTCAACTGAAACATAACATTCAACTCAATTTTACAGTGGAATGTTGATGGGCTTTTCCATCGCTTACCAATGCTCAATATTATTCAATCAGAACACTGTCCCGAAATTATATGTCTACAGGAAACTAATCCTGTATCTTCTAACCCATATTCGCAAATACATTTTACATGCTTTCGTAAAGACCGAACTAACACAGCTCGCGCAAGTGAGGGAGTTGCAATTTTAGTACCACTTATTTCGACTTTCCCGCAGTCGTTGGAGTTTCACTTATCTCAACAAAATGGTAGAATAGTCAACTTCATTTGGACTCCTTGGAAATGAAGATGCAGACTCAAGTGCGCGTAGTGCAGTGACTGGTGCGGATTCAGAAACGGTATTATAATATGCACCTAAAGACTTGAAAGTGTTGTTAAAACAATGTGTTAAATGACTGGCTCGATGAATGGCAAAACTCAAATTTAAAACTTAGACCAATTAAAGACACAGTAAAAAGAGTCAAAACAGTTTATAAAAGTTGTTATGAGCAAGCAGTTTTCAACCGCCTACGACTAATCCATACCAGGCTTACTTACTCATATTTGTTATCAAGATCTGAACCACCTATTTGTGAATCGTGTAACACACAAGTAACTGTCAAACATTGAATGCCAAAAATATACACAAGAACGTATTGATTTTAATATCGTATCAAATATGTCTGTTCTGGGTGCCAATAATAAAGAACCAAAAATTTAATTGACTTTTTAAAAACAGTTGGTGTATTCAATAAAATATAACAATTTTTTGTAGATAATGCATGTAACCTTACCATTGTACTATACTTATATTGTACCACATTTTTGTTTAACCTATGTATTGTTCCGTCGCTAATAACCATTAGGTGGATGCGACTTTTTCTTAATAAAAAAAAAAAAAATAATAAAAATTGCAAATTTAACAAATGAAAATCGCAATTAAAAAAAAGCGCACAATATTTTGGGTTACATTTTAGTAGAAGTTATTCTTGGCATGGTCCTTTACAACACCTGGTAGGTTTCAAAAATTCCTGAATTATATCCTGAAATCGACCTATTTTTCACCCACAGCCTGGGGTAGCAGCCTTGCAATAAAACGACGTCAACGCAGTGAGATGGTCAGAAGCGGTTTCATTAGAATAGGGCTTTTCATTCACAGTCATTTGTTTCGAGCTTCTGTCATGTGTCACATAATATTAATGTATCTACGTCGTACGTTATTGCTATATGCCAATGATACAAACTAAAGACGTATGACGTAGATATATTAATATTATGTGACACATGACAGAAGCTCGAAACAAATGACAATCGATGAAAAGCCCTATGAAATCAGTACAGTAGACTCCCGTAAGTTCGGCCTCGGTTAGTTCGGTCTCCGCTTAGTCCGGCCGGCTCTCTGAGCATTAGTCACACACTTTGCACATCAAAAATCATTAGAAAAGAAAATTCAGAAGAAAATTACTGACTTTTTTTAAGTAAGAAGCCAAACCACGAATGTGCAATAATATTTTTAAATTTTATTAAGCCTAGAGTTCTGTAAGTATTGTTTTATAGTATTTTTGTAACGGTCTATCTTTTCATATATTATGTTTAATATATGTCAGAGTTCAGTGTCAGAGTATTCCTCTATATTGTCTTCTACTTAATGTACAAGTGTTTTGTTTTTGCTAGATCCATAAAAACAATAAATGAGCATTTTTTAGGTAAGCATCGGTTAGTTCGGCCACTTTTAAGTTCGGCCTAGGGTCCGGTCCCGAGGTGGCCGAACTTACGGGAGTCTACTGTATTATGCTACGAAAAACTGGGAACTAGAGTATTGAGGTGTTACGTATTCTCCGTCCTTTTATATGGAGTTGAAGTCTGGACAATTACGTACTCAACTGAAAAAAACTTGCCAGCTTTGAGATGTGGTGTTATCGAACATTGTGGAAGAAAGATAAAAAAGTGTGTTAAGAAAGATGAAAAAAGAAAAATAAATACTTAGTACTATGAAGGAAACAAAAATGAGCTACTTGTAGTTCTTCACGATATTCGATAAAAATATCGATATTTTCGAATATTATCGAAAATCAATACTATACCGATAATATACTGACCTCAGCAATATTAATGTCGATACGATACTCATTATCTGAAATCAATACAATACACACTCTTGTATTGTCGATACGCGACCCTCGATATTATAGTATGGTATAGTTAGACCCAAACCCAGACATCCAAAGTGAAAGTTATCCTCCAACATCAAATTGTTCTATATGGTCCACATAATGTTCAGAAAAAAATCACACCATTTTGAGCGTCGGGTTTAGAGGGGAGAGGGGGGAGAAATCTGCAAATTCGTAGTTTTTTACGTTTTCCGTCAATATGTCTAAAACTAAGCGGTTTAGCATGAACAGCCCTCTCTACAAAATTGTTCCACATTAAATTTGAAATAAAAAAGGCCCTATGCATAACCCTTCTAAAATGAACGGTTCCAAAGTTACGGAGGTAGAATAGTATAATTGGTCCAAAAAAAGGCCTAACCCAGACATTCAAAGTAAAAGTTTTCCTTCAACACCAAATTGTACTGTATTGTCCACATATTGTTCAGTAAAAAGTTACACCATTTTGAGCGTCCGGTTTGGGGGGAGATGGGGGAGAAGTCGGTAAATTAGTAGTTTTTTTTAAGTTTTTCGTCAATATTTCTAAAACTATGCTTTAGCGTAAGGAATGTTCTATAGAAAAATGTTCTACATAAAATTTAAAACAAAAAAGGTTCTATACCATAATTGTTATAAAATTAACGGTTCCAGAGTTACGGAGGGTGAAATGTGGAGGTTTTCGATACTTTTTATATTTACCGATTTCTTCCCCCTCTCCCCACAAACCCGACGCTCAAAATGTTGTGACTTTTTTCTGAACATTATGTGGACCATATAGAACAATTTGGTGTTGGAGGATAACTTTCACTTTGGATGTCTGGGTTTTTGGTATAGTTATATCATAAATATTGCCCAAAAAATATAAAAAGTACGGAAAACCTCGACTTTCACCCTCCGTAACTCTGGAACCGTTGATTTTATAACAATTATGTATATGGGCCATTCCACGAACATACGCCAGTTTTGGATTACTTCGACAACGAATATTTTACTGTGCAAAATAAGAAGAACGAAAGTAAATTGCAAATTACATTGTTGTTTATTGGAATAATTATTCGCGCTATTTACTTTCGTACTTCTTATGTTGCACAGTAAAATATTCGTTGTCGAAGTAATCCAAAACAGGCGTATGTTCGTGGAATGGCCCATACAACATTTTTTGTATTAAATTTTATGTAGAACATTTTTGTATATAACATTGTTTACGCTAAAGCACAGTTTTAGAAATATTGACGAAAAACCTAAAAAAACTACTAATATACCGGCTTCTCTTCCATCTCCCTCCCAAACCGGACGCTCAAAATGGTGTAACTTTTTACTGAACAATATGTGGACCATATACAACATTTTGGTGTTGGAGGAAAACTTTTACTTTGGATGTTTGGGTTAGGCCTTTTTTTGGACTTATATTATACTATCTTTGTAACTTTGGAACCATTCATTTTAGAAAGATTATGCATAGGGCCTTTTTTATTTCAAATTTAATGTAGAACAATTTTGTATAGAGGGTTGTTCATGCTAAACCGCGTAGTTTTAGAAATATTGGCGAAAAACTTAAAAAACTACGAATTTACCGATTTCTCCCCCCCTCCTCTAACCCCTCAAACCCGACGCTCAAAATGGTGTGACTTTTTTCTGGACATTGTGTGGATCATATAGAACAATTTGGTGTTGAAGGATAATTTTCACTTTGGATGTCTGGGTTATGCCATCTTTTGGATCAACTATACTATACTATTATTGAGAATATCGATATCGAGAAAAAAAAATAAAACGCCACATGAGTGCTGCATAAGCCCTATTATACAGTTAAAATATTATTAGAGTTAAAAGACGCACAAGCGCAATGTTCTCCATTAGTGCGAGAGAGTAGCACGATGAACCTAATAAGTAAATCAATTTCTTGCAATCTCCAAGACCTGGACCAGGCACAAACATTTTATTATGGTGGCTAGGAATATTTTGTTTTTCCAGACGACGCGACGTCCGTACCAGTCGAGCGGTTTTTTTTGAAGCAGCGCTGATTTTAACGAATAAAAGATGCACTTTAAAAGATAAAAGAATTAAAGAACTAATTTGTGTGAACATATGGATAAAGAGCTATTTAACGGATAATATTTGTGAGGTTACAATATAAGTTATCCTATTTTTTGTATATTTTAAGAGATTTTTTTAAAAATAATTGTTTTTTATTGATTTAATTCTTTTTATGCCGATATTTTATCGACTATTGTATCGATTTCGAATCGACATCAATATCAATGCGATATTTTGTAAGAAAAAATTGCCGATATCGATACACGATACGATAATTTATTGGCATAACCAATACAATACTCAATACTTAAAAAGTATCGATATTGTATCGTATCGTGAAGCTTTAGCTACTTGCTACTTGGGTCAGATACAAAGAAATGAAAATATGAGATGATACGATTGGTTATACAAGGGAAAGTGAAAGGTAAATTAGGACCGGAGAGTCCTGGTTGAAAAATTTAAAGCAGTAAAGTAGAAAAACCACAATCTTCAGGACTGCTGCAGAGTAAAATGGGTCATGATGATCACCAATGCCCTTAAAGGCTGAGGCACATGAAGAAGAAGAATAGCTGCCACACAAATTAAAGTGGCCCTAGTAATGAAGACGGAACCAAGACAGCAACCTTCAGTTATGAAGACAAAACCTTAAAAAAGGAACAAAATTATTTGATTTCTATATAGCATAGTCACCTATAGAAAAGTATTATAGTTACAAAATATTTCTAAAGGCCTTTAACCCATTCAGGACGAACCGATTTATTGCGTGCCTCTGTCTAGGACGGTGTCAGGAATTTTTTTTTTAATGGCTTTGGCAGAGCCAATTAGCCAGACTTGTTTGTGATTGATTGCAGATTCATAGTCATAAATTTCTTATAAACATAAGTACATTCTACAATATTATTTTTATAGATACATTGGTACATTGTGTAGCTTTTTTTTAATTATTTTACTGTTTTTTTAATATAATATATTTTAATTTGAGCGAAACACTTTTTTTACTTCTTTTTTTTCTATTCTTTTTTTATTTTTTTTCTATTTTTTTTTCTTTTTATTTATTATTTTTTTGTTATTATTTTATTATGTGTTTTTTTATATATATTTTTTTTAATTTTTTCAAACCACATTAACAAATTATGCCTATTATATTACGTTTACAACTTGTATTTACATAATTTAACATATTTATAAATGAGATGAAGAATTTCCATATCATTTGTAAATATTAAAATATTAAGGTTTATTGGGAAAAAACATTTTAAATATTTTAATTCCTTATAAATGTCGTTTA
Organism: Diabrotica virgifera virgifera; assembly: GCF_917563875.1. Lineage (NCBI taxonomy): Eukaryota > Metazoa > Arthropoda > Insecta > Coleoptera > Chrysomelidae > Diabrotica > Diabrotica virgifera. The sequence continues at coordinate 233,340,978 of NC_065449.1, forward strand.
TGTTATTTATGTTTAAATGACATTCTAATATGACATGTGTTAGATCTCCGATTTTGCCACAAGTACAATTGGGACGGGTGGGGACGGTTGCCGTACTATAACGAGAATGATGCGTTTTTAGAAAACTACGTATGTAAAATTTTTGATTTTATAATTTGTTTCTTGCTGCTTACTTATTTACTTATTCAAGATTAAAACATATTAATTACAAATTCTTTTTATTTACAACCCTAAAAATAATAAATGTCGTACCTCTACGTCGCGTCGGTCGTACTGAGACTAATGCGTTTTCCAACTGCCGTACCGGTGAGGCAGCAGTCTTTCAAAGAGAATATTACTGACGTACATCTACGACATTCGACTGAGTCTAATGTATAACACAGCAGTATATGTACGGCATCAATCCAGAAAAAAATGCAAAAGATGTAAAAGTTGTAAGGCAGCCGTCCCAAGCTATTGCTTACAAAGTAGTACATGTACGGCATCCGTCTATCAAAGTATTCTTTGAATAACGTACCAGTACGTCAATCGGCCTGAATGGGTTAAGGGTGCCTTTTATGTAATTACAATTTGTAAAAGTTACAAATAGATACTTTATGACTTATGGTTTTTAATTAACATATTTTTTAGATTGTTGCAGCAGTAATAACCAATGAACTGGCGTTAATACAAATTGATGAGTATATACAAGTATTATCATAATTATTAAAAAATAAGAAATTTAACAAAGTCATTGTCTTATTCTTTTCTTACATATTATGTCCTTATATGAATTTTATTCACGCTTCATTTTTGTAATATAAATAGACGATTTGATTATATGAATTTATTTTGTAAGTTTACATTTATAAAAATATTTACGTAATAAAGATCTTTGTAATTCACAAAAGAGTTGTAATCATTTTATTAGCTACACGAAGATAGAAATACAATTTTTCCTATAACTGTCATCCAAATAGCAAAAGTAGATGATTGGTGATGTCACTTTGTTGGTTAACAACCTGGTTGTTTTTTTTTATAGTAAAATCAATACCAAACTTCCTATTTCTTCTGCAGCAGCTCTTGTGATGTCTGAAAACCTTTCCGATTGCCTTCAAAAAATCGGCTTAACTTAAGTTGTTCAGTAGTTCTTCATTTATAAATATATAGCCTAGGTTCATAATATGCTTTGCATACATATTAACTAATAACGGGGATAGCATATGTCTCTGTTGCGCACCTGTTTTTATTTTCATCTTCTGTTAAATGATTCTCAGCTCTAATAGCTGCAGTGTGCTGCTTTTTTAGTTAACTGCTGTTAACTGCTGGCTGTGCCAAGTGTTTTTATTATTTCCATCATTAATTGAACAGTTTTTCTTTTATTAAATCAAACTTCTTCTTTTTCTTCTCCTTCTTCTTCTTGAGCCAGTAATACAACTTTGGAGATAGGCCTTCCCCAGTTCAATCCAGTGTTTTCTTCTATTTTGCACCACTTGTTTCCAGTTCTGTCCTCCAATCTTCTTAATGTCATCAGCCCATTTCACTTGTGGCCTTTCTCTGCTCCTCCTTCCAAACCATGGTCTCTATTGTTGTATTTTGTGATTTCATCTTTTGTCCTTCAGTCGGGCATTGTGTCCTGCAAAGCTACATTTTAATTTGGCAGCATGTTCTCCTGCGTCTTTTATTTTAGTTTTGCTTCTGATCCATTTATTTACTTCCTTTGAATACCCTTGTATATCCTTTGAGCTTCAGTATAAATATACGTTTGAAAACTCCAGGAAGCACAAATCTATGATTGATTTTATAGTCACTAATAGAAAAATCCACCCACAGCAGATTCTAGATATTTGAACTTTAAACTCAGCAGACGCAAGGAGTGAACACAAACCAGTCCTAGCAAAAATAAGAATGAAAATAACACCAAAACATTTTATACAGGAAATTACCAAGGAACATTCAATGTAGAATCACTGTGGAACGATTCTACAAGAGAAATGTACCAAAGGAGGCTAGCACAGAAGATAAAGCTGAAACACATAGACGACATGGAAGCTATAAACGCAAACTGGGAGAAAATTAAAAACAACATTGAAGAGGCAGCAACAGAAGCTCTAGGAAAACGCAAAGCCATACTGAACAAAAAAAAAAACAACAAAAATACACCATGGTTCAGAAAATAAATAAAAGAGAAATGTAAAGAGAAGCGAGAGGCCTATATGAAGTATAAAACATCAAACACCCCATAATCCAGAGACACCTATAGAAGAATACGAAACTAAACTAAGCAATTGGTAAAAAGAACAAAAAATGAACACTGGGAGCAGTTTACAAAAAGGATAGAAAGCGACTTCTACGGAACACAAAAACAGATATGGAGATTCGTAAGAAACCAACGGAAAGGAATGGCAGAATTGAAGGAATACAATAACGTACCAGCATACGAATGAATGGGAAAGATACTTGACGGAACTGTTTAAAGGGAATGAAAAAATAATCAAAACAATAACCTACCTGAATTAAGACACGAAATAGAAATCAGTTTTCAGGAAGTAGAGATAGCCATAAATTCACTCAAAAACAGAAAGTCACCAGGACCAGACGAAATAACTAACGAGCTTCGAAAATACGGAGCAGAAAGTATAACCCTAGAGATAACAAAACTTATACAACAATTAATATTGCACTGCAAGATACCAGACACATGGAGAAACAACATAATGATACCAATATTCAAGAAAGGAGACAAAGAAGACCCCAACAATTATTATAGAGGTATAAATCTACTGAACACCGCACTTAAGCTAACCACAAAAGTCCTAACCAACAAAATCAATAAACTAATAACTTTATCAGATGAACAACAAGAATTCAGATCCAAAAGATTCTGCGTAGACGCCGTATTTTTATTGAGACAAATCACAGAAAAGGCCATTGAGTACAATAAACCAGCATATTCTGTTTTATAGATCTGACAAAAGCTTGATCGCATCCAAGTCGAAGACGTCTTACATTTACTGTATACAAGAAACATACCAATCAATATTATACAAACCATCTAAAACATCTATTTTCATAATCGAATACAGGCAAACATAAATGGAAAGCTAACGCAGTTTATACCAGTACAAAGTTTAGTCAGACAAGGTGACTCATTAAGCCCACTGCTCTTTAATATAATATTGGACAAAATAATAGAAGCAGTACGTAAAGGTCATGGTTACAGGACGGGGAATAAATAAATCCAAAAATTATGTTATGTAAACGACGCACACCGCAATAATCGCCAAGACAGAAGACTATCTCCAAAGATTAACACAGATCTTCAATACAACAGCCAAGAAATACAATATGATAATATCAGCAGAAAAAAACAAATGTAAGACAATATCTAAATACCAACTACGATATAAAATCGAAATTGGTGGGAAAATAATAAAGCAAGAAGCAAGGTTTAGATATCTGGGAATAGATATAACCAGCTACGGAGATGTTGAAAAGGAAGTACGACAACAAAGCTTAAAAGCAAGTAAAGAGGCGGGATCTCTTAATGACACAATCTGGAAGAACAAACACCTAAGGCAAGACACAAAAGCAAGAATCTGTAAAGCAGCAATGAGACCTATATTGACATACACGGCAGAGACAAGACCTGATACATCTAAAACGAGACGACTACTAGAAACAACAGAGATGAAAATACTCCGACGAATATCAGGTAAAAGTCTGTTGCATAGGGAGAGAAGCGAAAACCTAAGAAGATCATGCAATGTAGAAGACATAAATGGATGGGTGACACAACGGAAACAGGAGTGGAACGAACACATTAGTAGAATGGCAGAAGATAGGATGGTATATATAGCACGAGATAAGTCACCAAATTGACGAAGAAATATTGGCAGACCAAGCAAAAAATGGTGCGATAACTTAAACAATTTAGGAGGCTGATATTGAAGAAGAAACAGGCTTTAAAGCCTACATACAAGGAGGAGGAGGAAGAAGAAGGAGAAGAAGAAGAAGAAGAAGAAGAAGAAGAAGAAGAAGAAGAAGAAGAAGAAGAAGAAGAAGAAGAAGAAGAAGAAGAAGAAGAAGAAGAAGAAGAAGAATACCCATCCTATTTTTCAGAGGATGAATGGCATCCTATTTTTCATGTGGCCTTGACAATTTTTATATTATACCCTTTTATGTATTTTTATAACTTTTTCAGGAGAAGGTTCGTAAGGCTTACTATTCGGTAAGTTTAAGGTTGTACGCGATAAAAAACAATTTGAAATAATCAAAATAAAATTTACTTATCCCGTTTCTGTCCAATGGGATATTATTTGCGTCGATATATAACAGCAAAACTTTAAAAGTTTTAATAATTTTAACTTCGTATTGACTTTTCAGAAGGACATGAATTCCCCTAAAAATATTCGCTTAATAAACCCGCCCTCTCGAACTGCATCATTACTAACGCACAAAAGCCATTTCAAAATCAAAGAAAGCAAACAAAGGTCAAAAACGAAAAAGCTAAAATTACACTGGAACCAATTTAACCAAATCCTCCACATCTACGAGTCACTTGAAAGTTTTTCGGGAACTAATCAATGTTAGAATGCATTGCGCTTCTTGATCACTCGACCGCAGATTCCATAATTAGACTTTTTGGAAAGTTGCAATGTGTACGAATCGACTGAAGGAGTGGGAACTTAACTTTGCTGCAATGGAATGGGATGGGTTTTAGTTTGCGGTCGGAATACGCCTGTCAAATTATTGTTCCAACTTCTTTTTCATGCTAGACTAATGTTTGAGAGACTTGATTTCACAAGCAAATTTTTTTTTGGGTGTTTATTATTCACGGATATCATTTTATTTGGTTTACGCTTTTAATCTTAGAGAAACCATGAAATATAAATGTGATAGGTAAATACAATTAACTCCTTTTGTAATGAACTGTCTATAAATTTAGAATTTCTTAATTCTTTGGTATTGCTGCTGAGGTGAAACTGTATATTAAGGTGGTGCGAAAAAAGTCAAGTTGATAATCCAGTATCGCTATAGTGCGGAAAAGTTGCGATTGGTAATTACAAGAAAAACAGAACAAAATTATTCAAATCGGAATTTATTTTCCGATCCCGCAACGGGCCTAAAGATTATGAAAAAATAAAATTTTACCTTTTTTTCGGAAATTTTTATTTATTCTCCATGTACATTTTATTTATTGCTATAGTAAAATTTATTTACAGTTTGCATGGTTGAGGAATAAAAACAATAGTTTTACGCACTTAACGAATATCTTCCGATCCCGCAAAGTAAATCAAAATATATAAAAAGTTGAAATTGTTGATGATTTTGATAAATTAAAAAACATTTAGTTATCTCATTTTTCTGTTACATTGTGAAGCTCTTTGCTTGTTTATATATTGTATAAATATTTAAACGACCCAGAACTCACAACAAGAAGGTGGTTGCACTTTTTACTCCACCCACACCCTTCTCTCCATACAACCAATGAGTGGGTGGTTTTTACATTATTTACATAGTACATTTCTTTTTCATTTGTTTGTATCCAGCTTTTAAACGTCAACTTTAAATTTGGATTTGGTGGTAAAATCTGGCAGCATGGAGCTTGATTTAAGTGTTGCCTAGATGAATCCATCTCTTGATTGGGTCCCATATACATTAGACGATACTTCCGTGACCAACTCTACGTACCGCTAGACAGCTTGCGTATGACAGGAATAGTTTTGTACATTCCAGTCTGGCGTGTTGCCTGATATAATGTAGGAACTTATATCTTCATTTGAAACTCTTTGAAGAACTGGTGGAGGAGATAATTTTGCAACATTCCAATCTAATATTTCAGTGTAGTCCTGTGCTTCAAAATTTAAAGCAGGAGGAATGAAATTTCTAATACGTTTGCCCTTGGCTTTAGTCTATCCGGCTTTTAAGACTCTCCTTAGCCTAGCTCTCTAATGTGTTTCCTTTCTCCCTACTACTTGAAATTTTGAACCACGGGACTAAACTGAAATAATAGACTGGAATATAATGTTGCAAACTATTGCAGACTGTTGCAAAACTATCTTCTCCACCACTTCTTCGAAGTGTCAAATGAAGATATAAGTTCTTTCATTACATCGGGCGACATTCAATACTAGAATGTACAAACTATCCCTGACATACTCAAGCTGATGAGAGGTGCCTAAAGTTGGTCACGGAAGCATCGTCTAATGCAGGGGAGGCCAAGCGGTCGATCGCGACCCCTAGGTCAGTCGATCGATTGCAAGAAAAAATTATCTACCTACCTATCTATTCCTGTCCTAAATATTACAAAAATTCCTAGTCAGCAGATCCCAGAGAATTAGAAAGGCAGACAGTAGATCTCGAGTCCGATTAAGTTGGTCGCCCCTGGTCTAATGTATGTGGGCCCCAATCAAGAGGTGGATTCATAAGGGCAAGACTTAAATTAAGTTCCATGCTGCCAGATTCTACCACCAAATCACAATACAAAGTTGACGTTTAAAAGGTGAATACAAGCATGTAAAAGAAATTTACTATGCAAATAATGTAAAAATCACACTCATTGGTTGGTTGGAGAGAAGGGTGTGTGTGGAGCTAGAAGTGCAACCACCTCCTCGTTGTGAGATCTGGGTTGTTTAAGTATTATCATACAATATATAAACAAGCGAAAAACTTCACAATGTAGGAGAAAAATGAGATAACTAAATGTTTTTTAATTTATTAAAATCATCGAAAATTTCAAGTATTTATAGATTTTGATTGACCTTGCGGGATCGGAAGATATTCGTTAGATGCGTAAAACTTTTGTTTTTATTACTTAACCATGCAAACTGTAAATAAATTTTACTATAGCGGTAAATAAAACGTACATTGAGGATAAATAAAAATTTCCGAAGAAAAGGTTAAATTTTATTTTTTTCATAATCTTTAGACCCGTTGCGGGATCGGAAGATAAAGTCCGATTTTAATAATTTTTGTTTTGTTTTTCTTGTAATTACCAATTGCAACTTTTCCGCACTATAGCGATACGGCATTATCAACTTGACTTTTTTCGCACCACCCTACTGTATATGGTTGATAAAAAAATGTTCCACAATCTCTTTCCACAATTTTGGTCATTTTACCACTTTTCTACTAATAGCTCTTAACTCCTTATATTTCATAAGATATTCTTTTATTTTCGGTTATTTATATCGAATGAAAATTCTTCTATGACTCTTATTTATTAGATTATTAAAGCTTTGTTTTTTATTAGTGCACGAGACTCTTAAGCTCAGAGTCGTTGGTTCAAGCCCACGTTGGGCGCCAATGAATAACGATAAAACTGCTTCAGACAATTGAAGTGCTATTATAAAATAAAGTTAGTCTTGTCTTCGTGAAAAATATGAACAATGAAAATTTATAGACAAATAAAGTGAACAATTAAATAATCATATTTATTTATCATAACAAATATAATAAAGTGATGACGTTTATTAAGTAAAACCCGACTAAAGCTTTACAAAATATAAGTGTTACTTCTGGCAATGTTGTTGTATGTACTATTGGCTTCGTGAAGTTAGATTGTTTGTTGGAAGTAAATGGTGTAGTGGTTGGCCTCGGACTAGGGATGGGAAAAACCTATCGGTTTAAACTTAAAACCGGTTTTTTTACTTCGCAATAACCGGTTTTACCGGTTGTTTTTTTTGTCCCGGTTATAACCGGTTTTTCTTTTTAAAGTAAAAACCGGTTATTAGGTTTTTACGGTGATTAGGATTAGGTAAGGTATTATTTTGGATCCCAATCATAATTATTATTTTCAAGTAATTATTCTAAACAAAACCATAACTCAAATTTTATTTTATTTTATAAAATACAGAAGCAAACTGAAAGTGCAATCTCACATCAGCCAGAAACAATTATTAAGTTTTATTATAATATTTCCTTGAAAAGGTATTTGTAATCATAATATTTACATAAGAAGTGATCTGGTTGAATTAGACGCAAACATCATCTATTTTTTACACTTAACTCTTGACATTGAAAGTGGGTGAATGAATTTTTCTGATTACCAAAAATAATGCTCTGACTATGAATATCGAATTACTGATTAAAACGAATCTCCAAGAATTTCGCCACGATTTCAAAACGATACACTCATACAGGAAGTATTAAATGAGTTAAAATGTACCTAATCTACAAAAATATACAAACGTGTTAAAAGTAATACATGTTCTTTCGATAGTACTAATTTTGATCATATTGATATCGAGTCGAATGGAGTATCGCAAACTAAAGTGTATTGTAAATGTATCTTTATAACCTATTGGATTAAAAAAACCGAAAACCGGTTTTTCCAAAAACCGTTTTTTTGGCCGGTTATAACCGCCAGGTTAAACCGTAAGCAAAAAAAAAACGGTATAACCGAAAACCGGTGTTTTGTCAAAAACCGCCATCCCTACCTCAGACCACGGCTTAAATGTTGACTATGCTAGTGATTTGAAGTGGCCATTGTATTCTTATAGTAGCTGCAAGTTGTTCGTCAATTATCCCTCCCACGATGGCATCGTCGACGATGTATTACAAACTCTTCCCGAAGATGGAAACGCAAATATAATATTTATTCCAAAAACCCAAGATTAGATTGAAATAAGAATGAATTGAGATTGAGGAATTTATCGAAATAAACAAGAAAATTCTATACAAAATTACTTTCAAAAAATTCCCACTCTGTCATGTTGAGAGGGAGGCCGACTTTGACAGAATTTTTGGAAGGGGAAATTGTCACTGAAATGAAGTAATGTCACAAAATATAGAATATAGCCTATAATTGAATTAGCTGTTTTGTCAAAATAGATAAGAGTAAATAATAATTTTAAAAATTGTAATTAACTGTCTATAAATTTATCATATCATATATGATGTTTGTTGTTTCTACGGTATTGCTGCTAGGGTAGAACTGTATATTGTTGATTATTTTTTTCACCTGTCAAATTCTGACGTTTTTGCTTTTTCAGCCAATCACGACGCGTCGTTCTAGCCAATCATTGAGTGTAATACTGATAAAACAGCCTCATCCTTGATAAAACAGTCCCTTCTCTGATAAAACTCAAGGTACCCTAAATTTCACATAATACGTACATACCTAATATTTCACAGATGCCCGTATTTACTAATAATACATATTGGTTCACAAAATAATCTTTTCAAATACCACTCGTCCTCTAAATTTTGCTTGATAAATTTTTTCGTTTTCATACTTAAACTTCTTTATTTATGGTAAAATCACTCAAACAAACCGAAATGGATAAAATCACTCGTCTTTCGGACTCGTGATTTTAGCATTCGGTTTGTTTTCGTAATTTTACCAAATAAAGAAGTTTTCGTGAAAATAAAAAAATGTATCGATAAAATTTAGAGGACTCGTGGTATTTTACCTTTGGTAAAAAATTGTCCACGATCTCTTTCCACAATTTTGGTCTTTTTACAACTTTTCTACTAACTCCTCCTAACTTCTTATATTGCAGATGATTTTATTGTGTTTTCTATTATTTATCTTCTTCTTCTTCTTTACGTGCCATCTCCGCGACGGAGGTGTTCAATAATCATGGCTATTCTGATTTTAGATGCTGCTGCTCTGAATAGTTCAGTTGATGGGCATCCGTACCGTTCCCTCAAGTTACGCAACCATGAGATTCTTCTTCTTTCTACACTTCTCTTGCCCTGGATTTTCCTCTTTATAATTAATTGAAGTATGTTGTATATCCCATTACGCATAAAATGCCCCAGGTATTGCAGATTTCTTGTGTTGATGGTTTCCAATGTTTCCAGTCTTTTGTTGACTCTTCTCATCACTTCGTTGTTTGTTACATGCTCGGTCCATGATATCTTCAGGATTCTTCTATACACCCACAGTTCAAATGCTTCCAACTTTTTAGTAGTCGACGCGTTAAGTCTCCATGCTTCTATCCCGTAAAGCAAAGTCGAGAAAATATAACACCTTGCCAGCCTAACTCTCAAGTCTAATATCAGTTTTCTTGCACAAAGTACCTTTCTCATTTTATTAAAGTTTGTTCTTGCTTTCTCTATTCGAACTTTGATTTCTCTGGAGTAATCGTTTGTGTGATTAGTTATTGTGCCAAGATAGTTGTAGTTTTCAACTTGTTCTAAAGTTTTACCTTTAATTGTCATGATTTCATCATTATTTTGGGTTTTTGATATCCTCATAAATTTAGTTTTCTTGATGTTTATTGATAATTCATATTCTTCTCCATACTCAACTATCTTGTTTATTAGCTTTTGGATGTCTTGAAGATTGTCAGCTATTATGATAGTATCGTCCGCATAACTAATGTTGTTAATTGGCGTTCCATTTACCTTTATTTCTGCTGTTTCTCCCTCAAGAGCTCTTTTCATAATTTCTTCAGAGTATGCATTGAATAGTAGTGGTGACAATACACACCCCTGTTGCACTTCTCTTTTAATTTCGGACTCTTCTGATGATGACGAGATTTATTATTTATATCGATCGAAAACTCTTCTGCGATTCTTCTTTATTAGATCATTAGAGTTTTATTTTTATTAGAGCATGAAACTCTTAAACTCAGGGTCGTCGATTCGCTCCCCACGTTGGGGGCCAACGTATAACGATAATACTGCCAAAGACAATTCAAGTGCCATTATGAAATAATACTTTAATTAACTATGGGTGCCGACCTTCTACATTTCGCCTAAATTAGTCTCTTGTGTAATCTAGTCTTGTCTTTCAAAAATATGAACAATGAAAATTAAGATTGGTACAAATAAGGCGAAAAGTTTTCTAATCATATCTATTTTGAGGTAGCCATCGTGTTTTAATAGAAGCTGCAAGTTGTTCGTGGATTATATATCTCACGGTGGCATCTTTGACGATGTATTACAAGCTCCTCCGGGATGGAGAACTGGAAGTTTAATATTTAGTCCACAAAAGCCACGACTAGATTTTCTTTAAAATAAATGGATTTATCGGAATAAACTTAACATGTTTTTCAGGTAAGCCTTCTTAAAATTATCTCTATAAAACGTTGAAACATAGTGTAACAAGTATAATAAGAAAACTTCTGTTGGAGTGAAAGTAAAAAGAAAGATATACTCCAACAGAAGAGAGGAAAAGGGAAGGATAATAGGGATAGCAGTAGAAGTATAAAGAGACAGAGGCAAACGGAATAGAGTTGGCTAGCAAGAGATGCAAGAAAACAACTTGACACTCAAGGATGGATACAGCTCGTTTGCATGCCTGTCGAAGAACAGTAGTTCTAAGTAGATAGTAATGATGACTAAAAGGTGAAATAATAAAATAAGAATAATGTACTGAAAATGAATGAAGATGAATAGTTGCTAAGATGAACAAACTAAATAAAACTAACAAATCATGGGCGCCATGAAAATGATCTTCGATCATTCTCCCAGGTATCTTACACTGCTGTCAAATATTAAATATATTAAATCTGTAAGTAAATGTAAACATAAAGGGAATAAGAATAAATGATGTACAAAATAAATAAACATTTATTAAAATTAACTACCAGATTTTTAACAATATCTGAGTTATAAAACGTGCATATCATGTGACCCTAAAATGACATAAGTTATATTAATTTGAGATAGTACAAAAAGTTATATTTGAGATAACTACAATAATGTTATCTGTTACATTATTACATAAGTACCTCTCACTTACATATAGGGTACAACTCACATGAGTCTTCTACCAAATGGTTATAGTACGCTTGCTACGTACCACTAAATTGAAACTGACAAAGATGCAAATAATACAAATAGATAGGCCCAAGCCTCACTAAGAGAAAATACAATAATGAATAAAGCAAAATTAAATATACAAATGAATAAAAGAAATAGAAATGAAGTTGAGATAAATACCGAAACGATGACCTAAATTACCCGAGCAAATGCAATAAAATAAAGTAACGACGAATTAACCGAACAAATGAAATAAAGCGAATAAGAATAAAATATTTGGGAAACAAGCAAGTAATATTACAAAAATAAATATCAAACAAATAATAAAATATAAAAACCTAATTTTCTAGGCTTATTACCTTGTGCACAATGTAACGTATCATATGATCGTAAATAAGTTTGGGAACCTAATAAAATACAAATATGTCATAAAAAAACCAGAGGTAAACTAAATCTGGAAAAAAAAATAGTGCATTAAACCAAATGTCTGAAACGTAAAAACCAATAGTTACTTAAAGCACAACACTAAATGTTCCCAAACCAATCCCTTCATCGGACGACCTCAAGGTGAAGACCAATGCTGAAATCCATAAAATTAGCACCAGAGGAGGTGCTGAACCATGTTTCCTGTAGATACAGGTGTACAGACGACTGAAAATGGGACTGAAGCGTCCCCTAGCTTGTTCCCAAATATACCTATTTCCATGATGACTTGACTGTGGCTGTAGTGGTTTCCCTAGGTGGTCAAAGGGCTACGAATTCACCATATGGTTTCTCCAAAATGGCTTAAAAACATTCCCAGTTTTATTTCTCATTTTAAACATGAGCAAAAAGTAAAGGGAAGAAGAAATAATTGAGGAACTTTTTAGAAGCAATAGTATAGAAAAACCGACCATTAAAAATGCAACAAAAACCAATCTCAGGTAACCTTCAATTATTTTCAGTGTGAAGACATGAACAAATAACATTGAATGTGAAATTTGAATATGATTTTTCTGAGGAAATATCTGTAAAAATATATTGAATTTATAAAATATTGGATGTTCAATAAATTTAAAACCTACAGAGAAATGGTAATTAGTTCCAATATTAATTTGAGGACTTCAAAAATGTTTGGTTATGTAAAACCAAAAACCACATTAATATAAAAATCGATATAAAGATAATATAAAGATCGAAATAATCTACATCCTTCCCTTAATAGATTGACTAAGAAAGTTTAACCATGGGACTAATATTTTAAATATTCCACAACAAAAAAACACATGACAATGACTAATTAAAAAATTATTACAAAAAAATAAATCTCACCCAATGATTCCTATTCAGGCTCCAACAGGAGTTTTGTCACACACATGTCTCCCTACTCCGGACAATCCTTGGTGGTAACTTTTTACTTTGAACTTTAAAAATTAATGTTACATAAAATAAGTAGGATGGAACTCATCCGCCATCCAACCTCACATACAGCCACAAGTCAAGTAACGAACATTCTCTCTCCTTCCAAGAGTACGATGTCAAACTCACAGAACGCGAAAAATGTCGACCACCAGAGGGCCGCTGCCAACCCAACAACTCCAAAAGATAGTTTTAAATTGGTTTGATGGTGACGTATTGAAAATAAATAATTTTCATAAAATATAAAAGAAAATAGTATTTCTAAATTGAGAATAACCAGAAATTAGAGAAATTTAATTAAGCGGTCAAGAGAAAATAATTATTAAAAATAATTACAGCGCTAAAAATGATATTATAACGGGTGGACCGTTACAATAGCTGGAGCATTACAAGGACCAAATGGTAGAACCAAGAACCAGTAGAAACCTCGACCATGTAAAAAATATGTTTTGTCTTAATCGCCAGGAGATTGCTACTTTCACTTTCCAGTAGCCGATTTTTAAATCATGGGTCGAAAAGCATTTACCTCCTGATGAAAGTCTTTCCTAGTTACTAAGGCTACTGGTGAACACCAAGTTCCCGAAGCTTCTTGGGTAGTATCGCCATTTACCATGGTGTTTTTTTTGTGTTATCTGTATTAAAGTAAATATAAGGTTTGTTCCAACACAGATATAAACCGTCCATGTAACGATCACCGTCCTGCGCAGTAGCATGGTACGCATTATTTCGTTCCCATGGAAACCATGGAACGTTAATTATCTAGTAACGTGATCGTTACATGACGATTCTTCGTCGTGTTGGAAGAAACCTATAGTATGATCCTATATACTCTCCTATCTCCTTTTTTGTGTATGGGTACTATTAGTGATGATCTGAGATGCTACGTGTTCTCCCTATTATCCTATGGGTTGAAGGCTTGGACATTAAAGAAAGATGTTCCAGACAGATTAAAAGCCTTCGATTTATGGGCCAACAGAGGAGTATTAAGAATAAGTTGGGTGGATAGAGTTACGAATGTCGAGGTGTTGAGAAGGATGGGAAAAGAAAGAGAGGTTTTAAATACAACTCAAGTTAGCAATATCTGTGACATTTTATGAGAAGCGAGCGTTATAACTTGTTGCAGTTAATAATATAAAGAACACAGGGTAATAAAAGGTATCGTTAAAGAAGATGCATCTCCTGGTTAAACAATTTGAGAGCTTGGTTAACTGCATTTCTGCTGAACTCTTTAAAGCAGCGGTATCAAAAGTGCGAATTGCCATGATGGTTGCCGACCTTCTTAGAGAAGATGGCACATGAAGAAGAAGACTATTAATGACACTTTCCAATCTTCAAGGACATATGACATTTTTTCATATTTTATTCATCATCATCCTCATTCTTTTTGCCTTATCCCTACGCGGGGTCGGCTTCCCTAATTGCATTTCTCCACACAATTCTATCTTGGGTCATATCAATATTAATCCCCTGTACCAACATTTTCTGCCTAATCGTCTCCCCCACGTCTCCTTTGGACTTCCTCTCCTACTCCTTCCAGGAATCTGCACTTCAGCAATTCTTCGTATTGGGTGATTAACGTCTCGACTTTGAACATGACCAAACCATCTCAACCTATGCTCTCTCATTTTGGCATCAATTGGTGCCACACCTAGGCTTCCTCTAATATACTCATTTTTAATTTTATCCTTTTTTGTCACTTCAGTGATCCATCTAAGCATTCTTATTTCCTCCACATGCATTCGTCCTCTTTTTTTCTCACTGCCCAATATTCAGTTCGGTACATCATAGCCGGTCTTATGGCTGTTTTATAGAATTTTCGCTTCAACTTCAATGGGATTTTTCTGTCACACAGCACACCACTCGCTTCCTTCCACTTCATCCATCCGGCCCTAATTCTACTGCATGCATCTCCATCTATTTCTCCATTACTCTCTAATACCGATCCCAGGTATTTAAAACTATTGCTTTTTACATTCAGTTCACCATCCAAAAATACTATTTTATTTGAAGTAACTCCATCTTTAAATGAGCATTCCAAATACCCTGTCTTTGTCCTACTAAGTTTTAAACCGTGTCCCTCGAGAGCTTGTCTCCACTGTTCCAGTTTTTCTTTTAAGTCTCTTTCACTATTTCCTACTAACACGACAGCATCAGCATACATTAAGCACCATGAAATGTTACTCTGTAGTTTCGCTGTTTTATGGTCCAAAATTGATGAGAATAAATACGGACTAAGCATCGAGCCTCGGTGCAATCCTACTTCCGCATGAAATTTTTCAGTCTCTCCCACACCTTTCCTAACACTAGTCCTTACTCCCTCATACATATCCCTCATAATCTTTACATATTCACCAGGGACTCCTTTATAATTGAGTGTCCACCACAGAATCTCTCGAGGAAGTCTATTATATGCTTTCTCATGATCAATGAATACCATATGAGCGTTTGTTTGTTTACTCCTGTATTTTTCCATCAACTGTCTTATAATGAAAATTGCATCTGGTGTTGATCTGCCCTGCATAAAGCTAAATTGATTCTCGGATATTTCGGTCTCTTCACGTATCCTTCTATCACTTTCTCTTTCCCATAATTTCATGGTGTGGCTAAGCAGTTTTATAGCCCTGTAGTTTGTACATTGTTGTATATCTCCCTTGTTTTTTAAACAGGTAGTAGTATACTGCTTCTCCATTCGTTTAGCATTTGTCCAACTTCCATAATTCTATTAAATAAACCTGCTAGCCACCTTGTTCCTGTCTCTTCCAATGCTCTCCATACTTCCCCAGGAATATCATCTGGTCCTACCGCTTGTCCTTTCTTTATTTTTTTAAGCGCTTGAGCCACTTCCTCATTTGTTATTTTGGTGACCATTGCTGCTACTGTCTCCGTTGACTCTACAGGCTGTCTGTCAAATTCTTCATTTAATAAGCTGTCAAATTACTTTCTACATCTCTTTTTGACTTCCTTTTCGTGAACTAGTATTTTATTATTTTCATCTCGGATACATATAATCTGATAAAATCTTTTGCTTTCTTTGCTCTCTCTTTGGCTATTTTATATATCTTCGTTTCGCCTTCTCTGGTATCAAGTTGATCGTATAGGTTTGAATACGCTTCTGCTTTGGCTTTTGCTACTTTCGCTTCCTTCTTCGCGACCATATAGTTTTGAAGATCTGTGTCGGATCTGGTTTCTTGCCAATTTTTATATAATTTCCCTTCTCTTTTATTTTTCCTTGTACTTCGTTTGACCACCACCAAGTCTCTTTATCCTCAAACTTTTTTCCTGACGTTTTCCCAAGTATTTCATTAGCAGTCTCTCTAATACTACTGGCCATCTTTCTCCAAATTATATTAGGGCTTCCTTTCATAGTCCAACATATTTTGTCTATTTGTTCCATATTTTATTCATTATATTTAGTAATATTTGTACTCGATTTCCTCCCAGGTTTTTATAATTTCTGTTATCATTGTATCTGCTTTATGCAAGGCAGATCAACCAATATAAGTAACTTCACCATTCATAAAATTGATAATGTTGGTTATTTTAATAATGCATTTCTTTTTCCGTGTGTAAAGTAAAATAGATAAATGAGTACGTATTTTTGTTCTTTGATTAATATAAACCGATTAGTAACTAAGGGATACATAACAATATTAAGCTGTTTAAATTGTTGGTAAATTACAGTAACTTTCACAATATGAGGACGACCGCAAAATTTGACCCAATAAATATTTTAAACCTGTTACAATACGTACACCGTTACATTCCATTATCTCTGGATAGTTATTCGACTCTTTGTTCTTGCCGCAAGCGGCAAAAGCTATAAACCAAATCCCAACGAAATCCCGGACAGGATTCATCGGGCCGTCAACCAAGAATGGGACGATCAACCGACTAGGAAAGCATCGGAGACGCGAAAGGCATCCAACCGCAACTAAGTGGACGTCGGGACGTCCAGTTGGACGTCCACCCGACGATCAAGGCGGACGCAGCCACGATGGATTGACATGCAACAGTCTGCTGCCAAAATTGGCTTTGTTTCTCGGTCATTCATCAGCAGCTAATGGTCATTCGCTCATTCTGTGGCGACAGGTGGTCCAACAGGGACCTGCAACAGTGGCGGGTGCAGTAATTGACATTTTTCACGTCCTAATGAGACGAAAACTATGGATTTTAATTTATCGGTGTATGATACAATTTATGAAACAACTGTATGACATTATTAAAAACTCTGGAAGTTCTTAAGAGGATCGGTACGTTTTTTTGGCTGCAATGCTATTCAAATGGGGATTCATTTTTTTCGAATCCTGAGAAAACTAATAAGTATTTTAAAAAAATTTAAACGTAGAATGAAAGATTGCGTTATTAGCGAGGGCCGAAAGTCCCTGAGAACTTCTATAATGTTTATTTTAATAAGTTACAGGGGTGAAAAACTAAGAGAAAATTTAGTGTTATTTTTAATTTCAAATATCTCATTCAAAATAAACTTTTTATTTATTCTAAGGGACTTTCGGCCCTCGGTAATAATTTAGTCTTTCATTCTGCGTTTAGATTTTTCAAAAATATTTATTGGTTTTTTCAGGATTCGAAAAAAACGAACACAATGTCCGTGGTAATTTTCCAAATCTATCTTTGTCATACAACGCACTCAGTTGAATAGAATATTGTCAGTCAGACACTGACAATCAGTGACAATTTTAAATAATTATTTGACATGAATCGGGAAGATTTTGAATTGTTGATTAAATAATATTGATATTGATAAATAATTGATTTAAAAGGTGAACTTTATAAAAAGTTATTTATTGTGTATTATTTATGGAAGTATTCCTGTGATCCAAGTATTTTGTTGTTAAAGATGTTCAAAATTGTAAGCGTTCCATTTGTTCGAAACTCTCACAAAATATTCACAAAATTCAAAGAAGTACGTTCCTTATTTATATTATTGTACATATGCGGCATTTCCCATCTCTAGTGACGTCAAAAATATGATTCTGTCACGTAAAGTAAAAACCCAAAAACGTCAAAGTGACAATATAGAAAAAATTCATCTCCCGTAATTAGCAGATCATCTCGTTCAAGAAAGAAATTAGAAAAATAACCCCAAAAGAGACAAATATTTGTGTTTCTCTCCACATAATAATATAAAGGATAATTAAATAGAAGATACAAATACCCAGAGTCTCTCCCGTTAAGTATTTAGTAATCGTAAATTTGGTCATCTGATTCGTAGCAAAATTTGAGTGGAAATTCTCGTCATACCTAGGCAAGTGGTATTAAGTTGGAGGTAAGGACATTATTTATATTTATGAGCTCATAATATAAAGACATATCGGTCAACGGACTATTTTAGTGCGCGGAACATTTATGTAAGTTTAGATACAATACCGTAGTTTTTCTCGTAGTTTTCGTTCGGACATTTTCATTAGATTTAGTTTATAAAATCTGTCATTTTTGTTTACTGTTCATAATTATTTATTTTTAGGTACATATTATTTTATTTATACCTATATATCTTCTTCTTCTTTTTCATACAGAGGAAGAATTATTTATATATGTATATATTTTTCACTTCTCTTTAATTTCATTGTTTGATTTAGAATAAATGTGTTAAATTCTTATCTTATCATAATTCATTGCTCTAAATTTATCCCTTTTGGAAGCAGTCTCGCTGGTACTTTTAGTGGTATCAGCTAATTACCTTTCTCAGCGAACCAGCACCTATAGAACCTGAGATTGGAATAATTTCATTAAAGTGGGGTCTATTTACCAGCCTCATAACATGGTCCTTCGAGCCGGATCTGAATATATTTTGGTAATTGCTTATTTTGCTATTAATTTAACTCATTAAAGATCATATTAATTTTTCTCTCTCATTTTATTAAGTTTCTTTGTTTCTCTTATTATAAATTAACACATTTATTCTAAACCAGGTACTTCTCTGAACTCTAAGAATGGATATTAAAACGGCCAAGGAAAATTGCAAATCCGCGAAAGCGTCTATGACCAGAATTCAGAAATGGGTTAATAGTAAATTAAACTCGGAAACTAATTTATTCATTGTAGAAAATAAAATGTCACTGTTAAAAGATGCCTTTAATAAATTTTCGGTAAATCAAGATATAATAGATTTAGCTACACCTGACACACAAGAACCTGTGGACAGGTCCCTTCGGGAGGATTTGTTTTCTGAGTTATCAGCTCGTCTAGCTGAGAAGATGAATCCTCAGAAGCACAGAGTCGTAATAGATTCAACTCAAGTATTAGTCAATAATAAGACAAGTACGGCACCTAGTGTAAAGTTACCCAATATTTCTATTCAATATTTCTCTGGTGACCCTAGTCAATGGTCAAATTTTTTCGATTTATTTTCTGCCCTTATTATAAATAATAATGAAATTACCGATGTACAACGTTTTATTTATTTAAAGTCATATCTTAAAGGTGAAGCTCTCAAAATGATTAATAATATAACAGTTTCGAATGATAACTTTCATATAGCTTTAAAAACTCTCAAAGATAGATATTCAAACAAGTATAATATCATAAAAGCATTGTTAAACGAATTACTCGATATTAAGTCTCTTAATAGTAATGCAAGCCATATTCATGTACGCGAATTTTATATTCAGATAAAAAATACGTTGCAAGCTATAAATAATTTAACTCTCTCTGACTCTGAATTATGGCAATTGATTTTGATTAATTTTATTGATAGACATTTAGACTTTGGTACACGTAGGTTTATAGAATTTGAAAGAAAAGGCGAAAAAATAGACTCTCTTGATGAATACCTTAACTTTATAGATGAAAGATGTTCTCACCTAGAGAATCTAAACGTTAAAGAAAGGAATAAATCTCATTATAGAAAGGAGGAAACACAGGCCTCGTTTCATACAACGGTGGTAAATCGTAAAGCTAGTCCATCTTCGGGATATGTCAATAAATGCTCATTTTGCAATAATACGGGTCACAAAATTTACGCTTGTCACGCATATCAAGCACTCTCAATTCAAGATAGGTTGTCTTTTGTGAAACGATCGAAGCTTTGTATAAATTGTCTAGGACATTCTCATCTAATTGCTAATTGTACTTCGTCTCAGTTATGTGCTTTATGTCATAAAAAACATCATTCGTCCCTGCACCATTCGTCCAACAGTGAAGGCAACAGGAATATGGGAAGTAGAAGAGGCTTCGCTGATGCATCCAGAGGACAATCTCCTACAGTTTCAGCTGACAGTCAGGTACAACGGAGTGCTACTATTTTAAATGACAATAGAGAAAATGATATTTCTCGAGCAGCGCTAGCTGTTAGCAGACCTCTAGTACAAAAGGGCTCTATTCTATTGGCCACATGTAAAGTAAAAATAGCAGATGCATTTGGCAATTATATCTCGTGTAAAATGCTGATCGATACGGCTAGTCAGCTATCCTTGATAAAGAGTAGCTTAGTAGAAAGACTAGGTTTTCAAACGTACGCAAACACAACTAGTGTTCTAGGAGTAGGGTCTCGGGTAGCTAAATCAACAGAAATGGTTGATCTCGTAGTTTATTCAAGTAATACAAAGAATAGTTTAAATATTAATTGTGCAGTATTAGAAAATATCACTTGTGAGTTACCTCAGGTAGAGATTGATATATCCAAGCTCAATATTCCTCTCGAGTATAGATTAGCTGATGATGAGTTTCACGTTAGGTCAGAAATTTCTATTCTCCTCGGCGCAGATTTCTGTTATAAACTTTTCTCGGATGGCATATTTCACCTAGGTAAAGGACTCCCGACTCTTCAAAATACCTTGTTCGGTTGGATTGTTGGTGGTTCTGTTGATAGAAAATATCATCGCCACAAGGATTCTACTAATCCTTCTCGAAATTTGGGTCTAGTGAGTTATGCATCTTGTGAAGAACAGGACCGACATGTATCGTTGCTAGTGTCAGAGGGAAATGATGAAAGCCTTAACACTCTCGTGGAAAGATTTTGGAAGGTTGAAGAGATACCGATAATCCATACACCCGGGTCTGAAGCTGAAATGGCTGAGCGTATATTTAAAGAAACAACCAAGATATTGCCGGATGGCAGGTATCAAATCTCTATACCCTTTAGTTCTCAAAATGCGACGTCTAAACTAGGCGACTCTTATAGAATTGCGCAGAAAAGGTTTTTAAATGTTGAAAAAAGGCTGATTGCTAATCCCGAAGTATTTGCCCAATACCATTCTATTATAAATGATCATTTGAAGGTAGGAATTTCACAGATAGTCAAAGATCCTCATCCCGTGGTAGGTAAAGATCAACACTTCATTCCTCATTTTAATGTTTCGAAACAGAAAGCGGACGGTAGTATAGGTATTCGTGTGGTTTACGATGGTTCTTGTCCTACTTCTAACGGCATTGCTTTAAATGAAGTAATGTTAAATGGTGGCAATTTGCAGCCGTCATTGTTTTCAATTATATGTCGTTTCAGGATGTTTAAGTACGTTCTTACTGCCGATTTAAGTAACATGTATATGAACATTGCCATTGATCCCACACAACACGCATTATTGCGCATAATATGGCGCAATGATACCTCGGACCCATTGCAGATAATTGAGTATAAAAGGTTGTTATATGGGTTAAAATGCAGTTCATACATTAGTCAAAGAGTTTTAAAAGATATAGCGGACAATGCCCATGAAATGCCCTTGGCCACCAATGCGATTCAAAATCAGACATACATAGACGATATTTTAGCCGGTACCCAAACGTTAAATGACATGCAAGTGTTGTATGAACAATTGTCTACTGTTCTGAATGCAGCTTGTTTTTCTCTTCATAAGTTTAACTCAAATTCATCAGAGTTCTTGATGTCTAACAATCTGGTAGCTCGCGATAATGTAGAAATTCACACTAACGAATCTCAAAATAGTAAAGTGTTAGGACTGCATTGGAATCCGCAAGAAGATAGTTTTTATTTTTCTAGTCCTCGTCATCTAATTGAAGGTAAGCTTACTAAACGTCGCATATTGTCAATAGTAAGTCAGTGTTTTGATCCAATAGGCATCATTAACCCATTCGTTTTAAAGGGAAAGCTGTTAATGCAAAAATTGTGGAAACTGAAAATTTGATGGGATGACGTCATCACGGACGATTCCATCATTAAGGAGTGGTTAAAGTTGGTCAATGGCTTTGAATCATTGAATATGTGTAAAATTCCGAGATGGTATTTTCATAACAAGTTAATACGAGAACAGGAGCAGACGCCAGCAAGGATGCTTATAGTACATGTGCTTATATAAGGTCCCTTTATCTAGATGGATCAGTCTCGTCAAGTTTGGTCGCAGCAAAATCTCGGGTAGCTCCTTTAAAGGAAATTACAATTCCTCGATTGGAATTAGCAGGACTAGTGTTAGCTGCTAGGTTATTTGCAACTCTAAAACAGGTTTTTGAGAATGGTTTATCCTTTAGCTCATATCACATATATTCAGACAGCATGATAGTATTAAGTTGGTTAGCCAGTGATTCGTCTAAATGGAAACAGTATGTTGCGAATAGGGTAGCATTAATTAAGGAATTGACTCCAGAGGTACATTTTCATCATGTACCAGGCTCAGGCAATCCTGCGGATATAAATTCTCGAGGTTCCTTTCCTCAGGAACTCTCAAATAATTCTCTGTGGTTTTATGGTCCTTCTTTCTTACAAGAAAGAATTATTGACTATTCAAATTTAAAGTTAATCCTACTAGACTCGTTACCGGAAGAAAAAACGGAACATTCTCGTTCACATCACGTCGCAATAGACGATGTGCTAGACTGGGTTGAATTTTTCTCGCGATTTTCTGAATATGAAAGACTAGTTAAGGCCATTAGCTATGTGTTTCGGTTCGTTCATAATGCTCGTTTCAAGGGAAGTAATAGTCGCTTGCAGTCAGGCAAGGTAGTAACCGCGGATGAACGACTAAATGCAGAAAATTTTATCGTTAAAAGCCTCCAAAGAAAATATTTCAAAGCTAAATACAAGGTTCTTTTAGACAATAGCACAAGAAGCTCGTCACGTATTTGGTCTCTATCTCCCTTCATCGATAATTCACGTGGACTTATATTGGTAGGTGGTCGGTTAAGCTCGTCTGAGCTGTCCTTTAACCATAAACATCCAGTTTTGTTCCCAAAGGACGACCACACAGTCTCGCTTTTAATAAAGTCTGTGCATATATCACTCGGACACGCTGGAGTTCAAGCTACTCTAGCTAATATTCGGCAACGGTTTTGGGTAATAAACGGTTTAAATGAGGTCAAGAAGGTTATTCACCGATGTATTCTTTGTCATAGATTTCGAGCAAAATTTGCTACTCAAATGATGGCCGGTATGCACAAGGACCGAGTTCAAATTTGTAGACCATTTTCTAAAGTTAGTGTCGACTATGCCGGTTACTTTTTGTTAAAAACCTCTAAATTACGAAAGGCCGCTACTGAAAAGTGCTATATCGCCGTATTTGTTTGTATGGTGACAAAGGCTACACATCTCGAGGTTGTTACCAGCTTGTCAACCGATGCCTATCTAATGGCGTTGAAAAGGTTTATAGCACGTAGAGGCAATCCTGCCCTTATATGGAGTGATAATGGTACAAATTTTTCTGGTGCAAGTAACAGATTCGTTGAATTGCACCACTTTTTTGCAAATAATGCAAACTCTAATTGCATCTTGGATTTCTGTGCAACAAATAGAATAGAATTTAAATTTATAGTACCTAAGGCACCACATTGGGCAGGTCTTCAAGAAGCCGCCGTAAAAAGCACGAAACGGCATTTATACCGAATAATGAAAAATCTCACAGTTACATATGAAGTTTTCTTTACAATCGTGACCCAAATAGAAGGAATTTTAAATTCGCGTCCTCTCTCCCCACTTTCTGAGGACCCAAATGATTATGGCTGCCTTACCCCTGGGCATTTTCTTATCGGAACTGCATTAACTGCTCATCCGGAAAAAGATCTCTCGCAACATAATTCGAATAGGTTGAATATATATCAGAAAATTTGTAAAGCTCGACAACTCTTTTGGAAAAGGTGGAAGTTAGAGTATCTTCATCAACTGCAACATCGACCTAAATGGTGTAAACCTGTTAAAAATATACAGATTAATGATCTAGTTATCTTACGCGACGACGATTCGCCTCCCCTTTGTTGGCCACTTGGACGTGTGATTGAGACATATCCCGGTAAGGATGGATTAGTCCGATCTATTAAAGTTAAAACTTCATCCGGGGAGTATGTTAGGCCCATTACACGTGTTTCACTTCTCCCGATTGATGATTCCAAACTCATGGAAGTTGGAATGCCATAGCCCAGGACATGATAGTCCAGTCATATTAGTGATAGAGGTAATAAGATTCAATTTTAGATTTTAGCATTGTTACACAGTAGTATAAGATTTAGTTTACGGTTACATTCTGATCCATCTGGGATCTGGTCCTTCGAGATTTTTTTTTTGTTCTTGTTTTTTAGCTTATTAATTTATTTAGACATTTTGACAAGACATCGCCTTGTCAAGGCCGGCCAATATGTTCGAAACTCTCACAAAATATTCACAAAATTCAAAGAAGTACGTTCCTTATTTATATTATTGTACATATGCGGCATTTCCCATCTCTAGTGACGTCAAAAATATGATTCTGTCACGTAAAGTAAAAACCCAAAAACGTCAAAGTGACAATATAGAAAAAATTCATCTCCCGTAATTAGCAGATCATCTCGTTCAAGAAAGAAATTAGAAAAATAACCCCAAAAGAGACAAATATTTGTGTTTCTCTCCACATAATAATATAAAGGATAATTAAATAGAAGATACAAATACCCAGAGTCTCTCCCGTTAAGTATTTAGTAATCGTAAATTTGGTCATCTGATTCGTAGCAAAATTTGAGTGGAAATTCTCGTCATACCTAGGCAAGTGGTATTAAGTTGGAGGTAAGGACATTATTTATATTTATGAGCTCATAATATAAAGACATATCGGTCAACGGACTATTTTAGTGCGCGGAACATTTATGTAAGTTTAGATACAATACCGTAGTTTTTCTCGTAGTTTTCGTTCGGACATTTTCATTAGATTTAGTTTATAAAATCTGTCATTTTTGTTTACTGTTCATAATTATTTATTTTTAGGTACATATTATTTTATTTATACCTATATATCTTCTTCTTCTTTTTCATACAGAGGAAGAATTATTTATATATGTATATATTTTTCACTTCTCTTTAATTTCATTGTTTGATTTAGAATAAATGTGTTAAATTCTTATCTTATCATAATTCATTGCTCTAAATTTATCCCTTTTGGAAGCAGTCTCGCTGGTACTTTTAGTGGTATCAGCTAATTACCTTTCTCAGCGAACCAGCACCTATAGAACCTGAGATTGGAACAATTTCATTAAAGTGGGGTCTATTTACCAGCCTCATAACACCATTTATTAAAAAAGTTTCCGTTAAAAGTTAAAAGTTATTCCGTTTTTTAAAAAATCACTTTAACACTTTTCCTCTTTTCTCGATTGAGTATTAGTTTTTGTTGTAGGTACATATAAATTATTACAATCACTGAATACATAGCTAGTGAAAAAATTATTACATTTATTAACTGAATTAATAATTTGCAATTATAAAAAAATATCAGTTATCCAAGAACATTCAAAAGCTATCTCTTTAAGCTAGTTATGACATTGTCAAGTAGAATGACATTCTAGTAATATGTACATATCCATACCAGTGTGAATTTTACTACACGTAATTTGCCATGTAAAGACAGAAAAGGTAGGGATAGCCGTAAAATATTTGCGAATTATGTACCCATAGCCTTAAATGTGTTTTTACATTTTTTTTATGTTTGATTAAATAAGAAGCTTCAATTGCTCTGGAAAATGTGTCGCTGGTGGCCATCATTTAAGTAATGAAGTGTGAAAAAAGAACGTGTGTGTACTCTGTACGCACGTAAGGAGTTATACTTCTATTATATGATTCCAACGAAATTAATATGTACTTTAAACAGTTTATTTATATTTTATGTAAATACTAAACTAATTTTAACACTTGCTACTTTCCAAAAATTTTTATTAAAACAATACCAAAAATTAAAAAATAACAGAATAAAACACACACACAAATAATATAATCGTTGGCAAAAATTTTAACTAAATACACATTTTCTGAAAAAATTTTTTATAACAAATATACTTACAATCATAAAATGTATAAAAAAAACAAAAAAATAAAAACTTGCATTGGCATTCCAACCCGCGTTTATTCGGGTATTTAGGATTTGAAGTCGAAGCCTCTACTCATTTAACCACTTACACGTACCTGTCATGTGCGAAGATAAGCCAACTGAAAGTTTTACTCTTTGAGAGTTCTGAATTTAATCAAATTAGTTTGATTTTTGTGAAATTAAACTATTAAAATACAACAAAACATACACTAAGAAAACAATATATTAGATGAAGCTTCTACATAATTAGACCAGGGCGCATCTGCAAAAATATTAGTACATTTGGACGTTAAGAAGCGACTCAAATTTTTTTTGCAGAAACTGCTTGAAAATGACTCAAATAATAATATTTGAGTTATCCTCCCTCTCAAAAAGGTCCGGAACATTGTTTAAATAATTAAAATGTCAAAAAATTAAGGAACAATTCGATTTCTTTCTTGGTTTTTTTATTATTACTTTAAAAGTATTCATTTTCGAAGAAAGTTGTGCTGACATAAAAGTTGCGTAAGTAAATTTGCTACAGTATAGAATTGGTTATAAATTTAAAAAATAGTCACCCTTGTTGCAAAATAGCAATAATTGCGAAAAAAAAACATACAAAAACAAGTATTCGCATTTAACGTTTTTCAACCATTTATGCTAAATTTAGGACCTTCATATTTCACCCGCAAAAACTTTATGATAAACTAAGGGCCGGTTGTTCGAACGCTAATCAACAATGATCATTATCAAATATTTAATTACTGTCACCAACTGTCAATGTCAACTTTGGTTGGGTTGTTGAAAACATAATTGATTATAATTATGAGATTATTTAATCAATTAACATAACATTTATTAATATAATTGATTAACTAATTTCATAATTGTAATCCATAATTATGTTTTCAGCAACCCAAACAAAGTTGACATTGACAGTTAGTGACAGTAATTAAATATTTGATAATGATCATTTTTGATTAGCGTTCGAACAACCGGCCCTTAAAGAATACTGTAAATTTTATTTATTTTTTCAAAATGTTACAGGACTGAAAATAAAGCAGAGAGCAAGTTGAAATTTTTTTGCCTATAGAAGTCTACTGCAGCTTTCATTTTTGCAGTTTGCAAAATTAAAATCGTTTAACTACCACGGCGTCAGGAATTTTTTTAAATAAACATTAATTATTGGTGCTACGCGCAGGACAGCGGATAGTTTGCCCTGATTGGGCATTCCAATGACCTTTGATAATCATTAATACATTTTAATTTTTATTACATTTCGATATAAATAAATAAATTTGTTTATTGCAAAATAAAAACACATACTCTATCTTTTGAATAACACTTATTTAGCAAAAATTTTTTTTGTTCATATATTTTAACTAAGAGAATAAAAGTTTATTATTTTAAAACATATGCAATTGTTTAAACAATATTTCACAAACCATAATAAAATTAGTTTGATTTTTGTGCAATTAAAATATTAAACAAAATATTTAAAAACAAAATAATATATTAGATAAAGATTGGAAGAAATTTTGGCGGAAATCAATTTGTGTGAATCGAATACCGCTGTCCTGCGCGTAGCACCAAAAATTAATGTTTATTTAAAAAATTTCCTGATACCGTGGTAACTAATTGATTGTAATTTTTCAAATTGCAAATGAAAGGTACGGTACACTTCTATAAGCAAAAAAAAAATTCAACTTGCTATCTGCTTTATTTTCTGTCCTGCAACATTTTAAATAAATGAATTTTTTTGCGAAAGCTGGATTGCAAAACTTATTTTGCAAAATATATTAAACCGATCTTAGTGAAATTTACAGTGTTGTTTTACTATGTCATAAAGATATTCTGGATAAAATATGAAGGTCCTAAGTATAACGTAAGTGGTTGAAAAACGTAAAATGCAAATACTTGTTTTTGTATGTTTTTTTTTGCGCACTTATTGCTATTTTGCAACAAGGGTGACTATTTTTTAAATTTTTAACCACTCTGTATTGTAAAAAATTTAATTACGCAACATTCATGTCAGTACAACTTTTCTCAGAAATGAACAGTTTTAAAGTTATAATCAAAAAACCAATAAAAAAATCTAATTTTTCCTTTATATTTTGACATTTTGATTATTTAAACAATGTTCCGGACCATTTTGTGTGGGAGGATAACTCAAATGTTATTATTTGACTTATTTTAAAGCAGTTTCTGAAAAAAATTTAAGTCACCTCTCAACGTCCATCACAAAACAGATGCGCCCTGGACTAATTGGGGTAACCATCTGGTGGACAGGTCAATAACAAGACATATCGAGTGAGTACATATTTTACATTTTAGTATTAATTATATATCTATGTGTTATTAATATTATGTATGATTTAAAATAACATATGTATATTAAGGTCAGAATTTGGTATTAGTTTTGAGAGTAAACTAAATATAAGACCTAATACTTACGATGTCGGGATAGTATCACTAATCTCTAACACTAGAATTTTAATGTCACCGTTGCATGTGGTTGTCTCTTTAAAAACAAATCACATGCTATGATTTTTCTGTGACGGATATTATTGAGTTGGGGTTGATTTCATGTAATCGAATGAACTATATTTCAGTAAAGTCGTCCCAGGAATGCAACTCATCTTGGCAATATCATTTTAAAGTATTCTACTTTAAAATATATATGTCTGAATTTCCAATGTAAATGAGTCAGATTAAATAAATTATTAGAACAATTTTTTACTAAGCAACAATATTTTTGTTTAATTTATTATTATTTTGTATTTTGACAACGGCATCCGATTTGGACGTCGAAACGTTAATAAAATCATTTGTTTAGTAAAATTGTGGCTTATTTCCCATTGAAAATAGTTGATTATAAAAATGCCACAAGGAAATAGCTTTAGAACAACATTAAGAAACTGGAATAAAGTGCTACATCCCTTTTAAATAAACTAATTTTGCCACCTCCATTGTGACATTGTGAAAGATGGAATTAACATGTTCCGTATTATGACTTAGATAGTTTAGGATTTGAAGATAATTGCCTGTAACAGGAAATAGAGAGCGCCAAGCCAGTTTTTTACTATAAAACAGGCAAAACAAATACAAGAAGATTATTATAAATGAAATATTAGAGAAAATAAAATAAAATAATTATTTAAAAATAAAATAACGAAGATGTGATGTTTGTGACGGTACAAGTCCAACCACAGCACACTTTTGATACAGTAGGTATATGGGATGAGTGAATTTTCCCCTTACAGAGGGTGAGAGCTGTATGGCCAAATCTGGATTACCAAACGGCCGTTCTATGTAAAAGAAATATAGCTACTATTAGTATAGTATAGTTGATCCAAAAGATGGCATAACCCAGACATCCAAAGTGAAAGTTATCCTTCAACACCAAATTGTTCTATATCGTCCACACAATGTCCAGAAAAAAGTCACACCATTTTGAGCGTCGGGTTTGGGGGGGAGATGGGAGAGAATCCGGTAAATTAGTAGTTTTTTAAGTTTTTCGCCAATATTTCTAAAACTATGCGGTTTAGCATGAACTACCCTTTATACAAAATTGTTCTACATTAAATTTGAAATAAAAAATGCCCTATGCATAATCTTTCTAAAATGAATGGTTCCAAAGTTACGGAGGTAGTATAATATAACTGGTCCAAAAAAAAGGCCTAACCAAAACATCCAAAGTAAAAGTTTTCCTCCAACACGAAAATGTTCTATATGGTCCACATATTGTTCAGTAAAAAGTTACACCATTTTGAGCGTCCGGTTTGGGAGGGAGATGGGAGAGAAGCCGGTAAATTAGTAGTTTTTTTAAGTTTTTCGTCAATATTTCTAAAACTATGCTTTAGCGTAAACAATGTTATATAAAAAGATATTCTACATGAAGTTTAAAACAAAATATGTTCTATAAATAATTGTTATAAAATCAACGGTTCCAGAGTTACAGAGGGTGAAAAGTCGAAGTTTTCAATACTTTTTATATTATTTTGGGCAATATTTATGATATAACTATACCAAAAACCCAGACATCCAAAGTGAAAGTTATCCTCCAACACCAAATTGTTATATATGGTCCACATAATATTTAGAAAAAAGTCACACCATTTTGAGCGTCGGGTTTGGGGGGGAGAGGGGAGAGAAATCGGTAAATATAAAAAGTATCGAAAACCTCCAATTTTCACCCTCCGTAACTCTGGAACCGTTGACTTTATAACAATTATGTATAGAACCTTTTTTGTTTTAAATTTTATGTAGAATATTCTTCTGTAGAACATTCCTTACGTTAAAGCATAGTTTTAGAAATATTTACGAAAAACTTAAAAAAACTACTAATTTACCGACTTCTCCCCCATCTCCCCCCCCAAACCGGACGCCCAAAATGGTGTAACTTTTTACTGAACAATATGTGGACCATATAGAACAATTTGGTGTTGAAGGAAAACTTTTACTTTGGATGTCTGGGTTAGGCCTTTTTTTGGACCAATTATACTATACTACCTCCGTAACTTTGGAACCGTTCATTTTAGAAGGGTTATGCATAGAGCCTTTTTTATTTCTAATTTAATGTAGAACAATTTTGTGTAGAGGGTTGTTCATGCTAAACCGCTTAGTTTTAGAAATATTGACGAAAAATGTAAAAAACTACGAATTTACAGATTTCTCCCCCCTCTCCCACCCAAACCCGACGCTCAAAATGGTGTGACTTTTTTCTGAACATTATGTGGACCATATAGAACAATTTGGTATTGGAGGATAACTTTCACTTCGGATGTCTGGGTTTGGGTCTAACTATACCATACTATAATATACTAATATTAATCAAAAATAATAAAACCGAAAATTTTAATAGTGTGCAATATTTAATTAACCGATAGAATCGCCAACAGTTGCCTCTCATGATGAAATGGAAAGGAAGATTTAAGAAATGCTAATGTTTCGAAGTGCATTCGTAATCCGAGCGTAATAAAAAAGCCGAAGTGCATTATGTCTTTCGCGAGGAAATCTGCATTTCTCATCAAAACGAAAAAGCTGGAAAAGCCCTGGATATCAGCGAGTTAAGTGTAAAATCGATCCGATCAGAGTCCACGCTTTTCACAAACTGCTGATTACACAGCTTTTCCGTCGAGATATGCGAATCAACTAAGCGAAAAATAAATAGGTACATGGATTTCGCTTTGCCATTTATTTTTTGCACTCTTCTAATTCCCTTAATGTTTATTACACTTGGCTTGAGAAGTATATACTCTGATGATTTTCAAACAAAGAAACCATTTGGAAATGGGAAAATGAAATCTGGAGTTACGATTTTTTACGCTTTTGTTTTTGTTGATAATACCGGTTTATAGCCTTCCTGGTTTATTTTATACGTTGGATGAGGAGTTTTATTTTATTTTATTCCATAAAGACGGCAAAATGGACTCTAAGCCAATAAAGAAAATTTTAAATGGCCATTAAACCGTATTATTTATCAGTAACATGAATAATGTGCTACTGCACGGAGCAGAAACTTAAAAAGTGACAAGAAAATGTATCGGATATAAGCAGGTGTTCATAAATAAATGCATAAGGAAGATTTTTAACATTTACTGGCCAAACCGCATATCAAACCAAGAGGTATGGACAAGAACTAACCAGCAACCTATATCTAAAACAATATGCAAAAGGAAATGGAGTTGGATGGAGCACACACTGTGGAGACCTGACACAGACATAGCGAGGCAAGCCCTAGAATACACACCCATGGAAAGAGAAGAACAAGTAGACCGGTAGAAACGTGGAACAGAAGTGTCGAGAAAGAAATTAATGCTTTTGGGAAAGCCTGGGAAAAATATAGATCAGTGCAAACGATAGGACAGAATAGAGGCAGACAGTTGACGCCCTACGCTTCGGATAGAGTGAAGTTGAATAAGTAAGTAAGTAAACCATATTATATTAATTAACCAAACTATTAACAAAATAATAATAATGATATGAACCAAAGTTACAAAGATCAAGGACCAATAATAAGAATGGTATGTGGTATGAGGTATGTAGACGAAAGGAAAGAGAACACATCAAAAAAAGAATCCAAGAAAATAGAGAAAACATTTCAGAAAAAAGAAATAGGGTCACTGGATCAAGAATTTAAACAAATTGATAGGAGATACCAGAATTACAATTCATACATGAAAAAAGAAGGTGAATACTCACGAGTGAAAAAAAATCAGTGATGGGTATAAGGATTTTAGAGAACTACTGAATGGGCAAAATATATAGGAGAATGAAAATTTCGTTATAGAGGATGATGACATAATAATAGAACTGCCTAGTGAAAGAGAGATTAATAGCCCGGGAGGTAGTGTCAAATTTAACCGGAGCATTTTAGCATGGCGGTTTTCTTTATATTTAGTTAGGTGTTCCAAAGCTCATTAACAAATGATGTGTCAGCTGGCCCAAAACCGGGGATTTTAGTCAAGAAAAGGTGAAATGTGAAACTTGATGGAAAGCCGCTACAACTTATATATGTCAAATATTTATCTCCGTGACTTACTTGTATAATAGCCAAGAATACCTAGCTACTGGCTTTCACCCAGAAGACTCGGGTTCAAATCCTGGCCCTGAAAATCTTTTTTGTTTTTAAAATTGACATTTTGATTTGAAAAATAATAATTTTTTGATAATACCACGTTTTTATTATTTATAGTACAAAATATAAAAAAGTCTGTATGTCTTTTATAGAATCGTAAACTTTATATTTGTCAAATATATTCAGCTGACGCTTTTCTCGTACAATCTAACATTCATAGATTAATGGTTAATACTTTTTATTCTTGGCCAAGCTACATAGTTTAAGTATATTTTTTTATTATTAACTAGCTGACCCGGCAAACTTCGTACCGCCTTAGAACTAAAAAATAATGTTTAAAAGGTAAATACCTAAATATTACCAGAAAGCCAAAAAATAATTAAATTGCGTATACTTTTTTTCTAATAAACAATATTGTTTTTGTGGTGTCTGCGTAAATAATGATTACTTAGATTGGTCGTATTAACTCAGAAAAATTCCCGGGTTCATGTACAACAACTTTGCTTTGAGGTCATCATATTATTATTATATGATCAAATGCCTAGTTTACGATTCGATAAGGGGGATACACACAAACATCCATTTTTATATATTTTAGAGAACAAGGAAATGTTTAGATTAATAAGTGGTTGGTCATAGAAAAGTGAAAAATTAGGGTCCAAAAAATAAAAGATAACGTCGGGGAGGGGGCAACCCCCTTTTTCACTTAGATTGGTCGTACTAACTAAGGAAGCTTTAGGGGATTATGTACAACAACTTTGTTTATTAAGGAGGTCAATCATAATAATATTATGATATTATCATATTATGATCAAATGCATACCTACCTAGTTTAC
The DNA here is from genome assembly GCF_917563875.1 of Diabrotica virgifera virgifera. NCBI lineage: Eukaryota > Metazoa > Arthropoda > Insecta > Coleoptera > Chrysomelidae > Diabrotica > Diabrotica virgifera. The sequence continues at coordinate 233,374,700 of NC_065449.1, forward strand.
GATTCTATAAAGACATAATATAAAGACTTTTTTATATTGTGTCGTATAAATAATATAAACGTGGTATTATCAAAAAATTGTTATTTTTCAAATAAAAATGTAAATTTTAAACAGTAGCGATCAACAGGTAGCAAAAACGCGGTACAAGATTGCGGCTGTAATTTTGAATATTTTTTCGAAATATTTGGCACACTTATTCCTAATATAATAAAGAATGGCGGTACAGAGCCCAATTTGAAAAATATATTAGTATGGGGAAATTACTCTGTAATTAAATACAATATTAAAAAAACGAGCCCGTACCGCCATTAAGAAAAACAAAAAAAATACACTTTCTTCAAATAAACATTTTTATCCGATGCCTAGATTTTGTGGCATTTTGGAACTACATACTAATGAAATAAAAAATTTTAGTAGTTCCAAAATGACACAAAATCTAGGCATCGGATAAAAAAGTTTATTTGAAGAAAGTGTATTTTTTGGCCTTCTTAATGGCGGTAGAGTCTCGTTTTTTTTAATATTGTATTTAATTGCAGAGTAATTTCCACATAATAATATATTTTTCAAATTTAGCTCTGTACCTCCATTCTTTATTATATTACGAATACGTGTGCCAAATATCTCGCAAAATATTCAAAATTACAGCCGAAATCTTGGAACGCGTTTTGCTACCTGTTGATCGCTACTGTTCCCTCTTAAAAACAAAAAAAAATTTCAGGGCCAGGATTTGGACCCGAGTCGTCTGGGTGAAAGCCAGCAGCTAGGTATTCTTGGCTATTATACACGTAAGTTACGGAGATAAATATTTGACATATAAATTGTAGCGGTTTTCCATCAAATTTCACATTTTACCTTTTCTTGACAAAAATCCCCGGTTTTGGGCCAGCTGACACATCATTTGTTAATAAGCTTTGGAACACCTAACTAAATATAAAGAAAACAGCCATGCTAAAATGCTCCGGTTAAATTTGCCACTACCTCCCGGGCTATAACAGTATAATCAATAGGCTCAAAAATAAAAAAAAGGCCAAGATAAAACGAAATAGCTACGAAAATGATAAAGGATGGAGGGGATGAAATACAAAAAAGGATGTATAGCCTTACGAATGGGATAAGGGAAAAGAAAAATATGCCCAAAGATGGGACCAAAGCTCTATTATGCTATATTAGTATCTGAAAATTAGAGAGGTGTTGCTCTATTAGATACCTCTAACAAGGTATTATCCAGGATCCAAACAGAGAAACTCAACAGATTTTCTGAGAATAAACTAGGTGAATATCCGGCCGAATAATATATTAGTGACAAATCAGTGATTTTTCCACTAAAAGAAATCCAGACTACCTGATATGAACCCTACATGCGTTGTTCCTAGATTTTAAACAAGTGCATGGTATGATAAGAAGGAATAAGATGTATAAAGCACTGAGCTCATTGGGCATACGCGCAAAACTGATTAGGTTAGTAAGAATGACTTTGAATAACACACGACATCATGTAATATGGAGTTTATGCTCATCGGATGAATTTGAAGTGAACAGAGGTCTTAGACAGGGAGATCCGTTATCCATAGTGCGTTTTTAACTTAGTATTGAAAACATTAACCAGAAATAGTCTAGTTAAAACGACCGTGATCCATATTTAACAATTAGCATTAATGGCTGTCTAATTAACTAATTCGCTGATGATCTTACTGTTCTAACTAAAAGAAGGAAAAAATTAAGAAATATTTTGAAAAGACTAGAAAAGGAGGCAAAATATTTTGACCTAAAATTAACGAAGAAAAGTCAAAGTACATAATACTCAGAAATATAGAGCAAAACGAAGAGGTAGGTTATTTTCATAAATTCATAACTAATGAATCAAAGGAATATTTTTCGAAAGAGCGGTCTATTTTACGTATTTGGGGGTTATAGACGAAAAAAGTCAGGAAGAATGGGACCTGAATACCAGATTAGTAAAGGAAAATAAAAATATGGGAAGAACTGTATAATACACCAAACATCAGTCCCTTAATAAAGGCACGGAAACCGAGATAGATGGAAGATGTCCTAAGATGGAAGATGTGCCCCTAAAACGGGGCACAATCACGAAAAAAAAGGGAGACCCAGACAAAATTGGTTTGACAGCATACAGGAAGATTTTAGAAATGAGGGAATTATTGGTTGGGAAGAAAGAGCAATATAGAGGAAAGAATGAAGGAGAATTGTATGTCAATTTAGTAGACAAGTAAAGGAGTATGAGTGGACAAAAAGCCACCCCACCTGAGACAGGTTTTTTAATATATAGTAAGTAATTTATTATTGTATTACAGTAACGGACACCTCTCTTCGCCGGACACTTCCTCTATACGGACGATTTTTAAAACAAAAATCATTCGGCGATATATAAACCTCTACCCTTTAACTCCCTTAGACGGACACTCTCAACAACGGACGCGGACAGAAGATGAGGTGTACATTGTACATGCGGACAGAAAATGAAAATATTTTTTTTTCAAATATTTTACAAAATAAATGACGTGTATTTATTATTTCAAATCATTACAGATGTCCACGACGAGATATTTGATATTTTTCACGTTATCAACACTAAGTAATAAAAATTGTATGTTTGTGTCTGTCGATGAAAGAAATGCGACACCAGAAACTTGTTAAATTATTGTTTTGACTGGAGCAAGGATTTAAGAATTTTAACCGAAAAATCTGATTAAGCCTATTCAATAGACGTAGTTGTATTATGAGTGTTTTTGTAACGTGAATAATCAGCCCTATTCTGTAACTTTTAACAAATCGAATAGAAATGACCAAGTGGAATCGTAATTACCCAAAATCGGAATGTTTGATATCTATCGCGTCATTTTTGTGTTTGGATCGGTATTCTGTAACTCATATCGTAATCGAAATCTCTGACTTCTATTTCACGCGGTTCTGAGGAGGTGGCAACCGCGCAGTAACCAGCGAAATTGTGTTCTGTGACCTATTTTGTTACTTGAAATATGACACCGTTGCCATTTCCTCAATGTTTTCATACTTTCTTCATACTATCCTCAAAGTTTTGAGAAGTAAATAAAATATTCGTGTAAATACTGGATGCAAAAAACTCAAAAGAGGATAAATGCTTTTAAATCAAAGATATTTAAATTGATGTTATTAATTCATTATTATTAATAAATTATTTAAAATTGATATTACTAATAATATGCAATCTTTAAGATTCGATTCCAGTTGAAATAACTGCTTAACAGCTTTTCCCAAAAATGGCATCTTTTCTATAATTTGTTCAGACTATGAGCGTTGACTGATAAATATACTTACAAGTATACTGGTATAATATTTATTTATCAATTAACGCATAAGAAGACTATCGTATGCTATTCTTGTGCATTATACCATTGATTGCAATTGTACAAGAAATATGCGAACAAAATATGGCAACAATGTGAATGGGAAACATTCAGACTTCAGACGCCAAGTAGCAAATAAATAAGGTTAGGTCCAAATATTCATACTCGTACAACATGTCTAAATGAAATATATATAGTTCTCTAAACAAATAACACCACAGACTAAAAATTAAACAGCTAAAAAAAGGTACAAATGCTATAAATTATTATAAATAAGTAGTATGTAATTAATTATGTTTATATATAAAATATAAACGTTAAAACAAAAAAAAATGCGCTTGCGTCAACCACAATTCCGATAATCGAAATCTCATCTCGACAGGGTAAATGCTCTCGAAGTGATTTCTATTCACATTACGATTGTAGAGATTCCGAAGTAGTTATGGAATACGGATTTGGACTATTTCTATTCGACTTGGTCACTTCTATTCGATTTTACTGACTTCTATCATCGAAATGAGTTACAGAATAGGCATGAATATGGTGTCCGATAAGAGGACGTTTTAAATTTGAAAGAAAAAGTCGATGTGGTTCATTATGGGGAGACGCATGCATAAGTTAAGTCTGTGTTAGACAGTTAACAGAAAAATTTGGAATCGGAAAACATCAAGCCAGTGAAATTTAAAAACATAAAAGTGATTTAATCAATCAATTTTCTGAGAGCGGAAAACTTAAACCGAAAGGAAATTTTTGAAAAGCATGGGTGCTGGATTAGACCTAGAAATACTTAATTGTTTTCGATTGATTTTGTTAAGTGCGTTCTAAAAATATTCCTGTTTCTCAGAAATTATTCAAGAAAATGCATTAGGATTTGCAAGCATTGATATGAAAGCTTCTGGTGGATCGCTCGAGAAATTCTGTAAGCCACACAATTTTTCCTTCAAATCTGTATGTGGCGAAGCAGTTGCTGTGGATTTATTAGTGGTTTCTAACTGAAAGGAAAACTACCAACTTTAATAACAGTATACGCTCCGCGAATCATTTTTAACGCAGACGAGACGGGATTATTTTTTTAGAGTTTAGAGCATTACCCAAGAAAACTTATACTCTAAAAGAAGAAAGATGCACTGGAGGTAAGGCTTCTAAAGATAAGATCACAACTCTATTTTGCACCAATATGATGGGCGACAAAGAAAGGCCACTGGTAACCGGGAAAAGTGAAAGTCCACACGCAGAACAAGTACCTATCGAATGGTACAGCAATAAGAAGTCGTGGATGACAAATAACAAAAGAAATCATGACAGACTGGCTAAATAAATTTCATAGAAAAATGCAGAGAAAAATCAAAGTTCTTTTGTTCCTAGACAATGCTACCTCTCATCCACAACTTGTGTTATGTAATGTTAAACTAATTTTTCTATTTATATGTAGGGTAACGGGTACAGTTGTTGGCCGGTCACTAGTGATTGGCCACTTTCACAAAAATCCGAAATATTAAGATTTTTAGAAAGTGTAAGGAAATAAATGTATTTGCATTGCAATTCGGCAACATTGCTATATATTTGGTCTAGCCATTATCTCTCTCAGTTAATATTGTCTAGTTGTGACAGCGTGTGTTGTTCGAAGCTTAACAAGTGCATCCAGTTTTAAGAGTTTTTTAAAGAATTTGTTAAGGAAGGCCATTCATGAGGTGAGTTATATTGGCTAATAATATTGTGTATCTGCTTATATTAATGTTTTGTGATGATTTAGTGGGGTACATCTTACGTTATCGGTGGTTTTAATAGTAAGGTTATCATTTTTTGGCGGTAAATTTTAGTGGCCATGCACTGTATCTTAAATATGTCCGCATTATAATGATTGACCTACCGGCCAATTACTGTACCTACTTTAAATTAAAATATTTATTATAATTTAGGCTCTTTTAGCTTAGTTTGGCCCAACACAACATATTTCAAGCATTTTTTCTTATTTTTTATGGCAATAACTAGTGGTTGGCCGACTGCCAATCACTAAACCACAGGGTGGCCAATAACTGTAATGTGTAATAAGAACATATTTTTTTGTTCGGATTCGTTTTTATAAAATTACAATTATTTTAGTTGTTATAAAATTAATGCCAATGCGGGCAATCTGAATCAAATTTGAAACGTCCGTATTGTAGATAACATTATTAGATACTATTAAATGATTTTTATTTTTAGAATAAAAAATGCCAAATATCCGGAAAGATAAAACGTATCACAAAAAATATACAGAACAAGATCTTCAGTCTGCTTTTCAGGCCATAGAAAATGGCATGAGCCAACGGAAAACCGCTGAACAATTTAATATGCCAAGAGCAACACTGCAGTTTAGAGCAAGCGAAAAATTTAATAAAAAAACTAACCTTGGTCCCAATCCTATTCTTTCTTTGGAGGAAGAGAATCGTTTAAAGAATTGGATCGTAACATGCCAAGACAAAGGTTTTCCAGTAAGAGTGGAAAATATACAAGACTCGGTTAAAGGTTTTCTTGATGCAAATCCATGTGCTAATCCTTTTACTGACAATCGGCCCGGAAGAGGTTGGTATAGATCCTTTTTAAAGAGACATCCAGATTTAAGCGAGCGAACTCCAGAAGCGGTAACAGCAGCAAGTTCAGTTGTGTCTGAAAAATATATTATAACAAAATGGTTCACCGGTGTTCAAGAATATTTACACCGTAAACGTTACATTGATATTCTTCAAGACCCTTCACGTGTTTTTAATGGGGATGAAACTTGCTTCCTCTTGTGTCCCAAAAATAAACGAGTGTTGGCTGTAAAGGGAAGCAAAAATGTATATCAAATAGAACATCACTCCAAAGTTAATTTGACGGTTATGTTTAGGTTTGCAGCATCTGAAGAAATAACAGCACCGATGATTATTTACCCATAAGTACAAACGAATTCCTAGCAATGTTATAAATTCAGTTCCTCGAGAATGGGGCATAGGCTGTAGCGATACGGGATGGATGAAGAATGAAAACTTCTATGAATACATAGGAAACGTCTTATATAAGTACCTAGTTGCAAAAAACACTAAATTTCCAGTCATTTTGTTCGTTGATGGACATAAAACTCAACCATTCAAACCAGTGAATTATGCTAAAAGTTACAAATTATTTTAGTGGCATTATATCCCAATGCGACCAGAATTATACAGCCTGCAGATGTTGCTGCATTTAAACCATTAAAGGCAAATTGGAACCGGGCAGTATTAAAGTTTAGACGAGAAAACCCAAACAAAAAGATAATATTGTCACAGAAGATACAATGACTTTAGATATTCAATCGACATCCGAAAATCTACCTTTAGTAAATCAACACAACTCATTATATAAAGAAATTGACACCTCAATTGACAAATTCTTTTTTGGCCAAGAACCCCAGAAAGAAAGGATAAAAAGCAAACAGAACGGTTGCCTTTCGTGCTCACTTCTTCAGATCGTCAAAATGCAGAGAGGCGTAAAATTGAAGAGAAAGACGAACAAGAAAAATAAAATTAGAACGAAAACAAAAGCGAATTGACGCAAAAGCAAACAATAAAGGTAAACAAAATAAAGAAACCAAGAAGAAAGTAATAAAAAAAATTGCCACAAGAGCCAATTCCGAGAGCAAAACATGTCAAAATGTTGTGAAGAATAAAGAAAATGTTACACTAAATACAGGTGATATTGTAGATACAAATACTTTTAAATCAGACACACTTCTTGATCATACAATTAAAAGCACTACTTTGAGAAGTGGAGTTAGAGTACATATACCAGAAGTGATTAACGCCAAAGAAAACCACGAACTGCCACGGAACCAATTTCCTGATTCTGTAGAGGAAAACGCTATTCTGCCCTCAATTGATAACGTATCTTTTGATGTCTCCAACAATAAGAATTCATCAAATTTGAGGAATACTTCCCAAAGCAAATGTACAAATTTGGAAACCAGCAAAGAAAAACGTGCTGGTGAGTCGGCTAAAAGAAAGTTGTTTTTCGAAACAGAGGGATATCCAGAACATGAAAAAATACAAATTCTCTCAAATATATTGGTGAAACAATCAGACAACACCAACATATCTGTAAATAATAATCTTTTGTATACAGGATTGTGCTATTCTTGTTCCTAAAATATTTCTAAATCAAAAGTTGGAATACAATGTTTATTTTGTGTCAAAGGCTCCCATATTGGTAGTTGTGTTAAAAACAACAAGAAATTGAAAATCTAAATAGTTTTGTGTGCCCTAACTGCACAAACAAAAAAAGAAAATTAGGAATTTTATGAGTGGCCAATAACTGTAATTTTATATGCCAATAACTATGTTTGCATGGCCAATAACTGTGTAATTTTGTATGTTTTTAAATTTGTGTTAATTTTTTATGTACATTATTATCTTTACTAAAATAACCTGAGTTTTTATAAAATTTGATGTTTTATTGTTATTAAAAAACCCTTACAAAATATTTCACATTAAAATATACCAATTTACAATTTTAATTCAATTTGAAATCCCTTAAGTGGCCAATAACTGTACCCGTTACCCTATATACCTACAACTACAACATATATTTATGCACTTATTTTTAAAAAAATTAAGTTAACATATTTTTTTCTCTTCGACGGACACCTCCTTTAAACGGACACTTTATGCGGAACAACTACTCTCCGTTCAAGGAATGTATATTAATTATAGCCTTAGGCCTTCAAGGCTGTGTTGAGCTTAGTAAATAAATTTAATTTTTATACTCTTTTAATTCCTTCCATGTATATTATACTTAGTTTGAGAAATATATACTCAGATGGCTTTCAAACAAATAAACCATTTGGAAATGGGAAAATGAAATCTGAAGTTACCATTTTTTACGCTTTTGTTTTGTTGGTAATACCGGTTTATAGTCGTCCCGGGTTATTTTATATTCCAGTTATTTTATACTTTGGATGAGGAATTTTATTTTATTTGATTCCATAAAAACGGCAAAATGGATTCGTAGCCCATAAAGCAAATTTTAAATGACCATTAAACCATATATTTCAGTTGTAGCCTATCAATATTCATCCGTTTACTACCTCGATCTTAAAAGTTTCTGTGAAAAGCTTTATCTGTGGCATTTTAATTTTACAACTTTATTGCAAAATCTTCCGTTTTATTGATAAAATTCTACTTAAATCTAAAACTAAAATAATGTAGGGAACACGGGTATAGAAAGATGAAAACTCTATTTGAGAGCAGGCTTAATACTAAACTTATGACAAATCATTACAACAAACGTACACTTAATAGATATCTGGGAGTCGATATCAAAATAAGCAGAAACAATCAAACACATGGAATACCAAACGAATAGACGTGACACGGGCAGCGTTTGACAAACTACACTCAACGAAAAAGGTACGTAATATCAATAGAAATGTTAATTCAGACAACAAACGCAATACTTAAAATTTGTCCAATTCTTGGTTTTATTGGAACAACAAAGCGATGTTCATCAATTCATTATTTTCGTTAGTTGAGCCAATGTATTACGTTTATTGAATGGATGAACATTCATTATGTATACCATAATATCACTTTATTGGTATTACGAACTCTGTTCACTAAGTCACCGAACATTATTTATTAATATTACGAACTCTGTTCACTGAGTCAACGAACACTATTTATTGAAACAACAACGTCGTTAATTGATCGACGAAGACTATTCGTTGTGTCAATAACAGTGTTATTTCCGCTAACGTATTTCGTTTATTTCTACAGTTATTTCCGTTTATTGTTACAATTAATTCCGTTCATTCCCACAATAAATACGGTTTTTCTTACAAGCAATTCTATTCATTCTTACAATCAGTTTCGTTCGTTCCTACTATGAACGTATTTTATATTAATAATTACTGAATGCATTAGCCCAATGTATGGTAGTAATTGATTATTAATAATTTTTTTAATCCCCTTTTTTTGTCCTTAAGCTAATGGACTTTACATTGTGTGATTTCTCATATGATTTCACTTATAGAGTGCACTGGAATAAGTGTTACACTCCCCCCCCAAACCCTTATTAACTTATTTATTTTTAGCACATATAAGCAAAACGCTCGGACAGGTCGATTTTTAAAATAATCAAAGTATGTTATAAGATCAATATTTCGAACTTTACACGATCCCTCTTCAGGTGACAGGAGTAACTTTGTTTTTTTTTTAATGGGAAAGTACGTCATATGAATTTAAAAGCGTTTGAAATAGTGATTCCAGAAATGTATAACACTTTAATCCTTTTTGAGAGCGCAGGTGCAAAATTTCAATCTAATTCTTTTTAAACGCATTCATTTTTATTTTTTTGGAATCCTGAGAAAACTAATAAGTATTTTTGAAAAATTTAAACGCAGAATAAAAGATTACATTGTTACCGAGGGCAAAAAGTCCCTTAGAATAAACAAAAAATTTTTTTTGAATGGTATATTTAAAATTAAAAATCATACTAAATTTTCTCTTTTTCACCCCTGTGACTTAAAATAAGAGTCCATTTTCCCCCTGGGCAGGGAGATCCTGCAAACGGATGCCTTTCTGTTAGCCTGCCTGTTCGGCAGGACACCCCACTTGTACGTGTTCAGTTAGCAAGCGAAACTTCAACCTATAATCAACAAAAAAGTCGATTGGCCCAAATCTCTCTTATCCTGTCTCAATTTATTTCTCTCTCATGGACATTCTCTTCATGATTTTTGTTATTTGGTCTATGAGGAATTCAAAATTCTCCCTGCTTTCCATAGCGACACGTATCAAATTGTCAGGAGATATCGCTCCTAGTTTTGACCGTATTCTGTGCTGTTCCGACGTAAACGCTTGCATCTAATGATATAATGCTCTGCGTCATCTGTTACGTTGCAAGTTATACAATTGTCATCTCTGGTTGTTCGAATACTACGTAAAATAAAAATTTACTCATTTGAACTTACATTTATATCACGTTGTGTATTAGTTTTTTGGTTCATTGTGCCTCGTCGGTCTGTGTCTCCCATTCTGTTTGCCATTTAATTAGCAATTGAATTGCTCTCCGATTGTGGCTATCACCTGTGGTAGATAACCAAGTAAAAGGGCTAGGAGAGAACTGGATTCTTTCCCATGTAAAATCCCATAAGAAATCGCTAAGGTCCATTCTGCTCATTTTTGTCTCATTTTGCGCAAAGCTGACTACAGGCTGACTCGACCTGACTACACGCTGACTCGACCTGACTACAGGCTGACTCGACCCGATTCGACGCTGAGTCGAGTGAGCTGTGAGTCGGCGTCGAGTAAGCCTGTAGTCAGGTCGAGTCAGCCTGTAGTCAGGTCGAGTCAGCGTCGAGTCAGCCTGTAGTCAGCTTTGCGCAAAATGAGACAAAAATGAGCAGAATGGACCTTAGCTTTTTCTTATGGGATTTTAATGGGAAAATATCCCGTTCCCTCCTAGCTCTTTTACTTGACTCTCCCGAGAGTTGTAGAGAATCTGCAGTTTTTTTCGAGAGGAGGTGAATGGAAAGCGTACACCGAGAGAAAAAAATTCTTGACATAAAGAAACTTTATTAATATTTAAGAAAGATCGACTTGGCATATTGCCTAAGAAATATATCTTTGTATGTAAGACATAATTTTCTAAAATATTTCAAATAAATTCTACTATAGCCAAACAAATATATCTTAAACATGATTCAACCATCACTTTCTGGCAAACTTCAAACCCATTTATCAGAAAGAAATTACACTTGATGTTAATTAATTTTATTAGTCATAAAAATATATTTTCTACACATTAGAAAACTATTCTTTCTGAGCAATAATATTTCTTAGTAAGGAATATTATTATTTTACTATTAATAATTAATTTATTTAATGCTAAGAAATATATTTCGCAGAGATAAACGTATATTTAGAGTTAAATTAATATTTCTTGAAAATAAAGTGATATTACATACGGCGAAATAAATCATTGTGTTAAGGTAAAATCACTATTTATTAATAAAACAAGATATAAAACGTTATTATTACATACAAATATTTTCTCCACTCTTAAACCACTGGCTTCTACACAATAATAAAAGGATGGAGAGGCAAATCCAACTTCCTCAAATTTTCCTTCTTTTGTTAATAGCACTTTGTATATCAGCAATTCACTAAAACAAAATCGTTATGTAGAAAGAGTAAACTTACTTTAATAAAAATTTTTTTATAAAGATATCTATAGATATTTATTTTGACAAATTTAGGAAATACAAAAAAAAAATACACGGCCCCATATAAGAACTATTAATACTAATAATAATCAATCATATTTTGTTCAATCATGGCATTATTTAACCTACACATCTTTGTTTATTTTTTTCTTTTTGTTAATGAAATATTAATTATTTATCTGTATAATATTAAGTCACAAAATAAACATTGTTTAGCTAAAACAAGAGGGAAAAAACAACCAATGTAAAACATTGAAGCAGACATAATAATATGTAATTTTCTTATAATCTGAAAGAGACAGCATACCTAATCATTAAGAAATTTTATTACGGGAAAGTATTATTAGTTTACATCTAAGTCATTTAATACATATTAACTAATTCACGGTTTTCGGCAATAACATTTCTTAACCATAAACATATATTTCTTTTAGACTAACTGATTTCTTTATCTCAAATAAATTAACAGAAAACATCCTCAGCGTTGCAACCGCCATGTTTGATATAGGGTTGTATTGTATATTTTTATAGAAGACGATACATTCAAGAAACCTATTATAGTTGATACATAAGTATACACATTTTTAAAAAGGTACTTACGAAAGTATGTATACCGTGTGTACGAGGTATGTATGAAATTCTACCATTTCTGGAAGGCCCCGCAGTTGGTTAATAACTCCTTTCTTAATATTATTCTAGAGCTATATATTATATCATTCTGTCCCAGCTTTAAATTGTGGCATATTTTCCAGTTAGAATAATAAGCTCCTTTATTTCAGAGTCGTACATCATTATACCTAAAAAGCATATAAAGATACTGTTATGTTTCTTTTTTAACCATTCGGATACGCAACAATATTATTATTACATCTTAAATTACTCAATTTACTTTTATTTAATACCTATATATGTACGTACCTTCAAAATATCCATTAATTTTTAAAGAACACCAATAAATCCAACATCCATCTATATGAACATGAACATATCACGCCATCTTGACAAACACTGACGACTCAATCATAAATAGTTAATCTGCGCAATTCTTTTGTGGAAGAAAATCTCTTTGCAAGTAACATTTCGGCATTAATGACAAAGTTTTTATTTTATAACCACAGTTACTACAGAGGGTATTTCGGAAGAATAATTTCTTGTGGTTTAAAATATTTATTTGATTGCAAGAAAATTTCTTGTTCACAAATATAAATATGGATTAACTTAACATTATATTTATTATACTGCAAAATATTTGTAGTTTTCAATTTAAGAAATAAAAACTTTAGGATAAGAAAATTAAATGTAACCATTAATGCATTTCTTAGTATTGAAGAAATTATCTGTAAGAAATTATTGAATTGTGTTTAAAAAACTCGTCTCTTTATATGTGAACCGGTGTGTTTAAGTTAATAGTATATGTTAACTTTTAAGAAATATTGCTCAAAGAAATCGGTGTTTTTTAGGAGAAAAGAAATTGTTCTCTCGGTGTACCAGCTATTAGCTTTAGGTAGGGTCGTCGTCGAAGTAGTCCAGTACGCGCTTGTCACTTTTAGTAGTTTGCTTTCACTGGACTCTTATTCTCATCATATCTCTCTATTTTTATATTTTAGTACATTTGCCCAAATAGGAGTTCCATACAGAAAGGTCGGTTGTACCACTTGCAGATTCATCCTTCGTTTTTGGCTGCTTGGGCCTCCTATATTCCGTATGATCCTTTGTATGGCTGTCGTTTTTGCGGTTAAGTGGATCTGGACCGAATACTTAGCTAGAACACAAGATATACTCTGAACAAGATGAATCAACGAATTTAGGCTCAGAAATTATAAAAGAAGCCGAGGATCACCACCTATTACATGGATCGATGACGTGAAAAGAATAGCGGGAAACGGGCTACAGGCGGCCCAGTGCAGAGACTATTGCAAGAAACTGGGGGAGGCCTATATCCAGCAGTGAATACGATTGACTAAATAATAATGATGATTATGATGATGATGATTATAATGATGGTTTATGTCTACCGGTTTTTATAACGATTGATGAAGTGACCAGATAGGAACGAAAAACTTTAAAAGTGATTAAGTTAGGGTCTAAAGAGACAAATATTATGATATCCGAACTAACACAACGGACATGCATAAAAAAGAAGTTGAAGCGGAAACTATTTATTAGGGTGGTGTGAAAAAAGTCAAGTTGATAATTCCGTGTCGCTATAGTGCGGAAAAGTTGCGATTGGTAATTACAAGAAAAACAAAACAAAATTTGTTCAAATCGGACTTTGTCTTCCGATCCCGCAACGGGCCTAAAGATTAGGAAAAAAAATAAAATTTTACCTTTTTCTCAAAAATTTTTACTTATCCTCAATGTACAGGGTTATTCACTATATTTAGACCCCCCTGTAAACTGCTTTATTTACAGAATTAGAAAATGTTAAATACAAAAGTTATTCGATTTTTAAATTATGATTTTTTGACATATATATCGTAATAGTGACGTCATCCATTTGGGCGTGATGACGTAATCGACTATTTTTGTTAAATGGGAATAGGGGTCGAGTGCTAGCTCATTTGAAAGGTTATTCAATTCCCTATTCAGTAATATAAGCATTAACATGTTTAATTATAGAGGGTGTCCAAAAATTTTTTTAATTTAATTAATTGACACAAAAAGAAGAATATATGTAATTTATTTAATTCAAAATACATTCTACTGCTGTCAGAAAATAGAAATAAATTCAATGTTCAAGCTGCCAACCATTTGCCCCTTGGCAGTTTGAACATTGAATTTATGCAAAAATCAATGTTTGTTTGTGCAATAAAATTTTATTTCTGTTTTTTAACAGCAGTAAAATGTATTTTAAATTAAATAAATTACATACATTCCTTTTTTTGTCAATTAATTTAATAAAAAAAATTCTTGGACACCCTGTAAATTATACATGTTAAGGTTTATATTACTGAATAGGAAATTGAATAATCAAATGAGCTAGCACTCGACACCTATTCCGATTTAAAAAAAAATAGTTGATTACGTCATCACGTCCAAATGGATGACGTCACTAGTACGATATATATGTCAAAAAATTCATAATTTAAAAATCGAATAACTTTTGTATTTAACATTTTTTTCTAATTCTGTAAATAAAGCAGTTTACATGGGGGTCAAAATATAGTGAATAACCCTGTACGTTTTATTAATCGTTATAGTAAAATTTATTTACAGTTTGCATGGTTGAATAATAAAAAAAATGTTTTACGCATTTAAAGAATATCTTCTGATCCAGCAAGGTCAATCAAAATCTATAAAAATTTGAAATTTTTGAAAAATTTGATGAATTAAAAAGCATCTAGTTAGGTATCTCATTTTTCTGTTACATTGTGCAGTTTTCGCTTGTTTCGATATTCGATGACAATATGTATTTAAACAACCTACAACTCACAATGAAGAGGTGGTTGCACTTTTCTAGCTCTACCCACACCCTTCTCTCTCTCCAACTAGCCAGTGGTGTGTTTTTTTACATTATTTACATATTTACATTTATTTTTCATCTGTCTGTGTCCAGCTTTTAAACGCAAACTTTGTATTGTGATTTGGTGGTAAAACCTAGCAGCATGGACCTTAATTTTAGTGTTGCCCTGATGAATCCTTCTCTTGATTGGTGCCCACATACATTAGACGATTCTTCCGTGACTAACTTTAGACACCGCTCGACAGCTTGCGTGTGGCAGGGATAGTTTTGTACATTTTAGTCTGACATGTGGCCTTATATAATGGATGTACTTATATCTTCATTTGAAACTCTTCGAAGAAATGGTGGAGAAAGCAGTTTTGCAAAATTCCAGTCTATTATTTAAGGTGATACAGTAGCGGTCAACAGGTAGCCAAAACGCGTTCCAAGATTTCGGCTGTAATTGGAATATTTTTTCGAGATATTTGGCACACGTATTCGTGATATAATAAAGAATGGCGGTACAGAGCCCAATTTGAAAAATATATTAATATGTGGAAATTACTCTGTAATTAAATACAATATAAAAAACGAGCCTGTATCGCCATTAAGAAGAACAAAAAAGTACACTTTCTTCAAATAAACTTTTTTATCCGATGCCTAGATTTTGTGTCATTTTGGAACTACTAATGAAATAAAAAATTTTAGTAGTTCCAAAATGACACAAAATCTAGACATCGGATAAAAAAGTTTATTTGAAGAAAGTGTATTTTTTGTTCTTCTTAATGGCGGTACAGGCTCGTTTATTAATATTGTATTTAATTACATTGTAATTTCCACATATTAAAAAATTTTTCAAATTGGGCTCTGTACCGCCATTCTTTATTATATTACGAATACGTGTGCCAAATATCTCGAAAAATTATTCAAAATTAGAGCCGCAATCTTGGAACGCGTTTTCGCTACCTGTTGATCGCTACTGTTTCCTCTTAAGTGTAGACCTGTGCTTCAAAATTTAAAGTAGGAGGATTTAAATTTCTAATACTTTTGCAATTGGCTTTAGTCTCCCCGGCTTTTAGTACTCTCATTAGCCTTAGTTCTCTAATGTGTTTTCTTTTTCCCAACTACTTGAAATTTTGAAGCACAGGACTACATTCAAATGGACTGGAATATGAAAATATAACTTCTTGTATTACATCGAGCGACATGCCAGACTGGAATGTAAAAAAAACTATCCCGGTAACACGCAAGCTGACGAGCGGTCCGTAAAGTTGGTCAGGGATCCGTAAAGCATCGTATAATGTATGTGGGCACCAATCAAGAGAAGGATTCATCAGGGCAACACTAAAATTAAGTTCCATGCTGCCAGGTTTTACCAGCAACTCACACTAAAAAGTTGGCGTTTAAAAGCTGAACACAAACAGATGAAAAAGAAATGTACATAATATATGTTATAATGTAAAAAGCACACACTCATTGGATGGTTCGAGGTTAGAGGGAAGAGTTGTGGGGAGCTCGAAGTGCAGCTACTTCCTCGTGGTAAGTTCTGAATTGTTTAAATATTGTCATACAATATCTAAACAAGCGAAGAGCTTACAATGTAACAGAAAAATGAGATAAATAAATGTTTCTTTAATTTATCAAAATCATCAAAAATTTCAAATTTTTATAAATTTTGTTTGACCTTGCGGAATTGGGAAATATTCGTTAAATGCGTAAAGCTACTTTTTTATTACTAAACCAGGAAAACTGTAAATAAATTTTACTATAGCGATAAATAAAACGTACATGGAGGATAAATAAAAATTTTTGAGAAAAGAAATTTTTTAATTTTTTTTATAATTTTTAGGCCCGTTGCGGGATCGGAAGATAAAGTCCGATTTGAATAAATTTTGTTTTGTTTTTCTTGTAATTACCAATCACAACTTTTTCGCACTATAGCGACAAGGAATTAACAACTTTTTTCGCACCACCCTACTAATTATGCCATTATAAAACTCCAACAGCTCTCACATCGGTTTTGTATATAATAAAACGCCAGCCACTATTTTCAAAACAATATCTCCTCCATTGTGATTTGTATAACAGTATTGTTATTTTTCAATTAAACACTGCACAAATAGGACAAAATTGAAAATTTATGTTGATATACGTATGAACAAATTTCCACGACTAGTATTGTATCATAACAATACATTTCATTATTTGTAATGTAATGATCACGATTAATTAACATAATATCATAATTAAACACTATTTTATTAACTTTGTCAGTTTATGTTCAGTTCGAACAGACAATCGCGGGCATGGTTTTGTAGAAATATCGGCGCTGATTTTCATTTAAATACTAGACAATAATTCATATTTTACCGTTTAATTATCACTACTAAATGTAAGCAGTCTATTGTTCAAATTTTACATATTATATGACTATATGTATGTGTTTGTTTCATTTTTCCAAATGAATTTAATATTAAAGTTTCTAGTGGTTGTAGGCTAAAGCAAAAGACAATGATTTTAGTTCAACCATTTCTTGTCTCTGTACCATGTGTAGCATTATGTCAATTAGAATAATTATTTAATAGATTTATCAGATTATTTCATTCATCAGAGATTCTGACCAATAGAAAGCTACAGAAATAAAAATTAAAGTGATTATTTTTTGATGATTTTAACTTCCAAACGTATAGTAACATATTTGATCACGTGTTTAATTCTGTCCAATCAGATTAAAATTATACTGAGAATTATCTACTGTAGAAAATTACCGATAGAATTTTTTTAAGTAGATTGTTTCTGTTTAATGGCCAACCAGTTTCCTAGTTTTGACAATTGTCACATTTAAGAAAATATCCATAATATCCATAATATACGTATTAAAAAATAATCTTACGAATATCACACGACAGTAAGAATAAATAAGAAAATAATGCTTCATTTTTACTCAAATTTGTTGTCATTGGGCAATAGCCTTTTAAGCCCTGCGGGCTCTCGTGTCTATTGCCAGACAACAAATTTTCGAAAAACTGTCGCATTATTTTCAATTTATTCTCACTCCCTTGTGATATTATACCCGATATTTTTTGATAATATCCCGTCGTCAAGTATATTACGTCAGATGCCCTTCGTTGCTACGAAAAAATACATTCAATGAAATTAATGACAATTAGTGTTATAAAAATTATAAAAGTGATGACTTTCAACGGTCAAATATTTATAACAACTGTATGTTTAATTGTACTAATTTTTACTTACATAAATAAATTACAATAAAATTTTGGTTTTGACCAGTTTTATTCATGAAATAATCGCAGCAAATTGCACTCGATCTCTAAAATTATTATCACACTTTGACATAACTTCGCTTCTCTTCGGGTCGTGAAATTAAAACTGTCAAAGTGTCACTCGGGAAAAATTCGATAATTTTAGAGCTCTTGTGCAATTACTACTGATTATTTCATTCATAGGAGATTCTGACCAATAGAAAGCTACAGAAATAAAAATTAAAGTGATAATTTTTTATAATATTCCGTCGTCAAGAAGTATATTACGTCAGATGCCCTTCGTTGCTACGAAAAAATACATTCAGTGACATTAGACAATTAATGTTTTAAAAACTATAAAAGTGATGACTTTCAACCGTCAAATATTTATAACAACTGTATGTTTAATTGTACTAATTTTTACTTACGTAAATAAATTACAATAAAATTTTGGTTTTGACCAGTTTTATTCATGAAATAATCGCAGCAAATTGCACTCGATCTCTAAAATTATTATCACATTTTGACATAATTTCACTCCCCTTCGGGTCGTGAAATTAAAACTGTCAAAATGTCACTCGGGAAAAATTCGATAATTTTAGAGCTCTTGTGCAATTACTACTGATTATTTCATTCATAGGAGATTCTGACCAATAGAAAGCTACAGAAATAAAAATTAAAGTGATAATTTTTGATAATATCCCGTCGTCAAGAAGTATATTACGTCAGATGCCCTTCGTTGTTACGAAAAAATACATTCAGTGACATGAATGACAATTAATGTTTTAAAAATTATAAAAGTGATGACTTTCAACCGTCAAATATTTATAACAACTACTGTATGTTTAATTGTACTAATTTTTACTTTCATAAATAAATTACAATAAAATTTTGGTTTTGAACAGCTTTATTCATGAAATAATCGCAGCAAATTGCACTCGATCTCTAAAATTATTATCGAATTTTTGCCCTCGTGACACTTCGGGTCGTGAAATTAAAAGTACCAAAGTGTCACTGGGGAAAAAATTCGATAATTTTAGAGCTATTGTGCAATTACTACTGATAATTTTAGCAATAAATCAACTGAATATTTCTGCGTGTAACAATTGTTTAAAATGTTCAGATATCCTCTCTGTTCCACTGTCATTAATAATGAGTTCATCTTTTAATTCACACTCGTTGTCTCCAATTTGGAAGAGTGCTTCGGTGACACTTATATTTAAAAAGGAAAATAAGTTAGATCCCAATAATTATAGACCAATAAGTGTTACACCTGTCAGTTGTTAAGTTATGGAATCAATTATCACAGAGTGTCTTTAAGAATTTTTGCTTCAAGGAAACAATATTCCACTAAAATAACATGGATTTGTTAAAAGTCGATCAACCATGACTAATTTACTGTGGTGTGTTAATTGATGCACAGCAGCATTGGATAAAAACGACCTATGGATGTAATATATTTAGACTTGGCAAAAGAATTTGATCGAGTAGGTACCAAGAAGAAAATGGGTGTATAATCGCTGTCATTTAAAAAACCAGTTTTAAGTGGTGTACCACAAGGATCTGTTTTGGGTCCACTACTATTTTTGTTGTATGATAGTGATCTTCAATATATCAAATCTAGTAAACGCAGAAGACTTAGATTCGATCTTCAAGTTGTGTTCGAATTGGATGTTACCTCTAAATAGAGATAAGTGTGCAGTGTTACATTTGGGAAAAAGTATCACTCGTTTGTCTTAATCGATAGACGGGTATTTTTTGGATACTGTGGGATCATACGGTGACCTTGGAGCAACAATTACTGAAAATTTGTGTTGGTCGGAGCATATTTAACACATTACTAACAAAGCGAATAGTAAATTATACCTATTTAATAAGACTTTTTGGATCTGTTTTGAGTCCACTACTAATTGTGTTGTATGCTAGTGATCTTCAATATATCAAATCTAGGAAAACGCAGAAGACTTAGATTCGATCTTCAAGTTGTGTTCGAATTGGATGTTACCTCTAAATAGAGATAAGTGTGCAGTGTTACATTTGGGAAAAAGTATCACTCGTTTGTCTTAATCGATAGACGGGTATTTTTTGGATACTGTGGGATCATACAGTGACCTTGGAGTAACAATTACTGAAGATTTGTGTTGTTTGGAGCATATTTAACACATTACTAAGAAAGCGAATAGTAAATTATACCTATTTAATAAGACTTTTAGAAAAATATCCTTTTCGGGCTCTACTCGTTTGTACAAAATTTATATCCGACACCTACTGGAGTACTGTCGAACAGTTTGATGCTTAGAGCTTGTGCACGATAGAACTCTTCTCCAAAATATCCAAAAGAAAGCCACCAGACTATCTTTCAAACGCAGAAAGCCAGATTACCAACAAAGACTTTCTTTAGCAGAGCTCCCAAATTTTGAAGCACGTCGACTCCTTCTTCTCCTTCTTAAAGTGCCTATCCGTTCCGGATGTTGGCGATCACCATGGCTATCTTGACTTTGTTTACCGCAGCGCGGAACAGTTCAGTGGTAGTCGTGTTATACCACTTTCGTAAATTTTGGAGCCAGGAAATGCGTCTTCTTCCCGGTCCCCTTTTACCATTTACCTTCCCTTGGAGAATCAGTTGGAGAAGGCCGTAACGTTTTTGATTCCTCATTACATGTCCTAGATATTCAATTTTTTTTTGTTTTGATGGTTATGAGAATTTCACACTCTTTCCCCATTTTACGAAGGACTTCCACATTAGTAATTCGGTCAACCCAGGGTATACGTAAGATGCGCCTATAACACCACATTTCGAAAGCTTCGAGCCGATTCATAGATGCAACAGTTAGTGTCCACGCTTCCATCGTAGAGCAGAACTGTGAATATGTAGCATTTCAACAGACGGTATTTTGTTTTTAACTCTTCAGTATTAACACACCGTCTCTCAGACAGCATCGCTTGTTGAAAGTGGGATTTCCCTTCCTAGAAAATTTTGAAGGTCACCTGTTTATGACTTTCAATTTGGGTTGTTATTTAGTAGTATTGAATTCGGCAATTTGCTGCAGGTTGTTATTCGAAAGATGTTTAGCCTTAAAGTGTGATTTCCGTCTAATAGACCGGGTGTTAGTGTTTGTGCCCAGATCGTCATTAAACATCCCATATAGCACACAACATCCAATGTACGTCCATATAACGTACATTTAAAGTCCAAACGTCCATGGACCAAAACTGGACGTACTATGTACGTACATTACGGGACGTCCATTGGACGTTTGATTTCAACGTACATTGGACATCCATTTGTGGTCCATGGATATTTTACACAAAACGCGACTATTATATTAAGTCCCAATACAAACTAAATGAGAATCTTCTTGACAACGTTGTCGCTCTTCGCGCTATCGGTCGTGAAAGGTAGTATTAGTCAGGTACTTTTAAGGGATTATCGCTGTTAATTGTTGTGGAATACTGAAGGAGGGTTTATTTATGATAATTCACAGAATGGCAAACCTGCTTGTAATATACAACAACGGTACTGACTCTAAAAATAGTTTGGAACAGAAACAGAACAGAGATTAAACCTCTTTTAATGTGCATGCTTCCTAAGGCGTCATTATCTGAATCTCGTCTTTATGAAAATACATCCTGTGATATATTTGTGTTTTCTGTTTATCGTGCAAGTGCAGTCGTGCATTAATGAATTTCCTAGTTCCTATAATAAAGTATATATTATAATGAAGTTATAGTAAAGAGAAATAAAAAAGGTCTTTTGTGTAATATTTTTAAGTATAAGTTTAATATTATAAGGAACTATTTCCTATATAGGATTTTTGCTATGTATTCACAAAATTATGGATACTAGATTGCTTTCTGAAAAGTGCCCTACAAATGTCCATAAGACGTACATTGAATGTACATAAGGTGTACACTGAAAGCTCTAATACAACGTACAATGTACGTTTGTAGCGGACGTTCTATGGACGTCCAATTTTGTGAACTCTGGACATTCGTTGGACGTCCATCGGATGTCCATTGTACCTTAGCGGGACGTCCATTGGACGTTCCAATGTACACAGATGTACGTCCATTGGATGTCCATAAAACGTACTTGTGCTATCTGGGATAATGTGCCCCAGTTCGTCAATACGATGAAATAAGGGGATAAAGACTATCAGGAAGCTCTTTTGAAATGACTTGGTGAGGTAGAAGACGACATAAGCGAAGTGGGATCAATTTGTGTTGAAAATATTGCCACTGACTACCATTGCTACACTGTATAAATTTTAGTGACTGTCTTTTTCTGTTTTAACATTTTTTAAAAACTCTTTTATTTTTATGTCTACTACTTTTTGTTTAACTCGATTATAAATTTTTGTCAAGATTGTTTAATTTGTTTCATTTTTATCACACTTTTGTTCAGGAATAAAAAGTCACACAAACAATCCTTCCATTCTTGTTATAACGTTTTTTATTTTAATAAATACAGAAAAACTAGATCAATTACTATGTTTTTTAGATAAATAATACTTTCAATAAGTCATCGAAATATTTTTATTTTCATTAAAATATTTAACAAAAAAAAAAAATAACCAGTAAAATGTTAAACCCGTCTGTCAGGCGGTTAGTTAGTGTTTACTTCATTGATTTAAGATGTTAGTACTTAAGGGTTAATGATATGTCTACAGTGATATGATATGATATGATATGATATGATATGATATGATACCCGTACAGGTAATGGGTAGGACCTCCTTTGGACAATCCAATTAGGGAAAATGAATCAATCCCTGCCCTCCGTAGATGCCAGGGGTTTCCTGACCCGGGAAACTTGCCCCTGTTTAGGGTCACTTGTCCAGGATTACGGATGAAGACCACAACGGCAATCAGAAGAACACTTTCGGTACGGTATGGATGGCGGACGTGGCAACCCCTTGAACTTAGGGTTTGTATGGGATCAAAGGGCACTCTTTTGTCCAGAAGCTGAGAAATTGGCTTCAAAGGCGGAGGAACTATGATATTAGTGAACAGCACAAGGATGCAGAAGGCAAGGAGAAACCACTGCATTAAAGACTTCTTGCAAGTATCTCTAGTACAATAATTGTCATAGATAAAATCTTAAAGATTTTGAAGTCGACTCCGTCGTGATCTAATTAGCGCCTTCCGAATTTTAAAATAGGGATATGGAAATTTGCAACACTTGTTTATTTTAGATGATCACAGCAGACTACGTGGACACGATTTGAGCGAATAAGGAATCCTTTGGTCAAAAAGGCTCCAATATTTCCTGTGTAATCGAATTTTTAGTATACGGAACAGTCTCCCAACGGAAATTATAAATTATTCATCTGAAAATGATTTTAAAAACCAAATTTTTAGAGTAATATAATTTACTATCAATCATGGAAACTAACCACAATTGCAAGTGAAAATACATTTTTGTTTTGACGTTTCGAATTCAACTTCGAAAAAATTTTAAAACGTCAAATTCTGTACATTAAAATAGTTCAAACGACCCGTGACGTCACATAGTTTAACTGTATGGTTCCGTTTACGGTTTTATTTAGGTATATTCTTCTTCTTTTTCTTCTTTAGTTTATTGTCCTCCACCTACTTGGGTATTTGGCCAGCTCGTCGTCGCGGAATAAAGGAAAAATATGTATATTCTAATGATATTTATCGTATGCCATTGTAATAATATATACATATACCAGTTTGTTGAGATTGGAGTTTGATATAGTTATTGAAGGAAAGGAAAGGTTTACTATGGAAAATAAAACCATTTTGTAAAAGTACAAGTTTTATATGAATAGTTCAAAAGATCAAAAATACTTATAACGTCACATAACTGTATTTTCTACTGATGTTTATAATGTCTAATTAAAAATTATATACAATTTTGTTTCCTTTGTTGGTGCAAATGTAAACATATTACCTGATGACGTCACGACGCGTTTTGGGCTGGCTAGTATAATTTGAATTTTTAATCGTCTTTAGGGGCCAAACGAAAGACAAACAAAACTTTTTATCTTTGATACATGTTTTAAATTAGGTTCTGTTGTGATTTATAACATTTTTTCGAATTTAAAATTTTATGCAAGTTCCCTATTGCCACATGAAAACATCTTTAAAACAGGATAATATACTTGGAGTTATAGCATGTAACCTAATTTTCAACGAAAAGTGTGTGTTATTGGGTTGCCGCTCCTGAAATATCTAGATGCCACCTAGCGATGGATTAATATGTAGTTTTGTGTTCTGAATCCAAATCTGAAAACGGTATTTCGCTATCTCTAACCATCTTCGAGATATCCGACCTCATTCTGACGTCACAAGCCTCCTTTAAATTGTCATTTTCTTCCGACACAGAAACGTCAACTCTACTTTGTTTTCGTTTGACGCAATTAAACCTCAACATAAAATTGAAATGTCAGATAAACAAATTTTATTTCTTTATGTTAATGTAATTTTAAATTACACTTCACTATTTTCAAGGAAAACTGTTTATTTTGTATTTATTTATTTTTATTAGATATCAAATCTATATTATACGAGGTATATCAAAAAATATAAAGTTCGATCAAGATTAAAGTGTCTTTATTTTTCACAATATTGAAAAATGTTATTATAAAAAGTTGTTTGGAGTTCTTACATACATCCTTCTAAAGATAAAAAATATTTGAAAATTTTTCTCAAATTACGAATACCAATATCATTTTCATTCATAACTCTTTTATTATAAATTTTACGAAGAAAAGTTATTCTTCATAAAAAGGTCTGCATGGTCTAAAATCTTAGATGCAATCATAATAATATCAAATTTTGTCAATTTTATTCGAGGTATGTCAAAAAATACGAATTTCGCTCGAGAGCAGAGTACCTTTATAGTTCACAATATTTAAATTAGGATATAATTGCATATTAAAACATAGCATTTAATACTAAACAACTTTTCGTAATAGAAATTTTCCATATTATGAATTTAAATACGTAAATAAACAAAGTTTTCGTTATGATAATGCTCGCATTTTAGCTTGTTTTGCTATAAAGTTATTTACAAGTGATTTAACGTACATGTTATCTACACATCGTTGGGACTTTTTGGTAACCTCTTTAACAACTCGCACTGAAATTTTACATCCAATTTATCTAACGCTTATCTTTAAATTACACAAGCACAAGCCAGATTTCGAAGATGAGCTGACGGCATGTACTTTATGTTATTTCGAAAATTCCTTGCACGATCCCACTTAGACGCCAACTACATAATAAGCAAACTGCAATGCTATCAGAGACGTTCCCGAAAGGATTTTGTGTTGGTAATTAAATCGTGTTTAAGGATTAACAAAATATTTGTTAAACCAGAGCAAACTAAACAGGCTATATTTATTTTTAGATGAAATGTGGAATATTTTGTCGAAAATCTACATCTTGTCAATGTTGCGTAATATATGCAAGTTATGAGATTTTATAAGATTTTAGTCCTACTTATACAGGGTGTCCCGAAAAGATTGGTCATAAATTATACCACACATTCTGGGGTCAAAATAGTGCGATTGAACCAAAACTTACCTTAGTACAAAAATGTGCTCATAAAAAAAGTTACAGCCCAGTTACAAAATGAAAATTGATTTTTTTCAATATATCGAAAACTATTAGAGATTTTTTATTGAAAATGGGCATGTATCATTTTTATAGCAGGAACATCCTAAAACAAAATTATAGTTAAGTTTGTCCACCCCAACAAAATTTATGGGGATTTTGTTCCCTTAAACCCCCCAAACTTTTGTGTACGTTCCAATTAATTCATTATTGTGGTACCATTATTTAAACACAACGATTTTAAAACTTTTTGCCTCCTAGTATTTTTTTCGATAAGCCAGTTTTTATCGAGATGTGGCTTCTTTTTCAATATATTTACGTACAAATTTTATGGGGTTTTGTTCCTTTAAACCCCCAAATGTTTGTGTACGTTGCAATTAAACTATTATTGTGGTACCATTAGTTAAACACAGTGTTTTTAAAACTTTGGCCTCTTAGTCTTTTTTTCATAAATCACCTTTTATCGAGATGTAGCTTCTTTTTCAAAATATACCTAAAAATGTAAATTATAAATTTTTCCGATTATTAACGGGTCTCTATAATCGTCCTTAACCATATACACAAATATGTGGTAGATTCGACAAATATTCAAAATATCTCGATAAACACTGACTTATCGAAAACGTACTAAGAGGCAAAAAGTTTTAAAACATTGTGTTTAACTAATGGTACCACAATAATCATTTAATTGGAATGTACACAAAAGTTTGGGGGGTTTAAGGGAACAAAACCCCCATAAAATTTTTATGTGGTGCACAAATTTCACATTAATTTTTTTTTAAGATGTTCCTGCCATAAAAATGCCACATGTCCATTTTCAATAAAAAATCTCTGCTAGTTTTCGATAAGTATATGAAAAAAAATCGATTTTCATTTTGTAATTTCAAAGGGCTGTAACTTTTTTTCTGTGCACTATTGTATATAGGGTGAGGCAGATAACTGGCCTATTAGAAATATCTCGAGAACTAAGGGTAAGAGAATCATGAAAATTGGAATACAGGGGTTTTAAGGTATGAACTATTTAATGGAAATATTTTCATGTCTTTGCAACTTCCGGTTATACCGGAAGTTTCTTATAAGTTCGTTTTTTTTAATGGGACACCCTGTATATTTTTACATTTTTGGATTCTCCTCAATATCTTCTTTCTTAAAATATGAGGTTTTGTAATATTATAGAGGGTATTTTAGGAGATATTTACGTTTTTTTATTAATTTCGTAGCAATATTCACACCCTGTAGAATTGTAATAGTTTGACATTAAAAACTCTGCTTACGTTCAAGTGATTTTTAATATAGTTATTGTTTAGAATCATTAGTATAGCTAATTTTGAAATTTTGGTATACAGGGTTGGTCGAAACTCGGAATGAATATTTTCTGAGTTTTCTTAAATGGAACACCCTGTATTTTAGTATTGTAATGAAATGATATTTCATGGTATTTTTTATTTTATAAGTATTCCCTATACCTAACTGCTTTAATTTGTGAGTTATTGGTGATTCAAGCTAAACATTAATTGCAAAAAACAATACGTAAAATTTTATTAGGTTGGCCGTGAAAATATTCAATCACAAATAATTTTTCAGAAATAAATACATATTAATCCAGACTGATCCTTAAAATTACCAATAATGGTTTAGCTATCAAAATACATACGTAGTTAAGATTGTTGGTGCGATTAACAATTAAGCACAAATTAAAGCAGTTAGGTATAGGGAATGCTTAAGAAATAAAAAAGTACCACAAAATATAATTTCATTACAATACTAAAATACAGGGTGTTCCATTTAAGAAAACTCAGAAAATATTCATTCCGAGTTTCGACCAACCCTGTATACTAAAATTTCAAAATTAGCTATACTAATGATTCTTAACAATAGTAGACTATATTAAAAATCACTTGAACGTAAGCAGAGTTTTTAATGTCAAACTATTACAATTCTACAGGGTGTGAATTTTGCTACGAAATTAATAAAAATACGTAAATATTTCTTAAAATACCCTGTATAATATTACAAAACCTCATATTTTAAGAACGAAGATATTGAGGAGAATCCAAAAATATAAAAATATACAGGGTGTTCTATTTAAAAAAACGAAGTTATAAGCAACTTCCGGTATAACCGGAAGTTGCAAAGAGATGAAAATATTTTCATTTAATAGATCATCCTTCAAAACCCCTTTATTCCATTTTTCATGATTCTGTTGCCTTTAGTTCTCGAGATATTTCTAATAGGCCAGTTATCTGCCTCACCCTGTATAGGTAAGTGAGGTTCAATCAACCTATTTTTGACCCCAGAATCTGTGGTATAATTTATGACCAATCTTTTCGGGACACCCTGTATATACTTATATAGTCCAGAGAAATAAGATTTTTCTCGTGACACATCCTCCTCCAGGCCGAAACTAAATTTTTTTGAGTAGTATGGACATCTATATTAATAACCTATGTATATGTTTCCTGCAGTCGATTTTGATGATATACATAGTTATAAACAAATGAAGATCAAAAAACGATAAATTTTCGCTTTTTTCGTCTAATACTAAAAAGTGTAGCATTCTAAACAAATTTGAGAATAAGAAGCTCATAAATCATATAAAAAACTTCAATACGACGTTAGCTGAATATGTCTGTCCTTATTTGTTGCTTAGAAAATTGCAAAATAAGTTATACATTTTGAGATTTTATAAATGTTCATAACTTATGTAAAAATTAAGCTAGAACCTTCGTATTACACAAAATGCTGAAACTTCTTGTGGTTAAATTGTATTTTAAATTTCAAAGCAATTGGTCAAATAGTTTAAAAATTATTTAATTTGATTTTCCCAGATTAATTTTTTTTGCAACACTATAAGTCAAAAAATTTTGAGGTTACAGTAATACTTCGGAAAGTTTATAAAAGAAGGACATTTATAGTATTAACTTAATTCAAAACAAATGACAAAAAGTAATTTTAAACAGTGTAAAATTATTTTGCAAGAACATGTCGACTCTTGGCTTACATATAAGCAATTAGAATAACTTTGTAACCGTTACCCGTAGAAAAATAATTTTTTCATATTTAGAAAGACTGAATTTTTATACGCATTTAGAAAGAAAAACAATTGTACTAGGACAATTTTTATTTAATTCGCGTGTTCTTGCACGATATTTTTGCAATATTTAGAATTATTTTTTGTCATTTTTTTTTAATTAATAGTTTAAATCTTCTTCTTTCACAAACTATTCAAGGTATTGCTGTGATTTCATCATTTTATGACTTATTGTGTTGCAAAAAAAATTATTTGGAATAAACAAATTAATGGGATAAACAAAATCACTTTTAAACTATTTGACCGATAGCTTTGGAATTTAGGGTATGATTTAAGCGCCAGAAGTCTCAGCATTCCATATAATAAGAAGGTTCTAAGTTAATTTTTACATAAGATATGAATATTTATATAAAATCAAAATTTATGATTTATTTTGCAATTTTCTAAGCAACCAATAAAGATAGGTATATTCAGCGAACGCCATATTGAAGGTCTTATACGATTCATGAGCTTCTTACTCTCAAAGCTTAAAATGCTTAACTTTTTGGTAATTGACGAAAAAAGCGAAAATTTACCGTTTTTTGATCTTCATTTGTTTGTAACTATGTACATAATCAACATCGGCTACAGGAAAAATTTTATAGGTTATAATTGTAGATGTCCATACTACTCAAAAACTTTGGTTTCGGCCTGAATGGGGTTGTGTCACCAACAGGATATTTTTTTCCTTATTTCTCTGAACTAATAAGTATTCTCAATTTTTCAGAATGGATAAAGGGGGGCGACAGACTCAATAGCTACTTTTTTATCCAGTTGTTAACGGGGCACGGCTCCTTTAGGGTCTACCAGGAAAAAATGGGGAAAATATCAGATGAAAACTGCGTCGACTGTGGAGTGGCCGATATAGCAGAGAAATGCAGGTAGGTGTGGGGGAAAGAATAAATACAAGACAATTCTGGAGGTGGGCACCAATTATCAAAAAGAAGATCATTTTAGGGATATATTTGCAGCAAAGGTATTCATGTAATTCACCAGTCTTAATACGACTTACGAGATGTACCTTTGAGCAGGACTCCTCTAGGGAACTTTATCCGGATCGGTGCCCCTACCCAGAATACAACACACGTCAAGTTATTCTTATTAAGATACAGCCCGGTATGATCCTTAAAAAATTTACCACCTCCTTTATACAGTGCCCTGGAATAAGTGTTACCCCCCCTTATTTAACTTTTTTATTTTTAGCACATAAGCGACAAGCTCGGATAGGTCGATTTTTAAAATAATCATAGTATATTATGGCATCAATGTTTCGAACTTTACGCGATCCCTCTTCAGGTGACAGGCATAACTTTGAATTTTTTAAATGGAAAAGTACATCATGTGACACCTCATTTAAAAGCTTTTGAAATGCTGATTACAAAAATGTACAATACTTTACTCCTATTTGAGAGCGTAGGCGCAAAATTTAGGTCGAATTCTTTTTAAACCTATTCGTTTTTTTTTCGAATTCTGAGTATTTTTGAAAAATTTAAATGCAGAATGAAAGATTAAATTATTACGAAGGGCTGAAAGTCCATTAGACTAAACAAAAAGTTTCTTTTGAACGATATATATTTGAAAATATAAATCAGACTAAATTTTCTCTTTTTTTCACCCCTGCGACTTATTAAAATAAACATTATAGAAGTTATTAGGGACTCTCGACCCTCGATAATACTGTAATATGTCATTCTGGGTTTAAGTTATTCAAAAATACTTAGTAGTTTTCTCAGGATTCGAAAAAAATGAATAGATTTAAAAATAATTCGACCGAAATTTTGCGCCTACTCGCTCAAATAGAATTAAAGCATTACACATTTTTGTAATCAGTATTTTAAAAGCATTTAAATGAGGTATCACGACATGATGTACTTTCCCATTTAAAAAAATCAAAATTATGCCTGTCATCTGAAGAGGCATCGCGTAAAGTTCGAAACATCAATACTATAATATACTACGATTATTTTAAAAATCGACCTGTCCGAGCGTTTTGCTTATGTGCTAAATATTCCAGCGCACTGTATTAAAATGGCTGCAGTAAAAACTCTCATTTAGTAGATAAATTTAGGCGTATTCTCCAATTTTGGTAGTAAGGCATCTCCAGGCCTATAACTATAATTGGCAATGAGGTCTAAGAATACATTTATCTACTAGGCTAAATTCTAAAACTTGACAAAGAGGACCAAAGTGTGGAAATTATTAGAAGAGTAAGGCAGGACATGGGCAGGATTTGAAAAACTCAGTTGAATACTCAAAAACCGCAAAATATCTAAATGCTTGTGGAGCAAAGTATTCATCCAGTGCATCCTTTTTATCATGACACATGGAAGTCACACTTGGACCATAGCAAAGGCAAATATGAATAAACTAGCCACAAAAAAGGGGCACTGGAGAGCGTTCTCTTTTATAAATAAAATTGAAATTCACTAGGATTGTTAGCGCATTGCTCCATGCTTCTTATTGGATCTGTTTTGTGAATAGCTCTACCCCGGAGTCGAGAACGATATCGGCAAATTGTTATGGAAGCTACCCACGCCTAAAACTTTGGGCACGGTACTTAAAGAAGAAGAAGGAGTCAAATTGTTCGATTGTTTTTAACTTCACAGAAAGGAAAATTACTACTTCCAGTTCTGGTTTGAAATTTGCTTCCGTTTACTAGCCTAGCAGATAGCTCCTTTTTTATTGATTCTTTACTGATTGTTAGAAGGGAGTGGTAGAATGATTTGAATTCATATCCCATACCCCTTCTATTTTCAAAAAGTTTTATGCCATATTCCTGAATCTTAAAAAGTCAATTAAGTCTGATATTTTGTTCATATCAGTAGGCTTTCCACTGTATATCGCATTGTAGTTTAATTGTTTATGGGCCTTAAGTAGTTCCATACCTTTTTTGGTTATTAATCCTGATTTCTGTTTCTGATAGCATCTGTAAATTTGTTGTGAAATGGTTACGATTATTATTGTTATTCTTATTCTTATTATTTTTTTTTCCAGTAGCATAGGTAGTGACTACTTCATTTTATGGTCTATGTTTTTAACATTGATTTATCTTTCTATAGGTTCAGGATTTGAGTTTCTCTGGGCTGCTCTATGGAGGTTTTTGGCATTAGGGGAGTCCCAAACAGCGAGAATCATTAATTATATTATATTTGTTTATTTTTACACCATCAATAGTTTGACCGATGGCTTCCTCCATCTTACACACATCTGACACACATCTAACAATGTGCACACTTACGAGTAGCATCTTTTGGTTTGTTGCACTGGCTCCTTAGAGGGGTACCAGTGTATCTTACACATATAGGCAGATTTTCTCAGTATCCTTTTTTAAATGTCCATAAGATTAGCACTTTTGACATTGTGATAATAATTTATTTTTCCTTAATGCGACAATCCTCACCTTCATACCCATTTTGTCAGAGATGGAGAATATTTTAATGACATTTTCTTCTTTTCTGAATCACAGCAAAATATATTTAGCGTCTGTTTTGTTTTATATTTAAGTTTCTTCACTGCAGATAATGTACAAATCTTTTTGCATTACACGAGTGATGCACTTTTTTGCCATAACTTTGATGGACCTGTCTTGCTTATTTTCGTAGCTATCAAATGAATATTCTTTCTCGTGCAACTGATTAGTTAGAACTTTGTAGCTTTTAAATTACTAATATAAAAAAAGAAAAGCGGAATTTATGTATTCAATTTCAAATATCGTTGAAATAAAGACATAACTATTAAACCCGCAATATCCAATCTATTTCGACGACCCTGGACGACTGCCCATGTGCAGGTTATGTCTGAATATTTTGTATGCAGACAATAGCTACATATTGAAAGATAAAAAGACAATTTATGGAAGGGTGTACTTGTCTCGTTGAAATTGTTTTTCCTGGATAGATTCCGGCGCACCAATTTTATGACATATTGTTACTATAAATTTCAGGATTTGCATCTATTTGCGGAATTATGATGGTTGTTCGTTATTTGAGATTATGACATCATTCGAATGGCATTCTCATTCAAATCTTTGCTGAAAAATCACATTTTCAGGCTCAACTGGTGCTTGAATGTGAAATGAGATGTGCATGAAATAACGTTATTGAGTATGGTCGATTTTGGAGAATGTTACGAGTGAAGCAAACGGCATTCACGCTACACAAAAGCTCGGGGTAAAAGTTTATTTACATCAAAGCTTTAAATCATCACAGAACGTAGCTGAAATGATTTGTGGAATACATTGTTAAGAAGTTGAATGCACAATGCAAGTATTTGTTAGCGATGAAAAATCCACTAGACTGAGTGACTGAACTAAATAACATAAAATATTTCTTATAGAATTTTCATTGTTAGAAATATTCACAAAGAAACTTTTGGCTAGATAAGAAAGATAAATCAATAAGTTAGTTTTTATGTGTATTTTGAATTGAAGTGAATCTGGGTTGTCTCGCACAGTCTAATAAATTAGCCAACGATAATTTTGTTCATTAGTTATACATAAAAATGGCTTTTCCAGTTTTACAAAAATGTTTTTTTAATTAGTTAATGAAACGAAAAGTACTCATGAAGTGTGTAACATTATTTAATTCTCAGCTGAGCGCTTTTGGCTTACAAGGCCCCTTTCAGAGGCAACTATGAAGTCCCCCACGCTACCTAGGTACTTAAATAATATTTTTGTGAACATATATAGTTTTTATTTTACTTTATTTTATTCAAAAAATCCCAATTCCCAAAGCATGAGCGAAAATTCTAATTGATTAAATAATGAAACTATAACAATATAACCGAATAAAGTTTATTTATAAATCTACATTAACTTCTAAACAATAACAAAAACTACAGTTAAACAATAACAACGCTTATTTCGAATGTCTGATTAGTGATTAAAATAAGTAAAAGTGAACACTATATTTTAGATTTTAAAACTTAGCTGCATAATAATTGCAAACTGACTTATATTAATGAAGTCTAATTTAGAAATATTTTGATTAACCTTCCGATGACCAACCTTTTTTTGTTACACGAATGACCAAGGGGGGGAAAATGACCCCAGGTCAAAAATGTCAAAAATGACAATTAACAAAAAATAAAGTTTTTTTTTAATTTTTATTTTTTTTTGGCATGGACTTTATGTCATTCAGCCAGTCACAACATTAGTATTAATGTCATGTGTAGTGTGTATGTTGAGTAAGTGTCTTGTTACTTTGCAAAGTCGACGTCATTAGCGTAAATCTACTTGTAATTACACATAACAGACGCTATTTTACTAAAAATCAACTTCAGAATATATTTTTTATTCGTAAAATATCGGGAATTTTTTTTATTTCAAAATATGAGGATATCTAGAATGATCTTAAAGTCAAATAAAAAAATAGTGAGTTAAAAATTAAAAATACTTTTGAATTTATTAAAGAAAAACATACGCTGGGGTCACAATTTCCCCCGCTTGGTCATCCGAAGGTTAACGTAATATTATAAATAGACTATTTTCAATAAAATCAACTTTTCTTTTTGCCGTTTTATTAAGTTTTTTTTTTCGAATCTATGTGCAGAACATGCGTTTGTAGTAAATAAAAAGATGATGAATTTGAAGCCCACATGTAAGGTGGAAATGTTGAATCTTCCGTTAAATAATTATCAACTAGGTAATCACAAAATTGCAAAACTTTGTCATCTTCTGGCATAATATTAAAAAGTTCATCAGAAAATAAGTCACCAACATGATTTGGATCTAAATAAGGAATGCCGAAAAACAATTTTAAATATTTTTCAATAACAGCTTAATTTTTATATTCCGAGCACAAACCTAAATTTTGAATTTTTCGGTAGCAATTTTGTGTTAAATGAAATTTGTAACAAAAAATAATAATGTCGGGCCACGCGAACTTGGCTGCATTTTGAATTGCTATTTCAAAATCATAAATTATTCGTTTCGGTTTGAAATTTAAATTCAAATCTGTACATATTGTTATTAATGTATCAAAAGTACTTTTGTACGATTGCTGTGATTTATTTGGTAACAAACAAAAACTAGAAGAATGTATAGTAAACATCTATAGTAAACATCTGACAAAAATATTTAGAACAGTATTGAAAAGTTCCATCTACATACAAAGAATCTACATTACACAAAAAGTAAAGATTTGTGAAACAACTAAAAATGGCGGAATTACTTTTGTAGATAATAAAAAGTTTTCACCTGTACTTGTTTTTAAATTTAAGTTCACTAACACTTGTAGAACTTCTTCCTGTGACTTGGGCAATGATGGTGTGGATTTTCGTCTTGCAGCATAGATATTTCTTCGATCGCAAGAAATGTCTTTCGTTATCAGCGGTAAATTGCTGAAATTTTCCTTCCTCATTTCCTTGTGGACAATCTTTAAAGGTCTTTCACATATGTCTTCTACAGCGTTCCTCTTTGTAGAATTACTAAAAAATTTCCGGTAAAAAACGTGGATATCTGGAGCATTATTATGCTCCACCGATGCTTTTTCAAGAATAACGTAATTTTCATCACCTTCCTTTATGTACACTTTTTGTTGACACCCTTTTTTGATGCATTGCCATCTAACTTTTCCATCTTTGGACATGGGCCTTTGAATATTTGTATTCATTATTCATTAATAAAAATTCTCCCCTTTGACTAAACATAGTCGTTGGATTCGTTATTTAAAAGTTAAACACTAACAGACAAAACCAGACCCTATACCGTAATACTTGCAACTGAAGTGAATAACTGAAAATATTTATATACTTACTTTCAACTACAATCAAATTTGAAATTTCCGGTCATAAAACTTAATCCCCAAATTTCTCGGCGATGGGGCAGCAGGTACTTGGGATTAATGGGCCTAGGTAGTTCGTGGGGCAGTTACATAACGCCGCCCTTCAGAGCTATGCCAAAAAAGTACCACGACTAAAGAGGAATCCAATTTTTTATTGAAAAACTTCCTCGTAGAATTCTTCTTCCGAAGTTAAAAAAATTTGGAAGATGATTTAAATTTTATATTAAGTATTATGTGTTTAACATTAAAAAAACATCTAAAAACGGCACATTAGGACTTTACAAAAAACACATTTTAAACAGTTTTAAGCATGGTAAGGCGCAAGTACCCACCATCTGTAGTCAAGGTGGCTGACAGAAAGATTTTGATTCTGAAGCTTTCCATCATCTTTGTTCCTTTTTGAACCTGACTAAAATCTCCTTCAGCATCTTTAATCTGGTGTTTCCTACTAGATAATTATCGTCTGCAAATGACAACAGTAAGTTCGGTCTTTCTGGATGAAATACACTGAAGAGGTTTTTCAATTCTCTCGATTATTCGCTGCCTGGTTATTAAGTTCTCCAATTGCCGTGGTTACTTCTTCGTATATCGGGTGGATGTCTTCTATTTCAGCTGTATGCACTTCTATGTTTGATATATTTCTACTGCATTTGCCATTTAACAGTAGTTGATAGGATTATTCCTCCAGGTTTTTATAATTAATTGTTATCAATATTAAGCTACCTGCTGTCATTTTCAAGGTAGTATCCTGTTATTGCTTAGTCCTCTCCTTGATCTTTGAAACTCCTTTAAATACTTGTTTATCTTACTCGGTTGTTCTTCCTTTTTTTCTATGTCTCTGATCATTGGTTCCTGATACTGCTTCTTTTTTCTTTTCATTATATTTCTTGTTTCTGTTTTTGTCTGTTTATTGCTTTTACTGTTGTTGTGGGATTTTGTAGAAATTTCCTTATAGACACGTTTCCTTCTTGAATATATTTCAGGAAATCGCCAACGAACCATTTTTTATTGTTCCTTTTTAGTGTCCTAGTATTTTACCTGATATGCCTGTCAATTTAATTTTATATATTTCTAAGCTGAGTCTATTATATTGTTAGAACCTTTGTATGTGTTAGCACTATTTGTATACCCTTTTGAAATTTCTGTTCTGTTTCATAATGCAGCAGAACTTCTGTATTCCATAATGTTGATGGCGTATTCCTGTGGATTTTTTGGAACACTTTTCTTGTTATTACCTTCGTTTTTGCCAGAAAATGATCCGAGTCATCATCGGTGCCCTTTAGAATTCCTACCTCTAGGTAGTTACTACCCTTCCTTGCATCTACCACAACATGATCGGTCTGATTTCTTATGACGACGTCGTTGGAGACCTACGTTTTTTTATGTGTTTTGTTGTGTTCGAATAATATTATCAATTACAGCAACGTAATCATCGTCACTTTCAGACGTTTTTCTTCTGATTCTTTTTCAGTTTCAACATTTCCATAAAGACACAGTATACTGATCAGTTTGTGTAAAAATAGTTTGCTTCAAATGTAGGAATTGAGAACATTTACAGTATATCGTACTTTACAAAAAATATTTCACAATTTTAGAATCTTCCGAAAATGGACAAAAAGTCAATATTTATTTTCGAAAATTGGGCTGATCTGTTTCATTTGGAGGAATCCCAAAAAAAGCAGCAACTGAGGGAACCATCGATAGAAATGTACAAACTGCGACAGCGATTTACTTAAATTGTTTTAAAAATTTTTATTAAAAATAATTTTAATAAAAATTTAAAACATAATTATATATTATAACGTCCTGCGACGTTGTTCGATGTCGAAGCGCCAGTTCGCTCGGTTCGCATAGATCTCCGTATACCACTCACTATCCAAGAATTTGTCGGTCTTCCTCTTTTTCATTCTTCTCTTGGTACCCATTTCATTGTCTTTTAGAGAGTCTTTCCTCACTCATCCTTTGAACGTGCCCGTACCAGATTAATTTTTTCTCCTGTGTGCAGCCAGTAATTGTTTTTGTTACATCCATTCCCTCTCTTATTTTTCGTTTCGGATCATCTTTAACTTTGATGTTGTGTTTGGTCGTCTTAGTGCGTCCATCTCCGTAGTCTCTAGTTTTCTCTTTTGATGTTCTTTAAGCTCCACGTTCCAGAACCGTACGTCAATGTGATTTTGATCAACGTATTATAAATTGTTACTTTTCGTTGTTTTCCTATGTATATGCCTAAATTTGAGATTGACTATGAAAGAAAAATAATTTTATTAAAATCCCTTCAAGGGCTACATCAAATTACATAACGTTTTCAATATAAAAATATCATCATCATGAGTTCTAGTACAAAAATACACCTTTGACTGTTATGAAAATGTGTTAAATTTACAGTATTAATTATAATTCTAAACAATTGATGAAATTGTTAAAGATATGGCGCTTAAGCATTGCATGACCCTCCCAAACCACGTGAGTTGTTGATCGGATGGATCTGTCCTTACATTAGGAACATTGCCATCCAACGTTTTTATGCAAGGACAGAATATTATCAGCAACCCACTTCATCGAATGAGTCCCCCACACGTAGATATCTTTAACAAGTTCATGCATCAATTGGAATTTTAAATTATAATGTAAATGTAACATATTTTCAGAACAAGTGAAGGGTTTATACCCAAGTATTTTTGGTGGTTCATCTCAACCTGTAGTAGCACTGATGATGATATTTTTATACCGAAAGCGTTCTATGATTTGATGTAGTCCTTAAAGTGATTTTAATCAGATTAAAAAGTTCTTTTATAAATGATTTTCAATAAAAATTTTTGTGATTAATGGTAGCCATACAGTCACAGCCAGCTACAGAAAAATTCTTTCGTCGTCGATTTTCTAAATTGTATTAAGACTTAAAAATTTTAAATTTATCAAACGACTTTTTTTAAATTCCAATCCGAATAAAGCCCTTTAAGCATAATGGATAGGTAAATGATCGCAATAAATTTAATTGTCCTCTTATTTTTCTAAGTTACTATAGTGGATGTCGTAATCTTCTTTTTGACGTAAAGTAAATCAGGATAAAGAAGGCGTAAGAAGTAGGAACAAGTACAGGACAAGGAATTATCTCGAGAATAACACGATGACACAATTTATATAAGTACTTGTCTCACATTAAAGCGTCGTGAGAACGAAGGCGGCGATATCAAGTGACATCGGTAACGTAGGCCAGTTAAGGAGGTAGGGTTTTAACAAAAGTATTTGATTTGCCCCGCAATGAATATCAAAATATAACTACTCAGATATGTATGAGTTAATAATAATTATAATTAAAAGAATAAATCTGTTCTGAACAAGTTTAATGTATACTAAATAAAATGTAAACAAATCGTGATATTTTTGTCACTACTTGTGCTTTTTTTTCTGCTCCCGAAGATTCCAGATTGTAGATTATAATGGAGTCGATTTGCATCGTAAATCTGTGACAATCTGCCCTGAACGATTATTTTATTAAAAATATTAAACCGAAAATATGAGTAGCTATGGTCAACTATTTGTATTTAGAAGCAGATAAAAATTGTAAAAAATAAAATGTAAAAACATTTTAATAAGTATATACAGGGTGTTTCATTAATAATTGTCCATATAGTAACTGGAGAAACCTTAGAACAAAATACGAAGATTAAACCTAAAACACTTAAATCAAATGTGGTTCCTTACCGAGTTACAGGGTGTTTTATCTAAAAATTTAAAAATTATTTTTGCTTAGCATTTTAAAACTATTCGAGGTATCCTTTTCATACTTGGCAGGAAGTTTAAGTATTATACAAACTACTAAATTATGTTAAACAAACTTTTTTGGCCATTACCAGAGGCGTAGGACGGGGGAAAGTGAATGGTTGACCCTTTCCAAATTCTACGCCACTGGCGAAATTGCTATTTTAGTTCAATTTTTGGATTCTCCAATACTTTCTATGAAAATAATATACTCTTCATTTGTAACGATAAAGTTATTAGTTTTCGAGATATTTGAAGTTAAAAATGAAACGACACGCTTATTTTGATCGGTGTATTGTGTCGCTTCATTTTTAATTTCAAATATCTCGAAAACTAATTATTTTATCGTTACGAATAAAGACTATATTATTTACATAAAAAGGATTGCAAAATCAAAAAATTACACTAAAATAGCAATTTCGTCAGTGGCGTAGAATTTAGGAAGGGTCAACCAGTCACTATCCCCTGTCATACGCCTCTGGTAGTAGCTAGAAACGTTTATTTATCTTAATTTAGTAGGGTGTACAGTACCTACACTGTCTGCCAAGTATGATAAGGATACACCAAATAGCTTTAAAGTACTGGGTACAAATAATTTTTAAATTTTAATCATATGAATCATATCATAAATTAATCAAAATAACTGTGCCGTTTCATATTTAACTTCAAATATCTCGAAAATTAATGACTTTATCGTTACCAAAGAAGTGTGTATTATTTACGTAGAAAGTATTGTAGAATCTAAAAATGGCACTAAAATAGTAATTCCTCCAGCGGCGTAGAATTTGAGAAAGGTCAGCCATTCATCATCCCCTGTCGTACGCCTCTGGTTGTAGCTAGAAACGTTTGTTTATCATAATTTAGTAGGGTGTCTAGTAGTCGCACTTCCTGCCAAGTATAAAAAGGATACGTCGAACAGTTTTAAAATGCTGAGCAAAAATTATTTTTAAATTTTTAGATAAAACACCCTGTAACTTAGTAAGGAACAACATTTTGTGCTAAGCTTTCTCCAGTTACTATATGGACAATTATTAATGAAACACCCTGTATAAAAAAAATAAAAAAAAAATAAAACATGAACCATTAAGAAGACGAATAAACTCCGAGAGGTTGAATCGGGTTTTAGTCTTACCGTAATGAAAAAAAAACAAAAAGCACAAAAAAACAAAAACAAAACAAAAAAAACAAAGAAAATAAATAACAAAAAAAAACAAAAAAAAATAACAAAAAGACAAAAAAAAAGGAAAAAAATAATAATTGAATATAAAAAATGAATAATAAAAATAGAAGTAAAAAATGTTAAGGTATAATAATAATAATAATAATGATATGATGATATTGTAATCTATAAACAGGGAAGGAAAATAAACATAGAGTAGTTAAAATTAATGTAAAAAATGAGCAAAATCGGTTAGATGGGCGAATGGACCCTAAGGTCTGCAGTCATACAAACCCAAGAAAAAAAAAAAGATTATTTATGTACACGTCGATCAATATACCTTTGCGGCTGAGTTTCTTTCTGAGCTGTTGATAGAGGCAGCGTAAATCTTCCTACATGTCATTAGATGCAATAGAGTTTGGTGTTCTATCTCATATACGAATAATTTCTCTCTACCAGTGACGTCAAAATTTGACAGGTGCAAATATTTATAATGTGCTACGTATACAGTGAGCACGGAAAGGTTGGAATAAATTCATTTTCTCGAGAATGGACAATTTTAGAGAAAAATCCCAAAACAGGTCAATTTTTATTTTTAAATTACGACTTATTGGCATATATATCATACTAGTGACGTCACCCATCTGGGCGTGATGACGTCATCGATAATTTTTTTAAATAAGAATGGGGGCGTGTGATAGCTTATTTGAAAGTTAATTCAATTCTCTATTCAGTAATATAAACATTAACATAATTATTTATACAGGGTACCCAAAAAAAATTTTTGTGAATTAAATTTATTGACATAAGAAGAAGAATGTGTGTAATTTATTTAATTCAAAATACATTTTACTGCTATCAGAAAACAGGAAAAAATAATATTTGGCAAATAAATATTGTTTTTTACTTAAATTCAATATTAAAGCCGCCACTCACCAGCCTCGTGACAGTTTGAACATTTAATTTAAGCAAAAAGCAATGATTATTTTTCAAATAAATATTTTTTTCAGTTTTATGAGAGCAGTGAAATGTATTTTGAATTAAATAAATTACATACATTCTTCGTTTAATGTCAATAAATTTAATTTAAAAAAAAATTTGGACACCCTGTATAAATAATTATACTACAGTTTATATTACTGAATAGAGAATTGAATTACCTTTCAAATGAGCTATAACACGACCCCTATTCTCATTAAAAAAAATCATCGATGACGTCATCACGCCCAGATGGGTGACGTCACTAGTACGACATGTATGCCAAAAAGTGTTAATTTAAAAATAAAAATTGACTCGTTTCGGGATTTTTTTCCAAAATCATCCATTCTCGAGAAAATGAATTTATTCCAACCTTTACGTGCTCACTGTACTGTATACTTATCCTAAATATTTATGACCTTCCTAAATTTCGTCCCCATCAGTAGAGGTTCACAACAATTCTGCCGAAATGTCTACGATTGTAGCTAATTGATGTCAAAGCCCTTTTCTTCCACCCATGCCCCTTTATTTTGCGTTATTTAGGTGTCCTCTATTTATCCATTAACTCGAGAATTTCGGTGATTATTCATTATCGTCTTCTGTATTTGTTTGTTGCGTTTAGATATTGGTCTTGGGCAGATCATCCCACGGCTTAGAAGACCTCAGGATATAATCGAAGAGAACTTGAACTAGAGTTAAAAGATATGCAGAACAATAAAACACCGGAAGTAGATGTTATTCCAAGTGAAATGATTGAACAGACATTGGAAACTACAAACCAATCAGCTTGTTACCTGGTTTATATAAGCTCTTTATGAGAATAATCAATAACCGTGATCTAAGCTAGATTTTCACCAACCACTGGAGAAACACGGATTTAAAAGTGGCTTTGGATTTAATGACTCCCTAAAAATAACAAAGTTATAGCTAGGGAATGTTATAGAATACAAGCCATAAATATCATTAGGTGTACACTCTAAGAAAGTATTTGACTTAGTTTAGCATAGCACCGTATTAAGAGCTTTACAGTGCGTAGTATTCATCATACATACAGAGCACGATCCCTCCTAAAGAGCTATGAGAAACACTAATTGGAAAAATATTGGAGTCAAGATAAATGGGATTTATGAACATTTTGTGCTTTGTAGACGACATATTCCTTAGTGAAAACTGGGTAGATCATGCCTAGCAAACTCATACAGACCTTCAGGGCTCTCTTACACTAGTTCACCTTAAAATTAAATTGTACATAAAGGCCAACCTTACATAACATGACTAACCTTGTACTGTCCAACAATATTTCAACCAATTGACTCTATATTGAGCAAGTGTGTACGTATAAGTACCTTGGCCACGAGATTAAATTAATAAAAGACAATCAAATAACATAGCTAAATCCAAGAATATGACTAACAGGGGCAGATTACGGAAAACTAAAAGCAGATTTTAGGTTAGGCACTCCCATGTGCTTGAAAATAAATGTGTCTGACCAGTGCCTGTTGTACCCCTACCTTTTGAGAGGTTATTAAGTATTTTAAATAGAGTTGGTGACGTTGGACATTCCTGTAGTAGTCTTTCTGTCCTTTTTTAGTTGGTAACTATCTTGTTTCTGGTTTTTATTAATTCTTCATTTCCCCTGTATATGGTTTTGATTGCTTTTTTTAGGTTAGCTGGTATGCCTATTTTTGTCATCACCTTGTATATTTCTTTGCTTGGTACCGTGTCGTATACCTTGCTAAGATCTACAAACGCCATATTATTATGTACATCACGGTTATTAGCTCTTTCTTCTCTAATGTCTGTTGTACTGGTAATGGTATTTATAGTTATGATGTGGATCCTGCTTGCTCGTCACCAATTAAACCTTATATACTCTTCTTTATTTTGTTTCGTCTTGCCGTTGTAGCGATGATACCTATTCCCCTGTAGTTTACGCATTCTTTTCTATTTCGCTTCTTAGTTATAGGCTTAATGCCATTGTTTAGAAATCATCATCATCATTGGCTCGACAGCCCTTTCTGGGTCTTGGCCTGTTCCAGGATTCTTCTCCACTCTGATCGGTTTGGTGCTTTTTTTCTCCAGTTTTTTATTTTTAAGGTTTTTATATCATTTTCTATTTGTTCTAAATATCTCAGCTTCGGTCTTCCTCTTGTTTTTTTCCTACTGGCATCTGTTTGAATATTTTGTTTGGTATTTCGCCTTCTTCCATTCTTTCTACATGTCCCATCCAACGCAGCCGTCCTATTTTAATGAATGTTATGATATCCGGATCCTGGTATATTTCGTATAGTTCAAAGTTGTACCTTCTTCGCCAAATTCCATTTTTTTTGTGCCCTTAGATATGTGTCGCAAGATTTTTCTTTCAAAAGTGGCTAGCAATGTTTCCTCTCTTTTAGTGAGTGTCCAGGTTTCTGAGCCGTATGTGAGTACCGGTCTTATTAAGGTTTTGTATATTTGGCATTTTGTTTTCCTTGCGACGTTATCTGATCTTAGTTGCCAAATTAAGCCATGGTAAATTTATTGGCAATAAATATCCGCCTCTTCACTTCCTCTGCTACGTTATTATCAGATGTGACTAGGGATCCCAAGTATGTAAAGTTTTTTACCCCCTCAATGTTTTATTCTCCTATTGTTATATTTTGTGGCTGCCTTATTTCTGTGTTTTTACCTACATGCATATATTTTGTTTTGTTCTGCTTATTGTTTAGAAATATCCTCTAAATTTCCTCTTTCCATGATTGTGCCTATCATTCTTCTTAATTTCT
Organism: Diabrotica virgifera virgifera; assembly: GCF_917563875.1. NCBI lineage: Eukaryota > Metazoa > Arthropoda > Insecta > Coleoptera > Chrysomelidae > Diabrotica > Diabrotica virgifera. The sequence continues at coordinate 233,419,064 of NC_065449.1, forward strand.
GTTCCATATATAATTAGCTCCGCTACAATTTCTCCTGGTTCTTCCAGCTTTATTGTTCTGCAAGGAATTTATTGATTACTTCATCTCTTTGTCTGTTATGACTATTTTGCTCCTATGTGACCATTTTTTTTGTTTATCTCCATCAATACTGAATTCTGGTATTTGCTCTATCCTTACAACTTTATAGTAGTTCTCCCATCCGTCGTTCTGTATGTATTGAAAACCAGTTTCCTCTTTTCTTTTAGTTTTCCTGGCTTATGAGCTGTTCCTCCCGTATTCTGCTCCTTACTTATACGAGACCTTTCCCATTGCTTTTTGAAGTTATACTTCTTTACCGGCGATAGAGGGTGATTTTTTTATATGTTAAAACCTATCAGCCCGGCGCATGCGCATTATAACTTTGTTCTGATTGGATGTTCAAATGACATGTCAAAAATTATCCGATATGGCAGCTGTGGTTTGGAGGTAAAAGTAAAGGTAAACAAATGTATAATATATTAGTTTTATATCATTTCAATTCAAAATTAAAATAATTTGATCAATTTTCAAAATATCAAAATATCACAAGTTTAATCCGTTTAGTTAGTCGATCTTCGTAAATAATGACACATAGTGTCCGTGGCTAAGCGGAGAAGGCGAATGAATTCCAATACCAACCGCTCTTATCAGCGCTGGTTCGAGTCCCAATAGAAACTTTCTTTTTTGTTTTTTTTAATACATTTTATGATTGTAAGTATATTTATTATATAATTGCATTTTCAGAAAATACGTATTTAGTTAAAAAATTTTTCGACAATTAATGTTCAGACATCATTTGTGGCTTGTTTAATGTGTTTGTGTGTGTTTTATTCTTTTATTATTTTAATTTTTGGCACTGTTCTAATAAAAATGTTTGAGAAGTAGTAAGTATAAATTAGTTTAATATTTAAACAAAATATAAATAAAAAGTATATTAATTTCGTTTAAATCATATAATAGAAGTATATAAAAAAAAAAAAAAAAAAAAAGTATAACTTCTTACGTGCGTACAAAGTACACACACATTCTTTTTTTTATTCATTGTTACAGCCCTAACTCCTTTGTTATTCTATCTTTATTTCATGAGATCTTGTGGATCTTTTGTATTTGTGGTACAATTCCTTTTTTCTTTTATTTTCTCTACTCAACGTTTAGTTTTAATAAATATCCTGTATTTTTGGGATAAAACCACACTACTGTGGATTAATATTACAAGTTTTTCACACATCCTAGAACTGGCCTAACATTAGAAACTAGTAGGGACGCACAAATCACGTCACTGGCAAATGCTGGTAGAAATGTGAAGAGAATAGGAATGCGGGTGCTGGGAACGCTCTACGACGTCGTCGTCGAGACGCGGGGTGAGAACTTAACGCCACAGAATACTAAGCTCGGTAAGAAATGTGTGCTTAGGACGGGAATAATTTTGCGGGAGAAAAATGCGATTCGTCGAGAAGAGGACAAGAGAAGGACAAGGCCCGGAAAAAATTCTCCACTGTTCCAGAGGGATCATCTATCACTTTTTGTCGAGATTTGCAGGACGAGGCCTCGTTGTCGATGCTTCGACAGTCTCGGTGTCAACTAGAGAGTTTATCGGGGTAACTAGAGTTCAACTTACACGGGGTTTTTAGAAAGGAGTTTATGGATTGATGGAAAAGTCGGCTATTATAGTTACTGATGGAACTAGTATATATCAATTTAAAAAATTTAAAATATGATGATTTTGCATTAAAATTTATTATTTTATTATTTAGACGCACAACAGAACTTAGACGCACAACAGACCCTTAAGAACTAGGGCATTTTAATAAAATTTAACCATAAGATTAACTAATTACAAGTATAGTTTACTGTAAAACGGAATCAAGAGACATCCTATATTTCAGTTCGTTCAGAGAGCGCCTTAAACGCCCTTGCGTACGTTTCACTCTCATATTCTCTTGGCAGAGTTTTCGATGTCCTCTCTGACGTCATCTTCAGGGCTTCCGAGGTCCCAGTCTCCCGAATCCTCAGACACAACCGCACTGTTCACTGTCCAATGCAATTCTATTATTTCCAATAGCGGACCGTTCATTTATACAGTGATTCCCAGAAGTGAGACTTGGATAGGAGTTCGAGCGAAAATTTTTGATGAGGGTATTTAAATTGGCACTCGAGTGGGGGTTGGCGCGAAGATTTTTTACGGCATCATTTGGATTGGTGGATAGACTACACGATGTTTTCATTCGTAGGAGTCTTCATGTCGAAGGCAACCGGATGCCGTCATCTCTTTTATTTAGATAATTTGGCCGTTTTTAGATCTTTGTGTTTTCTCAGATAATTCTTGGTTTATAGAAAAGGGTGTCTATGGTTGTGGAGTGTTTAAAGTCAATTTTGTGACCTGTATGAAAATGGTGTTGGCCAAGAGCTGAAATTAACTCTGAATTACGAACAGATGTGGAATGTTCATAAATCCCATTTTAGATTTTACGGTTAGTTTGGCTTATGTGAGATCAGGGGGAGTCTAAACAGCGAATTTCGTAAACTGCGTGTTGTTCGTTTGGGATGTTGTTTTTGACTGATTGGACATTTGGACAAGAGATAAAAGTTTTTGATGGGGGTAAATATTGTCTTTATTTCTCACAAGGTAACAATTTTGTCGATTTTGTCAGTAACACATTTGATGTAAGGAAGAAAATCTTTCATATGATCAGGGTCTTAGATGAGTGTTGAAATTGAGCAGGAGATTAAAATTTCGTTTTTCAATTTCCCGTTCTATTTAGTTGTCATTAGTATTGTTGCTCCCAGATATTTAAATTTTTTAACTACTTCTAAGTTATGATCGTTGCAACCCTTACAAAGGTTATTGTCTAGCTCAGTCTGGCGTAGGTTCTGTGCTTTGCAACAATAAATTACTTTTTCAAGGATCTAAGGGAGGTTAATCAGTAAAATTTTACATATCCATTTATTGACCCTACTAAATTAATCAGATTCACATTATTGCTATTTAAGATACTGAAGAAAAGAAATTGAAGATTATTAACAAAAAGAAAATTGTCAAGGAAAATAATTTGTTCAGTAGCACTTTGCTAACACCTGACTCCAAGAGGGCTACTTATCTTTTGCGTCCGTCGAGGGATCTCCCTTGCCGTCCTCAGGTTTTGGAGGGACTTCGGCTCCACGTAGCCTCTGTTAACTGGATGTTGAGGTGTTCGGATGCAGGCAATTATTGTAGTAGCATGGGCACCGGTACAGAACGGCGGCTAGATGGTACTTGATTCATACAGCATGGGAATAGGTTCTCCCAGCGACCCAAATAAGTTGGGAAGAACTTCTTGTTGTAGATAATATTATTTCATGGGTTTTGCTTGCTTCAAATTTTATTCGGAAGAGAACAAATTATATGAAGGCACTCATTTTTAAGTGTTCAACATATTGGAGAAAAACTAGTACTGACGAATATTTGATGCTCGCTAATTACAATAAATAGTTCGGGTTTCAGAAAATTATGTTCGGCTAAAACAATTAAAGTGCTGAACTTAATTTTTAAATAGCGAATAGGAACTTAATTTGAATGGAAAGACCACAGAATGAAATGTTAACTAAAACGAAAACGTTTGGAATGAAAATTAACTCAAATGTCAAAGAAACAAAATAAAGAGAAAATCTATATATGAGAAGTAAAACACAAAGGAAGACAATAGGATAAATTATAGAAAGGAGATAGAAAATTGTAACGTTACATCGTTACAATTTTGCCTTATTCGTCGTAAATCTTGTTTTGAAACGACCGTACATTTTGTTCTGTCTTCATTTACTTTTAGACAACAATTAATTAGAGAACAATGGGACAACGGATCTCCCTGTCTCACACTAGAGTTGGAATGAGACTGGGAGACAGGGAGAACATCAAGCAAGATGTTCATATGCTATCTTTGATTGCGCAAAGTATTTTGTTCATAGTATAAATCCAAATTACATTATTAGAATGACATAATGATAACCTCAATTTTTTTAACTTTTATTTGTCCTGCTCTTCTAAGTTGTTTGCGACCTACTCCTCTCTTGCCCTCAACCCTTTTTTGATGATTAGTTGAGGGACTAGGTATTTTTTCTCTCTCAGGATATGATCCAGGTATCCAATTTTTCGTGCCTTGATCAAGTTGAGCAATTCTTTCTCAATATTTGCTTTGTTTAAGACTTCCTCGTGTATCACCCTATCTGTCCATGGTATGCGGAACATTCTTCGCAAGGTCCACATTTCGAAGGCCTCCATTTTACTAATGGAAGATATTTTCAACGTCCATATTTCCATGCCGTATAACAATATGGTCCATGCATAGCACTTAACCATTCTGAAACGAAAATTGAAGGAAAGATTGCGGTTACAAAGTAGAGGTTTAAATTTAATAAAAAGTTCTCTTGCTTTTTCGGTACGGCATTTTATTTCTTGTTGTGATGGTCATTTCTTGTGATGATCATTCGCCATTATTCCCAAGTATTTTAATGTTTTCACTTGCTCGATTGTCTACTTGCTATTGTACTCTACATAGTGCGCCCTTTCTTATTGCCATGCGTATAGTTTTTCCAGCATTTATCTTTAAGCCATACGTTTTACCTGCGGCATTTATGTTATTTAGCATCAACTGAATATCATGTTCGTTATCTGTGAATATCACGGTATCGTCGGCATAACAAATGTTATTTATCAGATACTCGTTGACCTTTATAATCGCTGTATCAAACTCGCTGTATTATACTCGCTGTATCAAACTTAGCTGTAATAACTCAATATATTTCAGATGTTTTGGATGTAAAGGTCAAGTAGAAAGGTCAAGTAGATGTAATATATACTGATTTGTCTAAGGCGTTTGGCAAAATTGACCACAAATACCTTCTCTTTAAATTATCAAATTTAGGATTTTCTGGAAACATTTTAGAAACATCAAGTTACTTGAAAGCTATTTAATAGGTAGGAACCAATTTGTATCATATAATGGTTTCGCATCAAAATTAATCTTTACTACATCCGGCGTTCCGCAGGGATCAAATTAAGGTCCATTTTTGTTCCTATTATATATCAACGATTTATTTTTAGATATCAATAACAGAAAATTTTGTTTTGCGGATGATCTTAAAATATACTGTGAAATTAAAACAATAGCTAACTGTATATATTTGCAGAACGGTCTAAATTGTATAGATACTTATTGTATAAAAAACAAACTTTTTCTTAATGTCAATAGATGTAAAGGAGTAAGATATTCTAGAAAGTAAAATAAGGTTGATTTTAATTATGTAATTCAGGGGTCAGAACTGAAAAAATGTAATAGCATTAAAGACTTAGGAGTTATATTTGATTCAAAATTAACTTTTAATGACCATATTGAGCAGAAAGTATCTGATGCTATGAAAATGTGCGGTTTTATCATCAGAAACTGTAGAAATTTTAGCGATATAAGACCGATTAAACTGCTGTATCTATCATTAGTGCGAACAAAACTAGAATATTGTAGCTTAATTTGGTATCCTATTTATAAATGTTATATTCATCAGATTGAAAAGGTACAACGGAAACTTTTAAAATATTTAGCATTTAAGGTTGATGGAGTATATCCTGCCCGTGGTTATGATTACGATTTGTTATGTAACAGGTTTGATAGTGTAAGTTTAGAGTTAAGAAGAGTTATATTTTCGGTTTCATCTTTATTTAAATTGTTACACAATTGTATTGACTGCAGTGATATATTAGACCAAATTAGATTTAATGTGCAACGAATAACTTCCAGGTCAACTACTATCGTGTTTACTTGTCCACGCGCGAGAACAAACATGTTACTAAAGTCACCGATTTATGTTATGTGCGATAACTATAACAAAATATGCAACCATTGTGAGATTTTTCATGCTCAATTAATCATTTAGTTGGTACCGCATTGGTTTATGGAGTACCTTAAATTGTTATTTTTTTTATTTATTGAAGTTATACTTCTTTACCGGCGATAGAGGGTAAATTTTTATATGGGAAAACCTAGCGACCGGGCGCATGCGCATTATAACTTTGTTCTGATTGGATGTTCAAATGACATGTCAAAAATTATTCAATATTGTGGCTGTGGCACAGCTGTAGTTAGATTATTTATGGTTGTTGCGTTTTAAAATTTGTGTGAAAAGAAACAACAAACAAAAGTTAGTTAATAGTTATACTGCCTTTTTAAATAGTTTTCATATACCTATATTTTTGGACTTTTGGACTATTTTGGACAAGGAAAACTCATTCTAATTTGGTAAGTACCTAGTTTTTATTATAATCATATTGTAATTATTATACATTTGGATTAGGTTGAAATACATACATTTATTTTCTCAAGAATGCGGATTTTAGAGAGAAATCCCAAATTAGGTTCGATTTTTATTTTTAAATTATGATTTTTTGGCGTAGATTTATTTATCTAGTAGGTATGTAATGCTTTGATTTACATACTTAATTTGATTACCAACAAAAGTTCTACCAATCTTCATCTAATATATTGTTTTCTTACTGTTTTGTTATATTTTTATATTTTCTTCCACAAAATTTAAACTACATAATTTTCAAAACAATTGTCAAACAGTAAAACGTTCAGTTACCCTATTTTTCCACATGATAAATAATGTGCGATTGGACGAGTGAGTCTACGCTTCGATTACGAGTCAAAGCGGCACGAAATTCAAGGGTTCAATTCCCGATGCAAGTTTTATTTTTTTATTTTTTTATGCATATTATGATTGTAAGTATATTTGTTATATAATTTTTTTTTCAGCAAATGCGTATTTAAAATTTTTGCCAACAATTATTATCGTCCAGAAATAATTTTTTCTTTGTGGCATTTTTCAATGTGTTTGTGTGCGTTTTATTCTTTTATTTTTTTAAATTTTTGGTATAGTCTTAAAAATCACATAATATGTAGTAGAAGTATAACTTCTTACGTGCGTACAAAGTACACACACATTCTTGTTTTTTTTTATTTCTTATTTACATAGTGATTTGTTCAATTAAATTGTTCTAACTCTTTATTTTCAACATATTGATTGTATACTAACTAAAAAATGTATTTGAAATCTTTACCCTAGAAATGGAAACTGTTGGGTAATAAAGCTATTATCTATTTATTTATTTATTTATTTATTTATTTATTTATTTATTTATTTATTTATTTATTTATTTATTTATTTATTTATTTATTTATTTATTTATTTATTTTTACCACAGTCAGTGCCTTCAAGTGCCTCTTCAAAAATATTCTCCACATGGAGGTTGACCAGAACAGGAGAAAAAATAAACCCCTACAAAATGTCCTAAATCATTTTTCCTACAAAATTTGGCCTACAAAATGTTCTAATTAGATGACCATTTGATTCCTTGTTTACTGAAACTATAAAATTGGATAACCAAATTTATTTATCTCTGCCAATAAAAAAAACAAAAAATCTTTGTAAAATACTACTGTTCTTTTAAGAAGCAAAGAAAAAAATCTGTATTTTGAAAACACCATATATCACTTCTCTTTCGATCCGTTGGAGACATGTTGATATTTTCAATGTCAACGACGGCGGTATAGGAAAATGATAATGGAATTGATGGAATGTGACGCAGGTCGTTTACATGAAAGATGTAGAATAAAAAATGACAAGACATCATCCGTTTAGTTGACCGTGGAGCAAGTAAACAGAAAGACAGATATATCGGATTTGAGGAAAAAAGTGTCGGAAAAATGTTTTGGAAATTGCTGTGTCGTAAAAGATAACGGTTTCTGGTAAATACGTAACTTTTATTTTTTTTTTTAACAAAAAATGGTAAACAAGATTATTATCTGAAATACAATGCTTCAACAACTAACTCAATAATTAGTTCAATAATTATTAATTTCGTCAGGATTTGAAGTGAATAAGGGCCTTAAACAGGGCTGCTGTCTATCGCCGACACTATTTAAAATATATTTAGAGCAAGTTTTGAAATCCTGGAAAAGGAAATGTAAGAATATGGGTATACCGCTAAATGATGATAACATGCTATACACTCTATGTTTTGCGGATGATCAGATTCTTATGGCCCAGGATTATCACGATATTGAATATATGACCCGAAAAATCATAGAAGAGTACCGGAACTGGGGTTTAGAAGTGAATACCAAGAAAACGGGATATATGTGCGTTGGAGGTATACAGCAGGATCTAGCGTTGGAAAATGAAATAACTATTAATCACTGTCAGGAATATAAATACTTGGGTCTTACAATTACACAAGATGGAACGTTGGACAAGAATATCCAAGAAAGGTGCACACAAGGAAGGAAAGCTATCGCATTATTGAACAAAATCCTATGGGACCAAAGTATCTCCAAAGAAAATAAACGTAACATCTATAACAGCATTGTTAAGAGCATTATAACATACAGCAGCGAAGTTTGGCCACTTAAAGAAAAATCCGAAAATATGCTCAGAACAACTGAAATGGACTTCTGGAGAAGATCTGCTGGTATATCAAAAATACAAAAAATCAGAAATACAAGAATATTGGATTAATTATTTATATGGGAAATAAGCCACAATTAAAATGAAAAAAATAATTTTATTAACGTTTCGACGCCCAAATCGGGTGCCGTTGTCAAAATACAAAATATTACTTAATATCAGTAATATTTTGTATTTTGACAACGGCACCCGATTTGGGCGTCGAAACGTTAATAAAATTATTTTTTTCATTTTAATTGTGGCTTATTTCTCATATAAATAATTAATCATAAAAATGCCACAAGGAAATAGCTTCAGAACAACATTAAGAATATTGGAGATAATGGATGTAAAGCATACAATAATGGACGATATAAAAACAAAGCAACTAAGATGGTTTGGCCACGTACAACGTATGGAAGAAGACAGATTACCCAAGCAAGTGCTACGATGGGCACCAAAAGGACGGCGGAAGAGAGGAAGACCTAGGAAAAGCTGGATAGAAGGAATCCATAGGGAATTCGGAGAAAGAGGCTTGAACGAAGACATGTGCTACGATCGAGAGCAATGGCGATTGGGAATCGGAAGACGTCGTAGAACGTTATGAACCGATTATATATATATTATTAATTTCGACCTATAATAATAGACCAGGGCAGATCTGTTTTGAGGTGGATGTGAGAGGTGGCATTCGGATTTTTGCAGATAAAGTTAGGTGACAACTTCAATAATTATAATTGATTTATGCTCTTTCTCAAATATGCCCGGAAAATTAATAAAAAAAATTAAATATTTAAATATTTCAAAAAATATCGATTTTTGTCTAATTTCATTGCTTATAACTTTAAAACGATTCATTTTGGAACAAAGTCGTAGGGAAAGAAAATAAAGATAATTGAGTTTTGTATAATATGCTAGTTTAAAATGTCCTGAATTATCACCCTTTCTGCAAAATAGCAATAAATAGGAAATAAGGGGGCAAAAAAGACAGTTTTTATTCAATGTTTTTCAACCACTTTGGTTGCACTTACAACCTTCATCATTCGCTTAGAAAATTCTTAAAATATACTTAAACCGTCAACCAAATTTCATTAAAATCGACTTAATAGATTTTGCATAATAAATTTGCAATCTATTTTTTTCTAAGTTTAAATTTTTTAAAAACTTTCTGAATAAAAAGTAGACCATTTAGAAGTTTGCTAATTTTTTTACATCTAAAGAGGTTCTCTACCTATCTAATAAACTTTACAGAAATAAAATCGGATTATTTAAGCGGCCTGAGGACTGTTTTAAAATTATAAACAATGTTTTGGCTTATAAACAAATACAGTGAGGACGTTTGAGTTGGAATAAATTCATTTTCTTGAGAATGGGCGACTCTGGAGGTAAATCCCGAAACAGATAGATTTTTATTTTTAAATTATAATTTTTTGGCATAAATATCTTATAGTGACGTCATCCATCTGGGTGTGATGACGTAATCTAAATATTGGAATTAATTTAACCTTTAACTACCCGCGCATCAAGTTATAACATAACTACACGCGTGGCGTACTTTGTACGCCACAAGAAAATACACTTAAAAACAGCGGATTTGTTTAATTTTTTTTGAAAAAATACATTTAATTGTTTGTTATAAACCTTATTCGGCATCAGTGAATACTTGGAGTTCCTTTTCAGTAAGCCAATTGGGATTTATAACTGGAATCATGGAATAACTGGATTCCATGATAAATAAAATTACTAATAAAATTTTTTTTAAATGTGATTTTTTACAGGAGAAAAGTATTGTTTACAAAGAAAAATATATTTTTTGCCATAGTGACTAAAAAACAATTAAAATATGTACTTATATTACGACTTATAGTAATATAATCCTGGGGTATATTGTCCACCACCGGAAACAACAAATAATAAAATGTAAATTACGATCTTTCCAGAACGCCGATTATAACGAAACTAAAACCAAATTGTAAAGCACATTCCAGTGATAGGTTAGAAAAATAAGCAAGGTCAAAAATTAAATTTTTAAATATATTTCCAGTAGAATTCTTATATCTGGCGTACAAAGTACGCCAGCGCGTGTAGTTAAAGGTTAATTCAAAAAAATTTTTCTAATTCAAACCCTGTATAAGTAATTATGTTAATGTTTATATTAGTGAATAAAAAATTGAATAGTATTTCGATTGAGGTATCACACGGTTCTCATTTAAAAAAATCACCGATTATGTCATCATGCCCAGATGGATGACGTCACTAGTATAATATATATACCAAATTTATAATATATATACCTGTTTCGGGATTTATTTCCAGAGACGCCTATTCTCGAGAAAATTAATTTATGCCCACTCAAACGTCCTCACTGTGTTTGTTTATAAGCCAAAAAATTGTTTGTAACTTTAAAACAGTGCTGAGGTCGCTTAACCCTTAACTGGTCCGGTACTGTAGCAGTAGCGTAACTGGTCCGGCGTCGTCTGCGAAACTACTCTTTTCAAGAAAGCAAAACAACACTCGAAAATAATTTTTTTATCAAGAATAAATGTTACAAACATACCTTGATATGTTTATGTAAAAGTGAACGTATTAGATTTGGGCATTATTTTTGTTAGGAAAAATATATTAAAATAAAACTGAAATCCGCACAAATATTTGTGAAAAAGTACATAGTTTTGTAAAGTCAATAAAAAAAATATAAAAAACAACATGAAAAAAAAAATGTATTGCTAGGATAGATGTTCAAACTGCACACTAAACAAAAAACTAGGTAAAATAAAAATCGATCAAAAATGTTTGTTTCCAGCATCAGTCAAACTTTACCTATTTTATATGCAATTTTTACATAGGTAGTGGTTTTATACATCCCAAACAAACAGGTTTTTGCAACTCAAGCACAGGTATTTTGTCATCCTGCGCTTTCTACCAGGACATAAACTGCAAATCTTTCACTTTTTCTAAAATAAGAACATCCTCTTGCTCTTCTTGAACCCCAAGTATGAACACAAAAAGTGACACAAACGGTCCGGCGTCGTCTGAGGAACTACTCTCAACCTAACTGTTGCGATAACTTTTTAGGAACTGAGAGAAACTTGTCTCAAATACACCCACTTGTCAAGCTCCAATAGTTTAAGGATTAGATAGAACGACTTGCCTGTGGGCGGTGCCAATTTCCAGTAAAAAATAATCAAAATTATTGAATCGTCTGTCAGACGACGCCGGACCAGTTAAGGGTTAAATAATCCGATTTTAATTCTGTATATAAAGTGTATTAGATAGGTAGAGAACCTCTTTAGATGTTAAAAAATTAGCAAACTTCTAAATGGTCTACTTTTTCTTTAGAAAGTTTTTAAAAATTTGGACTTTTTTTTTAAATTTAGATTGCAAAATTATTCTGCAAAATCCATCAGGTCGATTTTAATGGAATTTGGTGAAAGGTACACTGGACAAAAAATCCTCGGACCAAAAATCCCCGGACAAATAATCCCCGGACAAAAAATCCTCACAAAATATCTCCACAAAAATCCCGGGCAAATAATACCCACAAATTTTTTTGGACAAAATATCCCCACAAAAAATCCCGAACAAAAAATCCCCTAGAAATATTTGCTGTTAAATAGTTCTCTAAAAGTTTTCCTGAAATTTTAACAAATTTCGAATTCCAATTCCATGCTGAAAACTTTAAGGGTCATTCCATTTCAAATCACTCAATTTTGGAGCAAAAAAAATTTCTGCGGGACGTAAAAATAAGATATTTAAGGTCAAAAAATCTTCTTCTTCTTTTTTTCTCAAAATGTTATTTTATTCGATTTTACAGTGATTTGGTGTTTATTTATACAAATTTGCATTTTCTATCGTAAAGTATCAATGGAAAACATAATATTTTAATAGAAGGGACTCAAAAATGTCATTATATGGCATTATAACAAGTTACTTTGATTCAAAACAAGCTTTTGATCAAATTTAATAGTGTAGAAAACGTTAAAATACCGTTTTTGGCTGAAAATTTTCCCACAGATAGACAAAATATAGGACTTTAAGTGGTGAGAAGGATTTGAATTATATTACAATACCAAAAAAGTTACATGCAATATTATAGTCAAAGATATAGGCGTCTACTGTAAGTAAAATTAACTCGAAAATATCGACCTCACGATAAAAATTGTTAAAAAGAAATTGTAATAACAATTTCAGTTCCTACCATTTTTGTCGAAAAGTTAAAAATGGCGGAGATATTGAGCAAAACAGGTTCTCCTTTAAAATCAAGATGGCGGCTAACGTAACGGAGGAATTCATTCGTGATTTTAAATTTAGGCTACTATTGACCTCTAAAGATCAGAAAAATAAAATTTTGGGCAGCTCGGCATTCAATTTCAAATAAATGCTATCCCGACTGGACTAATATATACTTTTGAGTCTGATATTACTGCATGTAACTTTTTTGGTATTGTAATATAATTTAAATCCTTCTAACCGCTTAAAGTCCTATCTTTTGGCTATCTGTGGGCAAATTTTCAGCCAAATCGATGATGATGTATTTTGGGAATGGAGAAAAATGTAAAAAACGGTATTTTAACGTTTTTTACACTATAAAATTTGATAAAAAACTTGTTTTGGTTAAAAATAACTTGTTATAATGCCATATAATGACATTCTTGAGTCCTTTCTATTAAAATATTATGTTTTTGATTGATACTTTACGACAGAAAATGCAAATTTGTTTAAATAAACACCAAATCACTGTAAAATTGCATAAAATAACATTTTGAGAAAAAAGAAGAAGAAGATTTTTTGACCTTAAATATAATATTTTTACGTCCCGCAGAAGCTATATACCAATTTTCAGACAAATCGGAGATCCAAAATTTTGACAGTGAGAGAGTGATTTGACATGGAAGGTACCTTAAATTATACATGAAAAAAAAGTTTGTGTTTTTTCAAAAATCGTGGAAAATATGGGGAATGAGCTAAGGCCCTGTTTTCATGACAGGTGCTTAGCGCGCGATTACAACTACATACATTTTACTTGAGACCGGTCACATGCCAACGCGCGTCTTAATGACCTAAAACGCGCGTTAGAATGTGAATGGTCTTCAGTAAAATGTATGTAGTTGTAATCGCGCGTTATCAAAACTCGCGTTAAGCGCCTGTCATGAAAACGGGGCCTTAGCTCATTCCCCATATCTTCCACGATTTTTGAAAAAACTCTCACTCTTTTGTCATTAAAAATTTGAAATTTTCAGCATGGAATTAAAATTCGAAATTTGTTAAAATTCCGGGAAAATTTTTAGAGAATTATTCGGCAGCAAATATTTGTTGGGGATTTTTTGTCCGTAATTTTTTGTGGGGATATTTTGTCCAAAAAAATTTGTGGGGATTATTTGTCCGGGATTTTTTGCGGGGATTTTTTGTCCGGGGATTATTTGTCCGGGGATTATTTGTCCGGGGATTATTTTTCCGGGGTTTTTTGTCCAGGGATAATTTGTGTGGATTTTTTGTCCGGGATTATTTGTCCGGACCCCTACTAATACATATCATTACTTAATTATGTTGTTTTGAAGATTGACTTATTTCGTTAACTAGATAAAAGAATAAATTTATTATATACTTTGGATGTATCATTCATGGCCCACCAACTACATGTGAATGCCTATAAAAATAAAATTTCCGCACAGGCCACTAAGCATAAACAACGGAAGACCCCATATATATGACAATTTTCTAACTATATAAAATTGAGGTGAATTTAAAAATACCAACTCTAGCGCGCCTGAAGTAACTAGCATATTTTGACTTAGCGGTCCCTTTATAATGCCAGCGTAATGTCATGACATTTTTATGTACTCTATGGAATTAATTTAATTATAAATCTGTTTGCCTTTTGTGAATGTGACTCTTTGCGGAATATGGTCACAATTCTTTTCTATAGACCAACGTGTTGATTTATTCGTGTTTTTTAGGTCGCCCTTTTGTAAAGCTCTTCGCTGTTGTAAATAAAACTGATAGATAAATAGATAGATAGTCCTATTGTTTAGTCTTATTATATTTTAATTAATTTTATTATTTAATTTTTATGTGTTATTTAGTGCTCATTTTTGGTAAATCTGTTTTCCCGAAAATCTCTTCAAAAGACAAAAATACCACTCTTAATATATCTTTGAGATCCTACCATTATAATTTTTATTTTTAGAAATGTTTATAAAATTTACCGTTAGGGCGAAATCAGCTGGTTATTGCTTGTGGTAGGGGAGCCCAAGCGGGGGTTTTTGCAGTTACTCGAGCGCGTCAGATTATCATATGGGAAGAAACCTGGTATCATGCAGATGTACCTCTACCATATATTGGCTCTTAACACAGGGAAGTTCGTTAAGGGGGGCACGACAACACAAAATCTATCCTTAAAAATACACGAAATTGTCAGATTAAGATAGGGTAAGTTAAGTACATGCAAAAGAGTGTATATTTCAAAAATCTGACGATTTGAGCGGGGCGTAAGGAAATAAGTGAGTCAAAAAGTTTCACAGAAAAATGCGAATTTTTCGCAAAATGAACGTCAAATCGAGAAACTAAAAAATACGTCTTCAATATTTTTCAAAAATCTGGTACTAAACATGATCCCCCACGGAGAGGCGTAGTGGGTAAATTTAAAATTTTAAACACAAACCCCTCGATATTTCGCAAAATGAACATCAGATCGAAAAACTGCAAAATACACTTTCAAAATGTTTGTGAAAAATGTATCGACTTGTACCAAACACGACCCCCCATGGAGGTGGGATGGGGTGTTACATTAAAACCTTAAATGGGATCCCCAAATTTTTATTGCAGATTTGGATTCTTTACGTAAAAATAAGCAACTTTTATTCAAGACATTTTTTCAAATTATGGATAGATGGAAATGGAAAATTAAATTAAAAAATGGAAAGTCCCCATTTAAATGGAAAACTTAACTTTTTTTAAATTTCGACCAAGAGTCAGGATTCTGTTAACCGAGATACGATAGTATCAAGCGGCGCCGCTAGGAGGAGCTTCTCCAACAATGCGTCTCAGAATACCTTAAGAACACTTGGTCATTTTGTACTCTAAACCGAGTAAAGCATGAAAAAGAAAAAGAAAATAATCGTTTTCGTTTTGATTCAATTCGAGTCTCTTGCCATCCTCTGACACAGTGTTTATGGGTCTCTACCCTTTATCGAAGAGGCTATTGCCGCTTGAGGCGCCGCTTGATACTATCGTATCTCGGTTAACAGAATCCTGACTCTTGGTCGAAATTTATTTTATTTATTTTGTCATTCCCCGTTAGAGGACAGTCTAACCACAATATACTGCAGATATTTTAATAGATGCAGTTCTTCTTCGTCTCGAGTTGATTCAATTCAGTCTACTTGCAATAGCCTCTTCGATAAAGGGTAGAGACCCAGAAACACTGTGTCAGAGGATGGCAAGAGACTCGAATTGAATCAAAACGAAAACGATTATTTTCTTTTTCTTTTTCATGCTTTACTCGGTTTAGAGTACAAAATGACCAAGTGTTCTTAAGGTATTCTGAGACGCATTGTTGGAGAAGCTCCTCCTAGCGGCGCCGCTTGATACTATCCTATCTCGGTTAACAGAATCCTGACTCTTGGTCGAAATTTATTTTATTTATTTTGTCATTCCCCGTTAGAGGACAGTCTAACCACAATATACTGCAGATATTTTAATAGATGCAGTTCTTCTTCGTCTCGAGTTGATTCAATTCAGTCTACTTGCAATAGCCTCTTCGATAAAGGGTAGAGACCCAGAAACACTGAGTCAGAGGATGGCAAGAGACTCGAATTGAATCAAAACGAAAACGATTATTTTCTTTTTCTTTTTCATGCTTTACTCGGTTTAGAGTACAAAATGACCAAGTGTTCTTAAGGTATTCTGAGACGCATTGTTGGAGAAGCTCCTCCTAGCGGCGCCGCTTGATACTATCGTATCTCGGTTAACAGAATCCTGACTCTTGGTCGAAATTTATTTTATTTATTTTGTCATTCCCCGTTAGAGGACAGTCTAACCACAATATACTGCAGATATTTTAATAGATGCAGTTCTTCTTCGTCTCGAGTTGATTCAATTCAGTCTACTTGCAATAGCCTCTTCGATAAAGGGTAGAGACCCAGAAACACTGTGTCAGAGGATGGCAAGAGACTCGAATTGAATCAAAACGAAAACGATTATTTTCTTTTTCTTTTTCATGCTTTACTCGGTTTAGAGTACAAAATGACCAAGTGTTCTTAAGGTATTCTGAGACGCATTGTTGGAGAAGCTCCTCCTAGCGGCGCCGCTTGATACTATCGTATCTCGGTTAACAGAATCCTGACTCTTGGTCGAAATTTATTTTATTTATTTTGTCATTCCCCGTTAGAGGACAGTCTAACCACAATATACTGCAGATATTTTAATAGATGCAGTTCTTCTTCGTCTCGAGTTGATTCAATTCAGTCTACTTGCAATAGCCTCTTCGATAAAGGGTAGAGACCCAGAAACACTGTGTCAGAGGATGGCAAGAGACTCGAATTGAATCAAAACGAAAACGATTATTTTCTTTTTCTTTTTCATGCTTTACTCGGTTTAGAGTACAAAATGACCAAGTGTTCTTAAGGTATTCTGAGACGCATTGTTGGAGAAGCTCCTCCTAGCGGCGCCGCTTGATACTATCCTATCTCGGTTAACAGAATCCTGACTCTTGGTCGAAATTTATTTTATTTATTTTGTCATTCCCCGTTAGAGGACAGTCTAACCACAATATACTGCAGATATTTTAATAGATGCAGTTCTTCTTCGTCTCGAGTTGATTCAATTCAGTCTACTTGCAATAGCCTCTTCGATAAAGGGTAGAGACCCAGAAACACTGTGTCAGAGGATGGCAAGAGACTCGAATTGAATCAAAACGAAAACGATTATTTTCTTTTTCTTTTTCATGCTTTACTCGGTTTAGAGTACAAAATGACCAAGTGTTCTTAAGGTATTCTGAGACGCATTGTTGGAGAAACTCCTCCTAGCGGCGCCGCTTGATACTATCGTATCTCGGTTAACAGAATCCTGACTCTTGGTCGAAATTTATTTTATTTATTTTGTCATTCCCCGTTAGAGGACAGTCTAACCACAATATACTGCAGATATTTTAATAGATGCAGTTCTTCTTCGTCTCGAGTTGATTCAATTCAGTCTACTTGCAATAGCCTCTTCGATAAAGGGTAGAGACCCAGAAACACTGTGTCAGCGGATGGCAAGAGACTCGAATTGAATCAAAACGAGAACGATTATTTTCTTTTTCTTTAACTTTTTTTGGTTTTAGGACCTAATAATCACAACCCAATAGGTCCCCATAACGTTCGAGTGAATGCAAATTTAGCATAATTTGCTATGCTCCCCTACCATTGTGAGTGCCGTTGCTTCGTTACCTTGCATTCGGAGAAGGGCATTCATTAATAATTATATTTTTTGTTCGTGCTTGGGTAGTTGCGTAAGGCTGATAATGTTTTTTTTTAGATGTTAAGACCATGCTTGCGCCCCTCTACTCTGTTTTTTGTGTTAACCATTTTGTGATTGTTAACTCCTTCCATAACGAGTCGGACTTAAAATTAATTTTTCCAAAACACAATATATGACCAAACTTGTGCTAGCGAAAAACGTTTTAACCAATGGCCCGAGAAGTAAACAGGTGTATAGCTATAAATATCTGGGCCAAGAGATTAAATCAGGGAGCAATAATCAAACAACAGAGCTAAATAGGAGAATAGGACTGGCGTAAGCGGCTTATCGTCGGCCTCATATGAAAAGTGCCTAAGTCCCAAAATAAGCAAAAATGAATTTTTTGCGCCATCTGATTAATATTTATGGTACACATGCATAGCAAGACAAAAAAGTTCAAAAAAGTCAATAGATGTCGCAAGAAGCACAAAAAATAATTCTACCCAACTCCACGGCGTTGGCGTTGGGTGAATGACATGAAACTTGCCAAAGTCCATCATTGTCATTGAGGTTAGATGTACTTTTGCTGCGCTGCTGTGTTATATCTCAAGAGAAGTATTATAAGCTGACATATCTTCATCGAAATAGTGTAAAATTATTGAAGGTAAGTTCAATTTGATCATATTATTATAGTTTTTGTGTTAACTACATTTAAGTAGCATTATTATCCATAGAACCCCACATTTGTTTTTCTTGTGAGACTTAAGTATTTTTCACAGTTTATTTTTGGCGACTTTTTATGGAGTTACGCATATTTTTTCATAATTTTCGTTATTAAATGTGCCTAACTCCAAACTTTTTCCTAACTCCATTTTTAAAGTAATAATATTTTAAATAAATCAAAACCAATGGGAAAATCCCAGTAGCTTGCTGTATACCATAATTAAAAAATCATACACAAGTAAAAACTTCGTTTGTACAATGGTATAAAAAAGTTTATTAAAAACCATTAGTTGGTCTGTGTCCATTGAACTGGCAAGAACCACAAGTTCTTATCGAGCAGGGAACCATGTTGCCCTTTGAGCACTCCTAACACTTTCAATCTTTTAACATCGATTTGGAGTCGTTATAAATATGATATAAATATCATGTAAACCATATTTCTCGATGTTACCAATTTCATAAGGTTTCTAGTTTCATGTACTAAACAGAACGCACTGAAGATGATCTGATCTAGATCGAAAACGTTTTGCGAATCCTTTTGGATGAATTTTAATGGTTTTTAATAAACTTTTTTTACCATTGTACAAACGAGTTTTGTACAATGTAAGTAAAAGTTTTTACTTCTGTATGATTATTTTAAATAATATACATCTCTATCTTTATAAGCAGGCTGACGGACACTATTCTAAGTAACTGTGTCAAATAAGATAAAATTTTAAGTCAAAATCATTCATTAAATCAGTTTTTTTCGTCTCCAGTAAAATTTGTTAATTTGGACTTAGGCACTTTTCATATGAGGCCGACGTTATGGAAAACTGAGAGAAATATTTAGATCAAATATTCCCATGTGCTTGAAAAGGAAGGTCTTTGATCAGTATGTACTCCCAGTTCTAATGTATGGAGTACAAACATTGATCATTACCAGAAAAGTGATCAATAAAATACAAGTGGCACAAAGAGCAATGGAGAGGTCAATGCTGAACATAGATCACTCAGAGACAGAGTTTCAAATACAATAGTTAGGAGAAAAACTGATGTTACGAACGCAGTTCAAAGGATTACAGCACTGATATGGAACTGGGCGGGACATGCTGTTGGATTCAGAGATTGAAGATGGACAAAGAATATTCTAGAATAGAGACCTGATAGACATGATGCTTATGGTAATCGAGGACGTCCTCCGACAAGGTGGTCGGATGACATCAAGCGCATCCAGCACAACTGAATTCAGGGTGCTCAAGATGGGATGCAATGGAATTATTTACGGGATGCCGATGTCCAGCGGTGGACTCAAATCGGTTTATGATGATGACGATGATAAACTTCTTATATCGATCTCTATCCTGAGTAACATCCTCTTCTTCTTCAGTGGCTCTAAATAGTTGTTTTGAGCTGCATCCAAATCATTCTCTCAGGTTCTTCAGCCATGAAATTCGTCTTCTTCCGATGCGTTTTCTGCCATCTATCTTTCCTTGAATTATGAGTCGCAGGATGCCATACTTATCGCCCCGCATCACATGTCCGAGATATTGTAGTTTTCTTTCTTTAATTGTAAGTTCCTTCTCTTTACCTATTCTTCTCAGTACTTCGTTGTTCCTAACTCTATCTACCCAGGAAACCCTCACAATTTTTCTATAGGTCCACATTTCAAAGGCGTTAAGTCGTCTCATTGTCTCTATATTTAACGTCCATGATTCCACTCAATAGTAGAGTACACTGTATACGTAACATTTTGTTAGGCGTACTTTAAGAGCTAACGTTAAATTTTTGCTACATAGGACCTTTTTCATTTTCATAAAATTATAACGTGCTTTTTCGATTCTGACTTTGATTTCCGCAGTGTAGTCATTATCTCTGTTATAAGTGTTCATAGGTAACTGTACTTTTTTACTCTTTCGATCTACTGGCCCTCTACTATCACGATTTCGTTATTATTATGGTTGTTTTTACTAATTTTCATAAAATTCGTCTTTTTGATATTGAGAGAGAGAGAGTCCGTACTCCGTACTACACCTTAATATTTTACTCATGAGTCTTTACAGGTCTTGTAAACTATCGGCTGTTATTACTGTATCATCTGCATATCTGATGTTGTTAACTAAGACTCCATTTACTCTTTTGCCGACTGTTTCATCTTCTAGAGTTTCTCGCAATACCTCTTCAGAATAAGCGTTAAATAATAGAGGTGATAGTATACAGCCTTTCCTGTCTCCTCTCTACATTTCCATTTCTTCAGATTTTTCTTTTTCAATTCTTATTATTGCTTGCTGATTTTAATAGAGGTGTGTTATTAGTCTTAAATCTCTTTCATCTAGGTTTTTAGTTTTCAGAATTTCCATGAGTCGATCATGCTTTACTTTATCAAACGCTTTATTGTAGTCTATACAACAGACGTAAAGAGGACGGTTAACATCCAAACATCTCTGTGTCAGCACGTTGAAGGAGAATAATGCCTCTCCAGTACCCATACCATTGCGTAACCCAAAGAACACATTGAGTGTCACTAATATCCAGCTCCAGTTTAGAGTGTATTCAGACTAATCTGAGTAACAGTAACAAGTGCGGCGCAGAATAGAGAAGATTTTGATGTGGTTATCTCAAACCTCTACTAATAGAGTTCAATAGAAGATCAAGATAATTATCTGTATTAGTATTATATTAGGCGGTGTACATATTTGACTATTTTTTGTCAATTCACATTCACTTGACAGTTTTCTACAAAAGAGCCAGAAACTAAGAAATTGTAGCTGCCATTTTTGTTAACCTCTCTATACAGGGTGTAACAAAAATTCAGTTCATAAAATAAATCACATATTCTGAGACCTAAAATAATTCGATTGAACTCAACTTACCTTGGTACAAATGTGAACATAAAAAAAGTTATACTCCTATGAAATTACAAAATGAAAATCGATTTTTTCCAATATATCGAAGATTATTATAGATTGCACCTGTGGCATTCTTATGGTAGGAAGGTCTTCAAAAAAAATTATAGTAAATTTGTGCAGTCCATAAAAATTTTTTTGGGGTTTTGTTCCCTTTAACCACCCCCCCCCCAACTTTTGTGTACGTTCCAATTAAATTATTTTTGTGGTACCATTAGTTAAACATAATGTTTTTAAATTTTTTTTGCCTCTTATTACTTTTCCGATAAGCTAGTGTTTATTATATTGTAGAGACCTGTTAATAATCTGAAAATTTATTTATAATTTACATTTTTAGGTATATCTTGTAAAAAAGCCGCATCTCGATAAAAGGTTGCTTGTCGGAAAAATACTAGGACGCAAAAAAGTTTTAAAAACACTGTGTTTAACTAATGGTACTACAATCATAGTTTAATTGGAACGTACACAAACATTTAAGGGATTTAAAAGAACAAAACCCATAAAATTTTTATGTAAACATATTAAAAAGAAGCCGCATCTCGATAATAACTGGCTTATCGAAAAAATATTAGGAGGCAAAAAAGTTTTAAAAACATTGTGTTTATCTAATGGTACCACAATAATAATTCAATTGAAATAATTTCAGGGAACAAACGGTTTAAGGAACAAAACCCCATAAAAATTTTATGGGATGTACAAATTTCACTGATATTTTTTTTAAGATGCTGCTGCCATAAGAATGCAAAATGTTTATTTAAAAAAAAATAGTTTTTGATATATTGAAAAAAATTGATTTTCATTTTGTAATTTAAAAGGGCTGTAACTTTTTTATGTGCACATTTTTGTACTAAGGTAAGTTAGGTTCAATCGACCTATTTTTGGTCACAGAATATGTGATTTAATTTATGACCTGCATTTTTTTACACCCTTTATTATTAATATTGTACTGTACATTACCGTCTTATTTATACCCTTTCTAAACTTACCTGTTGAGTTTCTGTCTTTCTCCGACACTGTTGCTTTCCATCAGCCAGCCTTTACTTGTAAGCAAACTGATTACTTTGCTGCTAAGACTTGCAAACTGATTCTGCATTTTGTTGTGTTTACGTACTAGTGTGTGATGCATCAAGAGGTTCAATTTCCTTTGGAAATTTATCTCCTCGCTGAGTTTAGAAAAGACTTCTAAAAACTATGGGAGCGTAAATATCCTCCTCTCTCGTAAATAGAGGCGGAACTTTAATGATAATGACGCAGGTTTTTCAAGCTCTATCAATTAACAAAAAGGTTGTTGCATATTTTGTAAAAGGGACACTTTTTAATACTTTTTCCAATATTATTTCTGGTAAATAGTTTAAAACTCATTCAAATAATTTTATAACGGATATAAACAGAACAGAGCTACTAAAAATTCAATAAATAAAGTATGTATCCCTCTTCAATCCTGACTCCCCGGAGGGAGTGTAGTGGTCGACGTGATGTCGTGTATTGTGCGTCTCCAAAGATCTCTGTCTCTGGTCATGTAACTCATGCATAGGTCTTTTGCACACTCCTGTAATCTGATCGATCCATCTTGTTGGGGATCTTCCTCGTGATCTTCGGCCTTCCACCTTTCCTTGTATAATGAGTCTTTCCATGTTTTCTGTGTTTGCTCTCATAAAATGTCTAAAGTAGTTTAATTGTTAGAGACTTAGAGATGGACTTTACTGTAGAGTCGTTGGCTAATTTTTAGCTTCCTTAAAATTGAACAATTTGTCCTATGGTCGGTCCAAGGAATTGCCATGAAAGTGTCAAATCCAGCTATTATATGCGACGGAACAATCGTAAAGACTGGCGATTAGATTGATGTAATATGACCGTTAGAAGAACATCTTAAAAAACCGCTTCAGTGGTTTGAATGTCTGCGACATTCATATGATCTACCCCTTGGGCACCAAAAGAAGTTTACCAGTGACAAAATAATCAAAAAACGTGAGGGTATTCAAACTTTCTCCTATAAAACTTTTGATTCAAACGACTACTTTGAGTTAATTAACTGGCAAGAATATCACCTTACAGAACCACCGATATTCTCTAGATTTTAGGGTGATAATCTGAGACATTTTATTGGGAATCCTAGACCCTTTTAACATTGAGATTAAGAAGTATCATTGCCATAAACAATGTGTAGAAGGATGTGTCAATCATGTGACATATGCTTTTCTGGCAGTTGGTGGAGCGTATTCGAGGGATGGATTTATAAAAACGCGAATTGATTCCAGAAAAACTATGCCTCACTTTAATGCTAAATCGGAAGGCATCTTCGAACAGAATATTTTTACCATATTTTTTGTGATATTTATATACCTCTCTCTCTCTCCTGTCGTTTTCCCATTATTGAGGATCGGGATTTCTTCAAATATTCCTAACAATGTTTCTTCATTGGTCTCTATCTTCAGCTGCTCTAAGAGCTTCGCAGAATGAGTTACCAGCTGAATGCTTTATTTGGTCAGACCATCTAGTTGGTGATCGTCCTCTTGATCTCCTCCCCGGAACGTTTCCAGAAACAATTAATCTCTCCAAATTGTCGTCACCTCTGCGAACCACATGACCTATGAATTGCAGAATTCGTTGCAGACATATTGTGGGCAGCCTTTTTTTAATATTAAGTTGGTTTAGAATGGAAAAGTTTGTCCTATGAGCTGTCCAAGGTATGCGCAGCATTCTTCTCCAGCACCACATCTCAAAGGCATCAATTTTTTGGCGCTCGCATGCGCGAAGAGTCCAAGTCACTGCTCCGTATAGAAATATTGAGAATACAAGGGCATTCACCAGTCTCATCTTGATATTTTGAGAGATGGATCTGTCTTTCCAAACTTTAGTTAGGCGACTCATCGCATTTTTTGCCATACCAATACGTCTCCGAACTTCTGCTTCACAGTTACCATCGTTAGTTATACTAGACCCGAGATAGACAAAGGTGTTTACTATCTGGTATTCCTGTAATATGTTAGTCAGTTGAATAGTGTCAAATCTGTCGACCACCAATATTTTTGTCTTAGCTTTATTGATTTTCAGACCAACTTTATTGCTTTCGTACTCAACTCTTCGCAGAAGATCAACCATTTCTTGCTCATTTGCTGCTATAAGTGTAGTGTCATCAGCAAGTCTTAAATTGGAGATTTTCCTACCAGCTACTGTTACTCCACCGGCCCATCCTTCTTAAACCATCCTCATGACATGTTCACCATAAATGTTAAATAAGTCCGGTGCAACACGCATCCTTGTCTAACACCTCTCTCGGTCTTGAATTGGTTTGAGAACTTCTGATCTAGTCGTACTGTCGCTATATAAGACTGGTACAGATTTTTAATAAGTGTCAGCAGGTGCATTGGTGCGCCTATTTCTATTAAAATTAACCACAGATGTATCCAGCTTACACAATCAAATGCCTTTTGGTAGTCAACCAAACATATAATCATAGGTACTTGAAATTCTCTAGACTTTTCAATGAGTTGTCTCAGGTTCAGGATTTGTTCCCTTGTACCTTTACCCTTTACAAACCCCGCTTGTTCCTGAGGTATTTGGTAATGTAGATAGGTTTTTAATCTGTTTTTGATGACACGTAACAAGATTTTACTAGCATGTGTTATTAGTGACAATGTGCGGTAGTTTTCACATCTGGTAATAGTTCCTTTTTTGTGTAGTGGGATATAAATTGGGGTACAATACTCAGATGGCCATTTTCTTGAATTCCAAACAGCGACACAGATAGAATGGATGATATTGTTATCCTTTGTCACCTAGTAACTGTAGTATTTCCAGAGATATGTCAAGAATAGATCTGGCTAGGGATATGCTAAACAATGAATCGGGGTGTAACGTCGATATCAAGTACGGTGGTCTAGCTATCTTTGTCTGTCGTACGAGTGTGAGCGTATCTACCAAGAGGTGGGAGTAATGGAACGATAGTTACACAGAGGCGGCAGCGATCGTATGCTAGAGAGAGAAAGCTAAGCGCCAGTAGAGAGAGATAGATAGACCACCGACCCGAACTGCTCCGCGTTACGCTATTTTTCGGAGTTGACCAAATCTATGTGTATAAGAAGCTTAGAGTATTTCTTCTTCTTCTTCAGGTGCCGTCCTCGTTCCGAAGTTTGGCTATCATCAAGGCTATGCGTATTTTTGATACCGTAGATCTAAATAATTGGCAGCTGCTGCACTTGTACCAATCTCTTAAATTCTTCAACCATGAATGTTTTCTTCTGCCAATGGATCTTTTACCTATTATTTTTCCCTGAATAATTAATTGTAGTAGCTGGTACTTTTGTCCCCTCATTATATGTCCCAAGTATTGCAGTTTGCGCTTTTTAATAGTAAGCGCAAGTTCTTTTTCTTTCTGCATCCTTCGCAACACTTCCATGTTTGTCACTCTCTCTGTCCACGATATTCTCAGTATCCTGCGGTACATCCACATCTCGAATGCTTCTATTTTCCTTGTATCGATCTTTTTCAGTGTCCAAGCTTCCATTCCATAGAAAAGAACTGACAGCACGTAACATCTCATGAGGCGAATTTTAAGATTTAAACTTAGCTCTCTTCCGCATAAAACTGTTTTCATTTTGGTAAAAGTAGCTCTAGCTTTTTCTATTCTGATCTTGATTTCTTCAGAGTTGTCGTTGTTTTCATTAATAACAGTTCCCAGGTAATTATATTTTCTAACACGCTCAATTCTTTGATCATGTACGGTTATGTCAGAAAAATTTTGTGGAGATTTCGACACCATCATTATTTTTGTTTTTTTGATGTTAAGTGATAAACGTATTTCACGTAAAGAGTATTTCACATGGTATTGAATCAATGCCTGGGGATTTATTTCTCTTTAGTGATTTAATTGCATCTTTGACTTCCACGAGTAAGACAGTAGGTTCTCTAGGGTAGTCAGAAGGTCACTGATTTTCTGCTGATACCTCGTTATTTTTATATAGTTCGCCACAGTAGTTTCGCCACGTCTCCAATATTTCATCAGTATCGGTCTTTAAATTACCTTCCTTAGCTATTACAGACCACGTTTGAGGTTTAAATTCTGTGGTAAGGAGTTTGATCTTCTGAAATAAGTCCATCGGTTCATTTCGACAGCCATGTTCCTCTATCTCTCTGCATATTTAAAGGAGATAAAATCAGCTTTAAATTGCGGCACTGTTTTCTGATTTCTCTCGATATCGCTCTGCATTCATCGTTTGTTCCGTATCTAGTTTTGTTCCGTATCATCGTTTGTTCCGTATACCTAATAAACCATTTTAAAATCAAAGTAATTTTGTACTTTGCTTTATATTTATTTCAGTATTTAAAAAAATGGTGACGTCAGTGAGACGGATAAATTAGGCTATTTTTTTATAAAAAAATGTTGGACCACACTTTTCTTAAGTACAATTTTTACTTGCCTTGTGAAACCAGAAAATATTTTCCAATATAAACCGAATTTATTCATTAAATTTTTATGAGCTATTACATTAGCCTTACCAAAGAAATTCGCATATTAATGTATTTTTTCTAATTTTTAGTTGCCCTGGGGGGCAGAAAATATTTTTTTATTTCAACGCAATTTTACTAAAATACTAAATAGTGTTTTAGGCAACTTTTGTGAGGTATTACAATTTCGTTTCCAAATAAAAATTTTTTTCGTCTGTTAATATTTTTTCAAAAATTTCATTGTCTTGGGAGGCAGAAGATATTTTCTAATTTCGACCAGATTTTGCCAAAATAGGTAACAGTTGATTGGGCAACTTTTGTGAGGTATTACTTTTCCATCGCAAAAAAGAAATTTTTTTCGTCTTTTTCGATGCACCCTAATGCACAATAATCATTTAGAGGGCACTATTTGTTTACCTTTGACTGAAACAAGTTGTATTTTTATTAAGTAAGTAGACAAAAATGTTTTTATAACGTCAGTTTAGATTCATATTATGGATGAAGCAATTCCAGAGCCATCTGGACCTAAACACTACAATGTTACAGCGCAAAAAAAGACTCAAGACTAAAGACGGCGCAAAAAAAGAAGAATCAAATTATCTAACAAAGGATAATTTGTTTTGTTCGTATAGTCAACATATCAGATCTATCACAAACTTCCTAAAAATTCGTAACGTTGTGGAAAATATTTTTAGAATCTTTGTGTTTTTTTATAACGTCATTTTTTGAAGTTATACTTCTTTAGGCGCGATATGAGGGTGAATTTTAATATGATTAAAATCTTCAATCTGGGCGCAGTCGCATTATAACTTTGTTCTGATTGGCTGTTCAAATGACATGTCAAAAATTATTCAATATGTCGGCTGTGGCACAGCTGTGGTTTGATTATTTATGGTTGTTGCGTTTTGAAATTTGTGGGAAAAGAAAAAACAAACAAAAGTTAGTTAATATTTATACTGCCTTTTTAAATTGTTTTCATATATATTTTGGACTTTTGAACTATTTTGGACAAGGAAAACTCATTCTAATTTGGTAAGTAGTTTTTATTATAATCATATTGTAATTATACATTTTGATTAGGTTGGAATAAATTTATTTTCTCAAGAACGGGGATTTTAGAGGGAAATCCGAAATTAGGTCCGATTTTTATTTTTAAATTATGATTTTTTGGCGTAGATTTATTTATCTAGTAGGTATGTAATGCTTTGATTTACATGCTTAATTTGATTACCAACAAAAGTTCTTCCAATCTTCATCTAATATATTGTTTTCTTACTGTTTTGTTATATTTTTTTTCTTCCACAAAAATCAAACTACATAATTTGGTTAAATTCAGAATAACTGTCAAACAGTAAAACGTTCAGTTGCCCTATTTTTCCACATGGCAAATAATGTGTAATTGAATGAGTGAGTCTAGGCTTCGACTAGGAATCAAAGCGTCCCCAAATTCGCGTGTTCGAATCCCGATGCAAGTTTTTATTTTTTTATTTTTTTATGCATTTTATGATTGTTAGTATATTTGTTATATAATTTTTTTTTTCAGAAAATGCGTATTTAAAATTTTTGCCAACAATTATTATCGTTCAGAAATCATCTTTTCTTTGTGGCATTTTTCAATGTGTTTGTGTGCGTTTTATTCTTTTATTTTTTTAAATTTTTGGTATTGTCCTAATAAAAATTTTTGGAAAGTAGTAAGTAAAATTAGTTTAATATTTAAATAAAATATAAATAAACTGTTTAAAGTACATTATATCAATTTCGTTAAAATCACATAATATGTAATAGAAGTATAACTTCTCACGTGCGTACAAAGTACACACACATTCTTTTTTTTTAACTATGTTGTGTTATACACAGTAAATTAGATCTATGTTTTCGCTTAAGTATCTTAAAGTGTAGAAAATAAAAAGTGCAAAATTCCTAAATTTCCACATGCATGCTCCAAGTTTCAACATCCCTCATTTTAAAGCTTTTACCCATTCACAGCCTGCTTTATAGACTCTCAGTCTTGAAATGGACTTCGATGTTCGATCACCCGTCAATTTCAAATTGAATTAAGCTTTAAAGTTTAGCGCTAAGTGTATACATAATAAAAAGAAAAGCTTTGGATAAAATACATGTACACGGCGAAAATCCAGCATCCAGCTTTGAACTCGCTCTCGACTTTGGAGCTTTCTCCTTTTCTTTTGTTTTTTTTTTGCGTCGAGAGTATAATAGATCAGTGTGGCGTGCCGTGAAACTGGAATTTACTTGTAGAACGTTAAAAAGAAAACAACAAATAAAAATTGCGGTGGAGCTTCGCAAGTTGTGAAACCCAATTAATTTAATTATACGCCGCTAAATGGGGAATCTAAAATGCAACAAGGTCATGAAAATTCAGATGAAAACTAGATATTTTATATTTTTGGTAGAATTCAATACTTAAGAAGTCTAAATAAACAAGAATATAAAACCGCTAAACGCCGTAAAAATGAGTGGCGCATACAATATTGCAACTACAAAAGATCTGATATGAATATTCATATTGATGCAAAACAAAATTCTAGTTTTATTTTAAAAGATTTTTTCATAATAGGTAAAACAATTGGAGTTAAACGTGCCACAAAGGAGTAACGTTGATACAGTTTGAATTTTGAAATTCTTTTGTGGCGCGTTTATTTCAAATTTAGCAAATATTATGAAAAAATATTTTAAAACAAAACTCGAATTTTGTTTTGCATCAAAAGGAAAATACATTTTCGCGCCACGTAATATTCATATCAGATCTTTTGTAGCTGGAATATTGTATGCGCCACTCATTTTTACGGCGTTTAGAGGTTTTTTATTCATGTATCAGGAGTTTTTCAAAGTTATTTATAAATTAAATGTCTAAAGTTGAATGCAATGTTTTTCGATTACACGTTAATCTTTATAAATGGTCGCCTTTGTCGCATTCTCTCCCAAATGATCTAGTGTCCATAGAATGTACACTAGATTTTTTTCTATTCGAAATAGATTGAAAACAATATTGGGATGGCCGGTAAATGAACTCGAATTGCCCGTTGCCAGATCAAATTAGCGTCGTAACCACTACAACTACATAAACCATTTAGGGAATAATCGTTAATTGGATTATACTTTTGTAGCTTAATAACTTCTAAACGGCTTAACCGATTTTGTTCACTAAACATGAGTTTGGAATGTATTGATAAGTAGTATCTTGTGCATTTAAGGTCTAGTACGATAACTGAAGCTATTACAAGAATTATTGAGTTTGAAAAACCGTTTTTCCCATAAGAAATAGATTTGATCATGTTTTTGAAGCCTATAACTTAAAAATTCGAATTTTCCCAGATATAAGGTATACACCGATAGATTCGTCTAGAGTCCTTCTACAAACACTTAGTTATTGGCGTAATTCGTAAGTTGAAATTTCGAGTAATTGTCGAAAAACCAAAATTTTCAAAGTTTAGTTTTTTGGCTATACTGAGCCGTGTGTATGTCTGATCCTGACAAATTAGACACTATTTGAAAGCTCAACTCAACGAAATTGATTTGGTGTATTTACTGTTCTCTTGTCTCTTCTTGAACCGAAGATATATACCGCCAAAAAATATGCTGTTTTGTACCTACCAAGTCCTATAGCTGGCTTATGAGTAGTCAAAACTCACACCGGTTCTGAATCGGCCCTCACCCTCTCTTCAAATACAGAAAAAAAATTCAGATCGGTTTAACTTTTCCACACACATACATACATATCCACAAACATTTTCCCTTTTTTAAATAAAAATTGACTCATATTTCTGAATTCGGTAACTTTTAAACAGTATAACCGATTTTCAAAATTAGACATGCGTTGGAAAGGTAATGGTCGCTTCTATTAGAATCCGTAAAGGTCAGAGTTAAATTTTCGAAGTTTTTTTGGAGTTTTGTGGACGAGAACGAAAAACAGACCCTAAATAGGAAGGGCCGTAAAATCCACACCCTTAGACCAAAATGGATGGTTGACATATGAATGGGTGAGTATTTTCCTGAACTTTAAGATGGGAGTTGTTTCAATTTTCAATTCAGTCAGATTTTGAAAATCGAAAATTTCGTGTATATAATATATAGTGTCGCGTGTAGGGGGTGTTGGTGTGCGCCACTGGCGAGAACTGCCGTTCTCTGGTAATATTAATTGCTATTGGTTGCAACATATCAAAGAATTTAGATTTATCGACTAAAATAGGTCTTTTTAAAGTACTATTGTGAATACTTGTATTTCTAAAACCCATACATAATAGAGGAGAAGGTTTTTTTAACCAATATTTTTTGTTAAATCGTGGTTATTTAATAAATCTCTTTTATGTAACAGAGTAGGATTTTTAAAAGAAAACATAATAATAAATTTTTTTGACAACCACTCCCTCCGCAAAAATAATGGTGGTTCTAGTGCTTCAATCCGAAGGGGTTCCACAGACGTTGAACACATTGCACCCAAACAGAGTCTTAGGGAAGTATTTTGAATTATTTCCAAGCGTTTTAGGGTGTAAGGACTGGCTGATCCATACAACGTACATCCGTAATCCAAGATGGACTTAATAAATGCTTTGTGGAAAGTTAAACACGATTGTGGATCTGTTCCCCACCAAGTTCTTATGAATTTTAAAAAATTTATACCTTTTAAACATTTTGATCCTATATTTTGTATAAATGGTTTCCGGCTAAGCTTTTTGCCAAGAATAATTTATTCCAAGGTAAGTTACCTTACTTGATACTGGGTACTTATAGTGTACCCATTTACATTAATATTATCAATATTGGGCAGCTTATGTCTTGTAAAGATGGTAACATTAGATTTTTGAGGGGTTAAGGGAACGATTCAAATTTCAAATTAGTTAGCTGTATATGTGACGTGAGCTCTGTTCTTCCTGCTTCTAATTTTTTTATTAGTGTATTTCTTTTGTAAAAATAATAAACAAAAGGGGAGAGATAACAGAGCCCTGTGGTAAACCTGTGGATGATCGTCTGAGTGTGAGAAGATTGGAGTGATTGGAGAAGATTGTATGAGAAGAAGCAAAATATTGTTGAATTTCTTTTAGCGCTTATAGTTTATGGAAACAATGAGTTTTCTAACAATTTTTGTAAACATGTGGATGACGACAATGGACATAGTGTCATATTTAATATGCATCTGTAAATGTAATGTGACATTTTTTGACACGGATTTTTTGTCACAAGTCGTTATTTTAAAAATGTCGTCTATATAGTCCGTTCTTTAACGGTAAAATATTGCAAAACCTCGAAGTTTTAAAGAACCGCTTGGATTGAGATGAAATTTGGCATACACATAGCTAACAAGTCAAAGAAAAAAAGTGATATTGTGCCGATATGTGCTTTTACCCTGGGGTGGTTTTCACCCCCTCTTGAGGGTAAAAAAATATTCGTCCAAAGAAATTAGGAAATGGATAAACTGGCTAATTTTAAGTAACTTTTGTTCTATAGAGTTTTTTCACTAAGTCAATACTTTTCGAGATATTTGGCAGTGAATATGTTGATTTTTACAACAAAATATCCACGCTTTTGGACGGTTTCTCGCAAATAACTCAAATAGTAAGTATTTTTTCGAAAAAACATTTTTAGCAAAAAGATAGCCTGTAAAAAATTTAAAAAAATTGTGTATATATCACGTCTCTACACCTAGTAGAAGCAGAGTTATATCTAATGAAAAATAGGTTCATATTCGTCAAATTCCAAATGGAATATTTTAACGTGAAATAACCAAAAATGAAGCACATTTCGGGGAAAACTCATTATAACTTATTTAAAGTGTTTAAAAAAAGCTTCACTTTTGTTTTATAAAAAAATTTCTAGCATCAAAATTAAACAAGTTACGGTTAAGTTTTGGTAAAAAAAATCGAGAAAATCACCCCCTAATTAGTATCTTACATGAAAATTAATTTCTTGACTCGTGTATATATTGTTTATATGATCTGTAAGTTTCATCGGTTCAAAGTCCTTATTATTGAAAGGGCTGTAGGTAAAAGGGGTTGAACGAGTCACTGATCATGAATGTATGCAAATTTAGAAACACCAAATCTTAGCCAATTTTTGTCTAACAGAAAAACAAAAATATACATGATATTTAGAAAAGCAAATCTGACTTTTTTTGTTTTTCGAGATTTTTGGTATCTCTAACAATTTTTAAGTTATTTTGAAAAAAAGCATATTTTTCAAAATTAAAATTTTTAAAAATTTTATTTTGAAACTAAATTTTTTCAAAAATAAGCACTTTGAATCGATGAAACTTACAGATCATATAAACACAACATAAGTAAAATAATTTGTGGAGCGGTAACGATTAATTTAATTTAAGTTGCTAATTAGGGGGTGGTCTTCCCGATTTTTTTTGCAAAAACAAAAGGGACCAACTTTATTTTGAGCGTAACTTGCTTAAATTTAATGCTAGAAACTTTTTGTAAAAACAAAAATAAAGCTTTTCTTAAACACTTTAAAAAAATTATAATATGTTTTTTCCAAAAAGTGCTTAATTTTTTGGATATTTCACGTCGAAATATTCTATTTGAAATTTGGTGAATATGAATATATGTTTCATTGGCTATAACTCTGGTTCTACGAGATCCAGGGACCTAACGCGTACACCATTTTTTTTACTTTTTTATAGGCTATATTTTTGCTAAGAACGTTTTTTTCGACAAAATACTTTCTTTTTGAGTTATTTGCGAAAAACCGTCTAAAAATGTGGTTATTTTGTTGAAAAATGAACATATTCACTTGCAAATAACTCGAAAAGTGTTAACTTAGCGAAAAAGCTCTATAGAACAAAACTTAGTTAAAATTAGTCAGTTTACCCATTTACGGACTTAGTTTGGACATATATTTTTTCACCCCCAAGAGGGGGTGAAAGTCACCCCCAGGGCAAAAGCACACATTGGCACAATATCACTTTTTTTCTTTGACATGTAAGCTATACGTATGCCAAATTTCATGTCAATCCAAGCGGTTCTTTAAAATTTAGAGCAAAAACCGTGAAAGAATGGACTAATAGACGTTGTGTCAAATTACATCAATGGAAATTGGACGTCTATAGATGTTGTGTCCGCCAACGTGTTAATAACTAATTTTGCATCTGGGACTTTTACCTTTAAAAAAAGCTTTAGATAAAAAAATACATTTACACAACGAAAATCCAGCATCCCATTTTGCTCGACTTTGGAGCTTTCTCGATTTTGTTGTTTTTTTTTACATCGAGAGTATAATACACAAACGATTATACATTACACCAATTTACATACATTACGAAGTTATCTGGGGAATAAGAGCCCGTTCACATGACAGGTGCTTAACGCGCGTTTAACGCGGTCCTAGTCAACAACTAAGTAAGTTTGATATAAATATTTATAACAATATTAAAAATAATGGAAATAGTAATATTAAATATTGTTTATTACATTTTCAAAAGCAATAAATTTAGCTAAAAAGCTTTCACATCGATTTTCCAGGAATGGCTTGCCAATTTTATAGAATTTACTGTAGCATTATTTAGACAAATATTAGGATACGTGTATAAATATTGATAATACGGATTGCATAATATCTATAGTGTAATTTTTCATATATTCTATCGAACACTTCAGGCTAATGCATATTTCCTGTAATATTCGATATTCAAAATCGCAAAAATATGATAATCTTGAAAAATGGCCTCGTAAAAGTGTCTCTGATGGCTGAAGCTAAAAAACTTGTCCCATTCCAACTCATATGCACACAATTTATTTAATATTCTTTTGAATATAAATCTTCTTAATGGACGGAGTTTTTAGATTAAGCCTGACTATTCTATTAAGGATCTTCACGACGACTTCCGAACACAGAAAGGGACTAGCCTGATGTTAAGCCCATCGCCACAGGTGGAATATCAGAGAGCTCTGTAAAGATTAATTATTAATGGCTACAACATAAAAGTTAAGAAAAATAGAAAATGCAAAAGCACTAGGTGAAGATGGAGTCGTAATAGAGGCCATTAAAAACGGAAACCACATTCTTATAAGTAAAATAAAAAATCTCTTCAACTTATGCCTTCATCAAAAGTCGATACCTGAAAAATGGAAAAACGCAGTAACAATACTTTTGCATAAGAAGGGAGATAAGACAGACTTAGAACATCACAGACCCATTAGCCAGCTAAACCACTTATACATATACAAACTCTTTACAAAAGTAGTGACATCAAGAGTAGAAAAGAAGCGAGATTTGTATCAGTCAAAAGAACAAGCTGTATTTCGATCAAACTTTGGAACAAACGACCATCTGCAGACAGTAAAGTTACTAACTGAAAAGTCAATGGAATATAATAGGCCCTTGTCCAAGCATTCGTGGATTTTCATAAAGCCTTTGACACGATAGAGCTGGATAGTATTTTAGAAGCTCTAAATGAATGCCGCATTGACCTTCGGTACAGTACGCTCATTTATAATATTTATAAAGAGGCAACAATAAATGTTAAGTTACATGATAAAACCAAAAAAATAAGCGTAGAACACGGCGTAAGACAAGGCAACACACTCTCGCCAAAACTACTTATAACTGTTCTGGAGTATGCCTTTAATATGCTCAACTGCGACAATAAAGGGATCACAATAGACGGAGAAAAGTTAAATCATCTTCGTTTTGCAGATGACATAGTCCTTATAACTGATGACCTAGGAGAAGTAAAGGAAATGCTAAATGAGTTAGACGCTATCTGCTGGAAAATAGGCATTAAAATGAACTTTTCTAAAACTAAATTTATGACCAATCTGATTCCTAGCGGACAGCTGATTATACGTGAACAAGAAGTAGAACTAGTGGACAGTACATTTACTTGGGTCATGAAATTAGAATTGGCAGAGATAACCAAACATGCGAAATAAAAAGAAGATTAACTCTTGCTTGGGCAGACTACGGAGCTCTGAGAGACATATTTAAGAGCAGTTTACCGATTGGTTTAAAAAGATAAGTGTTTGATCAATGTGTGCTGCCGGTAATGACATATGGAGCAGAGACACTGACTCTAACCAAAGCAACAGCGTCGAAAACGCGGCTTGCTCAAAGGCGTATGGAAGGATCCATGCTGGGTGTAACCTTAGATAAGGTAATAACCTTATAGGTAAAGTACCCTGTAAGAACGGTATCGCAGATGGTATAGAAAGTATCACCAGGCTCAAATGGAACTGGGCAGGACACGTCGCCATGCTGAAAGATTCAAAATGGACACTAAAGCTAATGGAATGGAGACCAAGACAAGATAAACGCATCAGAGGAAGGCCACTTACACGATGGACAGATGATATCAGGCGGAATAGTAAAAACTGGCAACAATCAGCACAAAACCGTGAAGTGTGGAAACAATTGGGGAGACCTATGTCCAGCAATGGACGTGATTTGGTTGGATGATGATGATAATGACAACATAAAAGTTACTAGAAAATATTTGGAGAAGATTACACTGTTATATATTATAGTATATTTCAGCGTTATATGGCATATCCATTGATCGATATAGAACTACTATTTACGTTGCATAATCTATAGTTTTGTGTTTCCTTTGTGCCGTTTCTTGTCGTAAGATTTTCTACCATATCATACGTAAATTTTTCAACGAATATATATGTTCTCAACTTTTATCTGTTATTTATATTTGGTAATAAATATTGATTTTTCTCTGATATCAGTAGGTAACCAACACTTGTCATTTTTGTGTTATGCATGAGTATCTTCCACTTGACTTTGCTTGTTTTCATTATGCTCTTCATTGTTGAGCACTTAATGTGTACTATCAAAAATAAGCACAAAGTCGAGGATATCGTGATATCACAACAAAAATTGCCAAACTAAAATGGAGCTTTGCATGCGACACTGCTAGAAAAAAAAAGACCAACGTTCGAGTGCCACGATACAACATTGGAGACCTTACAAAAGTTTCAAGAAGAAGACCACAGATGAGACGGGTAGATGATACAAAAAGAATAGCCGGAACAAATTGAAAGTATATTGCTCATTGTAGAGATCTATGGAAGCAGTTGAGAAAGACCTATGTCCAAATTTTTTTAAATTTATTAAACACCAATAAGATTCTTAAGAATATTTCAATCTGATCAAATGATGTGATCAATGAGCAACTTATTTCTAACCTAATTTACTACTAAAAATTTAATACTAAGACAAACTTACTAGTACTCCTTAGCTTCTGTTAGTACATTGCACAAATGTTAACTTGTACCATCACTTGCACCGTGCTCTATTTTTCCCTTAACTAACTCGAAGGGTTTCTTCCTCTTGAGTCTTCTAGATAGATCCGTGTTGTCGAGCAGCTGGGTGGCCTCAATATTGACGTGTTGAAGAATTCGTTGTTCGTGACTCTTGGCAAATTTTTCTATGGTCTTGTTAACAGTATCCATGTCTAGGTCCCTATGGAGGTCACTGTTCCTATAGTACCATGAAGCGTTGACAATGTTCCTTAATACTTTGTTTTGGAATCGTTGAATGATGTTTAAATTGGTATTACTCGCGCAGCCCCATAGCTGGATGCTATATGTCCATATAGGTTTTATAATCTGTTTATACAAAAGTCTGTTATTGTAGATCGAGAGAGTAGATTGTCTTCCCAATAGCCAATACATTTTTTTATACTTCATGTTAAGCTGTTCTCGTTTCTTCTTAACATGGGCCCTCCAGCGTAGCCTAGCGTCTAGTGTAATACCCAAATATTTTGAGGTATCGGCGTATGGTATCTGAGTATTATTTACGTTAACAGGAATGTATTGTTTTTTCTTGTTTGTAAAATTTATATGCACTGACTTCATTTCGTTTAATTTCATTCGACAGCGTTTAGTCCACTTGTTAAATCTGCTAACAGAGATTTGTAGTTTTCTTGCTGCTTCTTCATGGTTTTCACCTACGGCTAAAACGGCGCAGTCATCAGCAAAAGTAGCTATTGTGTTATGATCTACTTCAGGTATGTCACTAGTAGTCGAGGCATTGAAGCACAAAACAAGGCCTTACTGTCGATTTTTGCCGCAGTAAGACGGATTTTAATGCAGTTTGGTGCGTTGGATTCGTGAAAATGTCAGGAAACTTTGTGAACTAATGTAATGAATAAGAAATCTCAAATTGCATTTGTACATGAGAAAAATGCATTTCAAAAGTGCATTTTGAAATAGGCAATTATTATAAATTTGTAACTCGGTAAATAGTAGAAGAAATTGACTCAATTTTATTACTCGGGCGGTTTTTGGGGTCGCTGAAAACGAATATGAGGTCGGCGAGGGTGTGCAAACTACCTGGTGCCTGCAGCGGGTGTAATAAACGTCTTCCTCTGGAGTATTGTGGCAATTTATCATATAATTGGCTTAAACTCATTACTCTGGGTTTTTTGGGGTCGCTGAAAATGAATATGAGGTCGGCCAGAGTGTGCAAAGTACCCGGTGCCTGCAGCGGGTGTAATAAACGTCTTCCTCTGGAGTATTATGGCAATTTATTCATATAATTAGTTTAAACTCGTTACTCGGGGGGTTTTTGGGGTCGCTGAAAATAAATATGAGGTTGGCGAGAGTGTGCAAACTACCTGGTGCCTGCATCGGGTGTAATAAACGTCTTCCTCTGGAGTATTGTGGTAATTTATCATATAATTGGCTTAATCTCATTACTCGGGGGGTTTTTGGGGTCGCTGAAAATGAATACGAGGTCGGCGAAAGTGTGCAAAGTACCTGGTGCCTGCAGCGGGTGTAATAAACGTCTTCCTCTGGAGCATTGTGCTAATTTATCATATAATTGGTTTAATATCATTACTCGGTGGGTTTTCGGTGTCGCTGAAAATTTATATGAGGTCGGTGAGAGTGTGAAAACTACACGGTGCCCGCAGCGGGTGTAATAAACGTCTTCCTCTGGACTATTATGGTAATTTGTTAAATAATTGGCCCACACTTGTTGCTCAGGGGTCCTTGGGGTCACTGAAAATAAATATCGCGACGAATAAGTTCTAATTTCAATATTATAAAAAACATGATTATTTTGTCCAGGATCTCCATTTTTTTTATTTGACGCTTAAAATTATGTTGGCAGTATTGATACATTCTTGACTAATTTCATTTAGGATTTATTGCCTTTCTGTCTCACACATTTGTATACACTAATATAACGGCTACACGTAAAACAAGTTTAAAAACTATTTATAAACACGGTAATTTACGAGAACATCAAAAACGGTGTTACTCGCTCAGGTACTCGTGTCGAATTTTTTCGTAAAAATATTGATTAATATATTTTTGAACAAATCATTTTAGTAAAATATTTCTATGATAGTGTTTATAGTATAGTGTCGGGAACCCCCCGAGTAATGAGTTTAAGCCAATTATATGATAAATTACCACAATACTCCAGAGGAAGACGTTTATTACACCCGCTGCAGGCACCAGGTATTTTGCACACTCTCGCCGACCTCATATTCATTTTCAGCGACCCCAAAACCCCCCGAATAATGAGTTTAAGCCAATTATATGATAAATTACCACAATACTCTAGAGGAAGATATTTATTACACCCCGCTGCAGGCACCAGGTAGTTTGCACACTCTCGCCGACCTCATATTCATTATCAGCGAGCCCAAAAACCCTCCGAGTAACGAGTTTAAGCAAATTATATGATAAATTACCACAATACTCCAGAGGAAGACGTTTATTACACCCGCTGCAGGCACCAGGTACTTTGCACACTCTCGACGACCTCATATTCATTTTCAGCGACCCCAAAAGCCACCGAATAATGAGTTTAAGCCAATTATATGATAAATTACCACAATACTCCATAGGAAGACGTTTATTACACCCGCTGCAGGCACCAGGTACTTTGCACACTCTCGCCGACCTCATATTCATTTTCAGCGAGCCCAAAAACCCCCCGAGTAACGAGTTTAAGCCAATTATATGATAAATTACCACAATACTCCAGAGGAAGACGTTTATTACACCCGCTGCAGGCACCAGGTACTTTGTACACTCTCGCCGACCTCATATTCATTTTCAGCGACCCCAAAAACCCCCGAATAATGAGTTTAAGCCAATTATATGATAAATTACCACAATACTCTAGAGGAAGACGTTTATTACACCCGCTGCAGGCACCAGGTAGTTTGCACACTCTCACCGACCTCATATTCATTTTCAGCGACCCCAAAAACCCCCCGAGTAACGAGTTTAAACTAATTATATGATAAATTGCCATAATACTCCAGAGGAAGACGTTTATTACACCCGCTGGAGGCACCGGGTAATTTGCACACCCTCGCCGGCCTCATATTCATTTTCAGCGGCCCCAAAAACCCCCGAGTAAGAAAATTGAGTCAATTTTTCCTACTATTTACCGAGTTATAAATTTATAATAATTGTCTATTTTAAAATACACTTCTGAAATGCATTTTTCTCATGTACAAATGCAACTTGAGATTTCTTATTCATTAAATTAGTTCACAAAGTTTCCTGACATTCTCACGAATCCAACGCACCAATCCGCATTAAAATCCGTCTTACTGCAAAAAAATCGACACCTCAATCCTTCAATGCCTCGACTATAGTGTATAATAGGTATATGATTGGTCTTATCATACTACCTTGTGGTACACCTGCATTGATTTCCTTTAGTTCCGAGTAGGCTTCTTCTTGCCTAACCTTAAAAACTCTCTCTGATATATAAGATTCCAATAATCCTGTGTATTGTCTTGGCAAAATCTTGCTTAATTTTTATTTAAGTCCTTCGTGCCATACCTAATCAAAAGCTTGCGCCACGTCGAGGAAGACAGCGGAGCAAACTTTCTTTCCTTTCTTTCCTTCCAGCGACCTCTCTATTATATCCGTTATTCTATGGACTTGGTCGATAGTTGAATGACTTTCTCGAAACCCAAACTGGTGTGATGGAATTAGAGCCTTAGCATCTATAAAAGGTTTTAACTTTTCAGCAAAAGCTTCTGGTACAGCTTTGAAATTACGGGTAG
Organism: Diabrotica virgifera virgifera; assembly: GCF_917563875.1. Taxonomy (NCBI): domain Eukaryota; kingdom Metazoa; phylum Arthropoda; class Insecta; order Coleoptera; family Chrysomelidae; genus Diabrotica; species Diabrotica virgifera. The sequence goes on from NC_065449.1 coordinate 233,460,053, forward strand.
TAATGAAATCGATCTCTACGATGATACTGTATTAGACTGTTTTCCAGGTTTAAGGATCATTCTGACCTCAGCCACTGTTCATATCTTGGGAATATATCTTAATCTGAACTAGGCATTTATAAGATATGTCAGTTTTACTATGGCTTTTCTAGGAAGTTGTTTTAAGATTTACCCAGTAATTAAGTCAAGCCCAGGTGCTTTCCTGGGATTGATGTTTGATTTAATTTCGTCGGCCACTTCTTTTGGAGTGACTAGTTTAATTTCACCTTTTTCTGTGTGATATTTTCCCATTGAAGTGTGTCATCACCTTCATTTGGCTGGAATGTTTCCTCAAAATATTCAGCAAATTTATTAGCCTTCTCTGAATTGCTTTTTCCCCAGCTTCCATCTGTATTTCTTATTGGGGGATTTTGAATTATCGGTCGTTTTAGTTTATTGGTGGCTCTCCACACCAACTAATAACTAATGCAGTATTATGAATTTGGACCTATTAACAACAGGAAAGGAGGTATTGAATCCATGGGTGAACTACTTTGAATTGGTACTTAATATATAGAGGAAGAAGAACAGAGAAACCTGGAAAAATAATGAGATGGAGTAAGTGGAACATACGAGATGGAAGAGGAACTACTAGTGATTCCTGAAGTACAAGACGCATTTAAATAACTAGTGTTTTCTGGAGTTTATGATCAGGAAGACCGTCAATAAATTTTGATTTAATTGAATGTTGCAATTACGTGTTTATTGCATTAATCTGGCAATATCTACCTCCTTAAAAAGCGCCATATCGGTTTTGTCTTCAGTTTTTGAACTGTTAATGGTAAACATACGTCAAGTATTCGTGACCATGTCGCATGTTTAGTGTCTTATTAAGTTACTAAAGGAGTAAAAATATTCCTTTGTAGATGGTATATAATTTATTTGAAATTTGTTCTAAAGAAGATACAAGTTGGACCCAAAGTGGGTACATCACTGATACGATACAAACAAACATTTTCGGACTAATCAGTCCATCATCAAGTTAAAGTCTAAAATAAGTAAACCACTGTATAAGAATAACAAAGTAAAATTTTGACTGTTAAAATGTTAATAAAAATTAAACCATGTGGTTACTTACTCCAGATCCAAAGTAGTTGAAAGTAGCTGCTGTGGAGTACACGACTGTGGAGTTCAACTACTGTGGAGTGTTAGTACTTCAACTACTTTGGTTCTGGAGTAAGTAACCACATGTTTTAATTTTTCCTAACTTTTTAACAGTCAAAAATTTAACTTTGTCATTCTTATACAGTGGTTTACTTATTTTAAACTTTAACCTGATGATGGACTAATTAGTCCGAAAACGTTTTTTTTTTTGTATCGTACCAGTGATGTACCCAATTTAACTCCAACTTGGATCTTTTTAGAAAAAAAATTTAAATAAATTTTATACCATCTAAAAAGGAAGATTATTACTTATTTAGTAATTTTTATTATGGTATACAGCCAATGAGAGGAATTCTTTCCATTTTATTTTGTTTTATATTATTAAATTTTTCGAAATCGTCTGTCTTATCTACAGTTATGTACACATCCAAGGCATCTCCTCGAAGACTAATAGTCAATCGCCAGGTTTACCTTTTTTTCTTTTTCGAACAATCCATTTACTCGTGCAGCTGAGTCAAACTGTTTTATTTTTCCATGACGATTTTGGAATTCTCACAGAAAATTGGGACTTTACGAAGAAAACCTCCACTCAACTTACATTATTTCATCTTGTCGTCTTTTATATATCTGTCTGCTGTTCCTGCTTCTTCCACCCAAGAAGCAATTGGACGTAATATTACGACGTCTTAACGTTGGATTAAATGCCCCAACGTTAATACGCGACGTTGCGACGACGGTCAGAAAACCGCTATTTGCACCTAAGTGGGGAATAGAAATACGGGTTTCCTCGACGTCCCCCTCTCGACTTCTCAGCTCGAGATATTTTATCGTCAAATTACGTTAGTTTTTAGGACTTTGGTCTTGTAAAGTAATAGTATAAAATTCTCTACCACAGAAGTACGGCCGACACACTTTATTTTTACCAAATAGATTAATAATCTTGGAGGATATTAAATCATCAGAAACTAAGATGCATGACGGCCTGTTGAAACTTATTTAAGTAGGTTCCTAATCTATTCAGAATATAACCTAAGTGACTTGTATAATTATTTTATTAATCATCTGCCTCATTGCATAATACGGTCGAAAATTTACAAACGCAAGGAAGTGTACTGTTAAACTAGGTATGAAAATTGCTAAAAACCGAAAGCGCCTCAGAAATTTACAGGTTAAATCAAACAAAACGGTAAAAATAGAAATAACCATCGTAATAAAAACATATTGTTATGTCTAGACCCATACAGAATTATCCTTGATTTATATATAAACAAAATTCGTTAATTAAAATCAAATATTCATTAAAATCTAGCAAAAAAAATTGCCAAACATTATGTTTCAAAAAATGACTGAAACATGGCGATCTTTCATTAATGGCGGATTTGACTCGCGACCTAAATTGCACTACATTTTAACTGATTTGGACAAGAACACCCCCTGCCGACCTCTAGTATAACCTATTTTTACCTTGCACACCTCGAATTTACCTTTAAAAAAATTTTGACGTCAGGTTAACCTATACAACTTTATTTAAGTACTACGTTGTTATTGCCTACGTTGTATTGTCGTTCTCACCTTTCCGCAAGTACACGCAGCAATCTACCATATACCTACTGAGAAAACACCCGACGTCTCCTGAACGTTGGGTTCGATACTAATAAATACTCTGTAATCCCCGATGTTGAGCAGTCGTTAAATGTCTTCCAGTAAATTACATTGTATTATAGAGATTATACCCGACGTCAGCTTAACGTTAAACCTTAACCTAATAATTAACGTTGGTATTCTCAACGTTGGATTGTCGTTGTTGTCTTCCCGAAAAACACGTCTACCATACTCGATAAAACACCAACGTCCTCTGAACGTTGGCATCTATCCTAAAAAATACGTTGTAATTCCCGACGTTGAGTAGTCGTTGATGCATGCCACTTAATTGCATTTATACTACAGATAGGTTAAGACCGACGTCAGCTTAACGTCAAACCTTATCCTAATAATTGACGTCGTTATTCCCGATGTCGGTTGGTCATCAGATTATATTACTTATTAGCAGCAACGTTGGCCCATAGGAAAAACAGACGTTGTCCTTGGTTAAGGCTTATTGTGAACCAATTTTGACCTTAAATTTAACGTCCCATTAGGACAAAATTGGTTGAAGGTAGTAAAATTGCTACTTGGGCATCTTCTTTTCAATCTCTTTTATCTTTTCTTTAAAAAACGAAATATTGGGAGCAACTTTGTTTTACAACGAACAAATTATTTTATAATCAACGAAATCTCACATTTCGACTAAATATAAAATCGACATAGAATGTGAATCGACCTTTTGTTTCCTAAAGAAACAATGTCCTTAGAAACTTTAGAAATATCAGAAGAAACTTTGTATTTCAACGATATGATCATCAGAAACTTTTGAAATCGACGAAGTCACAGCAGCATGAATTTGTTCTCAAAACATATACGATTCTGGATCAAAACTCTCTTATTTCAGGGAGTCCTGTAGTCATTGTCCTAATGCAGCATTTTTTGGAACATAATATCTATCACTTTTAATTCACTAATGCCTGGTTGCACCAACAGATCTTAAGCTCCAGCTTAGCTAAGCTCTACTTATAGATAGGGCCTCCTTGAGTGTCACTTACGTTGAACCATAATTTTAGATTCTTACCTTATTATCAATTATATCTATGATTATATTACGGTATTCTTATTTATATATTATAATTATATTATATTAATTCTTATGATATTCTCGACTAAAGCTTAAGATCTGTTGGTGCAACCGGGCTTGTGTCTCGTAGCAATTTTCCAGAGAATCTATTGAAATATCCCAATCCTGACACCAATTGAATGCTAATCTTAACACATTAATGGACACGTCTCCATATGCAGACAGTAATTTTACTTGTAAGTATCTGCATATGCAGTCGTGTCAGCAAATGGGTTAATTTATCTGTACTATTTATTTTCTCATGTATGTACTAGCAGGAGCGTAATAAGGGTTGGTGTAACAGTACTAATTCTGGAGGAGAGTGCTAGTAACAAATCTTTTAAATCTAGATTGTTGTAGCTTTTGCTGCCAAAAAGTTTTAACAATTAATGATAAAGTTGTTATTTTTACCTTTATAGGTATGTGTAAAATTTTTTCACGAGCATAAATTCCACTCGTTAGGCTAAAGTAATATCAACGGTAAGAGTTTTATAATAAACACAAAGTTTGTGCCTCTATTTTTTGCTATTAATTATGGTAGGGGAACCCAAGCGGGGATTTTTTCAGTTACTCGAGCGCGTCAGATTATTAAATGGGGAGAAATTGTATCCTGAAAATGTACCTCTACCATATATTGGCTCTTAATGCACAGAAGTTCGTTAATGGGGGGCCGAAAAAAAATCTATTCTTAAAAAAACTTGAAATTGTCAGATTAAGATAAGGCAAGTAAGTACCTACATGCAAAACAGTGTTTATTTTCAAAAATCTAACGATTTGAGCGGGGCGTAAGGAAATGGGTCAGTCCCAAAGTTTCACAAGAAAAAATTTAAAATTTCGCGAAATGAATGACAGATCGAAAAACTAAAATATACTTGCTCAATATTTTTCAAAAATCTATCGAATGATACCAAACACGACTTCCCAAAGAGAGGGGTGGGGGTTAAAATTAATTACGAATCCCTCAATATTTCGCGAAATAAACATCAGATCGAAAAACTGAAAAATACACTTATTCATAATTTTTGAAAAATCTGTCGAATGGCACCAAACGGAGTGGGTGTTACTTTATAATCTTAAATTATTTGTAATTTATAAGCTTATAATTTATGTAAGCTTTGTCCATAAAATTGTAAAAATTTTCAGTGGCAATAAAGCATATTTCTATTCTAAATAGGAGCCCCCATTTTTTATTGCCGATTTGGATTTCTTACATAAAAATAAGTCACTTTTATTCGATACATTTTTTCGAATTATGGATAGATGGCGCTATAATCTCAAAAAAATTTGGTGAAAATGGAAAATTAAATTAAAATGCAAAGTCCCCACTAAAATGAAAAACTTTATTTAACTTTTTTTGGTTTTAGGACCTACTCTTCACAACCCAATAGGTCCCCATAACGCTCGAGTGATTGCACATTTAGCATAATTTGCTCCCTCGCCATTAATATATACCATTAATATAAGTAACAAAATATGTAATAATAAAATAATATATTAATGCAAGATCTTCCATACCTCATTAATCAACACGATTTCATTAATTAAAACAAATAAAAATAAATGTTAAATGTTAAAACGCTTTCATTAGAAGCTACGCCAGGCCTGTTATGGGAGTGTATGAACGACTCAGAAAAGTTTTTTTGTGTGAGAGAGAGGTTTCAAAACTCGAATGGACTTTGGCTGAATCTGCCGGAGAGGAAAAGTTTTTGTTGCTGGGTTGCTCATAAAGTGATGCACGAGATTCGTATAATGTCACCAGTAAAACCATTTATTGTTACTTTCTGCGAGAAAGTTTTGATTTTATTGGGAAGTTTTATGTTTTTATAAATATAAACAGACGTCCTTGATTCTTTTTATGAAGGAAGGAAGACTATACGAACGATTTAAGGTTGTTGATACATTATATTCGGAATGTTTATGGACGAGATAAGCTAGATAATAATAATGAAAACAATTTTGTTATGACACATTAGATCATTCAGATTTATATCTTATGTTGGTTGATGTAGGTAAGTTTGAAATATTTATTTATTTTCATATTTTTATACTCCGTTTCATCCTTGTTGGCCGATTTGATATTGAAAATCACCGAAGTTAGGTGATGTCAATCAAATAACCAGTGGTGGAGAGGAACATATTTTTTAAAATTAATCAATCACAATACATACGTAGGTATATGCTACAAATGCAAGACAGGAAAAAAGAGTCCAGTCTGGTCAGTTCAAAAAAAACATTAGTATTTTTGGGTCATCATAATTATAAAGGGCTTCTTTAGTAATTTAAATGTACACTACTATTTTTTGTTTAAACTTATTAATACTTGTTAATACTAGTAAAATATATTTCTTTCATCAGAACTTTAAAACGAAGTTATAAAATAGTTATAACATCTGTAAAATTTCTTGGTATTTTTTTAGACAACAATCTCAAATGGTCCCTTCATATCGATTTGTTAAGTAAGAAACTCGCCTCAGCCTGCTATGCTATAAGATCTGTTTCGAAGGGACTCAATTTAGCATCTTCTAAAATAATATATTTTTTTTGTTCTAGTCTCATCTTCGATATGTTTTTTCTTTTTGGAGTTCTAGTACAGCTGCCCAATTTGAAGTTATTTTCAAATTACAAAAAAGAGCAATAAGATACCTGTTTGGGCTCAGAAAAACAACCTATTGCAGAAGTTACTTTGAAGATCACAAAATTTTAACCCTTTCATCTCTGTATATTTTAGAAACTGTTTGCTTAATTCGTAAACACCTACATGTCTTTCCAGCAAGACCAGAAATTCAACTTTTGATGTCTATTTACCGATCCCGTCTTCTGAGTTAGTAAAGAAATCTATATTATATACCGAAAATAAAACTATAGAACCATCTCCCTTTACAACTTAAATCTGCAACATCTTTCCCCAAGTTCCGTAAAATTACAAAAGCCCATCTATCTAAAAGACCATATTATTTAGTAGAAGAATTCCTTAATGACTAACTAAGAAATTACAGTAATATAAAATAGGGTGGATCGAAAAATAGAAGTTTCGAAAACTGTTTTGGAATAGTGCGCAAAAGTTGTTAATTAGTATTACAAACCTAATCTTTATTTGCGATTTTTCAAAAAAATTTCATCTTCTGCCCTCTACCGGGGGTTGAAAAATAAAAAAAAAATAAAAAATACGGACTTATGATTTTAAATGAAAAGTTAAGTAATAAGTACATGGTATTATTATAAAAATGATATCTCATTGAAATATTTTTCAAATATGTCATATTTATTCTTCTACCCACTCCCTACCCTCCCCCTTAATTTTGATTATTAATTTTGATTATCTATTGTTTGTAGTCTTTTTTGGACTAAAATTTTGGCATATCTTTGCGCGAATCAATTTTTGTTTTGATAAAATTGTCTCTTTTTTGTGATCCAAGAACCGATGAAGATGCCTCAGTTACGAGCTTCACGATTCTCTCTACAGATTGGGTGTGACAGGGAAATATAGCGATGTCAATGATTTTCTCAGGAGATCCGGAAATAATGTTTTTCAAATCCTCTATTTTCAAACCTTGAAGCAATAGAGGGCAAGTTATTTTATTGTTTTGTCAATCAATAAGATCAATATCATCTGCTTCAAAATTAATTTGTGGAATAAATGGTCGGATGTTAGATGAATCATTATTGGCCTTAGTTTTTGCATTGAGAATGCGACGAAGTGCAAGCTCTTTTATGCGGGTGAGCGTCATGCAGCATGAATACCAGAAGATTTTCCGGATGTAAAAAATAGGCATTTCTTTGAATTACAGGGTCTATAAAACTTTTCAAATTTTGCTCTAAGTATCGACTACGCTTAATTGTTTGTAAAACATGCTTTGCACCATTCACACATGATGAATTGCATTTGATCTGAAACCATAAAGGAGCATATACCGTGACAATCAATTTGGTCAGCTCCTTTAATTCTGATGTTGGATTTTCAGTGCTAACATAAAGACGTATAATGCGATTCGCCAACATTAGCCACCGGGAATGACTTAACTTTTCAGGGCTTCGATTTAATAAATCCACAGAAAATTCTCCTGTAGAAATTGCGACACAAATTTATTTGAAACAAATATTTCTGATCGGCACTTAATTCAATTAAATCTATTTCTGGTAACTCACAGTCAATAATGTCACAGTTTACAACCGGCATATTTTCGCAATGCACTATTTGATTTCCTACAGTTCCTGCAAAAGCTCTTGGACCTTGAGTTTGACCGTCAAGCTTTTGGAAAAGATGCTGTAAAGGCAATTCATTAGCAGGAAGCTGACAGATAAATATTTGTAAAGGGCGGCCTAACTTTAACTCTAGTTGAGAAATTATACCATTTTTTCTTCCGGTATTTACCACAGTTCCGTCATATCCTTCTACCACTAGTTCTTCTAGATTATACCTATAACTGTCTAAAAAGTTCAAAATACTTTGACAAATGCTTAGAGTCGATCCAGTAAGGGGTACTGCGTGACCTAAAAATGTGGAGCCTGGCTCTTGAACAAATGAAACGTGTTCTTCGAGTGCGGTTCTTCTGTGGGGCTTGCCTTCAATATTTTCTTTCCTTCCCTCAAAATATATGGTATTCAAAGTTTTGGGGGAGTTTTGCATAAAACCTTTTCTTCATTGTTCTCTTACTCTTCTCAGTTTGTTTCTTGAAAGTCCAAAGTCGCAGCACCCCCGCACCACGAAGATGGGACCAATATACTAAACAAACCAGGGCCGCCATGCCAGAACCGGGCCTCTGTTAATAATGCCAATAAATTGTTTTTTTCGTTTTTCAGAAGCCTGTAGAGGACAAAAGATGAAATTTTATCCAAAAGTCGTAATAATACTTTCATATTGTCATTACTAAAGGTAAAATTTGGTGAGTATCCCAGTTCAATTTGTCAATTTTTTTTTAATTTGTGGTTATTAGTCCAACATTTTTTTTTCGTTTTTCAAAGGCCGGTAGAGGGCAGAAGATGTAATTTTATCAGAAAGTTGTACTAACACTTTTTTATTGTCGTTACTAAAGGAAACTTTTGGTGGGTATTCCAAATCAATATGTCAATTTTTTAAAAATATTGCGATAATCGATCCACCCTACTATACAAGTAACTAAAGTTTATTATTTTATCTATATATGGATGTCAAATACAGCAGCTTAAACTTAAACTTATTAGTTCCTATGTTTGTGTTTTATTATAAATATCGTGTATGTTCAATTTGCAATTTATATTAATTTTGCAATATATTGGTTTTGTTTTTTGCTTCACTTTTTTAACTTATTTTTTTTATATTGACGATTTAACTAATTTTAGAAAATTCTGTGTTAAAAATAATAATAAATGATGGTTTTGCTTGTTTTCGATTCAGAGGGTTGCACACCCGCTGGACTGGCTGTTTCTACCATTGAAGGCGTCTTCAGCAGCGTTCGTTAGCGTGCACTCCTCTGAATCGAAAAACAGCTGGACCATCATTTAAAGGGAAAATGAAAGATAATTCAAATTCCCCATTAGGACGCGATACAGCGATATCTCCTAGCAAATTGAAAAGTCTAAGATGCAGAATCCACCAATTTATTAAAAATTAAAAATGGTAAATAATAACTTAAATCTGAGACTTTTCGTGTTGAAAATTCTTTCTGGTACATCCTTAATCTGCAACTTTTTCATTTAATAAGACCGCAGATGAAGAATATAGAAAACGAAAAGGAAACGATCACATTCCGTTTTCAGTCGTCTAGGAAAAAAGGACAGAACAGGAACTTTCAGTACTCAAACCCGAGTAAAGATAGAAAAATAATAATAAATGATGGTTTTGCTTGTTTTCGATTCAGAGGGTTGCACACCCGCCGGACAGGCTGTTTCTACCATTGCAGGCGTCCTCAGCAGCGTTCGTTAGCGTGCACTCCTCTGAATCGAAAAACAGCTGGACCATCATTTAAAGGGAAAATGAAAGATAATTCAAATTCCCCATTAGGACGCGATACAGCGATATCTCCTAGCAAATTGAAAAGTCTCAGATGCAGAATCCACCAATTTATTAAAAATTAAAAATGGCAAATAATAACTTAAATCTGAGACTTTTCGTGTTGAAAGTTCTTTCTGGTACATCCTTAATCTGCGACTTTTTCATTTAATAAGACCGCAGACGACGAATATAGAAAACGAAAAGGAAACGATCACATTCCGTTTTCAGTCGTCTAGGAAAAAAGGACAGAACAGGAACTTTCAGTACTCAAATCCGAGTAAAGATAGAAAAATAATAATAAATGATGGTTTTGCTTGTTTTCGATTCAGAGGGTTGCACACCCGCCGGACAGGCTGTTTCTACCATTGCAGGCGTCCTCAGCAGCGTTTGTTAGCGTGCACTCCTCTGAATCGAAAAACAGCTGGACCATCATTTAAAGGGAAAATTAAAGATAATTTAAATTCCCCATTAGGACGCGATACAGCGATAACTCCTAGCAAATTGAAAAATCTCAGATGCAGAATCCACCAATTTATTAAAAATTAAAAATGGTAAATAATAACTTAAATCTGAGACTTTTCGTGTTGAAAGTTCTTTCCGGTACATCCTTAATGTATTCAGAGGAGTGCACGCTAACGAACGCTGCTGAGGACGCCTGCAATGGTAGAAAGAGCCTGTCCAGCGGGTGTGCAACCCTCTGAATCGAAAACAAGCAAAACCATCATTTATTATTATTTTTCTATCTTTACTCGGATTTGAGTACTGAAAGTTCCTCTTCGGTCCTTTTTTCCTAGACGAATGAAAACGGAATGTGATCGTTTCCTTTTCGTTTTCTATATTCGTCGTCTGCGGTTTTATTAAATGAAAAAGTCGCAGATTAAGGATGTACCAGAAAGAAGTTTCAACACGAAAATTCTCAGATTTAAATTATTATTTACCATTTTTAAATTTTTATTAAATTGGATTCTGCATCTGAGACTCTTCAATTTAATTCTATATTATGTTATTGTTATTTTTTTTGTAACTCTATGTTATTTTAAGCTTTGTCCATAAAAGTGTATAATTTTCAGTGACAATACAGAATATTTCTATTCTATTCTATGTAACATTAATAATTGGAAAAACATAAAAAAGGAAAACACATTACCTGCACATAGTTAGTTAGCACAATAGATAGTTAAATCTGAAACTTTCCTTATTAGAACCCCTGTTAACATCCTAAATCCCTGCATTTTATAATTTGTAAGACATATAATATAGAATATAGAATATAATCATAGAATATAGAGACGACGAATATAGAAAGCGAAAAGGATTCTACAATATGCAATCACATTCCGCTTTCATTCGTCTAGGAAAAGGTACGAAAAAAAGTAAGATACCGGATCTTATGCCTGGTTATAAATAATCTCTCCCCGTCAATGAGATGGCCGCAGAGCCCACCACAGAGCCCACCACATGTGATACACTCAATTGCAATCCCCGTCGGGGTAAGAACCTACCAACTAAAACCCTCCGTCCTTCCAACCCAACGCACTTGTGATCTGTGGGTGCAGGTAGTGATCTGCTCTGGTGAGGGCATATCTGCGACACTACACCCGTCTCACGTGAACCCACGTCTCATTTAAATGAGTATACCGTCTCTGTTACGTTTATATGCACTCACAGCTCGACTTAAATTGCATGCATGTTTTTGATAACTGCAGCTGTCTTGCTTAAGTCTACTTGGACTGGAGCATCTGTCTCACGAACGCATGGGTCCTTGCCCACGTAGCTTCATCCTCATACATCCTCGCAATCATATCACTCACAGAATCAAAACTAGCACCATTCCTTCTCTCCCAGTCTAATCCATCCACACTCTATCTTGCACATTTCAACAGTGGATACAGTGTGGACTAACAAGAAAATAATCTACGGACTGATGTCCTTAGAAATATAATGTGACAGTTTCCTATTTGCTGTTTCTATCGCAGTACCTCAGCCTTTTACCTGCACATGGCAATGATTCGTGTCATGCTAAGTGTTCAGACAGTGCGCGTCGCACGGATCTGTGACACGTGGATAATTTTATTTCGCCTAATGCTAATATTGGAGACCGCTGCTACTTTTCACCAGATTTTTTCTATACTATCCCTAGAATCAGCGTTACCAGTTCCGTTGAATTCACTGTATCGAATAGGAGATAGCTGTAGCTCATAAACAGATGTAGCGCCACTGATGATGATTCTGTTTAATTTCATATTGGGATTTCAACTCTTTTAATATTATATTCTCTGATATGAAGGGTATTTAGAGATTTAGCGTCATTGTTCTTACGTTTCTTTACATAAAATCGTAAAACATAACCGTCCTTTATGTTAAAAAACACGGTGAAGTCGAACAAAGGATTGTATCTCTTGTTATTTACTCAATTCATTAATTACTCCAAGGGCAACGATTTAAATCAAATTTATCTCGAAAATGTAACGGTGATAATGCTCAGCGAAGCTTTTAAAATAAACGACGCAAACATTAGGTAATCAAAAGGGAATTTATCTTCTTGACACCCAAGTTTCCGTCAAAGAAGAGAAAGGTGACGTTTCGCTTTCAGTTTTTCGCGGCGCTTATCCATACTTTATTTTTGCTTCGGTTTTTTTTAAATGCTGTCGGATGGTATGAACCGCAAGTGTTTTGTAAGAAGGCGAAACTTGTATTTTTCAACAGGATTTTTTTAAGTTTCAGGGTATCAACAACCTGTAATTACCAAAAATAATTATAATTCTAACTAAAATTCGAAAACTATATTTCAATAATTTCTGTACTCATATTTTATTAGGTTTTAATTAACTAACACATTTTTTATGCCGTGGCAACACAGCGTTTTTAGGGCTATATATTTATGCATAATACTAAAAAATAGTGAGTCAGTAAGTTAGTCAGAGTTACGTCAATTTCTTGCTAAAAAAACGCATGGACGCAGGGCTGCAATATTGCTCATAAGTAATAACAGGAAAAATTAGTGATAGTGAAGAGCTGATATATGCGTTACGTCATAAAACATTCAAAGTGCATTTCGGTTGTGTTACATAGTACATACCCTTATCTAAATAGATATTTTAGTGTGAAAAACGCCTATCCTCCTATTTTCATGTAGCTATTTTGTATCTTTCTCTTTCTTTCTCCCCTTTCTTATACCCTTTCAGGTGTCGGATTTGGGTTTAGTTTAGCTACATATTATCTATTTTCTTTCCGTTTAGAGAGGTCACATTCCATGTCGCTAATTCCTACTTGTTCTGATTCGTCATTTACAAAATTAGTATTTTAATTTTCATTATTGTTATTATTACTACTACTACTTATACTACCTATACTACCAATTTCCATCATCAATTCCATCCTATTTCTATTACTATGTTTAACATTTGAATTCCTTAACCTAATTCTATCACTCATCAAGTCTACACTTTTATTTTCATTATCTAGTGTATTCGTAATTTCCTTGTTCTCTTATCCTTGTCTGGCCTCTACTTCGTCTCTTCTCTGTCGCTCTGCTAGTTTTTTGGACTCGCTACCTCCACTACTTTTTCCTCATTGTAATTCCATCTCCATTCCTTACCATCCACTGAAATTTTGTTGTACCCAATTTTCACTGTTTTTCCTATAGCTCTCATCTCCCTTACTTTGTCTGTTAGAGATTTTATTTTTTCTCTCTCTTTTTTTTGCAAGGTCCTATGTTATCCATATTTTCTTGGGTTCAACATCCTTTAGTTTGTTCCTATTTCGTAGAATGGCTGTTTTTTCTTCTTCGTTTCCTAGTTCTATTAAGCATGTTCTAATTACAATCTTACATGCTTTTTAATATGAATATTTACTCCTTAATGCGTTACAATCATATTTGTTGCTCTTTCTTTCAGCGCTTCTGAATCGTCAGTATGTATTTCTAACCCACTAATAATTAAATTATTTTTCCTTTTGTCTTTATCCATTATTTCTATTGTTATCTTTTTATTTTCTTTTTTAATTAATTCATTTTCATCTAACCAGTCTTGTCTTTCCTTAGTCCATTCATTTTTAATTTTTTGGATTTCTAGTTTTATATTATTTATTTCTTCATTATTTTGTTTCATCTCTCCTTTTAGTTCTTTATATCACTTCTGGTCTCCTTATTTTCTTTCTTCATTTCTGTTTTTAAGTTATTTATTTCTCTTTTAATCTCCTGCTTCAGTTCTGCTAATATTTTCTTTATTTCATCCATTTCTTGTTTTTCTTTGTCGTCTGTTTGAAGTGGTGTTCTTATTGTTGACTTACTTTTCTTAAATGCTTCCTATTCGTGAAACGAGTTATCATGCTCCGGTTTGCTCCTTTTATTCTTGATTCGAGTGGGATTATACCCGTAACCTTATTTTATTTAAAGTTGGTGTCAGGCAGTGCCTTCCACCTCGACGGTTCAGAGAAAACACTACCTACCAAATTTAAATTAATTTATCTTCCACCTGATTAAATTTTCCAAAGCCGTCCATGACTTTTATGTTTAATTCTGCTAAATGGCTGGTTTTAAAACTATTTTTGACAAGTTTCTTGTTTGTGGTTTATTATAATTAGTTTTTGATTATATGTTAAAATATTAGGTACTGGATTTTTGATTTTATGAATATTAATCTAGGCATGCATTAACTCAATTTTTTTGAAGGCTTTTGCGTTGTGTCTTACACTGTACTTTTCTTTAACTATTTATCTTATTTTTAATATTTTATTATTTGTTTATACCACTTAATTTTTGATTTTTATGAGAGCTAACTTTTTCACGTTGTTCACTTTCGATTTCCAGGACCGGACCAGCTATTTTGTTTAATACCAATAAATTCATATCTTTCAAACAGTGTTTCTGTAAAACTAACACGGTGACGAAGCATACCATATTAAGTTACAGTCCAAATTAAGCTAAACTAGCCATATGGTCCTTCGTTACGGATTCGCAATCTCGTTAGCTCTCAAGTCTGTAAGTGTGAAAGATATTCATCGGCACTTGTCCCATTGGAGTGCAGATTTACTAGAAAATTCAACGGTGATCATTATCAGCGAAGCTTTTAAAATAAATGATGCAAACATTGGGTAATCAAAAGATTATTTATCTTCTTGACACCCAAGTTTCCGTCAAAGAAGAGAAAGGTGACGTTTCGCTTTCAGTTTTTCGCGGTGCTTATCCATACTTTATTTTTGCTTTGGTTTTTTTTAAATGCTGTCGGATGGTATGAACGGCAAGTGATTTGTAAGAAGGCGAAGCTTGTTTTTTTTAACAGGATTTTTCAGGGAAAGTTTAAAGTTTCAGGGAATCAACGATCTGTGATTACCATAAAAACGCCTGTCCTCATATTGTCATGTAGCTATTTAGTTTAATGTCAATCAATTCATATCTTTTACACGTGTTTCTGTCAAACTAACGTAGTGACGATGATAACATCGCACACCTAGTTCAATAGTGCCACAAGTGCAAAACACAATATTCTCGAGAAATGAGCCAAACGTTCTATAGTAAATGCGTTATGCCCTGTAAATAATTTATTTTGAGAATGACTGGCTTCAAAATTACAATTTAGGTAGCAAATTATAAAATTATTGGCTGGATCTTATTACAATTTATTAAAAATAAAACGTTATTATTATTTTGATAGTTATGGCGATATTGCATTGTGAAGAAAGTCATTTATAAAACGATACCTAGGAGATACGGCGGCAATATAATGAAAAAAATCAATTGATTTTTGCAGTTGTGGCCGTATTGAATTATATCGGTTGTATTGTGGCAGTGTATATTATCGCCACATCTCTCTTGATTTTTGCAGTTGTGGCCGTATTGAACGTGTTGAATTACATCGGTTTTATTGTGGCAGTGTATATTATCGCCACATCTCCCAATTATGGCCCCAAAAACCCTATAGTGAAATACCGAAGTAACTTACTTTATACTTATCCAAAACAATATTTTAGTTCAGGCTTTATTGCATTAGATGAACCATTATATAGGCAATATTTTACAGCCTTAACCCAAAATTCGAATTTTTTGCAGTTGTGGCACAATTGAACTAGGTGTGCGATATATAAAGTTAGAGTTCACATTAATCCAAACTAGTCATTCCATGGTCATTCGAGCCGCACTTGTTATCTCGTTAGCTTCCAAGGATGTATGTGTTGTTCCTTTAGACCAGACATCATTCAGCTTGAGTTGGAAATTTTCTTCCATGCGTGGGGTAATCCTTCGGGCGAAGAGTATTTCTAAGTTTTGCTAGAAGAAACTCATAAAAATTGGGCGGCAAGGAGACTATGACTATCGTCAAAATGGATGAAGCAATATTCCATATGAGGAAGTATCACGGAGGTCGCTTGTATAATAGCCAGTTGGTCTTCTGTGGATTTAAACGAAATTTCAAAAAATGCTTTCTATCACTAATGGAAATCTGATATGTAGATAAATTGTGGGGAATAGTAAAAGGGTGAATACTACAGGAGATATCCATTTGCAATCTCAATTCATTTATAAATCTTATAACTTCAACACCAAACGGTAAATCACTCCAATCAATTTGTCGATCATGAAATGGGTACCCATACAAACAACGCTAACGTAGAAGGAAGGCGGAGGGAAGTGGGGTCTATCATTTCCCAACACGACATAATGCATAGGTCATCTTGTCAAATTTCAAGAGAAAATTTCCCCGCCACGCCCGTGAGTGCACCACTTTTTAATGCTGGCGCCAAATTATCTCCAACGGCATATTGGTACCACCGAGAGTGGTAACGCATATATGTACTATACCCTTATTAAAATTTAAATTCATATTTACTCTGCAGAAAACAAATGAGTTATGTTTTAATGAGTTATGTATAAAATAAATGAGGTAACAAAAGTTAAAGTAGTTTTGGTCATTTTACAATGTTGTATATTTTTGGCGATTTGGCCAAAAATGTTTGCTATTTATAATTTGGTTATATCTTGTATTTAATCTAAGGCTATTTTATGTTTTGATAACATTTTTACCTTTTACATTTTCGATTTTCTACTTTTAATAACTTTTTTTAATAACGTGTGGACTTGACACATATAACTTTCTCCATATTATGATGGAAAAAAAGAAAGGAGATTGACTAAGTCAATAAAATATTATTCTAGGTAAGTAACATTAAATAATAGACAGAAATAACCTTTTTAAAACTAATAAGAACGGCTTAAACTATAAAAATAAACAGAAAAAATTCACCTTAAGAAAATAGCCTTAGGGAAGAAAATTCCTAGTACTATTCTTGTATAATGTAGAAAAAGTCTAGGACATTCTATTATCTACTTTAATAAAGCATTAAAAATGCCCTGTATGTATTCGTAGCAAACGTATAATTCGAAAACAGAAAAAAGGTTTTTCGATAGACCGTGTACTTTCAAATGAAAACAAGACTTGGGCTTTTCCATCCCAGTAATTTGATTTAAAGCATTCATTCACTAGTTAATTGGGTATTGGGATAGTTGACAGGTGGTCACTTCAATCTGACATACAACATGTTTTGTCCGACTATGGAGTTTGCAGTCCGAGGAGGCTGAGTGTTAGTTCACATCTCGCTTCTAGTGACATATCATTTCTCTTATTTGTTCAGGACGGTTAGACGTATATCAACAGATAATAGGTTAGGAGGCTAATCCCTATAATCCTGGGAGATTTACGATATGAAAGTGGATATGAGAGCTGATGGATAAAGCTTTTTGAGGGAAAATTGCATTTGAGTTAATTATGGAGAATCACAAAGACAAAGGGGGATATACGTGAATAGGGATTCATATACGAGAGGCACCACCAAATACGGTAATATAAAATTTCAAAGTTTGCGAAAGAAATTATAATACCCTTTAGTATTTTTAATCTATTCAATAAATTAGAGACCCAACTAGTTGACCTTTACCTTATACGAAATTTGGCTTTAACGATCGATATAGTAGCCTCTTAAAATAATATACAAGTACACTTCTCTAAAATTTCGAATGATTTTTTTCTTGTATGATTTTAGATATTCTGCCATAATTTATTTCTGCAAACCTTCCTTTCTCTGAAAAGGTCATTTAATTAACATCCATACCATTCTCTCAGGTTGGGCAGCCATAATATTCTATGTCTCCCTATGCTTTTTTTCCTTAGATCTTTCCCTGCATAATGAGTTGGAGCAAATTGTATCTCTCCGAGATATTCCAATTTTCTTGTTTTGATGCTATTTAAGCTTTCCATTTCTTTATTAATCTTTTTCAGAACATCTTTGTTTGTAATGTGTTCTGTCCATGATATTTTTAGAATTCTTCTATACACCCACAACTCGAATGATTCCAGTCAGGGGCGTAATAGAAGCATCCGCAGCGTGAAGCTTGCGGGGGCCCCAATCGAGCAGGGGCCCATCTTGTCGTCTGATATTATGTAAAAATTTGTTATAGGTATATGATTATACTTTGTGTGTTTTAATTTAAAAACGTAAATTTCTAAATAGGCGTATTCGGCAAGTGAATCATCTCATATCTAAAAACTTAATCCTTTCCGGTCTCACAAACTTTTATGGGTGACGACAATAAACTATAATGTTTTGTAGGTGATTATTGAAAGATTTGATAATTGCAATTTGCCGAATTGTAGAACAATATTTCTAAATCTGGAAATCGGTTTTCTCTTTACCTATGTTTATTATTTCGATAAAATTATCCAGAGGAGTAACAGAGGCCTCCGCAGCATGAAGCTTACGGGGGGCCCCAATATGTCAAGGGCCCCATCTTGTTGTAATATATGTGAAAATATGTTGTTATAGTATTTGCATACATACGTTTCTTAAGCAGGGCATTATTGAACATGAAGTTGTCCATCCGAATTAATAAAATAGTAGATATATTCGCTGATAGCAGAGAGTGCACAAAGAAAGTTGATCATCTCATAGAATAATACTAATGTAATCATTTAGTAATTTTTGTTCTATTTTATTCTATACCAATAAAGATGAAAAATGTAAGTCGTCATACACAAGGCATGAATACACCAATGGCTCAGTAAATGACAGTTTTGGAGTGAAATTAGCAGCGTCACGACGGACGTATTTGCTTGACAATTTGAATTTAGGTTCTAGTTACACTCCACTTCAAAGTTGGATTTATGCCGTTAGTTGCTTTTACTTCGGGTGGTGAGACCCCACCTTGGGATGAAAAACATACGTTTAAAATAAGTCCGGAAATATATACATTGACTAATAATTATAATCAACTTTTTTTCTATAGAGTTTCTTTATCTATGTTAATATTTTCAAGTTATTTTCGAGTGAAAATGTTTATTTTTCAACAAAAAAACAACGTCTTCAGACGGGTTTTTCGCAAATAACTCAAAAATAAGTATTTATGGAATAAAATATTAGATATCGAAAAAATATTTGTAGCAAAAATGTAGCTTGTAAGATACAAAACAATGCTGTACTTATTCATGAAGTCTATCGACCCAATAAAAGCACAGTTGAAGCTCATAAAAATTATTATTATTCGTCTAATTCCAAACCGAATATTTCAACTTGAAATAACCAAAAAATGAAGCGATTTTCCGGAAAAACTCATTAAAACTTTTTTAAATGTTTCAAAAAACTTTATTTTTATTTTATAAGTTTCTATCGTCAAAGCTATACGAGTTACGTTCAAAATAAAGTTGGTCCCTTTTTTGGTAAAAAAAATCGTGAAAATCTGCCCCTTTTTCGCATCCCAAATAAAATTTATCATTAGCGCTTTACTATTTATTTTAAATATTTATTGTTTATACGATCTGTAAGTTTGACCGGTTCGAAGTTCTTATTTTTGAAAAAATTTGGTTTGATAGTAAAACAATTTTGTTTTGGAAAAATCCCTTTTTTTCAAAAAGTATTGGTGATACGAAAAATCTCAATGAATAAAGAAATGTAGGTCTTGCTTTTTTAAATATTTTGGCTTTATTTTGTTTTTCTGTAAGACAAAAATTGTTTAAGATATGGCTGTTTAAACTTTGCATATACTCGTGATTAGTGAATCGTTCAATCCCGTTCAACTAGAATCTTTTTAGAAATAAGCACTTTGAGCCGGTGAAACTTACAGGTCATATAAAAATTTTAATTCTTTGTTAATAGAATTTAAAACTTTTGTAAAAAATAAAGCTTCTTTTTAACACTTTAAAAAAGTTCTAATGATTTTCCCCGAAAAGTATTTCATTTTTTGGTTATTTCACGTTGAAATATTCGATTTGGAATTTGACGAATAAGAAAAACTTTTCATGCGCTACAATTTTTCTTTTACTAAGTCAATAGACTTCATTTTTGTTTCATTTTTTTTAAGCTACATACATTTTTGCTAACAATATTCTTTTCGATCGAATACTTACTCTTTGAACTATTTACGAAAAACCGCCTAAAACCGTGGTTTTTTGTTGAACAATAAACATTTTTACTCGTAAATAACTCGAAAAATCTTCACTTGACCACTTCGGTGTTGACACTGAAAATTAAACGGTATCGCCATATTTTACGTTGATTTACTGAGCTCTAACACATATAGGTATTTGTTACACATGTCGTATTTAGTAATTTTTTAAAAGGGTCCCCATTTCCAATTCTGCGGGGGGTCCCGACGAAGTTTGTTGCGCCACTGATTCCAGTTTATCCATTCAAGTGATTAATTCAAGCTTCCATTCCATACAACGAATTAGAGACGTAGCACCTAGCTAACCTAAACTCTCAGCTCCAACTTCTCTTGTGCAGAGCACTCATCTCATTTTGTTAAAATATTCTCTAACTCTTTCTATTCTAATTTTAATTTTATGGAAGTAATCATTTGTGGAGTTGATCATTGTTCCAAGATATGCATATTGGTCTACTCGTTTGACATTGGTTCCATGTTATTCTGCTCACCAGTCTCTGAAGATCTTCAATATTTTCGGTTGATATGACAATGTCATCTGCATTTCTAATGTTGGTAATGGGACTTCATTTATCTTTATTCTAGCTGTTCCACTCTCAAGAGCTTTTTTATGATCTGTTTCCAGTAGGCATTAAAAGTAATTGGCGGCAATACGTATCCCTGGCTCAACCCAAGTCCCATTTGAAATTTCCTCTGATAGCTGTTCGTTAACTTGTAGTTTTGCTCTGCTTTTGGAGTAAGGTGACTGACTGTATTATGGGATCCTGATTCAAAGGAAATTGAAAGAAATAATTAAGTTATACAGACAATATCTAAATTAAGTTTATTAAAAATCTTTCTTAAATCACTGTTTCACTCCCAGATCGATTATCGTCACATATGCAGGTTCCTCACGCGGATCTTTTTCCTACGAAATTTAATTACTTTTAACGGATTATTCTTTGACTTTTTTATTACCTTCAAGCGTAGAAAGTAGATAGAATTACATCCATTTACTTCGACACAAGGCATGAGAGAGAGAGAGAGATAGATTCGCAATATTTTCGCGTGTTACCAAAGATTATTAATAAAAGAGTTCTGTTTCCTCTGCCGTCAACAGTCAAGAGGGAGATTCGGAGAACTTTTTACCACGTATTTTCTTTCCTTCGGAGAAAGCAGAGAGAATAGTCGCATGCGGTGTTTAACTGGCAATAAAGTGAGAGTGAGTGGAAGTAAAAATAATAAATAATTATTATTCGCAGTTGAAAAATTGAACATTGAACATACTGTATATGTATACAAAATTTCACTAATATCACCATTCATTAAAAAGAGCTTTACAGTGCCATTCAAACACGTTTTAGCCAGCGACAGAACTACCTACTACATTAATCCGTTTCGATATCAGCCAGACTACATATCTACCCTATGTAAAATAGTTAAACGATTAAACACATTAAACAAACTTTCAATTATTAATCTTGTTGTAATTCTGAATATTTGCCAGTATAAATTGGAGTAGGGTGACATAATCCCGATCCTGATGGCGTAATTAATTCGCCTCATCGTTAAATGTAGTAGAGTAGAGCTCGTTAGTAAGCCGGTGGACGCTGATTAGAGAGGACCTACCCTCTAATAGAACGGATGATCGCCTTGAAAATTGGCCGACCAATAGTTAAGGTAGATATATGCAGAATTCACCTACCTTGGAACTCCGATAATTGTAGTTTGTACCAAAGTATGCTGTTTCTGGAGAACCGCTTGACTTGAATTAATTTGAGAATAAGATTTGTTCCTTTTAATTACAATAATTTGACACATATTAAATTACAATAAATAGTAAATTGTGAATTGTACCTATATAATCGACGGTATAGTTCTTACGGCATATCTTTGATACCTTGTTTACTATGAATTTAAGGTGATACAGTAGCTATCAACAGGTAGCCAAAACGCGTTCCAAGATTGCGGCTGTAATTTTGAATATTTTTTCGAGATATTTGGCACACGTGTTTGTAATATAATAAAGAATGGCGGTACAGAGCCCAATTTGAAAAATATGTTAATATGTGGAAATTACTCTGTAATTAAATACAATATTAAAAAAACGAGCCTGTACCGCCATTAAGAAGAACAAAAAAATACACTTTCTTCAAATAAACTTTTTTATCCGATGCCTAGATTTTGTGTCATTTTGGAACTACTAATGAAATAAAAAATTTTAGTAGTTCCAAAATGACACAAAATCTACGCATCGGATAAAAAAGTTTATTTGAAGAAAGTGTATTTTTTTGTTCTTCTTAATGGCGGTACAGGCTCGTTTTTTTAATATTGTTTTTAATTACAGAGTAATTTCCACACATTAATATATTTTTCAAATTGGGCTCTGTACCGCCATTCTTTATTATATTACGAATACGTGTGCTAAATATCTCGAAAAAATATTCAAAATTACAGCCGCAATCTTGGAACGCATTTTGGCTACCTGTTGATAGCTACTGTTTCCTTTTAATAGTTTATTTGAATTTATTGTTTATTTGGTTTTTCAGATTATTTAACTTTTAAAACTAAATAACTGTTACAATATACAACGTTAAAAGTAGATGTTGTTTTATAGTTGTACATACTCTATGTAAGGATAGTATAGAAGTAATAATTGTAATGTCAAGAATTAGAAAATATAATGTCAGTCATATTCAAGTAAAATGTTTTCCTCTTGTCCTGTAATTGAGTAAATTATAATCGTTGTTGGTCGTCTAGTCAGTTCACCTTACTTAATTTTTAACAATAACCATTTTCAATTTCGTTGCAACACGAAACTACAGCTGTATTATATTCTAGTTCAATCAGAGTGTGCAGCAAGCACCTCTACCGGTTTCGAAACTTATTAATCTCTCATCAGGAGGCACATATGCTGCTCTCTCTGACCCAACCAGGACAAACCCCGGCGTGCAGTTACGGATTGCAACGAACGAAATGGCAGGGATGGCCTAGAGGCAACTGCTAGCAAAAGACTGTTTTCAATATAATAGCACATAAAATAACACTACTCTACATCCCACCAGACTGAAAACAATGGGAACCTTCTCTGGTAACACCTCCGAGGCTTCTAAAATTTGCAAGCCATAATGGATGCTGAGACTAAAGAAGAAGAGGGAATTTTACAATTTATAATTCACGTCCCATCTGCTCAGCGCGGAAAAATATTTGGGATTTAAATCGGATAAACGAGGAGGACATTATATACTACCTGTCAGGGTAACTAGTGATAGTTCTGTGTTCCATGTACGCCTGGCATGTCCTATGGGTGGACAGATGAAGGCGACTTCAAGTCAGATAGTATAAGATGTAAGTTGTACTGTTAATTAAAAATAAACATATGGAAGTAATCCAAATCCTTTATTATATCATAAACCGAACCAGTAAAAACACATGGCGCATTCAGTAGTTGGTACAATTAAATTCTTATACTGAAGGATATGGATGAGTTATAAATACAATTAAAAAATTTCAAAGAGGATAACCTAAAAAATTCCAAGACACGTTGGGTAGAAACAAAAGGTTGTAGAATAATTTACAAATTTCAAGAAGAAAATGGGTGATAATAGAGGCATTACACAGTTGTGTACTACCGGAAATTTAGCAGAAAACTGGAAAACGTGGAGAGCGAGATTTGAAAATTACTTAATTGCTTCGGAAATAAATAAGAAAAGCGAAGAGACACAGTGTGCCCAGCTGCTTCATTATATAGGCGAGGAAGGCTTTGAAATATACACCACATTTGCTTTTGCAGAGGACGAAAAAAATAAGTTAAAATGTTTATTGGAAAAGTTTGAAGTACACTTCCAAGGAAAAGAAAATATTGCATATGAAAGGTATGAATTCTTTACTTACAAACAAGACCCAGGACAACCAACCAGTAATTTCATAACCGAGTTGAAGAAAAGGGCAGGTAGATGTCAATTGGAGAAGCTTCAAGATAGTCTTATTGTAACAATGATTATATGTGGCATTAAGAACAATGAAATACGAGAAAGACTATTACAAGAAGATGGTCTTACATTGGAGAAAGCAATCGAACTTTGCCAGGTAATAGAGTCATCCAGAGCCAGAAGTGAAATGATGAGAGTAGGGGCCTCGAGTAATGTAATAGAAGTGGAAGCAGTCAACAAATCAGGTAATCGTTACCAAGGTGGTGAGAAGTTGAAGCATCAGGAGGTGAGTCAGAATATACAAAATTGTAATAAATGTGGTCAAAGGTTGCATCGGATAAATAATTGTCCAGCCTTTGGTAAGGTATGTAATTTTTGTAAATTACCAAATCATTTTGCAACAGTATGTAGAAAGAAAAAATTTCAAAACAGAGAGGTTAATGAAATAAATACTGTAACTAAAAGTCCAAATGTAACAAGTAGTTGTAATGATTTGTTCGTAGACAAAGTACTAGAAGTTAATGCAGGGGAAAATAATTTCACAAATACAGCATGGTTTGCAGATTTAAATATAAATAAACATAAAATTACTTTCAAAATAGATTCAGGTGCAATGGCAAATGTATTACCAATGAGTATTTTTGAAACTTTAGGATTTTCTCACAGGGTAATCATGAAAACAAATACAAAACTACAATCTTACACTGGAAATAATCTTAATGTGGTAGGTAAATGCACATTACACTGTGAAAGAAATAAAGTTGAACATGATTTAGACTTTTATATTGTAAATTCTAAAACTGAAGCAATTTTAGGCTTAAATTCTAGTATTCAATTAAATTTAATATCTAAAGTAAATAGTGTAGGTACTGATTTTGAAGAATATAATATTCTAATTGAACAATTTGAAGATATTTTTTCAGGCATAGGATGCATTAATAAAAGTTATGATATAAAAATTGATAATAATGCAAAACCAGTTATACACACAACAAGAAAAGTAGCTTTACCTTTACTTAAAAATTTAGAAGAAAGTCTAAACAATCTTGAAAAGCAAAAAATTATTGAAAAAGTGGTAGGTCCTTCAGAATGGGTGAATCCTTTGGTACTTGTAAGAAAGCCAGATAATAAATTGAGAATTTGTTTAGATCCTTTTGAACTCAATAAGGTTGTGAAAAGAGAACACTGTCAAATTCCAACTTTAGATCAAATAACGAGTAAATTACGAAATGCAACTGTGCTCAGTACATTAGACGCAACACAAGGGTTTTATCAAATTCCATTAACAGCAGAAAGTAGTAATCTTTGCACATTTGGTACTCCGTTCGGGAGATATAAATTTCTTAGAATGCCCTATGGCTTAGTATCGGCTCCAGAAGTGTTTCATAGTAAATTCAAGGAAATTTTCAAAATGGATGGTGCCGACACATACATTGATGATATAATTGTTTGGGGAAAAGACAAAGAAGAGCATGATGCCAGGCTCAAAGAAGTTTTCAAAATTGCTAAGAGAAACAATGTTAAATTTAATTTGTCAAAATGTAAGTTAGGTAAAACTCAAATTTGTTATTTGGGTCATATAATTTCAGGCAAAGGTATAAGTCCAGATAAATCCAAAATACAAGCAATTACTCAACTTCGTAGACCAGAAAATAAAAAAGATGTTCAGAGACTGTTAGGTATGCTGACTTATGTAAGTAAATTTATTGGTAATTTCTCAGACATAACATATCCACTACGTCAATTACTTAAAAAAAATAATGAATTCATTTGGGAAAATGAACATGAAATTTCTTTTGAAAAGCTAAGACAAGTTTTAATTAATAAACCTGTATTACAATTTTATGATATTGAATTAGATACAGTAGTTTCAGTAGACGCATCGCAAAACGGGTTAGGTGCTGTGCTTCTACAAAATAATCTTCCTTGTGCATATGCATCGAGAGCAATGTCAGATGCTCAAACGAGGTATGCTCAAATTGAAAAAGAATTACTTGCTATACAGTTTGGGTTAGAAAGATTTCATGAATTTGACTTTGGAAAAAAAGTCACAGTAGAAACAGATCATTTACCACTGATATCAATATTCAAAAAACCATTATACAAATGTCCAGCTAGGTTACAAAGAATGCTTTTACAAATCCAAAAGTATGATATTTTAGTGAGATATAAACCAGGTAAGGATCTTTTGCTAGCAGATGCTTTGTCTAGAGCATATTGTAGTGAAGAAAAAGTAATAGATAATTTTGACAGTGAGATAAATGCACAAGTATGTTTAATAATGTCAGAAATCAATGTAACAGAAAGCAAATTGCAAGAGTTTAAAGATAAAACTAAAAATGATTCAGAATTACAAGCTTTAAAAAAATATATCATAGAGGGGTGGCCTAAAAATAATAATAGAGTAGAGGAAAAAGTTCAAATTTATTATAAATACAGAAATGAGTTGACAGTAGTAGAGGATCTTATTTTTAAAGGAAATGCCATAGTAGTGCCTAAAGCACTACGCAGAGAAATGTTAGATAGAATTCACTATAATCATATGAGTTTTAGTAAGTGTATTAAGTTAGCTCAGGATACATTATTTTGGCCAATGATGTCAAATGATATAAAACAATTTATACTAGAGTGTCAAATTTGTTATAAATACTCAAGGTCGCAGTGCTTAGAACCTCTAGAGACACATTCAATCCCAGAAATACCGTGGAACAAAGTTGGATGTGATCTTTCTGAACTCAATGGGCAAAAATATTTTTTAATTGTAGATTACTTTTCAAAGTATATTGAAATTGAGAAACTTGGAAATAATACAACAAGTTCTCGTATTATTGAAATACTAAAGTCAATATTTTCACGTCATGGAATCCCTTTAACAGTTGTCTCTGATGGGGGTCCACAATTTAATTCAGACGAGTTTGGAAACTTTGCAATCAAATGGGATTTTAATCACATTATAACTTCACCAACTAATGCACAGTCCAATGGTATGGCAGAGAAAAATGTTCAAACTGCTAAAAACATTTTTAAAAAAGTCACTGAAGATCAAAAAGACATATATTTGGCATTGCTCTTGTACAGAAACATGCCAGTTGGTGGAATGTATTCTCCAGCAGAACTTCTAATGTCTAGAAGACTTAGGTCAACTTTACCATGTACAGACAAACAATTAAAATCTAAAACTGTTAATAATTTTAAGTATAATAAATTCATTAAGGATAGACAAAATTCATATAAAAAATACTATAATGAGAAAAAAGGGGTAAAAAGTTTAAAACCATTAAACATAGGTCAAAATGCTTTTGTACAGTTAAAGCCAAAAGGCAATTGGTTACCCGCTAAAATAATAGAAAGAGTTAGGGATAGAACCTATAAGGTGAGAATGGAAAATGGTTCATTACTCTATCGTAACAGGAAATTTATTAAACCATTTGATAAAAGAGAAACCCATCTTCCATCATCACCATACAAAGATTTAAGAAATTTAAAAGAGGAAGGAGAAAGTAGTCATAAGAAAGTATATATAAGTTTAGAGAATATAAGTGAAGAAGTAGGTGAAGAACTTGAAAATATAAATAGTGAAAAAGTGGAGGAAAGTGATGAAGAAACGCGAAGTGATAGTGTCATTTCTGAAAAAGATAAGAGTAGTAATTTACGTGACGGTAAAATTATAAATTTAGATTTCGGGGAAAACAGTAACAATGTAGCAATTGAAATAGATCATAATATAAATCATGAAACCGATACAAGCTCTGAAGATAACAGTTTAGTTTATGAAACTGATACAAGTCATTTGGTTAGTTCCTATGGAAGGAAAATTAAATGTCCTCAGAGGTTGGATCTGTAATTGTAAATTCTGCTTTAGCTTTATTAAGGAAAGGGGATGTCAGGGTAACTAGTGATAGTTCTGTGTTCCATGTACGCCTGGCATGTCCTATGGGTGGACAGATGAAGGCGACTTCAAGTCAGATAGTATAAGATGTAAGTTGTACTGTTAATTAAAAATAAACATATGGAAGTAATCCAAATCCTTTATTATATCATAAACCGAACCAGTAAAAACACACTACCTAAACTATCAATCTATCTTCCTGAATATATCTGATCTAAACAACGTCCACAATTTACTACAAAATGAGTTGAGCTCCGTCTTACTGAAACCATATCATGGCAACTAGTTCCTCATGGTAAAACAAGTCACTGGTTCTCTTTCATTAAAAACCCATTTTATTGTATAGCTTTAAAAACACACAAAACAACTGTCAGCTTCCGTTATTAATACAATTTATTTCATGAAACATTTCAATAAACATGAAGCTACTGTTAGTTTTATGGATTAGTGAAAATTACAGCTTTCAATATTTACTGAAATTTTTTTTTCTAAATCTGGTAGCATTGCAAACTTAAATTTGAAATCTCCGGAAGAATAGTTGCTTGTTTTTCTACAATTCAGAACATCCATTTAAGCTATAACTAAAATTTCCCAGACTTTTCTAGATTTTCCAAACTTTGTCAAACTTTTCCATACTCTTCCAAATTTTTTCAGATATTTCCAAATTTTTTCAGTCTTTTCCAGTTTTAGATTCTTTCACATTTTCCACATTTTTCCACATTTTTCCACATTTTTCCACATTTTTCCAGATTTTCCCAGATTTTTTCACACTTTGCCAGACTTTTACAGACTTTTGCTTACGCCTCGAGTTCTTCCAACTTAAAGTACACAAGTTATGCCTAGAAAAACTCTGGAGTTAGCCAGCAATTACCCGTTTCCGTTACCAGTTCGTTCGGAATATGGTTTATTCAGCAAAAGGGGATAATTACTCGATTAAACCCTTTGTACGGGGTGCGTTCTGGTTGCACCGCAACGATAACGAGGTCGATTCCGTCTAATGCATTAAAACGAATCGCGTATCCATCGAATGAAACGAATCGATCCCGGTAATTTGATTTGAATGAGTTTATTCACCGGTTAATTGGGTATCGGGACGGTTGACAGGTGGTCAATCTAAACTGAAGGACAACTTGTGTGCAAATAGAATGATATATAGTTTATTTTAAGTTGGGCCTGGAAGATAAATACGAATTTTAGGCCCTGGGCACCCTGGGTAAATAAAACTACCTAACACGGAAATACAACGAAATTTCAAATAAAAAATGTCTGATTCGAGCAATATTTATTTTTGTTTTTTGCTCGTTAGTGCTTTCAGTGCTGCGATAACTGGTTAGACCAGGGCAGATCTGTTTTGAGGTGGATGTGAGAGGTGACATTCGGACTTTTGCAGATAAAGTTAGGTGACAACTTCAATAATTATAATTAACTTATGCTCCTTCGCAAATATGCCCAGAACAATAATAAAAAAATTTAAATATTTAATAATTCTGAAAAACATCGAATTTTTTCTGTTTTATTTGCTTACAACTTTAAAACGATTCATTTTGGAACAAAGTCGTATAGAAATAAAATAAAAATATTTATATTCTGTATGACATACGACTGGTTAAAAATGTCTTAAATTATTACACTTTCTGCAAAATAGCAATAAATACAAAATAAGGGGGCAAAATAAGCCTGATATTTTTCAATGTTTTTCAACCACTTTGGTTGAACTTAGAACCTTCTTAATTCGCTAAAAAAAAATACTTACATTAAAAAAAAAGTTCAAAATTTTTGAAAACTTTCTGCACCAAAGGTAGATCTTTTAAAAGTTTGCTAATTTTTTTACATATAAACAAGCGCCCTAGCTATCTAATAAACTTTACAGAATTAAAATCGGATCATTTAAGCAATCTCAGCAATGTTTTAAAGTTATAAACAATTTTTTGGCTTATGAACAAATTGGGGCTGTCGCTAGGGAGGGGGTACAACGCCATCCTTTATTTAGATGGTCTTACCCAAGTTTTTATATGTATTTTGACCCGTAGAACACAAAGTTTTTGGGTAACAGTTGATCCGGATGTCGATAAGATTGTTATAAACAAAGAACTTGAGGAATTACATAACAGCAATTTTTGGCAAAATAAAACATTTTTTTTTTATTTCTTGGGTATATCGAAGCAAAAAATGTTTCTACAGGTTTTTTCGTAGGATGCATAGTTTTCAAGATAAACGCGGTTGAACTTTAAAAAAATCGAAAAATTGCAAATTTTCACCCCGAATAACTTTTGATTAAAAAATAAAATAGCAATTCTGCTTACAACATTTAAAAGCTTAGGTCAAATTATACCAGCTTTAATTATTTTCATTGCTAGAAATTTATTTTTTTTGTTGTTAAACAAAGCTAATTTTTAGCAGCCAAAAAATTCTTTATAATTTTAAAACATTGCTGAGGTCGCTAAAATAATCCGAAATTAATTCTGTAAAGTGCACTAGATAGGTAGAGTGCCCCTTTATATGTAGAAAAATTAGCCAACTTCTAAATGGTCTACTTCTTGTTCAGAAAGTTTTTAAAAAATTTTAACTTTTTTAAAAAAATTTAGATTGCAAATTTATCATGCAAAATCTGTTTTTGGTAGACGCTTTAAGTATGCTATAAGAATTTTCTAAGCGAATTACTAAGTTTATAAGTGCCACCCAAAGTGGTTAAAAACATTGAAAAACAACAGGCTTATTTTGACCCCTTATTTTGTATTTATTGCTATTTTGCAGAAAGGGTACTTTAAGACATTTTTAACCAGTCGTATATCATACAAAATTCAATTATCTTTATTTTATTTTTCTACGAATTTGTTCCAAAATAAATCGTTTTAAAGTTATAATCAGAGAAATTTAAAAAAACATCGATGTTTTTCGAAATTTTTAAATATTTGAATTTTTTTTATGTTCCGGTCATATTTGAGAAGGAGCATAAGTCAATTATTATTATTGAAGTTGTCACCTAACTGTAGCTGCAAAAATCGGAATGCCACCTCTCACATCCAAAAATAGACGTTTTTTCACAAATCAGTCCTGGGCTAGGTGCAATGTTCTCTCATGCGGAAATATTTTGTTCAAACGCACAAGTACTAAAACAACTTCCTCGCAAGACCATATTATAACGGATAAACTCAGATCATGAATTATTAAAAACATTACTATCAAAACATCAGTTTGCTTTCCAAAAAAATCACTCCACTATACAACAAATACATCGAATGGTAAATAAAATATCAAAAATTCTGCAACACCATATTTATAGACATTTTAAAAGCATTTGACAAATTCTGGTACAGAGGCCTACTTTACAAAGTCAAAATAGCGCTATCAAGTAACTTTTTCACATAATCTCATCATATATATCAAGCTCAATGTAAACTGTAAAGCTCAATGCTCAACAATTCAACGTACATATGTCTTGTCAACTCCCAGATCCCACAGGGTATAGATACCAACAATAACAGGTGCTAGATGCCTTGGCCTCTAACTGGACCAACGTCTCACTTGGAAGAAACATATCCAGACCAAAATAAAACAGCTCGACTTAAAATTCCAGCAAATATATTGACGTCTTAGACGCAAATCAAAACTCAACATCCAAAACAAAATTCTTCAACACAAAGTCATACTAAAACCTATCTGGTACTACGGACTACACCTATGGGGGTGGCTGCTCAAAGGCAAATTCGATGAATGTGATCCAAAGATTTCAGTCTAAAGTGCTACGATCAATAGTGTCTGTAGCATGGAAAGTTATTTGAATATTAAAGAAGGCAATTTGGATATCGGTCAACAAATATTAGATTTGATGTGAGATAACAATTCCAAAAAATACAAAATAAATGACCTAAAAACCTACAACGAACGATTTGGGTTGCAACATGTTTCTTAAAATCTATTTTCTTGATTGCAATTGGACTTTTTCCCACAAAATTTTGGAGATGTTAGTGATAATAATGGAGAAACGTTTTCATCAAGATATTTCAAATATGAAAAAATGATATCAATGAAATTGGAGTCCGAGAATACTGGCTGATTGCTGATATACACGTAAAAGGGATTGCATCATTTATTGTAGCAAACCCATATCTTTCCTTATTTGTCCTTTAGTTCATCCAATTTTGAACATAGGCTTCATCCAGTTTCCTCCATTTGCTTCTGTTTTTTGCTTTCTAGTTTCTAGCGTTTCCTTCCTATCTTTCTAATGTCATCTCCCCATCTCATCTGGGGTCGTTCTCTTTCTCTCTTTCCTGTCCATGGACGCCATTGTTGTATCGTGGTATTCCACCTACTACTCGTTTGTCTGGCATTATGACATGCGAAACTCCATTTTAGCTCAGTTGTATGCTGTCCTGCGTCTTTGACTTTTGTTTTATTTCTTATCCAGTTGTTTTGCTATTTGTCTTTTAATTGTACTCCTAACATTACTCTCTCCGTTGTTCTTTACGTCTTCATCATTATTTATCATGTGGTTTCTTTTAGTATTACCTACGTTTCTATTACCTTGTGTGTCTGTCATTGTAGGTCTGGATCCCGCGTATGAAAAAAAAGTTGATTAATAGCAAGCTGAAAATTTGTTAATAGCTTAAGGGTGTCTAGTCGGATAAACTTTGATATATGGGAACACTGGAACAGGGGTAGTTTTAATTGTGGAACGGGTTAAAAATTTGGAACGGTCACACCACGAAAACGGCACATTTATTTTGTCCGACAGAACAGACTTAAACTCTCCGAACAGAGATTTAACTCTCATGCAAAAATCAGACTGCTATTTATCACCTGTCATAATTCCTGTCATTTGACATATTCTACATGTTCCACTCATTAAAACGCCGATTTGGTGATAAATAGCAGTCTGATTTTTGCATGAGAGTTTAATCTCTATTCGAAGAGTTTAAGTCTGTTCTGTCGGAAAAAATAAATGTGCCGTTTTCGTGGTGTGACCGTTCCAAATTTTTAACCTGTTCCACAATTAAAACTGCCCCTGTTCCAGTGTTCCCATATATCAAAGTTTATCCGACTAGACACCCTTAAGCTATTAACAAATTTTCAGCTTGCTATTAATCAACTTTTTTTTCATACGCGGGATCCAGACCTATTGTTTTTGTTTTGGTAAAATTCATTTTTAGACCTATTTTTAAACATATCTTTATAGTAAAAAATACGTTATATTATTATTTGTATTTTCCAGTCCTAAGAAAACCATAATATGTAATAGAAAACAACTATTATTATTTTTGGATTCAGTGTATTTTTCTTTCTCGATTTCTTTTATTTTAGTCGCTAAAGCACCTGCAACAACTATAAGGTGTCTATTAATTTTTTTAATTTTTCTGCTTCAAAAATCGTTATATTATTCCATTATCTAATAGGCCTGGATACCGCATAGAAAAAAGAGGTTAATTAATAGCAAGCTGAACATTTGTTAATAGCTTCACGGTGTCTAGTCAAACAAACTTTGTTATCGGGAACACTGGAACAGGGGAAGTTTTAATTATGGAACAGTTTAAAAATTTGGAACGTCAGATTAGGAAACCGTCCCATGTTTTTTGTTGGACAGAACATCCAATTGATTTGTTAATCTTTCATTAAACTCTCATGCAAAAATCAGACTGCTATTACTAACCAACATGATTCCTGTCATTTGACATATTCTCTGTGTTCCACTCATTAAAATGCCCAGTTGGTAATAAACTCCAGTCTGATTTTTGCATGAGAGTTTAATGAAATAATAAAAAATCAATTGAAAGTTCTGTCCGACAAAATACATGGAACGTTTTCGAAGTCTGTTTCAGTGTTCCCGTCCATCAAATTTTTTTCTGACTAGACACAGTTAACCTATTAATAAATTTTCAACTTGCTATTAATCAACTTTTTTTGGTACGCGGTATCCAGGTTTACAATCATAATTCTATTTCACCTCCTATTCTCTTCAAATTTTGTTTTATGTTTTTGTACTTAATCTCTTTGCATTTTTAATAGATATAAAATTTGTATGATTTCAGAAGCTTAACTTAAAAACTACCTTAATGTTATTAATAAAGTCCTTTAGTTCAACGAACTATTTATATTGGCTGATAAATGAACGAAACATTAGTAAACGTCTACAAGATCCCTGATTTAGGAGGACTTAACTAGTAATGTCGGTATTATCCATTTCCGGTAGATTTGGCCTGCCGGAATTAATTTATAAAAGCAACACCGTCGTTCCGAATTCGGTAATCTTTCTGCCGCAAGCCACGTGTACCCACGTGTACCTATTTCAATATTGAACTGGAACGGCTCCTTTTAATTTTCACCGGCCATGCCCATAAATATCAAGGTGGGTTAGTTAAGTCCGAATTGGGTCATATTTCGGCCAAACAGGCGAATTTATCCCCCGATCCCACATCCAACAGCTAGTGGTTTAGAAAATTCAAACGGGTTTGACCTCTTGACAATTTTATAGTTATGAGGCTGCCGGTTTAAAGGTCTGATATTATTCATTTTAAATATTGAGCCAGGTAGCAACCATTAGGTATTTAAGTTAGGAAAACCTATCTATTTTCCTTAATTTGGATTGAATTTAAAAGATCATTGATTGACTACTTTCAATCATGGAAATAATATGTAGGTATTAAGTTTGGAGAATCTCTGATTTTTAAAAAGAGTTATATCTTATACCAAATTTTTTGTGCATTCAAATCCGTCATTTAATGCTACGTCTTCTTTAACTGTAGGTAATACAATCATTATTAGTACACAGGAAATGCCACGATAGAAGAGCAGTGGGACAAATGCAGGTATGTATATACACAAGCAGCAAAAGAAACGATAGGAATACAAAAAAGAAGTAATAAACCATGGCTGTCGAGAAGCACGTGGGAAATAATAAGAGAAAGAAAACTACTTAAATGGAAAATTCTAAGAAATAATCTAAGAGATAGGGAACAAATGAAGAGAAAATATAGAGAGAAAGATAAAGAAGTTAAAAAAAGTGCGAGAAACGACAAAAGGCAATATAACGAAGAACTGTTAATGGAAGCAGAAAGAGCAGCAAAAAACAATGACATGGGAACTCTATATAAAACGACGAAAAAACTAAGCTCGCGCGGAAAAATGAATGTTGAGCATGTAAAAGACAAAAACGGGAAAATATTGAAGAATGAAAAGAAATAGTTGAGAGATGGATCGAACATTTCAGAGAAGTATATGCCAACAGAATAATAGAACACGAAATGGAAAATGAATAAATAAAGGAAGAACTAAGCTTCACCGAATCGGAATTCACAAAAAAAAGAAGTAAGTAAAGCAATACAACAGCTGAAAGGAGTTAAATCCGCTGGAATAGATAACATTGCCACATAACTACTGAAATCAGATAGAGAAACATCGAAAGAAATCCTGTATGTACTAATAAACAAAATATGGCAGGAGGAGAGAATACCTGATGATTGGAAAAAGGTATAATTGTAAAGATACCCAAGAAGGGAGATCAAACGAATTGCAACAATTGGCGAGCAATAACACTACTATCTACAGTGAGTAAAGTCATGAGAAGGATGATACTAGAAAGAATGAAAGAAACTCTAGACCAGTTGTTAAGACCAAACCAAGCGGGCTTCAGAAGTAATAAAGCATGCGCAGATCATATTAACACATTAATGCCCGGTTGCACCAACAGATCTTAAGATTAAGTCGAGAATATCATAAGAATTAATATAATATAATTATAATATATTACAATAAGAATACCATAATATAATAATAGCTACAATTGATAATAAGGTAAGAATCTAAAATTATGGTGCAACGTAAGTGATACTTAAGGAGGCTCTATCTATAAGTAGAGCTTAGCTTAGCTGGAGCTTAAGATATGTTGGTGCAACCAGGCATAAGAAACATTGTGGAACAAACAATAGAATGGCAGAGCAAAATCTATATAAATTTCATTGACTTTAGACAAGCCTTTGACCGTATTAACAGAGAAAAATGTGGGAAATAATAAAGAGATATGGAATTCCATTAATACATAAGAATTATCAAAATGTTATATGAAAGTTACACCGCACAAATCATGCACAATGGGGAAACTCACAAAACCAATCAACATAGACAGTGAAGTCAGATAAGGGTGTATTTTATCTCCAACCATATTCTTGATCTTAATCGAACTGGGTTATGAAGAAAGCAACGAAAAATAAAACAGAAATTAGATGGAATGCTTTCAAGACAATGCTTTCAAAAAAGACAACATATTATGCAGAAAAACAGAAAAGGTGACAAAAGAAGCAACAAAAATAGGATTGGAGATTAACACAAGAAAAACCAAACTTATGAAGATAAATACGGAAAGAGAATTGGGGATATTCAGTAAAGGAGAAGAAGTAGAAAATTTACAGAAGATTTGCTATCTGCGAAGCATAATAATTGACGCTCTAGCTTTGAAATAAAAGAGGAAATTAATGGAAGGATAACTAAAGCACAAATTGCTTTCTATATGCTGAAGAAAACATGGGATTCTAATAAATTAACCGCCAAAACCAAAATCAGGATATTTAATACAAATTTAAAGAACATTTTGCTATATGCAGCAGAAACTTGGAAATTAGAGAAAAAGATTATACAAAAGGTTCAAACATTTGTAAATAGATGCTTTAGAGAATACTGCAAATATATTGTCCAAATCGGATAAGTAACAATGAACTTTGGAGAAAAACTAATGAACAGCCAATAGCCAAAACGATAAATAGACGCAAATGGAAGTTTATTGGACACACATTAAGAAAAAATGAAGATTATATAACCAAACAAGCCCTGGATTACCAACCAACTGGAAAAAGAAAACAAAAGAGACCAATTACATCCTGGAAAAGAAATATTACCAGAGAGTTAGAAGACAACGGGTTGACATGGAAGGAGATGAAAGCCCTGGCTAGAAACAGAGATGAATGGAGGGGGACTGTAGAGTTTATAGGCCCTATGTTCCAAATGGAATCAAGAGAAGTAAAGTAAGTGATACAATCATTATAGGTCGTAGTTAGTCATTATGCTTTCTGTAAATATTAAAAGCAGATCATAATATATAGCTTTGATATCTTACAATTTGCAATTTGCGCAATTCTTCCAGTTACATCTTCCACTTTTGTCCTGCTTCGCACGTTCTTTTTTCGTATTCGTTCATTTCGTATATGTTTTTCTGCTTATTTTACTTTAGCTTCTAAAAGAAGAAGAAAGTAAAAAGCAGGCTAGTAGCCTAGTATAGACATAGTACAGAGGACTATATTCAGTAGTAGCGAACAGTGCATAGTATACGCAGATGATGTGGCGATACCAGTGAGAACGAAAAAACATCTACAAAAAGATATGGGCTAACAATAAACTAAACAAAAACTCAAATGAGAATAGAGGAGTAAATGAGATAAGACATGACAAATAATAGCAAATATATTAAAATAAAAGTAGCAGAGGTTGTCCATAGTTTTGCAAAAGTGACAAAATTTTTATATTTAGGAGTGACTATAACGAGCACGGACAAAGAAAGAAGAGAGTTATATAAAAGATTATTGAATGGGAGCAGAGTGGTAGTGTAACCAAATTTAATACTGAAAGAAAAATGTGCCAATAACTGCGAGTATAAGAGACAAAACAGACCCACGATGATGTTTACTAGCGAAACGTAGATTATGTACCAGTAGCAAGAAAAATAAGAAGAGATTTGGAAAAGACAGTCTCATAAATTTTCGGAGAAATACAGACGGTAGAGAATACCTACTAAGTTAAGACGAACAAATAAAAAAATAATGAGAATTTAGAAAAACCAATAATGATGGCAAAAATATGACTACATATTATAATGATGACTTGGCTGGATGGATTGGTCACATTACACGAATGCCAGGAAACTGATATGTTAAAACAGTACTTACAGAGGGAGGAATAGGAAAAATAAGAGGATGTTCAAAGAAGAAATGATTGTAAGCAGTAAAGCAATATTTTAGGTACTCTCCAAAATTATTGAGAGACTCATAAAAACCCGACTTATGTCCTTTCTCATTGATAACAACATCTTATCCCAAAATCAGTTCGGCCTTTTCAATAATAAATGTACCAATGATGCCATGTTTTCTGTGCTTCATGAAGTTTACCAAGCACTAAACAATAATCTTAATACTGCCACTATTTTCTGTATCTATGCCAAAGCTTTTGATTGTGTAAATCACGACATTTTGATTAAAAACTAAATTTCTATGGAACTCGAAGTATTTCTTTGAATTGGTTCCAATCTTACTTGAATAATAGGAAACAACTAGTTAGAGCAAATGATAATAGTAATGACTCTAGTCTCAAAAACATTGTATGTGGAGTACCACAAGTTTCAGTATTGGGTCCTCTACTGTTCCTAATCTTTATAAATGACATCACTAATCTAAAAATCCACGGGAAAATTTTTCTTTTTGCTGATGATATCAGTATCACTTCATCACCCTCATCATTTGGCTCTACAACTCTATGTGAGTCTTGGCTGCGTTTACTATTTCCCTCCATTGTTGTAGGTCCTGAGCAGCTATTTCCCATTGCTGTACTCCCATTTTGCCTAGATCACTGGCTACTGCGCCCTTAAATCTCTTTCTTGGGTGACCAACTGACCTTTTTCCATCGGGCCTTCCCCAGAATGTGGTGTTCAGAAGTGTTTCGTCACTTGATCTTAGCACGTGACCCGCCCATCGTATTCTGTTTGCTTTAATGTAGCGTACTATGTTTTCATCTCCATATATTGTCTGGAGTTCATCATTGTGTCTTCTTCTCCATTCTCTTGTTGTCTCTTCTCTGCAAGGCCCATAGATAGTCCGCAGTATCTTTCTTTCTAGTACCAGTAAATTTGTCGTTTCCCGCTGATTCAGAGTCCATATTTCGCTTCCATACGTTATTGTGGGACGAATTATTGTCTTATCTACTCTTATTTTTGCTGGTCTTGAGAGTATTTTTGATTTAAGTAGGGTCCTTAATGAGTAATATGCCCTGTTTCCTGCAAATGATCCTGGCTGCCACGTCCTTTTCATATTTATTTTTAGGTGTTATGATCGCTCCCAGGTACTTAAATTCTTTGAAGACTTCGAAATTATATTCATTAATTAATATAATTTAATAATTGGACCTTAAGACCAACTTCCTTGGTTCCGTTCTCGAATAGGTTGAAAACTTCTTTTGCATCTCTGGTGGATTGTGCAATTGTGCCACGTCATCCGCAAAGGCTAATAGTATCACTAATATTATCACCAGTATCACTTAGAGCAACTCAACTATTGCATCTCTTCATGCAATAACTTCTGATTTGCTTACGATAAAAACCTGTTCTGACTCTAATTTACTCTCTTTTAACGTGGATAAGACAGTAGCATTATCCTATAAAAGCGCTCTTCAACCCCTGCTTATTAATAACAGCCAGATCTCTACCGTTGATTCTGTAAAATTTCTTGGAATTTTTTAGACAGCAACCTCAAATGGTCCCTTCATATCGACTTGTTAAGTAAAAAACTCATCTCATCCTGCTATGCTATACGATCTGTTTCGAAAGAACTCAATTTAGCATCTTCTAAACTAACATATTTTTCCTTGTTCGAGTCTCATCTTCGATATGGTCTTCCTTTTTGGGGTTCTAGTACAGCTGCCCAATTAGATGTTATTTTTAAATTACAAAAAAGAGCAATAAGGTATCTGTTTGGCCTCAGAAGAACAACACATTGCAGGGAAGTTACTTCAAAGATAACGGAATTTTAACCCTTTCATATTTATATGTTTTAGAAACTGTTTGCTTAATTCGTAAACGCATGCATGTCTTTCCAGTAAGGCCTCATTATGACTACTCCACCAGAAATTCAATTTTTGATGTCTATTTACCGATCCCGTCCTCTCAGTTAGTAAAGAAATCTATATTATATTCCGCAAAAAAATTATACAACCATCTCCCTTTACAACTCAAATCTTTCCCCAAGTTCCGTAAAATAACAAAAGCTCATCTATCTGAAAGACCATATTTATTATTCACTAGAAAAATTTCTTAATGACTAACTAAGAAATTACAGAAATGTACAAGTAACCAAACTTATCTATATTTGGGTGTCACATGCAGTAGCTTAAACTTATTAGTTCCTATGTCTTTATTTTACTTTGTTGTATGTTCACTTTGCAATTTCTATTAATTTTTGCAATATATGGGTTTTGTTTTATTTTCTTTACTTTATTAACTTGTATTTTTTATATTGACAATTTAGCAAATTTCAGAAAATTTTATTTGTTATTGTTGTTGTTATTATTTATTTATTTTTTTCTGACTTTATGTTAAGCTTTGTCCATAAAATTTGTATAATTTTCAGTGACAATAAAGCATATTTCTATTCTATTCTAGCAACTAGTATTCTTTCACCCTGCTTATATTTTTTATCCTATGTAACAAGAAAACTATACACGAATCCTTAATGAAATTTTTGCGTAAGTCTTCTTTATGTCAAAAACAACCTGACTTGGAAGTGCTTTCAGCAACAAAGTGCATAATTTTGCTCGGCCCCCAGCCTATAAACATGTTTCCTTCTTTTTATAGCGATGGTCCAATCGACTGGATAGGGGAATTATCCTGATTCATTTGACGATGTTATTATATCTTTATTCAATCCCTGTTTCTGGAACATTGATTTTCCAACGTCATAAAAAATGAAAATGTAGATTGGCAAAAGGAAAGTGAAGGTACAAAATCAAAATATTTCTTTAGGGTTCGCATCGATACAGGAATTTTGAGAAAGGATAATTTGAATATCTTGGCCGTGACCCTATTTGGTAATACACTAAAAAAACCTGTTACTTCTTCAATCTCGGATAACGAGATGTAATATTCTTTAAAGCTTGTATATTATTAATCAAATTATATGTATATAAGCCTATTAGGCTTTAGGGACCTCACATAGAATTATTAACAGTATTTAGCAGCTTATTAGCTTTATAGAAATCTTAGTACCTCATATAACTGTGATAAATATTTAACAAACTTACGTCTAAACTGAGTATATTTAACTATCAACTATTGTTATGGTCATACCAAAATTAAACCGTCTAAGGTTAAAAACATGCCGAAGATACATGGATGAGCGCGGTGTAGGTCGCGATCGCGGTCGAGATTTACATCGATGACGGGCAGCATATACCGAAGATATTTTCCGTATCCTGTTTTGGCATCGACATCGCTGTAAACTGCTATGCAAGGTCGCGAGGGTGGACGGGTGAACGGGTGAATGGGTGCGATCTTATCAGAAAATGAAGGTTTGTTTTGATATCGATGTAGCGACCGCGATCACGACCTACACCTCGCTCATCCATGTATCTTCGACATGTTTTTACCCTTAGACGAACAAGTGTAACGGTGCGAAAATCGCTGACGTTTTCGAATCATTATCATTTTGGCTTCACCCTGTATGCTAAATCCGTTTCACAAATTGTGTTGTGTTGTTGCGTGGAATTGGTTAGTTCTTTCGTTCTCACGATATTGGATCAGTCATAGGTTTTAGAAGTGTCATGTTTTGTTAGCCCTTATTCTCTCGTGAAATGATTTGTCGGTTTTTTATCAAAAGAAACGCGGTTTATATTTCAAGCGAAAATCGTTCAGGCCGCCAGGATGTCGCTAGTTTGTTTATACAAATGGCGATAAAGGTCCAGAGTTTGATCAACAAGTATCTTTTTTGCTGACTCGTCTGAGAAGGGGCCTCGATTATAAAGACAGCTAAATCAGTGCTTTTCATGGGAAAAGTGAATTGTAGTATCTGCTGGGATTCATTTTGTTTATTCTCTTGGTGACTGGATGAAATGTTTTTGGTCTACGCCAGCGGGTTTAACCTAGAGCTTATTTTGCATTTTCTATTGGTCAAGATTTTGATTAAGTGAGGGCCTTAAGTCTGTAATTGGTTGTTGAGGATTATTGATGGGGAAATCGAATGATTTTGGAAGGGGCGTTTGGTTTCTTAAAATTGAGTTTGAGAGGTCGAGGAATTCAGTCAAGTTAGACCCGCCAATCCGTCAAGTTTGAGCCGTCAAGAAGTCAAGTTGAGTTAGCCTCTGCGGTAGCCGCGAAAAGCGGTTACCGAAGAATTTTAATTAGTGAAGTTTTTATTCAGTTTTAGTCAAATTTGGTTACAAGTTTAGAAGGCAGAAGTTATTGTGTTATAGTGTTCCATTATGGTCTAAGCAAGTCACAAAGATTTGGCTTAGTAAAGACATAGATAATGTAAGTCACGCCATAGTTG
The DNA here is from genome assembly GCF_917563875.1 of Diabrotica virgifera virgifera. Classification (NCBI taxonomy): domain Eukaryota; kingdom Metazoa; phylum Arthropoda; class Insecta; order Coleoptera; family Chrysomelidae; genus Diabrotica; species Diabrotica virgifera. The sequence continues at coordinate 233,502,391 of NC_065449.1, forward strand.
CATTCATTTAAAAGTATTTTATATATTTTGTATTGACTATGTTTTTGTTAATTTTTGATTTGAACTATATTTTCTGTAATGTTTCTATTTTTGTATATGTTTGGTTCCCGTAAGGAAACCAGTGGCGGCCAATATTTTATTTCTTTTTTATTTGATATTCTTATTTGATTTTTCTATTTTTTTTTCTTCTATTTTTAAGCTAATAAGAGAATATTAATAACACCCCGTTAAGAATCACCCCCATATATCTTCCGTACTGGGCAACCGAGGACTTGTTCTTCAAATAGTGTAACATTTTAACATCCCCTTATATGACATATCAACATCTTGTCAAATTCTATTTTCCATTATTCCTACAGGGTGAATTTCGTCGTTACACAAGTACTATATCTTTCTTTCCCGACAGGCAAGTCTCGATGTGTTTTTGATGAAATTATTATTATTGGTTAATATTGATTAATCTGCTTTTAACCCGGCATTGGTCGCTAGGCGGGTTAGTACGCGAGTGGTCGCGCGTCAGATTTTCTCTCACCTATCCCACTTTTACCTTTCTTTACAAAATAAAATTTTTAAAACATATTTTAACTTTTTTTATTAACTAATAATAAGAATATAATAATATAACATAATATAGTGTTATGATCTGCTTCTTATTAATTTTATATTAATTATTATTTATTTGATTAATTATTTAATTGTCGCAAATCATACATAAAAATTGAATAAAAAATCTCAGGGTGCCTTTTTTATATTATAAAAAAAATCCAAATTATCTCACGTTATACTTATCTTCTCTCGTGGGTTCAGTATCTCTGAGTTGATCCTAATCGGGATAAAATAGGCAAAAGAAATAAAGCAAAATATTAAAATAAAAATACAGAATTGTCTTTTATTTATCAAAGTCAATACTCTGAAATCTATCGAATCTAAAAACCTGTGGACACAGATGTCCGAATGAAATTTTACCAATTAAATTTATTATAGTTAACAAAAAACAATTTATCGGTTTGTTCCCGATGGCTTTGGTAAAACAAACTAAACAAAACAAATTTATGTCTTCGCAAGATTACCTATATTTACTATTTATATTTTGAAATATTGGAATTTTTTAATTCATATGCTTTTTACTCAAAAATTTAGTTCCCGAACATAAAAATCTCTTTCACATAAATTGACTGACCTTTTGCTTCACTCACTCGGATGTCTTCTCGTGACCCCAAACAGCTCTCCCTCGTTGACTATGTTAAAGGCTACTCATCAAAGCCTCTCTCCGTTGTCCAGCTTCAAAACTATCAGCATACCAGGACCAATTCTCCAACAAGCCGGGTCTCTTTTGACACGTACTGGATTCAAACAAAACTCCAAAAATTCTCTGCTCTCCTTCTCACAATAATACAGAATCAAAGAGGTATTTCGTCTCAATTTCATCTGTCTCTCGTTCCACTTTTCAACACTATTCTCCACTATCAAACAGCCACTGGTATCTGCTAACTATCTATCCACTTAACACGTCGAACCGCTCCTTAGCGATGCCAAAAACATAATGACTTCTTTTTCAAACTCCTCAATCATTCTAACTACTTTTCCCCTTCCACATTGCCAAACATCAGAAAACCTCGACTTTTCCATTCGACAAACAAAACAGTCATTTTCAAAATTATTCCGACAATCCTAATTACTTTCGGAGAAACTCTCCAACATTTACTCGTGTTGAAATAAAGATATTAAAATTCCAACTTTCTTTTCAATTATCAATTTCGAGAAATTTATAATTACCTATACCCTAAACAATCTTTTTCCATTTTAAATCTAAATACATCGTTATTTTCACTTTAATTATTCACAAAAGTCTTTAATGGTTCATCGGAAAGCTCATTAAAAGAGAAATCTACTTACATCCAAACTACATTCTAAGAAATATCTACAGCTCAATATACAGGGTGTATCAAATTTATATGCCCGCGTTATTTAAAAAAAATTTAATTTAATTTTCATTTTGCTTTTGATTGATAAATTGAAAACACAATAATAGATATTAATAATATTATTATAATCATATTATGATAAGTATAGTTCAGGTTGTGATGAGTTCGGGAATGTTATTTTGCCAATTCTTGCAATAGAATTCCGAATGCTTAAAGTTAAGTTTGGAATTATCGAACGATTTACAAGATGAGGTTTAAGCAACGATAAAGCCAATTTCTTTAAAAAGACACGACGTTCTTATGTTTTATTATGATTATTTTTATATAAAATGTGACTGTTGATGCCGCCAATATTTAATATGTATTGAAAAATATTTGGTAAGTTGTCATCTAAAACTAACCCGTGAAATAGCATATAGGGTTTTCGTTTCATCGACCATATCCACGGCGCCTTTTGTTACAATATAAAAGGATATTATTTCAGGTTTTAAGTGCCAAAATAAAATTAAATTTTATGCACAATTGGTGGCGTCGGTGGTCGCGCGATGAGAGAATCTCTCACACACCGAGAGAAAAAAATTCTTGACATAAAGAAACTTTATTAATATTTAAGAAAGATCGACTTGGCATATTGCCTAAGAAATATATCTTCGTATGTAAGATATAATTTTCTAAAATATTTCAAATAAATTCTACTATAGCCAAAGAAATATATCTTAAACATGATTGAACTATCACTTTCTGGCAAACTTCAAACCCATTTATCAGAAGGAAATTACACTTGAGGTTAATTAATTTTATTAGTCATAAAAATATATTTTCTACACATTACAAAACTATTCTTTCTGAGCAATAATATTTCTTAGTAAGGAAATATTATTATTTTACTATTAATAATTAATTGATTGGTTGACTTACCTGTTAAGGAAGGACAATCATAATTGTCCTATCTTACATTTCGAACATTTGTACTAATTGTAGTGGCATTTTCTGGCCGCTGATCACAGTTTAAAGAAGAAGAATAAGAAAAAAGAAGATATTAGGCTTCTTGACACGTGACGTGGGCACATCACTGTTTTTTTTTCTGTGCGCGGCTGATCACACGCGTGTTCGAAATAATTTTATAAAAATTGTTAAAAAGCGTTTAAAATGCCAAAAAAGGTCATCAAAGAGTGATTGTTTATCCCGAAAGCGGCGGAAATATGAAGAGTTGCAACAGAAATTGCTAAAGTTGAGAGAGAAAATGGATGAAAAGGACTCAGGTATTTATATGATATTTTTCTTTGATTTTCTTATGGTAGTTAAATTAAATTTAGCGTGAATAAATAGCTATATTTATTAATTATTTACAAAGTGACAATTTTAATCAACTTCAAACATGGAGACTTTTATTTTGTTGTTATCAATATATTTTTCTGTTGCCATAGTACCTGTTTTTTCTCCATCTTCCTGTTCGAATAAAAAACAGGCACTATGTTGCCGGACTGCATTGGTTTTCCTATTAATGTTTATTTCGTAGAAAATGGGTTAACATAAATGACATACAAAAACGTCACATTTTGCAAAGAAAAATTATATTGTTTGTCTCAATAAGGGTGCCTTGAGGTAGTCCAAAGTAATACAGACTAAATAATTAAGGATATAACAATAAATCAGAGGGTACTTTTAAGTTGCCCAGAAAATCTTTATGATTATGTGACCTGCTTCTATTTCTCAGAGGCACTTTATATTAGCCCAGAAGTATAGAATGGAATATATTTTTATTTAACTAATTTTACATATTTTACTTCGAATTTACATCACAAGAATAGCAAGTTACTTACACAAAATTTGTGTTTGGCTTGTCTTCAAACAATAATACTAGAGGAGCGGGTATGTTTTAATAGCCCAGAAAATCTTTATGATTTATTTGAGATGCTCCTATTTCTTAGGCTCTATTTTTTAGTAGCCCAGAAATTTAAAATACAATACATAATATTTATTTAAATATTTTTTTGTACATTTTACCTTGATTTCACTTTTCAAGCGTAGCAAGTTTACTTACACTAAATTTTTGTTTGGTTTTGTCAAAATATTAAAAATAATATTACAGAAACCATTGTGGAGGTGCATAGCCCGTCAGTTTCACTAAATAATACAGACAATGAGATCCAATGCAATTTGAGCATAATTGAGGATTTTGGTTTTACAACCAGCAGTACTTATTGAGGAGTCGCAACAACAAACAGAAGATTTTTTCATTGGAGAGGTACTTACACAGAAAGAATCTATTTCTCTAAATATGATTAACTTAATTGGGGAAGACCCATTAAAAACTAACCTTAATGCTTCTGAAATGTTACCAGATGTAGCAAAAAGGCTAAACTATTCTCTTTCCAAAGACTTAGACAAAAGTATTGTGGGTAAACTTACAGAAAAATTCTTACCTGCTACAAACTGCGAAAGACTTTGCCCACCTCAGTTGAATTCTGAGGTTTTATCGGCCATAAAAGATAAAAATAAAATTAGGGAAGATAAATACTTGCAAACTATGCAAACAATTTTAGCTGCAAGTATTATATCCCTTTATAAAGAGGTCGAATTATGATTAAACAAAAAAAAAGGAATATCGAAACAATTGCCAATTCCATAAACTTCAATATAGAAGTGTTTTATAAGATGTCCTTGCACAGAAGATTTTTGCTCAGTTCTTCTTTAAATTTAAAATTTAAAAAATTATTACACGAGCAACCTATAGACAAATATTTATTTGGGGAGAATTTGATTGAAATATTGAAAGAAAGCAAAGATGCAAGATCGGCAGCTTTTCAAGTCAGCTCTATAATGAAGCCACAAAAAGCCACTTTTTTTTCCGAAGACTGCGCCACAACGCCAAGATGTTTTTACCACTCAGCATACAACAAGAGTTCTTCCAGAATCTAACAACTTCAATCAGCAGAGTTTAAACTTCAATCCAGCCTCAAACAGACCAAGATTTCGACAAAGCCACTACCCAAATCATCCTCAACCAACATCGAGATACAAACAGTCGAGGAGACAACAGCACCAAAACCCAACCAGAAAAACCAGGAGGTCATACTAAAGGTAAATAAAAAATCAGCAGGAAATGTGGCTAATTATTTTAAAAACCGGAAAAAGATTACTTCAGACATCAAAGTTTTAAGTTGGGTCCAAGGTTTTAATATTTTATTTAAAACAACACCGTCTCAAAAGAGAGCACCAAAAGTTTTTCATAGACCCAAATGAGTCGTATGATTTAGCTATAAAGCAATTACTTGATAAGGGAGCTATTTCTCCTTCTTCACATACAAGAGAGCAATTCCTTTCTTCATATTTTCTAGTGCCCAAAAAGCACGAAAGTCATAGATTTGTTTTAAATTTAAAACAGTTAAATTTCTTTATAGAAGCCCCACATTTTAAGTTGGAAGACTATAGGTCAGTTCTCAAGCTCATTTTCAAGGGTTGTTTTATGGCAAAAGTAGATTTACAAGATGCCTATTTTGCTATTCCTCTTCATGAAAATTTAAAAAAATATATTTAAAATTTGAGTACAAAAATATTCAATATCATTTTAACTGCTTACCATTTGGTTTGAATATCTCGCCTTTTATATTTACGAAAACCTTAAAACGAGCCTTAAACAATCTAAAAACAAGAGGCTTTACTTCTGTCATTTTTTTTAGATGACACTTTACTGATTTCAAAATCATATTTGAAATTTAAAGAAAATATTGTTGAAACTTGTTCAATGTTTTCCCGCCTGGGATTTACTATAAATAAAGAAAAAGTATACTTTCACCCACACAAATTATAACTTTTCTTGGTTTTACGTTTGATTCTAATAAAATGATATATTTTGCTCCTGCTGACAAAAAAGAAAAAATAATTAATAGTATTCAGACCATCAAAAATAAAAGTACATGTATGATAAGATCATTTGCAGCTTTAATCGGTCAGTTGGTAGCAGTTTGTCCTTCAGTTAAATATGGAACATTATACTTAAAAAATTTAGAAAAAGAAAAGTGGCTTGCTCTTTCTAAAACTAATAGTTTTAACACAAAAATGACCATACCTAAATACTTGTAAAACGATTTCAATTGGTGGTTAGGTACATAACATACCAATTAGTGAACAAAATATAAAAGAATCTAATTATGTACTTGAAATATTTTGTGATGCATCTATTTTACCATGGGGAGCATGCGGTAATGATAATAAAACTCATGGTTTTTGGAGTTATGAACAACGAGAACTACATATAAATGTTCTTGAGTTATTGGCAGCATATTATAATGACTTGAAATCCTTTTCCAAGGAATATAGGAATTGTAATATTTTGCTAAGAATAGATAACACAACAGCTGTATCTTGTATTAACAAGATGGGGAGTGTGCAATACTCTAATCTTAACAACATTTGCAGAGAAATTTGGCAATACTGTGAAAATAGAAATTTAAAATACTTGCATCTTATATCAGTACAAAAGAAAATATTATTGCTGATTCAGAGTCAAGATCTTTGAAAATAGGAACAGAGTATTCTTTAAGTGATAATTGTGTTAATATAATTTTTAAGCAGCTTCATATTCCAGAAATCGATTTGTTTGCCACATATCTTAACAAAAAATGTGCAAGGTATGTATCTTGGAAACCTGACCCCGAATCGGAGAAAGTTGATGCCTTCACTATAGATTGGCATGGATTAAAATTTTATGCTTTTCCACTCCACATTTTGCTATTATTCCAAGAGTTTTAGAAAAAATCATATGTGACAAAGCAGTAGGAATTGTGGTAGTAGCAGAATGGGCAAATCAGATTTGGTAACCAACCTTTAATAAACTGATATCAGGCAAAAAGATAATTTTAGGACCTGATAAAAATTTAATTTTGAACCCTTTTGGGCTTTCATATCCGGGACACCAACATCTTACCCTGACTATCGCATGTTTGTCAGGCAAGATTTTTTAAGAAAAGGTATTCCTGAGCATTCCATCGCAATTTTGATTGCATCTATTACAACAAAAAAAACTAAATTTACATGATACAGTTTTCAAGAGAAGGTGGAGGTATAGTATAGAAAAAATATGGACCCTTTTGCTTATGAATTATCAAAAATTATTAATTTTATTAAATATATCGTAGATCAGGATTATACATATAGCTCTACAAACATTCATAGAGCTGCATTGGCATTCATAATAGATATACCAGAAAATCATAAAAACATGTTTAAAAAATTTTACAAAATATATATAATCTCAAACCTTCATTGCCCAAATATCAATTTACTTGGGACCCTCAACCAGTATTATTTTATTTAGAAACATTATTTCCTCCCACAGGTCTTTCCTTGAAAGAACTTACTTGCAAACTTGTAATGTTGATTGCTCTGACTACAGCTCACAGGTTGCAATCCCTATCTCTAATAAAAATTCAAAATATTTTCATGGATCAAGATAAAATTGCGATTTTGATACCAGATAGGATAAAGACTTCTTCGAAAAATAAAAATCAACCTATTTTAAGATTTCTCTATTTTAAAGAAAAACCACAGTTGTGTGTAGCATCGACTTTATGTCACTATTTAGAGATTTCTAAAAATATTCATCTTCAATCAGAGGACAAGTTGTTCATAACAATAAAAAAACCATATAAAGCAGCATCTACGCAGACTTTGAGTAGATGGCTAAAAGATGTTTTAAAATTATGTAACATACACACCAATATTTTTAAAGGGTATAGTGTTAAACAAGCATCTACGTCAGCAGGAGCTAGGGCTAGATTAAATAAGTATAGAAACTATTAGAGAGACGGCGGGATGGACAGAAAATTCTCAAGTATTTAATATTTTTCATAATAAACTTCTAGCAAAAGATTACGGACTCTTTACAAAAACTATATTTTCTGTTTAGTCCATATTATATGCTTCTGCGTTTGTTTATTGTTTGTTATACATTGATAATTATATGTTTATATTATTATTATTACATAAGAACAGTAATTTTCTTATTATTTAAAAACATTACTCTTAATTGTTCTAATATTTCTTTTTTTTTTTGTAAAGTTCCTAATAAAAAAAAAATGTAAAGTATCGATTTTTGGATTGCAATGTAGTTTTGTTTAATTATCGCACAATATTGCTTAATCTTTCAACAGCCTACAATTAGTACAAATGTTCGAAATGTAATGTGAAGGACAATTAATTGATTGGTTGACTTACCTGTTAAGGAAGGACAATCATAATTGTCCTATCTTACATTTCGAACATTTGTACGCTCCCTCCCTTTGATTCTTTCGAACCTACCCGTTTTTGTGCGATCAAAATAAAAAAAAAACAGTGATGTGCCCACGTCACGTGTCAAGAAGCCTAATATCTTCTTTTTTCTTATTCTTCTTCTTTAAACTGTGATCAGCGGCCAGAAAATGCCACTACAATTAGTAAAAATGTTCGAAATGTAATGTGAAGGACAATTAATGTATTTAATGTTAAGAAATATATTTCGCAGAGATAAACGTATATTTAGAGTTAAGTTAATATTTCTTGAAAATAAAGTGATATTACATACGGCGAAATAAATCATTGTGTTAAGGTAAAATCATTATTTATTAATAAAACAAGATATAAAACGTTATTATTACACACAAATATTTTCTCCACTCTTAAACCACTAGCTTCTACACAACAATAAAAGGATGGAGAGGCAAATTCAACTTCCTCAAATTTCCCTTCATTTGTTAATAGCACTTTGTATATCAGCAATTCACTAAAACAAAATCGTTATGAAGAAAGAGTAAACTTATTTTAATAAAATTTTTTTTTAAAGATATACACATTTATTTTGACAAATTTAGGAAATATAAAAAAAAAACAAAAACACGGCCCCACATAAGAACTATTAATACTAATAATAATCAACCATATTTAGTTCAAATACGGCATTATTTAACCTACACATTTTTGTTTATTTTTTTGTTTTTGTTAATGGAATATTAATTATATATTTATCTGTATAATATTAAGTCACACAATAAACATTGTTTAGCTAAAACAAGAGGGAAAATTCAACCAATGTAAAACATTGAAGCAGACATAATAATATGTAATTTTCTTTATTTTTATAATCTAAAAGAGACAGCATACCTAATCATTAAGAAATTTTATTACGGGAAAGTATTATTAGTTTACATCTAAGTCATTTAATACATATTAACTAATTCACGCTTTTCGGCAATAACATTTCTTAACCATAAACATATATTTCTTTTAGACTAACTGATTTCTTTATCTCCAATAAATTAACAGAAAACATCCTCAGCGTTGCATTCGCCATGTTTGATATAGCGTTGTATTGTATATTTTTATAGAAGACGATATATTCAAGAAACCTATTATAGTTGATACATAAGTATACACATTTTTAAAAAGGTACTTACATGTATGAAGTTCTACCATTTCTGGAAGGCCCCGCAGTTGGTTAATAACTCCTTTCTTAATATTGTTCTGAAGCTATATATTATACCATTCTGTCCCAGCTTTAAATTGTGGCATATTTCCCAGTTAGAATAATAAGCTCCGTTATTTCACAGTCGTCCATCATTATACCTAAAAAGCATATAAAGATACTATTATGTTTCTTTTCTAACCATTCTGATACGCAACAATATTATTATTACATCTTAAATTACTCAATTTACTTTTATTTAATACCTATATATGTACGTACCTTCAAAATATCCGTTAATTTTTAAAGAACATCAATAAATCTAAAATCCATCTATATGAACATGAACATGAACATATCACGCCAACTTGACAAACACTGACGACTAAATCATAAATAGTTAATCTGCGCAATTCTTTTGTGGAAGAAAATCTCTTTGCAAGTAACATTCCGGCATTAATGACAAAGTTTTTATTTTATAACCACAGTTACTACAGAGGGTATTTCTGAAGAATTATTTCTTGTGGTTTAAAATATTTATTTGATTGCAAGAAAATTTCTTGTTCACAAATATAAATATGGTTTAACTTAACATTATATTTCTTATACTGCAAAATATTTGTAGTTTTCAATTTAAGAAATAAAAACTTAGGATAAGAAAATTAAATGTAACCATTAATGCATTTTTTAGTATTGAAGAAACTATCTATAAGAAATTATTGAGTTGTGTTTAAAAAACTCGTTTCTTTATATGTGAACCGGTATGTTTAAGTTGATAGGATATGTTAACTTTTAAGAAATATTGTTCAAAAAAATCGGTGTTTTAGGAGAAAAGAAATTGTTCTCTCGGTGCATGAAGCGTATTGACTCAGCAACCTAGTGATACTAAGTCAACTGAGTCACTAGCTGAGAGGACGAGTCTATTAGTTAGATTGTCGAGAAAGGATAGTTAGGAGACTAGAAGGAACCACAGCGTGTATAATTTCCCAGAAAAAAAAAATTGTGCGCATATTTCTGAAACCGTGGAAGAAAATCTCACGAAAAGAATATAGCGACCACTGCCGGGTTAAGATTAGTATTTGAGCATTGTTATTTGATCACAATTTTCGTTAACAAATATTATAAATACTCATCTTATCTCAAACTTCAATATGTCTAACTTCATTTTGTTTTCATATTTTGACGAGAACTTCGTGTAATTTTAATAGGTTTTGTACGATATCCAGTTAACAAAAAATTTTAGGCGATGAAAGATATTAGATTCACGTTAGAATGTTAGATTCACGTGAGTATAACCTATAACTTTTTAAAATCGTAATCAAATTTTAAATACTTTGCATTATCTTATCAGGTTATACACATTTTAGGTGAACACTGATGATGATCGGTCATCCGATCGAAAACTAGTTTTGTTCTGTGATGTAGCCCTTTATAGGGATTTTAACAAATATACCTTTTATAAAGGATTTTATCGTTTTTTTTTTCATTGATTATAGTTCGCAATTAGTTGTCTTGTAACACATTCAATTCTCATTTGGTTCACATACAGATTTGCTCCAGTTATGTTTTGCTTGCTGATGATCATTAGTTTGGTTTTGCTGGTGTTTATATCTAGTCCATAAGTTCAACTTCGTTATTTTGTTCATTAAAATTTATTTTATTTTGTTCATTTAAAATTTACATTGTTACAGTTCTAAATGAGTGAGTGAGGGAAGAAAATGCCAAAATATAGTGGTAAAATCAGTAAACTGTCATATTAATAATATAAATACAGTCTACATTTTTGTCCCTAAATTGTTAGTGATTTAGAAAGTTCACTGAACCCACAGCAGGAAATATGTATATAGATTTTGGTTATGGATTTTGGATTTTGGAAATTCATAAAACTTGTAGATACCTGACCGGCGCCGGCGGCTTGATTATAATTATTCATTTCGGGGTCGCTATTGAATTTCGACACCGTCATGATGGTCTCAATTTATAGCGATTCTTATTCACTTCGATACTAGTTACAACTGGGGATATTAACGTTATCATTTTGACACTCCTCAGAATTTGGGTTGGCGCTCCGGATTATTGGATTTATTGGCTACACAACCACCGCAACGTTTGTTGATAGTCTTGGCAAATTATCGAAAAAATGTCATTTTTGGGAAAAGTCATTTACCAGCTATTTTATTGCTAAAATCGAATCTTAAGATTGCATATATTAGTAATATTGGGTATGGCCAAGTCCACAGAAAGTGTGTTATTTTATTTATAACGAAATTAGCACTCCTAAATCTCCTATTCTTTTTTCAGTTAGTGCTCTGTAACTCCTAAGATTTTTTCTTTTAAGCCAAAAACACTCAAATAAAAATTCACCGTAATTTATTTCTGCACAAAGTTATTTTCTTTCCGATTTCCTTCCACAAAAATTTTACTAGGAAAATCCGAGTCTTCCCAAAAAAATCTGCAATTTTCAATTAAAATTTTAGTGAAGTAATTATTTATCAATAAATAAATAAATTGATGACATGAAAGATTTTTTATGATAGATTATACAGAGAGGGGCTAAATTATGAAATAAATTCATTTTATCTCAAATGGACGATTTTGGAGCAAAATCCCGAAACATGTGGATTTTTATTTTTAAATTAAAATTTTTTGGCATACATTTCATACTAGTGACGTCATCCATCTGAGCGTGATGACGTAATCGATAATTTTTTTAATGGGAATAGGGGTCGTGTGGTAGGTCATTTGAAAGTGTCTTTAATTCTCGGTTTAGTGATATAAACAATAATATCATTATTTATACAGAATGGCCAAAAAATAATTTTTGTTCAAATACATTGTACTGCTGTCAGAAAATAGAAAAAAAAGGTGTATTTCACAAATCAACAGTTCTTTTCGCTTATATTAAATCACAAACAGCCTCCCTCCTACCTATTGGCAGTTTGAACATTTAATTTAAGCTAAAAGCAATGTTTATTTGCCAAATGAACATTTTTTTCTATTTTCTGAGAGCAATAGAATGTGTTTTGAGTTAAATAAAATACATACATTCTGTTTTTTGCTTCAATTAATTTAATTCAAATTTTTTTTTTGGCCACCCTGTATAAATAATGATATTAATCTTTATAATAGTGAATAGAGAATTGAACGCCTTTTTAAATGAGCTACGATACGACCCCTATTCCTTTTTAAAAAAATAATCGATTACGTCATCAAACTCGGATGGATGACGTCACTAGTTTGAAATATATGCCAAAAAAATTTAATTTAAAAATAAAATATACCTGTTTCGAGATTTTTATCTAAAATCGTCCATTTTAGAGAAAATGAATTTATTCCATAATTTAGCCCCTCTCTGTATATCAGGAGATCGACGACGATCTAATCAATAGTTTAGCAATAACTAAAATGTTAATTAAAAAATTTCGGTCGAAATAATAACTAGAAAGATTAGGATACACCAGAATAACTATGATTTTCGTATAAAGAAGCACTAGGTATACCTGTTCAACGTACTTTACATTACAGAATTGAAATTGGACTATTTGAGCGGTCTCAGGAATGTGATAAAGAAACATTTTTTTGGCTGATAAACAAATAGAACCCCTCAGAAAATATTAGATTAAATTAAATTAAGTTATCGCTATTGAAAAGGGCACGGCTTATGTGCCCTTTCCGAAGAAAAAAATTGAATTGCGAGGAGTGGTTACAGTTATAACCGGTCCAATTTGCCCGGCAATTGCGACAGAGTTATAAACAACAGGATTTCAATCTTTGAACCATTAACTTTTTATTCCGGTCCTCTTTGTACATACAAATTTTCATATCTTAAAAAAATTTATAACAAAAAAGATTTATGTCACCAACTTATTTAATTATTAATAAATAATTACTTCCCTAAAATTTTAGTTGAAAATTAAAGATTTTGTTTGGAAAACCGGATTTTTCCGAGGAAAATTTCCGCCGAAGAAAGTCGGAACAAAATATCTATATGCAGAATTAAATTACAGTAAATTTTTGTGTGAGTATTTTTGCTTTAACCTTAAAATCTTCTGAGTTACAGAGCAATAGTTGGAAAAAAGATTTCGGAGCGCTAATTTGTTTATAAACCAAACGGACTTTCTGCGGACTTATTACTAACATATGAAATATTAAGATTTGATTCATACGATTCATATGGGTACATAATTTTCCTTGTTTTATACTCATTTTTCCAGATTATTATCTTACATCTTTCATTGAGTTGATCATTCACATTGTGGAAATTCTCAATTATTATATTTAATATCATTCCAATTTAATACTATTCTATCTAATTCCTCCAAAACCAGCAAATTTCCATAAAAGCCAGCCATATTAATACCTTTTGCTTTAGTTTTCCTTGCAATAAACAAACAAAACACATCTCCTAAACTAAACCTAACCTCGCTTTCGGTCATTTATTCATGTCCGTGTCACAATAATTTCGACTCTAAATTATAATCCACCACTTTTTTGGAGTCGCTATTAATTTCGATAGTCGCTATTTTATAACGTCATTTGGTTAGTTCAACTAAAATCCACAAGGCTCGCACAGTCGCATTTCAACGTCACCATATTGATTGCGACTTGTTTTCAGTGGAAATTTGAATTAGAATCAGGGCCCGGGTCAAATTCACGGGACTACTTTATTTCTCCGTAATATGTATGTTGTTACACTCTGACTTCTGCTCCGGCTCCGACATCACCTGCTTCTTTTAATTTGTGATTTGGTCGATGCTGTGGTTTGTTTCTTTTTGAAATTAACCCCAGTTAGTATACTTCACATATTTTAAAAACATGTATTTTTAACTCTTAGCCCCTGTTTAATCCATTGGCTGCCGTAATGTTAAAAAGTGGGTCCCTACGGGCTACGAATCTCCCGTTTCTATGCTTTTGAGACAACTACGATGTTTCACGCGCCTGTTGTCAACAACAACATGCGACACAACATTTGTGTCTTACGGCAGCCAACGTTTTAACTACACAAGTATTATTCATGGTATATCACAAGTATTATTAAGGTTGATTTTGAAGAACGTTTTTGCGTTTTACCCATTTGGAGTAATATTTATTACTGCCAAATCACAATATTTCATTTATTTAAATAATCCAAAACAAAATTCATATTCCAATTTGGCTTCGGTAAATCACATAATAAATGGAGTGAGAGAATGAGAATGCGTGACCCATCTGCGGTTCTTAGTATTTTGTCAAGTTTTAGTTCTTTATAGACTATTAGTTTTGGTCACGAAATATGGAAACCTAATTTATAACTCAATTGCTCCGAAAAGGTTACGCGCACACCTTTTAGCTAATTGTTTTATATATAAATTTCGTTTGGGTAGATTAAGGGAAGAAAAAAATCTACAAATCGATTTTACATGAGACATTAACATTAGGTAGATGGAAAGAATATGTGGAAGAGATGTTTCAAGACCAAGAGTATAGAATTTATTGTCATGAAAAATTTAACAATTTTATAGACAAAGCTTAAAGAATCATAAATAAAAACAATAAAAAATACAATTTACTAAAACTATATAAATCGTCAATATAAATAAAATATAATATAGTGGAAAATAACCCCCTCTGTGGCTCAGTGGTAAGAGCTCCTACCTTTGGATCGAAAGATCCGCATGGTCGTGAGTTCGAATCTCACCAGGGTCAGAAATTTTTCGTTTATTATAAATTATTAAATGAAAATAGTTTCTGTCCTTGTGGGATCGGTACTCACCGGAGGGACCGCAGTCGTTCGGATACAATTAGCGTCTCTTTGCAAAGACAATGACGTCGACTTTGCAAAGTAACAAAACACTTACTCAACGCACACGCTACACATGACACTAGGTACCTAACTGTAAAAATTTACCGTACCTACCATGCCAATGGCCATTAGTTGTCGAGGCATTAGCTAAATAAAAAAAGTAAAGTGAAATAAAAATCAGTGCATCTGAAATAAAAATCTATTGCAAAATTAAGAAAAATTGCAAATTGCGTACCTAATCTACCTTAACCCTCCGTTAGTCGCTAGGATAAACGGAGCATCAAGAGTCGCTACGGTGTCAGAGACCGACAAAAAAAAATAGTTATTGCTATAAAATTCATACAAATATTTTATATTGTGTATAGGAATGACTGAAAAATATTTTTTTAAATGTGTTATTGAAAAACAACAGATATAAAATGAAAAACCCTAGTATAACAATTACATAATATTGTTATTTGTAATATAAAAATATTCGGACATCTTGGAGATTAGTGCACCCTAATATGTCTGTGTAGATTTTGGCAATGGATCGGACCATCACTTGCAACACTGTTGCCGTATCCTCTATTTTTTCATACTATCACGTTACAATTTTTTGTGATATTATACACGAGCGGGACACCTTCAAAAAAGCGCTTAGTTTTCGAGATACTGACCACGGAGGGGTGAATGGGTAATTTTATTCATGCTTTATATTTTCGACAGTGCTGAAAACAAAAATGAGGTTTATTTTTAATTTTATGTGGGGGAACATTGTCAAAATCGCAATTTTAACCTACAAATAAAAAAAAATGAAATCACGTTTTTTGCGTTTACCTCGCTACAACTCTGTTCCATTTTAATATTTTTTTCTGAAATTTTTACAGTATATAGCTCTAACATTTCTAAAGACAAAGGTACCTGCTTCAAGTTTTTATTCTTATCATGATAAATGTTATCAATTTTTCAAAGAAAAAGGTGCGGATTTGTGCATTGCAAAGTTTAATCGCAAAAATTGTGTGACGAAGTTTAAAATTTAGCTTCTTAATTACGTTTGAAAGTAGAGAGTACAAAGAAGTTTTCTGATAAGTTTTAGATCAAAATGTTTTATAAAAAAAATAGTGCGACTTTTAATGTCGACATTAGAAATCCCCAATATAACGCTTATTTTTTGAGGGACAGACAGTCTAGGTCTAATTTCTCACCTTTAGTACTATCTTTGGATTATAAGCTTTCATTTGACACCTCATTTGTCATTCTACCTAGTATAATGACGGAGAAGTAAACGTTCTTATTCTATTATTCTTGTAGGTACATTTAACATTGATTGAAATTATGAAAGAAATGGCATGGCAACACTGTGATGCACAAACATAAGATTAAGCTGTGCGTTACATAGGGTGCACTAATATCCAAGATGTCCAAATATTCGCTAGGAACCATTTCCCATAATTCCAACAAACGTTTTTGTTCGGCTTCAAAGGACATCTATAAATAAGATTTAACCAAAACTTACCGATAAAATGCAATACAGTCGAACCCGCTTATTGGAATAGCCTTTGTGTAAGGCAAAAATATTCTTATAACCGGGATATTCTAATAACCGATCATTGGTGGCTAGTCGAAATAAGTGTTACCGAATATACGTAATAATATTATTTACATACTATGCCAATGTGTAGTTTTACATACTATGCCAATATGTAGTTTTATTACATACTATGCCAATATGTATATCATATATGTATCTACATAATCAGTGTATGTAAATGGTTTTAGGTCTTTTTACGTCAATAATACAGTAGTGTAACTAGTACTTATCTATGTATGTGTTAAATACCAAATTACATTACATGTATGTGAATGAATACATTATATAATTAATATGAAATGTATGCAATATGTAGATATGTAAATATTTTTTTATTAAAATGCATATTATAACAAAATTACTTTTTTTTCTTGAGAAATTATTGGTAAATTATAGCTTTTTCGTTGTTAATTCGTGTGGTCATCCTTAATCCATTGGTTGAATAGAAGTTTTATTGGCGTCAAGAAATGGATTGTTACATTCTTGTTCTTTTCTCTTCTTTTCGAATTTAACAAAGCCATAATTCCATCTCGTAAACAGGTAGGTACTCTCTGAGTGAATTCTAAATAAACTGCTTCTAACAATTTTATAACAGGCAACAGTGCCTTTGTGTAGAGAAATAAAAATTATTTTATGACCCATGCATTTATCGGCCATGCTAAAGATCGAATTGGTATTCGTAACAAAGTAATAAATATTTATTACCCTAATAATATCTAATCCAGCACTACAGGCCGTTGACGACAAACCATAATACCAAACATAATTTAAATTTTTAGTAAATTGTAAAAAAAATATTCTTTGACCTGCAAAATATGCTAATAAGCGGTATTATCTAGTTAGATCCTATTCCAATAAACAGATAAAATTATTAAGGAGTAAATGGAAATGTTTCGGGAACTTGATTTATATTCTATAAACCGGGATATTCCTATAACAGGGATTCTAATAAGCGGGTTCGACTGTAATAAGATGCTAAATCTTTACCTGAACTGCAAGTTATGCCAATAAAGTAATAAAAACACCGTTAGTCGCTACGGAGTCTTGCACCCAAAATAGCTATAGAACTCGCACAACTGTACCCAAGTAGGTACGAATGTATACTAACACGAGGTTAGTTGATAGGAAGAGGTACAGAAAGTGGCGATAGAAAAACCCAGTTATTTTGTAACTCCCGAATGAATAATTCTGTCGTCGGTGTGTGACATTGATAGCGACTAACTGAGGGTTAAGGGAGGATGAACATTTGGATACAGGAGGCGTCGACTGGATATTACAAAGGAAGAAATTATCAAAGCAGCAAAGCAAATAGAAAACGGAAAAGATGTTGGGGATATTATTAGTTGAACCCATCGCAGTGATGGAAGTTAGAGTAAACAAAATATACGAAACTGGCATAATACCAAATGACTGACATCGGTGTTTATCCCACTACCAAAGAAGAGAAACTCTAAGAAATGAATGACCATACGATTATTAGCCTGATGAGTTATATGCTGAAGCTATTACAATCAATATTATACAAGGTCGAATTAAATTATAGGAGAGCAGGTAGAATTAAACACCAATTAAAGGTACACAGATCTGCTCTAGGAATCTTTTATAAAACACGTTTTACAACAAAATGTTCGGTGCGGTGTATCATACCGCATGTCAATGGTTAAGGGTTAAGACTCTCGGTTAACACACTGCGTTATGACAATTTTGGGCCACTCTGTATTTATATAACCCCTTTATGCGCAACCTTTTCATGTGAAATATTCAATATATTCCGACACCGTAGTGCGTGTAGGAAAGCAAATTTTTTGTTATGATTTCGGTAATAAAATTCATATTTAAGTGTGTTAATTTGAGGAATAAGCACAGGGCGAGAGGAACCAAATGGTTGGTCATTAATTTTATTGCATTTGATTTGATGTTTATAGAGCGCACGATATTGACAACTTAATTTTAGAGGACTTTATGTTGGGCATTCCTAAATATTGATAACAATAAAATGTAAAAATATATATCAGTTAGTACTAAACAAAAATATTACAATTAAAATTAAAATTGTTCATACTTTTTTCTCCTTATTTTTTAATGAGTTTTTGAACTTCAGATAAATATACTGTAGTATATGCCGTATTTATACTCAGATATTGCCACTGCTGCTGTCGTTGACGGAAATATTGCCCGAAATACGATATTGATACGAGTGAGGTGTTTACATCAGTTCCTCGCCGTTCCTCGTCAATGTCCTCACAACTCATTACCGAATGACTGACAAGAAAGGAATGTGATGACAGCATCGTCTTGCTCCCTTACTCACTTGACGCTTTGCCGGCGGCAAGTGAGAGAGAGAGTAGTTGAATGTGAATACCCACTCGTCCTCGCGCTGCCTTCCTTTGACTTCCGCCACAGAAAACCGACTCTTGGGGTATGTAGTACCGGATTTATACTCAGCCCTGTTCGGCAGGGAATTGGACAGGGTAGTGGGCAGCGTGAATGTGTAAATAGCTCACTCGCGCTGCTGCTCGTCATGCTATTGCTATTGCACCTACATACCCCAAGAGTCGGTTTTCTGTGGCGGAAGTCAAAGGGAGGCAGCGCGAGGACGAGTGGGTATTCACATTCAACTACTCTCTCTCTCTCTCACTTGCCGCCGGCAAAGCGTCAATTGAGTAAGGGAGCAAGACGATACTCTCATCACATTCCTTTCTTGTGAGTCATTCGGTAACGAGTTGTGAGGACCTTGACGAGGAACGGCGAGGAACTAATGTAAACACCTCACTCGCATCGATATCGTATTTCGGGCAATATTTCGGTCAACGACAGCAGCAGTGACAATAGCTGAGTATAAATCCGGCATAGGTGCAATAGCAATAGCATGACGAGCAGCAGCGCGATTGAGCTATTTACACATTCACGCTGCCCACTTTCCTGTCCAATTCCCTGCCGAACAGGGCTGAGTATAAATCCGGTAATAGAGTAGTATTTATCAAATTGATACCTCTGCAGTTTTCTGGTGGTTTCTTTTTCTTTGGAATAATATAATTGGCTCGCTTGTCCTCCATGATTCTGATTTGTTATTGTGGCTTACAATCTTATTAATTAACCTTTAACTACCCGCGCATCAAGGTACAACATAACTACACGCGTGGCGTACGTTATACGCCACAAGAAAATACACTTAAAAACAGCGGATTTCTTTATTTTTTTTTTTTTAAATACACTTGTTGTTTGTTACAAACCTTATTCGACATCAGCGGATACTTGGAGTTCCTTCTCAGTAAGCCAATTGGGATTTATAACTGGAGTCTGATTCCATGATAAAAAAAATAACTAATAAAAATTGTTTGAAATGTGATTTTTTACATGAGAAAAAGTATTGTTTATAAAAAAAATATATTTTGTGCCATAATGACTTAAAACAATTGAAAGATGTACTTATATTACTACTTATATTACAATATTCGTGGCGTATATTGTGCACCACCGGAAACAACAAATACTTAAATGTAAATTACGATCTTTCCAGAACGCCGATTATAACGAAACTAAAACCAATTGTAAAGCACATTCCAGTCATAGGCTAGATAGATAAATATGGTTAAAAATTAAATTTTTAAATGTATTTGCAGTAGAATTCTTATATTTGGCGTACAAAATACGCCAGCGCGTGTAGTTAACGGTTAATGTTATCATTTGTTCCTTCATTAAAGTTACACATTGTCATTATTTCAACAATTCATTTGGAATCCCATCTCTACCTGCAGATTATCTGTTCTTGAGTTTTTCAAGTATTTTTTGTACTGTATGCTTGCTGTAAGTATGTTGTATGTTGTATACTGTATGTGAAGTTCTTCGTTTATGGTAAGTTCTAGTGTTCGAAGTTTGAACGTTATCTGTTTTATATATTATGTATATTCTGTATCTAACTTCTTCCTTGACCTACCTCCGCATTTTGACCCCTTGTAAAGTGCAATCTTTATTTTTTGACAACCATAAAAATCGTTCCCTAGTTCTTTTGAGGATCTTTTCCAGCGTTCGTTTTAAATTCTTCTTACAAAATGATGTATTTCACTTCTTATTCTCTTTTAATCTTAGTTGAGGAGACCGGGGCTAGTTGTCACAGTTTTTGGTTCTGGCTCTGTAACTCAGATACATTTTATTTTTTTTAAACCAAACTTTTTCCAAACAATAAGTTGGTATATAGGCTACCCATTCATATTTGTTTAAAATCCTAGGTACCAGCAGTTAAAATGGTAAGATGGTTTTACCTTCGACAGAATTTGTGTGACAACATGCCCATAGATGGGGCATGTTGTCACAGTACCTGGGGCAAATTGTCACAGTATTACACAAATAATGTAAACAAGAAATAAAAGGTTTTTATTCAAAGAAGAACTCACAAACTTAGAAAGAACTACATAATATCGTCCTCAGAGTCACAATAATTATTGTGGCATACATAAAATTGGTTTCCATTGGTGCAGTCTGTATGTGTCCATTGTTTGCAAGCTGTACATGTGTACATTGGATTTAACTTTCAATAGAAGCACTATAAACTTAAGGAGTAAGAAAAATTTCATACTTCAATATGTGTTAAACCAAAGGGCATATCAGAAGCTTTTTCCAAACATTTTTCTAGTTCGATTTCTTCCCTCTCACAGAACACGAGCCGAAATTTGTTGTATCCCATTTGGACATTTCTGTGGTCTCGGGCATTCTTTTGATTAAAATCTTGCTAAACTCCGATAATGTATACCAAAATCCCGTGCAGCTTTCCTAATAGATATTATATGTTACTCATTTTTTACAGCTTCTGCTGCTCTCAAGGAAACATCCAAAGGTGGAGTAACTCGATGGGTTTTTCGCTTGTATGTTCTAACCACCTGAAAGTAATTAGGTATCAAAAGCAACAAAAATTGTTTATTACATTATATGTAAATTATTAAGTTTTACCGAGCCGCTAATAAAAGCTGAGTCTGAGAGCAATATAGTATATTATTCAACCAGCATGTAATGATGGCTATTACTCACGATGATGAAGTTTGCGACACGAGCCGTAGGCGACTGTCGTAATTCATCAGAGTGAGTAATAGCCATTACATGGAAGTAGAATACTATACTTTTTCTACAACCTTCTTTATTTGGGTTAGTAGAAAATATAATTATCAACTACTAACATTATTCAAAATCGAAAGATTTTATTTTTCGTAAGAAAACATATTTTATATAACTATGGCAACACTGTTAGAATTGCCCTCTGTTGAGCTTACGAAACAATGAAATAGACAGTTGACATTAGTGTCATGGAATGGAGGTGGCTTTTAAAAATAAGACATATTTTAAGGCATTACACGAAAAGGAATGTGTGCTCTCAGTAAAAATTTATTGTACTATCAACAGTAAGTAAAACAGAATTCAATAGCGATTGTTTATATTTACCTTTGAATAACATCAATCTTAAAATGTCAAATGTTGAAATTTAAACGAAAAAAATTTACTAACCCATTGTTACAGTTAAAAATCCTTTAAACACTTTTCGAATTTAATTGTTGATATAAATTACAATGACTATTTTATTAAATAAACAAGTTTAAGTAATTTTATTTGCTAAAATAGGTATATTAAAAGTGCCATGCACCACTTGAATCTAACTTCAACCCTAGATTAATGACCCGTGAATAACTTCAGCCCGTGAGTAATGAACTATTACTCACGGGTAAAGTAATGGATGTTATTATCTTTTCAAAAACAGCGAATAATGAGCATATTATTAAACGGTCGTAGAAAAAATATGTTATTTGTAACACGGATTATAATCTCAGAACGGCAACACTATAACAATCATTTTAATCCTGTAGGTATTAAATCGCTTTTTCACAAATACGTTTACTTTTGACAAATCCACAAATGATTTACCCTGTACAGGGCTTTTCATTCACAGTCGTTTGTTTCGAGCTTCAGTCATGTGTCGTCTAATATTAATATAGGGTAAAAGCACCAGTTATTGGCCTCTTAAGGAGAGCACGTCGATATATCTATGAAATGTTTTGTCACTGTGGCCTATTATAACTATTTTTAATATCATGGAATATTATTATTACTTCTACATATTCCAAAATTTTATTATGTTAATCTTTCATGTCTGAAAATATTTTATGTGTGTTCTTTTGTAAATGTGCAAATGAACCAGTTATTGGCCACCATGCTCCAGTTATTGACACCATATGTGTTAGTGATTGGCCATCATTTTTTAAAGTGATATTTTTCCAAATAGTTCGTAAGTTAAAATAGGTAGATAGGTAGGTGTTTGGGTAAGCAACGGTTTTGTGATGAGTGTGGACTGTGGACACAAAAAAAACATTTGACAAAGTAAATTTTATTTTTTATTTTGACAAGATTCGCAACCATATATTTGAACTGTGTCGCCATAGAATCTTGTTATGCAAGTTACATGATATGTTCTAAGACACATTTGGCATCTAATGCCTTCCTTACACTCTGTAATATTTAGTACACATAGATAACACACACCCTTAGAAACTTTTTGATTTTTAAAATGCGATGGAATATGGAATGTTTGATACCAAGTTTGTATTTTTAAAACGCGGAAGAACGTTTGACACCAAGTTTAGATTTTCGAAGTGTGAAGGAATTTTTGATATTTAATAATAAATTATCAGACAGAGTTGTAATTTTTGTTGAGGACTGATTTGTATTATCATCAAATAATTTTCATTTGGGTACAATTTTTTCTCAGGGCTTGGAGATTTAGTGTGGGCGAGAAATGTTTTTGGAGATAATCTCAAATTCGCTTCTGGTGTAGGTGAATGCTTGAAAATGTCAATATTATCTTGGTTATTTACAGAACTTGATGATTTTGTGTGCGAGCCATTTTGAATAGTCAAGAGCAGAAGAATTCCAAGGAAATATACCGCATGCCCTAAACTCCCTTCTGATAACATCTGGATTTATCCTATCTATAGCAGATTTTAAAACAGGGGCAAACTGTTCTTTCGTTAACACTTTTTGGGGGCTGTCTCTCCTAAGCTGAAGCACAGCTTTGTTCCAAAAAGTTTTTAGAGGCTTAAATGCAGCCATATCCGCTGGTTGCATTAATCTCGTGACATTAGGATATAAAGCTACTAAAATAGCTTTCAAATCTGTACAAAGTTGACTGGTCTGTACAGTTAAATGGGTTTTATGCCCATCAACAAAAAGTATCACTGGACGTGTAATAGTTCGATCCAAATAAGGGATAAACATATTTCCAATATATTCATAAAAGTTTTTGTTGTCCATCCAACCATTTTCTGTTAAACCAATACCCCACGAATTCGGCACAGCACTTAATTTATCATTTGGAAATCTTCTATGGGGATAAATTATCATAGAAGGTAAAATATTGCCTATTGCAGAAAATGTGAACATAACTATTAAGTTAACCTTTGGGTTATGTTCAATTTCATAGACGTTTCTGGAACCCTTCATAGCCAAAACTTTTTAACTTTGGGACATACATAAAACCATATCTCGTCACCATTGAAGATTCTTGATGGGTCTTGAAGAACGTCTGAAATTTCTTTTTTATTTAGATAAGATTTTATGTTGTCAAACCACTTGGTAATATCTCTTTGGTTAATGTTTAAACTTGCTGACGTCACTCCCTCTGAAGTCCTTACCGAAATGTTGGGATTGCGCTTTAGAAATGCTGATAGCCATGTTCTGCCTGGTCTATTTTCAACAAATGGATTAACTCTATGGTTACTCTCTAAAAATGATTTAACAAAGTCCTTAATATACTTAATGAAAAATTCAGCGTTTCAGTTGTTCCTCTTCATCCTTCGAAAGAAATGGATCTGGTCCATGCGTTATGTTATGATGAAATTTTTCACTTTTCCGGTAACTTATGGTGGCTCTGAGAATATTAAAAATTCTTGAGGCTTCTCACTCACTCATACCATTAATTAACTCTAACGCTTTTTTAACATCGTCTTCGAAATACTTTTTTTATATTTGTGTTCAGTTTTTGGTCGTTTTTGGCATATTTTCTAAAACAATTTATAATAACTAGTTATTGGCCACACACAAAACACTAGTTATTAACATATGTCAATCACTAGATTCTTACAAAATCTAATGTTTCAGTTATTGGCCATCTAGGCCAATAACTGATACATTGATAATTTCATGCATTAGTAGTTGGCCACCTTAAAATTTACGTTATTTGTATAAATAATGTTATATTCGTTATGCAGTTTGGAGCAGGACATACACTATATTCTCACAAAAACATAAAATATAAAGTAGAAGGTGAATTGCAGTATATAGTACTTACCGACCAACACAAGTTTCTCTAGGTAAATAACAAAATTTCGGTTGCAAACTAGCGGCACAGAACAGTGTCTCGTTCAACATCTAATACTGACTAAAATGTAATGGTTACCTTGAAACTAGATGTGTAATACTCTAGGAGACATATTGCCAAACTTAAAAAAGTAGTTAGGATTAACAAAATACCAACATTTTCCTAATTCTAATCAAAACATATTAGTAGGCCAATAACTAGCACATGGCCAACAACTGGTGCATTTACCCTATCTACGTCATACGTCTTTGGTTTGTATCATTGGTATATGCCAATAACGTATGACGTAGATATATTAATATTTGACGACACATGACAGAAGCTCGAAACAAATGACAATCGATGAAAAGCCCTATTCTGCACCAATCTAACTTGATTTTAATACGTCCTAAAATCATTTCAACAGATTTAAATGCTGCGGGGCAAGGTGTCACAGTGACATCTTGCCCCGTATAATTTGTGACAACTAGCCCCACATAAGCTTCCGTAATTGAATGTGATATCAAAAATATTCAACTGAATAAATATATTAAAATATGCCTTCGTATGTTATCTACAAGATTGACAGTATCCTTTGAAATATGTTTTTCTTACCTTGGTTTCACAAATTCACTCACAGAACGAGATGATTGAATATTAAAAATTTTACATGAGAAGCGCCAAAACACATTTACACAAATAAGAGAAATAATTACTGGCCGATCTCTGAAATATTTTGTGTGGAACTGATGATGAATAAAACCTTTCGAGTGTAGATGACACAGTGTAGATGTTAACTTCCCAAATAAGGTAAAGATCGGCATTGTAACAGCTTATCCCTATGACAACTAGCCTCGGTCTCCCCTACTCTTATTGTGTCTAGTTCGACCTATATAGTTCAGGTAAGCTTTTTTCTTTTCCTCGTATTTTTCCTTCGCTTCTGTACAGAACCATGAAATTTTCCGCTTTAGTAGAGACATGCTCTACATCACTACGTCTACGTCACTGTAATATTTGTGTCAATTTGTTGAATCTACTCCTTAGCTCTTTAGTTTGACCCACTTAAACTATAGTTATATAGACAAGAAACACAAAATCCATCAATAAAATTAAATTTAATATATATTCAATTCGACAAATGAAAACCTAAAAGCCGAAATTGTATTTTTCACAGGAAGCTGTTGAAACCAGTGAACCATTTATTAAAGCGATTTTAAAACGTGCAGATAAATAAAAAGCGTAGATAAATAGTTTTAGTTCAAATTGTACTGTCAACAAAAAAGAAACAAAAAAAGTGTTTTAGTTGAGTTGAGTTGTACGATTGTATAAAATCAAATATTTGGTTTCGTGATAATTAA
Organism: Diabrotica virgifera virgifera; assembly: GCF_917563875.1. Classification (NCBI taxonomy): domain Eukaryota; kingdom Metazoa; phylum Arthropoda; class Insecta; order Coleoptera; family Chrysomelidae; genus Diabrotica; species Diabrotica virgifera. The sequence continues at coordinate 233,528,808 of NC_065449.1, forward strand.
ACATAAATTTATACTGTATATAATATAATAACTATAAATAATAACCATATATTATACAGTTGATAAAACACATATTTGATAACTCAAATTTTAACCCGTGATAGGAGCAGTAGCTACTTAATAGCACTTACTGTTCTTCTTCTTCTTTTATATAGGCAGTACTGGATATATTCTGGCAGTACTATAAGGCAGTACTGGATTCTTTTATATAGGCACTTACTGTTGCGTTTAGTAAATTTCAGTTTCCGACTTATCATCGATTTATTTCGTATGCTTTAAATGATGACGCACGGGTAAATATTCCTGGACTCAACTGTATGTAAGTATTATAATATTACATGATTACACACTCAGACTCGTAGTCCCCAATCAAACATCGACCCATCGACACAGTTACTCATTAGCCACCTCTGGGCGAGGTGGCAGCTACCGCTCGCTGCGGTCAAGGTTCCGGCGGAACGCCTCCTTACTACAGAGCGCGTCCACCTCGGCAGTATCCAATTCATTCCATTGCATATCTGCAGTTTGAGTTCTTACCGGTTCACTACACCAAGAAGAACTTCTTCATGATTCTCCTTGCTTGTCTTAAATACACTTTCGGTAGCCATCACGCCTTGGTTTAGCTGGAGAGATGGTAAGTAGGGGGTTGCGCGAATGTTGATCTGTCGAACGCCGAGCTACAGGCATCATATCATTACAGGTTTAATATAATTTTTCAACCACATTTAAGATACAAAACTAAACTCATAATTCATTTTAGTTCGAGAAATAGCCACAATCATTGAGCTGCGCTATACACAAAAACTAAAGTTATCTTCATAAGATTTTTAACGTCAACATTATTAACTCTATTTTTATCCACAAAAACTTTTTTTATATTATACAGTTTATTTCTTAGAAATTACTGTAACTTTTTAATTTTTAAAACTTACTTACGCTCATGAAGATACAGAAGAGCACTAATATTATGCATATGTAAAACTGATAGTAAAAAAAATAATAAGCTGCTTCTTTGGTGAGATGCAGATATCTTACTTAATGAATAAAATATGTATAACAGATATATTACTAGACTGCAGCAGGCTCTGGTTATTAATTCTGAAAAAATAAGGTAGCAGTAGGAATATATCAATATGAACGAGCTAATAGCTGGTCACAGATACATTACCCGATTTTATTTACACTTTGTACTACACTTTTCTACAAACTTATACAACTCTTGTATAACTACAGACTACAAGGTTCAATTATGGTCAGCCAAAAGGACAATACATAAGTGACCGCAATAATTAATTGATTGGTTGACTTACCTGTTAAGGAAGGACAATCATAATTGTCCTATCTTAAGGCGGAGACAGATATCCGCGCCACGAACTCCGCGCCGTGTGTGCGCCGCGCGTTCGTGGCGCGGTTAATGTTCGTTAAAATTTTTCATTTTGACGATCCAGAGGAAACTTACGAACATTTAGTAATTGTAGATAATCATGTCTCTGTCCTGTACTTCTACTACATTTTATTTTGGTATTATTCTGAAACTATTTTCTTGTGTCATCTTATGCAATTTACTATTTTATGTGGAATAAGCCACAGTTTGGGAACATTTCGGGAACTACCTTTTTCGCTTCCCAGCAACACAAATATAATGGTAGGGGAGCCCAAGCGGGGATTTTTGCAGTTACTCGAGCGCGTCAGATTATCATATGGGGAGAAACGTGGTACCCTGCAGATGTACCTCCACCATATATTGGCACAGGGGAGTTCGTTCAGGGGGGCCCGAAAAAAAATCTATCCTTAAAAATACCCGAAATTGTCAGATTAAGATAAGGTAAGTTAAGTACATGCAAAAGAGTCTATATTTCAAAAATATGACGATTTGAGCGGGGAGTACGGAAATGGGCGAGTCAAAAAGTTTCACAAAAAAAGCGAATATTTCGCGAAATGAACGTCAGATTGAAAAACTAAAAACTACGTGTTCAATATTTTTCAAAAATCTATCGAAAAATACCAAACCCCACGGAGAGGGGTGGGGGGTAAATTTAAAATTTTAAATACAAATCCCGCGATCTTTCGCAAAATAAACATCATATCGAAAAACTGCAAAATACACTTTATCAATATTTTTGAAAAATCTATCGAATGGTTCCAAACACGACCCCCCACGGAGGTGCGGTGGGGGGTTACTTTAAAATCTTAAATGGTAGCCCCCGTTTCTTATTGCAGATTTGGATTGTTTGTATAAAAATAAACAACTTTTATTCGAAACATTTTTTTGAATTATGGATAGATGGCGTTATAATCGGAAAAAACATTGTTGGAAATGGAAAATTAAATTAAAAATATGGGAAGTCCCCACTAAAATGGAAAATTTTACTTAACTTTTTTGGTTTTAGGACCTAATAATCACAACCCAATAGGTCCCCAAAGCGCTCGAGTGACTGCACATTTAGCATACTTTGCTCCCCTACCATAATATATCTGCTTGTTTCTACAACCAGAAACAAAATTAAAGAACTATAGGTACTTCCAAGTCATGCGTTACCTTTTTCGTTTTCCGGTGACACAATTGTAATGTATCTGCTTGTTTCAACTGCGTAGCTTCACTAGAAACGAAATTAGAGAACTATAGGTTCTTCCAAGCCCTGTGTTAACTTTTTCGCTTTCCGGTGACCCAATTATAATATATCTGCTTGTTCCAACTCAGTTGCTTCACCAGAAGCGAAGTTAGGAAACTATAGGCTCTTCCAAGTTTTGCGTTACCTTTTTCGTTTTCCGGTGAATCAATTATAATATATCTGCTTGTTCCAACTCCGTTGCTTCACGAGAAGCGAAGTTAGAAAACTATTGGGTCTTCCAAGTTGTGCGTTACCTTTTTGGCTTTCCGGTGATCCAATTATAATATATCTGCTTGTTCCAACTCAGTTGCTTCACCAGAAGCGAAGTTAGGAAACTATAGGCTCTTCCAAGTTGTGCGTTACCTTTTTCGTTTTCCGGTGACCCAATTATAATATATCTACTTGTTCCAACTCCGTTGCTTCACGAGAAGCGAAGTTAGAAAACTATTGGGTCTTCCAAGATGTGCGTTACCTTTTTCGCTTTCCGAAGACACAATTATAACATATCTACTTGTTCCAACTCCGTTGCTTCACCAGAAGCGAAGTTAGGAAACTATGGGCTCTTCCAAGTTGTGCGTTACCTTTTTCGTTTTCCGGTGACCCAATTATAATATATCTACTTGTTCCAACTCCGTTGCTTCAACAGAAGCGAAGTTAGGAAACTATTGGGTCTTCCAAGTTTTGCGTTACCTTTTTGGCTTTCCGGTGACCCAATTATAATATATCTGCTTGTTCCAACTCAGTTGCTTCACCAGAAGCGAAGTTAGGAAACTATAGGCTCTTCCAAGATGTGCGTTACCTTTTTCGCTTTCCGATGACACAATTATAACATATCTACTTGTTCCAACTCCGTTGCTTCACCAGAAGCGAAGTTAGGAAACTATAGGCTCTTCCAAGTTTTGCGTTACCTTTTTGGCTTTCCGGTGACCCAATTATAATATATCTGCTTGTTCCAACTCAGTTGCTTCACCAGAAGCGAAGTTAGGAAACTATAGGCTCTTCCAAGATGTGCGTTACCTTTTTCGCTTTCCGACGACACAATTATAACATATCTACTTGTTCCAGCTCCGTTGCTTCACCAGAAGCGAAGTTAGGAAACTATAGGCTCTTCCAAGTTTTGCGTTACCTTTTTCGTTTTCCGGTGAATCAATTATAATATATCTGCTTGTTCCAACTCCGTTGCTTCACGAGAAGCGAAGTTAGAAAACTATTGGGTCTTCCAAGTTGTGCGTTACCTTTTTGGCTTTCCGGTGATCCAATTATAATATATCTGCTTGTTCCAACTCTGTTGCTTCACCAGAAGCGAAGTTAGAAAACTATTGGGTCTTCCAAGTTGTGCCTTACTTTTTTCGCTTTCCGGTGACACAATTATAATATTCCGCTTGTTTCAACTGCGTTGCTTCACCAGACACGAAGTTAGAAAACTATAGGTTCTCCAAGTCGTGCGTTACCTATTTCGCTTTCCGGTGACACATAATATATATCTGCTTATGAATGTTTTTTTGATATTGATAACTATTTCCGAAGTGAAAGTCAAAAGGTCAAGTAAACTTGATTTCAAACTCGAATTGTGGCTTATGCCCAAATAAAATAGTAAATCTTATTTTTAATACATGTTATTTTTAGTACAATGAACTAATATTTTTTAAAAAGGTCCGCATGTACATTTTTTTATTTCAGCTTCTACTTCCGTTCAGATCGGATTTAAGTTGTTTCTTTAAATTAAATGGTTCTTTATTGAGGATCCCACCATATTGATTTTCCACGGTAAACATCAATAAGTTAGATATTTCCTTCCGACAGTTCCGACCATTCCATTACTAACAAATATTCAACTCATGCGCGCCAAAACCAACAAACCACTCGCAAACCCGTCCAAATACGTATTGCGAACCATCAAAGCGTTTGTTGAAAAACCGACAGAATTTAGATCGTGGTGCGCCGTGTGCGTGCCGTTTGTGCGTCACTTGAAAACACGTACTAATCTGACGAATACGCTGCGCGCGAGCGGCTCGCACACCGAGCAGAGCGCATATGTATCTCCGCCTTTACATTTCGAACATTTGTACTAATGGTAGTGGCATTTTCTGGCCGCTGATCACAGTTTAAAGAAGAAGAATAAGAAAAAAGAAGATATTAGGCTTCTTGACACGTGACGTGCGCACATCACTGTTTTTTTTTTATTTTGATCGCACAAAAACGGGTGGGTTCGAAAGAATCAAAGGGAGGGAGCGTACAAATGTTCGAAATGTAAGATAGGACAATTATGATTGTCCTTCCTTAACAGGTAAGTCAACCAATCAATTAATTGTCCTTCACATTACATTTCGAACATTTGTACTAATGGTAGGCTGTTGAAAGATTAAGCAATATTGTGCGATAATTAAACAAAACTACATTGCAATCCAAAAATCGATACCTTACATTTTTTTTTATTAGGAACTTTACAAAAAAGAGAGAATATATTAGAACAATTAAGAGTAATGTTTGTAAATAATAAGAAAATTAATGTTCTTACGTAATAATAATAACATAAACATATAATTACAAACTTATAACAAACAATAAGCATACGCAGAAGCATACATGGACTAAGCAGACAATATAGTTTTTGCAAATAGTCCGTAACCTTTTGCTAGAGGTTTATTATAAAAAATATTAAATACTTGAGAATTTTCTGTCCATCCCGCCGTCCCTCTAATAGTTTCTATATTTAATCCAGTCCTAGCTCCTGCTGACGTAGATGCTTGTCTAACACTATACCCTTTAAAAATATTGGTGTCTATGTTACATAATTTTAAAACATCTTTTAGCCATCTACTCAAAGTCTGCGTAGATGCTGCTTTATATGTTTTTTTTATTGTTATAAACAACTTGTCCTCTGATTGAGGACGAATGTTTTTAGAAATCTCTAAATAGTGACATAAAGTCGATGCTACACACAACTGTGGTTTTTCTTTAAAATAGAGAAATCTTAAAATAGGTTAATTTTTATTTTTTGAAGAAGTCTTTATCCTATCTGGTATCAAAATCGCAATTTTATCTTGATTCATGAAAATATTTTGAATTTTTATTAGGGATAGGGTTTGCAACCTGTGAGCTGTAGTCAGAGCAATCAACATTACAAGTTTGTAAGTAAGTTCTTTCAAGGAAAGACCTGTGAGAGGAAATAATGTTTCTAAATAAAATAATGCTGGTTGAGGGTCCCGAGTAAATTGATATTTGGGCAATGAAGGTTTGAGATTATATATACCTTTGTAAAAATTTTTAAACATGTTTTTATGATTTTCTGGTATATCTATTATCAATGCCAATGCAGCTCTATGAATGTTTATAGAGCTATATGTATAATTCTTATCTACGACATATTTAATAAAATTAATAATATTTGATAATTCATAAGCAAATGGGTCCATATTTTTTCTATACTATACCTCCACCATCTCTTGAAAATTGTATCATATAAATTTAGTGTTTTTGTTGTAATAGATGCAATCATAATTGCGATGGGATGCTCAGGAATACCTTTTCTTAAAAAAGCTTGCCTGACAAACATGCGATAGTCAGGGTAAGATGTTGGTGTCCCGGATATGGAAGCCTAAAAGGGATCAAAATTAAATTTTTATCAGGTCCTAAAATTATCTTTTTGCCTGATATCAGTTTATTAAAGGTTGGGTACCAAGGCTGATTTAGCCATTCTGCTACTACCACAATTCCTACTGCTTTGTCACATATGATTTTTTCTAAAACTCTTGGAATAATAGCAAGAGGTGGAATGGAAAAGCATACAATTTTAATCCATGCCAATTTAGAGTGAAGGCATCAACTTTCTCCGATTCGGGGTCAGGTTTCCAAGATACATACCTTGCACATTTTTTGTTAAGATATGTGACAAACAAATCGATTTCTGGAATATGAAGCTGCTTAAAAATTATATTAACACAATTATCACTTCCTCTGTTCTATTTATATACTCTGTTCTATTTGTATACTTCCTCTGGTATATATACTCTGTCCCTAATTCAAAGATCTTGACTCTGAATCAGCAATAATATCTTCTTTTTTACTGATATAAGATGCAAATATTTTTAAATTTCCATTTTCACAGTATTGCCAAATTTCTCTGCAAATGTTGTTAAGATTAGAGTATTGCACACTCCCCATCTTGTTAATACAAGATACAGCTGTTGTGTTATCTATTCTTAGCAAAATAGTACAATTCCTATATTCCTTGGAAAAGGATTTCAAGTCATTGTATGCTGCCAATAACTCAAGTACATTTATATGTAGTTCACGCTGTTCATAACTCCAAAAACCATGAGTTTAATTATCATTACAGCATGCTCCCCATGCTAAAAGAGATGCATCACAAAATATTTCAAGTGCATAATTAGATTCTTTTATATTTTGTTCACTAATTGGTATGTTATGTAACCGCCAATTGAAATCGTTTTACAAGTATTTAGGTATGGTCATTTTTGTGTTAAAACTATTAGTTTTAGAAAGAGCAAGCCACTTTTCTTTTTCTAAATTTTTTAAGTATAATTTTCCATATTTAACTGAAGGACAAACTGCTACCAACTGACCGATTAAAGCTGCAAATGATCTTATCATACATGTACTTTTATTTTTGATGGTCTGAATACTATTAATTATTTTTTCTTTCTTATCAGCGGGTGCAAAATATATCATTTTATTAGAATCAAACGTAAAACCAAGAAAAGTTATAACTTGTGTGGGTGAAAGTATACTTTTTCCTTTATTTATAGTAAATCCCAGGCGGAAAAACATAGAACAAGTTTCAACAATATTTTCTTTAAATTCTAAATTTGATTTTAAAATCAGTAAAGTGTCATCTAAAAAAAATGACAGAAGTAAAGCCTCTTGTTCTTAGATTGTTTAAGGCTGGTTTTAAGGTTTTCGTAAATATAAAAGGCGAGATATTCAAACCAAATGGTAAGAAGTTGAAATGATACAGAATTTTTTTTGTATTCAAATTTTAAATATTTTTTTTATTTTCATGAAGAAGAATAGCAAAATAGGCATCTTGTAAATCTACTTTTGCCATAAAACAACTCTTGAAAATGAGCTTGAGAACTGACCCATAGTCTTCCAACTTAAAATGTGGGGCTTCTATAAAGCAATTTAACTGTTTTAAATTTAAAACAAATCTATGACTTCCGTACTTTTGATGGGCACTAGAAAATATGAAGAAAGGAATTGCTCTCTTGTATGTGAAGAAGGAGAAATGGCTCCCTTATCAAGTAATTGCTTTATAGCTAAATCATACGACTCATTTGGGTCTATGAAAAATTTTGGTGCTCTCTCTTGAGACGGTGTTGTTTTAAATAAAATATTAAAACCTTGGACCCAACTTAAAACTTTGTTGTCTGAAGTAATCTGTTTCCGGTTTTTAAAATAATTAGCCACATTTCCTGCTGATTTTTTATTTACCTTTAATATGACCTCCTGGTTGTTCGGGTTGGGTTTTGGTGCTGTTGTCTGCTCGACTGTTTGTATCTCGATGTTGGTTGAGGATGATTTGGGTACTGGCTTTGTCGAAATCTTGGTCTGTTCGAGGCTGGATTGAAGTTTAAACTCTGCTGATTGAAGTTGTTAGATTCTGGAAGAACTCTTGTTGGATGCTGAGTGGAAAAAACAGCTTGGCCTTGTGGCGCGGTCTTCGGATAAAAAGTGGCTTTAGTGGCTTCATTATAGAGCTGACTTGAAAAGCTGCTGATCTTGTATCTTTGGTTTCTTTCAAAATTTCAATAAAATTCTCCCCAAATAAATATTTATCTAAAGGTTGCTCGTCTAATAATTTTTTAAATTTTAAATTTAATGAAGAACTGAGCAAAAATCTTTTGTGCAAGAGCATCTTCTATATTGAAATAAAATAAAACACTTCTATATTGAAGTTTATGGAATTGGCAATCATTTCGATATTCCTTTTTTCGTTTAATCCTAATTCGACCTCTTTATAAAGGGACATAATACTTGCAGCTAAAATTGTTTGCATAGTTTGCAAGTATTTATCTTCCCTAATTTTATTTTTATCTTTTATGGCAGATAAAATCTCAGAATTCAACTGAGGTGGGCAAAGTCTTTCTCAGTTTTTAGCAGGTAAGAATTTTTCTGTAAGTTTACCCACAATACTTTTGTCTAAACCTTTGGAAAAAGAATAGTTTAGCCTTTTTGCTACATCTGGCAACATTTCAGAAGAATTAAGGTTAGTTTTTAATGGGTCTTCCCCAATTAAGTTAATCATATTTAGAGAAATAGATTCTTTTTGTGTAGGTACCTCTCCAATGAAAAAATCTTCTGTCTGTTGTTGCGACTCCTCAATAAGTACTGCTGGTTGTAGATCTTCACTCAAAATCTTCAATTATGGTCAAATTGCATTGGATCTCATTTTCTGTATTATTTTTAATATTTTGAAAAAACCAAACAAACATTTAGTGTAAGTATACTTGCTACGCTTAAAAAGTGAAATCAAGGTAAAATGTACAAAAAAATATTTAAATAAATATTATGTATTCTATTTTAAATTTCTGGGCTACTACAAAATACCCCTGAGAAGTAGGAGCATCTCAAATAAATCATAAAGATTTTCTGGGCTATTAAAAAATACCTGCTCCCCTATTATTATTGTTTGAAGACAAGCCAAACACAAATTTTGTGTAAGTAACTTGCTATTCTTGTGATGTAAATTCGAAGTAAAATGTGTAAAATTAGATAAATAAAAATATATTCCATTCTATACTTCTGGGCTACTATAAACTGCCTCTGAGAAATAGAAGCAGGTCAAATAATCATAAAGATTTTCTGGGCAACTTAAAAGTACCCTCTGATTTATTGTTATATCCTTAATTATTTAGTCTGTATTACTTTGGGCTACCTTAAGGCACCTTATTGAGACAAAACAATATAACTTTTCTTTGCAAAATGTGACGTTTTTGCATGTCATTTATGTTAACCCATTTTCTACGAAATGAACATTAATAGGAAAACCAGTGCAGTCCGGCAACATAGTGCCTGTTTTATATTCGAACAGGAAGATGGCGAAAAAACATGTACTATGGCAACAGAAAAATATATTGATAACAACAAAATAAAAGACTCCATGTTTAAATTTGATTAAAACTGTCACTTTGTAAACAATTAATAAATATAGCTCTATTTATTCACGCTAAATTTAATTTAACTACCATAAGAAAATCAAAAAATATCATATAAATACCTGAGTCCTTTTCATCCATTTCCTCTCTAAACTTTACCAATTTCTGTTGCAACTCTTCATATTTCCGCCGCTTTCGGGATAAACAATCACTCTTTGATGACCTTTTTGGCATTTTAAACGCTTTTTAACAATTTTTATAAAATTATTTCGAACACGCGTGTGATCAGCCGCGCACAGAAAAAAAAACAGTGATGTGCGCACGTCACGTGTCAAGAAGCCTAATATCTTCTTTTTTCTTATTCTTCTTCTTTAAACTGTGATCAGCGGCCAGAAAATGCCACTACAATTAGTACAAATGTTCGAAATGTAATGTGAAGGACAATTAATACATAATAATACAACCGTCTAATAATAAAAATCATTAATAACTTTATGTAGGTCCAGGCTGGGTTGAATTAAAAAATGCATCAAATCAGCATTTAGGAAACGTTAGACGGCACACATAGTGGAAGCGGTTTCCGCTTACGGGCAAACCGTGCGAATCTGAGCCGTTGTCGCGCGCTTGAATGGTAACACACTGAAGACGGGTAAAAGCGAGAGAAATCGTTTAAATTTGTCAGTTGCGTCTATGACTTATAGCAAAATTTCGTCTTCTGATGATGATATGATTGCTTTTGATTCTGTTTTGACTAAACTGAAAAGAAAAAAAGTTGGTATACATTTTCTTAATCGCGAAAAAATAATTTATGGAGAATATCATCATCTATTTCAAAACTTAAAATAAGATAATGAAAGAAAGTGAAATATCGTTCTCCCTCGTGACCCAGATAGGTGGTCTTTCAAAAACGGCAGCAATTAATGCCTCCTTATTCATTGTACAAACATTAAAACCGGAAAAAACTAAATTCTCATTCGAGTAAAAGCGGTCAGGCGGGTTAAAGCGGTTGGCCCGCGCGAACCTGCTTTGACTATGTTCGTGTACATTTAAAGACGTGCATTCATTTTCAAAACGTTTAAAAGCGGGTCCGCGCGGTTTGATCGTAAGCGGAAACCGCTTCCACTATGTTCGCCGACTTAGTCTACCTAACATAATTATCATGTCATATAACACGAGTTTACAAAAACGCAGCTGGCATGTTACGTAATAAAATACAACAGCCACGGTAAATAAAATTAATCCGAGAGCCCGTTGCATAACTGATGCATGACAATAACCAATAATACAAGTCGATAATATTAATAATAAAATAACTAATAATACTACGATTATAATAAAAAGAGAATACAATACAATACTTAACACATCGAAACATCTATCCCACACAATACCTTTTCATTTACCTTTACCTAACCTGAATTTTGACTTGAATGTTGTAGATTTAAACTCTGATTCAGAATAAATTTTGATACTATTACCTAAGGTGTTGCAGTTGGAGTATTTATAATTTGTTCAAAGACTAGTGTCTTTACAGCACACATTACATTAACCTATTATGTTATAAATACTTTATCATTATCATTGTTAGCGTTGCTATACTGACGACCCGTTATTACTTATTTAGCCAGGCAGTATGTTAAATATCAAATATTCATAATTCATATCCGATATTGAACAGTATAAATTTATCACCCCGTATATCACATCAGCCAATTTGTTATTGTATTTAAACATGTGCGGGTTATTTCATTTGTTTAATTTTTGCAATTCATAAACTATATTTTGGCAATGGACATTAATTTAGCTGACTAAGTAAAAACCTTTGTTCTTTTGTCATGTGGGCTATGACCCAATTCATGTTGCCAACAAGAGAGAACATACTTTTAGAGTCATTCATTAGAATCAATTCAATCAGGCCAGAAGTGCCTTTAACTTCATTCCTTCGAGTAACTTCAACGAGTCAATATGTAGCATTATAACAGACTAAAATTAAATCGCGTACGAGCCACATATCAGTACAACTACATACGTTCTCTCGGGGTTGGTTCTACTACCCTGGTGTCAGTCGCTATCAATAAATTATCTAAGTGATATTGGTGTTTCAATAACTGACGATCATCCTCCACTGAGCCCGGAGATTTGACAAACTATTTACATAAAGACAGAAAGCTCAGAATTGTACATCAACTCGAGGGTAAAACAACATCTCTTAGAATTTAATTCTAAATATGGCTAATGCCTGTAAGATCCACTCCAAGTGGCCAAGTTAAATAACTGGCTAATTGGTTTTACCGCCCAGAGCTAATTTAGAGGAACGTGTAGGCTAAGATCATTAATGTTGGGTCATAAAGGGGTGCACGGGAACCATCAAAAGCATCACCAAATATGAATCATCAAAAGAAATGGAGAGACAGTCAACGGCAAATACAGACCAAAAAAAAAATAATCAAGAATATTGATAAAACACTCGCGAACAATTTGATAAACCTCAATAAACGAGAGATAACAACGGTTTCCCAAATGGTGACTGGACATTGTCGTTTAAGAATCCACCTATCCAGATAAGTTAAGGTAAATTAAACCTGGTGCTGAACTATGGTCAACACACTACCAATGTATAGCCACTTTTTTCTGTACATGCCTGTATAGTTACTTTAAGAAGGCCAATGTATTGCTGCCAGTTTCCCACTACTAGGGCAAAATGTATTGGACACTTAGGACATTACCTATATTTTTGGCCGCGAATGGATTAATTAACATATTTTTTTATTTATAACAAAAATAGATTAAAATATGATAAATAGTAATATGATTTTAATCTTAACTAAATAATATTAAATTCAGTTTCAGTTTTCATTCCAAAAATCTTTGTATCAAAATAAACTTTTGCACAATGTCCGTTTTTCGTATAGTATTAATTATTGCATGATTATATACAATATACTTCTGAGACCATGATTGGATTGACGTTTAATAGGCAAAAAGAGCATAACAAATACGATTTTCCAAGGATGAATATTAAATTTTAAATTTATTCTCAAACATTCATCAGCTAGTTTATATAAAATGCACACACTTTATTCATTCGTATGATTATAGCTTTACCTGACATGATCAAAACAACTATTTTTCTCTCATGCAAAGTTGTGGGTGGCAGAAAAGAATTGGAAAAAGTTCTAATCACAAGGTATCGCTATCACGTAAATTGTGTATTTTTCTGAAAATCATGACAATATTTCCCTAACAACTAAACCATTTTCCCTACTCTATCATTTAATGATACAGGTGGTTGCGTATTTTCTCATGTTTCGTTTGGTATATTTCAAAAACACGCACAACAAGCACGAAAATCCCAAAGCTTGTTGAATGCTCAAACGTTTTTACGTGATAATATTGTGTAAGAAATACATGTCTACCACGCAACTAAATTTATATCATAAATTCGAGGATTAGCCAGATCGCTGTGATTCGTGAAATGTACAAGCCCTTTTTTCTTTTTTGATATTCAGAAAAAATCCTGCTAAAATACTTTTTCAGTATTAATTTTGTAACGTTTTTGTTCGATACAAACAAAATTTCGTTTTTTCTACCAATAAATTAGAAGTAATGTAATTTTTCCAGTTTTTTCTTTCTTTGTCCCTGAAAATATTTCTTCTTGAATATTTGTAGTTACTCTATTGTTCTATATTTTTCTGGTTCTGTGTTTTAGCGTTGATTGAAAAATATACGTTATATATTTATCAATCAACTTGTTGAGGTTTATACTTCCTTCTGTTTCATTAACAATAATTGCTAACACCTTGTTAGCTACCATATCTTAATTTTTTCAACTTTGTTAACTACAATCTGCATATTTTAGAAAAAAAATCGGAACTACAACAAAGAATGTACTTATATTGGAGATGATTTATATAAAGAAAGATCAAAATTGTATCAATAACAAGACCGATATCAAGCAAATCTCCAATCGGCGGCACCCAAAATCCCGACAGCCAAAATCACGACGGCCAAAATCCCGACGGTCAAAATCTCGACATGCCAGAATCCTTACACGTTAGAATCCCGACACGCCAAAATCCCGACATACCAAAAACTCGACATGCCAAAATCCCGACATGCCACAATCTTCACATAAGTAAAAATCCCGACTGCTACATTTTGCATAGTTACTGTTTTCATTTCAAATGCAGTTCCAAAGCATGTTATAAAATATTAAAATTGAAAAATTATTTATTTACTTACTAATAAGTAAGTACACTAATTATTATGTATATTTAAAGGATAAAATTATTAAACACTTCATTTTATACTGTAAAATGTATACTTACTGAAATGGACGGTTGTAAGTGACTTGATAATATTTTTTTGTATATGAAAGTAAACTTGAATTGAGGATTTGATTATACATATTATATTGAAATACTAGACCAGTGCAGATAGCTCTAAAATGGACCAAAAAAATAAAAAATTAATAGCAGGATGAGACCGATTCCAAATGAAAGTACACATATTAGATAACATGTGGAACATTTTTCACCAAATCTGGATGAGAGGAACATGGGTTGGGGGAGCGTTTTTAGGGGTGAAAACGGTTAATTACGATTTGCGGCAAAACGACACATCCTATCGGAAAAAGTAAATCGCAAAGTTGTAGGTAATAAAAAGATCTACTACTTTTGTAAATAAACATTTTTCACATAACCTCAAAATATCAGAAAAAATTGGAAAATTCGATGTTTTTGATTTTATTTTTTTTTCTCACTGAAAAAAAATTTTTTTTTACCAAATATGGTGGAAACTTACCTCTTTCTGTTCCAAACACGCTGTAATTTTTCTGTATAAAAATATTTTTTAAAACTCTTGTTTTTTATGTTTAGGGGAAAATGTAAGCATTTCTTCAATTGAAAAATCTCCCGAAATTTTTTTAGCTTTTTAAAGAAGTTGGCATTTTTTTGTTTATTGAAACCTCTATTTTCTGACGGTGTAAAAAAATAGATACGTTACTGTGGAAAATTTTGTCACAAAAGGCAAAAATCGGAAATTTATTTTCAACCTCTCACCATTTTCAGATTCTCAGACGTAATATAAGTTGCATAGCGAGCAGGAACCAACGAACCTCTGTTAAAAATTTACTACACTAATGCCGTTGTCTGTGATTTTTAATTTTGTGAATAAATTATAGTTAAAAAAATAAAAAACACGCTTTTAAAGTACTAAAAATTTTAAAATAAATTATTACTAGCTTTAATTTTAAAAGTTATTTTTAAATTTTTAGTGCTTTAAAAGCGTGTTTTTTATTTTTTTTTTTAACTATATATTTTTTTTAAAGTCGGCCTACTTACCTATAAACTACATTTTTTTTAAACTTTTTTCTCATGAACCAAATTAAAAGTCGCAACAACTTTTTTAACGAAAAAGTTTATTTAATACAAAAGAAAGTAATTATTATAATTTTAATGGCCAATTTTTCATCAATTAATTAAGTTCTTGCTTCTTTGATGGCATTTCTTCATCACATTCGGTAATGCTTACAGATTCTGCAGTTTCCTCTAAATCTTCTAGACCATCATGTTCTTCGTCTACATTTTCTTCATTTGGCGTTGGTTTCTCATCCATAATGTCATCATATTCATTTATATAAAAAAAAATTAGGTACATTTTTCAAACGAGCTAAAATGTTTTTGCCAACGTCAATCACATTTTTTTGTTCTTTAATATGTTTTAATAAATTTTCTGTTGTCTCCTTATTTTGAACATATCTCACTTTTTCTTTTTGAACTTTACGGATAGGCACACCGTACAAAAAGCATTTTTATTAACTTGTTTTCCTTCCATTGCTTTTATTTGCCATAAATCAAGGTATTTAGTTATTAGAGCATCACCATTATAATTTTTCTGACAACTTTTATGGATAAAAGCTGATGTCATATTTGCAAATTTTTTGTGTCTACTGTCAAATATATTTTTTACCAGACTCCACTAAACGTTTCAAAGCATTTTCTTTTATTTTATACAACTGCTTATCATCTGCCTCATTGCAGATTATACAAACAGATTCTTCCATATCCATAGTGATAATCTACAAATACAAAATCATGTTTTTACAAGTTTCTCTTTGAGTAAAACTAAATTTGCTTGTGCAAAAGAAAGAAATTATTGTTTGTTAATATATTGTAATATATTATTATTAAAAATTTGTTAATTAAAAAAATAAAAAAATTTCAGGTTATTTTAGTCATACTATTTATGAAAGAAAATGATAATACTTCATTGATTAATTGAGAATAAAACACAGGTAGTATTTACCTTTTTATGTAGATTCCACAATTTCCTTTAAAATAAATAAATTTGTCACTAAATTCTTTTCACAAAATTATGTTTAACACGTACGTTTGATTCACTGTATGTGCCATCATGGTACACATAATGGCCGCAGCGCGGCGCGGCGCGGCGTCTGGCTGGGCTGCACCTACTCGCTATGCAACTTACATTACGTCTGAGAATCTGAAAATGGTGAGGGGTTGAAAATAAATTTCCGATTTTTGCCTTTTGTGACAAAATTTTCCACAGTAACGTATATACTTTTTTACACCATCAGAAAATAGAGGTTTCAATAAACAAAAAAAATGCCAACTTCTTTAAAAAAGCTAAAAAAATTTCGGGAGATTTTTCAATTGAAAAAATGCCCATTTTCCCTTAAACATAAAAAACAAGAGTTTTAAAAAATATTTTTATACAAAAAAATTACAGCGTGTTTGGGACATAAAGAGGTAAGTTTCCACCATATTTGGTAAAATTTTTTTTTCAGTGAGAAAAAGAAATAAAATCAAAAACATCGAATTTTCCAATTTTCTCGGATATTTTGAGGTTATGTGAAAAATGCTTATTTACAAAAGTTGTAGATCTTCTTATAGCCTACAACTTTGCAATTTAACTTTTTTCGATAGGATGTGCCGTTTTGCCGCAAATCGTAATTAACCGTTTTCACCCCAAAAAGCGCTCCCCCAACCCATGTTCCCCTCATCCAGATTTGGTGAAAAATGTTCCACATGTTATCTAATATGTGTACTTTCATTTGGAATTGGTCTCATCCTGCTATTAATGTTTTATTGTTTTTTCGCTATTTGGACTGGTCTATACATATTATAATATATTGCCAAAAAAAAAATAATTTAATTCCTGTACCTATGTTAGAAATTTTATTTAGAAAATTAGTTCATATTAAATGGTAAATAGATCTGTTTCGTAACAAAAAATAAAAAACAGATGTCCATAAACAAAAAAAAAACAGAAACAAATGTTAAAAGAAATTATCAAACCTTGACCAAAACACAATATTTTTTATTGAATTAAAACTTACAATGAACTGCCAAACAATTTAACCCATCGAGTATACCTATACCATTTATGTTTTAAAAAATAACATAGTAAACAATGGCGGTACACAGCGCAATTTGAGAAATATGTGGACATTATTATATAATTGAATAAAATATTATAAAAAGAGTCTATACCGCCATTAAGAAGAAAAAAAAACACATTCTTCAAAGAAAATGTTTGTATCCCATGCCTAGATTTTGTATCACATTGGAACTACTAAAAATCTATTATCTATAACAAGAAATCTAACTTGACTCACTTGGCAACGTTTAGCACGCCTATGAGTATAAAATTATTGTTATCACAATATTGTGCCTTAGTTTTTGATAATATACTGTCACTGTCATTGTCGTTCTGCCGACGCACTGTTGCCGCACTGTTAAAAGTTGCCGCAGAACTTTCGAAAAAAAAATATTGATGACACGCTGATGTAGCCTCTTTATTGTACAACCAGTAGAAATACACACATTCATAAAAATTTATATAAAATTGGATAACATTTTGATTGATCAACAAAGCTTAGCAAATTTAATATAAAACTTTAAATTTTTCTAACAAAGTCACATATTACTAATAACACCCTCAAATATTGACCGACCCGAATAAAAAAGAGTATGCAAATATCAACCTTCTAGCTTTAATTATTATTCACAATGAGCTCACTATCAAGCACTCATAAAAACTAGGGCCCATATCTCAAATCTGAGCTGCTCTTGATTCATCGAGCGTCCCTGCAATAAAATTTCCCTTCAAAACAAAAATCAGAGAATAAAGCCTCAAAATGCTAATCAGTCTCCGCTACTGATACCCAAAAATTAGGCCAGGCTAGGCCCGTATTTTAAAAATTATTTAAAATTAAAAATTCGTGATATTTAATTACATAAATGCATAATAACTTATAGGTCTGGATCCCGCGTATGAAAAAAAAAGGATGTGTGTGTACTTTGTACGCACGTAAGAAGTTATACTTCTATTATAATATAATTTCAACGAAATAAATATACCTACTTAACAGTTACAATACAAAAAATTAACAATAATTACCAAAATTTAACCAAAATTTAACAATGCCAAATATTAAAAAAAAAAACGAAAAAGTATGAATCGTCAAGGGAATTGAACCCACAACCTCGCGAATTCTCAATCTCTGGTCCAATGCTCTACCAACAAGACCATCAAGGCACATACTATTAACGTGTCAGATATACATATTTACACATCACGGTGACAAGTAAAATATAAAGATAGATGTTTTATTATTTTACGCCCAAGGAAGACAAATCCAAAGACACAAAATTATAATAAAACACCTTTTAAACCACATTTTTCAAATTGCGCAAGTTGTATTATTAATATTAACGTTAATAAATGAAATATAAATATTTTGACGTTTCACAATTTGACAATATCATAACAAAATTTGATCTACTATTTTTAAAACACTTACCAGTGTAAGATTCTTTAGCTTTGAATAAGCGAGATCGTAGATCGTCCCGGTTGATTGTTGTTATCCACGGTTCTCTACGCCTTCGGGCTAAATATGAGGTTTTTTATCAGTAATTTTGCGGCACTCATACTAGTCACAGTTTGATGGGCTTTCACATTGACATGCAACAATCATCTCTTCTATGTTAATAAGTCCAAAAATAAAATATGAAACTATTTAAAAAGGCAGTATAACCATTAACTAACTTTTTGTTTGTTGTTTCCTTCCTACAAATTTTAAAACGCAACAACCATACACCATACATAACCAAACCACAGTCACACAGCTGTGATACAGCTGCCATATTGGATAATTTTTGTCATGTCATTTGAACATCCAATCAGAACAAAGTTGTAATGCGACTGCGCCGGGATCAAAGGTTTTAATCCTATTAAAATTCACCCTCATTATGCGCGTAAAGAAGTATAACTTCAAAAAGTTGATTAATAGCAAGCTGAAAATTTGTTAATAGCTTAAGGGTGTCTAGTGGGATAAACTTTGATATATTTGAACACTGGAACAGGGGCAGTTTTAATTGTGGAACAGGTTAAAAATTTGGAACGGTCAGACCACGAAAACGGCACCTCTATTTTGTCCGACAGAATAGGCTTAAACTCTCCGAACAGAGATTAAACTCTCATGCAATAATCAGACTGCTAGTTATCACCTGTCATAATTCTTGTCATTTGACATATTCTACATGTTCTACTCATTAAAACGCCCATTTGGTGATAAATAGTAGGCTGATTTTTGCATGAGAGTTTAATCTCTGTTCGGAGAGTTTAGGTCTGTTCTGTCGGACAAAATACATATGCCGTTTTCGTGGTTTGACCTTTCCAAATTTTTAACTGTTCGACAATTAAAACTTCCCTGTTCCAGTGTTCCCATATATCAAAGTTTGTCCGACTAGACACCCTTAAGCTATTAACAAATTTATTATAATATGTTTAAAATTTCAATAAAGATAAAGAAGACAAAATGTATTTTATAGTTATAAAATTCTCTTTCGAAATCGAAGATTATACAGTGTGGAAAAAAAATATAAAATTTTCTTCATATTTCACAAACCCCTGCCCTCCAAGTACTTGCATATGGCGAATTCGTAGCATTCTTCGATAACACCAACGCTCAAAAAGCTTTCTTAATTTCTAATTGCTTCAATGTCCAGGCCTCAGATCCGTTGAGCAAATTAGAAAAAACGTAGCAGCGCAACAACCTTATCCCTAAAGCCATTCTTAGGTCTCTACTTCTACATAATAGATGTTTCATTTTCACTCAGTTTGCCCTTGCGATTGCTACACGGCTTTTAATTTCTTGTGTTTGTTCTGCGTTTTGACTAACCAATGTTTCTAGATAATTGTATTTTTCTATATACCTTTTCTATCTGGATATTATTAATAAGGAGTTCATCGTTGTCTTTTGGATGTTGTGCAATGACCATGCATTTTCTTTTTTAAGTTCATTTTAATACCATATGGTATATGGTACACTTTTCGTTGAGCCTTCTTCTTCTTCTTCCTCTTTATAAGCAATTCTGCTTGTTCATTGGCGGGTTGATACCTCTATGGAAGGTTGTCACTTCATGGTTTGCGCGGTCGGCCGATACTTCTTTTGCCGATTGGTGATTTATCTCGTGCTATTTTGACTACACGTGTCTCCCCCATTCTGGTTATGTGGTTCCATTCTTTTTTTTTCTATTTAGTGTCCATTCGTTTATATACTGTACGTTACATTGTCTTCTAATATCTTCGCTCCTCTTTCGATCTCTCAGTGTATTTCTTGTAATTCTTCTCAGTACTCTCATCTCTGCCGTTTCCAGTAGTATTTGTGTTGCGGCTGTATCGGGTCTTGTTTCTGATGCATATGTCATTATTGGTCTTACACTGGCTTTATAAATTCTTGACTTCGTCTCAGTGTTAATATGCCGGTTTCGCCATATAGTGTTATTAAGGCATCCTGCCAATCTATTTGCTTTTTTTACTTGATTTCTTACTTCTTTGTCTAGGTCTCCGTAACTTGATAATGTAATTCCAAGGTATTTCACTTCCATTACTTGTTCAATACTGATACCATCAATTTCTATTTTGCATCTGATTGGTTCTTTACTGATTCCTATTGTTTTGGTTTTCTGAGATGAAATTGTCATATTGAATTATTTACTCTTATTTTAAATCTTTGGACTAATCTTTGCAGACTACCTTCATCTTGGGCTATCAATATTGCGTCGTCTGCGTAGCAGAGTATTTTTACTTCTTTGTTTCCCATTCTATAACCTCTTTCTTTGTTGACGTTTTTGATGATTTCATCCATGATTAAATTGAAAAGCATAGGACTTAATGAGTCTCCCTGTCTTATTCCGCTGCCTATATCTATAGGTTCTGTAATTTGTCCATCCATTCTGACTTCCATTTTGTTGTTTTGGTAGATGTTCTCAATAGTTTTTATGATATCTAGAGGCACTTCTCTATTATGCAGAAGATGAATTACATCTTTGAGTCTTACTCTGTCAAATGCTTTCTTTGAGTCAAGCAGACATAGAAATGCTGGTCTATTATACTCTAGTGATTTCTCAGTAATTTGCTTTATGACGAATATTGCATCTGTACACGATCTTCCAGTACGAAAACCCTGTTGTTCATCTGCTAAACTTATCCTCTGATTCATTACGTCTTGTAAGATTTTAGTTGTAGTTATTAGGGTAGTATTTAACAAGTTGATGCCTCTGTAGTTTTCTGGCTGCTTTTTATCTGCTTTTTTGAATAGTAGAATTAGTTCGCTCGTTCTCCACTCTTCCGGTATTTTATTGTGTTTTATGATTTTGTTAATTAATGTTGTTAATTTTTCTGTCATTGCTGCTCCACAATATTTCAGTAATTCGTTTGGTATTCCATCCTTACCTGCAGCTTTTCTGTTCTTCAGCTTTTCGAGTGTTTTTCGTACTTCCTGTGCACTTATATTAACATCTTCATTTGTGGTAATTTCTGGTGTTTCCGGTTCTAGCATCATTTGTTCTTCCTCTGCATAGAGCTTTTTTAGGTAGTCAATCCATGTATCCTTTTCTATGTGTTTTGGTTCTATTAGTTCCTTTACCTCCGTTCTTTGACTTCTTATGAAGCACCATATTTCGTTTCGTTGAGCCGTTCCAGTATATTCGTCAGACTTTGGGATTTCACCATTTATGATATCAGATTATTTATCTGTCTATATCTATCTATACCAGAATAATAGTTATTTTCTTTATTAATCTTAAGAAGAGTTTTAATGCTTTTAACACGTTCGGTGTCCATGGCGCACGAGTAGCGTCACGAAGGTTTTATGAAAAGTACCGATGACGCATGAGTGACGTCATTAGTACTGTGTTACTAAATGAACGATTTGAGTACGTGCTACCAGCCAAGTGGCGCTTGTTCAAGATGGGCACCGAACGTGTTAAGCTCAACTCTTCGTATGAGGTCTAGAATTTCTACTTTATTTGCTGCTAGAAGTTTAGTGTCATCATCAAACCTTAAATTGGAAATTTTTTACCAGTTACCGTGACTCCACCTACCCATCCTTCTAAAGCCATCCTCATGACATGTTCACCATAAATAATGAATACGCCAGGTGACAAAACGCATCCTGTTCTAACGCCTCTCTCTACTCTGAATTAGTTGATAACCTCTGATCTAGTCGTACTGTTGTCATATTGGACTGGTAAAGATTTTTAGTAAGTGTTACCAGGTGTATCGGCGCTCCTATGTCTATTAAAATGGACCAAATATTTATTCATTTTACACAATTGGATAACTTCTAGGAGCAAGCAAAGCATATTCTCATAGGCACTATTATTATCAAGAATATCAAATTATCAGTAGTAATTGCACAAGAGCTCTAAAATTATTGAATTTTTCCCGAGTGACACTTTGAAATTATGTCAAAGTGTCACTAGGGCAAAAATTCTATATTAATTTTAGATATCGAGTGCAATTTGTTGCGATTATTTCATGAATAAAACTGTTCAAAACCAAAATTGTATTGTAATTTATTTATGTAAGTACAAATTAGTACAATTAAACACACAGTTGTTATAAATATTTCACGGTTGAAAGTCATCACTTATATAATTTTTAAAACATTAATTGTCATTAATGTCACTGAATGTATCTTTTCGTAGCAACGAAGGGCATTTGACGTAATATACTTGACGACGGGAAATTATCAAAAATTATCAGTTTAATTTATATTTCTGTAGCTTTCTATTGGTCAGAATCTCCTATGAATGAAATAATCGGGTATAATATAACAAGAGAGTGAGAATAAATTGAAAATAATGCGACAGTTTTTCGAAAATTTGTTGTCTGGCGATAGACACGAGAGCCCGCAGGGCTCGAGTGGCTATTGCCCAATGACAACAATTTTGAGTAAAAATGGAGCATTATTTTCTTATTTATTCTTACTGTCGTGTGATATTCGTAAGATTATTTTTTAATACGTATATTACGGATATTTTCTTAAATGTGACAGAACTTAAATGTGACAGGTTGCCATTAAACAGAAACAATCTACTTAAAAAAATTCTATCGGTAATTTTCTACAATATAGATATAATATCTATAATATAATAGATAATTCTCAGTAGTAATTGCACAAGAGCTCTGAAATTATTGAATTTTTCCCGAGTGACACTTTGACAGTTTTAATTTCACGAGCCGAATGTGAGTGAAATTATGTCAAACTGTCACAAGAGCAAAAATTCTATACTAATTTCAGAGATCGAGTTCAATTTGTTGCGATTATTTTATGAATAAAACTGTTCAAAATCAAAATTTTATTGTAATTTATTTATGTAAGTACAAATTAGTACACAGTTTTTATAAATATTTGACGATTGAAAGTCATCACTTTTATAACTTGTAAAACATTAATTGTCATTACTGTGACTGAATGTATTTTTTCGTAGCAACGAAGGGCATCTGACGTAATATACTTCACGACGGGATATTATTAAAAATTATCACCCTAATTTGCATTTCTGTAGCTTTCTATTGGTCAGAATCTCCTATGAATGAAATAATCAATATAATTTTAATCTGATTGGACAGAATTAAACACGTGATCAAATATCTTACTATACGATTGCAAGTTAAAATCATAAAAAAATAATCAGTTTAATTTAGATTTCTGTAGCTTTCTATTGGTCAGAATCTCCTATGAATGAAATAATCATAGTTATTTTGGATTATCATTGTTATATTTTGTGCTTTTTGTATCCAGGCTTTTTGGAGTTGTATGCCGGGATCTAAGTTGTGTTATGATTATGAAGTGAATTGATTATCTCATCGTACTAAAATTACAGCACTGAAGAGCAAGTACAATAATTACACACCAGTTGAAGGTACACAGAATTGTTCTAGGAATCTTTTATATAACAAGTTTTCCATCAAAGTATATAGCATACCGCATGTCAATAGATATTAGCTCTTCTACATTACCTTTCATCCCAAACGTCAGAGATATGCCAACTATCGATAAGTATACTTATGGTCGATTTAATTTTTTGTTAGGCTGGCGATTGCCATGTTAGACCAGGGCGCATCTGTAAAAATATTAGTACATTTGGACGTTGAGAGGTGACTCAAATTTTTTTACAGAAATTGCTTGAAAATAAATCAAATAATAATATTTGAGTTATCCTCCCTCTCAAAAAGGTCCGGAACATTGTTTAAATAATCAAAACGTCAAAAAATTAAGGAAAAATTCGATTTTTTTCTTGGTTTTTTGATTATAACTTTAAAAGTATTCATTTCCGGGAAAAGTTGTACTGACATAAAAGTTGCGTAATTAAATTTCCTACAATATAAAATTGGTTAAAAATTTAAAAAATAGTCACCCTTGTTGCAAAATAGCAATAATTGTGAAAAAAAACATACAAAAACAAGTATTCGCATTTTACGTTTTTCAACCATTTATGCTACACTTAGGACCTTAATATTTCACCCTGAAAAACTTTATGATACAGTAAAACAATGCTGTAAATTTCATTAAGATCGATGCAATAGATGTTGCAAAATAAATTTTGCAATCCAGCTTTCGTAAAAAAAATTCATTTTTTTAAAATGTCACAGGACCGAAAATAAAGCAGATAGCAAGTTGAAAATTTTTTTGCACATAGAAGTGTACTGTACCTCTCATTTGCAATTTTGCAAAATTAAAATCGATTAACATCACGGCGTCAGGAATTTTTTTAAATAAACATTAATTATTGGTGCTACGCGCAGGAGAGCGGATAGTTTGCTCTGATTGGGCATACCAATGATCTTTGATAATGATTGATACATTTTAATTTTTGTTACATTTCGATATAAATAAATAAATTTGTTTATTGCAAAATAAATACACATACTCTATCCTTTGAAATAACACTTTTATTAGCAAAAACTTTGTTTGTTCATATATTTTACCTTAAATAATAAAAGTTTATTATTTTTAAACATATACAATTGTTTAAACAATATTTCACAAGCAATAATAAAATTAGTTTGATTTTTGTGGAATTAAAATATTAAAATACAACAAAATATAGAGTAAGAAAATAATATATTAGATAAAGATTGGAAGAAATTTCTCTTGGAAATCAACTTGTGTGAATCGAACACCGCTGTCCTGCGCGTAGCACCAAAAATTATTGTTTATTTCAAAAATTTTCTGACGCCGTGGCAATTAATCGATTTTAATTTTGAAAACTGCAAATGAAAGGTACAGTACACTTCTATAAGCAAAAAAAAATTCAACTTGCTATCTGCTTTATTTTCAGTCCTGTAACATTTTGAAAAAATGAATTTTTTTTGCGAAAGCTGGATTGCAAAATTTATTTTGCAAATTCTATTGAACCGATCTTAATCAAATTTACAGTATTGTTTTACTGTATTATAAAGTTTTTCTAAGTGAAATATGAAGGTCCTAAGTGTAGCATAAGTGGTTGAAAAACGTAAAATGCGAATACTTGTTTTTGTATGGTTTTTTCGCAATTATTGCTATTTTGCAACTAGGGTGACTATTTTTTAAATTTTTAACTAATTCTATATTGTAGAAAATTTAATTACGCAACTTTTATGTTAGTACAACTTTTCTCGTAAATGAATACTTTTAAAGTTATAATCAAAAAACGAAGAAAAAAATCGAATTTTTCCTTAAATTTTTGACATTTTGATTATTTAAAAAATGTTCCGGACCTTTTTGAGAGGGAGGATAACTCAAATATTATTATTTGATTTATTTTCAAGCAATTTCTGCAAAAAAATTTGAGTCACCTCTCAACGTCCGTCTCAAAACAGATGCGCCCTGGACTATGTGGCTTTTTGTACGTTTTTATGGGGGAAATATAATATCCTTGCTACAATTTTTCTAAGTACATTATATACCTGGAACTTTTCTTTGGAGATTACTCCTACTATATAGATCCTGTTGAAGAAATTTTCCTGTAATGTAGAACCTGAAGAAATGTAGATCCTCTTGAAGGGATTTCATAATCAATGAACTTAAGTCAGTAAGAATCTTATCGGGATCTGTTGCTGTTTCATTAATTAAAATTCTAATTAATTGTTCTAACTCAAGATACTCGAGTGAGACAATGATGAAATAAGCAACCACAGATACCATATTTGGTACCTTCTTCTTCTTAACGTGCCCTATCAAGTCCCCTTGACGTTGGCGATTAACATGGCGAAACTGTCTCTGTCTCGAGCTATTCTAAATAGGTGTTCTGCTTTCTTTATTCCTGTCCACTCCCGGATATTCTTCAACCAAGAGGCCTGCTTTCTACCAATTCCTCTGCGTCCTTCGATTTTACCCATCATAATAAGTTGAAGAATATTATACCGGTCTCCCCTTACTACGTGTCCAAAATAGGCCATCTTTCTATATTTGATGTTATCAAGCAGCTCGCGGGTAGCATTTGCTCTCTTAAGGACTGTCACATTTGTCAGCATAGCCGTCCATGGTATTTTCAGAATACGTCTGTGCAGCCACATTTCAAAGGCCTCCAAACGGTTAATGGTGGATATTTTTAATGTCCATGCTTCGACACCATAGAATAGGACTGACCAAATGTAGCATTTAATCATGCGCTTTCGAAGTTGAAGTTGCAAGGTATCATTACAGAAGAATGACCTCATTTTTAAAAATGTGGTGCGGGCTATCTCGATTCTACATTTTATCTCTTTATCTGGATCTAGTTGTTCAGTAATATGGCAACCAAGATATTTAAAACTGGGTACTCTTTGAATTATATGACCATCAACATATAAACGTGAATCTTGATGGGCCAAACGGCTAAATACCATGTATTTTGTTTTTGAACAGTTTATATTTAGGCCAAACTCTCTTCCCACTGTGTCAATGGCATTTAAAAGGTGTTGTAATCCATTCATATCATCAGTTAAAATAACTGTATCGTCTGCATATCTGATTGTGTTTATCAGAATTCCATTAACCTTCACACCCCATTCCAAATTATGCAGCGCTTCCTTAAATATTCTATCTGAATACAAATTGAACAACAGTGGGGACAGTATACAACCCTGTCTGACACCTCTTTGTATTTTGCATATTTCTGTTGATTTTCCATTTATGCAAGCTGTCGCTGTTTGACGCCAGTATAATTTTTCTATGATTCGCACATCTTGACTATCAACTCCTTTATCCTTTAATATTTTAATTAATTTGTGATGTTGTACTCGATCAAAGGCCTTCTCATAGTCAATAAATACAGCAAAGACGTCTTTCCTTTGATCTCGGCATTTCTGCAATAACACATTTAGTGCAAAGAGTGCGTCCCGGGTTCCCAGTCCATTTCTGAAGCCAAATTGTGTTTCATCCTGGTCTTCTTCACATTTATCTCTGATTCTACTGTGGATGATACGTAGAAAGATTTTCAAGGTGTGGCTCATAAGGCTTATCATTCTATAGTCGCTACAGTTTTTCGGACGTTGTTTTTTTGGTAGGGTTATGAATTCGGACTTTAACCAATCTTCAGGGATATCACCAGTCGAATAAACATCATTGAAAAGTTTGACTAGTATTCCAATGTTTTCCTCATTTATGAGCTTTAACATTTCTGTAGGTATGTTGTCGGGACCAACGGCTTTCTTGTTTTTTGCCAATTTTATAGCATGTTGTATTTCTGATTTTAGTATTTCTGGTCCTTCACCTTCATCTAAAGTGTCCAGTTCTTCGGGTCTATCATCATTATACAGTTCATTTATATAATTATACCAGGTAGTTCGAATTTCGTGTTCATCTATTATCATTTTTCCCGACGAATCGGTTATAGTATGTGGAGTTTTCTTATAATAAAGACCAGCTACTTCTCTAACTTTTTTAAACATATTAAACGTATCATGTTTTTCATTCAACTTTTCTAATTCCTTGCATTTATCCTCCATCCATTTTTCTTTAGCTACCTTTATTTTTTGTTTAATTATATTAATATATATTAATTATATTTTATATTAATTAAATTATATTAATATTTGGTACCACAAACAATAAAATCAACTCATGTTTTGTAATAATAGTTTAACAGTTTTAGTTACGTGTTTATTAAGTTTATATTTTACTCTCTGACGTTTCAAAATGTTAATTTGGAAAACACCATCTTTATAAGAACTGGCCTATATCCCCGCTACTGATACGTTTTAAGAGAGCTCAGGCCATCTGAAAAGGAGAATGCAATTCACCCCTGGGCTGTCTCAGGGGAAAATTTATGTCGTCGTTACTGTCAGACGCTGTTTGGGTATTCTAGAGGAGGCGAGGCAGCCGTGATCTGCCATTGCTTCCTTGTCCCCTAGGTGTCGTGATCCTCAAATTACAATCTAGCTGCTGCTTGTCGGTTTCGAACTGAAAGAAGCTGACCGGAATAAAATAACTCATTTCCTGCGGGGGTATCGATCCTGCTAAAACTTTTTTCAACGAGAGTCGTTTCATGTGTAAAACAGTTTACACTTCGGAGTTTTTGAGAAACTTGTTGCTGAACTCTTTTCACTTATCTATGTGGAACGATACACACATAAAAATAGCTAAACCACTCGAGGAATGACAATTATTTCCTCTTCTTTAGAAAGAATATTTACAATCGGAAAAAATATTGTTTCTGTCCATTTTTACGTTTTATGTAAAAAATATATGTATTCCTGTTACATTAGAAATTAGATAGGTAACTAAAATGTTAGACCTAAAATTAGAAACAAATTATAGAACTGACAGAATTGCTCTCAATACTTAGAATATAAGGTCACACAATGCAATAAATACTATCATAGTAATAATATAACGTAATTTTGAACATTTTTGTTTTTTTTTTGTTTAAATACTTAATTTATTCCAATTTCGTTTGGTTTTCCTCATTTGTTAATCTTAAGTTATGCTCGATAAATACAATAGTTTCAAATTTTTTGCCAATTCCGACTACTTTTCATGTTTGTACATCATATGTTTTATACATATTTTAATAAACATGACGATATATTTTAATGTTTGAAAAGTGTAAGACTAAAAAGTAAAAAATAAAAAAATATGAAAAAAATATTTTTTCCGCAAATCGCCAGGAAATTTTGACATTCCTGTCAAAATTTCTTGAAGAAAAAGTCAGGACTTCCTTACTGTAAGGAAATGATATTTCCGTACAGTTGTTAGTGTTCTACATAAATGATCGAAAATTATTAATAATCCATAAAACGTCTGTATGTATTTTCGTACTTTTCTCTTGATTTCTTTGGCAATAATTCTAATGAAGCAGTATTCACTGCCTCAACCAGCTCTGGAGGAGTCCCAGGAACGGAAATTTCATCATCACTTATCATTTTACTTTCGAGAACACCAGCAATTAAATTTATAAGCATCAAGTTTGACAATTCAACCTCAATACGTTTCCATAGTAACCCAAGTAATTTTATTAGGAATTTCAAAGCACCATTTATTTGGGAATAAAATTATCGCGTTTTTTTTAAATCAAGCAATATCTGTCGAATTTTAAACGATTTGCGGAAAAATAGTATGTTTACCTCGTAGGAAAAGCCACATTCCTGGACTCTGTGTTGCTAAGTCTCGGCTTGCGCCTCGACTTAGCAATCTTCACAGTCGTCCAGGAATGTTAAGCTTTTCCTACCCGATAAACAATGTACTATTATCTACTCTATATCATATTATATAAATATAAGTTTTTAGTTTGTGAAAACTGTCATTATAGATAGCAGTGCGTGAAGGGTTTAAAGTGTGCGTGAAGTAACAATGTATTTTAAATGGGATTTACTTTTTCGCAAACTTTCAATGGGTTTTTTGGCACACTTTCATATAATCAAATATCCTTAACTTTCGCGTCGTGGTGATGACAATATGAGCAGTGACTTACAACAAAAATATTTGACAGTTTTGTGGTTTGAAAGTAGTTAGGATTTTTAAATGTCAAAGTTCTAAAAATTATAGAATAGAAATGAATTCCAGTGACGAAGAGTTACAGTTTTTTATTTGTTTATCTTAGATAAAATATCGTATGAAACTGTGCGTGAAGTACTTTTTGCGAATTTACGCGATGTATAGCACTCGCTCCGTTGTCGCTCGTGCTCTAAATATCGTGTGCGTTCGCAAAAAACATACTTCACGAACTGTTTCATAAATAACTATCTTCTACAACCATGTTAAAAATGCAATTTTTAGCACTCCATAGGAGCGTTAAAAATGCTACTTTAAAGCACTAGTACTTTATAATTTTTAAGGCACTGCAGTTAAAAGTGAATTGTCAAATTGTGAAACGTCAAAATATTTATATTTCATTTATTAACATTAATATTAATAGTAGAACTTGCGCAATTTGAAAAAGGTGGTTTAAAGGGTTTTTAAAAATTTAATTTAAGCTGTATTATTGCATTTTTAACACGTTTGTAGAAAAAACAAGTTTATATAACGGTATAATATTTTCGCTAAGAATTTTTAGACATTCCCCTCGAGTGTAGACAACCAGTTGTACCTTTTACGGGTCATAGGTTTCATGGTTTTAGCAATTAACAAAAATATTGTATTTTATAAATGTATAACATTTGTAGAAAAAATATTCTTGGGCACTGAATTGCCCAAAAAATGTGCGTGACCATGTGAAACCTTCACATGCGTGCCTTAAAATCGTACTTTTAACACTTTTATCATAAATAACTACATATACCTAAAGAAACACTTCTTTTAGTAACGAGTGACTAAAATTAAACATTATAAAAAAATCAACTAAAAGGCAAAAAATAAAAAAAATTAAAATACCTATCTAACACGTTCGTTAAGAAAAGCGTGGTGCGAAAACCGTTTATTCGATGAAGACGCACCACGCTTTTCTTTAACGAATGTGTTAGAATTTTTCAATTTTTTTTATTTTTTGCTTTTTCGTTGATTTTTTTATAATATGTCTAATTTTAGTCACTCGTAACTCAAGAAAAGCGTTTCTTATTTTTTTCATACTTTTTTTTTCTAGTTTGTGTTCACTTTTCTATCTCCCTTAGTATATTACGCAATAGAGTATTCAATAACAATATTATTAATACACGTACAATTTCCATCAAAACATAGACGACTATTTTCGTCTGAAAATGACGTGCGTTTCAATTTCCATCCGTAGCAAATTCTTGCAAAAATATTTCACGTTTGGACCCTACCCTATCAATTAATCCTTCAAATTAGTTTGTCCATATCGAAGGGAACGTCGAAATCGACTTTTCGAAGTAATTTACAAGATAAATTCGATACCAGTGCCCATCATAGCTTTGAATGAAATTGGAAAGCCCATTTCCGAACCGCTACGTCATAGGCCAATCTATTAAGATATTTCAATCAGAGAAAAGAATTCGCTTCTGGTTTGCGTGAAGGTAAATGACGTCATGGGAACATAATAAAATTAAGCTAGAAGAAGAAAAGGGTGGTGTAGATACAGGGTGAAATATACAGGGTGTCCCGAAAAGATTGGTCATAAATTATACATACCACACATTCTGGGGTCAAAAATAGTTCGATTGAACTTAACTTACCTTAGTATAAATGTGCTCATAAAAAAAGTTACAGCCCTTTGAAGTTACAAAATGAAAATCGATTTTTTTCAATATATTTAAAACTATCAGAGATTTTTCATTAAAAATGGACATGCATCATTCTTGTGGCAGAAACATCTTAAAACAAAATTATAGTGAAATTTGTCCACCCCATAAAAATTTGATGGGGATTTTGTTCCCTTAAACCCCCCCAAACTTTTGTGTACGTTCCAATTAATTCATTATTGTGGTACCATTAGTTAAACATAACGTTTTTAAAACTTTTTTGCCTCCTAGTATTTTTTCGATAAGCCAGGTTTTATCGAGATGCGGCTTCTTTTTCAATATATTAACGTAAAAATTTTATGGGGTTTTTGTTTTTTTAAACCACCCAAATGTTTTTGTACGTTCCAATTAGACTATTATTATTGTGGTACCATTAGTTAAACACAGTGTTTCTAAAACTTTTGACTCTTAGTCCTTTTTCATAAGTCACCTTTTATTGAGATGTAGCTTTTTTTTTCAAAATATACCTAAAAATGTAAATTATAAATAAATTTTCAGATTTAACAGGTCTCTATAATAATCGTACTTAACCATATACAATAAATATGTAATGGATTCGACAAATATTCAAAATATAGTTTTATTTTATTTTTTAATATCGATGTAATAATGTAAAGTTACAAATTTTTATTGTTTTTAACATAAACGTAACAATGTAAAAGTGCATACAGAGAGTGGATCATTGGACAAACTCTCTCTCACGACATTGTACCAATCAACATGTATGCTTATTGTTATTATAGGATGTAACAAATTGCAAAATAAACATTGAACAAAAAAAACTATTGCATATAGGTAATTGAGGTTCAATCAACCTATTTTTGACCCCAGAATCTGTGGAATAATATATGACCAACCTTTTCGGGACACCCTGTATAATATGTATGTTTTGCGTCTAGATTTTTATTAAAATTGTCAACAAGTTATATGTATACTCAAATGTCTTGGTTCAAATGCACTATAGTATCATTATTTTCATTATTTTTATTTTTGTTTTTTCTTTAAACTATTCATCTCTAATTTTATATCTCTGGTCAATATTCATATCCTCGACAGATAATATCTGTCACATATTATGTCCTGTCTAAATTTAAAGAAAAATAATCACTAAGAGGATTTAAACCTCCGAGGGGTTGAATCGGGTTGACATCTTAACGTAGTGACAAAAAAAAAAACAAAACAAAAAACAAAAAAAAAAGCAAAAAAAATATAAAACAGAATGCGTTTATTTTAAATGTTAACATTAATAATTTTATTTGTAAAATATATACACTATAGTTCTTAACAAACATTAAGTATAATATTATGTTTATAATATTTATTAACATAGTATGTACATTAGCTGTAAATGAGTAGGTAAAATAAGAAGTAAAAAATTGTAGTATTATTATAATAACCATGTTTCACTAATTGGCAATATCTTTAATATATTTAATTTTGATTGAGACTGGCTGAACGACTATAGTCCAAGCAAAAAAAGTCCTGTCTAAACGTCTTCCACCAGGTTTTCTAGTTTTACCGTGACTTCGACGGTAAAACAGCACAAACCGTATTTACCTAAATTCCCTCTAGTAGTTTTATTTCCTGCACATGTATTCGTTGACGCTTTTTATATTTTCAAAATTTTGAGTTTTGCTTTCTTTCCTATATGCTTTCAGCACTGATCAACTACTCACGAATTCTTTTGACTGCTCTTCTCGAATGCCGGTAACACAATCCTCTCTCTTTCCAAAACTATCTGAAAATTCAACCTTATCTCCTTCCCATTCCAAATCGCCAAACCAATCAGAGACATTTCTTCTTCCCCACTCTTTTTTTTCATTCGAAAAACCCACTCATACTTTCAAAAATATTCCTACCATCATAATAATTACTTTCGGGAAATTCTACAAAATTTACTCAGGGTTAAACAAAAAGAGATTAAAATTCCAAACTTTCTTTACCTTAATTTTCTAAGAACTAATTACCTATGGCTTCTACCTTTCCCGTAATAAACAATCGGTTTAAATTAATAATCCTAAATAACTTTCACTTCACTTTTATTTACAAATCAATATACAGGGTGTATCAAATTTATGTGCCCGCGTTATATTAAAAAAATTAAATTTTTATTCTATCTTTGAATGATAAATTGAAACTCAATAATATATAAAAGCAAGATAACAATAAAATAGTAAAATAACACCAACAGGAAAGAAATACCACCAGCTTTCAGAACACAGAGAAACTTAAGTAAATATATTAAGAACAACCCGGGCAAAAAGAGACAGCACTTATACAGTGGGGTATACAAAATTACATTTGGTGACTTCCCAAAACCTTACATCGGTCAAACTGGCAGAAACTTTAACAAAGGTATGACAAAACACAACAGGACCTTCAATACATAATAGTAAAATCGATTCTCCCCTACTTAACTTAGTGAGTTAAAAACTATACAGTATAAACTCATAGTAAAAATATATCACTTGAAAAAGAAACTCTGCTGAAACCTCTCTAGTGATAATAAACTGTAATAATTTGTGCAATTTGTAGAAGACTACGAATTCGAAAGTATGTCTGTCTGAATTTATGTAGCTTCGAACGGTACGCATCATGGACTACAAGAATTGAGCGATTTCCGGGAAACTACAATTTCTATAACTGTCAAAAGTTATAAATTGTATATCGTAACTGTATAAAGTCAATTAGATCGTATGTTATCACAACATGCCGCATTCAAGGTGGAAAATGACAAGTAGATGCGGCTGCAACTGACATTTAATGGAAGAGCAACAGTTTACTCGAAACCGATATTCCGTTTTCCAACAAGTTTCCTGTGGTTTGTTCCCACTTCAGGATTTTAATCATTTCGGAGAAGTGGAATTTGTAAAAATTGTTTTCACAATATTACGCTAAAATATTTTAATTAATAAGACGTATGGCACAATGCGATGAAAAAACGTATATTATTCTTCTTCTTGTTCTATTTCGTTATCAATTTGTGGAGACCAATTTGGCTACTATTACTGAGACACTAAAAACCTTTTACCAAATGGCATGGTTTCTTGTCCAATCATGCCCTTTGTCTTCTAAATTGATTTACATTTCTCCTCGATTAATCCCTGTTACTCTTTCTCCCAACCATCAAAATATCTTTGGTATTTCCTTCCTTTTCATTCTCATCACGTGCCTCTTCCATCTCACCCTCTATGCCTTTATGAATCGACTGATGGTGGTTCGTTATACAGGGTGTCCAGAAAATCTACCGACAAACGAAGACAGGAGAATTCTCAGATAATTCTAAGATATTTTAACCCAATTCACCTAGTTCGAAAATGCTTCCTAAGGGAGCTAGAGCTCTTTGAAGATGGCGTCTTGTAATTAGTTTTTCTTAAATAACTTCAGAAAGCTTCTATTGAGAAAAACGAAAATTGGTTCACATATTTATCTTCCAGAGGTAAATCGATTCCATGTATTTCGAATTTCTAGTACTGGTCATAGGCGTCTGTTTTGGGTAGGGCAACAGTTATTTTATCGCATAACTTTTTTATCTTTAATTTTTAAGCATTTTTGACTCATAAGCATTTTGAATTATTAAATTGTGAGGTACTCTATAACTAAAAGGTATTCTTGTTTAAGTCAATAGAATACAACGTTTTCTAGAAAAATCGATTTGAAAATTGTTGTTTTTTTGAATTTCCAAAAAAAGTTTCAAAAAAACTGTTTAGAAATCCGAAAACTGGTACATTTATTTATATTTCAGAGATGAATCGATTTCATTAATTGCGAATTTCTAGTACGGGTCATATGCGTTTTGGGTAGGTCAACGGTCATTTTATCGCATAACAATTTTGTCTTTAATTTTTAAGCATCTTTGACTTTAGTTTATTAAGTTATGAGGCATTCTGGTACTAAAAGTTACTCTTGCTTTATGTTGGTAAAATACACCGTTTTTCTTTGGAAAATTTTTGTCATTTTTCAAATTCAAAAAACAAAAAATTTTCAAATCGATTTTTCTAGAAAAGCGTGTGTTCTACGACTTGAAGCAAGAGTACCTTTTAGTACTAGAATACCTCAAGATTTAATAATCCAGTGTCAAAAATGCATAAAAGTTAAAGCCATAAAAGTTATGTGATAAAACAACCGTTGCCCTACCCAAACGGACGCCTATAATCGGTACTAGAAATTGGCAATTGACGGAATCGATTTATCTCTGGAAGATACATATACGCACCGATTTTCGTTTTTCTAAATTGAAGCGTTCTGGAGGTATTTAACCCTGGAAGCTCACACTTGGGTGCGAGATACACATCGCGACACTTAACTGCATGTAGTTTTGCGCAGCTGCATTTCAATGGTAATGCTGCTTTATGTAAATTCAATCTCTAGTCTGCCAAGGACGGGTGTGTAGTTGCGGTCTCATTTGAGCAACACTTCCAATCACGAAAATTTCTTGAACGCATGCTAGGGTATGTAGCACCCATGTGTGAGGTTTGCGATCAAGTGTGCCTTCAAGTTAATGACCTAACAACACAACATCCCACAAATTTAGTAAACCAAACTAGCTGTTATTTCTGCAAAGGCAAAGATGGAAAAGTAAAGAGTGCATGCTCGGCTTGCTATAAAGCATAATGCATGGAGCATAGAGCCACACTGCCTTATCAATGTAGACACTAAAATGAGTGAAACTGAAATACTTGGCTAAGAATGAATATGCGAGTTCTATAAACAAAAGGTGTTATATTTTAGTTAGAAAGATCATTTTGTTGTTAAAATAAATTAAAATATTTTGAATTATGTTTCCGGCTTTTAGTCCAGAAGCCACTGCGCATCCGCTAGGAAAAATATTCTAATTCGGATTTTTTGCACAATGTTATTCAAAAAGGACTCCTTTTAACAAATTTACATGTTGCCAGGACCAAAAGGTGGTCAAACATTTTTTAAACGTTTTTTTTTTGTTTTTTTCCTAAAATAATTTTTTTTTGCATGGAATCATTTTTTGGATCATTCCAAACAGAAAAGGTCTTTAGTGACTTTTCTCTAAAATTGATAGTTTTTGACATATAAGCGATTAAAAATTGAAAAATTGCGAAATCGGCCATTTTTAACCCTCAAAAACTATGTGAAAAACTGAAAATTTGAATGTTGCCAAGGTAGGTAGATATTCTTTAAACATCGATTGATGAAATCCCGAAGAGTTTTTTGCAATACAATATTCAAAACTCCTTTGTTTTTTAATTGTTAGTCAAGCGTGCGCGACAATATTTTCCACCGACAGTATGATGCAAATGAAAGGAATAAATTAATTATTTCGTAAACCGGCGACTTTAAGGAAAAATCCCGAAACAGGTCTATTTTTATTTTTAAGTTATGATATTGTGGCATATATGGTATACTAGTGACGTCATCCGTCTGGGCGTGATGACGTAATCGATGATTTTTTTAAATGAGAATAGGGGTCGTGTGGTAGCTCATTTGAAATACTCTTCAATTCTCTATTCAGTAATGTAAACATTTACATAATTATTTATACAGGGTGTCCTTCTACTTTTCTTTTTTTGTCAAATAATTTAATTTAATAAAAAAATTTTGGACACCCTGTAAAAATAATTATGTAAATGTTTATATTACTGAATAGAGAATTGAAGAACCTTTCAAATGAGCTAGCACACGACCCCTATTCTCATTTAAAAAAATCATCGATTACGTCATCACGTCCAGATGGATGACGTCA
Source organism: Diabrotica virgifera virgifera (assembly GCF_917563875.1). NCBI lineage: Eukaryota > Metazoa > Arthropoda > Insecta > Coleoptera > Chrysomelidae > Diabrotica > Diabrotica virgifera. The sequence goes on from NC_065449.1 coordinate 233,566,229, forward strand.
CTAGTATACCATATATGCCACAATATGTATCCCTGTTTTGGGATTTTTCCTTAAAGTCGCCGGTTTACGAAATAACGAATTTATTCCTTTCATTTGCATCATACTGTCGGTGGAAAATATTGTCGCGCACGCTTGATTAACAATTAAAAAACAAAGGAGTTCTGAATATTGTATTGCAAAAAACTCTTCGAGATTTCATCAATAGATGTTTAAAGAATATCTACCTGCCTTGGCAACATTCAAATTTTCAGTTTTTCACATAGTTTTTGAGGGTTAAAAATGGCCGATTTCGCAATTTTTCAATTTTTAATCGCTTATATGTCAAAAACTATCATTTTTAGAGAAAAGTCACTAAAGACCTTTTCTGTTTGGAATGACCCAAAAAACCTAAAAAAACTTTTTTTCATGCAAAAAAAATAATTTTATGAAAAAAACAAAAAAAAACGTTTCAAAAATTTTTGACCACGTTTTGGTCCTGGCAACATGCAAATTTGTTAAAAGGAGTCCTTTTTGAGTAAGATTGTGCAAAAAATCCGAATTAGAATATTTTTCCTAGCGGATGCGCAGTGGCTTTCTGGACTATTTATAGAAAAGAAAATATTTGTTAATTATTTTTAGGTATTTTTAATATTTTTTTCATTTGTGTTACTACAATTAAGAGAGAGAAAATAAAATGTTTTCTTTAGTTATTCTTATGTATTCAATAGTGATTATAGAGTCTCTGGAAATCATAAAATATTTACTTTTTTTTTTATTTCTTCACAAAAAATCATTGGGTATCTAACACCCATGTGTCCGGTTTATTTAAAAAAAATAGGTGTGATCTTCCGGGGTTCAGAAAAACTAATTACATGATGCCATTTTCAAAGAGCTCTGGATCCCTTAAAAAGCATTTTCGGACTAGGTGAATTCAGCTAAATTGTCTTAAAATTATCTGAGTATCTCCTCTCTTCATTTGTCGGTAGATTTTCTGGACACCCTGTATAGTTCCTCTAGCTTCCTGTTTTTTCGTCGCATCCATCAACCGTGTTTCTGCCTTCATATTTGGCTCTGTGTTTTTTCCTTTCCCGTCTTTCCAATTTCTCCGTATCCGCTTTTTTATTGTCCATGCTTCAATACCGTACATCACTGTCGGCCCTATTGCCGTTTTATATATCGTTAACTTTATTTTCGATTTATAAATATTTGGATTTTATCAGTGGCCTTAGGCTTCCCACTTTTTATTTAATTTTGTCAGTCTAGCATTCAGTTTTCATCCTTCCTAAACTTTATCTTCAACAATATCCCCTTGATTCATTTGATCTGAGAGTAAAGTGTACCTCTTCTGTTTGCTCTGTATTTTGAGTATCATGTAATTTGAGTTTCCTGGTTTATTGCTAGGTCAAAATATTTTTCCTTCTTTTCTAATTTTTTTTTGCATTTTTTAATTCTTTTCTTTCGAAAAAAATATACTACTTATAAATTAGAGCCGAAGATAAAATATATATTCAAAATTTTAAAGGCGATTTACAAAAACTTTCGGCCCGTTAGGAAATATTTTTCGATGTTATTTACAATATAGGTCCAGGAAATCAAAGGTGTATTTTAAACTAACAAAGATGAAAATAAAAATTTATAAAATTCAGGATTTTCAAGTTATCACTTACTTAAGCATCATCGTCTTTGTATATACATATACAAAATCGGCTTCATATTGGAAATATATATCAACACAACCAACATAAATAATATGTCTCCCAAGAACTTGTTTGGTTTTTTTCCTTTCCCACTTCTTCATGGAACTTGCAATTTAGTAATATGATATTGTGTGATCAGTATCTCTACTTTAAACATGACCTAAACATCTGAACCTATGTACTCTCATTTCGGAAATATTTGTTACCATCCCTACACTTCCTCTAATATGTCCATCTTTAATGTTATCCTTTTTTGTCATTACGCTTATGTACGTTTATGTTAATGTATATCAATAAAACTCCAACTAACTATATCTCCAACTAACTATATCTAATTAAAATTAGTCCTAAAGAATAAAAAAATAAAACAATACTTAAAAACAAGAGTATTTGACCAGTGCATACTACCAATTCTCACATACTCATGCCAAACATGGACCTTGACCAAAGCAAACATGGATAAAATAATGAAGACACAAAGAGCCATGGAGAGAGCAATTTTATGAGTAAAATTAACAGACAAAAAGCAGAACAACTGGGTAAGAAATAAAACAAAAGTCAAAGACGCAGGACAATATATAGCTAGGCTAAAATGGAGCTTCGCAGGTCATAGCGCTAGACAAACGGACAATAGGTGGAATAGCACGATACAACAATGGAGACCATGGACAGGAAAGAGAGCAAGAGGACGACCCCAGATGAGATGGGGAGACGACATTAAAAAGATAGGAGGAACGCACTGGAAACAGAAAGCACCAAACAGAAGCGAATAAAGGAAACTGGGGGAAGGCTATGTTCAAAATTGGACGAATTAAAGGGCAAAAGAAGAAGAAGAACTATATCTCAAGATACTAGACCATTTCTATAATTATTAACTTATGGTATGGGGATTGTTTTTTCCGATTATAGCGCCATCTATCAACAATGAGAAAGAATGATACGTAGAAAAATTAGTTATTTAAAGATATTGTACAATTTGTGAAAAGTCAACAAAATTGTTATCATTGGGACATGTCCAAAAACAAGAAGATTCAAACATAGCAAAGAAAATGTAACAATGGAAGCCGATAGGAGAACGAAAAAAGGAAAGTCCAAAACGAGATGGTTGGATGACGGAAAAGATAACCTGAATACCATGAATATAAAATATAGTCTAGGCGCCAAATAGAGGTCACCGTGTTCTTTTCAATTCTCATGGATAAACTCAACGGTTTCTTATGGATTTTTGGCTGCTGATTACGAATTTCGGGGGTGGAATTTGATCCGAGTGGTCAAAAAATTTTTATAAACAATTTAATTGTTTATAAATTATTTATAAGGCTCTGGCTCATAAACTAAAAGAGATAAAAAATAATGTTTCAAATAAAATTTGTTCGTTAATGAAAAATGAAGAAAAAAACGTTTACTAAATTATATCCAACAATTAAAACTCAAGATATTGTAAAATTAGTGCACAATGCAAATTGCAAATTGCAAAATAAGTATTTTTTGAAGCTTTATCGATCGTAACTCGGCTTCTACGCATGCAAATGAGCCTTAGAAGGTCTTATTTTAAAGTTTAATGAATATGCTTTTAAATTACCTTGTTTTCATTTGTTTTAAAGTTATATCCGTTTTAAGTTAAAATTTTCTTAACCCGCCATTACACGCGCTATGAGGGAATCCCTCACCATATTTGTTTATAATCAATGAAATTGTGTAAACTAATACGATAACCTTAAGCACCCAGGAATGCCTTTAGCATGGTTCATGAGAGGGTATGAAAAAGTTATAGAATATTTCAGGCGGTCAGTGTGCTGTGTAATAGTTGAAAGAAGAGACATCCCTCTTTAAGTGAGGGAATTCCTCACTGCGCGTGCAATCACGGTGAAATCACGTTTCTGTTATCTCAAAGAAACTTTTATGTTTTTATTTAATATTTAGGTAGGTTTAATTAAAATATGATTGGATTAGGTTAGGAACAGTGGCACACCGAGGGGGGTTTGGGGGTTAAAATCCCACCCAGAGCATATAGAAATATATATAAAAGAAAGTAGGAAAATGTAACTTGTCTTTTATAAATAATACAAAAAACTTTCGGTGTCCAAGCAAACCCCCCCCCCTGAGGAAAATTCTTCTAGGTGCGCCACTGGTTAAGAACCGATTTTTAAATTTACCTATTCTAATTGGGAAATAAGCCACAATTTAACTTGAAAAATTAATTTTATTGACGTTTCGAATTCCACCTCGGACGTCGTTATCGAAATACAAAATATTAATAGTTAGTTACATAAATGCCACAAAGAAATAGCTTCAGAACAGTTGTTAATTTTAATTTGTATTTTTAGTAAAATGAATTCGCGTAAAGAACGTTAATTTCTTCAGTGGCTTGCTGAAATTGAAAATTAAGAAAATTTGCTTTTGATATATATTATTTTTACTTTTGTTTTGTTAAATTAATAAAAAAAATTGGTTTACGAGACTTTCTATAATATGTGAGTACAACACATTTTATATTTATACATGTTGACATTCATTCTACCTCGAAATAAGTCGAATTTATGTAGGTGAGGGCGACGCTCATACGCGTGCAACCACGTCACAATAGAAGACGCGTGTAACGGCGGGTTAAAAAAATTGTACATTAATTTGTTTATAACGGTTTCAAACAAATTTGAGCTATAAACATTTATACTTTAATTAACAATAATGATAGAAGGACTCAAAAGGAACATTTTGAGCTTAAGAAAATGTTAGTATGTTTATTTTTGGCCAAGATATCGATATTTTAATAGCGCGCTCTGAGGCTCACCGCGTAAAGGTTGACGCGCTAACTTCTCGATGCAAATTATAATTTCTAAATATATTATTCTATCTTTATTTTTCATTTTTGAAGATCCTAATAAAATTTTATAATACAATTATTATAATTACATCATCATACTGTACCTCGTATCACCTTTCATTCTATTTACTTTGTCTTCTATTTTTTGTACTAAATGAGTGAAAAAACAATAAAAACTAATATTTCAGAAATTTAACTAAAAAGTAAGTTGATATTATTTATTAATACTATTTTTACAAACATTATCTTTCATGCATCTGCATCGATAAGAGAGAATCTCAGCTCTATTACATCTGCATAAGTTCTTAGAGCAATTTTTACCGTTACATGGTGGTACTAAGTCTGTTATTGTAGGCAGTAAAACTAAAACTTTCTGAAGCTTCAAAGTCTTATTATCTATATGATATCCATATAAAGTGGATCTAGTTATTTTGCAACATCATCAAGGCACGTCAATTGTGTGTATGCCGCCACAATATAAATGCTCGTTTTATATGCAATGATGATGCTGTAAAAGAACTCGGTCCATTTTTATATGGACATCACATATTGGCTTATTTGCATGCGTAGAAGTCGAGTTACCATCGATAAACCGTCGAAAAATACTTCATACTAGACTGTGAGCCGATTTTGCGCCTCATAGCGCGCCATTAAAATATCGATATCTTGACCAAAAATAAACTTACGAACATTATCTTAAGCTCAAAATGTTCCTTTTGAGTTACTCTATCATCATTGTTAATTAAAGTGTAAATGTTTACAGCTCAAAACTTGAAACCCTTATAAACAAATTAATGTACATACATACATACATAATCGGTTGCCTCTTTTACCATTAGGTGTCGAGGATTCCTCCTTTATATAATACTCTCTGCTTTACGCCACTTCTTCCTATCTGCTGCTAAAACTTTTGCTTCTTGCCACGATGTTCCTCTTTTCTTGAGTATTTCGTTTACACTAGTGTTCCAGCTTTTCCTTGGTCTGCCCCTCCTGTTTTACCCACTGCTTTGGCCTCCCATGTCATTTTCACTTGTCTCTCACCACTCATTCTTATAACAACCACACTTAATGTACAATTTAACTAAAACTTCAAACGGGTATACCTTTAAAACAAATAAAGATAGTGTAATTTAACGAACTTTGTTTGGAAGCCTATTAATAAAGCTTTAAAATGAGATGTTCTAAGGCTCATTTTCATGAGAAGAAGTTGAGTTACGATCGATAAAGCTTCGAAAAATACTTATTTTGCAATTTGAAATTTGCATTGTGCACTAATTTTACAATATCTTGAGTTCTAACTGTTGGATTTAAGTTTAGTAAACGTTTTTTTCTTCGCTTTTTATTAACGAACAAATTTTATTTAAAACATTCTTTCTTATCTCTTTTAGTTTATGAGCCAGAGTCTTATAAACAATTTATAAACAATTGAATTGTTTATAACATTTTTTTGACCACTCGGATCGAAATCCACCCTCGAAATTCGTAATCAGCAGCCAAAAATCCATAAGAAACCGTTGAGTTTGTCCATCAGAATTGAAAATGACACGGTGACCCCTCTGGCACCTAGACTAATAATGGAGCAGAAAGGCACAAGAGAGATCTGAATGGAAGGAAGTAGTCAGACAGGGAAAGACTCATCCAGGGTTATGATGCCAAAAGAAGAAAAATAACTTTTTGTATGGGGAATCCAAACCTGCAATAAAACTGGGGATAACTATATAAGATTTCATAGTTGCCCTCTATCGGCTTTAGGGGGTGTGACTGGGGGGCCGTGTTTGGTCTCATTCAATAGATTTTTGAAAAATATTGAACACGTCTTTTTCAGTTTTTCGATCCGATGTTCATATCTTTGACCGCCCCGCTTCTTTTCGTACGCCCTGTATAATATTCCTGCTATACGTATTTGTAGAAATCAATTTATTTCCATTAAAGCCGTAATCTTTACCGTTTAAATATTTACCCCTCACCTTGTAGTTAATCTACGCGGCAAGCGACCGCGAGTAAATTTGTTTTTGAGCTAAACAAAACCTGCTCAAGTTGTGCACAGCAGGAGGGCTTTTCAGGACTAATTTTTATCAAAGTAAATTTAGCTCGCAAGAAGCAGAACATTAAAGTTTCCCCTCTTGGCACAACAGGTAGTTATACTATAATTAATATCATCTCCGGTCTGGAGTTACAATAACTACAATGAATTCTCTTTGCCGGAGGCCTTTAGAGCTGCCTGAACTCCACTGGGCTGTTGGCCTAAATTGTTAAAATATTGAGGCAGCAGTGGTCTTTGTCGCGGAACGGGTTTTTAAAATGGGACCTTTTGTTAACTTCTTTTAAATTAATGTTAAGTGTATAAAAAATTCTCTAATATTAACATTTAAGTTTAATTTTCCATGTAGTCAAAAAGTAACTTTTTGGTAGAAATAAACCAACACAACCTCTAGAAAGATAAAGAAATAAGTAAAATTTTTATTAAAATACGAATACTAGTGATTTTATCAGTCGCCATGAGAAAAGGTGGTAAAATTATTTGCCAATCAAGCTTTTGTCTTTAGAAAGAAAGAGAATAAAAACATTTCATACAAGTAAACACCTACTAGCAGAGGAGGAGACCTTAGTCATGAAAAAAAAGCGAGAGAGTAGCAAATAGAATCAGCAAAGAAATGAGTTACATAATATTACACAATTCCTATTCGTTTTTAAAAGCACTCATTAGTGTCTCTTGTTACTAAAGTCGCCTGTTTTCGAAAAAATAAATACAGAGTGCGCCAAACCTCTGGTTTTCTTTGATTACGTCTAAACTATGAGACATACAAAAAAATGTTTATAACAAAATTAATGTGTATCGAACACGTCTATAATTTAAAAATATATTTGATTATACAGGGTGAGTGAGAATGACGGTATGAACCAAAGTTGTATTTTTTAAATAGAACACCTTGTATATTAAATTATTTTTGAATATATTATTTAAAAATATGAAAAATTTGTATAAGATCTTATAGGCTTAAAGTTAATAATTTTCGAAATACTTACATTTTTAGGCATTAAACAGTGATGGCGACAAGACACAGCCCTGTCTAAGGCCTCTTTTGATTTTTGTTTTATTGGTGTTTAAATTATTTTTCTTATGACAGCTTCTTCTTCATAATACAGATTATTTATTATTCTTATATCCCAGGTGTCGATGTTCTTTGTCCTCAGTAGTTTTATTAACGGATTATGTTTCACCGTATCGAATGCCATGTTGTAATCTAGGAAGCAGACATAGATGTCCTGGCTTATATCTTAACATCTCTGTATTAGCACATTTACTGCAAATAATGCTTCTCTGGTTTCTTGAGCATTTCTAAATCCGAACTGAGTTTGTCCAATGTTTTGTTCTAACTTTTTGTATATTCTACGATGAATAATCTTTAGAATTAATTTGAGTATGTGGCACATTAGACTGATGGTACGGTGTTCGCAACATTGTCTGGCGTTTCTCTTTTTCGGTATAGTCACGAATATTGATAGAAGCCATTCTTTAGGTAATGATCACTATTGTATGTATAATATTACGCAAGGCAGAAAGGAAAAGTTAGATCTAGGTCGGTTCTGCAGCTATCGATCGTTCATTATTCCAGCGGTATTTGGGAAGCTAAGAAAACTATCCTCAATAATAACAGGCAAAGTTTTCATAGTAACATCGAGAGCTCGGGAGAGAGTTGGTAGTTGTGCAGAACTCCTCCATACTGTTACAGTTTTTTCTGCTTTCACCAAAAACTTTATAGAGTGTAAAACACTTTTACCGGCATACTACAGCTAGATCTTTAAATAATAACTTGCCGGCAAACATTTGTGAAGCTATTTTTTAAGTATTGTAAACTTTTTGGCTGATCGATGTAAACTTTTGGCTTTAAGTATCCACATAAGTAGAAATTGACTAGTGTAAGGTCTGGAGATCTTGGTGGACACTTCACGGAAAACGGCTGGTTACAAAATAAGTCCTCAAAGTCTTAAACTTGGCATTCACTTCTCAATCTCAAATTTAGCATATTATTAAAAATGGGTTAGCTAGGTTAAATTAAACGAGCGAAAATTCCACCTAGTGAACTTCAAGTTTATTAAGGTTTCAGATATATAGTGAAATCTTCTAAGAACCGTATATTTCTTACTCTTCTAGATACTCACCGTACTAGCAAGCGATAAAAAGAAATAAAAAGAAAACTTCTTTTTTTTCTTCAGCCTTAAGTAATCCAACTTTGGACCTCTTCTTCTTCTTAAGGTGTCGAGACCGCTTGTCGATCGTTGGTTCTCATGTTACCCAGCATATTAACAATCACTGTCTTATTTACAGCAGCACGAAATAGTTCAGTGCTAGTTTTCCCAAACCATTGGCGTAGGCTTTTAGGCCAAGAAGTTGTACGGCGGCCCACACTTCTTTTCCCCATTATTTTACCTTGCATAGCAAGGTGAAGTATGTCATATTTTTCTGGGTGACGCATTATATGACCAAAGTATTCCAATTTGCGCCTTTTAACCGTGTTCACTACTTCTCAACTTTTATTCAAACGTTGCAAAACCCTTTCGTTTGTGACTCTTTCTACCCAACTGATCTAGAATACGGCGGTAGACCCACATCTCAAATGCTTCTAGGTTTTTTAAAAGCGATTCTGCCGATTCTCAGAAATGAGAAAGATAAAAAATCGCCGTGGTCCTAAGTGGGTCGAAATGATTCTAAAAGAATCCATTTGTATCTTTATTGTTTTCAAAGGCGCATATACTCGAAAAAATGAATTTATTTTATCATTTCGCCCCTCACTGTATATTAAGGAAGAGAGAAAGGAAAAGTTAGGTCTAGGTCGGTTCTGCAGCTATCGATCGTTCATTATTCCAGCGGTGTTTTGGAAGCTAAGAAAATTATCCTCAATAACAGGGACCTTAAAATAAAGTACTTTTATCCCATTGGCAAAGTTTTAGTAGGATCGAGAGCTCGGGAGTTGGTTGTTGTGCAGAGCTCCTCCGTCACCGATTAACTAATGAGTTTGCGTATGTCAGTCACGTAGATCGTAGCAAGCGGGGCTTACACTACCATATTAGCGATTAGATAAATATCAGTCAATGTACACTACATTAACATACCACCACTAAACGTTTTAACGGCATTGTGATAATCATTTAGGAGGTTATTTGGAATATCAAACATGTACGTGATTTTCGTTTATTATACTAAATATTTGCTGTTGTTAGTGGAAAATGGAAATTGTTTGCAGTCATTTAGGAAAAGGGGGTTTTGCTCATTAGTCCAACATTTATATCGTTTGCTGTTGGTGCGATAAAAATAGATTGTCACCAATTATTATTATTATTAAACGCTAAAATATAAATTTCCATTTGTATTAAAATAAATTTAAATGTACTATATTTGTACCACTAGCTACGTTACTTGCAAAGAAGGAAAAGCGATAGCACAAATAACAGGGGAAAGAGCGGAAAAATTTAATTGGAAGAGAGATACTAAACAAGGAAATAGTTTCAACCATTTGCCACATACTCATAATAGTAACGAACAAATGGATAAGAAATACTAGAGTAAGAACCAACCAATTACCCACAATAATAGATGTTAGCGCACGATATTTAGATTATTATTGTTTCCTTCGTGAACTGTAGTTTTTAGGTCTGAAAATTTTATTTTTCGTAAACTAACATACGATAAGTAAATTGATGATCCTTTTACCACACAACTGATAAAATCAGGGTACTCATCATTTGCTATTGTCGTCTCCGGATCTGGGGCCCCAGTCACCTCTGCACTCTTCCATGCATCAAAATAGCCATGTTTGACCATTTCTCTATCACTCTGATTATTGATTTAGTCGAAATTTTTTATATTCGCGGACAGTACTTTGTATGTTATCATCATTTTTCAAATTGTTAGTAATTTCTTGCGCATATACGCAGTAATGATTGTTACGTACCCAGAGTAAAAATTACAGTTGTGTGTTTTTTGAAGTTTAATTTAAATATTTAGCGGCAAAAGTAGTTTGCGCTAACAATAGGATACGAGAGATTCCATCCGGTAGCAATAGAGTCCTTAATGTATGCAAACGACATAGTAGATACCAATAGCAGATTCCGAGAATAAAATACAGACACTTATGGATATACAGGGTGTCCCAGACTAATTTATCCAGGCTATATCTCTTAAACGAATCCTTATTTTCGAATATTACGAAAACTGATCTATTCCATTTGTAATACACTTTAATATGGCGTAGAGAAAATCATCCCCTAAATATTCATTCCTTAGTTACAACCCCTAACTTTAATTTTTTTAATAGCATCCTGTACATTTTTTTATAGTTTTGGATGTGGTCTTCGATCGTCTATTCAACACATTTTTTTAAAATAAAATCGGTTCGTAAGTAATCAAGAAAATATCAGTTTATATTTGTTAATTATGTATATGTATTTTCGAATAAATGGGACAAAAACTGATCCATTCCATTTGTAATACACTTTAATATGACGTAGAAAAAAAATCATCCCCTAAATATTTATCCCTTAGTTACAGGGTGCTAATAAAAAAATTAAACTTAGGGGTTCTAACTAAGGGATGAATATTAGGTATTACAAATGGAATAGATTAGTTTTTGTCCCATTCGAAAATCTTTAGTCACTTAAGAAATATAGCTTGGATAAATTAGTCTGGAACACACAATTATCAAAAATAAACTGATATTTTCTTGATTAGTTAAGATACAATTTTATTTTTAAAAAATGTGTTGAATAGACGATAGCAGATCACATCCAAAACTATAAAAAATGTATAGGGTGCTATTAGAAAAACTAAAGTTGGGGGTTGTAACTTAAGGATGAATATTTAGGGAATGATTTTTTCTACGCTATATTAAAAGGTATTAAAAATGGAATAGATCAATTTTTGTCCCATTCGAAAATCTCTATTCTTTTAAGAGATATAGCCTGGATAAATTACTCTGGGACACCCTGTATAGCTAAAACAAAAATATAAAAACTAAAAATATAAATAAACGAGGAAAAAATAGGATACTGATAAAATCGGCGACAAAGAAGATAAGGAAGATAAAGAAATAAAGATAAATTGTAAAAACTCAGAATTGAAAATAGTGTTATAATCTGCTAGCCCCAATACGCAGTACGGCAAGGGATAAGGGCTTGCGTCTCGGTGATACTCGCCATAGATCCATACCGAAGGGCGTTGACGCCTAAGAACGGTGTATACATACAACTTTACACAAATAACCAAATAATTAATAATCCATTAAGACAACAGGTATTTGTTGAAATAAAAATGTAGCTAAATTAAATTTAACATTTTTTTATCATTTCCTAAACCAATAATTCATAAAGGCTTAATTCACAGGTCCGTATTTTATAAATGACAGTTGCTGAGTGCAACAGATTAAGTTTAAACGAAACACAATTTTAAAGATAATATCTAGGTATAATATTTAAATCTTAACTAAACTAATTACACGACAGACTAGAATAATCAGTAACAACTCTTGTCTACTGTTGAATACTGCCACCTATTTTTTTTTCAAGATAATCTTGATGGAAGCAAGATTTTCAAGACCATCTACGACAAACCCACTAATTTTCCACCAAAAGTATTAAGTGAAGTAGTCAATGTTTTTCCAAATTGTTTCGTTGCAATAAATGGAACCTAAAAAAGAATTTATTAATTAAATAAAGTTTTTCTGATGTTTTTACAATAAGCAGTAAGGTAAATTTTTATTGAATTCAACAAGGTTATATAGAAGAGTAAACATTTAGACCTGGATCCCGCGTACCAAAAAAGTTGATTAACAGCAAGCTGAAAATTTGTTAGTAGCTTAACGGTATCTAGTCGGACAAACCCTGATGTACGGAAACACTGGAACAGGGGAAGTTTTAATTGTGAAACAGTTAAAAAATTTGGAACGTCAGATTACGAAAACGTCCGATGTATTTTGTCGGACAGAACATCCAATTAATTTGTTACTCTTTCATTAAACTCTCATGCAAAAATCAGTCTGCTATTACTAACCCACATGATTTGTGTCATTTGACATCTTCTTCGTGTTTAATGTTAGTGATAAACACCAGCCTGATTTTTGCATGACAGTTTAATGAAATGGTAACAAATCAATTGGAAGTTCTGTCCGACAAAATACATGAAACGTTTTCGTAGTCTGACCAACGTGGTCAAATTTTTAACCTGTTCCACAAGTAAAACTTCCCCTGTCCCAGTGTTCCCTTGCATCAAAATTTGTCCGACTAGACACCGTTAAGCTATTAACAACTTTTCAGCTTGCTATTAACCAAATTTTTTTTGGTACGCGGGATCCAGGTCTAATTTTTAGTAGGTAGGTATAGTAATAATTATCATCATCAGAATCTCTCAATCCACTGCTGGACATAGGCCTCCTGTGTTTGTCTCCAAAGTGTTCTATCTTTTGCTTTCTGTATCCAGTTTTTTGTTGTCTTTCGTAAGTCGTCTTGCCATTGTGTTGGTCGTCTTCCTCTGCTACGTTTATCGACTCTTGGTCTCCATTCAACTAGTTTGTGAGTCCATCTTCCGTCCTTTATTCTGGCAACGCGTCCAGCCCATTTCAATTTTAAGTTACAGCTTCTTTCAATGACGTCTACGACTTTACTCTCAGCTCGTAGATCTTCGTTTCTAATCCTGTCTCGCAGAGTGGCCCCTATCATTGATCGCTCCATTCTTCTCTGCGTTACTCTTAGTTTTTGTGCGTTTTTCATTGTGAGCGAGAATGTTTCTCTACCATAGATCATCACCGGTAGCACGCATTGGTCGAAAACTATTTTTTTAAGTCGAAAAAGGTCGAAAAAAGTCTTCGTAATATTTATAGTTGTCTGTCAATACCATTTTCGTTACGAATGTTAACAATGGTAATGACCACCTCTTCTATTAAATCGTCGGTATACTGCGAAAACCAGGTAACTGACAAATTTTAAAATACTGAGTTAAGTATACCAAAATTCTCAGCTTTTTACGCTCTACACTCTACATACAGGTAAAACCCAGTAAATGATACGACTTACCATTCAGCAGATAATTTGTGTGATAAACACATAAGTGACACATAACCAACTTTTCATTGTCAAGTAAAACAATATATGGCTACTTACTTCCACAAAATTAAAGTTCTGTTGCATGTAAAACCAAGTAAGCGCACATTAAATTATTTTGCCGGACAACAATATATTTCTACTGCTGTATACCATATTCAGTAAAAACGTGATAAATGTCTTTAATGCATTTTACTTGTATATTTTATTAAAATTTCTCATTCCAAAATGTGTCAAAGAATATGTAAGCAAGTGAAATAAGTGTATTTTCTTATACCTGCGAAGAACAGTATCGTAACATGAATTTTTAGAGTCGGGACATTCATGTATGGAAGTTGACTCTATATACATAGCAGCATCTAAACCGCTAGAAATGAGGTCTGTCTATGGTATGCCATATTACTTGTCTGTTTTTTCAAAATGCAAGGGAAACTAAAAATGTCAAGGTCAGTGATAAAAAAGTATGTATAGAACCATACAAGTGTAAAGATTTTAAATAGGTACTATGACTTTTATGATTTAAAAAAATTGTCACACACTCTAATTAAAAACCGAACAAAAGACCAAAACGGCGAAAAAAAAATGTGATTATTGATAAAAAGATGAGATTCGTGAACGAAGAGACAAACAGAATCCATTTCAATTATGACGCGTCACCAAGCTTCATTTTCTTATTGATACTGCACGGCAGTCAATAAGAAAAAAGCAAGCTGGGTTATTAACTAGCATAAGCATGCTTATGTTAGTCGATAAAAACTTAAGCAACTTTATGATAGAACTTCGCCAACTAGCATAGCAAAAAACAGAGATTAATTACAGCTATTTGATAAGGGAGTGATACCGGAGGAATATAACAGGTCGTCACCTTAGTACTATAACTTGATAACTCCAAAATTGACGTTTTTGAGATAACTAGTTCACAAGATGTATTTTATTTGCCTCCATATTGTGTAAAAACTTGATAGCTCACTTCAAACGGGTTAAGTATTTATTTATGATTGACGAAAGTTGATAAAACTCAAATGCCACGAATATTCAGTGCTAAACCTTGACAAGATAAGTTATCAAGCTATTATTTAATCGAAATAATCGTGAATGCGACATACACTGAATGCTATAACTAGATAACTCGAGTTATCTAGTTTTAGCACGGGTTTCTCTGAAACCATTGAACTTACCACATAATTGCTATCTGTTTATTCGGTTCATTTTAATGCAAGAATTCGAGAATTGTTAGCAGATCTGGCAACCCCTATGGCAGAGGGCTAATTTTCAACAAAATAATGTTTAAAATATTAGTTGTGTTAAAAAGTTCACTTATCTGCGACTTAGCACAACATGCGACATTACCAAATGTTAACATTATGGTAGTGCTAAAAGTTGTTAACTTTAATTTTTCATGTTTTTTTCCATATTGGAAAACAAATTTACACCATATTCCTAAATAGATCAGTTGCCAAAAAGTTAAGGAACAGTATTTTTGAGCTGCAGAGTGAATTCCGTATTTACCAACATCATGGTAGCAGCACAAATATCTTTAAAATCTTTAAACTCGTTTATCTCAAAACTACTAATTTCGAGTTATCAAGTTATTATTATTAAGG
This sequence comes from Diabrotica virgifera virgifera, assembly GCF_917563875.1. NCBI lineage: Eukaryota > Metazoa > Arthropoda > Insecta > Coleoptera > Chrysomelidae > Diabrotica > Diabrotica virgifera. The sequence goes on from NC_065449.1 coordinate 233,581,426, forward strand.
CGACGAGGTGGTATCGTATTTTACGATGCCAATGGCATCTTGTCAGATCCTGCTTTCAATGACTAATCTGACGAGTAATACGCATAGTAATATTATTTTCTTGTGTCTATAACACGTTCAAAATAAATTTGTTTTTTCTATAAAACTGCCTATCATTTATGTAAATAATATCCATATAACTACAAACAGCTCTGAATAAAATATTCAGGGAAAACCAGTTAAATGTTATAATTTTCAACTAATCCCTTAAAAACGTTGCTATTAACTAGTTAAAGCCTCATATTCCGATCACAAAACTACAAAATATTATATTTAGTTTATTATATTTGTTATTAATGTGTTATTTTAAGGGTAACTGATTAATGTAGATTTACAGGTAAAACCAGGTAAGTGACTGCATCTCCATCTTAAATTTAGGTTTAATAAGCTAGGTGTCTTAACTTTTTCAAACAAATGATAGAATATCTTTTCTGATATATGCATCTTTCACTAGAATACCGAATATCAAACACAAGTTGTCCTCTTAATTCAAAATAAAACATTAAACTTTAAAAACGTTTTTTTTTTGTTTCGGTATTTTGGCATTTACCTGGTTTTCGCAGTATACCGACGAAATGCAACTACATATTTATCTTAGCCCATACAACTCTCTTGTTCTCGCGCTCATGCTTATCTATATCTTACTTTGGATTCAGAATATTTTTCTTCTTTCGATGCCCTAGTAGATCGCCCGATCATTGGCAATTACATTGGTGGACACATGGACATATTATTTTTGGTATTTAAAAATAATTATATGTGTCTGATAAAGAATTAGTTTTTCTTATCGCATATTAATATTGCTATTAGACGTTGCTTTTATCCTTAAAATATAATGCCAGATTTACTTATGTAGATGACTAATGTACCACAAATTACTAATATACACTTGCGTAGCTACTTTAAGTCCAAAATGTCCGAAATCTATGAGCTAAATTTTTCTCTTGGTATTTTAAGTACTTTTACTACAATAAGTTGTTGTAATAACCTTGTTGTTTCTAAAGTGTAGCGAGCCTCTAAGTATTAGACTGCTCAACATTTGTTTTAAAAATTACAAAATCAAAACTTGTGATGTGAATGAAAGACTATTCAATACCTAACCTGATAATTAAAATTATTTCAGAAATAAGAATATTTTACCTCCACAGCTGCATTTAAAACATTCGAAAACCCTTCTACTCCTCCTATAAATAAATGTGCAATTCGATTTTGAGTGGCTGCATCATTGCCGTACTTTTCATACTCTTGAGCAGTATCCACAACAGGTTTGGGATTAAATATTCGGGCAACAAATTCTTGGAGTGTTCCATACTTGTTATCAAGTTGTAGCGGTGCAGATTCTTTAGATTGCAGTTCCAATACAGCCCGAGTTCTTCCAGAGTCTGGAAAACCTGGTGAAATTGCCTGAAAATATTAAAATATGCATTAGTATAATTACATGTATGATCTAATACTGTGAAGCTTATACACAATTTTTGTCATCCTGAAAACAAATCAAAATGAAAACTACGGGAAATTAATATAAATATGTACTACCACACCACCAACGAAAATGTTCTGAGGAGAATAGGTACAGCTAGGGAACTACTAAAGATCATCAAAGTGAGAAAAGTTAGCTATCTGGGACGTATAATGAGAAACTAAAAGTACCGCCTGGCACAACTGATCATCCAGGGGGAGATTGAAGGAAAACCAGATCCCGGTAGGCGCCAGATTTCAAGATTTAGAAAAATATCAGAGACTGGACCGGCCTTGATTAAACATCTTTGTTGAGTTGCATTGGACAAAGACAGTTTTGCCAGTTACGTAGCTAACCTATACTAAAGGATACAGCACCACAAGAAGAAGAAGAATAGAAATAAAAGGAAATTAGTAGGAAACACTTAAGAAATAGCCATAAAAGTAAAATCGTAAAACAAAACTAAAAGATGGACGAAGAGGACAAAGAAGTTTCTAAGCTGACGATTGAAAATGGATAGATGATTGTAATGAAAAAGTAAATAAAAAAATATATATAAAAAAAATTTTAAAACGCTTTTCTTTAGTTACGAGTGACTAAAATTAAAAATATTATAAAAAAAAATCAACTAAAAAGCAAAAAAATAAAAAAGAATTGGAAAAATCTAACACATCCGTCAAAGAAAAGCGTGGCGCGTGTTCATCGAATTAACGGTTTTCGCCCCACGCTTTTCTTTAACAAATGTGTTAGATTTTTCCAATTTTTTTTATTTGTTGCTTTTTAGTTGATTTTTTTTTATAATATTTTTAATTTTAGTCACTCGTAACTAAAAAAATTGTTTCTTAAAATTTTTTTTTATATTTTTTTATTTTTTACTTTTTAGTCTTACACTTTTCAAACATTAAAATATATCGTCATGTTTATTAAAATATGTATAAAACATATTGTGAAGTACTAACATGAAAAGTTGTCGGAATCGGCAAAAAATTTGAAACTTTATAGTTTATTAATGAAGCATAACGTAAAAAATTAACGTAAAAAGTGAAATTATGTATTGTTCATTTATCATTAGCTATACAATTCGTAAAAGTTTCGTTTTTACATTGTAAAAAAACAAGAGAATTTAAGCGTTTTCCATTAAAATGTTTTTTTTTATTTAAACAATTAATAAACATGAAAACAATTTTTTCATTGACTATTCGTGTATTGTTCCTGGGAATGCATATGTCTGCAAATTTTAATTCATTTGCATTGAAGAAAAGGCAGTCAAATTAACGTCTAAAGATTTGACGCAAACTATTGAACTAATAAAAGCGTTTAAAAAAGCATATTTATTCTATTGATAGCGTACTTACTTTAGACTTAGCTACATTAGTAATCCCATTTTCTACAGTATCTAATGCGCTTCCAAATGGTTTTATGATAGGTGCACTCTGATGTCCACTGGGTAAACTGCTTGATACGTGGAATAGTATTACTAATAGATACAGTAATGTACAGTGATGTAAGTTCATATTATCTGAAAATTTAGAAATTAAATTATTTTTTAACAAAACAACAGTAGTTACCTATACAGGGTGTTAGTAAATAAGTATGAAAAATTTTAAGGGCTAATTCTACATGAAAAATTAATACCAGTTTGCTCTATAAAAATAGAGTTTCGGAGATACGGGGTGTTGAAATTTTTATTTCAAACTGCCAATTTATTTATTGCTCTAAGACCAGTTGAACTATGAAAATTAAATTTGGTGAGTTTTAGGAGGTAGTTACCTCCTAAATTACAAATTTTTTGACATACAATTTAGAATTTTGTATTCATCATTGGCGCGCCTACGGGCAATGGTCTGAATTTTTTTAAAGAAAAAAATAGTAGGCCACTGAGATATTTCGAATTAAAAATTATTTTTAAATTCCACGTCTAATTTATGATAAAAAACCTTTCTTGGCTTTTTTCATATGATGCACCGTTTTTATGCAGAAAAATAAAACATCTTGGCGCGTATTTTTCATTTCTTAATACATCATCAAGAACTATCCAATATAATAATACTAAACTAGAACAATAACAGAAAATATTACTAATAAGATTTCAACTAGGTGCAAAGCTGTAAGAAATGTTTAAAATGATCTCCTTTACAGATAACAGAAGAATTTTATATTCATCTTGGCGCGCGTACGGGTAATGGTCCGAATTTTTTGAATAAAAAAATAGTACGCCACTGAGACATGTCAAACTAAAAATCATTTTTGAATTCCTCGTTCAATTTACGACAAAAAATCTTTCTTTCCTTTTTTTCATACGAGGCGCTGTTTTTATACAAAAAAATAAAACATCTTAACGCTTACCAAGTATTTGAGGTAGTTTCCATATGCATAGAAACTTAGTTCAAATACTTTGTAAATGTTAAGATGTTTAATTTTTTTGCATAAAAACGGCGCCGCATATGAAAAAAGATAAGAAAGATTTTTTGTCGTCAATTGAACGAGGAATTCAAAAATGATTTTTAGTTTGACATGTCTCAGTGGCGTACTATTTTTTTCTTCAAAAAAATTCGGACCATTACCCGTACGCGCGCCAATGATGAATATAAAATTCTTCTGTTACCTGTAAAGGAGATCATTTTAAACATTTCTTGCAGCTTTGTACCTAGTTGAAATGATATTAGTAATATTTTCTGTTATTGTTCTAGTTTAGTATTATTATATTGGATAGTTCTTGATGATGTATTGAGAAATGAAAAATATGCGCCAAGATGTTTTATTTTTCTGCATAAAAACGGTGAATCATATGAAAAAAAAGCAAGAAAGGTTTTTTACCATAAATTAGACTTGGAATTTAAAAATAATTTCTAATTCGAAATATCTCAGTGGCGTACTATTTTTTTCTTTAAAATAATTCAGACCATTGCTCGTAGGCGCGCCAATGATGAATACAAAATTCTTAATTGTATGTCATAAAACTCGTAATAACTGCCTCTTAAAACTCACCAAATTTCATTTTCATAGCTTAACTGATCTTAGAGCAATAAATAAATTGGCAGTTTGAAATAAAAATTTCAACAGCCCGTATCTCTGAAACTAAGCATTTGCGGACATATGTTTATAGAGCAAACTGGCATTAATTTTTCATGTAGAATTAGCCCTTAAAATTGTTCATACTTATTTACTAACACCCTGTATAAAGATCTAGATATAATAATAGATTCACGGGCGCCCATATAAAAATTTTCAGGGGGAGCACACATGAAGATGTTGCACGTTATATTTTGTATATTTTGGATAACCATATATAGTTTACAGCAATCGAAAAGCTAGGGGGGGGGGCACGGCCACTCCTGCCCATGGGTATGGGCGCCGATGAATAGAATATAATATTATGTCTCTGTAATTTCTCTATGACTGAAGCTCAAAGTGCTTAGGTATTTTCATTGATAATTAAATTAATTTACCTGCAGTGAGAAAAATCTTAATTAATGAAATTAATTTACCTTCAGTGAGATTAATCCTTAAAATCAATATCTGACAATGACTTTAATAAGTTTCTCTGAAAAAAAAAATAATAAAGACATAATCTAAATGTACATGTGTGGTTTTCACATGTACTTCTTTATAATTTAGTTTCTCCCACTGTGTTTGAGAAAATTTGTACAAAGTATAATACAAAAACCAAATAAGCTAATAATAAAACAAGTTGTGAAATATTTACGCACTTTTAGTCATTAACAATTCAGTTAAATTAATTAATAGGCTAATAATTGATATCCTTTTAATGCAATCCCCTTGACAGGCTTTTATTGAAACAAGGGGATCCAGAACCGATTTTCGGGAGGGGCCATGAACTTTTTTTTGGGGGGAGGTAAAGGGGGTCTGGGGTAATTTTAAAAAATTAGAGTTATAATGGTGAGTTTTAAGGCACTTTTCACACACTTTTGAATGCCATAAAGACATTCAAAACTTATCGGCGCGGCGGTCGTTTCGTCAAATAAGGCAGAGTAATACTTTGCACTTTGAACCTGATTCATTATTTGTTCAATTATTTCTTCACCACTACATGTTATCAATTCATTTTAACTGGTAATACTAATGTATGTTGTTCGGAAAGATGCTGTGGATTGGTGTTGTTTAAGAGTCTTATCTCCTGATGTGATTTTAAACCTTAACAATTCCCCTCATTGCTAGGTCCAGCATCTTCGTCCAGAAGCAGAAGGCCATTATCACAGTTGCCTCTTAGAGGAATATTTTGTAGACCTAAGAACATTATAGACTCTACTATTGGTCGTAATCTTTCTCTATTTTCTTGTATCTGTTTAGACCTCTGCATGATTGTCTTTTAATGACTAACTTTCGCGGGTTGCGATAACTTCGTAGAAAATCCAGCCCAACATGAGCTCACTCCTTGTGGCATGATGTTTCACGGGTTTGTATAGCTCCGTCTTTGCCCATGAGTTTGACGAAAGATGTGCGAAAGTACCACCCAACTTTTTTGTTCTAAATGCTTGTGACCCAGGTAACGCCTCATTTTTTTATTCTTTGTGTGTACAGAATATAGAAATTGATACGATTTTGATGGGTGCCAAGGTCGTTCTAACAATTGACGCTGTGTAAAATTTGATTATTATTATTTTGATTTACAAAACATCCTATATCATTCTTGAAGCTTCCGTTACTGCGTTTCGTCAATTCTAAGCCAGAAGTCGTATGTATATTTACGTTTTGTACATATTGTGTTTGAAACTGTAAACATTTGAACGCCATATATTTATATTTAATTTTTTTTAAATTCTCGGGAGATGCCATGGCCCCCATGGCTCCCTCCCTGGATCCGCCCTTGACTTGAAATTACTCTACGACGATCTACATAATATGGGCCAATATTATTAATTGAATTTATAATCGGGCAACCGACAAAATTATTATTAGACCAAGGCGGATCTGTAAAAAAACGTCTATTTTTGGATGTGCGAGGTGACATTCGGATTTTTGCAGATAAAGTTAGGTGACAACTTCAATCATTATTATTGACTTAGCTTCTTCTTAAATATGCCCGGAACATTAATAAAAGAATTAAAATATTTAAAAATCTCGAAAAACATCGATTTTTTCAAGTTTCTTTGCTTATAACTTTAAAACGATTCATTTTAGAGCAAGGTCGCAAATAAGTAAAATAAAGATAATTGAATTTTGTATGATATACGACTGGTTAAAAATGTCTTAAATTATTATCTTTTCTACAAAATAGCCATAAATACAAAATAAGGAGACAAAATAAGCCTGTTTTTATTCAATGTTTTTCAACTACTTTGGTTGCACAAAGAACTTTCATAATTCGGATAAAAAAAACCTAACATACTTAAATCGTTCACTAAATTTCATTAAAAACGACTATCTAATACACTTTACAGCATTAAAATCGGATTATTTAAGCGGCCTCAGCACTGTTTGAAATTTATAAACATTTTTTTGGCTTATAAATAAATACATTGAGGACGTTTGAGTCGGAATAAATTCATTTTCTCGAAAATTGGCAACTGTGGAGACAAATCCCGAAACTGGTCGATTTTTATTTTTGAATTCTTGTTTTTTGGTATAGGTGTAATAATATATCCTACTAGTGACGTAATCCATCCGGGCGTGATGACGTAATCGATGATTTTTTTAAATGAGAATTGGGGCCGTGGGATAGCTCATTCGAAAAGCTATTCAATTTTGTATTCACTAATATAAACATTAACATAATTATCTATACAGGGTGCCCAAAAAATCTTTTTTAATTAAATTAATTGAGACAAAAATAAGAATGTAGGTAATTTATTTAATGCAAAATATATTTTACTGCAGTTAGAAAACAGAAAAAAATGTTAATTTAAAAAATAAACATTTATTTTCGCTTAAATTAAATTAGCCATGGTGAAAACGGCAGGCTTGTTTGGAAAAATATTCCCATGAGATTTTTTTGCATAATTACATTCGTGAGACATCCCAGAATAAGGTTCAAGAAGTCGCCCACGTGAAAAGTGGGCCAAATTTTTTTAACAATTTTGTTTTTAATCAAATTGCAAAATTCAATATCTTTGGCCCGGACAATTTTTTGGCCCGGACAATTTTTTTGTAGGTTTTTTGGACCATTCTCGATAAAACAGGTTTGTAATAATTTTTCTCTAAAGTTGATCGTTTTCGAGTTATAATCAATTTAAAATTAAAAAAAAAAACGAAAAATGGCGATTCTCAAGGCTTAATAGGTAACTCGGTTAAAAGTTATTATTATGAAAGTCAGAAAGTGACTAAATCAAAGTTTAATGCCCCCCCTACAAGATCCCGAAGAAATTTTTGTCGTTATTTTATTACTAAGCTGTTATTTTTAAGTAATAATATTGAGTGCCATTCACGTGGTAGGCGGCCGTAAATGTGAGTGCAAGTAAGATTCACAATTGGACTGCCGTAGTGGCATCTCTCTCGCACTCAGCATTAACGGCCGGCTGCCACGTGCATGGCGCTCAATATTATTACTTAAAAATAACAGCTTAGTAATGAAATAATGACAAACATTTCTTCGGGATCTTGTAGGGGGGGGGGAGGCATTAAACTGATTTAGTCACTTTCTGACTTTCATAATAATAACTTTTAACTGAGTTATTAAGCCTTGAAAATCGCCATTTTTGTTTTTTTCAATTTTAAATTGCTTATAACTAGAAAACGATCAACTTTAGAGAAAAATTATAAGAGACCTTTTTTATCCAGAAAAGTCCAAAAAACCTACAAAAAAATTGTCCCGGCCAAAAACGTTGATTTTTGCAATTTGATTAAAAATTTTTTTTTTTTAAATTTGGCTTACTTTTCACCTGGGCGACTTCTTGAACCTTATTCACAGATGAGCAGCAGATAACTATAAGCTATAAACTATATTCAGTATGTATAAAACAAAACTAAGATATATTGCAAAATTAGAAACTTGTTGCAAAAATTATAACATGCGTTATTATATATTTTTGAAGTTGTTTAAAATTAGTTTTAAAATGAATAATACTTCTAGATCTGGTAATGTGTGACATGGGTACTTTCTTTTTAAAATGAAGATATGGAATTAGTAACTGTCATTAAGCTACAAGGAACAGAACTGCAGCAGCAAGGTCAAGGCTTAACAATAATCAGGCCGTAGCACCATTGATGCTGATCATGATGCATCTTGAAATTGTAATTATTGTAATATCAGTATTACTTACAAAAAAAGGTTCGTGGCATATAAAAGAACAAAATTGAATTAAAACTAAAAGATCTTGACATTGAATAATCAAAATAACAAATTATATAACATAAACACTTACCTTTAAACAACCACACTCGTCTAGCAAAAGAACACAATATTTCCACTTGTTTCTAACTGTGTATAGTTGGCCGTTTAGTAGCATGTTGACTATATTCCAAATAATGTAAGGTAATGTTCCAACGAGCAATATTGCCTAATATTTAGCGGTAAATTGGGAACTAAAGAAAGAAGACTATAAAACCGTCTTAAAAAGTGCAACAGAGAGACGTATAGCGACTTAACCTTGTGTCGACAACAGCTTTCTCTTATATAATTCTTGCAATGGTAGAATACGTATTAATACCATACATAAATTAGAATACGTCGGTAGTGGTACTAATAGGAAATGTTGAATTTTATAATTATTTTCAACAGTAAATTAATTTTTTATGCTTATTTTTTTGTCCATTGTTAATACCTAGCATTAGAAGAAAATAGATAAGGTGTCTTATTAAAAAGTATTGATTTACTATTTAAAGATTATGCTATAAAAAATGTGTAAAACCTCTCTTCCATTAGGTATATGTAGGATTTAATTGCCACTTTATATTTTTGCTTTGTTAAGTTGATAATCCCGTATCGCTATAGTGCGGAAATATGAAAAAAAATGAAATTTTACCTTTTATTCGGAAATTTTTATTTATCCTCCATGTACGTTTTATTTATCGCTATAGTAAAATTTATTTACCGTTTGAATGGTTAAGTAATAAAAACAACAGTCTTACGCATCTAACGAATATCTTCCGATTCCGCAAGGTCAATCAAAATCTATAAATATTTGAAATTTTCGATGATTTTGATAAATTAAAAAACATTTAGTTACCTCATTTTTCTCCTACATTGTGAAGTTTTTCGCTTGTTTATATATTGTATGACAATACTTAAACAACCCAGAACTCACAACGAGGAGGTGGTTGCACTTCTAGCTCCACACACACCCTTCTCTCCAACCAATCAATGAGTATGATTTTTACATTATTTACATAGTAAATTTTATTTTCATGCTTGTACCCAGCTTTTAAACGTCAACTTTGTATTGTGATTTGGTGGTAGAACCTGGCAGCATGGACCTTGATTTAAGTGTTGCCCTTATGAATCCATCTCTTGATTGGGGCCCACATACATTAGACCAGGGGTGACCAACTTAATAGGACTCGAGATCTACTGTCTGCCTTTCTAATTCTCTGGGATCTACTGACTAATAATTTTTGTAATATTTAGGAAGGGAATAGATAGGTAGGTAGATAATTTTTTCTTGCCATCTATCGACTGACCTAGGGGTCGCGATCGACGGGTTGGCCTTCCCTGCATTAGACTATGCTTCGGGGACCAACTTTAGGCACCTCTCATCAGCTTGCGTATGTCAGGGATAGTTTTGTACATTCTAGTCTGGTATGTCGCCCGATGTAATGCAAGAACTTATATCTTCATTTGACACTTCGAAGAAGTGGTGGAGAAGATAGTTTTGCAACAGTCTGCAATAGTTTTGCAACATTATATTCCAGTCTATTATTTCAATTTAGTTCCGTGCTTCAAAATTTTAAGTAGTATGGAGAAAGGAAACACATTAGAGAGCTAGGGCTAAGGAGAGTGTTAAAAGCCGGATAGAATAAAGCCAAGGGCAAACGTATTAGAAATTTCATCCCTCCTACTTTAAATTTTGAAGCACAGAACTACACTGAAATATTAGATTGGAATGTTGCAAAACTATCTTCTCCACCAGTTCTTCAAAGCGTTTCAAATGAAGATATAAGTTCCTACGTTATATCAGGCAACACGCCAGACTGGAATGTACAAAACCATCCCTGTCATACGCAAGCTGTCTAGCGGTACGTAGAGTTGGTCACGGAAGTATCGTATCGTCTAATTTATGTGGGACCCAATCAGGAGATGGATTCATCAAGGCAACACTTAAATCAAGGTCCATGCTGCCAGATTTTACCACCAAATCAAAATTCAAAGTTGACGTTTAAAAGCTGGATACAAACAAATGAAAAAGAAATGTACTATGTAAATAATGTAAAAGCCACACACTCATTGGTTGTATGGAGAGAAGGGTGTGGGTGGAGTAAAAAGTGCAACCACCTTCTTGTGAGTTCTGGGTCGTTTAAATATCATTATACAATATATAAACAAGCGAAGAGCTTCAGAAAGTAACACACCGAGAGAACAATTTCTTTTCTCCTAAAACACCGATTTCTTTGAGCAATATTTCTTAAAAGTTAACATATCCTATCAACTTAAACATACCGGTTCACATATAAAGAAACGAGTTTTTTAAACACAACTCAATAATTTCTTACAGATAATTTCTTCAATAATAAGAAATGCATTAATGGTTACATTTAATTTTCTTATCCTAAAGTTTTTATTTCTTAAATTGAAAACTACAAATATTTTGCAGTATAAGAAATATAATGTTAAGTTAATCCATATTTATATTTGTGAACAAGAAATTTTCTTGCAATCAAATAAATATTTTAAACCACAAGAAATAATTCTTCAGAAATACCCTCTGTAGTAACTGTGGTTATAAAGTAAAAACTTTGTCATTAATGCCGAAATGTTACTTGCAAAGAGATTTTTTTCCACAAAAGAATTGCACAGATTAACTATTTATGATTTAGTCGTCAGTGTTTGTCAAGATGGCGTGATATGTTCATGTTCATATAGATGGATGTTGGATTTATTGGTGTACTTTAAAAATTAACGGATATTTTGAAGGTACGTACATATATAGGTATTAAATAAAAGTAAATTGAGTAATTTAAGATGTAATAATAATATTGTTGCGTATCCGAATGGTTAAAAAAGAAACATAATATGTAGTAACTTTATATGCTTTTTAGGTATAATGATGGACGACTCTGAAATAAAGGAGCTTATTATTCTAACTGGGAAATATGCCACAATTTAAAGCTGGGACAGAATGATATAATATATAGCTTCAGAACAATATTAAGAAAGGAGTTATTAACCAACTGTGGGGCCTTCCAGAAATGGTAGAACTTCATACATGTAAGTACCTTTTTAAAAACGTGTATACTTGTGTATCAACTATAATAGGTTTCTTGAATGTATCGTCTTCTATAAAAATATACAATACAACGCTATATCAAACATGGCGGGTGCAACGCTGAGGATTTTTTCTGTTAATTTATTTGAGATAAAGAGATCAGTTAGTCTAAAAGAAATATACGTTTATGGTTAAGAAATGTTATTGCCGAAAACCGTGAATTAGTTAATATGTATTAAATGACTTAGATGTAAACTAATAATACTTTCCCGTAATAAAATTTCTTAATGATTAGGTATGCTGTCTCTTTTAGATTATAAAAATTAAGAAAATTACATATTAATATGTCTGCTTCAATGTTTTACATTGGTTGTATTTTCCCTCTTGTTTTAGCTAAACAATGTTTATTGTGTGACTTATTATTATACAGATAAATAATTAATATTTCATTAACAAAAAGAAAAAAGTAAACAAAGATGTGTAGGTTAAATAATGCCATGTTTGAACTAAAGATGATTGATATTAGTATTAATAGTTCTTATGTGGGGCCGTGTATTTGTTTTTTTTGTATTTCCCAAATTTGTCAAAATAAATATCTATATCTTTATAGAAAAATTTTTATTAAAGTAAGTTTACTCTTTCTACATAACGATTTTGTTTTAGTGAATTGCTGATATACAAAGTGCTATTAACAAAAGAGGGAAAATTTGAGGAAGTTGGATTTGCCTCTCCATCCTTTTATTGTTGTGTAGAAGCCAGTGGTTTAAGAGTGGAGAAAATATTTGTATGTAATCATAACGTTTTATATCTTGTTTTATTAATAAATAATGATTTTACCTTAACACAATGATTTATTTCGCCGTATGTAATATCACTTTATTTTCAAGAAATATTAACTTAACTCTAAATATACGTTTATCTCTGCGAAATATATTTCTTAACATTAAATAAATTAATTATTAATAGTAAAATAATAATATTCCTTACTAAGAAGTATTATTGCTCAGAAAGAATAGTTTTCTAATGTGTAGAAAATATACTTTTATGATTAATAAAATTAATTAACGTCAAGTGTAATTTCTTTCTGATAAATGGGTTTGAAGTTTGCCAGAAAGTGATAGTTTAATCATGTTTAAGATATATTTCTTTGGCTATAGTAGAATTTATTTGAAATATTTTAGAAAATTATATCTTACATACAAAGATATATTTCTTAGACAATATGCCAAGTCGATCTTTCTTAAATATTAATAAAGTTTCTTTATGTCAAGAATTTTTTTCTCTCGGTGCAGAAAAATGAGATAACTAAATGTTTTTTAATTTATCAAAATCATCAACAATTTCAAATTTTTATAGATTTTGATTGACCTTGCGGGATCGGAATATATTCGTTAAGTGCGTAAAACTATTGTTTTTATTACTCAACCATGCAAACTGTAAATAAATTTTACTATAGCGATAAATAAAATGTACATGGAGAATAAATAAAAATTTCCGAAAAAAGGTAAAATTTCATTTTTTCATAATCGTTAGACCCGTTGCAGGATCGGAAGATAAATTCCGATTTGAATAATTTTTGTTTTGTTTTTCTTGTAATTACCAATCGCAACTTTTCCGCACTACAGCGATACTGGATTATCAACTTGAGTTTTTTCGCAACACTCTACTCTACACCTTATGACATACGTTAGTTAGTTTTGCAGCTTCATATAGGCTTTTAATGCCCTGTGTCGCCAGTAATGCAGTTTAAATTTGTTTCCTCCGGAGATTCTTAGTACCACCTCATGACAACATCCGTCTAGCGGACGGATGAGACCTGACGCTGCCCACCCATATAGAAATACAATGTAATTTGATTTGTGAAAAATATTTTTGAATATTTTTATTGGGTTGAAAACTTTGACTTTCATTTAGCAGATGTCGCTAAGCACCTACTCCATAACGTCAGTTGCAGTGCGGGGATAAACTCTCGGAGTTTCGCCACTTGGGGCATAGAGAAGCAAACCTACGCCTCTCTGATGATGACTCCAATTGGAGTCGAAAATCGTCGATTTAAAGTGCTGGTTTTCGCTCTCTGTACTAAGTGAAAAATAAGACAGTTTTGCCCTCTCATTGCAATTGAATAAAAGTGGTATAAATTTTTGTTTTTATTTTAATTTTATTTCGTCCGTCCGATGGAGAATCAAAGTCAGGCAGGAACTAGATGTCTTTATAGCCCAATAAAATAAAATAAAACTAAAATGTAATTCCGTACACATTGGAATAAATTTTTTATTAAAAGTTAGGTCAAAACAAAAGATATTTTCAAGAAAGTAGATGGTTCATATGAGGGGATCATTGTTTAAATAATTAAAAATTGGTAATTTTTGCACAAAATTTACTTGTTTAACTGCTGCGGCAATTCTTGTACAAAGACAGGGGCTGCCACAAGGAGCTGCAATCAGCTGTCAATTGTTCAACCTAATGATAAACGATGTGCTCGCAATGATTAGAAAGACACCTGGTGTTGAAGCCCTCCTGTATGCCGATGACCTCCTAATATGGGCATCAAGTAGCAGTCTGAAAGCGCTCGAGGGAGTAATGAACCAGGCTCTCACAAATCTAGAAAAATGGGCGGATAAAAACTGCCTAACTGTCAGTATAACCAAAACCGTATATCAAGTTTTTACCCTTTCAACAAAGCAGACTGCTGTCAAGCTGACATACAAAGGAGTCGACCTGGAAAGAGAGGATGTAACAAAATACCTGGGGGTGTACATAGATAAGAAAATTACGTAGAAACCTCAAATCGACGACATTGCAGAGAAAGCCATAAAGAGATGTCGACTGCTCAAACGTCTCACAGCAACAAAATGGGGCGCCACGCAAGATGTCTTGGTAGCAACATTCAAAGCCTATGTCCGGCCGATACTAGAATATGGGAGTGAAGCTACAATAATTGCGAGTACAAACACCAACTCCAAGCTTGAAGTCGCCCAGAACACTGCCCTTCGCGTCATCACCGGTGCTCCAAAATCAACACCGATTACATCAATGGAAGCCCAGACCGGTATTGAACCAATACATTGCCGCAGAGAGCAACACACGTTAACCTTCTGGGAAAGGCAAAGACGAATACTTCCACAAAAATGGGACCAATATAGACAAGTAGCCTCACGTCTTAAAACAAAAACCACTCCGCTTACAGTAGCAAATCAAATCATCAAAAATATCACATTGACCTGTCGAAAGCCGCCCCCTTCCCAGCGCAAACTACACTCGCCCGCTGTCTACCAAACACAGAATTGCATCTTGAAAACCATAACGACCCGAAGCACTTATCGTTAGACATTGTCCTAAGGAAAGCCGCCCTAGAGACGATACACACCAATTACCCAGCGCATGAGTGGCTACACATCTACTGCGATGGCTCCTCGATGCCGGACTCGGGAAGAACAGGAGCTGGATATGTCTCAACGTTCTCCAAAGGCTCCATAGCTGTGGGTGCCCCTCTCACCAACTATGATGGCGAAATTGCTGCTATACACGAAGCCGCTAAAAGTCTCGAGAATCTCCAACACCCCCAAAAAGTTGCCTTCTTCATCGACTGCCAAGCCGCAATCCTCGCCCTGTCGACAAATCGATAAACCGACTGTGCCCAAACAATATCTTGCCGCGTCCAACTATCGAACTTGCTGGAAAAAAGGGTGGCTGATTACTTTACAATGGATCCCTAGTCATGTCGGAGTTGAAGGGAATGAAGCGGTGGATGAACTTGCAAAAGAAGGCACTACTCTTCCACAGCCCCCTAGCTTCCAATCGTACACATCAGCAAAGTCCACCATTAAAAGAGGAATCAAAGCGAAAATAAAAGACCAGCAAATACAAGCCGGTGCTGGAAAATCTTGGGCCCACCTAATAGGGTCACCAATCCCTCACAACTTGCCGAGACCCATCAGTGTAGCCGCGTGGGAAAAAACTACGGGGCATGACTACCTGGCCTCCCATCTACATCGCATCGGCGTCCGTGAAAATGACAACTGTCCACTATGTAATCAGCCCCAGATGGATGCTGCTCACCTCCCAGAGTGCCCAGCCCTGATAACAGACCCACCCGAGGAGGATGAAGGTCGCCTATGAGAAACGGCTCGTCTATACTGGTCAGCGCGCCGCCAAATGGCTAACTTGCCAAGGGTGGGCGTTGGCTAGTAAGTAAGTAAGTAAGCAATTCTTGTTTTTATTAATAATTTTACAATTTTTCCCTGCAAAGACAAAAACCAAGTCTTTTACATGAAACTTACTAAATTAAATTTGACCCTTAATTTATTTAAATAATTGTAAATCAAAACTAAAAAACAAACTTCCAAAAAATATTATTTGCAATGTAAATAAGCACTATAAAAAATTTTTGTTTTGCACAAAAAGTTGCGCTAAGATATCACTATAAATTGCCAAAAAAATTGGTTGATAAATATTGAGTAGTTTATGGGATATTTAATTTGTTTATAAAAAATTACCATTTTTTCAATTGCAAAAACGCGGTTGTTGCCGATAGAGTATACAAGTTTTTAAGGCCTCATTTTTTTGCTTTTATGTATATTTTCGATAAATGTATTGACCAATTAAAATTTTCATGAAACACCCCTTCAAAATGGCGTTTTAAAATTGGTGTAATTTGTTTAGCACTTGCTTTTTTAATAACATTACTGGGATTAAAAATTTTGAAATTATTTATCGATATTCGTGTTCCTGGTAGTTTTTGACACATTTACAAAAGAAAAAAAATTTCTAGATCCATTTTTTGCCAATCTTTTCTAGATAGCTTTTCCAAGTTAAAAAATTCATAATTTGTTTATTTATCAATATTAACATTTAAGTGCGTGAGTACATCTATCAACTCTACTACTTAACAGTGTCATTTATACATAGAGTTAAAATTTTATAATATAAAAAAACTTTTTACATGAAGAGTGGTGCAGTAGTACTTTGCAATACCTTCGTTAATAATGGACCAATTTCAATGTTTTTTTTTTAGTTTATGGTAGCTTATAAAAATAGTAACTGACACAGTAAATGACAATTTTAACAATAAAAATATTCGTCAATTTGTTATAAACATTTTTTTTCAATTTTTTTTCTCTAGATATGATAAATAAAGATTGAGACAAAAGATTTTTTTATAAAAAAAAATAAAAAAATTATACTGAATTAGCATTAAAAATTTGTTAAAGACTTTTTTCTGTATAGAATATTAAAATATATACAGTGTGAGCCAAAGAAAACAATCAACCTTGATATTTGGCAGTATTTATTAGATATTAAGGAAATGACGAAATGGGCCGATTTTTGATCTAACGGGGACACATTTTTACGGTACATACATCTGTCATATTTGTCAACCCCCTCCCTTCCACAACCCCACCCCTTATTTTTAAATAGGGAATAGGGATCGTGTCTAGCTCATTTGAAAGGTTATTCAATTCTCTATTCAGTAATATTAACATTGACATAATTATTTATACAGGGTGTCCAAGAAAAATTATTTTGAATTAAATTAATTGACACAAAAACAAAGAATGTATGTAATTTATTTAACTCAAAATACATTCTACTGCTGACAGAAAATAGAAAAAATTGTTGAAAACATTGAAGTTGGCCCATTATTAACGGAGATATTGGTAACTGTCCTCCGCCAATTTTCAGACAAAAAGTTTTCATATTTAAGGTGCTACGAAAATCATCATTTTTCAAAGTATTCTACAATTTTTATTATGTGTATAAATGACATTGTTAAGTAGTAAGGATAATAGATGTACTCAGGTACTTTTAAATGGCAATATTGATAAATAAACAAATTATGAATTTTTAAACAGGGAAAGGCTATCTCGGCCAAAAATGCTTCTAGAAAAGTTTTATGCTTTTGTAAATATGTCAAAAATTGCCAAGAATACGAATATCGAAAAATAATTTCATAATTTTTAATCCCGGCGATGTTATTAAAAAAATAAATTTTAAACAAATTACACCAATTTTCAAACGCCATTTTTGAGGGGTGTTTAATTGAAATTTTGATTTGTCAATACATTTATCGAAGATATACATAAAAGCAAAACAAATGAGACTTTAAAAACTTGTATACTCTATCGGAAACAATCGCGTTTTTGCAATTGAAAAATGGTAATTTTTTAAAAACAAACTAAATATCTCATAAACTACTTAATATTTATCACCCAATTTTTTTTGTTTATTTATAGTAATATCATAGCGCAACTTTTACTGCAAAGTAACATATTTTAGAGTGCTGATTTATATTGCAAATAATATTTTTTTGAAATATGTTTTTTAATTTTGATTTACAATTATTTAAATAAATTATGGGTCAAAATTAATTTAGTAATTCTCATATTAAAGTCTGTTTCATCATCTTTGTATAAATAAATTGTAAAATCCTTAATAAAAGCACGAATTACCGCAGCAGCTAAAAAAATAAATTTTGTGCAAAAATTACCTATTTTGAATTATTTAAACAATGATCCCCTCATATGAATCATATACTTTCTTGAAAATATCTTTTGCTTGGACCTAAACTTTAATAAAAAAATTATTCCAACCTGTACGGAACTACATTTTGATTTACATGTATTGTAATTTTATTTGATCGGTCTATTATTGAAGTAATACTTTTCGCTGCAATATTTTAAGGAAAATAATAAAGTGGATTTCCCTTACTTTCCTTATCGATGTACCTTTCTGGGGTAGGGATGGCGGTTTTTGACAAAACACCGGTTTTCGGTTATACCGGTTTTTTTTGCTTACGGTTTAACCTGGCGGTTATAACCGGCCAAAACAACCGGTTTTTGGAAAAACTGGTTTTCGGTTTTTTTAATCCAATAGGTTACAAAGTTACATTTACAATACACTTTAGTTTGCGATACTCCATTCGACTCGATATCAATATGATCAAAATTAGTACTAACGAAAAAACGTATTACTTTTAACACGTTTGTATATTTGTATAATAGGTACATTTTAACTCATTTAATACTTCCTGTATGAATGTATCGTTTTGAAAACGTAGCGAAATTTTTGGAGATTCGTATTCGTAATCAGCAATTCGATATTCATAGTCAGAGCATTATTTTAGGTAATCAGAAAAAGTCATTCACCCACTTTCAATGTCAAGAGTCAACTGTGAAAAATAGATGATGTTTGCGTCTAATTCAACCAGATCACTTCTTATGTAAATATTATGATTACAAATACCTTTTCAAGGATATATTATAATAAAACTTAATAATTGTTTCTGGCTGATGTGAGATTGCACTTTCAGTTTGCTTCTGTATTTTATAAAATAAAATAAAATTTGAATTATGGTTTTGTTTGGAATAATTACTTGAGAATAATAATTATGATTGGGATCCAAAATAATACCTAACCTAATCCTAATCACCGTAAAAACCTAATAACCGGTTTTTACTTCAAAAAGAAAAAACCGGTTATAACCGGGACAAAAAACAACCGGTAAAACCGGTTATTGCGAAGTAAAAAAACCGGTTTTAGATTTAAACCGGTAGGTTTTTCCCATCCCTATTCTGGGGCTACCACAATGCCGCATAGATTACTTTTTAATTCACAATCATTTGAGTTTATCAGACTCTTACTAACAGCAAGTTTTGGTCTACTCCGAGTATTTTAATTACCCGGTACCACCATATCTGGAGGAGATTAATCTATCTGCCTCTTGAGGAATTCTTCAGTGGAAGCTAGCAACCCCTTACGGGGCGCTAGTTCGGTTAGCTTTAATCGTATTGGATTTAAACAAAAAATAAAAAAATATGAAAAAAAAAGTTTTTAGGAAACGCTTTTCTTTAGTTCCGGGTGACTAAAATTATAAATATTAAAAAATCAACTAAAAGGCAAAAAATAAAAAAAATTGAAAAAATCCAACACATTCGTCAAAGAAAAGCGTGGGGCGTCTTCATCGAATAAACGGTTTTCGCCCCACGCTTTTCTTTAACGAATGTGTTGGATTCTTTCAATTTTTTTTTATTTTTTGCTTTTTAGTTGATTTTTTAATATTTATAATTTTAGTCACCCGGAACTAAAGAAAAGCGTTTCCTAAAAACTTTTTTTTTTTCGTATTTTTTTATTTTTTACTTTTTAGTCTTACACTTTTCAAACATTAAAATATATCGTCATGTTTATTAAAATATGTATATAAAACATATGATATACAAACTTAAAAAGTAGTCGGAATCGGCAAAAAATTTGAAACTTCGTTGTTTATTTGTGAAGCATAACGTAAACAATTAACGTAAAAAGTGAAATTATGTATAGTTCATATGATTAACTACAATCCGTAAAAATTTCAAATTTCTAGATTGTAAAAAACAAGAGAATTTAAGCATTTTCCATTAAAATCGTTTTTTTAAACAATTATTAAACATAAACAAATTTTTTTTATTCACTATTCGTGTATTGTTCCCGCGAATGCATATGTCTGCAAATTTTCATTCATTTGCATTGATGAAAAGGCAGGCAAATTGACCTCTAAAGATTTGACGCAAACTATTGAACTAAAGGAAAGCGTTTATAAAAGAAGAATGTATGTAACTTATTAAATTTAAATTAAAATACATTTTACTGCTGTCATAAACCAGACAAAAGTGTTTATATCACAAATAAGCATTGCCTTTCGCTTAAATTGAATGTTAAAACTTCCAAGAGGCAGGTGGCTGGCGGGAGCTGGCTTGAATATTTAATTTAATCGAGAAGCAATGTTTATTTCTGTAATACACATTTTTTCTGTTTACGGTCAACTGTAAAATGTATTCTGAGTTAAATAAATTACATACATTCTTCTTTTTGTCAAATAATTTAATTAAAAAATTATTTTTGGACACCCTGTACAAATAATTATATAAATTTTTACATTACTGAATAAAGAATTGAATTGCCTTTCAAATGAGCTATCGCATGTCCCCTATTCTCATTTAAAAAAATCATCGATTACGTCATCGCGCCCAGATGGATGACGTCACTAGTATGACATATATGCCAAAATATCGTAATTTCAAAATAAAAATCGACCTCTTTCGAGATTTTTCCTTAAAGTCGCCTTTTTACGAAATAACGAATTTATTCCTTTCATTTGCATCGTACTGTATAAACAAACATATGAGTGTTCAAAATTTAAAACTTTATTGTTTATTTATGACGCATAACGTAAAAAATTAACGTAAAAAGTGAAATTATGTATAGGTTATATCATTAGCTACCATCCGTAAAAGTTTCAAGTTTCTACATTGTAAAAAACAAGAGAATTTAGGCCTTTTTCCATTAAAATCGTTTTTTTTATTTAAACAATTAATAAACATAAACAAAAGTTTTTTGTTGTCTATTCGTGTATTGTCACCGCGAATGCATATGTCTGCAAATTTTCATTCATTTACATGGAAGAAAAGGTAGTCAAATTAACATCCAAAAATTTGACGCAATCTATTGAACTAAATAAAAGCGTTTAATAATAATAAATATAATTTATTAAAAAACATGTAATCTAATTTATTAAAATAAATATTATTAAACCATTTATTCTTTCTTCCTCAACTTATTACTACTCTTTTCTATGGACGACAACCAATCTTGTAACTCTTCGGGAAGTGGTGGTCTATAACTTTCATCACAACCAGTCAGTTTGGCCATAAGTTCTGGCACATTCAAACCAATGGTCGTTTGCTTGCTAAGAATTACAGCCCTTATGAAGTTGTCGTGCAAAGTGACGAATTGTTGTTCAATGTACATTGTTTTTTCGTCCCAATAGACAATCTAAAATTTAAATTAAATGACATTAATTAGTATAGTAAGATATCCCAATAGACGAATTCCAAGTCGATCAACAAATCAAATTTTTTTAACAAATTGAAGAGTCTCAGATGCAGAATCCACCAAAAATGGTAGATAGTTATTTAAATCTGAGACTATTCGTTTTGAAAGTTCTTTCTGGTACATCCTTAATCTGCGACTTTTTCAATTAATCAGACCGCAGACGATGAATATAGAAAACGAAAAGGAAACGATCACATTCCGCTTTCATTCGTCTAATGCATCCTAATGGGGATTTTGAATTATCTTTCAGATTCCCTTTAAATTGATGGTCCAGCTGTTTTTCGATTCAGAGGAGTGCACGCTAACGAACGCTGCTGATGACGCCTGCAATGGTAGAAACAGCCTGTCCAGCGGGTGTGCATCCCTCTGAATCGAAAACAAGCAAAACCATCATTTAAATTGTTCTATCTTTACTCGGATTTGAGTACTGAAAGCTCCTCTTCTGTCCTTTTTTCCTAGACGAATGAAAGCGGAATGTGATCGTTTCCTTTTCGTTTTTTTATATTTGTCGTCTGCGGTCTTGTTAATTGAAAAAGTCGCAGATTAAGGATGTACCAGAAAGAACTTTCAAAACGAATAGTCTCAGATTTAAATAACTATCTACCATTTTTGGTGGATTCTGCATCTGAGACTCTTCACTTTGTTAAGAGATGTCGCTGTATCGCGTCCTAATGGGGATTTTGAATTATCTTTCAGATTCCCTTTAAATTGATGGTCCAGCTGTTTTTCGATTCAGAGGAGTGCACGATAACGAACGCTGCTGAGGACGCCTGCAATGGTAGAAACAGCCTGTCCAGCGGGTGTGCATCCCTCTGAATCGAAAACAAGCAAAACCATCATTTATTATAATTTCAAAAAATTTTAAAAACGTGATTCTTTATTATACAGGGTGTCCAGAAACTCTACCGACAAACAAAGACAGGAGATTCCTCAGATAATTTTAAGACAATTTATCCCAATTCACCTAGTCCGAAAATGGTTCTTAAGGGAGCTAGAGCTCTTTGAAGATGGCGTCATGATTTTAGTTTTTCTTAAATACCTCCAGAACGCTTCCATTTATAAAAACAAAAATTGGTAAGCACATTTACTTAGAGATGAATCGATTCCATCCATTGCAAATTTCTAGTACCGGTCATAGGCGTCCATTTTGAGTAGAGCAACGGATATTTTATCGCAGAAATTTTTTGTCCTTAACTTTTATGCATTTTTGACACCGGATTATTAATTTGTAAGGTATTCTAGTACTATAAGGACTCTTACTTTAAGTCGGTAGGACACACCGTTTTCTAGAAAAGTCGATTTGAAAGTTTTTCGTTTTTGGAATTTGAAAAAAAAAATTAAAGGACTTTTCAACAAAAAACGAAGTATTTTACCAACATAAAGTAAGAGTAAATTTTAGTACTCGAATACCTCATAATTTAATAATTTAGTGTCAAAAATGCTTAAAAATTCAAGACAAAAAAGTTATGCTATAAAATAACTGTTGACCTACCCAAAACGGACGCCTATGACCAGTACTAAAAATTCGCAATTAATGAAATCGATTTATCTCTGGAATATAAATAAATGTACCAGTTTTCGTCTTTCTAAACAGTTTTTGTTATACTTCTTTAGGCGCGATTTCATTGAGGGTGAAATTTTATTAATCTGCGCGCATGCGCACACCGACAGTATGGTATTAGTCGTTATACGGGCTCTGATTGGGTGTTGAAATGATCTGTTAATAATTGTTCAATATGGAGGTTATCGGTAAACAAACATATTGTATAATATATTAGTTTTATTGTTGTGAGGACAGAAATAAAATCAAATTTATAATTATAGTGACTTTTTAAATAGTTTTGAAAAGCCGCAGCAGGTACGTAATTCTAAATGTTTCAGTTGTATTCCAATAAAACATTATCTTCATACCTATCTATTTGGAAAATGTAAAAAAATAATGTAGTTACCTATTAGTAGGCAATGCTTTAATTTACATAATCTGATTACGAACAAACTTTCTACAAATCTTCATCTAATATATCGTTTTCTTACTCTATATTTTGTTGTATTTTAATTCGACAAAAATCAAACTAATAATTTGATTAAATTCATATAAATAAACAAAATGTCAAAAAGTTTATGGTGTAAACGTTTAGTTTGTGTATATTCCCACATGACGTATACGCGAATGTGGTGCAGTGGGAAATCGCTTCGACTTTCGTACGGCGCGATAGACGTGAAGTGGGTTCAAGCCCCAAGTAAGTTGTTATTTTTTTTTATTTTTTTTTATAGATTTTATGATTGTAAAAGTATATTATTATATAATTTTTTTCAGAAAATACGTATATAATTAAAATTTTTGGCAACAATTATTGTTCAGAAATCATTTGTGGCATTTTTTAATGTGTTTGTGTGTGTTTTACTCTTTTATTTTTTTAATTTTTGGTACTGTTTTAATAACAGTTTTTGGAAAGTAGTAGAGAAACTGTTTAAAGTATATTGATTTCGTTGAAATCATATAATAGAAGTATAACTTCTTACGTGCGTACAAAGTACACACATTTTTTTTTAAACTTTTTTTTATTCAAAAAGCGAAAAATTTTCAAATTGATTTTTCTAGAAAACGGTGTGTCCTACCGATTTAAAATAAGACTACTTTTTAGTACTAGAATACTTCACAATTTAATAATCAAGTGTCAGAAATGCGTAAAAGTTAAAGACAAAAAAGTTATGAGATAAAATGTCCGTAGCCCTACCCAACGGACGCCTATGATCGGTACTAGAAATTTGCAATGTTTGGATTAGATTTATATCTTGAAGATAAATACGCGTACCAATTTTTGTTTTTATAAATAGAAGCGTTCAGGAGGTATTTAAGAAAAACTAATTACAAGACGCCATCTTCAAATAGCTCTAGCTCCCTTAGGAAGCATTTTCGGACTAAGTGAATTGGGTTAAATTATCTTAAAATTATCTTAAGAACTTCGTTTGTCGGTAGAGTTTATGGACACCCTGTATATACCAGTACAAACAATATTGCGATGGTACCAAGAAATCTATAATATCAAAACGAAATCAATGTATGAACAACAGCAGTTGAAAACCCTACAATATTTTCTCGAATTATTGCAGGCCAGTTTGACATTCATAATACCACAGCCTTAAAATTTTAAAGAGAAAAATTCCGTCAGTATAAATTTCAACATCATTAAGAAATAGGAGAAGAAGATGCTGAGATACGAGCGGAATTTTGTTTTAAAATTTTAGAGAGAGCTAATACTGACAGACAATAAAAAAACATTTGCTGCTTCAGGACCAAAGGAAGACCTTGTGTATGGGACGTGCAGAGCCGTCACCCTGGGCACTAGGTGCTCAGAAGGTCGGCTCTGATGTTATATTCGTATTTAGAAACACCAAAAACATATTTGTATCAATTTAGTTCGAAAGTATCACAAAAGATTTAGTATCTAAAGCCCTCGAGACTCCAGAAGGTGGTATGCCTCAGTAGTGAACCTGGGCACCAGGTACTCCAGGGGGTCAGATCTGATTATGTATTTGTATTCACGACCCCATAAACTCCCGAGTAATATGTTTGCATTAATTTAGGTCGAATACCCTCGAAACTCCAGATGACGTATCTTAGAAGTAACCCTGGGCACCAGGTGCTCCGGGAGTCGGTTCTGATGGCGTATTCATGTTCAGCGACCCCAAAAACCACCAAATAACAAAATCTTGCCCTTAATATACTGATTTTGATATGATTATGCACTTTTGGGTGACTTTTTTCATGACGTCATCCCGAAAATAATGCAAAAAAATTGCCAGTCGATACTGGATTGTAAATGAACTGGTTTAATTACACTTCAGTTACAAATTATTGTTTCTTCATTATCTATAAAGCATAGAAAAAATATCTTTTGGTTAATTCTTACGAAAAAAAGAACAAGTAAATAATAAAATTGTCAGGAAACAACAAAATCGAAGAATTTAATATAGTTTGCAATTATATGAATAAGAATGTTGATAAAAAAACATTAAGATAAAATTAGACTGGAAGAAACCAGCTTAAAACAAAAAAGTCTTTAAATGAATGTAATTTTTTTTATGTAAATACGTACTTTTGTAGTAACTTTGTAAGTGTTGAACCAAGGAATTGTTCTTCTGTACCGAATGTTTGAAGCTGTTTGTAAAGCATGGCCCTTATTCTTTTTTATTAGGTCATATAACCCTGTTACAAAGTAAAAATGAAATCTTGCAAAATCCAGCTCGCGAATATATCTGGCATTGTTCATATGCGAGAAAAATATGTCCATATCTTGTGACGTGCAGACTCCTAAAACAAAAAAAAAACGACCAATATAACTTAATATGTAATGTTACTGGTATGAGTGTAACTTCTACTAACGGCTTTATGAAATAGGCAACTTACACATTTCTGTTTTATCATATAATGATTTTCAGTTTCGTTTAACACGTTGACGGACATTGAGTCGATAGTGTAAGCAAGTGTTGTGACACTATATTTATGTATTGTGGAAAGTAGAATAGGGAAATTGCTGAATTTCTTAGTTTATGGAAACAATGAGTTTTTAACATTTATTGCAAACATGCGGACGACGACCATTATTGTTTAATACATTTATTATGGATATGACACCGATTTTTTGTTAAAACTCGTTATTTTAAAAAGACGTCTACAGACGTTGTGTCACATTACATCAATGGAAATTAGACGTCTATAGACGTTCTGTCCGTCAACGTGTACAAAATAAGATTTCCAAAATTTCACGCCTCAAATCATCATAGAAAGTTGAAATTTAAAATCTCTTTTGTACTTAAATCATTTTAAACAATCAACGATTGTGACGTCATACAATACTTTGTAATGGTATTTCTCCTAGAAATGCCAAATATAATTTGGCATATATAAAATGGCTCCTCTATATAAAATTATATATCATTTTGTTTACTTTGGAGTTTAATGCAGTTTTTGAAGAGATAGTATACTTATGTACACTATGTATACAATACTTATACTATAAGTGTTGTTTTGTACCATTTTGTTAAAGAACAACCATTAAAACGCATAGCAAAATATTTATTAGCTAACTAGTTGATAAGAAATGGATTTTAATAAAGTGGTTACATGTATGTTGAAAGGTCATTAAAGATATTTTAGTTCATTCGAAGCTTATTTTAATGTATTTAATATCTGTTGTCTACTTAGTAGTTTTTTTGATAAATCATATTACGAAAAAAAAACAACAGCAATAGATTTCGTCTTAGAATAACCCAATTTTTTAAAAAGTGATTTCAAAGCGAAAAAGGGAATTTTTATATAATTTAAATCGTAAGATAAAAAAGAGTCTTCATTGATAAACATCCCAAATTTCAGCTCTCAATATTTATAAACCACTGCGCTGTGTTAAAAACAATATTCCCGGTCTATGGTTTGTATACAAACTTTCATTTTTTTTCTAACGATATATTTAAAATTTATTGGTATGACTTCAACATTATTCTGATAGCGCTTTATTTCTTAATCACCCTATATTTTATGAATTATTAGAACTCATTATAGTTAGGTTTTTTTATCAGGTGCGCACCATTATTTATGTGCGTCATTTGTTATTTAACTAATTATCCAGAAAGTGAAACTTGTTATTTAATTATACTTGATGTCACAGCCGTATATTAATAGAAAATAGTTAAATAATAAAGAACTATTTAAACTACAATAAAAATAAAATAAAATAAAGAAAATAAAAATTAAATAGATCTGCATAAATAAGATGACAAAACATGTTAAAGAATCTACAGGACATTTGAGACCATTACAATGACCTCAATGGTCAAAATTTGATGGAGAATTATTGAAAATGCAGTGCCAATCAAACTGTAAATTTCTCGAATCTCTTATCAGACTTTTTAATAATATTTTTTGTAACAGCCAGGATTACTCTGAAGAATTTTGTCGCCATACCGAAAAAACCAAAAGCAAGGTCTTGTTTTATAACGAAACAAAACATAAAAGAATAAACATTACCAGAGAACGGTAGTTCTCGCCAGTGGCGCACACTTACACCCCTACACGTGACACTATATGTATTTTCACGAAATTTTCGATTTTCTAAATCTGACGGAATTGAAAATTGCGCCAACTCCCATCTTAAAGTTCAGGAAAAGACTCACCCATCCATATATCAACCATCCATTTTGGTTCAAGGTTGTGGATTTTACGGCCCTTCCTATTTAGGGCCTGTTTTTCGTTGTCGTCCCCAAAACTCAAAAAAATTCGAAAATTTAAATCCCACCTTTGCGGCTTATAATAGTACTGATCATTACCTTTTAACGCATGTCTAATTTTAAAAATCGGATGTACGTGACTGGAAAAGTTAAACCGATCTGAATTTTTTTTCTGTGTTTGAAGAGAGGGTTAGGGCCGATTCAGAACCGGTGTAGTTTGTGACTTTTTACCACCCATAAGCCAGCTATAGGACTTGGTAGGTACAAAATGGCATCTTTTTTGGAGGTATATATCTTCGGTTCAAGAAGAGAAAGGAGAACTGCAAATACACCAAATCACCAAATACACCAAATGGTTTCTAAGCCGTCAGGACCAGATATACACACGGCTCAGCATCACCGAAAAACTGAAAAACTAAACTTTGAAAATTTTGGGTTTTTCGACAATTACAAACTGAGTGTTTGTAGAAGGACTCTAGACGAATCTGACCGTGTATACCTCATATCCGGAAAAATCCGAATTTTTAAGTTATAGGCTTCATAACTATGATCAAATCTATTTCCTACGGGACAAACGGTTTTTCAAGCTCAACAGTTGCTGTAATAGATTCAGTTATCATACTTGACCTTAGATGCATCAGATACTATTTGTCCATACCTTTCAAACTCATGTTTAGTTATCAAAATCGGTTAAGCCGTTTAGAAGTTATTAAGCTACAAAAGTATAATAAAATTAACGATCATTCCTGAAATGGTTTATGTAGTTGTAGTGGTTACGACGCTAAATTTGATCTAGCAACGGGCAATCCGAGTCCATTAACCGGCCATTCCAATATTTTTTTTTAATCTATTTCGAGTAGAAAAAAAATCTAATGTACATTCGATGGACACTAGACCATTTGGGAGATAATGCGACAAAAGCGACCATTTATAAAACTTAACGTGTAATCGAGAAAAATTGCATTCAATTTCATACAATTAATTTATAAAAAACTTTGACAAACTCCTCATACAAGAATAAAAAACCGCTAAACGTAAAAATGCCGCAGTAAAAATGAGTGGTGCATACAATATTCCAGGTACAAAATATCTGATATAAATATTACGTGGCGCGAAAATATATTTTTATTTTGATGCAAAATAAAATTTTAGTTTTATTTTAAACGATTTTTCCATAATATTTGCTAAATTTCAAATAAACGCGCCACAAAAGAGTTTCAAAATTCAAACTGTATCAAAGTTACTTTTTTGTGGCGCGTTTTACTTCAAATTTAGCAAATATTATGGAAAAATCGTTTAAAATAAAACTAAAATTTTATTTTGCATCAAAATGAAAATACATTTTCGCGTCACGTAGTATTCATATCAGATCTTTTGTAGCTGGAATATTGTATGCGCCACTCATTTTTACTTTACTTGTTTACATATAACATAAGAAATAACATTTTTATCAAAAAAAAACATGGTGGAAGTGCACATGTGAAAGGTAATGACTTAAAATAAACAGTGGAAGCTCCAACTAACGAAATTACAAAAAAAAATGAAAGATATAAACAAAATAAAATTTACGATGGTAATCCAATAAATCCGCGCAGAAATGAATAGGTAAAAAGAAGACTGTAAAATTAGTTGACGTATATTTCTTAAATAAGAATGAGTTTGTATAAACATAAACTTACTGTATGTAAATTTAAGGAATTTATCAATATTGCGTATAGTAATTAGTTGTTTTGAAACTTTTAACCTTATTAAAATATACAAGCTGCTGTACAATGGTATTTGGCTGTAAATTGCTCATTGTTCAATAAACCTTTTGTCATATAATGAATATGCTTATTAAGCTATACGATTTTATACTTTGTAGTTATTTTTGGATTAAACTACAATTTTTTGTAAGGTGAAATACATTTTTAGATTTGCTTTTGACGCTGACATTAAAACTTGACATTGAGAATTGCAAAGATTTCTTAGATTTCTTCAAAAACGAGTGGTATAAAATATCTACGATATTTTTTCTTATATGTCAATATTCATTCATATTAAAACAGTCCACATTTGATAACATTTTTCAATTGCCTTGCAATTGGGTGAAAACAATAAGTAATACTTTCATAAGAGATCCCCATAACTAAATACAGGTTGACTGTTTTCAATTATTTCGATTTTTCTAAAAATGTAAGTTTCTAACAAAATTAAATATCTACCATTCCATTACTAGGAGACAAACTTAAGAAAAAAAATAGCAAACACGTTGAACGCCGCAATGTATATAATGTTACGGCTCTCTGGGCCGACTTGCCGTGGTCCATACGGTAGGTATAGCAGTCACTGTGAAGCAAGTGGGATTCGCACGGCCCTGTAAGTAAAATAAGCGTGAATTGTATATGATTCGCGCGGCGTTCAACGTGATAATAATAATATTAAGAATATTCAAAAATAACAAAAATATTATTAAGAATATTTAAGACAAACTTGTTTTATTTAAACAGATATTTTTTGTTTTGACAAAATTTTTTACAACGTCTTCAAAATATTAAATTGTTATATTAGCACACTCAAGCTGTAATAAGGTATTTATTTTACATGAAACATGCTGTATAATAAAATTTAACTTGTTATTATTTCACCATATAGGTACATATTTGAATTTGACCTATATGTGGCATTGAATACTATTCTTATTTTAACTGGCACACCCTATATTTTGAGCTCAATTCACCAATTAGTTTTTCAAATAGTTTGTTCATAGTGGTCATTTTTTGAGAATAATATAAGACATACATTAATGAGGATATGGGAATTCTACGGGAATCGTATGACAGATGAAAGGTTTTAATTTTACCACCACAATAATTATACTAAATTTACAATCAAGATGCTGGAGAAATAAACAAACCAAGAAGACACGTTGAATGCTACTAGGAGCACTCCCGAATCATAATTTACAATGTATACAGGGTGAGGCAGATAAAAGTCCTATTAGAAATATGTCGAGAACTAAAGGAAACAGAATCATGAAAATTGAAATGAAGGGGTTTTGAAGAGTGATCTCTTTAATGAAAGTATTTTCATCGATTTGCTACTTCCGGTTATACCGGAAGTGGCTTATAACTTCGTTTTTTTTTAAATGGAACATCCTGTATATTTTTACATTGTTGGATTCTCCTGGATGTCTGCTTTCTTAAAATATGAGGTTTTGTAATGTTATACAGGGTAGTTTAAAAGATAATTACGTTTTTTTCTTAATTTCCTAGCAAGATTCACACCCTGTAGAATTGTAGTAGTTTGACATCAAAAACTCTATTTATGTTCAAATGATTCTTAATATAGTCTACTATTGTTAAAAATTGTTAGTATAGGTAAATGTTGAAATGTACTATACAGGGTTAGTCGAAACTCGGAAAGAGTATTTTCTGAATTTTCTTAAATGGAACACCCTATATTTTATTATTGTAATGAAATGATATTTTATGCTACTTTTTTATTTCTTAAGCATTATCTATACCTAACTGCTTTAATTTGTGAGTTATTGGTGATTCAAGCCAGACATTAATTTCAACAAAAAATACGTGAAATTTTATTAGGTTGGCCGTGAAAATATTCAGTCACAATTAATTTTTCGGAAATAAATACATATTAATCTAGACTGACCTTTAAAATTGCCAATAATGGTTGAGCTATCAAAATACCTACGTAGTTAACATTTTTGGCGCGATTAACAATTAAGCACAAATTAAAGCATTTAGGTATAGGGAATGCTTAAGAAATAAAAAAAGTACCATAAAATGGCTTTTCATTGCAATACTAAAATACAGGGTGTTCCATTTAAGAAAATTCAGAAAATCCTCATTCCGAGTTTCGACCAACCCTGTATACTAAAATTGAACATTTAGCTATACTAATAATTTTTAATAATAGTAGACTATATTAAAAATCATTTTAACATAAATAGAGTTTTTGATATTCAACTACTACAATTCTACAGGTTGTGAAAGTGGCTACGAAAATAATAATAAAACGTAATTAGCTTTTAAACTACCCTGTATCATATTACAAAACTGCATATTTTAAGAAAGAAGACATCGAGTGGAATCTAAAGATGTAAAAATATACAGGGCATCCCATTTAAAAAAACGAAGTTTTAAGCAACTTCCGGGGTATAACCGGAAGTGGCAAATTGATGAAAATATTTTTATTAAATAGATCACCCTTCAAAACCCCTTCATTCCAATTTTCATGATTCTGCTGCCTTTAGTTCTCTAAATATTTCTAATAGGCCAGTTATCTGCCTCACCCTATATACATTGTAAATCTCAAATCATGATTTCCAAAGTTTATACATTGTAAATTATGATTCAGGAGTGCTCCTAGTAGCATTTAACGTGTCTTGGTTTGTTTATTTCTACTGTATCTTGAATGTAAATTTAGATTAGGTCCAAAAAGTTTAAAAAAATCAGTTTTGTAAACAAAATCGTTTTATCAAATTTATGTTATTTTTAACTAAACTAAAAGGAAAAGTGATTATGGGGCGATTAGGTAAAAAAAGGGTTTTTTGTTTAAATTCGCAGCTAATTTATATAATAACACTGGTCAACATGGAAAAATGAACAGACACTTTGATGGGTGTTCTTAACTAATTTTGGGTCGCTGAACTCGAATATGACCTCCGTTTTTTCCATCACCCTCCATTTTTCCGCTCCCCCCTATTCTTGCCAAAATAGTGGTGAAATAGGTAAATTTCGTTTAATTTGCTCATTTCGCCGCGATAAATGCCAACTTATAGATTAAAATTACAGTAAAATAATGATTAAGATTATGCCCAACGATAAACATAATTCGGGATCCGAGGGGGCGAAAAAAGGGGAAGAAAGGGGTATTTTTCTGAAAAAAACGTAAAAAATCAGCATTTTTCAGTATTTTTTTTTGGAAAAAAAGCGACATTACAGGCCTTTTGCCATTTTTTACACCTTCCCACTACCCCTTTGCACCTTCCTATCTCTCTTTTTCACCCCCCTTCTCTCTTTTACACTACTTGAATTCGCAAGCAAGCACCTGTCATTGCGGTGAGCGTGTTGTTCGAGACAGGCTGTCTCGAAGTTTTTAAAAGTGAGGTGTTTGCGTTTAGCACACGTGTTTTTTTTTTCTGTGCTTCAAGTACATTTCTTTGTAAAGTTTTTGGAGTTACAATGCCGCGTTTTTGTAAGAATGATGTGAATTCTTTCTGTTATATTTGTGGAGAAGTAACTTTTAAGAATCAAAGGAGACCTTTAAATAAGATGGTTCGAAAAGCTTATGAGCATTATTTCGGTTGCAAAGTCGAGGATCAAGACAAGCCATAGGCCCCAAAATTATGTTGCAATAGTTGTTACACTAATTTAAGTTCGTGGTTACGTGGGAAATCACGTCCGATGTCCTTCGCTGTACCAATGTTCTGGCGTGAGCCCACTTCTCATGCCGAGGACTGTTATTTTTGTATGACGAAAATATCTGGATTTTCGCGAAAATCGAAACGTACCATCACTTATCCGAATATCCCTTCGGACATTAGACCCGTGGAACATAGTAATAGGCTGCCTGTTCCCATACCACCCGTAAACTACACCCTAGATGATGAAGAATCAGCAACTGAACAGAATGCGTCACCACTGGAAGAGGAGACCTCACATGGGAGCCAAGATGGAGACTACACGCCTAACGGTTCGAACGAACCACAACTTTTTACTCAGGAGGAATTGAACGACTTAGTTCGCGATTTAGACCTGCCTAAAATAAAAGCTGAGCTTCTTGGTTCACGACTTCAGCAGAAAAATCTCCTGCAGAAAGATGTCAATATGACGTTTTTCAGAAAAAGAAATTCCGCCTTCATTTCTTTTTTCTCGCGAGATGATGATGATGAAGATTTAATTAGCTGTAACAACATTGCAGGACTAATGACTGAGCTAAAAATACCATACGTATCTGAAAACTGGAGACTTTTCATTGATTCCTCAAAAACTAGTTTAAAAGCGGTTTTACTTAATAATGGAAATGATCTACCATCGGTCCCTGTTGCCTATGCAACCAGTATGAAGGAAACATATGACAATCTAAGAAAAATTTTGGAAAAAATTACTTACGATCATCATCAATGGAATGTTTGTGCTGACCTCAAAGTAGTGGCAATATTAACTGGATTGCAAGCTGGATACACTAAATTTTGTTGCTTTCTTTGTGAATGGGACAGCCGTGCTAAAGATCAACATTATGTGCGAAAAGACTGGCCCTTGCGCGTGAATGATTTTCCCGGTTGTAAAAACATCGCTTTTGGTGCCTTAGTAGACAAAAAAAAATCATTATACCTCCACTTCACATTAAGCTGGGCCTTTTTAAACAATTTGTTAAGGCTCTAAATAGGGATGGTAAAGGATTCTTATACCTGAAGCAAAAATTTCCGCATATAAGTGATGCCAAAATCAAAGAAGGCGTATTTGTGGGACCCCAGATTAAACAGTTATTTGATGACGATGCTTTCTCCAACAGTTTGTCAAGAAAAGAGAAAAGAGCCTGGGAATCTCTTGTTTTTGTTTGTCGCAATTTTCTTGGAAACAAAAGGTCAGATGACTATCAACAACGAATTGATGAGCTACTTAAACCTTACAAGGCTTTAGGTTGCAATATGTCATTGAAAGTCCATTTTCTCCACTCCCACCTGAGTTTTTTCCCGGAAAATTGTGGAGCCGTTTCGGACGAGCATGGTGAAAGATTTCATCAGCAGATTGCCCAAATGGAGAAGAGATACGCTGGAAAACGGAACCCTAGTATGTTGGCGGACTACTGTTGGACTCAAATTCGAGAAACACCGGAGGACGCTTACAAACGGAAAAAAATTTCCAAGTAGATGCAGGTATGTTTTTTTTCAGACTTTTTGATTGCTTAGCCTTATGATTAATTTCAATACTTTTTCTCCCCCTCCACCTTGTCTAATCATATTTTTGTCATAATTCTCAGATACAATCAAAACCACATAAGAGTTTGTTTCAAATAAATAGGTAACTTCTTTTTTTTTTGTACATCCATATTTATGTTTTTTTTTTCTTGTTGAAGAACGAGGGGGCTTTAAGGGGGGAGGGTGAAAAAGAGAGATATGATGATGCAAGGCGGTTCAAGGGGGGTATTGGGAAGGTGTAAAAAATGGCAAAAGGCCTGTAATGTCGCTTTTTTCCAAAAAAAAATACTGAAAAATGCTGATTTTTTACGTTTTTTTCAGAAAAATACCCCTTTCTTCCCCTTTTTTCGCCCCGTCGGATCCCCAATTATGTTTAGCGTTGGGCATAATCTTAATCATTATTTTACTGTAATTTTAATCTATAAGTTGGCATTTATCGCGGCGAAATGAGCAAATTAAACGAAATTTACCTATTTCACCACTATTTTGGCAAGAATAGGGGGGAGCGGAAAAATGGAGGGTGATGGAAAAAAACGGAGGTCATATTCGAGTTCAGCGACCCAAAATTAGTAAAGAACACCCATCAGAGTGTCTGTTCTTTTTTTTTCATTTTGTTTTGTTGACCAGTGTAATTATGGAACGTATTTAATAGTTTTGTTTTGTCTTCTTAGTCTCATTTTAAAGATAAAGATTTAAAGTTTTATTAGAACGATAAAAAATCATTTAGCAAACAATTAAAAATTGGAAATTTTTGAAAAACATATTTTTTAATCGTTTGAACATACTTATTAGGTACAGTGTTATTGAAAAATAAAAAGAGCAAATATTTTAACAGAGATAATCAAAAATAATGTTTGGAAAATGAATTACTGATGATGTCAATTAATGATGATGATGTCGAATGATAAAAAAAATTAATGGAATTATTTATGTGGCATGGATAATGTAAACATAGACATAAACATAATATGGCAGTAAACTGGAAATAAACGAGCAGTGTAGTATCGGATATAAAAAATTCCATTCCAATGAAATCGAAGTTATATTCTTTTAGAATTATCAAATTAAATCATTGAAAGGAATATCCTTGGGAGTCATATGTACCTAAAGACGTTGTTTCTTAATGAATATTTTTTTGTGTATAAGGCTTTTGTAGGCCTCAACAAAAATATATGTGCGCCGGGAGCGAGTTGCAGGGGGTACCTTCCTATACGAAAACAAAGTATGTAGTTATACATGTATTGTTCTATATTTTGTTTTCGTTGAGAACATAGGCGCAAAATTTCCGGCTAATGTTTTTTAAATGCATTCATTTCTTTTCGAATTTTGAAAAAACTAATAACTATTTTTGAAAAATTTAAACGCAGAATAAAAGATAACATTATTACCGAGGGTCGAAATTTCCTTAGAGTAAACACAAAGTTTCTTTTGAGTGAGATATTTGAAATTAAAAATTAGACTCAATTTTCTTTTTTTTTTTCACCCCTGTAACCTAATAGAGTTAACATTATAAAAGTTTTCAGCGACTTTAAGCCCTCGATAATAATATAATCTTTTATTCTGCGTTTAAAGTTTTCAAAAAGGGTTACTAGTTTTCTCAGGATTCGAAAAAAAAAATGAATGCATTTAAAAAGCATTAGGCTGAAATTTTGCACCTACGCTCTTAATAGTAGGCTTAGATTCAGATGCACCCCATGAAGTTCAGATGCACCTCTGAAATAATTCCTGACGGCGTCCTTGAAGACACATTTAATAAAATTTATTATATTTAATTAAAGTGCTATATACAGGGTGTAACAAAAATACAGGTCATAAATTAAGTCACATATTATGGGACCAAAAATAGGTCGATTGAACCTAACTTTCCTTAGTACAAATGTGCATACAGGGTGATCAACTTCTGTGACAAAGTCAAATATATCTGTTATTATAAAATATATGAAAAAAAGTTATTAATAAAAGTTATAGACACTTTTAATGTACATATTTTAAAATTAGTGAGAAATATACAGGGTCCTCCATAACACGGTGCCAAACTAAAGTTATGTTTTTTTAAATAGAACACCCTGTATTTTATTAAAAATCTGGTTTCTCTACATTTTTCTGATTAAAAAGATGTAACACCTGTCTAGGGTTATACTGAGTGTTTCAAAGCTAGGAGC
This sequence comes from Diabrotica virgifera virgifera, assembly GCF_917563875.1. Classification (NCBI taxonomy): domain Eukaryota; kingdom Metazoa; phylum Arthropoda; class Insecta; order Coleoptera; family Chrysomelidae; genus Diabrotica; species Diabrotica virgifera. Next base: position 233,618,425 of record NC_065449.1, read on the forward strand.
ACTTTTATCAAAAAATCACACTGATTTGATCGCCCTGTATGATTCTAACAGTATAATATAAACCTATTTTTTACTGTTGCTGACTGTCAACATTAAAGTAGTTTTGCAACAACGTACAATTTTTTTATCACTACACAAATTTTACACAGGGTAAGTGAAAATGCAAATAAAAGATTTTCTTCATATTTTTAAATGGAACACCCTGTATTTTATATTACCATCGGAAAGTTCTTTCATTATACTTGCATATCTTTTAAATATTCCCTATACCTAAAGTTGTTAGTTTTCGAGATATTTTAGTTTCATTGTGGATAATTCATAGATACGTTTATTACAGTAAATTAATTACCCTTAATAATAGAAACCTCCAATGAGTTTGTTAATGATAATTAAAATTAGACTGCATTTAATTTTTTCTACAATTTTATGGTAAATTCTATACAATAACGACAATTTTATATTTACTAACAAAATGGTATTACTTTTCCGCGAAGAAATGGGAACTATAAATTGCTGCTAGTTCTTGTTTAAGGTGGCTTTAAAGTAATTGACACAAGAACTGTCAGATGTAAGATTTTAATTATCTGTACGTTTTTACTTTTGTTATTGATTATAATTATTTGCCATATTGTTATATTTGTTACCTAACAATGAATTTTAGCCGTAAAGAAATGACAGACATGATACGGATTTTAGGAGAGTGTTTCAAAAACTCATTAGTTGCCACAAGAATTTATAAGGAACGGTGTCCATAGCATCAACAACCAAATAAGAGAGCATTTGACCACTTATTAGACAGGTTTAATCGTACTGGTTCTGTTTATGAAGCAAAGGAAAAAACAAAAATCATTATTACGGATGAAAATTAATTAAATGTTTTACTGCCTGTTACAGAAAATCGTCATACAAGTATTCAAAATATTACAAGAGAGCAAGATATAAGTTATGGATCGATCCAAAACATACTCAAGAAAAACAGCATGCACCTATATCATATACAATTACATCAGGAACTTATTGGGGATAATTTCGAACGAAGAGTACAATTTTGTCAATGGTCACAAAAACAAATATTTATACTGAGAGATTTTTTTGAGTTTGTCCTTTTTTTGGAGACGAGGCAACATTCCACAAAAATGGTAGTGTAAACAGACACAATTTTCATTATTATTCCACAACCAATCCATACTGTGCTCAGACACATAGTCAAACGAGATGGTCCTTAAATGTTTGGGGTGGAATCATAGGCAATTACGTTATAGTTCTATTTTTCTTTGAGGAATCGGTAAATGGTGAGGTTTATTTAAATTTTCTAGTGAATCATTTACCTATTCTACTTGAAAATGTACCATTAAACATCCGGCAACATATGTGGTACCTTCACGACGGAGCCCCTGCTCACCAAAACGCACTTGTCAACGGTGAACTCGATGAACTATTTCCTGAAAGATGGATAGGAAGAGATGGGCCAGTTCACTGGCCACCCAGATCACCAGAATTAAACGAAGGGGACTTCTTTTTTTTTTAGGTTATATTAAAGATGTAGTGTATAGGGCACCTCCAACAATAGTTGACGATATGAAAATAAGGATTCAAAACGCCTTTCAAAGTGTCACACAACAAATGCTTACAAACATCAGTAGGTCTTTCGAAACTCGTCTCGAGGCTTGTGTAGACGTTATGGGAGGTCATTGTGAACACCTTTTATAACATAAGAACGTAATAACATATGTATGTTAAACATATTTTTTATTTAATTTAGTTTTTTAAATAAATTTTAATAAATTAAAGTATTGTTATTAATAACTAAGTAATACATGCTCTTATCAACAATAAAACTAAAGTATCTCGAAAACTAATAACTTTAGGTATAGGGAATATTTAAAAGATATGTAAGTACAGTAATAGAACTTTTCGATAATAATATAAAATACAGGGTGTTCTATTTAAAATTATAAATAAAATCTTGTATTTACATTTTGACTTACCCTGTATACAATTTGTGTAGTTATAAAAAAATTGTACATTGCTGCAAAACTACTTTAATATTGACAGTCAAAAACATTAAAAAAATAAGTTTATATTACACCGTTAGAAACATACAGGGCGATCAAATCAGTATGATTTTTTAATAAAAGTGCTCGTAACATTGAAACACTCAGTATAACCCTCGACAAGTGTTATATTTCTAGAATCAGAAAAATGTAGAGAAACCAGATTTTGAATAAAATATAGGGTGTTCCATTTAAAAAAACATAACTTTGGTTTGGCACCGTGTTATGGAGGACCCTGTATATTTCTCACTAATTTTAAAATGTGTACATTAAAGGTGTCTATAACTTTTATTAACAACTTTTTTTCATATATTGTATAGTAACAGATATATTGGACTTTGTCACAGAAGTTGATCACCCTGTAGAAAACTATTTGAGGTTTCTTATTGAAAACGGACATGGCGAATTCTTATGACAGAAACATCTTAAAAAAATTTTAGTGAAATTTCTGCACTCCATAAAAATTTTATGGGGTTTTGTTCCCTTAAACTTTTGTGTACGTTCCATTTAATTTATTATTGTGGCACCATTAGTTAAACACAATGTTTTTAAAACTTTTTGCCTCGTATTACCTTTTCGAAAAGCTCGTTTATCGAGATATTTTGAATATTTGTCAAGTTCACCACATTTTTGTATACTGTTAATAGAGACCTGGTAATAATAATGATTATGTATTTCATTCATAGGAGATTCTGACCAATAGAAAGCTACAGAAATAAAAATTAAACTGATTATTTTTTTATGATTTTAACTTCCAATCCTATAGTAAGATATTTGATCACGTGTTTAATTCTGTCCAATCAGATTAAAATTATACTGAGAATTATCTACTGTAGAAAATTACCGATAGAATTTTCCAGAGTGTCACTCAGGAAAAATTCGATAATTTTAGAGCTCTTGTGAAATTACTATTGAAAATTTATTTATAAATTACAGTTTGAGGTATATTTTGAACCATATTAAAAAAGAAGTCACATCTTATAGAAGGTGCAATATCGGAAAAATACTAAGAGGAAAAAAGTTTAAAAACACTGTGAACTAATAGTACCGCAATAATAGTTTAATTGGAACATACACAAAACTTTAAGGGGTTTAAAGGCACAAAACCCCCATAAAATTTGTATGTAAACATATTAAAAAAGAAGCCGCATCTCGATTAAACGGGTTGATCGAAAAAATACTAAGAGGCAAAGTAGTTTTAAAAACATTGTGTTTAACTAATAGTACCACACAAATAATTTCATTGGAACGTATATAAAAATTTGGGGGAGTTTAAAGGAAAAAAACCCCCATAAAATTTGTATGGGATGAACAAATTTCACTATAATTTCTTTTTAAGATGTACCTGCAATAAGAATAGCACATGTCTATTTTTCTTAAAAAGTCTCTAATATTTTTCGATATATCGGAAAAAATCGAGTTTCATTTTGTAACTTCAAAGGGCTATAACTTTTTTGTGTGCATGTTTGTACTAATGTAAATTAGGTTCAATTGAACTATTTTTGGTCCCAGAATATATGTGATTTCATTTATGACCTGTATTTCTGTTAAACCCTCTATATTGTGTAAGAATCAAGGGTGGCATAAAAGAGAAAAAAAGTTGTCAGAACTGGAATTGAAAAAAATTGTGACTTACCGTATATATGAGTGCCATCCTCAAGCTTCTTCTTTTTCTCAAAAAATTTGCTGAATCCTATAGTAAAAGCGATTCTTATGAAATAGTTCACGTCCAGAAAGACATAAAGTAAAGCAATAACTGTGACCACAGCCGAATAGCACAAAAGGCAACAACTAACATCTAAACTCATGTTTCTGAAATAAATAAAAATATCTCAAGTGTTGCTTATCAGTACCGATAAGACTTGTCGCGATTTTTAATATATTATGTACTATTTTTGGTACCTACAAGTCCAGTCGAATGGTCATGATCGCACTGCTTGACCCTGCGGTAGCAAGTATCGAAGATGGACACGAGGTTCCTATAACCGTGTAGGTACCGTTTGGGTTAATAACCTGTTGCTGCGTTGCCGAGCTAAGAAAGTAGGTAAATATGCTAAGTTTAAAAAAAATATGCACATAATCATTAACAGATATTATATGTATTATTAACGTTATTATTGACGATCGTAGTAACAGTATTTTTATTTGGTTAAGCAAGGATTGTGAGCAACAGCTGCGCATAAAATAGGTAATGGATTTCGCCTAAAAGACTCAACCATTGAACAAGTACACAGGATCGTTAACTTGATATAAACTATATTTTAAGAAAAGAGTTACTGCTATGCAGTTATCCTGGACATAACTCTAAAGTTTGGCACCTCTGATTGCGTTATACATATTGCTACATAAGCAATCTTATCTTGAAGAAAGTCGCTTCCAAGTAAAATATGATGATTTTTCAACAAACAGTCATCCTATAAAAGCTGGTGTGCCCTAAGGAAGAATACTTAGTTCCATACTTCTTTACCCTTGGTTTACTGCTGACTTTCCAACCGATGACCATCGTCTAACAGCTACATTTGAATTGCAGATGATACTGCACACCGAGAGAAAAAAATTCTTGACATAAAGGAACTTTATTAATATTTAAGAAAGATCGACTTGGCATATTGCCTAAGAAATATATCTTTGTATGTAAGATATAATTTTCTAAAATATTTCAGATAAATTCTACTATAGCCAAAGAAATATATCTTAAACATGATTGAACTATCACTTTCTGGCAAATTTCAAACCCATTTATCAGAAAGAAATTGCACTTGATGTTAAATTAATTGTATTAGTCATAAAAATATATTTTCTATACATTACAAAACTCTTCTTTCTAGGCAATAATATTTCTTAGTAAGGAATATTATTATTTTACTATTAATATTAATGTATTTAATGTTAAGAAATATATTTCGCAGAGATAAACGTATATTTAGAGTTAAGTTAATATTTCTTGAAAATAAAGTGATATTACATACGGCGAAATAAATCATTGTGTTAAGGTAAAATCATTATTTATTAATAAAACAAGATATAAAACGTTATTATTACATACAAACATTTTCTCCGCTCTTAAACCACTGGCTTCTACACAACAATAAAAGGATGGAGAGGCAAATCCAACTTCGTCAAATTTTCCTTCTTTTGTTAATAGCACTTTGTATATCAGCAATTCACTAAAACAAAATCGTTATGTAGAAAGAGTAAACTTACTTTAATAAAATTTTTTTTATAAAGATATAGATGTTTATTTTGACAAATTTAGGAAATACAAAAAAGAACAAATACACGGCCCCACATAAGAACTATTAATACTAATAATAATCAATCATATTTAGTTCAAACATGGCATTATTTAACCTACACATCTTTGTTTATTTTTTTCTTTTTGTTAATGAAATATTAATTATTTATCTGTATAATATTAAGTCACACAATAAACATTGTTTAGCTAAAACAAAAGGGGAAAATACAACCAATGTAAAATATTGAAACAGACATAATAATATGTAATTTTCTTAATTTTTATAATCTAAAAGAGACAGCATACCTAATCATTAAGAAATTTTATTACGGGAAAGTATTATTAGTTTATATCTAAGTCATTTAATACATATTAACTAATTCACGGTTTTCGGCAATAACACTTCTTAACCATAAACATATATTTCTTTTAGACTAACTGATTTCTTTATGTCAAATAAATTAACAGAAAACATCCTCAGCGTTGCATCCGCCATGTTTGATATAGCGTTGTATTGTATATATTTATAGAAAACAATACATTCAAGAAACCTATTATAGTTGATACATACGTATACACATTTTTAAAAAGGTACTTACATGTATGAAGTTCTACCATTTCTGGAAGGCCCCGCAGTTGGTTAATAACTCCTTAATATTGTTCTGAAGCTATATATTATATCATTCTGTCCCAGCTTTAAATTGTGGCATATTTTCTAGTTAGAATAATAAGCTCCTTTATTTCAGAGTCGTTCTGGAAGGCCCCGCAGTTGGTTAATAACTCCTTAATATTGTTCTGAAGCTATATATTATATCATTCTGTCCCAGCTTTAAATTGTGGCATATTTCCTAGTTAGAATAATAAGCTCCTTTATTTCAGAGTCGTCCATCATTATACCTAAAAGCATATAAAGATACTATTATGTTTCTTTTTTAACCATTCGGATACGCAACAATATTATTATTACATCTTAAATTACTCAATTTACTTTTATTTAATACCTGTATATGTACGTACCTTCAAAATATCCGTTAATTTTTAAAAAACACCAATAAATCTAAAATCCATCTATATGAACATGAACATATCAAGCCATCTTGACAAACACTGACGACTAAATCATAAATAGTTATTCTGCGCAATTCTTTTGTGGAAGAAAATCTCTTTGCAAGTAACATTTCGGCATTAATGACAAAGTTTTTATTTTATAACCACAGTTACTACAGCGGGTATTTCTGAAGAATTATTTCTTGTGGTTTAAAATATTTATTTGATTGCAACCAAATTTCTTCTTCACAAATATAAATAAGGATTAACTTAACATTGTATATCTTATACTGCAAAATATTTTTGTAGTTTTCAATTTAAGAAATAAAAACTTTAGGATAAGAAAATTAAATGTAACCATTAATACATTTCTTTGTATTGAAGAAATTATCTGTAAGAAATTATTGAGTTGTGTTTAAAAAACTCATTTCTTTATATGTGAACCAGTATGTTTAAGTTAATAGGATATGTTAACTTTTAAGAAATATTGCTCAAAGAAATCGGTGTTTTAGGAGAAAAGAAATTGTTCTCTCGGTGCAGTTATGGTGAAACACAAAAATCCCAATACTGCAAGCTGCACTTTACAAACAAAAGTAAACGAAACACATAAATAGACTGGTAAATGGAGAATACAAATAAACGCGGGAAATAAGCCAATGTGGGCATTTTAACAAAATGCCAAGGTGATACACCATTAATATACTATAACCGTTGACTGATAAATATACTGGAAGATACGAAACTAAATGAGCGTTTATGTACGACACCAGTGGTTTTAGAAATAGATGGCGTTAGCAGCTTTCTAGGTGCGAGATTGAATTTACCTGAGACAACGATGAGACGTATTCAGGTAGCTTTGGTTATCGGAATTTGGGGTCGGTCGGGTCGATCGGATTAAAATAAAAATTATTTAATTCTTTTGATGCATTTAAATTTGAGTTCTCATTCAACGATAACAATGGCAATCTTTAAAATAATTATTGGAGTGTACCTATGTATTACTTTCTAAACTCGTTTTTAAATTAGCAAGAATAATTTTGTAGTTGTAATTTGTCTTCTAATTTGAATTCTTGAAACAAATCATTAAATATTCTAAAGTTTATTTAATAATTTTATATAATATATATGTATAATAATATAATTTATTTAATAAAAAATTTATTTAACGAGAAAAATACTCACTCGGTGATTTTAGATATTGTACATTTCTTATTTGCCTCATAATCTCGATAAAAAAATAGGTAGTTATTTTCGTTAATTACAGTCTCTTCTGATAATTGTGTATTTTGTTTGGAGATATTGCAAACGTATTTACTTAAATGAAATTGACTTAGTAACCCGCTCGGCCACTTTAAACTCTTCGAGAGAAAAATTGTAAGGACTCATGAATGGTTGCAATCGCGATTTCCAACAATTTCTTCCAAGTTTTTTCGTGCCGTTGATATTTTCCGAGTTAGGGGGAAAATAGTGACTAAGTATAATTATTGAATTATTTATTATTAACTTTACTTCTTAAAGGTGCCGTGTATTTCTGCGTAGACGTCCACCGTGCATTGTATTGTCAGGTGAGATATTAGATAGTCACGATTACATTATTCTATTAAGAGTAATTTCATTAATATCATTTGGCGAATATTAACCAGCCATGACATCTTTTTCTAGACCTCTCTTACCCTCTATATTTCCTTCGAGTTCCAGTTGCCGACAAGTATATCGTTCTCCTCGCAATATGTCCCTAAATACGTCCATGATATTTTAAGCATTCGGTGCAGGCACCTCATTTCAAAGACTTCAAGTTTGTTAGTGGAGCTGGCCTTTATTATCCATGCTTTCATTACATACAAGAGAACAAGCCAAACGTAACACTTTAGCGTATTGTACAGTAGAAAAAATGAAAGAATACCCATGAACGAACATAAAAAACACGCTGTATTTTCCTGTCACCGTGTCACACAAAAAATTGGCCAGCACAGGTACATGTAATAATTATTATTACATGTACTTGCGCTGGGCAATTTTCTTTGCGACATGATGACAGGAAAATACAGCGTGTTTTATATGTTCGTTCATGGGTATTCCTTCATTTTTCCGACTGTATCTCAGGTTGAAACCCAAATTTCAGTAAACAGTCATAAGAGTTTGGACGTCGACATCCCATTGTTTATGAGATATATTTTTCATTAAATTGAGCGGAGTGAGTGTATATTGTCTTACCAAGATAGACGATTATCCAGTTTTATTCCCAAGAAGTTAATCAATTATGAATAATTTATTGTAAACTCTTTAGGAACTACTTATTAACTTCTGCTCTCAGAACGAATTTCGAATAAACAATACGTTCTTCAGACACAAAGATTGATTATATATTGACAAACAGAAACATCCATCATTCTCAAGTACTAGACATAAGATGTTTAAGTGCAGCTAATATCGGAAGTGATCACAACCTAGTACTTGGAAAAATCAGAATACATCTACAAAAAAACAGGAAAAAAGACCCTATTGAATGTGAGACAAGAATAAAGGTAAAACAGCTACAAGACTTGTCAACACGAGATTTATACCAGAGAAGACTGCAAAAAGTACTGAACGAAAACTACATAACACCAGATGAAGACATACAAGAAATTTGGAGGAAGATTAGAGATAATATCAAAATGGCAGCAACGGACGCATTTGGAGATCGTAAGATAAGTAAACATATACGAAAGAAAAGGAGAACACCCCATGGATCTGTGAAGAAATAAAAATAAAATGCCAAAAAAAAAAAGAAAATCTAGCTAGAATACAAATTCAAAAGAACGAGACAAACATATGTGAAGAATATAAAAGAGTTTGAAATGAGTTAAACTCAATAGTAAGAAGGAAGAAAACAGAACATTGGTAAGCATTTTCAAAAGAGATGGAGCACGACTTATACGGGATGCAAAAGGAAATGTGGAAAATGATAAGAGGTCAAACAGCAGAGATGAAGGAATTGATAGTAGAAGTAAAACATATTGATACAAATACATAAACAACTTACCTAGAAAACCTGTATCAAACAGCTAATCATGAAGAACTGGAAAACCAGGATTAGAATCGGATGAGCAAACAGAAATTAAAGAGGAAGATAACGAACGCCTTAAAACAGATGAAAAATCGAAAAGCACCAGGGAAAGATGGAATAGCTAATGAACTTTTAAAATACGGAGGAGAGAGACTTCACAACGAACTGAATATCCTGATAAGTAAAATAATAAATACAGGAAGAATTCCAGAAGAATGGAGTACCACTTAGATGATAGCGTTATTTAAGAAAAGTGATAGGGCAGACCCCAGTAATTATAGAGGGATTAATTTACGGAGCACTATACTGAAACTCCCAACAAAAATACTGATGAAGAAAATAATGGCGTGCATAAATATATCGGTTGAACAACAAGGATTTAGAAGGGGAAGATCATAACGATGCAGTTTTTGTGATAAAAAAAATAGCGGAGAAATCATTAGAGTATAAGAAGCGAGGGTTTTTCTGTTTTATATACCTAGAGAAAGCGTTTGATAGAATACAATTAAAAGACGTGATACACCTACTATATGACAAAAATTTACCACTGGATATTATAAAACTGATAGAAAACCTTTATGTACGAAATAAAATAGAAATGAAGTCGATGGAATAATAACAGAACCCATATAGAAGCAAACACAGGAATTAAGCAAGGATATTCACTAAGCCCTCTACTGTTAAACATAACGCTGGATGCAATGATAAAACAAGTGAAGAAAAAAGAGGGTAAAAAATGGGCGATAAAGAGATAAAAATACTCTGTTACGCTGATGACACCGTGTTAGTAGCAGAGTGCGAAGACGACCTACAAAGATTACTGCACGAATTCAACATTAGCGCAAAAGAAATGAATATGAAAATATCAGCCCAAAAACAAAAAGCTTAGTAATATCCAAAGAACCAATAAGATGCCAGTTGGACTTAGACAATAAAAGTAAATACCTGGGAATTAATCTATCAGCCGACAATAATATCGAAGAAGAGGTTAAAGACTAATAATTAAAGCCAGTAGAACGGCCGGATGCCTAAATGACACAATTTGGAAAAACAAATACCTTAGAGTGGAATCAAAGGACCGAATATATAAGTCATTTGACTGAAGTTATTAGACCAGTTATGACTTACACTGCCGAAACAAGACCAGATGCAAGCAAAATACAAAGATGTCTGGATACCAACAAAATGAAGATTTTAAGAAGGATTTCTGGAAAAGGACTACGGGACAGGGTAAGAAGTGAGGAAATCAGATGCATATGTGGGGTAGACAATATAAATACCTGGGTAAAGAATAGAAAAGAAGAGTGGAATCAACACATAAGCAGGATGTCTGAATCAAGGATAATAAGAATAGCCAGGGACAAGTCACCGTTAGGCCGAAGAAGTATAGGATGCCCAAGGAAAAGATGGAATGACAATTTAGGGACAGAATGAAAGGCACCGTTGAAGAAAAACAGGCAGTACTGCCTATATAAAAGAAAAAGTAGAAGAAGAAATTCTTTAGGTAGATTTTTGGTAGTATAATGTGCTTCTTTGGAGTTTTACTGAAGATTATTGTTTTCGTTTTAGTGGGAGAAAATTCTAGGCCAGTAGTGTTTGACCAATTCTCTAATTTCTAAATGACTAGTGGGTTAAGTGATTTAGCGATGTCATTGATTGCAATAAGGAAAAGTGCAACGAGTAGACCATTGAGGAATGTCGTTTAATTGGATTTTTGAGTCTAAAAGGACGTTATCTATTCGAATAAGTTTCGGTTATATAGGAAATTACTAATAAATTTTATGTTTCCTGGAATTGACCAACTTAATAGAATTCTTATATCTAATCCCCAAATCGCACGCGTTATACAATATAATAAAAGATAGCCATAAGCCAAACATACTTTATCACATCCAAATTACCCATGAATTACAGATTCAATATCCACTAGGTTGTCTAATGTAGATGTGGACTTTCTAAATCCACTTTGTATAAGGCTAGGTAGCTATAATATCAATAAGTCTAATACTATTTAGTATCTATCAAGTGGATAAACTGATTAATTGTAGCAAGTTTTATTCCATTCAGTTTTTTGACTAAGCTAATACTTTTCGAGTTATTTGAGAGTGAATATGTTCGTTTTTTAACAAAAAAATACACGTTCTTAGACGGTTTTACGCAAATAACACAACTAGTAAGTATTTTATCGAAAAAGGTATTCAATAAAAATATACTTTATAAAAAATTAAAAAAAAAATGTCTGTATAAAATCTTTATACTCAGTAGAAGCAGAGTTGTAGCTAAAAAAGTAAGTTCTTATTCGTCAAATTCCACATCGAATATTTCAACGTGAAATAACCAAAAAATAAAGCACATTTCTTTAAAAAAGCTTTGTTTTTGTTTTTAAAAAAGTTTCTAGCATTAAAGTAAGCACGTTACCCTGAAAATAAAGTTGGTCCTTTTTTGTAAAAGATAGTTTTAAAAAAGCGTGAAAATCACCCTCTAAAAGGGAACTTGCATAACATTTTTATTTCGAAAGAGATGCTATAAATTTGCTAACTCATCGCAACTTTTTTAAAGTGTTTAAAAAGCTTTGTTTTTAAAAATGTTTCTAGCATAAAGTAAGCACGTTACGCTGAAAATAAAGTTGGTCCTTTTTTGTAAAAATAGTTTTAAAAAAGCGTGAAAATCACCCTCTAAAAGGGAACTTGCATAAAATTTTTATTTCGAAAGAGATGCTATAAATTTGCTATAAATCACAACAGCACACGATTTAAAAAGAAAAAAAGTAGTTTGTGTTTTTCGTTTGGCCCCTCAAGACGAATAAAATCAAATTATTGTTACCGCTTCACAAGTGACTTTACTTATGTATTGTTTATAATACACATGATCTGTAAATTTCATCGTAAATTTAGTTTTACAGTATTTTTTTTTTATTTTGAAAAAAATGCCTTTTTTTTAAATAACTTGTGATACGAAATATCCCAAAGTTTAAAGGTTTTGGTTTTCTGAATATTTTGTTTTTCTGTAATACAAAAATTGGTTAAGATATGGCTGTTCCGAATTTGCATATACTCGTGATTAGTGACTCATTGAAGCCCTTTTAACTACAGCCTTTCAAAAATAAGCACTATGAACCGATGAAACTTACAGATCCTCTATAATAAGCATACATACGTAAAGTAACTTATGAAGCGCTACTGATTAATTTCATTTGAGATGCTAATTAGGTGATTTTTAGATATTTTTTACAAAAAAAAAAGGATCAACTTATTTTGTGCGCAAAAGCTTATTTTGTGCGCAAGCTTATTTTAAACTTTTTAAAAAAGTTATGATGAGTTTTCCCCGAAAAGTTCTTAATTTTTTGGTTATTTCATGTAGAAATATTCAATTTTGAATTTGACAAATAATAAGAACCTACTTTTCATTAGCTATAACTCTGCTTTTACTGGGTCTACGACTTCATAATATGTCATATTTATATAAAACATTTTTTTCACTTTTTGATAAGCTGTATTTTTGCTATGAATGTTTTTTTGGTGAAATACTTCCTTTTTTAGTTATTTGCGAAAATCCGTCTAAAAACGTACTATTTTTTGAGAAATGAATATATTCACTCGCAAATTTTTTTTTTTTTTTTTATTATTAACTCCATTGAGTACAACAATCTGCCCATTGGGCATTAAGCATTTGTTATGGTAAAAAATATAGACATGTAGAGAGTTACTCCAGTGAGTAACCTCTTTACAATTCTAAAACTAAAATTTTATCAGTCTGAATACACTTTTGATTACGTTCAGTTGGTTAAGTCGGACGGCAGTTGCCGTTTTAGTCTACGCACTTCAAAGACGTCCCGCACATTTAATTGTCTGGCAAACGCATTAGGATGCACTAACACTGGTTCAAAGTATTTAACACTAAAACGTTGTATGGCTTCTTTCACGGATTCTAGGGGGATGTCGTGTTGAATCACCTCGTTGGATACATAGTATGGCGCATTGACTATGGAACGCAGCACCTTGTTTTGAAATCTCTGTAAGATGTTTGTATTGGAGACGCTAGCAGTGCCCCATAGCTGAATTCCATAAGTCCATATGGGCTTGAGGATGGACTTGTAGAGTAAAATTTTGTTATCCAGAGATAGTTTGGAATTGCGTCCAATGAGCCAATACATATTTCTCAATTTAAGTCCAAGCTGTTTTCGTTTTGTAAAAATATGTTTTTTCCAAGTAAGGCGGCGGTCCAAGTGCATGCCAAGATATTTGGCGTCCTCGGATTGAGGAATTAGACAATTATCAATATATACAGGGGGGCATGTTTCTCTGCGTAGCGTGAATGTTACATGTAATGATTTAGTTCCATTAGATTTGATGCGCCATACTTTCATCCATTGCTGAATTCTATTTAGGTTTGATTGAAGATTCCTTGATGCTGTTGTTGGATCTGTGTGGGATGCCAGGATAGCAGTGTCGTCTGCATACGTTGCAACTGTAGTTGTACTAGATGTTGGAATGTCCGCTGTGTATAAAAGATACAGAATTGGGCCGAGAACGCTGCCTTGTGGGATGCCTGAGTGAATGGGATATATCTTGGTGTGCTCGGTACCGTGCTTCACAAGGAAGTGTCTATTTTCTATGTAGGATTTTAAGAGCTGGAAGTGAGGATAGGGTAGGAGCTTCTTTAATTTTATTTGTAGCCCTATGTGCCATACCTTGTCAAAAGCCTGAGATATGTCAAGGAAAGCAGCAGAACAGTATCTTTTGGAGTTAAAATCCTCGTTTATTTGGTTGAGTAGCCTATGCACTTGTTCTATGGTTCCGTGTTTGTCTCGGAAACCGAATTGGTGTTCTGGAATTATTTTATTTTCGTCTATTATCGTTTTCAACCTTTTTACGTACATTTTTTCAAAGACTTTGCTAATCATAGGCAAAAGGCTTATAGGCCGGTATGAAGATGCATTTTCCGGTCTTTTTCCTGGTTTAAGGATCATTAGGATTTGTGCCACTTTCCATGAACTAGGGAAGTACTTTAGACGCAGAATTGCATTAAATATAAAGGTGATTAGTTTTATGCACTTATCCGAGACTTCTTTTAGAATCTTGCCAGAGATTAGGTCAAATCCAGGGGCTTTTTTGATGTTGATTTCATCTATTATTGTTTGTTTTACTTGGTTGACTGTAAATTTCGTGTGGGGCAGATCCATTTGAAACGGTGCTGTTAGGAATCTGGTTAGTTCTGTTTCTTCCTCTGTAGATACTGTAGAAGGGTATGGCGTAAATACTTTTTGAAGGTGCTTGCCAAAAAGATCAGCTTTTTCTTTGTCGTTCCTAGCCCAGGTGTTTGCCTCATCTTTGATTGGTGGGTTATGCTGTTGGGGCCGTTTGAGCTTTTTCGTGGCTTTCCAGAGTGAATAATCTGTAGCTTCAGTTGGTGTTAAATTTTCTAAATATTCTTGTATTCCATGGTTTTCTTCTTCATGGATTAATTCCTTTAATTCCTTTGTTGCTTTGTTAAGTTTTTTCTTATTTTCTGCCGTTCTTGACTGTTGCCAATTTTTACGTAATTGTCGTTTTTCTAAAATTTTTTGCTTAATTGTGGGAGACACATTATTTCTGTTTTGAGATGGTTCGTAGCTGGGAGTCGCGTACCATGCAGCAATTTGTATGCTTTCTGTTAGTTTATCTACAGCTGATTCAAGTTCGAGTTCATTTTTCAAGGACAGATTTAGTGAGATCAGGCTGTCTAGTTTTTCTCTAAATTGGGACCAGTTAGTCTTGGTGTTATGCAAAGTTGGTTGATGTTCTTTGTTTAAGATTTTTTCGGAGATTGTTATTATAAAGGGTGAGTGGTCTGATGATAAATCAAAGCATGATTCAGCTTTACATTTTTTGGTATCGATGCCTTTTGTGATGCAGAAGTCAACGACATCAGGTATTTTGTTTAAATCAGACGGCCAATAAGTTGGTTCGCCAGTAGAAATTTGTTGCAGGTTATTTTCTACCATTGCTTTAGCTAATTCTCTGCCTCTTGGAGTTGTTAGTCTAGAACCCCACATCGGATGTTTTGAATTATAATCTCCACCTGCAATGAATTTGTTCCCTAGAGTGTTAAAATATTTTAGGAAATGTTCTTTTTTAACGACATGTTTAGGTGGGCAGTATAAGGCAGATATTGTTATTGGGCCGTGTGCTTCCTCAATTGTTAAGCTGGTTGCTTGCAGGTAGTCTTTGTTATATTTTTCCATTTCGGAGTGTTTAATAGAATCACGTATAATCATGGCGCTTCCACCGTGAGCTCTACCGTCTGGGTGATTTGTATAATACAACTTGTAGTTGGGAATCCGCATGTAGTGTTTTTCTGTAAAGTGTGTCTCAGAAATTAATAATATATCAATATTTTGATTAAGTATGAATGTTTTGAGTTCTTTAGCCCGTTGATAAAGGCCATTTGCGTTCCAGACTACTATTTTATATTTAAGTTGTGAAGCCATTAAGCAATCTTATTGATGACAGTAGTAAGTAAATTGAGCATTGTGCCCATTTGCTCCATGAGTTTTTGCATCATTTCTTCCAGCTTGGCTAAGTTGTTATTAGGTTGGTTAGGTCCTGGTATTGTTTGGTTGTTATAGCTACACTGTGGTTGATTTTTGTTGACTATTTGAGCATAGGTTAAATCAGGTTGTATTTGTTGAGTATTATTTGTTTGGATATGCGGTTGCATGATTCTTTTCTCTCTGAGTGTAGGATATAGCTTCTGCTGTAGTTGAATGTGAACTTGGCATCCTCTATAGTTAGCCGGGTGGTCACCGTTACAATTGACACATTTTACTTTGTCATCACGTGATTTCCGAGGACAATCTTTTGTTTCGTGATTGCCTGTACATTTTACGCATCTGTGTACTTTGCGGCAGTATGTTTTGGTGTGTCCGTAGTCTTGGCATCTTGTACACTGGGGGATTGTTCTTTTCGTACGAGGAGGTTCGCATTTGATGATATTGTTTCCTAATTTTTCTATTTTATAAACCTCTTTGTTGTTTTCCTTCGATACGATATCAATGAAAAACATTGGCAAGGGGGTTTTTGATACATAATGTTTTATATTGTGAATGTTCACTGCTTCGTGGCCTTGTGCTGCTAGATTTGTCTTTATGTCATTAGTATCTGTACCATGATGCAGTCCTTTTATGACAAACCTGAATGTTTTCTCGCTTTTTGGCCTAAAAGTATGGTATTGAGTATTCCTTTTATCAAGTTCAGTGATCAATTTTTTAAAATGTTCGGCCTCAACGACTTGAACTTTTACTGTTTCATAACTAATGGTTTTAATAGTGTATTTATCTCCTGTGGTTTGTTTCAGTAGATCATGAATGTGTTGGACAACACCTACATTATATATGGTTATCGGTGGGGGCTTGGGTACATGTTTTGTATTGTTTTCTTGATCTTTTGCTTCGTCTTGGCTTTCTTCGTTTTCTTCTGTAAGCATACTATACGAGTTTTTTGTTTCTAGTGGCTTTTGCAGCCAATAATCACTTAATTTTGTTTGTTTCCTGGATATTTCCACTTCGGGACTTCTTATTCTTTTTTTATTTGTTACTTTCTCCCATTTATCTTCAGATTCAGAGTTAGGAGCTGCTTGTTCATTCATGTGTTGGACTACCTGTGGATTTTGTGGATTTTGATATACTAAGTGTTGGGGGAGAGGTAAAGGATTTGGTTGTGAAAGATATTGTGGGAAAATTGGTTGCATTTGAGTAGATGAGCCTGGCATTTGCTGATATATGGCCTGTTGATTTTGATCATGGTAACCCGTTTGGGGCTGTGACATTGACGTAGGAAAAAAATATTGTTGATAAGACATATTATTGTTATTCACCTGATATCCGGATTGATGAGTTGGCACACCATTTCATTTGATATCCCTTTTTAACTCCACTCCACTGGTATGAAATTGTTGGATATTTTCTTCAGTTATTATCACTAATTGCCTTATGATAACTAGCTCGATTCCAAAACACTTATTTACTTTTAAAATGTAAAAATGTAATTAAAAATAAAAACTGAATTTATTTATTTAAACAAGTTTACGGAGACGTTCAAATTACTGATATTAAAACATGTAGGTAATTAAAATCACATTTAAATAATCACATTTTGTACACAAATCGAAATTAACGTTTCGCAAATAAATCGAAAAGTATTTACTTGTGAGGTCAAGAGTAGTGAAAAAAACTCTATAGTCAATTTATATTTTCAACATTTTTGCAGAAACAAAAACAAAAAAAAATTAATACAGATTAATATGATAGTGACTGCTGCGTTAAAATTTTGAATACGGGCCACGTGAAATAACCGCGTGTTCTTGGCTAGTTCCTTGAGTAGGGAGAATTTTACACTTCCCTCTAAGGCTAGTTCCAACAAATTTAAGCTAGGCGCGCCACTATACGGGCAGGTTTTAAAGACAACAAAATAATGCATAGGGTTTCGTATCTTTCCGTATTTATCAATCAACGCTATAACAACAACACAGTACCTAAAAAACACAGACACAGGTGCATTCTCGCATGAATCAAGAATTATTTTGAGACACAATATTTAAAAATGTTATTTTACGATATTCCTTGCGAAAATAGTTATTTCCGCCTACCTCTACCGAAAGTATACTTTTCCGGACCTGAATGTAGGGAGCAAAGTTGTACTTTTCCTCCCTAGAGAGGAAAATACTTTTCCTCCCTAGGGAGGAAAAGTAAAAGTGACGTCATTCATGAAATATAACTTATTGACGCCCTGTAAAACATCTATTTTCTATTACTTAAGTATCTATACATTTTAATGTTTATTTATAAAACACCCAGTATTTTGCAGAATGGTAAAAAACTGTAAATTGTTATTTTGATTTAACAATGTTTACATTAATAATTTGACTTATATTTTACAGTTGACAGTTATATTGTACCTACTTTTTAGTTTTAGTTTTAATAAATTTTGTTGGTTAGTTACATAAATAAATTAAATAAAAATGAAAAATGACTTGTTATTCATTTGAGGAAGGTGGAAAAATCATATGTATAACATGGGAGTAAAGTGCCTTTTCCTCCCTTGAATGATTACTGCCCTCCGCTACGCGTCGGGCAGTAAACTTCATTCTCGGGAGGAAAAGTAGCACTTTCCTCCCTTGTTATACAAATAGGTATTTTCCTAACTAGTGCGGAAAATGATACTTTCAGCACGAGACTGCCGTTGACCCGAACGACGCGACAGCGGAGTTTATTGTCGTTTTATTGTTAATGGCACGTTTAAATAAATTAGAAAAAATAATAAGACTTATCACAGATTGCGGGTTTTTTCACTAAAAACTTACAAATAGACAACAGCAGTCATTTCGTCAACAAATTTAGGAATGAGTTGAAATCGAGAACAGGCCTCTATTTGTTACAGATTTGTCGGATTTTAGTGAAAGGACTAAATTTAGTCCAAAAATCCCATGCGTATTTAGACATCCAGTAATGTATCACAGGTAAATTCTTGTCTGAATCAAAAATTGGTGTTAAAAGAAACTATTAATTAAAAACGTTATTTCACAATATTTTTTGGGAAAAACGCTATTCTCGTTTGTGAAATAACAAAGAGAAAAACTTTATTAAATATTAATCCAAAAAAATAGGATAAAAACTTTTTGTTGACGTACTAAACAAGTCTAGAGGTGTAGATAACAAAAAAAGTAAAACGGAAAGCAAGTAAAAATTTAATTGAATAACAGGCTTGTATTGCCGCAAGCAGTCAACACGTGTAGCAGGACTTTTCAGCGTTTTCTGCAAATCGAATAAGACCACCTTTCCAACTCTCTATTGGGGGACTCGTTGGCGTTTTGTGATTTTCAGCTGAATCGTTTTATTCGTTAATTGCGCGATCGTTGCAAACGCAATTATCTCAGTCGGGCTTTTATTTACTGAATAAATACAGAGAAAATCGCTGAAAATTGACGGTGACGAGCATGAGCAACAGTTTCCCCTCTTTACGTTTTATGTTGTTTCAATTTAAATAGCCTTTGGAATTTTGTTACCTCTCAATATTTGCTCGGTAATTTTGTTTGGAACGTTACGTGTAGAGGAAAAAGCTCTTTAAAACCTTCAAGTCTTGTTCTTGCAATAAATTGAAAAGATACTTCGTATTAATAAAATAAATGGTGCTACAAATTATATTATAGCAGATAATATTCTTCTTCTTCTCCTTCTTTTTCTTATTATTCTTCCTTTTCTTCTTTTTTCTTTTCTTCTTCTTCTTCTTCTTCTTCTTCTTCTTCTTCTTCTTCTTCTTCTTGTAATATGACTATGTCCTGTTTCTTTTTTTACAGTCTTTGCTGCGATCCGGAGCTCCAACTCTCGTACCATTGTTTTTTGGGTCTTTCTATGGGTCGCTTGGTGTTGGGCTTCTGTGTTTTCGCCCAATGCGCCATACATTCAGGGTTCATCTGATCTACGTGGTCTCTCCACATGCGTCGTCGCGCTCTTGTCCATCTCACTACGTCTTGAACGCCTAGCTCTCTCAATGTGTCTTCGTTTCGTATTCTATCTCTGAGTGTGATACCTCTTATGGATCTTAGGGTTTTCATCTCCGTTGTTCTCATTATTTGTTTGGTCTTTGTTGTCTCGGCCCTTGTCTCAGCTGCGTATGTTAGTACGGGTCTAACACATGTCTTATAAATGCGGACTTTGCTTTCAGTGCTCATATATTTATTCCGCCAGGTTATATCCCTCAGGAAACCAGATATTCTCGCTGCTTTCGTTGCCTGCTGTTTTGATTCTTGCCACATATGCCTGTCGCTAGATATTTACACACCTAAGTATCTACAATCCATTACCTGTTCGATTATATTATGGTCGTCCACTACTAATTTACATCTAATTGGGTCCCTGGATATTACCATCGATTGGGTTTTCTCTTTGGATAGTGTCAGGTTATACTTTTCGGCAGTTATTTTGAATTTTTGTAGTAGGCGTTGTAAGTCATCTTCGTTTTCGGCTATGAAGATTGCATCATCTGCGTAGCAAAGTATTCTCATGGTTCGGTTACCCATTTTGTATCCCTGATTCATTATGTTAACACTACCTACATATAACTTCATCCATTATTAAATCAAATAGGCATGGACTGAGGCTGTCCCCTTGTCTAGTGCCTGCATTGATTTTGATTTCTTCCGTGAACCCGTGTGTGGATTTAATTCGTGTTTGGTTGGATCTACTGAGCTCTTTGATTATGTTTCTATACCTCTGACCTATGTTTTTCTTTTCAAGGATAGTGAGCACGTCCTTTAATCGTACTCTGTCGAATGCTTGTTTCAGATCTACAAAGCATGTGAACATGGGCTTGTCGAATTCTATTGATTTCTCAACTAATTGTCGCATTATGGAAATAGCGTCTATCGTAGATCTGTTTGGGCGAAAACCCTGTTGTTCTTCCGATACACCGGCTTTCTTATATATTTCTTTGGATAGAATTTTTGTCAATAGTTTTGATGTAGAATTGAGTAGTGTAATTCCTCGGTAGTTCGTAGGATCTGTCTTTACGCCTTCTTCTTCTAATCCCGATTTAGCCTTACTTCTTTAAGGGAAAAATTATGTCATCCCAGATACATAGAATACCAAAAGGATTCAGCTCTGGTGGGACTCTTTCAGTGTTATCGAGCCCTAGGTGAATGAATACGCCGAAGTATCTTCCAAAAATTTTCGTACGCATCTGGACGGAAAGATTAACACAGCTTTCTTCATAGTATTATAAAGATGTTTATTTAGACCCAGCTTTTTGATGTTTTCTATGAGGTTCTTCGGAATGACTCCAGTAGTATAAAAAACAAGAGATATAAAGTTATTGTCTGGGTACTTTCCATTCTTCATGTCCTCCTTTTTATTTCGATTTCTCTATTAGTCCATTAAAATGTTACATTTTTTAGGCCATACCTTGCATTTCTTAGAGGAGTCAATTTTATTTCTTTAATATGTAGGGGGATCAATAGAAGCTTAAGTTCAAGTTTTTGGGGTCGCCATCCTTGTCCCCCGGTCGCCATCTTGGAAATTGGGTGCAAAGGGGTTTCGCGCTATATCTCGTAAACTACCAACCCTACGGAAAATCTAATTAAACATAAAATGTAGCAAATTAAATTTTCCACAATTTTGTTTCTATGATTTTTTATCGTCAAGTGACCAACAAAAAGATATAACCAAAAATATGTAAATTTTTTTTAACAAGTTTCTTTTGGAGATTTTAACTTTTATTCAGTTCCATTTAAAATAAAATAACATTATATCAATTTTGTAGAGGGTTTTTCAGCGAATAATTTCCACTATAAAGTTGTTTAATTCTATTTATTTATATAGGTTTTACAGCGCTCCAAACTTGACCAGATTCTCGAATGCTCATAGGGATACAATAAAAACAAAAGTTTGGCTTACTTTTCTATCTATATATTTTTTTTATTCATACAATTTATTATGATTTTAACATTCCTATGCTATTATTAATCTGTTTTTGACTTTTCTTCCCACAATAAAACTTATAACTCTAAGCATATATAGAAAAGGCCCAAGAAGTTGTTTGAGGACAAATTCGCCGCTTCAGAAGAAGAATGACGCAACCGCAAAATGCAAAATTCTTAAGCTGAGCAAAAAAACGGTTTTTGATATCAAAATCATAAAGTATGATGAAAATTAGCCATTCACCACACAGTGGTCAGGATCCCGAGATATAAGTGTTTTTTGGGGTGTGCCGCTTGTATATGAAGTAACATAACTTTTTTCCTATTACATATTTTGACTTAAAATTTTCCAAAAAACTTCTTCATGAACTATATTTTATTGTTGTTAAAATTATAAACTAAAAAGTTTGTCACTCAACTTTTTTAAGCATGAAAACATGAAACACATTAAACATGAAACTAACGAAATATGATGACAAAATGTTAATAAATTAACAACTCCTTTTTTAATGTATTTACAGCGTATTTCCAATGTATTTTTTAAAGGAAATATTTACAGCGACCAAAGATACAGCGAGGTAAATTTGAAAAATCATCAAAATTGATTTTTGGCATTTTTGTATAAAATTTATTTTTTTTAACATGTTCCACCAACTCTAGATAAAAATAAACTTCATATTCGGATTCAGCGACCTCAAAAACATAAAAATAGACCAAAATTGATCATTTACCTTAAATTTGATTTTCGTGGTTGGCATAACGGTTAATGCCGCTCGTCTAATATGTAGACAGAAAAGCATTATTTTTCTACGAGAATTCGATAATCTGGTCAAGTTTGGAGCGCTGTAAAACCTAGATAATAAATAAAATTAAACGACTTTATAGTGAAAATTGTTTATTGAAAAATCCTCTACAAAATCGCTATGATGTTATTTTATAGTGAAATGAGCGTAAAAAAAGTTATAACTTCCAAAAGGAAATTTCTTACAAGATTTTCTCTTATTTTTGTTTATAACTTTTTTGTTGGTCACTGTACGATAAAAAGTAGTGATTCAAAATTGTAGAAAATTTAATTTTCTTCATTTTATGTGAAATTAAATTCTCTGTAGGGTAGCTAGTTTACGAGATACAGCGCGAAAGCCCTTTGCACCTCTTTTTCCAAGATGGCGGCCGGGGGATCCTCAACCCCAAAAACTTGAACTTAAGCTTCTACTGAATCCCCCTACACATTAAAAAATAAAATTGACTCCTCTAAGAAATGCACACTAAATGTAACATTTCAATGGACTACAAATGTACAGGGTGAGGCAGATAAAGGGCCTATTAGAAATATCTCGAGAACTAAAGGTAAGAAAATCATGAAAATTGTTATATAGGTGTTTTGAGGTGTGAGCTATTTAATGAAAATATTTTGGTCTCCTTGCTACTTCCGGTTATACTGGAAGTTGATTGTTACTTCGTTTTTTTAAATGGGACACCCTGTATATTTTTACATTTTTGGATTCTCCTCGATTTCTTCTTTCTTTAAATATAAGGTTTTGTAATATTATACAGGGTTCATTAAAAGATAATTACGTTTTCTTATTAATTTCGTAGCAACATTCACACCCTGTAGGCTTGTAGTAGTTTGACATAATAAACTCTATTTATCTTCAAATGATTTTTAATATAGTCTTCTATTGTTCACAATTATTAGTATAGCTAAATTTTTCGTTTTAGTGTACAGGGTCGGTCGAAACACGGAATGAGTATTTTCTGAGTTTTCTTAAATGGAATACCCTGTATTTTAGTATTGTAATGAAATGTTGTTTTATGGTACATTTTAATTACTTAAGCACTCCCTATACCCAACTGCTTTAATTTGTGAGTTATTGGTGATTCAAGCAAAACATTAATTGCAACACAAAATATGTGAAATTGTATTAGCTTGGCCGTGAAAATATTAAATCACAAATAATTTTTTTGGAAATAAATACATATTAATCTAGACTGATACATAAAATTGCCAATAATGGCTGAACTGTCAAAATACCATCGAAGTTAAGATTGTTGGTTCGATTAACAAATAAGCACAAATTAAAGCAGTTAGGTATAGGGAATGCTTAAGAAATAAAAACGTACCATGAAATATCATTTCATTACAATACTAAAATATAGGGTGTTCCATTTAAGAAAACTCAGAAAATACTCATTCCGAGTTTAGACCCACCCTGTATACTCAAATTAAAAATTTAGCTATACTAATAATTGCTAATAATAGTAGGGTATATTACCCATATTAAGCTGCACCCCCCACCATCGCGAATAAAGTTCGGACTAGGCAAAAAATTTAGTGCTATTTATGTGCTAATTAGTTGCTCTATTCCGAATTTTGTTGCTCAAACCGTTTACCAGGAAATCGCGTTGAAAGTGAGGGGGTGCAGGTTAATGTAAAGCTGCACCCACCCACACCGAAAAAAGCTCAAACTTCTTGATTTTTTTTGGTGATAAATTTAGTGCTATTTATGTGCTAATTAGTTGCTCTATTCCGAATTTTGTTGCTCAAACCGTTTACCAGGAAATTGCGTTGAAAGTGGGGGGGTGCAGGTTTATGTAAAGCTGCACCCACCCACACCGAAAAAAGCTCAAACCTCTTGATTTTTTTGGTGATAAATTTAGTGCTATTTATGTGCTAATTAGTTGCTCTATTCCGAATTTTGTTGCTCAAACCGTTTACCAGGAAATCGCGTTGAAAGTGGGGGGTGCAGGTTAATGGCAAGCTGCACCCACCCACACCGAAAAAAGCTCAAACTTCTTGATTTTTTTGGTGATAAATTTAGTGCTATTTATGTGCTAATTAGTTGCTCTATTCCAAATTTTGTTGCTCAAACCGTTTACCAGGAAATCGCGTTGAAAGTGGGGGGTGCAGGTTAATGGAAAGCTGCACCCACCCACACCGAAAAAAGTTCAAACTTATTGATTTTTTTTGATGATAAATTTAGTGCTATTTATGTGCTAATTAGTTGCTCTATTCCGAATTTTGTTGCTCAAACCGTTGACCAGGAAATCGCGTTCAAAGTGGGGGGGTCCAGCTTAATGGCAAGCTGGCTGCACCCATTCACACCGAAAAAAGTTCAAACTTATTGATTTTTTTGGTGATAAATTTAGTGCTATTTATGTGCTAATTAGTTGCTATAATCCAAATTTTGTTGCTCAAACCGTTGACCAAGAAATCGCGTTGAAAGTGGGGGGGTGCAAGTTAATGGCAAGTTGCACCCACCCATACCGAAAAAAGCTCAAACTTCTTGATTTTTTTGGTGAAAAATTTAGTGCTATTTATGTGCTAATTACTTGCTCTATTCCGAATTTTGTTGCTCAAACCGTTGACAAGGAAATCGCGTTCAAAGTGGGGGGTCCAGCTTAAGGGCAAGCTGCACCCACTTACACCGAAAAAAGTTCAAACTTATTGATTTTTTTGGTGATAAATTTAGTGCTATGTATGTGCAAATTAGTTGCTCTATTCCGAATTTTGTTGCTCAAACCGTTGACCAGGAAATCGCGTTCAAAGTGGGGGGGGGTCCAGCTTAATGGCAAGCTGCACCCACTTACACCGAAAAAAGTTCAAACTTATTGATTTTTTTGGTGATAAATTTAGTGCTATTTATGTGCTAATTAGTTGCTATAATCCGAATTTTGTTTCTCAAACCGTTGACCGAGAAATCGCGTTGAAATTGGGGGGGTGCAAGTTAATGGCAAGTTGCACCCACCCACACCGAAAAAAGCTCAAACTTCTTGATTTTTTTGGTGAAAAATTGAGTGCTATTTATGTGCTAATTACTTGCTTTATTCCGAATTTTGTTGCTCAAACCGTTGACCAGGAAATCGCGTTCAAAGTGGGGGGTCCAGCTTAAGGGCAAGCTGCACCCACTCACACCGAGAAAAGCTAAAACTTCTTGATTTTTTGGTAAAAATTTAGTGCTATTTATGTGCTAATTAGTTGCTCTATTCCGAATTTGGTTGCTCAAACCGTTGACCAGGAAATCGCGTTGAAAGTGAGGCGGGGCCAGCTTCTCATTAGACGCAAAACGAAACACTTCTATGTTCACTAAAACAATGAGCAATAAAATCAGATAGCGGTATAATTCGATGGTACGTGTTCCCTACATTATTTTAGTACAAAATAATATGTACGAGTAACTTATTTATTTAACATACAACAGAGACACATATAGCGCGGAGTAAGGTCGGGTGGGATAAACTAATGCATTTGCAAGTTCTACGGTTAGCAACAAAATCGGATACCGATATATTTCGATAGTATGTATCATCATCATCATCATCCAACCCTTTTCGTTCACTGCTGGACATAGGCCTCCCTCATTTTTGTCCATTGTGCTCTATTTTGAGCACTTTGCATCCAATTTCTTGACATTTTCTTGAGCTCATCAGTCCAACGAGTAGGTGGTCTTCCTCTACTTCTTTTGTCTAATCTCCGCCTCCACTCAAGTAATCTCTTCGTCCACCCCCATCACTGATTCAGGCGACGTGTCCGGCCCAGTTCCATTTCAGGGTGGCAATTCGGGAAATTACATGGGTAACTCCTGTTCTTCGCCTTAAGTCTTCATTTGTAACTCGGTCACGAAGCGATATACTCAGCATTGACCTTTCCATTTTCCTCTGGGCTATTTGCAGCATTTTAGAAGTTGTAGCTGTCAATGTCAAAGTTTCGGCACCATAAGTCATCATAGGCAACACAAATTGGTCAAATGTTTTACGTTTTAGAGAAATTGGTATTTTGCTTTTAAAGATTTCTTTTAGATTTCCATAGGCTGCCCATGGTAGGTTTATTCTTCTTCGTAGTTCGCATGTTTCGTTGCCTCTTATGATCTTTATTTCGTGTCCAAGGTATATGTATTTTTTCACTAGCTCTACATCGTTGTCTCCAGTATTGATATTTCCGCTAGGTACTAGGTTTGTTATGAATTTTGTTTTGGAGATGTTTATTTTAAGACCTACACTGGCATACACTAACTGAAGTTCATGTAGCATTGTACATATCTCCTTGAGGTTGTCAGATAATAAAACTATGTCGTCTACGAATTGCAAATTTGTTAATCTTCTTCCGTCAATATTCAGGTCTGGCTCTTCCCAGTTAAGTTTTATTCAAGCTTATTCTAGTACTGCGGTAAACAGTTTAGGCGATAAGTTATCTCCCTGTCAGACTCCTCTGCCGATTAGGATATGGTCCGTGTTTTATGTAGTTTCGCCGACATAGTTGCGTTCTTGTATGTATTGTAAATTAACCTTGTGTATCGGTAGTCAATGCGGCATGCTTGTAGTGCTTTCAGAATTTTGTCAAATTCTACCGTGTCAAAGGCTTTATGGAAATCTACAAAAATCAAAACGAGTGGTCGATTTTATTCGATAGTCTTTTCTATTACGTTTTAATGCTCTGTAGGTGATCATTTGTTCCAAATGCGGTACGAAATCCCGCTTGCTCCATTGGCTGGTAGAAATCAAGATTTTCTCTTAACTTATCTTAATGTATACTCGCATTTGTTCTATGTAAACTTTTGAAATTTCTATACATATTCGTCTATAGTTCATTTATTATATTATACTATCATTTATTACATTAACACTTTTTAATCGCATTATTAATTGATGCTGAGCTTGTATTTTGTCCCTAAACTCTTTTTCTGTTAGTCATTTTCATTTTCAGTATTACATATTATTAGTCCATGTGGTGAGACCGCTCCCGTCTGGAATAATTTCTGATTCGGTTTCTTTGTGGATTCCTATTCAAGAATGTCCCCTTTAAATAAATCTGAAGGGTGCCGGATGGAATTTTTGGGCAGAAATTCTTTAAACAATTTAAAAAAAAATAAAAAAAGATCACGTTTTTTTGCTCTAAAACATATATTTTTAGGTTTTTTGGCTCATTCTAAACAAAAAAGTTATCTTGTAATTTTTCTTAAAAATTGATAGTTTTCGAGCAGCTGCTTCACAAGCAGAGTGAAGCTTAGTCTTCAATATCTCACTTCCTTTAATTTTACTGGAAATACTGCGTAATTTTATTATAACTGTACGTAAGGCAGAAATGTTTAGTGCTTATTCTTCATCCTCCTCAGTTTGGTCTTTATGTTCTTCATACTGCTGTTCTCGTCCATGATTGCCAGTTTCACTGTGTAATAAGGTCTTTAATAAATCTTGTACATCAAGGTTCAAAATGTGAGCAAAGCACCTAAAATGTTGATTGTCTGAATCGAAGTGTGGCAGCTGTTTGCCCAATTCATACATATTTACATTTGGTACTTGCAGTTGCGTTGTCGACCGTGATACGCTGTATTTTATCAAATATAGTCCGTCCGCTATAACTTTTCCCATGCGGTACGATTCATTTTCAATCAAATTAAGTCAAAACAGAAAGTGAAACGTACGCCGATGTGTGTAGTATATAGTATACAGTATACAAAATGTATATACACATCGACGTTCGTTTCAATTTATGTTTTGACTTAATTTGATTGAAAATGAATCGTACCGCATGGGAAAACTTATAGCGGACGGACTTTTATTGATAAAATACAGCGTATTACGGTCGACAACGCAACTGCAAGTACCAAATGTAAATATGTATGAATTGGGCAAACAGCTGCCACACTTCGATTCAGACAATCAACATTTTAGGTGCTTTGCTCACATTTTGAACCTTGATGTACAAGATTTATTAAAGACCTTATTACACAGTGAAACTGGCAATCATGGACGAGAACAGCAGTATGAAGAACATAAAGACCAAACTGAGGAGGATGAAGAATAAGCACTAAACATTTCTGCCTTACGTACAGTTATAGTAAAATTACGCAGTATTTCCAGTAAAATTAAAGGAAGTGAG
Organism: Diabrotica virgifera virgifera; assembly: GCF_917563875.1. Lineage (NCBI taxonomy): Eukaryota > Metazoa > Arthropoda > Insecta > Coleoptera > Chrysomelidae > Diabrotica > Diabrotica virgifera. Next base: position 233,647,137 of record NC_065449.1, read on the forward strand.
ATATTGAAGACTAAGTTTCACTCTGCTTGTGAAGCAGCTGCTCGAAAACTATCAATTTTTAAGAAAAATTACAAGATAACTTTCTTGTTTAGAATGAGCCAAAAAACCTAAAAATATATGTTTTAGGGCAAACAAACGTGATCTTTTATATATTTTTTAATTGTTTAAACAATTTCTGCCCAAAAATTCCGCCCAAAGGGGACATTCTTGAATAGGAATCCACAAAGAAACCGAATCAGAAATTATTCCAGACGGGAGCGGTCTCACCACATGGACTAATAATATGTAATACTGAAAATGAAAATGACTAACAGAAAAAGAGTTTAGGGACAAAATACAAGCTCAGCATCAATTAATAATGCGATTAAAAAGTGTTAATGTAATAAATGATAGTATAATATAATAAATGAACTATAGACGAATATGTATAGAAATTTCAAAAGTTTACATAGAACAAATGCGAGTATACATTAAGATAAGGTAAGATAAAATCTTGATTTCTACCAGCCAATGGAGCAAGCGGGATTTCGTATCGCATTTGGAACAAATGATCACCTACAGAGCATTAAAACGGTAATAGAAAAGACTATCGAATAAAATCGACCACTCGTTTTGGTTTTTGTAGATTTCCATAAAGCCTTTGACACGGTAGAATTTGACAAAATTCTGAAAGCACCACAAGCATGCCGCATTGACTACCGATACACAAGGTTAATTTACAATACATACAAGAACGCAACTATGTCGGCGAAACTACATAAAACACGAACCATATCCTAATCGGCAGAGGAGTCTGACAGGGAGATAACTTATCGCCTAAACTGTTTACCGCAGTACTAGAATAGGCTTGAATAAAACTTAACTGGGAAGAGCCAGACCTGAATATTGACGGAAGAAGATTAACAAATTTGCAATTCGTAGACGACATAGTTTTATTCTCTGACAATCTCAAGGAGATATGTACAATGCTACATGAACTTCAGTTAGTGTATGCCAGTGTAGGTCTTAAAATATACATCTCCAAAACAAAATTCATGACAAACCTAGTACCTAGCGGAAATATCAATACTGGAGACAACGATGTAGAGCTAGTGAAAAAATACATATACCTTGGACACGAAATAAAGATCACAAGAGACAACCAAACATGCGAACTATGAAGAAGAATAAACCTACCATGGGCAGCCTATGGAAATCTAAAAGAAATCTTTAAAAGCGATGTACCAATTTCTCTAAAACATAAATCATTTGACCAATTTGTGTTGCCTATGATGACCTATGGTGCCGAAACTTTGACATTGACAGCTACAACTTCTAAAATGCTGCAAATAGCCCAGAGGAAAATGGAAAGGTCAATGCTGAGTATATCGCTTCGTGACCGAGTTAGAAATGAAGACTTAAGGCGAAGAACAAGAGTTACCCATGTAATTTTCCGAATTGCCACCCTGAAATGGAACTGGGCCGGACACGTCGCCCGAATCAGTGATGGGGGTGGACGAAGAGATTACTTGAGTGGAGGCCGGGATTAGACAAAAGAAGTAGAGGAAGACCTCCTACTCGTTGGACTGATGAGCTCAAGAAAATGTCAAGAAATTGGATGCAAAGTGCTCAAAATAGAGCACAATGGACAAAAATGAGGGAGGCCTATGTCCAGCAGTGAACGAAAAGGGTTGGATGATGATGATGATGATGATACGTACTATCGAAATATATCGGTATCCGATTTTGTTGCTAACCGTAGAACTTGCAAATGCAGTAGTTTATCCCACCCGACCTTACTCCGCGCTATATGTGTCTCTGTTGTATGTTAAATAAATAAGTTACTCGTACATATTATTTTGTACTAAAATAATGTAGGGAACACGTACCATCGAATTATACCGCTATCTGATTTTATTGCTCATTGTTTTAGTGAACATACAAGTGTTTCGTTGTGCGTCTAATGAGAAGCTGGCCCCGCCCCACTTTCAACGCGATTTCCTGGTCAACGGTTTGAGCAACAAAATTCGGATTAAAGCAACTAATTATCACATAAATAGCACTAAATTTATCACCAAAAAAAATCAATAAGTTTGAACTTTTTTCGGTGTGAGTGGGTGCAGTTTGCCATTAAGCTGGACCCCCCCAATTTGAACGCGATTTCCTGGTAAACGGTTTGAGCAGCAAAATTCGGAATAGAGCAACTAATTAGCACATAAATAGCACTAAATTTATCACCAAAAAAATCAAGAAGTTTGAGCTTTTTTCGGTGTGGGTGGGTGCAGCTTGCCATTAACCTGCACCCCCCCCACTTTCAACGCGATTTCCTGGTAAACGGTTTGAGCAACAAAATTCGGAATAGAGCAACTAATTAGCACATAAATAGCACTAAATTTATCACCAAAAAAAATCAAGAAGTTTGAGTTTTTTTCGGTGTGGGTGGGTGCAGCTTGCCATTAACCTGCACCCCCCCCCCCCCCCCACTTTCAACGCGATTTCCTGGTAAACGGTTTGAGCAACAAAATTCGAAATAGAGCAAATAATTAGCACATAAATAGCACTAAATTTATCACCAAAAAAAATCAAGAAGTTTGAGCTTTTTTCGGTGTGGGTGGGTGCAGCTTTACATTAACGTGCACCCCCCCCCCCCCCCACTTTCAACGCGATTTCCTGGTAAACGGTTTGAGCAACAAAATTCGGAATAGAGCAACTAATTAGCACATAAATAGCACTAAATTTATCACCAAAAAAATCTAGAAGTTTGAGCTTTTTTCGGTGTGGGTGGGTGCAGCTTGCCATTAACCTGCACCCCCCACTTTCAACGCGATTCCTTGGTCAACGGTTTGAGTAACAAAATTCGGATTAGAGCAACTAATTAGCACATAAATAGCACTAAATTTTTTGCCTAGTCCGAACTTTATTCGCGATGGTGGGGGGTGCAGCTTAATATGGGTTACTATATTGAAAATCATTTGTACATAAATAGAGTTTACTATGTCAAACTACTACAATCCTACAGGGTGTGAATATTGCTACGAAATTAATAAGAAAACGTAATTATCTTTTAACCTACCCTGTATAATGTTACAAAACATTATATTTTAAGAAAGAAGAAATCGAGGAGAATCCAAAAATGTCAAAATATACAGGATGTCCCATTTAAAAAAACGAAGTTATAAGCAACTTCCGGTATAACCGGAAATACCAAGTAGATGAAAATATTTTCATTAAATAGACCAGCCTTCAAAACCCCATTATTCCAATTTTCATAATTCAGTTACCTTTAGTTCTCGAGATATTTATAATAGGCCCTTTATCTGCCTCACCCTATATATACTTAGTGATTTTTTCGTTCTGCTTAACGCGCAGATTATTTTTGTTATGTATCACCACATCTATTAATATTGTTTGCCTAGTAAGTTTAATAACTAGTATGAGATCCGGTCTATTGTCTGCCACTGGTGGGTGTGTGAGCACAGTACGATTCCAGCAAAGCTTGTAGCTGTCATTTACAAGCATTCTATCAGGGAAGTATTGATAATAGTCATACGGGAGATGGCCGGTTTGGAGAAGTCCAAATTTTATAACTAGTTCTTGGTGAAGAATCTTTAATACTAGTTGTTGGTAGAATGTATCTTTTTCTAATATATCTTCATTGATGGTATATACTTTTTTAATTTTTTAATTTTTTGTCTGGAGATGGTTAGATTCGCAGTTACTATTCTTTCATTGAATGGTTTCCAACTGGATATTTTGTTTTTGTTTTATTTAATAGGTATCTATACCCTTGTCTTGTCTTGTGGTGTGACTCTAAAAATCTCTACAACTCTTTAATGACAGACATTGATATTTTTTTTCTTTTAAGTCCTTTCTTCTTCCGTTTTTCAGGGCAGGCCTATACGTTTCATGTTGTAAATTTCACAGTCATGTTTCATCGCCTTTTCTTCGTGGTCGTTGTCCAAGTATTTCATTTGTTATTGCCTATAATTTTTAACTTTCGGCGAATACCTAGAAAAAGTTTTCAAACTCATACCAGCTGCTGCAGATAATAACGATCAAGAAATCTACAATTTTCTAAACAACCAAACACCGGCAGGAGAAAACGCACTACACGTATCACCCAAAGAAGTTCAAAACATAATCAACAATAATCTAACAAAAAAGAAAACACCTGGTTACGACTTAATCACAGGTGAGATAATTAAAAATCTACCTTCCAATGCAATTAAAATTCTAACTCAATGGTGTAATGCAGTATTAAGGCTAAAACACTTCCCAATCCAATGGAAAATTGCGGAAATTATCCTTATACAAAAATCAGGAAAACCTCCAAATGAGCCCACTTCATATCGACCAATTAGTTTAATGCCAGTAATGTCTAAGATCATGGAAAAAAATAATAGAAAAAAGACTTCTAAAAATATTAACAAACAGAAATATGATACCCGACCATCAATTTGGCTTTAGGAAAGAGCATGGTACCGTCGAACAAGTTCATAGAGTGGTCAACGTTATAAACAAAACATTATAAGAAAAAAGTTACTGTTCAGCAGCATTCCTCGATGTTAGCCAGGCTGTTGATAATGTTTGGCATCAAGCACTATTGTATAAACTGAAAAAGAACTAACCAGAAGAACTATATACACTCCTGAAGTCGTATTTATCAGAAAGATACTTTCGAGTGAAGTTTAAGTCAGCCTATCCAAAACTATATCCCATCAGATCAGGGGTACCGCAAGGAAGCGTTCTGGGACCACAACTGTAACTGGTTTACACAGCCGACTTATCCACAAATCGTGATACAATGACCATCACCTTTTCAGACGATACGGCAATCCTAGCAGTACACAAAAATCCCGTCGAATCTGCTGCAAAACTCCAGAGAGTATTAAATCAAATAAATACATGGGCACAAAATTGGAGAAAATTGAATGAGCAAAAATCAAACCATATTATTTTTACAAAACGTCACAGTGAATCACCCACAATAACAACAAATAATAAGGTAATTCCCTCAGTTACCTCTCTAAAATATCTGGGCATGCACTTGGACAGGGGATTAACCTGGAGAACTCATATATAGAACAACAACTGGGCATAAAATTTAGTAAGCATTATTGGCTTCTAGGGCGTAAGTCTAAGCTCACGACAAGAAATAAACTGCTAGTCTACAACACAATATTCAAATCAGTATAGCCATATGGTCTGCAGCTCTGGGGAACAGCATCCAATTCGAATGTATCCATAATTGAGAGATTCCAGTCCAAGGTGTTACGTTCAATCGTCGATGCTCCGAGGTTTGTTACTAACAGGGATATTTACAATGATCTGGAAACGAAAACCGTCAGTGAAGTGATAGTGGAGTTAAGTGCAAAATATATCGTACGTCTTGAAAACTACGCGAATGCGCTTGCAATTAATTTGTTAGACAACAGTCAGGAAACAAAACGGTTAAAGAGACAGACACCATTAGATTTACGGCACAGACATTAATATTGTTAAAACAATAACAGTTTTACAGTAGCTAAGTTAATGTGTGTACATACAGTAATTTAATATTATCTCTATAGAGATGTGTGGCGCTCGTCACAATCTCTTCATGTCATTTTTTTCACAGATAAAATGTTCCTATTGTTATATATGTTGTAACAGATGGCCTAATAAACATAAAAAAATTTAAAAAATTATTTGTGATTCGTTATAATTTTTTTACTAGTAATGGGAGATAGGCCCAATGTCTAAACCCCATTCCTGGAGGGTCAGGTAATTTTTTCTGGGTATATTTCCATATATTATTATTATTGACTGTGTTTCAATAGATACTTGAGGAATAGGTCTTCCTCTTTAATATTTTCAATAAAGCTTTCCGCTTTCAGAAGCCTTGGTTAAAACCTCATTGATCTATTTCATCCACTGTTGAACTTCGTTTGTTACTCTAGAAACTCTGGTCATTTAAAGAGGTTTTGCCCTTCCATTTCTTCTTTTTTGTCAGGACTTTGTAGAACTATTCAGTTACTGCTCACTCAAAAAATATATCCAGAGATAAAAAGCAGTGGAATAAATAAGGATTATGTAACAATTTCATTAGTACTTCTATATTGTGTTTTTTCTTCTTGTATCACCCACTAAGTATACCTTTTGTCCTTAAAGTACAATGAAACCGTGAGGAACAAACCGACACCACTTTACGGTATATTTGTTCTATCTTTAAGATTCTCTGTATTTTTAAAGCAACTAATTGACTCTGTTAAAACATTTAATTGAGTAAACCAGTGGTCCTAATCTCCACAATACAAATGCTTTATTTACTCTGCTTGCTCTGCTCAACAAATATCAGGCCAGGTAAATAATTGTGTTCGGTATTTATTTGGAACAGGTATTTACTCGTATTTTTCGCTCGAAAATAAACGTAATAGTTAAGTGGTAAATGTAAACACTTAAGCTGGAGGGTCTTAACTCCAAGGAAATGGCTATCATTATCGTTATCCTTAATGGTGGGTAGGTGTATCGTGCAACTTGATACTTTAAGCAAAAAAGAGTTATTTCAACTGACTAACCGAAACCGAATCTATGTTGTTTAATATGTTTGTTTGTTAAAACTGTAAATAGAATGATCAATATATATCATTCTATACTCCCGATAGAAGTACATAAAAATCCAATGAGTATCACATAGAAAGCATTACGTAACACTCAAAACTATTTTGAAATATATGTGTAATTCGAAACATAAAGCTGTGGATAATGACCACTAAAAGGGAAAGAGATATTTGCTGTTAAATAAATGTGGCGATTATTCTGAAACTACTTTCTTGTAACATGTCTAATTTAAATATTACCATTATTGTCACAATTTGTATCCTGCAAGTAAAAGAATAAATTTGTTTTTATAATGTTTGGTTTATTTTATTATTTAAACTGTTACCATAATATAATCATAAGGAAGACAATATTTCTTAGTATGTTGTCGAAATGGCTGCTGATGTACAAGTTTTTTGAGTAGTGAAGAAACCTGAAAAATGTGGTAAGTCTACTTTTTTCACACAAGGGTAATTATCTCGTCATCTTCTATTGTTATCCTTTATGATTTTTTGGCCATTCGATCGCTAGACATGCACAGTATTACAATAAAAAAAAAAGATTTTTTAAGGTAGGTGGATTAGACGTATTGTGCAACTTGATACTTTAAGCAAAAAAATATTTTAACTGACTAACTGAAACCAAATCTTCGAATGATCAATATATCATTGCTTATTTCCGATGGAAGGAAATAAAAATCCAGTGAGTATCATATAGAAAGCACTACGTAACACTCAAAACTATTTTGAAATATGTAATTCGAAACAGTAAAGCTGATAAATAATGACCACTAAAAAGGAAAGGAATATTAAATAAAGGTGGCCATTATTCTGAAACTACTTTCTTTTCGCATGTCTAATTTAAATATTACCGTTATTGTCCCAATTTGTATCCTAAATGTAAAAGATTAAGTTTGTTTTTGTAATTTTTGGTTTATTTTATTAAATACACTGTTTCCATAATATATTCATGCCCAAGACAACATTCATTTCTCTTTTTGTTGTCGAAATGGCTGCTGATGTACAAGTTTTTTGGGTAGTGAGGAAACCTGAAATCTGTGGTGAGTCTGCTTATTTTTTCACATAAGGATAATTATCTCGTGATCTTTTATTTTTAACCTTTATGATTTTTTGGCCATTCGATGGTTAGACCATTAAAATGATAACATTTATATTTAACCACATGCTAAGTTTATCGTACTTTCCAAAAATATGGAAATTTACTGAAATCATTATGATGCTTAACCCAGGAAGAAAGTCCAAGGAAGTAACATTTTATCGATTTATTAGCCTACTTCCAACCGTAAGCAAAATTTTTTAAAGATTGCTGCTACAAGGAATATATGTAGAATATAATATTCCCAAAGTTAATACCAAGATATCAGTTTAGTTTTCAGGAAGATCATTTCACTATACAATAATTTTATCGAATGATGAATAAAATATTAAAAATGTTGGCGGAAATTATTAATACACCGCTATATTTCTAGACATCTCTAGAAGCGTTTGACAAAGTCTGGCACGGAGGTCTGCTTTACATAATAGGAGTAGCACTATCCAGTAACTATTTTCTCCTACACAAATCCTTCATATCAAATTGTTTTTTTCTGTGAAATTAATTGAGCAACAATCCAAAGTCTATCGTCTATTCTATCAACTCCGGAGTCCCGCAAAAGTGTTCTCGAGCCGCTGATTTTCAATAATACAATCGGTACCTCTGCTGAAAACGTAGCAATACTAGCTATAAGCGAAGAATCCATACAAGATTAATAAGACCTGCAACATTATAGGGACATACTCAGCGAATGGTGCAAAAAAATGCGAACAAAAGTAAACAAAACAAAATCAACTTACCGCCAAAACATAAACCAGTCACAAGGAGACAGGAGATAACCTGGCTCCAAATCCTACTTCAAAGTAAACCAAAATAGAATAACGTGAGATATAGTATTTCTCTCCTTCACGCCCAAAACCAGGGACACATCCAGCCCCTTGCGTCCGTTGCTGGACATAGGCCTCCCTCATTTTTGTCCATTGCGCTCTATTTTGAGCACTTAATATTTGATTGTAAATAAACATATTTATAGAAAAAAAGAACTTATTGATGTTCTACATTGATCTATGAAATTTGTAAGCACGTGCAGCAATCCCTTTACCGGTCATCTGATACGCTTTTTTAAATATTTGGACTTGCACACACCAACATAGACTATTTTATTTGAATCGACTCTGCGTATAATTACTCGCTGCGTAAAAGTCTCCCGCTCACCCCTAAACTGAATAAATAAACATATTATATTTTTATTATAGGCTATTGATTATGTACTATAGAAAGGAACTACAACGTTAACGGGGTTTTATTGTTTCATATGGTCAATGAATCTCTATATATGAAAAAACCGCGGAGTGCTACCATTTAAAGGGGTGCGTTTTTGAGAAATGGGTGAATTAGTCCCTGGCACAGGTTACATTAGGGTGAGTTCTATGCACTTTTGGTACAAATACGTCTCCATAAAAATTGTTCCTGGTTAAATTTCCTATCAAAATATAACTTTTTAAAGTCAAAGACACTTTTTTTTACAAAAATATATTCAAAAGAAAAAGCACAAAGAAGCCCAAATGAAAGAAATTTTGTTTTTTGTCCCATAACTTTTGTCCACGGGGATATAGGTATAGACATTGCTTCACAGAAAAAACACTTACATATTTTCTCTTTAAAACGATGTTTAGTAGAGGTCAGTACGATTTACAGTTTTCGAAATATGATTTTTCAAAGTTCGCTACTCACAGCAATTTTGGGCAATTTTCCCTGTTATTTCGCAAATTTTGTTCTGTAACTTTTTTCTACGTAACTTTAGGTATATACAATGATACACGTAATAGAAATAGAAATCAATTACCTTTAAAATGGTCTACTGTATAACATTGTACGACTTTTTTTTGAGAGATTATGGTTTTTCAAGGTTTTATACTTTTAACGAGTTTTTATATTTTTTACGATTATTTTTTAAATTTACCATTATAACTTTTTTTTCTTCATTTAGGTATATATTATATGTATAATAAAAAAGAAAGCTTATTCTGATTTATAAGTATTATAAAAAATTCTAGGATTATTTTTGAATAAGATATGCTTTTTTAAAATGTAATAAGTACTTGCAACGGTTTTTTACTTTTGGATTATTTTTTAAATTTCTCATTATAACTTTTTTATGTGATTGTGTGTTCTGAATGAATCTTATTTTTATAGGTAATACTTTCGATCCACTTGACTCGGCCGGGCAAACTTCAAAATATGGATTAATTCCAATATTTAGTGTCAAAGCTCCTGCACCACAAGCTTTGCTTGAAACAATAGCATGTAAATGTACTAAAGGATGTACAAAAAACTGCGGTTGTAGGAAGATAGGAATTAGTTGTTCAATATTCTGCAAAGGGTGCATGTGCATGGGTACTAATTGTGGGAACTCTTAAGATAACTGAGGTGCCAGAGGAAGATATTGAAGCTAATGCTAACGAAGAGATGGAATTTGATTTTGAAAAAATTTGAAATGTCAACGTTTAAATAATTTAAATTAAATTGATATTTTCTAAGACTAATGTTTATGTAATTTTTGTAAACGAAATAATTTTTAATAATACAGGTAAAAAATATCAAAAAATCACTCGGTTTGCATTATTTAAATATAGATGATACACCATTTTAAAAACGGAAAGTAAGCCCTCTTTATTGAGCAATATATAGCATATTCATGTACAATAAAAAAAAGTTATATGAGAAATTTCAAAAATAATCCTAAAATCAAAAATCGTTGCTTTTTTTTACATTTTGAAAAATAATATCTTATTCAAAAATAATCCTAGAGTTTTTTGTAATACACCATTTTAAAGTAAACAAAATAAGCTTTTATGATTATATAATATAATATATACCTAAATTTAGAAGAAAAACAGTTATAATGAGAAATTTCAAAAATAATCGTAAAAAATGTAAAAAATAATATATTTTTAAATTAGATATTATATAATATATAATATAATATTATATTATATATCCTATATATAATACAATATATATTATAATAAATAATATATTATATGATAATATTATTTTATTTTTATATTATATTATAAAAAGTTTTAAAAGTATATAACCTTGAAAAGCCATAATCTCTTAAAAAAAGGTCGTACAATGTTATACAGTAGACCATTTTAAAGGTAATTGATTTCTATTTCTATTACGTGTACCATTGCATATACCTAAAATTACGTAGAAAAAAGTTACAGAACAATATTTGCAAAATAACAAGGAAAATTGCCCAAAATTGCTGTAAGTGGCGAAATTTGAAAAATCATATTTCGAAAACTGTAAATCCTAATTACCTCTACTAAACAACATTTTAAAGAAGAAATATGTAGGTTTTTTTCTGTAAAGCAATGTCTATACCTATATCCTCGTGGAGAAGAGTAATGGGACAAAAAACAAAATTCTTTCTTTTGGGTTTCTTTGTGCTTTTTCTTTTGAATATATTTTTGTAAAAAAAAGTATCATTGACTTTAAAAAGTGATATTTAGACAGGAAATTTAACCAGGAACAATTTTTATGTAGGTATGTTTGTACCAAAAGTGCATGGAACTCACCCTAATGTAACCTGTGCCCAGGGACTAATTCACACATTTCTCAAAAACGCACCCCTTCAGATGGTAGCACTCCGCGGTTTTTTCATATATAGGTGTCCATTTACCATATGAAATAATAAAACCCCGTTAACATTGTAGTTCCTTTTAGCTATCTTATTTTGAATATAATCAATAGCCTATTAGCTGAAAAGTCTAAAATGTAATACTAGACAAAGGAAAAAATAAAATAAATTGAAATATCCTATGACAAATCAATAGGTAAAATATCCCATGAGAATTCAATTTATTTGATGCTTTAAACAGATTAGTTGTTGTGGAGAACTATTTCCTCAGGTCCTTTTATTTATTTATTTTGCTCAACAGGGCATGCAAGGGCACACAGGGCGTGAAAAACACAATTACATTTTTTTTACTAAGTATACATATCTACAATATACAATATTAATTTGTCTATTAAAAAATATATCATATAAATATACACACATATATATATATATATATATATATATATATATATATATATATATATATATATATATATATATATATATATATATATATATATATATATATATATAGCTCTCATTTTAGAATTCATGGCACATTCTTCTCTTACAATTTCTCTTGCGCTCTCCTTACCACTCCTCTCCATTCTCTTCTGTCTAATACCTTGTTTCTCCAGTTATCTATCTTTATTTCTCGTAAATCTGCTTGGACGCTGTCAAACCATCTTTTACAGGGTCTTCCTGTTCCTTTATTTCCCTACTGGTTTCCTGTTCAATATCATCTTAGTCATTCTATGGTTTTCCAATCTTTGCACATGTCTCAGACATCTTATTTTATGCGCCTTTATTATTGCGGTGATTTTTGGTTCCGTATACAACAGCCCTTCCAACTCTTTATTTGTCCTTCTTCTCCATCCCATTTGTGTATTTATGCCTCCGTTAATTGATCGGAGAATTTTCCTTTCTCATATTTCTAATCTTTCTTCATCTGCCTTTCTTAAAACCCATAACTCAGCTCCATATACAACCGTAGCTCTAATCACTGTCTTGTAAATTCTTTCTTTTATTTTTCTTGAAACAAACTTAGTCTTTATTAAGGATCTCAGCATTCCGTATTTCTGGTTGCCTTTTGTAATTCTGGATTCTATCTCATCTTCATGTCCATTTTCCTTTACTTTTACACCAAGGTAAGTAAACTCTTCCACTCTGTCAAAACTGTATATGTAATCTTCCTCCCCTTTTATTTTTATAAACTCTTTATTGTCTTGCTGTGTATCACCCATTATTATGTATTTAGTTTTCTTTTCATTTATCTTTAGACCAAACCTATTTGCTTCTTTTTCTACCTTTTTCACAATTCTTTTCAATTCTTTCTTTGATTTTGCTAATACTGTTAAATCATCCGCAAAAACAATACATTGATGTTCATTTTTAAATATGGTTTTTTCCATTTTTATGCTACAATTCCTCATTATTACTTCAAGAACAAGATTGAACAACGTGGTTGACATTGGGTCACCCTGCCTGAGTCCTTGTTTGATTTCGAAGTCCTCTATGATGTCTTTCCACACTACTTCGCTTTTCGTTTTTGCCAACGTCATTTCAATCAAGCCTATTAATTTTTTGGGGATTTGTAATTGTTTCAGAGCACGGTACATTTCTTTTCTATTTATACGATCATATGTCTGCTTGAAATCTGCGAGCAGCGCATACAGGGTCGTTTTGTACTCATTGCAATTTGATTGTAATTCTTTTAGCGTGAAAATCTGGTCTGTTACCGAACGGTTGGATCGAAAGCCTGCCTGGTACTCTCCCACAGTATCCTCCAGGTATTTGTTCAGTCTTCCACGTATGCATTGTGCTATTATCTTATACCCTGTCTCTAGGAGTGCTATTCCCCTATAATTTTCACATGTTTGTTTATCTCTTTTTTTATGTATGGGGCAGATTCTAGCCAGCATCCTGTCATTTGGCATTTTTTCCTCTTCTGATATCTTTTTTACCAGCCAATATAGTTGCTCGTACAGTTGTTCATTTCCTGCCTTTAACATCTCAGCTGTTATTTCTGTCGCTCCTGGACTTTTGTTGTTTTTAAGTTGGCTGATTATATTTATTACCTCTTGTTTTGTTGGCGTCCCCACTATCGTATCGTTTTCTTCCATTTTCTGTATTATGTACATCTCGTCCTCTTCAACATTATTTAATAGCTCTTCGAAATAATTTTTCCATCTTTTAGCACCTGCGCTGTTTCACTTATTAGTAATCCTTCTTCATTCTTAATATAGATGCTTCGGCTCTGATATCCTTTGTCCATTTTTTTAACCTCTTGGTAAAATGAGCTTATTTTTTTAGTTTGAAATTTTTCTTCAATTTCCTTTAGCTTATCTTCTTTGGATATTCTCTTCTTTCTCTTACATTGTCTTTTCATTTCCCTTCTTGCGTCCCTATAAACACTTCTGTTATTCTTATATTCTTTTAATAGCATTATTTTTCTAGCTCTCCTAACTGCTTCAGCTGCTTTTTCACATTCTTCATCATACCAGTCATTTACTTTTCCTTTTCTCACTGCACTGTTTAGAACTGCCTCATTTGCATTCATTACTGATGTTTTTACTTTCTCCCATCTTTCTTCGATTTCCATTTCTTGTGCGCATGCTGTCAGTTCTATGTCTATTTTCTCTTTATATTTATCTTTTACTTCTTCACTTTTCAATACGGTCGAATTATGTTTTCTCTTACCTTCCGTTCTTTTCCTTTTTCCCTTCCCGGTCGCACCCCAGTTTCTCATGCATGTCACTCTTACTAGGTAGTGGTCTGAATTGCATTTTGCTCCTCTCATGCTTTTTCTTTTTGATATAAAATTTATGTCCATTTTTTCTAATACCATATGATCTATTTGGTTAATTGTTTTTCCGTCGGGCGACTTCCATGTTCCTTTGTGGATTTCCTTCCGGCGAAGTTGTGTACTTCTTATTACCATATTTCTCTCCATTGCAAAATATACTGCTCGGTGCCCGTTATTATTTGTTATATCATGTTTGCTATGTTTTTCTACTACGTTCTCATATATCTCCTTTTCCAATCTTTGAGTTGAAATCGCCCATTATTATTTTCATATCGTATTTCGGTGTTTGCCTATTCCTCCTCTAGTCGCTCATAGAACATGTCTTTCTCATCTTCATCCGCATCTTCTATGGGAGCATGCACATGTATAATGCTTATATTTCTTCTATCCACTTTCATTCTTAAAGAATATAGTCTGTCAAATATAGGCTTAAAAGCTATTACCCTTGATTTCAAGTTTTCCTGTAGTTTGAAACCTGTTCCTCTGGTTCTGTCTTTTCCACCACTTTTAAAAAAGGTTGTGCCCTCTACATCCACTTTCCAGGTTCTTTAACCATGATATTTTTCTTCCCCCAATTCCTCGCTTTTCAAATACTTTGTCTTGAAGGACTACCTTCAGTAATCTGTATTTAGCTGAAAGAGTATAACTGAGATAAAATAGAAATATATAATAGTAGATTATACCACGAGTCAATAATGATGGCTATTATTCCCGAGGAATATTTACGAACCGAGCCGCGTTAGCGGCGAGGGAGTAACATTCCGAGGGAATGAGAGCCATTATTGCGAGTAGTATACTCTACTTTATCTACGACAAATTAGTTAATTTAAGATTTTTAATGAACAACTTTATTTGTTAAAAACATTAAAATTAGTAATAGTACAATTAATAAACTGAATTGGTTGAGAATCATCATTAACTTTAGTAGAGTTTTTAATACAAATATTTGGGATCTCGATTGCTGTAGAACAAGAAGATGGTACATTACTGTTTATCTCTTTAGCAATAGTATCTGCTGTAGTTGCCTTGTTTCTCATAGACTGATCAATGTATCCTTCAGCTACCTGTGTTGACTTCCAGCCCCCATGACGCTTTAATCCAGTTAAATCGCCTCCTCCATCAATATACAGAGTGGCAGATGATCTGCGATAACAATGGCCGGTATAACTTTGAGGATTTGGCAAGTTTAAATATTTGGCAATCTGCCTACCAATATCTGCAAATTTGTTCTTTCCTATACGTTGTATTGTACATTTAGATTTTTGATAATTTAGAAAGAATGAATTTATTTTCACATGTGACGGACGGAGATCGATGTATTTCTTCACAATATTGTAAAACGTACTGTTTATGGTAAATTTTCGTACAATTTTGGTTTTAGACTTGGGGATTGTTATTAATAAATCTGTTTGGAGATCCTTCACGTCTTGTATATTCATTTTATAAAGTTCGTTTGAGCGGCATGCACCCATAATTCCAATGATCAATATTACCTGAAGCAAATAAGCATATGAGTTTTTGAATAAATCAAATTAAATATGTATATTTACCTTATGTAAAAGATAAATTTCATCAGGAGCTTTGTCAATAAATTTCCTAATTTGCTCTGGGGTTAGAGTGGAAGACTTTTTTGCTTGAAATCCTTCCGATTTTCTCTTTAGAAACGCTCTTAGTTTGCCCTATTTTTCCAGATCAACGTCATGGTTTATTCTCAACATAGATTTAATCATTAAATAGAATGACCATAATGAAGACGGTTTATATTTTGCACTTAATTCAGCGAAATAGGCCAGCAGAACATTTTCGGAAAATGATTTCGCGTTGTTTCGAACACGCCATTCGTTGAAGGTTGCGTACGTTTTATTATAAATGGATTTCGATGTTTCAGGTATTAAGGTAGATGCTGTTGCTGTAGCTAGTTCTACAATTTCTGGTGGTGTACAATTAAAAGATTCTTCATTTTCGTCCATCTCAACACAACCTGTCAAATATACTATTCGTTTGACAGTGACACTTTTTGAGGTTGATTATTTTGTTTCCGTGGTGAATTTTGTGATTGTTGTGCCAGAGGGATTAATAGCTATTAATCCCGCATTAATAATCCCTAAGGGATTATTATATGGCATTATATTGCAAACACCACAAGTATTGAGAGAGTCAGACAGAGTCATACAGAGAGAGTCTGTAATTTGGAATAAATTCAATATCTCAAATACTAATTGTTTTTTTGAAAAATGCTCAGACCTGTCGATTAGTATTTCAAATTGTCCTTTTTGACATACAATAATAATTTATACAGGGTGTCCCAATTTAGAGATATGACGTCATCGTTGATTTTCTTAAATGGCAACACTGTCATTTTGATAGCTATCTTGATAGGGTGTGTAAAGTTATAGACAACTGCAAAATATCAAATGTTTATTCTCTACCATTTACAAGATAATAGAAAATAACAAAGTTATGTCTGTAATTTGAAATAAATTCAATAATTATAATACTAATTTTTTTTTTGAAAAATGCTTAGACCCGTCGATTATTATTTCAAATTTTCATTTTTGACATACAATAATAATGTATACAGGGTGTCCCAATTTAGAGATATGACGTCATCATTGATTTCTTAATTGGAAACACTGTCATTTTGATAGCTATTTTGATAGGGTGTGTAAAGTTATACACAACTGCAAAATTTAAAATTTTTTATTTCCTACCATATCTTCTTCTTTAAGTGCCATCTCCGCGGCGGAGGTCGGCAATCATTATAGCTATTCGTATTTTAGAGATGGCTGCTCTGAAAAGTTCATTTGATGTACATCCGTACCACTCTCTCAGGTTGCGCAGCCACGATATTCTGCGTCGCCCTATGCTTCTCTTTCCTTGAATCTTTCCCTGCATAATCAATTGGAGCAAGCTGTATCTCTCTCCACGTGAAATATGTCCGAGATATTCCAATTTTCTTGTTTTGATGGTATTTAGGGTTTCCATTTCTTTATTCATCCTTCTCAGAACCTCTTTGTTTGTAACGTGTTCTGTCCACGATGTTTTCAGAATTCTTCTGTACACCCACAGCTCGAATGATTCTAGTTTTTTCATTGATGCAGCATTCAAGGTCCAAGCTTTCATTCCATAAAACAGAGTCGAGAAAACGTAGCACCTAGCCAACCTAACTCTTAGCTCCAACTTCAAATCTCTTGTGCAGAGCACTTTCCTCATTTTGTTAAAATTTGCTCTAGCCTTTTCTATCCTGATTTTGATTTCCTGTAAGTAGTCTCCTGTGGAGTTGATCATTGTTCCAAGGTATGCATATTGATCGACTCGTTTGATATTGGATCCGTTGATGACGAGATTTTCGTTATTTCTTTGAGTTTTCGATATTCTCATAAACTTTGTCTTCTTGACATTCATTGTTAGCCCATATTCTTCTCCAAACTCTGCTTTTCTGGTCACCAGCCTCTGAAGATCCCCAATATTTTCAGCTAAGATGACAGTGTCATCCGCATATCTAATGTTGTTAATGGGAACTCCATTTACCTTTATTCCAGCTGTTTCACCATCCAGAGCTTTTTTCAAGATCTCTTCCGAGTAGGCATTAAAAAGAACCGGCGACAACACGCATCCCTGTCTCACTCCACGTCTGATTTCAATTTCCTCCGACAGCTGATCGTTAACACGTACTTTTGCTCGTTGCTTATAGTATAAATTCGATATAATCCTGAGGTCATTGTAGTCCAGCTTCCTACCATATACAAGATAATAAAAAAATAACAAAGTTATGAACAAGTAATCAAATAATAATTGAGTTTAATTATTTCAAATAAGCAAATGCTCATAACGTTGCCCATTGACAATTTGAAAATAATTGAGGACAACATTATGAGTATCTGCTTAATTGAAATAATTAAATTCATTTATTATTTGATTACTTGTTTTTCATAACATTGTTATTTTCTATTATCTTGTAAATGGTAGGGAATAAAAATTTAAAATTTTGCATTTTTGTATAACTTTACACACCCTATCAAAATAGCTATCAAAATGATAGTGTTGCCATTTAAGAAAATCAACTATGACGTCATATCTCTAAATAATCTCATACAGGGTGTCAGGTGACACCCTGTATACATTACTATTGTATGTCAAAAATGACAATTTGAAATACTAATCGACGGGTCTGAGCAAAAAAAATAGTATTTTAATTATTGAATTTATTCCAAATTACAGACACAACTTTGTTATTTTCTATTATCTTGTAAACGGTAGAGAATAAAAATTTGATATTTTGCAGTTGTGTATAACTTTACACACCCTATCAAAATAGCTATCAAAATGATAGTGTTGTCATTTAAGAAAATCAACGATGACGTCATATCTCTAAAATGGGACATCCTGTATACATTATTATTGTATGACAAAAAGGACAATTTGAAATACTAATCGATGAGTCTGAGCATTTTTCAAAAAAACAATTAGTATTTGAGATATTGAATTTATTCCAAATTACAGACTCTCTCTGTATATTATGTATCAGTCGCAGATAAAATATTTAAAGGTAATGATCATTTTCTAAACTGAATCAACGATAAATTATAAAATATTCGAATTTTTCTTTAAAAAAAAAAAGAAAAATTCGATATAATTCATTTTCTGGCTCCTTGTATAAATTTTAAGAATGGATGTTACTACACTAGCAAGGTGACATGCGACGCTTCCGTTCCTTAGAGCGTCGCCAAATTTTTCATCTTTAATAACTCATTGGCAGCTCTTACCGTCTCAATTTATTCAGAAAAAAATTATGGATTCCGTTTTAGTCGCGGAGGTTATATGGTAAAAAATATTGATCATCGGGGAACTTAGATGGATGTAGCAGTGGCCTACTTCGCGAGTTCTACTTTTGATTTATAGATGCACGCTGGCTTGCCAAAGCGATAGATTCGGAAAAAATTAATCAATCGTCATAAAAATTTTACTTTGTCCTATTTACAGTTTACTATTGACTTGTTTGAGCCGTTCATGCATTTGCGATTATTACTTCAGTTACAAGAAATTTGTAACATTACAAACGTCACATCTTTGCTATTTTATTAAAAAAAAAAAATATTTTATTCTATTTTCTTCAATATTTCAATACTAATTTTCTTCTATTTGTTTTACTGTTTTCTTCGTTAAAAACTCGTTAGCGCCTTTTTTTATTATCCTCTATTTATTATATCTTTTTTCATTTAAATCATCAATTGAACATACTGAACTTACCTTACTCTCTAGATATCTGTCTTTTAATGCGGAACATGCCTGCCACCTCATATGTTGCACTGTCATGACAGTGACACTTCGTCTCTCAATTCTCAATTTGGTGGTGGAGAATTAATTTTGGTATAAAAGCCAATTACATGGCTGATAATTTTTATTTATTTATTTAAAACTTTACAAACACTATAAACTAATAGTAGTTACATGTAAAGTGAAGTACTAACTAAAAATATAAACCTAAATAATAAGCTAAGTAAATGAAAAAGGAAGGGAGTATTTGTGTTTTATGAAATCCCTTAAACCTAACGCTGATGTGCAAGCAATGTCCATAGGTCCCTGATTTTTACATTAAATATGTCTATATCAGTTAATCCATTGAATACTTCATTACATATTTTTAACATATTGACATACTGGTGACATATTTCTATAAGAACTTGTATAAAATAGATCTGGGTTGGTTACCCTTGACCTACTCTTAGGTACTCTTAGGTAAACAAACTCAATTAGGTCACAGTCTGTGTATTTAATACTATTAACAATTAGGTATATAAACATAATGGCCTGACTATATCTATCTCTTAGCTATCTCTTTCCAGACTTTGATATTCTCTTGGGGTGAGTAGTTTGTAACATCACTGTACAAGATTTCCTAAGCCTGTATTTATTTTTTATAATGATTCTTTTTACCTAACCTTCCACGTCGAAAAGCACATGTTTCATAGTTTACATTCTCGCTATTGATATGCTTTTAGTAATCAAATTTTAACTAGTAATATTCAATCTTAATTCCATTTAATTTATTCTTGTCATCTGCTACTCTTTTTGATTATCTCTTAAAAGAATGGCAAACTTGACACATTTTGGTTTTTAACTTCTTGATTGACACTTATACGCATTATATCTTCTAGTTTTTGGGATAAAGATCACCGTTCTCCCTTCGGGAGCTTCAAGCCGTCCTCACCGGTGATGGAACTAATAAGGCTGACACAATGAAGGTGTCATCTAAACTGCAACAACTACCATCTCCAGCTGCAGGGGCCTAGGGCCACAATATCTGCGCAGGTCTACAAGAAACCGACAGCAGTACCATTCGACATCAAGAAGTTACCATCGAACCAGTACCACAAGCCATGCATAAGTATAATCTAGAAATTGTTAGTTTTTGGCAAGAATTTGAATATATTTGTTAATGCATTTAATAAGTCACATTTTTATTATATCTTCATTAAACAATAAACATGATTGGTTAAAGTATTGTTTTGTTTACTTCCATTCTAAATTTCCACAGTTCATATCTAAGATTAGGACAAGACGAACACACACCTAGAGATACTTAGCTAAGCTTAAGGTGAACGATAGCTATCTTATTTGGTTGAAATATTATTTTCAATTAGCTGGGATAGTCTATTGTCGTTTTCGTTTCAAATTCTACAACTTCTTATGAAGATAGAAGATCATTTGTCAATAAAATTAGTGTGAATTATAATCATCTCATAATAAATTATATCCATAATAAATCCATGCCACAGTATAAAGAGGGACAGTAGAACCACTCTCCAAAAAATTGGAAGTAAAATCTGTAGTCGCGCATGGTGACCGCGCAATGTTGGCAGTCGCTTTTGCCCCACTCTCGCATTGCTAGTCGCATAGAAGCGTACGGCTTTTAACAGGGAAAACCCGCATCCACCACTGGTGAATTACCAATTGCGTACTGCCGGTATTACTTCCTGAGATCAAAGCGCCGACAGAAGGGTGATTTTACTGTGGAACCTCTATATACTGTGTCCATGTCTGAGATAATTACCAGGATTGAAATATCACATAAGGATTTTATGACCTGGAAACCAGTATTATGTAACCGAAGCCTGTGGATGAATATTCCCAGAACGGTCGTAGAATGTTACGTGTGGTCTATATTATTGTAGGTATTTATGATTGTGTGACATGGACGTTAAAAATCACAATGCTAAATAAATTAGAAGCCAAAAATGAATAACAATTTTCAATTTCGTTTCAACAGGAAACTACAGCCGCATCATTATTCCAGTTCAATCAGAGAGTGCAGCAAGAACTTCTACCGGTTTCTAAACTTACTAGTCTCTCAGGAGGCACATATGCTGCTTTCTCTGACCCAACTAGGACAAACCCAGGCGTGCAGTCACGGATTGCAACGAACGAACTGTCAGGGATGCCCTAGCGGCAACTGTTAACATAAAACTAAGTTTTCAATCTAATAGCACATAAAACAATATCCAAAAATGTTATTCTACATACATCCTACCAGACTGAAAACAATGGGAAACTTCTCTGGTAACACCTCCGAGGCTTCTACAATTTACATAACGGATGCTCAGACTAAAGAAGCTTAGTTTTTTGCTAGCAGTTGCCGCTAGAGCATCCCTGCCATTTCGTTCGTTTCAATCCGTGACTGCACGCCGGGGTTTGTCCTAGTTGGGTCAGAGAGAGAGAGCAGCATAATATGTGCCTCCTGATGAGAGACTAATAAGTTTTGAACCCGGTAGAGGTGCTTGCTGCACTGTCTGATTGAACTGGAATAATGATGCGACTGTAGTTTCGTGTTGCAATGAAATTGAATAGAATAGAATAGAATAGAAATATGCTTTATTGTCACTGAAAATTTTTACAATTTTATGGACAAAGCTTACATACAGTCAAAAAAAATATCAACAACAAATAACAACTACAATTTACTAAAATTAGATAAATCGTCAATATACAGTAAATATGATATAAAACCAAAGACAAAAACAAAAACGGAAAATGGTTATTCATTTTTTATTTACATGTTTACTCTGATTGGAGAACGAAGGGAACCATTCTCGTTGGAACTTTACCGCGCTGAGCAGATGGGACGTGAATTATAAATTGTAAAATTCCCTCATCTACCTTAGTCTCAGCATCCGTTATAGCCTGAAAATTGTAGATGCCTCGGAGGTGTTAACAGAGAAGGTTCCCATTGTTTTCAGTCTCGTATGATGTAGAACACCATTTTTAGATGTTGTTTTATGTGCTATTAGATTGAAAACTAAGGTTTTTTTTTAATTAGAAGCATTCGAATTGCGGTGCTATTGACGCATCCTAAAGATATCGTTTGTTTCGCACACTACCAATGAAGATGTTCTCCAAATGATGAGTTCAGAACGTCTGCTCATAAAAATCATAAAGAGGAGAAAAACAGAATACTTCGACCATATAATTAGAGGACCTAAAAACCATCTACTTCAAATAATTGATGGATTCGACCGTTACTTGATGGAAGTTCATTTTATCTCACAATAAAACACTGAAAAACGTTTGTTTTTCTATACTTCCACAAAATTTATTATAACTATGTTATTATTACAGCTGTTTCGGCAAAGTGCCTTTCTCAAGTGATATATTTTACAATGTGTTTGCCTTTTTAAGTCTTTAACTGAAGAGGTTGAGGAGTGGGGAGCTGTTTGTCTCGAGTTGGTCATTCGCCTTGTAATACAAGAAAAAGTGGAGTGAAAGAGATGGATTGGTCAAAAGAAACTTTAATGGTTGCGTAATATTAGACAATGGTGTGATTCCACGGTAGACGAACTATTTCGCGCACCAGCCGACAGAGAGGGGTTAAGATAGTAAATCCATCCTGTGTAACCCATGTAAATCACGTATCGCTTAGGGGGGGAGGTAGGAGAACACAATGCGTATGGTAAAGATCTTAGTCTGTATAAAAAAAATGTTAGGTTGTGGTGTAATATTTCAGGGTTTCATTGGTAATGTATTGACAAAATCGTGCTGCTTATGTTGCTGATGGAAAGGCCATTGTATTAATTACAAATCAACCTGCAACTTATATAATATAAAAACTAAGAGGTACACTACAGGCGGTTCTAATGACTCTAAAAATAAGAAACATATATGTTAACCGATGGTGGTGGCTCTGAATCGAATTAAATCAAAATCTGCCTTTCCTCATACTTATTGTAATAAACAGGTTATAGGTCATATAATAAACAGGTCGTATTGTAAGCTTCTGCAATCTTAAAGCCTGGATACCAAATCTCAACACATATGGGGAACAAAGACACACTGTGCTTGTACTATTGGCTTAACGTGCATCATAAAGAATATTTCTAGTAGATTAGAAAATATTGATTTTAGCTATTATATTCAAATGGCATATATTGGCCAATACTCCGATATGGTATATTTTCCTGTTGCATGCATGTATGATAACGGTTCTCTTATCCTATAAATATTAAAAAAGGTGGAATTATTGCTACTCTAACGGAATTTTAAACAGATGTCTGTAAATTTATGCAAAGGTATAATTTTTTTTTAAGATATGTATAGCAGGATATCTATACTGATTAAGGTATTAACTATTTAGTGCATCGACATAATACAATGTGATTATCCCAAATTTGAAAGTACATATTAATAATATTTCTTCAAATTACACAGATATTATTTTAATTCAGAATTCCAGCCTACACATTTAAGAGTTCTTTCCATTCCATTTGTTCTGTAAATCTTTCTTCAACTGCTCTTTCTATTCCTGAAGCAATCTTTTATTGCTTTACATCTGTACTATGATTCGTTTTTAAATAGGGGGAGTCACATAGAGGTCAATACCTATTGACCCACATACCACGTGTGGGAGTAATATGTTGCCCTAGAGCCGTATCCATAGGAATTATATCCATCCTTTGGATTCTCTCATGTTTGCATTTATATGAGATTTTAGTCTGTTGTTGAATGGTTTTGACCTTTGTATTTTTTTGGTTAGCTCACCATGTTCTTGTACCACTGATGATGCTCTTGTTACAGAGCGAGAACGTTTTGTTTCTATGTTTGTAGCCCTATATAGGTTTTTAAACTAATATACCTTTTACGAGGAAAAATTTTTTTATTAAATTTTACTTGTAATTAATGGTATACAGCCAGCTACAAAAAATTCTTCCTTGTGGATATTTTTATTTACTTGCTATGTTAGAAATATTATTTCTAACGATTATTAAAGCTAATTGGCTCTCCCCAAAGCCATAAATTCCAAAAAAGAAAACGAAGAAAACAAATACTCACGCATTACTACACCCTTCCTCGAGGCACAAATTTTTTCAAAATTGCAAAATTTGTCATCAAGTTATCGCCAGAAAGGATAAAATGTGAGATTCTATCTAACAGTGCGACTACTCGCGGGTTAAACAATTGCATATGTTTATAAATGATAAACTTTCATTCTCTAAGTTAAAATATACGAACAAAGAAAGTTTTTGTTAAAAAAGAATGTGTGTGTACTTTGTACGGACGTAAGAAGTTATACTTCTATTATAATATAATTTCAACGTAATAAATATACCTACTTAACAGTTACAATACAAAAAATTAACAATAATTACCAAAAATTAACCAAAACTTAACAATGCCAAATATTAAAGAAAAAAAGAAAAAAATATGAATCGTCCGGGATATGAACCCGCAATCTCGCGATTTTTTGATCTCTGGTCCAATGCTCTACCAACAAGGCCATCAAGCCGCATGCTACTTACCTTTCAGATATACATAATTATACATCAAGGTGACAAGTGAAATATAAAAATAGATGTTTTATTATTTTACGCCCAAGGAAGACAAATCCAAAGACACAAAATTATAATAAAAAACCTTTTAAACCACCTTTTTCAAATTGCGCAAGTTGTATTATTAATATTAATGTTAATAAATGAAATATAAATATTTTGACGTTTCACAATTTGACAATTGACTTTCAAATGCAGTGCCTTAAAAATTTTAAAGCACTAGTGCCTTAGTAGCATTTTTAACGCTCCTATGGAGTCCTAAAAATTGCATTTTTAACACGTTTGTAGAAAAATATATTTAAAAACACTAATATATTCTTTCCACATCTTTTCTGGACTGATACATACATAAATTAAAACATTTTGAAGTATAACTTAAAAAATATAATATGAAAACTATTTAAAAAGGCAGTATAACTATTAACTAACCTTTGTTGTTTCTCTTGCCACAAATTTTAAAACGCAACAACCATACATAACCAAACCGTCAACCGTCCAAACCACAGCTGCGCTACAGCTACCATATTGGATAATTTTTGACATGTCATTCGAACATCCAATCAGAACAAAGTTATAATGCGCATGCGCCGGGATCGTAGGTTTTAACATATAAAAATTCACCCTCATGTCGCGCGTAAGGAAGTATAACTTCAAAAAGTGTTATTTCGAAGGACAGAACATGTGTTTTTATTTTGCAATAAACAAGTTTATTTATTTATATCGAAATGTACTATAAATTAAAATTTGTCAATGATTATCAAAGGTCATTGAACTGACCAATCAGAGCAAACGTATCCGCTGTCGTGCGCGTAGAACCAAAAATGAATGTTTATTTAAAAAAATTCTTGGCGTCGTGGTAGTTAACCGATTTTAATTTTGCGACTTGCAAATGAAAGGTACAGTATTCCTATATACGTAAAAAAAATCAACTTGCTGTCTGCTTTATTTTCAGTCCTGCAACATTTTGAAGACATGAATTTTTTTTGCGAAAGCTGGATTGCAAAATTTATTTTGCAAAATCTATTAAACCGATCTTAATGATATTTACAGTATTGATTTATTATATCATATAGTTTTTCTGGGTGAAATATGAAGGTTATAAGTGTAGCATAAATGGTTGAATCACGTAAAATGCGAATACTTGTTTTTTTGTGGTTTTTTCGCAATTATTGCTATTTTGCAACAAGGGTGACCATTTTTAAAATCCTTAATTAATTCTATATTGTAGGAAATTTAATTATGCAACTTTTATGTCAGTGCAAATTTTCTGGGAAATAAATACTTTTAAATTTATAATTAAAACACGAAGAAAAAAATCGAATTTTTCCTTCATTTTTTGACATTTTGATTATTTAAATAATGTTCCGGTCCTTTTTGAGTGTGAGGGTAAATCAAATATTATTATATGAGATATTTTTATGCAATTTCTACAAAAAAATATGAGTCACCTCTCAACATCCAAATGTACTAATATTTTTATAGATGCGCCCTGGTATATAAAGAGCGTAAAAGATGGTAAAACTGTTAGATGAATTATCGTAGTTAAAGGTTATATCAAATATTGTTGAATAGCTTCCAGAAAGTTTGAAATTGCAGCTTACATAATTCTCCATCGAAGAGAAGTCGCCTGACTTTCTGTTGCTTTATATAGAGGTAGTTACTAGCGTGTACTTCACTATTATTTATAAATGAAGCAAAAACAAAGTACAGTGGCGAAACACCCAGTAAGGCCAAAAACCAAATAAAAATCACTAAGAAGAAGAGCAAAACGAAGACTGAGTGACAAGGCGGAGGTCCATTTAAAAAGAAATGTAGGTACGAAATGTAGAAAAGGGGATGATAGAAAGAAACAAAGAAAAACAAACAGTAACATGAACGGAAACCCAGCAAATATAGCAATACGTATTATAAAAGTAGGTAAATATAAATAAGAATGGACATTTTCCACAACGAAAAGTGATTTTGAATTGAGAGACCTACAGGTTTTATGTAGAAATATTCTTATATGGTGGCTCCTACTTTCTGAGCCACCTTAGATAATTAAGAGTTGGTTACCCCCTACCATAAGGGTTGATGAAATAACTCGTATCACCGTAGATGCATTTATTTTGTAAGTTAGAGGGCTAACGGTAAAGAGCTGGTGGTACGTTAGTTCTCAGTAGCTGTGATGTTTTCCCTTTGGGATCTCAAATATTAATGACTTACTCTTCGCAATGGAATTAGAACTAATAATCGGTATTCTCCTGTTTACTGTTTTGGTATATAATGAAAGAAATATTGTTTTGGTTAAAAGCGCTGAGTCGACTAGGTTATAAAAATAATGAATACTATTGTTATTTCAAACCGACCTTGGTCAAACCTAAACTGTTACACCGATATGTGCTAATGTAGTTCGATCGTATTTACTATCAACAAACGTAGTTTGTTTTGCTAAAGACATTTTTAATTATTAAAAGGATTTGTTTTAATAAGAAGATTACTAAGAGGTGCCGTGTATCCTAACACACTTAATATTTTACTCCTCTCTTTCATCTCTCTTATTTTTCTATTGGATTTAATCTAATAGGTCCTGATAATATTCCTTCCAACTGTTCATAGTACTGACTGTAGGAAAATCTTGGAAAACATGGGTTTTAGGGTTAGTTTTCTTATCTTGACTTATTCACTATATAATTTATTTTTAAATTACAATAGCAAATATACGAAATTTAAAAAAATACTAGTAATTAAGGTTTTTACTGCTACTTTTGCAACGTCATTAGTCTTGAACCGAATCCGTTTTCGGACAGTGCAGCCGCGCTCTTAAATAATAATATTCGACGGTAGATAAAATATTTAAGTACCTGTTAGACACATTTTTCTCTCGAGCTTTTAATCCTCTTATCAGATTAACGTTGACGAATGGGCAATTAAGAAAAGTTCTTTTTTTCTCTAAGGAAAAGAAAACGAGGGACATAAATCCTTTAAAAATAGTCAAGGTTTATTCGGTACGAGGGTTTTTTTGTAAAGTTTAATGAGACGATCAGTGTTTAATCTATTGTCTATATTGCATACGTATTAGAGAACAATTTTGGACAAAATATATTTTAGGTCAGTAAGGCCGATGCCACATTATGCGTTTTGACCGGATGCGTTTCCGACGCATCCGGTGAAAACGCATAGTGTGACAGATCGGTCCGGTTGCGTTGGAAGCGGATGCGTTTTGAGTCATCGGTACGCGCTTACTACCTGCACCAGACTAAACGCATAGTGTGACAGGTCGGTCCGGTTGCGTTGGAAACGGATGCGTTTTCACCGCATCCGTTCAAAACGCATAATGTGGCATCGGCCTAAGGAAATATCATACCAGATGATTGGTTGGAGTCACTGTTTATAACATTACCAAAGAAAAGCAGCCCCACCAAATGCAGCGATTTTAGACTAATCAGTTTGATGAGTCACACAAATAAGATACTTTTACGTATTATACAAAACCGAGTATTCCTTCTGTGCGAAACTAGAATGGGTAATAAGCAATTTGGATTTAGAAATGGTCTAGGAACTAGAGAAGCACTATTTTGTATGCGCGTTCTATTACAAAAAAGTTGTGAATTCCGAAAGAACGTTTATGTTTGTTTCATTGACTTCGAGAAGGCATTCGACCGAGTACAACATGATACACTTTTCGATTGCCTGCAGGCAGCTGGACTTGACCACTACGATATAAGACTGCTGAAATACTTATATTACAATCAAGTAGCCTCTATCCAAATTGGAGACAGTCGTACTGAAAAACTGCCGATAAAACGTGGAGTACGACAAGGTTGTGTTTTATCACCCACCCTTTTTAATCTGTACTCTGAAGACATCTTTAGGGAGGCTTTGGATGACAGACAAGAGGGAGTAAGGCTAGGCGGAGAAGTAATCAACAATATTAGATACGCTGACGATCCAGACATTATTGCTGAAAATTTACAAGATCTTCAGACACTACTAAATCTAGTCAGTGAAGCAAGCTATCGGAGAGGCCTTAAAATCAACATTTCAAAAACAAAGTGGATGGCAGTTGGAAAGATTAATATAGATCAATGTCAGCTTTCACTTGATGGAGAGGAGTTAGAACGGTTAAATCATTTCAAGTACCTTGGCAGCTGGTTAAATGTAAATTGTGACTCTGATGAAGAGATAATAACTAGGATCGAAATATCATGGAAGGCTTTTATGACCTGGAAACCAGTTTTATGTAATAGAAACCTGTCGATGAATATTCGAAAGAAGGTGCTGAAATGTTATGTGTGGTCTATCCTATTGTATCGTTGTGAGACATGGACGTTAAAAACCACAATGCTAAACAAAATAGAAGCATTCGAATTGTGGTGCTATCGACGAATCCTAAAGATATCGTGGGTTTCGCACACTTCCAATGAAGATGTTCTTCAAATGATGAATTCGGAACGTCTGCTCATAAGCATCATAAAGAGGAGAAAAACAGAATGCTTCGGCCATATAATTAGAGGACCTAAATACCATCTGCTTCGCCTTATAATACAAGGAAAAGTGGAGGGAAAGAGATGGATTGGTCTAAAGAAACTTTCATGGCTGCGTAATATTAGACAATGGTGTGGTTGCACAGTAGAAGAATTATTTCGCGCAGCAGCCGATAGAGAGAGATTTCAGGAAATTGTAAACATGATGACGGCCAACGTCTGAATACAGACACGGCACCTAAAGAAGAAGAAGAAGGAAATATCTATGAGGCCAACAACCATCTTAAAATATGCATACTACACATATAAGGATTTTTTATAAATATTGTTCTGATCTGTATTTCTCTCTTTTATGAGATTGATGAGAAAATTCTTAATTTAATTAATTACTCAATTATTTTAATTACTGCTTATGTAAAAAAAATTTTTCAATTAAATTTTCTAATAAACTTTATTCTCAGGGCTATTTTATTTTTAATGCTTTACCTTTGGTTGGTGGCTTCTGGTATCTCTAGTTGCTTACTCCATCCAGGACACGACAGGGAAATTAAACACACTCAATATCATATAAATGTTAAAAAATATTATTTATTTATCCAATATACCATAAACATAGAATTTCAAAAATATGCTAAAATATAAATTTGTTGCAACTATGTATTTTTCATATACTAAATTAAGCTTTAATTCTGATATCTCCTCTGTTTTAACAAAAAAAATTTATTTAAATAATTCGTTATTTATTCTTACAAATTTTGATAAAATTTACTTTTCTCTCTTTTTTTTATTATAGGTTATTCACTACATGCAATCAATAAACAAAAAAATTATAAGCATGTTAGTTGTTTGTTCAAAGGGGTGTAAGTATAAATTTGGATTTGTTATCCAATGATAACAAAGACCTCTTAAATTATTGAACTGTGCCCTGAAAGGGTAAGTAGTTCACTGCACTGCACGACACTTCACTTCACTGCTGCTTAGAACCTATTTGGTTTCTCTTTTTGAATTGATTACTTATTTCTTCTTCAAAATTCGGAATGAATAATTATGTTATAGAACTGTTCAATACAAAAATTAAGCAAATATGGTGTGGATATAAACAAACTCTCTCCGTTTCACGAATGATTTGACTAACCTTTTTGTTTCTTCTCTACTTCTTTTCCCTGATTGCGTCGTCCCCGATTCTCCCACACGTACTCTTAGGATGTTGCGAAAGGTCCCTCTCGTCCAAACTGCTTCACAAACAAACAAACAGGACTCGCTCGAATTCTAGACTCAGTTTCCTTTCTGTTCGATATCTTGTGCAAATAGATACCAATCGGCTACTCGTTCTAAACAGAAACATGAATATTCCTTGGTCCCAGGAAAATTAACTTCTCAACTCTGTCAACGATTTCGTTTCAACTTTATTCTGCTCGCAAAGGCCAACTTCACCACTTTACACTGACTTCTCACTTTTCAAAAACTGGACTTCTGTCTTCCAATATTCATTTCACAGTGTCCCTTTTTCTCTCGTCAAAATCAGACTTCACACTCTCGTCCCTTCCATCTATCATTTTCCACCAATCACAAAACATCCTTTCTACCCATATTATCATTTCATAAAAACCAATTTAATTTGTTTACAACTTTCCAATTTGATAAATTCCGGGAGACATCAAATTATTTTCGTTGTTTCAAAATGCTAAACAAATAGCCTTACATTCTAAACTCAATAAATTTGGTTTACCGCTTAACCTTCTTCGATTTTTTTATAAAATGTCTTATTGTCCATTGCAAAGCTAAATAAACCGTATTGTTTAATCTGACCGCACCATTTTTTAAATCCGTTCAAAAACCCACTAAAAAAACCACCTTATTAACGAATTCACTTTTCCGCAAAAACACTGATTACTCACGAAATTATCCTATTACAATTTTTGGTCATATACAGGGCGATGAAAATCTATAATTTCGTGGTCTCTGATATAAATTTATTTACTAAATTTTTCCCATAAAAAAATTATACAACAATACATATTTGAAAACTAGCTAAGAAAGGCAAAACATGCCGAGAATGTATATAATATTATTTTGTTTGGCCAAGGATTTAACAAAAACTAAAGTCTTCTTCTTCTTCCTTCTTGTATGTAGGCTTTAAAGACTGTTTTTTTTTAATATTAGCCTCCTAACTTGTTTTAATTATCGCTCCACCCTCAGGGCAAGGATAGTAAGAAGGACAGAGGATGGGATAGGACTAAAGTCTAGAAACAGTACAATGTCACAAGCCAGGCAAGTGTTGCAACTACTCCTCAATTTGCACTTCATTCAATCCTAGTTAAAATCAAACCACCAACATTCGATGGTACGACCCGTTGATTAGTTCATCCGAAACAGTTTCTGAAAGCTGCACAAGCCAATTAGCGGTCCTATGAAGAAAGTTTTCCTCCGAGGAGAAGCCCTGTTTGTTTTGTAGACAACCTCTGAGGAACATCAAGAGAACTTTTTCAGCTTGGTGCCTCAATTAGTAAGGTAATATGGTGACAAACATCTACAGCAAGTGTAACAAGTCCAGTTAAGGTCCAAACAGCAGAGATCCCTTGTAGCTCTACAATAATTCGAAGCCAATATTGCAGGACATATCATAAAGGCCGGCGCCCACTTATACGGAAAGGCCGGCGCCCACTTATACGGAAAAGCCCGCTACGGAACGGACCACGACGTTCGGCATTTTAATATTTTCGTGTAATCAAATGGCTCAGCGCCTCCTCACGGAATCGTAGCACATCGCGCTAAGCCATTTGATTGCATGCAAATATTAAAATGCCGATCGTCGCGGTCCGTTCCGTAGCGGGATGTTCCGTATAAGTGGGCGCCCGCCTTAAGTCATTCTACTACTCCAGTTTCAGTTAACTTTCTGGAACAACTTGCCTTCTAGAACTTTCTAGATGGTCTACGCGATGATTATTCTAATGGCTAGAAATATAACACTAGGAAACATTTTGGGTCCTGCATTAACGTAGAAGTAAACCGAAACCGCATCAAAAAGGCACATTATTCATGTTCAGATCACCAACGATAACGCTTCTAACGGTGTTTACTTTATATCTGGGAAAGTTCGAATTTTTAAGTCACAGGCTTCATAAATATGATCCAATCTATTTCTTATAGTAAAAACTGTTTTGCAAGCTCAATAATTCCTGTAATACCTTCAGTTATCATACTTGACCTTGGATGCAACAGATACTACTTGTCAATACGTTTCAAACTCATGTTAAATGATTAAAAGCGGTTAAACCATCCAGAAGTTATCGAGCTCCAAGAATATAATCCATTTAACCATTATCATCGAAATGGTTTATGCAGTTATAGTGGTTACGACGCTAAGTTTGATCGGGCAATCCGAGTTCATTTGCCGGCCATAATTATTAGGATGGCTGGGATATGAACTCGGATTGTCTTATCACAAGTCTGGTGTCATAACTACTAGATCATTTGGGAGATAATGCGGCAAAGGCGACCATTTATAACGCTTAACGTGTAATAGAGAAACATTACAGTGAACTTCATAAATTTAATTTATAAAAGACTTTGAAAAATTCCTGATACAAGAATAAAAAACCGCTAAACGTCGTAAAAATGAGTGGCGCATACAATATTCCGGCTACAAAATAGCTGATATGAATATTACGTGGCACGAAAATGTTATTTCATTTTGATGAAAAATAAAATTTTAGTTTTATTTTGAAAGAATTTTTCCATATTTGCTAAATTTGAAGTAAAAGAAAGCCACAAAAGAGCCTCAAATCGCAAACTGTATCAAAGTTACTCTTTTGTGGCGCGTTTTATTTCAAATTTAGTAAATATTATGGAAAAATCTTTCAAAATAAAACTAGAATTTTATTTTCCATCAAAATGAAGATACATTTTCGCGCCACGTAATAATCATATCAGCTCTTTTGTAGCTGGAATATTGTATGCGCCACTGATTTTTACGGCGTTTAGCGGTTTTTTATTCTTGTAAACATTACAATAAAACGGGAGATAATAATATAAATATTACATATTTAGTTTCTAATTTGCATTTGATGAATAAAATATACAGCAACGGCTTAAAGAAAAAATCCGAAATTGGCTACTTCACGAAAATTGTTTAACACAAATGAATGCTTAATTATTCCGGTAGAAAAAATCAGAATTAACTACAGTTTCTCTAAACGAATTACAAAGTCCCTTTTAGTACAAACAAAACTCCATCGAAAAATTAACAAGACATTAATTTTAATGAATTCCTTGAATAGATGCCCCGCCGCCAGAACGCACACCTCGATTGCGAAACAAAAAAACACTCCTTGGAAGAATAATTTTTACATTTCAAGAAGCAAATTACACTGTTGAGTTTTTTTTTCAACACGGTGCTTTGAAAAAAACCTTTTGCATGTTTAAAATGTTTGAAGGTATTATGTTTTTATAAATGGTGGGCTCTTTTAAAAATAATTGAATGTTTTCTTGATTTTTTATTAAATTGGTAAATCATATTAATGTCTTTAAAACAACAGTGCCTTAAGAAGTAGACTGGAAAGGCAGTTAAACGAGCAGGTTGGTGAATAACAGGGAGGATTCAAAAAGGCAGATCCACCATAGATCAAATATTCGTATTGAAACTGATTCAGATTAGTAAGTACGAGCAACAGTTAAAGCTAAACCCCCTCTTTAGGGGTTTAAAACAAGCTTACAATTTTATGATAAAAAATCGTTTATACCATGCCCAAAGGGTATTTGGAATTCCGGAAAAGATGATCAAACTTCTTTTTCTTGGTGTGCCTATCCGTGACGAATGTTGGCGATCATCATGGCAATCTTCACTTTATCTGCAGCAATGCGGAAAAGCTGCACAAATGTTGTGTTGAACCAGGTTCTGAGGTTCTTTAACCAGGATGTTCTTTTTCTTCCTGGACCTCGCTTTCCAAATATTTTTCCTTGCACGATGTCTTGTAGGAGGGCATATCTAGATTCATTTCGCATAATATGTCCAAAGTATTCCAACTTTCGAGATTTGATGGTGGTTAGTACTTCTCGGTTCTTCCCCATTCTCCTAAGAACCTCCTTATTTGTGACCCGATCAGTCCATGGGATTTTAAGAATTCTCCGATATAGCCATATCTCAAATGCTTCCAATTTTCGGCACATATCCTCGTTCAAGGTCCATGATTCAACACCATAAAAAAGGAGAGACAAGACGTAACATCTCAGCATTCTTAATTTTATACCAAGAGAAAGGTTGTGGCTCTTGAAAAATGCCCCCAACGCGCTCTTATTTCTTGGTTGTTGGTCCATTCTTCATTTATTATGGTGCCGAGGTAGTTGTAGTGCCTCACTCTTTCTACAGGGCTTTGGTTGATATAGAGTTAACCTTCTGTTATCTTTTTCTTGCTGACGATCATAAGCTTTGTTTTCTTTCAGGAGCGGATCCAAGGGGGGTCAATGGGGTCAATTGCCCCCTCCTTGAGACTTCACCTGGTGTCGACTTTTTTTAAGAAAGAGATAATTACGATTGAAAATAAATAGTGAGTTTTGTATCCTGTTGACAACTGAATAACGGAATGGAACATAAAACAGAATTATTTCTCCAAAGTACGTGTTCTCGGTCTTACTGTATGGTGTCGAGTCTTGGACTGTGAATAAAATCGATCTACTTACCTAAATCGCCTTGAGGCTTTCGAAATGTGGTTCTATAGAAGAAAAAGTATCATGGGTGAAGAATATTCAAAACTCCACAATACTAGAACGTCTCAGCAAGACTACTGAGATTATAGAAGGCATCAAGAAGAGAAAAGTGGAGTATATTTTGGACATGCAATGAGAAGTTTCAAATATAGGTTGCTGCAAAATATTATGCAAGTGAAAATAGAAGGCAAACGAAATCCAGGACGAAAAAGCACTTCGTGGTTGATTTAGGGTGGCAGTGAATAAAATTAAGATAGCTATGATAGTAACCAACGTTCTGAAAGGACATGGTAGGTACATGAAGAAAAATAAAGTAACAGCCCATACCGAAAGAGAATCCTGCGTACGCGAGTGACGAGAAATTTTTTATTTCATTGCCCCCTCCTTGCAAGGTTGCTGGATCCGCTGTTGTTTTCTTTACGTTTATATTGAGTCCATATTGTTGACTGTAATACGTGATTTTGTCCATGAGGACCTGTAGGTCTTCTAGGTTGTTCGCAAATACTATGGTGTCATCTGCATGCCTGATATTATTTAGCCGGTACGCGTTTAGTAGAATCTAGTATATTTCATGAATAAAATACCGTGACGTCAATTTTACTTTTCCTCCCTAGGGAGGAAAACTACAACCTTGCTCCCTACAATCAGGTCCGGAAAAGTATACTTTCGGTAGAGGTAGGTGGAAAAAATATTTAAAACAAAAGTTGCCGCGGGAAAAGCCTGGAAATTATTTTCATAATTGTGGGTCCTCCGCTAGAGGGCGTAATTGAATATCAAAAATTAAAAAATCAAAATTTTACAAAACTAACCTAATTAAAGGGCACTGGAGATCCAACCATGGTATTCTTTCTAAAATTCTGCGAATATTTGATTTCAAAAGTGGACGGTGTTATGCAATAATGTCCTAACCCACACCTCGTACAAAATTGAGATTTTTAGTGAAACAGGTTCCGTATGAGGTGTACTACAGTAAGCAAAAATATTTTAAGCTGATTGGCGCTCTCATAGACATCTAGGGGAAAACATAGTAACCCACAAAAGTCTATATGTGGCGAATGTATAAATAAGCAAAAGTGTTCTAACTCATCAGTAGGGATAGAGATCATTATTGAAAATGAATTATTATGAATTATTTGACTTGCAAAAACCCATCCTCTTCCCAAACTACCCACTGGTATCGTTTACTACAAGAGGCAATTTAACTTCTATAATTTGGGAATTGCTATAGGAAGCACAGGAAAAGGGATGTTTAATGTATGGTTAGAGCATGAAGCTGGCCGAGGAACCCAGGAAGTCGGGTCTTGTCTCCGTAAGTATATAATTGAAAATGTTAAACCTCCAGTTACTACATTAAATTTGTGGTCAGATTCGTGCGGCGGCCAGAAGAGAAGTATAAACTTGGTACTAATGTTAATGCACGTTTTGCAAAATCATAACTCATTGGAAGTTATTCAATTAAAATTTTTATTGTCGGGTCATTCTTTTTACCCAATGATTCCCATTGCGGAGACGATGAATGTACATTAAAAACCAACGAAAGAATATACACAGATCAAGACTATATCAACGTTATGAAAGGCTGTAGAAACAGAAATAAATTTATTCTTAATAGAATGACAAAAGAGGATATGGTATCAGCGGTAAACTTAATAAACGCAGTTACAAACAGAAAGGTTGATATCAATAAACAAAATATTAGTTGGTTAAAAACACATGAAATTCTACTAAGAAAAGATCAACCAAATACCTTGTTCATGAAATATAATATTAAAGCGGAAGAGTATATTGAAGTTAATATTGAAAAACATGGAAAAGGCCGCAAATTTAATATACGGGAATTACACCTACCATTGTTGTGGCCAAGCGATAAACTAAAGAAAAAATAAAAGACTTAAAAGATATTTAAAAAGTAATTCCTCAAGATGCCAGAGCATTTTACAAATTTTTAAGATTAACCCCAAGTTCCAACTTTGAACAGGATATAGAAGGGCTTGGAAGCGAGTTAGATTTTGACATTGACGAAAGTTTTCTTGAGGACTAGTTCAAAAAACATATTTAAATTAAATAATTATTAACAAAGTTTAGTGTTTAGATCAGTTTTGCTTGTTTTTATTAAGGTATAATTGTAGTTTTTCAAAAATGTCCTAACCCGCTTTTGACACCGATTTCTGTCATATTTGACACTTTATCTGTATAATCTTAGAATGTAGTATTTTTTCGTTGTCGATCTTATAATTTAAAAAATAAATAAAATTATAAATACCAATAGTCTATTTCTTATTTCAGTTTAAGTTTTAAATCAATTTATCTCCGAAACAACTTTTTGTGGGTTAGTACATTATTGCATAACACCAGCCAAGTTTAACTCTACCTTTGCAAATAAGAGGTGGAAGTGAGTGGAAACCTTTTTATGAAGAAATGGCTGTAAGTCCGGTTCTGCTAAATCGAATTTTGCGTACTTGGTCTTGTTGAAAACAATTCTTTATCGTTAATGTAAGTGTCTTATTTTCGAAATAGCCTAATAAGTAATATGCAAGATAGGAGGCGTTATTTAATTATTTTGGGAAATCTAGTTTCCTTTGGAGAATATGAAATACAAGTACAGTCGGAAAAATGAAAGAATACCCATAAACGAACATATAAAACACGCTGTATTTTCCTGTCACCATGTCACACAAAAAATTGGCCAGCGCAAGTACATGTAATAATTATTATTACATGTACTTGCGCTGGGCAATTTTCGTTGTGACACGGTGACAGGAAAATACAGCGTGTTTTATATGTTCGTTCATGGGTATTCTTTCATTTTTCCGACTGTATGCATTTTGAATCTTGTATTATCAAATTAAACCAAATTAGCAACATAATACCGAAAACCGCATATCGATACCTTTTCTCTATCTCGAGATATTTTAAGGAACGTATAAATTTTAAACAACTGTTAATGTCACCGGTAAACCAAGTTAAGGAAAAGTAGTGTGCTATGGAAAAAACAAAGAAACATTTTAGGGATGTAAACGTATATAATTAATTAAATCAACAATAAGACAAATAACACTATAAAATATAACAAAGAACTAAAAGCAACTACTTACTTAGTGACGACCTAAATGCTCAAAATGTTAGCCATCATTTTCGATGCAAGAATTTACTCTTTCAAGAGTAGATTGAATAGCAGTCTCAATTTCTGCTTTCGCAATGCTTTAAATGGCGTTTCGTATTCTCTAGATTCTAGATTCTAGATCATGTTTTCTCGAGTAGTGGGCGTAGAGGCAAAAACAAGGTATTTAATCCTTCCCTATAAGTCTAACACAGTTAAATCTGTTGCTATTCAATTTACTCTTGAACGAGTAAATGCTTGCATCGAAAATAATGGGCAACAATTTGAACATTTAGGCAGTTACTAAGACTAAGTAAGTAGTTGCTTTTATTTCTTTGTTATATTTTATAGTGTTGTTTGTCTTACTGTTGTTTTAATTAATTATATACGTTTATATTTGGAGAATGTTTATTTGTTTTTTGTTTTTTCCGTAGCACACTACTTTTCCTTAATCTTGTTTACCGGTGACACTAACAGCTATGTTTAAATTTACACATTTCTTAAGATATCTCGAGATACAAAAAGGTATCGACATGCGGTTTTCAGTATTATGTTGCTAATTTGGTCTGATTTTGTATTACAGGATTAAAAATGCATACTTGTGTTTAATATTTTTCAAAGAAAACTAGATTTCTGAAAATAATTAAATAACGCCTCCTAGCTTGCATATTACTTATTAGGGTATTTCGAAAATAAGACACTTACATTGACGAAAAAGAACTGTTTTCAACAATACTAAGTATGCAAAATTCGATTTAGCAGCACCGGACTTACAGCTATTTTTTCATAACAAGGTTCCTACTCACCCTCACCTCTTATTTGCAAAGGTAGACTTAAATTTGTGAAATTATATATACACATAATTTTATGAAGAATACGATGATTGGATTTCCAGTGCCCTTTCATTAGGTAAATTTTGTAAAATTTTGATTTTTTAATTTTTGATATTCAATTACGCCCTCTAGCGGTGGACCTAGAATTATGAAAATAATTTCCAGGCTTTTCCCGAGGCAACTTTTGTTATACATATATTTTGTTATAAAATATATGAGAGAGCCATAAGAAGAAGTATATTAGAATGTATTGTATTCATTAAATATAACAACAAAAGAGAAATTAACACCAAACTGTTGCACTTATTTGAGAATAAAGTTTTACTTAAACAATATAAAGAATTGTGAGCTTCGTGAATGGATGTTATTCCACTGTGTGCTTGATAATCAAAAGAAGCTTTCCTATTGTGTACAACGAATAAAACTCTCCTTTAAAATGTTCGTCGAGAAATTCATAATTAAAGTATTAGGTAACTTCTCTAGTAGATTCCTGAATGTGTTGCACTCGAGCATGAAAATTGCCTGCAAAGCGGTAAATTTGAATACGGCAAAGGCAAGCAACTTCATTTTAAGAGAGAAACGGCATAATATTGTCAAATAGCTTTCGAAATGTTCCCCAAATAATTTTAATTTGATTAGGAGCCAAGCACAGCAGCAGCCGTACCAGACTGGAATCTGCAAACAAGCTCAAGAATGAGTTGACGTCTCGTAAATGGATTGCAAATACACTTCAACTGATATTATTAAATTATCCTTCTATTTTCTAAAAGCGTTGGGCTTCTTTCGCATTTAAATATTTTGCTGACTTGGTAAAAACAATGCACTAAATGATTAATTAGAGATGGACTGACTGTTCCAAAATAAGTTAATTTTGTTGAAATGTAGATACTTAATTGGTGTTCGAAATTATCTCTTTTTTTTTATTTGATAAATTATTCTTTGGGTAACAGTTGTATATTGCTTCTTAGTGCAGTCACTGAAGGTTTTCGCCTCCGATTTAGTTGAACTTCCATCGATTTTCATGAAAATTGGTGAGTAATTAGAGGATACATCAAGAAATAAAGGTGACATGATGCCAACTTGCGCTTTCACCCTGGGGGTGGATGCCACCCCTTCTCAGGGGTGAAAATTATTTTATTAAAAAAATAATACTCTAAGTCGTTAGAGGGACAAATTATAAGCAAAATGTGTTATATAATATAAAGTTATTAACATAAATCAGTACTTTTTGAGTTATTAAAGATCAAAGATTTTATTTTTTCGTAAAAACTGCATGTTTTATTGCTGTTTTTCACGTATAACTCAAAAACTATTAGCTTTTACAAAAAAGTGATTCTTACCAAAATTGAAGACAATAAAAAATTGAATACACTATTCACTCAAAGTACCAAATTAATGTTAATTCAAAGTGAGTGATAGGTAATTGAATGTATATTTTTTTCGATGAGTACTCAAATCTAAGTATCCAAGCTTAAATAACGGGAAAACGATGCATTTTATACAATATAACTGTCAAACACTTATCAAAGTACTTTACAATACCTAACAAATGAGCTTCAGAAGAAGTTGATAGCATCAAAATTACGCAAGTTATGATGAAACTAAAAGAACCCTTTCGAATTTTATAGGAAAAAGTGAAAAATAAAACATACTCCATTTGCACAAAAATTAAAACTTAGAGTAATCCTTACAAAATTTATTTGTATTAGCATATGTAATGATTTTAACAATTTTCACCAGTTTAGAAGGCATATTTTTGAAAAAAAGGTATAATTTAAAGAAATCAGAATTTTTAAAATTATCGTCATTTTAATTTTCTTTTGATAATAACTATAAAAATACTCAATATACGTAAAAAATGGTAAATAACCTAATTTTAGTTTTTTCTATACCAAATATTATACCTGTTTTATCATTTCTGTAAGGCGAAAAACAACCGAGATAGAAACGTTTAAATCTTAAATTTTGCTGCGAGAAACATGTAACCGTGGCCATTTAATCTTTGATTTTTAAAAAAGTAAGGGGTTTGAAAGATTAAATTTAAAGCATTTTAATAGCCTTTGGCATTACCTTTCAAACCGTTTTTAGGTTAACGGAGTTATTAAAAAAAACGATAAAATTTTTTGGAAAAATTTTTAAAAGATATAGTTAGAAAAATTTTTGGAGCATAAATTTTAATGCTATTAACTTGTTCGGTATCTCATTTGATAGATATGTCTAAGTGCTTTCACAAATATTTAATAAGTTTATGTTATAAAATGCATTCTTTTCCTGTAATTTAAGCTTAAATACTTAGATTTGGGTACTCCCCGAAAAAAAAAATATGCATTCAATTACCTATAACTCACTTTTAGTCAATATTAAAAGTTTATTTAGTAAGAAGTTTATTTAATTTTTTATTAGCTTCAATTTTGGTAATAATAACTTTTTTCTAAAAACTTATAGATTTTGAGTTATATATGAATGAAAAATCGGTCAAAAACCTGCATTTTTCTTACGAAAAATTAAAATTTTTGATCTTTAATAACTCAAAAAGTTTCGATTTATTTTAATAACTTTATATAACAAATTTTGCTTAGAATTTGCCCCCGTCCTTTATAATTGTGGGGTTATGTTTAATAAAATAATTTTCACCCCGAGAAGGGATGGCATCCACTCCCAGGGTAAAAGCGCAAGTTGGCACCATGTCACCTTTGTTTCTTGAGATATCCTCTAACCACTCACCAATTTTCATGCAAATCTATGGAGGTTGAACGAAGTCGGAGGTAATAGCTCATATCCACCTTCAGTGACTCCACTAATTGGTGTTCGAAATTATCTCGGTTTTTTTTGTTTGATAAATTCTTCTTTGGGTAACAGTTGTATATATAATATTGCTTTTGTAGATGAAAACGCTTTTGCAGTGTCACAGTAAAAAATTTAAATAGTACATTGAAATGTTACATTTAGTGTGCATTTCGTAGAGGGGTCAATTTTATTTTTTTAATGTGTAGAGGGGTTCAGTAGAAGCTTAAGTTCAAGTTTTTGGGGTTGAGGCCCTTGTCCCCCGGCCGCCGTCTTGGAAAAAGGGGTGCAAAGGGCTTTCGCGCTGTATCTCGTGAACTAGCTACCCTACAGAAAATTTAATTTCAAATAAAATGAAGCAAATTAAATTTTCTACAATTTTATATTTATTACTTTTTATCTTAAAGTGACCAACAAAAAAGTTATAAACAAAAATAAGAGAAAATTGTGTAAGAAATTTCTTTTTGGAGGTTATAACTTTTTTGCGTTCATTTCACAATAAAATAACATCATAGCGATTTTGTAGAGGATTTTTCAATAAACAATTTTCCCTATAAAGTTGTTTATTTTTAATTATTATCTAGGTTTTACAGCGCTCCAAACTTGACCAGATTCTCGAATTCTCGTAAAAAAATAATGCTTTTCTATCTATATATTAGACGAGCGGCATTAACCGTTATGCCAACCACGAAAATCAAAGTTAAGGTGAATAATTAATTTTGGTCTATTTTTATGTTTTAGAGGTCGCTGAATCCGAATATGAAGTTTATTTTTATCTAGAGTTGGTGGAACATGTTACAAAAATAAATTTTATACAAAAATCCCAAAAATCCCTGTAAATATTTCCTTTTAAAAATTTTACTGTGTCATATTTGAAGTACGTAGATAACAATGAAATTTGTCCAAAATGTTTAAACACATTAAAAAAGGAGTTGTTAATTTATTAACATTTTGTCATCATATTTCGCTAGTTTCAGGTTTACTTAAAAAAGTTGAGTGACAAACTTTTTAGTTTATAATTTTAACCAATACAACAATAAAATATAGTTCATGAAGAAGTTTTTTGAAAAATTTTAAGTCAAACTATATAATAGGAAAAAAGTTATGTTACTTCATACACAAGCGGCACAACCCAAAAAACGCTTATATTTCGAGATCCTGACCACGGTGTGGTGAATGGCTAATTTTTATCATACTTTATGATTTTGATATCAAAAATCGTTTTTTTGCTTTGCTTAAGAATTTTGCATTTTGCGGTTGCGTCATTATTTTTCTGAAGCGGCGAATTTTTCCTCAAACAACTTCTTGGGCCTTTTCTATATATGCTTAGAGTTATAAGTTTTATAGTGGGAAGAAAGGTCAAAAACAGATTAATAATAGCATAGGAATGTTAAAATCATAATAAATTGTATGAATAAAAAATATATATAGATAGTAAAGTAAGCCTAACTTAGGTTTTTATTGTATCCCTATGAGCATTTGAGAATCTGGTCAAGTTTGGAGCGCTGTAAAACCCATATAAATAAATAGAATTAAACAACTTTATAGTGGAAATTGTTCGCTGAAAAACCCTCTACAAAATTGCTATAATATTATTTTATTTTAAAATGAACTGAAAAAGTTATAACATCCAAA
This sequence comes from Diabrotica virgifera virgifera, assembly GCF_917563875.1. Classification (NCBI taxonomy): domain Eukaryota; kingdom Metazoa; phylum Arthropoda; class Insecta; order Coleoptera; family Chrysomelidae; genus Diabrotica; species Diabrotica virgifera. The sequence goes on from NC_065449.1 coordinate 233,690,529, forward strand.
AGGAAACTTGTTAAAAAAATTACATATTTTTGGTTATACCTTTTTTGTTGGTCACTTGACGATAAAAAGTAATAGAAATAAAATTGTGGAAAATATAATTTGCTAAATTTTATGTTTAATTAGATTTTCCGTAGGATTGGTAGTTTATGAGATATAGCGCGAAACCCCTTTGCACCCCATTTCCCAGATGGCCACCGGGGGACAAGGATGGCGACCCCAAAAACTTGAACTTAAGCTTCTACTGATCCCCCCTATACATTATAGAAATAAAGTTGACTTCTCTAAGAAATGCAAGGTACGGCCTAAAAAATGTAACATTTTAATGGACTAAAAGTTTTTAAATGAAATCAAGAATTCTTTGGAATCAGTCTTGCAAATTTCTCTTTTTGTTGGAAATAAGCCACAATTTTTACATTAAAGTAAGTTTAGTTGAAACAAAATGGCGCCTTATTCCACAAAAATAATACATTGTATTGAGAAGCCTTAAGAAAATAACTTCTGAAGAATATTTATTCCTAATTTAATCTGTTCTTTCTTCACATTCTAAATCCTGTCTTTTACCTTCTCTGTTCATTCTTATTATTTGTTTTCATAATGTTGTTATTCCAAATTCTTGTCCCTATTCATCGCTTTTTTGTCATTGTATTTAGTTCCTCTTCTTCATTTCCTTTCAGTTTTTTGGGATCTTTTTTTCTGGGATTATTTCTGTTAGAACCATTTTTTCATTATTGTAATTTTGAACAATTAGTCACCGCACTAATGAGTATCAAATAACTGTCTATATAACTAGATTACAGTTTTTACTGTCAAACAGTTTCTTGAGATTAAATTTAGCTTTAGGTTGATCATCGTCTTTCTTAAGTTTATTGAAGTTATACTTCTTTAGGCGCGTTGAGAGTAAATGTTTATATGCGCAAATTCATCAAAAGTCTTGATCCTGGGCGCAGCTCAAACGTTATACGTTCTCTGATTGGGTAATTAGAATGACCTGTCAATAATTGTTCAATGTGTCGGTTATGGGTAAACAAATGTTGTGTATCGATGGCTTAGTGTGAAAACCTCGTACCTCATTTTTTTTTCGAAAATAACATTTTGGTGGTTTTAGTTTGAAAACCTTGTATCTCACGATTTACAACTGTTTGAAAAAAATCCAAATACACCAGACTATTTTCTACAGCCGAAAAAAGATACCACGTATATCAATTGAAGACATGAGATGATAAAGGTGACATGTCCACTTTTTCAGATATTGAGTAATTGAAGGAAACGCGTTTTCACTTATATATTTTTTTTAATAAATTTTATAAAAATTACCAATATCTTATTAGATTAGAATCGTTTTGTACTTTTTTATATAATATTTTTTGTTTTTCTAGAATTTAAACTTTTTTAGTAATTTTAATTTTAATGGACATAGCACCTTAATCAACCAACATTTTATGCAGATGTTGGTATAAACTTGAGTAGAGAAAGGTGTTATGTCACCTATGTTGTATTTAAATTTTAAAAAAATAATAAAAAAACTATTAAATAATCTGGAAATTAAATTTTATTTGCAGATTAACAAAAGCAAAGTAAGATGCATTAAAAATTTATAAACAAAGACACAAAAACATTTAAATTTAACATGAATTACGTTTTTTTCTTAGGGTTTTTCAAACATTCTTCTAAAACAATATCATAATACCATTTATACTCTGCTGGAATAAACTTAAGTTGATCTTGTAGATTTGAAATTTTTTCAGAAGTCAAACCACCGCATTTAGGTAACTTTTGTAAAACAACTTGATTACTTTGTACTATCAGTTCTCTTTTTTTTTTGTAAGTCAACTTCCATAAATGGGGGTAAACGGATCTAAACTAGTTTTGTAAAAGTATTTTTCAAAACAACTTACTCTTAGCCACTTCACTTTATTTTGAAAATTTATTTTTTGGTCAAGACTATTAGTGAGTCTTTTGTTTAAATGAAGTTTTGCAGGTAGAGTTTCAAAGCAATAACAAAATGTTCCATGTTAAGGCATACACTTTGTTTGGTACTCGCAGATCTAATATTCTCGCATTCGTTTACCAGCAGTGGAAGTATACGGATGTATGTTTTGATTTGTTTTCTTGTGTTTACAAGTTTTGTTACCTATTTGTTTTGATTTATGTGTTGTGAATACTAGCTGTAAGTGTTTCAATTTTTATTACCATCATCACATCGACCTAGTTAATTTTTGCACATCTAACCTTGAAAATGACGTACACTTGTGAACATTGTCTTACACAATATTCTGACTCGGATAAATAAAACCAGTTAAGATGTAATGGAGATTGCCAAAGAAACTTCTGTATGAAATGTACAAAATTAAACAAGACCATCACTAAAGCCCTATTGGACCAAAAGTCTTCTCACCTTAGATTCTTTTGTACCGTATGTGACTCTCCAAGTTTAAATTATTTAAATGACAAAATTACAAATTTATCAAAAAATCAAATACCTTTAGAGAACTTTGAGGCCTTAATTCAAGTTACTAAAAAACTAAATGACAATTTGCCTGTTTTCATCGAGACTTATGACCTATTAACTAAAAATGACGGCAAACTGGACTATCTTACGAAAAAAATTGACGAGATCCACAAACTAAACAACCTGCTGAATCCTGAGAAGGTTTTAAAATCTGTAAGGCAGATGGAACACGACATTTTTAATATATCGTCAGTTTTTTTCGGCTCTTCTTCAGATGAGACTATCAAGGTTGAAATCCAAGACACAAATTCAACTGAGATTAAGTTGGGATTAGAAAGGCTCTCTTCAAATATCGGTGAAATGTCAAATCAAATGAGCAGTCTTACAAAAAATCTATCTAATATACCAACTAAAAAAGAGATATTGAAGAAAAATACATCTTATGCCACCGCAAGTACCCAAACTGAAGAGCCCCGACATCTCGAACCAAGTCCAGAGCAAAAGCCAAAAATTACAGAAGATAAATGTCACTTTGTAGTTATTAGTAACTTGACCCCAACGTACACCCCTATACAAGTTGTGCACTATATCAAAGAGAGGCTAGGCATTAAGGAATACATTAGATGTTACACACTCCTTAAAGATGCCGACACAGCAACTGGCTCTTCGTTCAAAATAGGTATAAAATCTAGAACAGCTATTAACCTATTATTTAATAAGGAAATTTGGCCACCTGGTGTTAACATCAAATGGTCTATAGAATCATCCAATTCTGAACCAACGCTTTCATCTGAGTCACATAAGAATCCGAAGAATCTCAGAAGTCCTGTCACCTTGGAAAATCCAATTACCAATTCTCGCAAGAACAAAGATGAAGTAGAAAACACAAACATACGTACAGACAAGCAGGCCATCGAAGTTTGTAAATCTAAGAATCCGTTCCATTCGCCTGTAAATTTCATTAAGAAGGATACTTTAGAACCTTCGGTAAATCTGGATCCTTTGACCACACCAAGAGTTAGATTAACCAATAACTCGAATAGTCGATATCTTCTAGCCAGATTAAGGGAACCGGATATCTTAAAAACCATTAAACTTCATCTTGCTTATCTACACGACCAACCAGCTTCAGTGTTTTACGATGGATTTGCCAATACAAGTGTAAATCATAACATTTTGATAAGAAAACTAAATTTCTACGGAATTCGAGGTATTTCTTTAGATTGGTTCCAATCTTACTTGGATGATAGGAAACAACTGGTTAGAGCAAATGATACAGACTCTAGTCTCAAAAACATTGTATGTGGGGTACCTCAAGGTTCAGTATTGGGTCCTCTACTTTTCCTTATCTTGATTAATGACATCACTAGTTTAAAAATCGATGGAAAAATCTTTCTTTTTGCTGATGATACCAGTATCACTTGGAGCAACTCAAATATTGCAACTCTTCATGCTACTATAACTTCTGATCTACTTACAATAAAAACCTGGTCTGACTCTAATTTACTCTCTTTTAACGTAGATAAAACAGTAGCATTGTCTTATAAAGGAGCCCTTCAACCCTTACCTCTTAATAACAGCCAGATCAGTACTGTTGATTCTGTGAAATTTCTTGGTATTTTTTTAGACAGCAACCTTAAATGGTCCCACCATATCGATCTGTTAAGGAAGAAACTATCCTCAGCTTGCTATGCTATAAGATCTGTTTCGAATGAACTCAATTTAGCATCTTCCAAAATAAATATTTTTCTTTGTTCGATTCACATCTTCGTTATGGTCTTCCTTTTTGGGGTTCTGGTAGAGCTGCCCAATTCGATGTTATTTTCAAATTACAAAAAAGAGCAATTAGATATCTGTTTGGCCTCAGAAGAACAACACATTGCAGAAGTTACTTCAAAGATCACAAAATTTTAACCCTTCCATTTTTGTATATTTTAGAAACTGTTTGCTTAATTCGTTAACATCTACATGTCTTTCCACCAAGACCTAATCATGACTACTTCACGAGAAATTCTACGTTTGACGTCTATATGCCGACCCCGTCCTCTGAGTTAGTAAAGAAATCTATATTATATTCCGCAAAAAAACTTTACAACCATCTCCCTCTACAACTTAAATCTGCAGCATCTTTCCCCAAATTCCGTAAACTGACAAAAGCCTACCTATCTGAAAGACCATATTATTCAGTAGAAGATTTTCTTAATCAATAACTAAGAAATTACAGTACCCTTTGCACAAGTAGTATTTTTATTATCATTTTTTTTGTCTATATTTGGGTGTCATATGCAGCAGCTTAACTTTTAAACTTATTAATTACTAGGTAGACTATGCATTTGCAATTTACTTAAATTTTGCAATTGACTACTTCTGTTTAACTTCATTATTATTGTTACTATTGTAAATATATTGACGATTTATGTAATTTTAGTAAATTGGATTGTTGTTGTTTTGTTGTCTTGACTTTTTATAAGCTTTGTCGATAAAATTGTACAATTTTTCATGACAATAAAGCATATTTCTATTCTAATAATTTCCCGATATTGGTCTGGTATATAAATATTCTGATGTTTTCTAAGAACCTTTCCTATTCTTCCAAAGTCTCTGTCAGAGTCAAGGTAACTGTGACCAACTTCGGGAAATTTATGGTCAATGATCTTAAATATTTTATTTAATATTAGGTATTGAAAAAGGTTAATAATGGAGAAGTTTTTGTTTTGTCCCCCACATTGATCTGACCAAATTATTAAATGATCAATTTGGGGATTTTCCTCTTTAAGAAGCAGACAAAATCGTAGCAAACAACTTGCTATTTCATTACTTCCCCTATTGGCAATATCCTCAGTCCATTTATCAAAATAGGATTTATGACCAGAACTGGTTAAACAGTGGACTCCAAAGTTGTATAGCCACATTTGTCTTAAGTAAAAAGATTTTGACGTTGATAGCTTTGGCAAAGGCATCGTTTGTTGAAGATCCATTGTTATGTAACATTTTTCTTTGGAAATTTTTACTGCTTCGCGGTCAACTTTCTGCTGCGCAAAAGCAAGTTAAAAATTATTCGAGTGCTCTAAAGAGTTCTCTCCAGCATCGCATAAACTGCAAGTATCACTTTTTGGTACACCAAAAGATAAGTTAAACCTTGTTTCAAATATATGTCTGTAAAAAGAGGCCTTTACGAAATATTTAGTTTCGATCTTTTTTGTTTGGCAATCCTCTATTCTATATACAGTTGATGAAGTCGGTTAATATTTAGTAAAGGGGAAAGGTATTGTTTATGTGGGTTTTTAGTCCTAGAATAATGTGATTCTTCTGAAGGAAACTGCTTGATATGATTTTCAATGCAGTTTATTACTTCATCGGATATTTTTTTTGGATTTTTGTGATGCCCTTGCTTATGTGCTTATGTGGTGAGGGCATTACCTGGCCAGATTTTAAGTCATTTTGAGCTTTAAAGACTTTTTTTCGTCCAATTCGGTATAAAGAGCAGAAAGCATCTTAGTGTATTTTCTTTATCACACGTAATAAAATATCTAAAGCTGTAAGCTTTCGTTTTTATATTTTTACGAGGGCGGTGACGATTAACTTCCTGCATCTTAATACTTTTAAAAATAAAAATATTTTTGGAATTTGTATCTAGTTTATAAAATTTTCTTAGAATTTCTTCTCTGCTTGCAATACTAAACTTCTCAGTACAGTTTAGTCTACATTTTTCTTTACACAGTAAATCTCTTTTAATTGTTTTTTCTTCCATCACTTTACCAGTCTTTTGAGAAATATATTCTTTACCTTGTTGTCTTAACCTTGCAGCTTTATTTCGTTTCCAATTATCAGGTTTCCGGACTCTTTTTTAGTTATTTTAAAACTGGCTTAACAATTTCTCTTCTACTTATTTCATCGGCAGTAACATGGAATTGCTGGTTATGGTCTTCTATACGTATTTCCCGAGATATTTCCTCCTGCACTTCGTCAATCCTATCCGGGGTTTCCCTGCTGTTTGTTGGAACCTTAAAAATATCTTAGTTATTTATTAAATTTATATTTATTTCTAATTTCTATTTTTATTTCTTAATCTTAACTTTTTTTAGCTTTACCTTTTTAATTTCTTGGTTATCAGAAAACATTTTACGTTTGACTCTATCAACATCCGGATATTTGTTTATGAGACTCGTCGAATAAGAAATATTTGAGTTATCAGAATCCTCTTCTGAATCTTCTTCACTGGAAGGGGAATATTCGCTGCCTGATGTAACACTTTTAACAGTACAATTATCCATATAGTCTAAAAATTTAATTTATGTACATATGTATGTAATATTGTATGTAATAATTATGTAGGTATGTATGTAATAATAACTCAAGTAATGTATATTATATCTATATTTTTTTAAATAAAAAATTGGATCGCAGAAGGGGTAAATTGTTATTAAAAAGAGATGATTAATTAATAAAGGTAGTAAAAATTTTTTAATATGCTTACCTGCTTTAGAGTTGACCTTCTTTTGAAGTCCACTAGTGCTTGGCTGCTCCAAAATCACCGCATTGGTATTGACCTCTAGAGAAGTACACAATACAGTTTCTATCTACAAAAAAATTCTCTATTCGGACTTACCTTTATTTGAAACACATATTTTCTTGTTTTTTACTAATTCTAACATTCTTTTACTTCTCGAACCCATGTTGAAAGATGTGATAAACAACAAACATAACCTTAAAATGTCACATGGCACCTACCATGTAAATAAAACTTTCCCACTATCTAGTGGATAAAGGTGCTATGTCCTTAAATATGGACATAGCACCTTTATCTAATAAAAAAGGGTACTTAGTCATAGGACATAGTACCTTTATCAATTAAAATAATCCTTATTATTAACAATTTAAGAATCTTGAGTTATTCAGGGGTTGTATTACGACTTTAGGTAACCAAATATACAAATAAGTCATTTTTTGAAAAAAATGGACATAGCACCTTTATCAACTCATGTCTTCAATTGCTCTCTTGATTTAGTGTGAATACTACGTATATTTATAACTAAGAATATGGTACTTAATTTGGAGTGTTTGTTTAAGAAATTCGACTTGGAGAAATGTTTTTTGTGAACAACAAAAGGGAGTCCGGCATATAGAAACATTTTATAAACCTTAAATCAAAAGATTTGTACTGTATCAACCTAGTATTTGGAGGTGTGCAATAAGCTATGAAAAATGAAAACCTCGTAAATAAACATAAACACAACCTCATTTTAGATGAAAAACACGTATATCAAGATATACGAGGTTATCATAGTTACTTGGGCAAAGGTTCTATATACTGCAAGGATATTTACATGTTTTTCATAGATAATAATTGTATTTTCAATTTAATAGCCACATTTAATACTTTCAGCTCTGGGCTAAGATCAGATATTTGTCTCAATGTGCTCAAACTAAAATACATAACAGTAGATTTTGTTTTAGATTATATTATACAGAAAATCAGTTTTTTGTCTCTCCTGTAAAATTGTAATTTAATGAAATACGAGGTTTTCACACTAAACCATCGATATATTAGTTTCTATTGTTGTGAGAACAAAGACGAAAACAAGTTTATAATTTTAGTGATTTTTTAAATAGTTTTTGAAAGCAACAGGTACATATAGTAGGTAATTGTAAAAGTTTCAGTATTGTAATAAAAAGTTACATATCTACCTACTTGTAAAATGTACCTAGCTAGTAGGTAATGCTTTGATTTACATAATTTGATTACCAATAAAGTTTCTACCAATCTCCACCTAATATATTGTTTTTAGTCTATGTTTTGTTGTATTTTAATATTTTCTTTCCACAAAAATCAAACTAATTTGATTAAACTAAGAAAATAAGCAACTGTCAAAAAATAAAACTTCCACTTGGTGTATCTTCCCACGTCACTCATAATGTCTCGGTGGCTAAATTCTGCGTGCGTTGATCTAACAACCTGATATAAGCAGGTTCGATCCCCAATGCCAATTTTTATTTTTTTATACATTTTATTATTGTGAGTATATTTATTATATTTCTTTTTTCAGAAAATACGTATTTAGTTAAAATTTTTGCCAACAATTATTGTCCAGAAATCATGTATTTGTTTCATTTTTAATGTGTTTGCGTGTATTTTATTCTTGTATTTTTTTAATATTTGGTATTGTTTAATAAATATGTTTAGCTTAATATTTAAGTAAAATATAAATAAACTGTTTTAAGAATATTGATTTCGTTGAAATCATATAATAGAATTTTAACTTCTATTATAAAGTAACTCTGCGTAAAAAGTACACACACATTCATTATTTTTTATTGGTTTACTGACACAGTAAACATAATAATTTTAAGTACTAGGAAAAAATATATTAATATTTCATAATAAATGTGGTTTAGAGGTAATAACACTCTCTCTCTCTCTCTAAGACGAATCATAGAAGTCATTACTTTCTGATCGAAGTCGATAGCTATTTACGTCTTATATTTTCGTTAATTTCATCCAACTGGAGTTTTGTTTCGTGCATTTATTTAAAAATCATAATTTTTGGCTTTTTATTCTTAGGCTACGGCCACACAAGCGACAATTTACAGCGCTGTAAGAGCAGTAAAATGAAGCGCGAAAAATGGGTCCTATCCTAATGTTGTTATGTTGCTGCGATATATTTTACAGCTCAGTCTGGCCATCCACTACGGTCACCGTGGGACCCATTTTTTGCGCCTCATTTTACTTTCCTTACAGCGTTGTAAATTGTCACCTGTCTAGCCGTAGCCTTAAGTTGATCTGAATATGTCACGAATTGTTTCCAAATTTGTGTTTTCTTGACAACATCTAACTGTACCATTAATTCGTTAAGAACTATGATGGATGATATATTAGGTACTGTAGATACTTTTGTAAAAAAAATCATATTTCACAGTACTGGGCTCTGTTCTCTTAAAATAAAATCGTTAAATATTTTTGTACACTTACCTCAGCCGGTGCCATCTTTAGTTTGATTGCATCTATTATCTTGGGGAGCTAAGTATAATACCTACTAGGGCGGTCGATGAGTATTTAATCTACAAGAGAAAATCCTTAACTCGGGAGCAGTCGCGCTCACAATATAGATTTAAATACGAATTTTAAATCAAATTTATATTTTATAATATTTTAATTTACTTGTTATGTTTAAGATATCTATTTCTAACAATTCTAAAGCTAATTAGTTCTCACCAAAGCCATAAATTCCACAAAAAAAAAATAAAAAAATAAAAAAAAAATAAAAAATAATTTTCTACGCATTACTACGATCTTCCTCGAGTAGACCAGGACTGATCTGTGAAAAAACGTCTATTTTTGGATGTGAGAGGTGGCATTCGGATTTTTGAGTTAGGTGACAACCTCAATAATAATAATTGACTTATGCTCCTTCTCAAATATGCCCGGAACGTTAATAAAAAAATTAAAGTATTTAAAAATTTCGAAAAACATCGTTTTTTTTTTTATTTTTTTGCTTATAATTTCAAAACGATTCGTTTTGGAACAAAGCTGTAGAAAAATAAAATAAAGATAATTGAATCTTGTATGATAATATGCGACTGGTTACAAATGTCTTAAAGTATTACCCTTTCTGCAAAATAGCAATAAATACAAAATAAAAGGGCAAAATAAACCTGTTGTTCTTCAATGTTTTTTAATCACTTCGGTGGCAATTGGAAACTTGGTAATTGGCTTAGAAAATTCTAATAGCATACTTAAGGCTATGGGTACATAATTCGTAAATATTTTACGTGTATCCCTACTTTTTCTACACGGCAAATTACGTGTAGTAAAATTCACACTGGTGTGGATATGTAAACATTACAAGAATGTCATTCTACTTGAAAATGTCATAATTAAGTTAAAGAGATGGCTTTTGAATGTTCTTGGATAACTGTTATTTTTATAATTGCAAACTATTAATTCAGTTAATAAATGTGATAATTTTTTCACTAACTATGTTTTCAGTGATTGTAATAATTTATTTGTACAACAAAAACTAATAATCAATCGAGAAAAGAGGAAAAGTGTTAAAGTGATTTTTTAATAATATATTGTTATTTGGATCCAAAATACTTGGATCACAGGATATATCTGATGTATTCTCTGCTTGGATCTTCCACAAATAATACACAATTAATAACTTTTTATTAAGTTCACGTCTTAAATCAATTATTTATCAAATACACTATATATCAATAATATTTAATCAATTTCTCAAAATATTCCCGATGCAATGTCAAATATTTAAAATTGTCACTGATTGTCAGTGTCTGACTGACAGTATATGCTGACAATATTATATTCGGTTGAGTGCGTTGTAAGACAAAGACAGATTTGGAAAATATTACCACGGCATTGTGTTCATTTTTTTCAAATCCTGAAAAAACCAATAAATATTTTTGAAAAATTTAAACGCAGAATGAAAGACTAAATTATTACCGAGGGCCGAAAGTCCCTTAGAATAAATAAAAAGTTTATTTTGAATGAGATATTTGAAATTAAAAATCACACTTAATTTTCTCTTAGTTTTTTCACCCCTGTAACTTATTAAAATATACATTATAGAAGTTCTCAGGGACTTTTGGCCCTCGCTAATAGCGTAATCTTTCATTCTGCGTTTAAATTTTTCAAAAATACTTATTAGTTTTCTCAGGATTCGAAAAAAATGAATCCCCATTTGAATAGCATTGCAGCCGAAAATACGTAACGATCCTCTTAAACCGTCTACCAAATTTCGTTAAAATCGACCCAATAGATTTTGCATAATAAATTTGCGATCTAGATTTTTTTAAAAAAGTTAAAATTTTTTAAAAACTTTCTGAACAAAAAGTAGACCATTTAAAAGTTGGCTAATTTTTTACATATAAAGAGGCGCTCTACCTATCTAATACACTTTACAGAATTAATTTGCTTTAAATGCTTTAAAATTATAAACAATTTTTTGGCTTATAAACAAATATATTTGTTTAACAATAAAAAAATCAATTTTTAGCAATGCAAATAACTAAAACCCGTATAATTTGACTTAAGTTTTCAAATGCTGTAAGCAGAATTGCTATTTTATTTTTTAATCAAAAGTTATTCGGGGTCAAAAATTGCAGTTTTTCGATTTTTTGAATGCTCATTTGAGTTTATCTCCAAAACTATGCATCCTACGTAAAAACATTATTTGCTTAGAATTACCCAAGAAATACAAAAAAATGTTTTATTTTGCGAAAGATTGCTGTTATATAATTCCTCAAGTTCTTTGTGTATGACAATCTTTTCGACATCCGGATCAACTGTTACCCAAAAAATTTGTCTTCTACAGGTCAAATACATAAAAAAACTTGGGTAAGTCCATCTGAATTAAGGAGGCCGTTGTACCCCCTCCCTGGCGACAGCCCTAATTTGTTTATAAGCCAAAAAATTGTTTATAACTTTAAACATTGCTGAGACTGCTTAAATAATCCAATTTTAATTCTGTAAGGTGTATTAGATAGGTAGAGCGCTTGTTTATATGCAAAATAATTGGCAAACTTTTAAATGGTCTACTTTTTTTTCAGAAAGTTTTTAAAAATTTGAACTTTTTTAAAAAAATTTAGATTGCAAAATTATTATGCAAAATATCTTAGGTCGATTTTAATGAAATTTGGTGGACTGTTTAAGTATGTGATAAGTATTTTTTAACGAATTACGAAGGTTCTAACTGCAACCAAAGTGGTTGAAAAACGTTGAGCCAAAATGAGGCTAATTTTGCCCCCTTATTTTGTATTTATTGTTATTTTGCAGAAAGGGTAATAATTTAAGACATTCTTAACCAGTCGTTTGTCATACAAAATTTAATTATCTTTATTTTATTTTTATACGACTTTGTTTCAAAACGAATCGTTTTAAAGTTATAAGCAAAGAAAGTAGAAAAAATTCGATGTTTTTCGAAATTTTTAAATATTCTAATTTTTTTATCAATGTTCCGGACATATTTGAGAAGTCACCTAAGTCAATTATAATTATTGAAGTTGTCATCTAACTTTATCTGCAAAAATCCGAATGCCACTTCTCACATCCACCTCAAAACAGATCCGGCCTGGTCTAAATATTATGTCAAAATAATTTTATTTCATCGAATTTTCAGTAGTAATTGCACAAGGGCTCTAAAATTATCGAATTTTTCCCGAGTGACACTTTGAAAGTTTTAATTTCACGACCCGAAGGGGAGTGAAATTATGTCAAAGTGTCACGAGGGCAAAAATTCGATAATAATTTTAGAGATCGAGTGCAATTTGTTGCGATTATTTCTTGAATAAAACTGTTCAAAACCAAAATTTTATTGTAATTATTTATTTATGTAAGTACAAATTAGTACAATTAAACACACAGTTGTTATAAATATTTGACGGTTAAAAGTCATCAGTTTTATAATTTTTAAAACATTAATTGTCACTAATGTCACTGAATGTATTTTTTCATAGCAACGAAGGGCATCTGACGTAATATACTTGGCGACGGGAAATTATCAAAAATTATCGGGTATAATATCACAACAGAGTGAGAATAAATTGAAAATAATGCAACAGTTTTTCGAAAATTTGTTGTCTTTGCCCAATGACAACAAATTTGTGTAAAAATTAAGTATTATTTTCTTACTTTCGTGTGATATTCGTAAGATTATTTTTTAATACGTATATTATAGATATTTTCTTAAATGTGACAGTTGTCAAAACTAGAAAACTGGTTGCCATTAAATAGAAACCATCTACTTAAAAAAATTATATCGGTAATTTTCTACAGTAGATAATTCTCAGTATAATTTTAATCTGATTGGATAGAATTAAACAAGTGATCAAATATCTTACTATACGATTGGAAGTTAAAATCATTAAAAAATAATCAGCTTAATTTAGATTTCTGTAGCTTTCTATTGGTCAGAATATCCTATGAATGAAACAATCGCGTTAATTTCATTAAAACATGAACACAATAAGATTACATTTGAAATAAATTAGTAAATAATATCTACATATTAAAAAAGATAAAGGCAGTTTTTGTTTATATTTGATTCAGAGTTGGACCACCATCTCCATATAGCTATTTCAGCATCCTCAGTGAAGCTATGCAGTCACAACTTTGAAAGAAATATCAACAATCTCCCTATTTAAGGGAAACCATCGTGATACAACGATTCCACTTTTTGAGACGCAATCTAGCGACATCTCTCGTATTACGAGGAAATCAACGAAAAGCCGCAGATACAAAGTTTACTACTTTTTAAACAATTAGAATAATTGAAATAAAAATATAATAAACAATATTTTAAATCTAAGACTTTTCGGTAATAAACTGCTTTCTGGCTGCTTCTTGTATCTCCGCCTTTTACAATCTATAAGCACAGATACGACGAAAATAGGAGAAAGCAAATAGAGGACACTTAGGCCACGCATTTCTGAAATAAAAAAGTAGTAAACTTTGTATCTAGGGCTTTTCGTTGTTTTCATCTAAATATTAGTTTATTGCATTTATTATAATTATTTTAAGGCGATATTAAAATATCTAAATTCAGTGCGGAACAGAAGTGCGGAAAAGTAAAACTTTCCAAACTAAAAAGCGTGCTGAAAAGTAGACTTTTTTGCACGTTCGTAGAAAAAATTGTTATTTTTATCACATTCCAAAAATATATTTTTCTCATAGTTTTCACTTAGTACTTCCCTGGTAACGTGTTGAATTAAGTATCGCTACCTTTTCAAAAATAAGTGGGTCTTCCATTACGAGTCTTCGCCTGTTGCTGTCGCACGCGCTACTAACAAGAGAGATGGCTGCGCATGGAAAGCCCTTTGTTAGGGGATTGCAGGAAAGTAGGGACTGGGAGAAGATGAAGTTGTTTTCTTTTGTTGGGGGTGATGGCGAATGGAATATTTTGCAAATTAAGAGTTTTATGGCTGAGGGTATTAACGTTGTTTGTTTGTGCAAATAGGATGGTTGTTTGTTTTATTTTTTTTTCTTCTTCTGTTTGGGATGTGTTTCCTCTAATGATGTTATTTGACATAAATATTTAAATAAAGAAATACGGGTACCTTTTTAATACTGAGACAATTCTGAAAGCTAATAAGTAATTAAAATATAATAAATGAATGATAAACTTTCAATGTATGTATATGTTGTTTTTTTTTATTATCAAGATCCTCTTCTTTTTCTTTAGGTGCCGTGTCCGTACTCAGACATCGGCCTTCATCGTGTTTACAATTTCCTTAAACCCTTCTCTATCGGTCGCTACGCGAAATAATTCTTCTAATGTGGCACCACACCATTGTCTAATATTATCCCAGGCAACCAAATAACGTTTACAAAACGTTGAAAAGATGTCATAATTATCACCAAACCACGTCAGTTTATTACGTTTTGTCGACGTCGAAAGTCACGTGAATATGTTCAACCATAACTGATGTCATCTTTATCACGTTTTAAATAGGTGATATAAAAAACGTAATTTTTATGTAGTTTTTTTAGATTATTTTTCATTTTATGGTTTTAAAAATACACAATAATAAATATTCTCATGGGTATTGTTGGTATTGCAATTTTTCATTTAACTGTTTTAAATTTAGGTTATAGGCTAAGGTATACTTACTGTGTCAAAACTGAAACAACATATAAACTAATAAATAATTTATTAACAAATTAATTTAATTAAACTCGATAACACATAATTAGTTCATTAACAGAAAATATTCACCAAAACAAAACACATAACCTCAAACCGTTTTCAAGAAGAACTATCACAAGAACTATTGCATTAAACTAACTCACAACTCACTTGAGAAAAACGAATAAAAATCTCTTAATTAACACGTTTCTTCAACTAAATATTTAATTGAAAAACCCAATATACAAAATTATCAATGTTGCCAGATCAGTTCTTATTTTTCGGTAGTTTTGGTTTCAAAAATCAGTAGAAATCAGTAGGTTCTTTTTAGGCCATGTAAATACAGTAAAATCTGTGTGTTCCGTCACCTGTCAAAATCGGCAACCTGTAATAGCGGCCAGTTTCAAAATTCTCAGAACCAATTTTATTAAGATTTCTTTATTTAAATAATCCAATAATACCAGGTCATAATTATTATGACCTGGTATTTACAGCCATCTTTTTAATACGGACGCAATCAAATAATCTCGTATTTTTAAAGCCCGTTTCATAGAAATTTACCTGTTAATAACGGCCAATATATGTTGACAGATTTCAGTAGGTCACTAATTGGAGTTAAAATCAGTAGGTCCGCTGAAAAATCAGTAGACCTGGTAACCCTGAACATTATAAGCATTAACCCGTTAAGCTCCTCCCATTTTTGTGACGTCAGACTTGGGCTGTCTGAAATACTCTGAAATGAAAACGTATTTTTAAACGTATTGTAACGTCATTAATCTTACGTATTTAAAATCACCTACAAAAGACGTTTATACGATATAATCTTCAAAGACGCGTATATATTCAACCAAAAGCTGACGTTTCCTCGACCTTATTGACGTCACTTGGTTGCCTCGAACGCAGCCGTAAACATGTCTTTCGATCAATCCATCTGTTTCCCTCCACCTAATTGTAAGGTATTTTACCGTATTCAAAGGTGAAGGAGATGGTGTTTATAATCAGCCTTAAACGCTCATTCCTTGGCATAGGCCTTCCTATTAATCTCCATTGGTCTCTAATCCAGACGATCTGTATCCTAGCCTTTCTCTTAAGGTCGTCCGTCCATCTCATCTGTGATTTTCCTCTTTTTCTTTCCTTTTCCCATGGTCGCCGGTGTAGAATCCTAATAACACCAAACACTCCATTGTACACACAGGACATTGAAAACATTCCTGGAATGTCCTCAAACGCACAAGAATGTCCCCTAAATGTCCCAGGAAAGTCATCTGTCATCATTTTTAACATTCCCTGAATGTCTTATTGGAACATTATATGAATGTCTACGAATGTTCTTTGGACATTCACAGTATATTTTTTAGACATTCCCTGGGCATAATCGCTGATGTGACTTAAATACCTCTAAATTGTCTTTTTATGAGTTTTGTAAGAGAGATTAAATTTTTTTTACAGTCACCTCCTGTTTTCATATGATACTTTTTGACATGTTTTGTAGTAAATTCAACTATCTATTTACTACAAGACATGTCAAATTGTACATGTGAAAACAGGAGATGACCCTAAAAATGGTTTTTCGTCTCCTACAAAATTCATAAAAAAGCAGAAAGGAGGTATTGTCACATCACCGACGATATAC
This sequence comes from Diabrotica virgifera virgifera, assembly GCF_917563875.1. Taxonomy (NCBI): domain Eukaryota; kingdom Metazoa; phylum Arthropoda; class Insecta; order Coleoptera; family Chrysomelidae; genus Diabrotica; species Diabrotica virgifera. The sequence continues at coordinate 233,707,252 of NC_065449.1, forward strand.
CAGAAGTATTTATATGTGGCCATACCAAATAATTCATCCTTGATAAATATAAATATTTTTATTGCACAAAATCTTGTCATAAATTTTTTTCCATAATCATCACTACGATGATGATTCATTGTATTGAATTGTAAATTACAATTACAATCTGGTCATAACTGACCAATGAGCAATTTTTATTTAACCTAAATACTGTTCCTTAAAATGAAGAGCTTACCCCATAGCGTCTCTTATCTAACAAGATCGTGCACTATTCTAACATACACAGGCACACAAGCACTATGCTCTACTTTTCACTGTCACCTATCACTCAAACTAGTTCAAAAGGCTTTGTCCTCTTCAATCTTTTAGTTTGCCCAGTAGTATCGAGGAGCTGGATTTCCCCAATATTCTTGTACTTATGAAGTTATTGCTCGTGACTTCCTGTCATCTTCTTGATGATTATATCTAGGTTCCATTCCTAGATCCTTATGGAGATCACTATTTGTCACATGCGAAGGAGCATCTGCTAAATTATTTCCCAGTATTTTGTTCTAGAATCTTTGTATAATTTTTATATTACTTGGTCTAGTACAACCCGATAGTGGGCATCCATAAATCCATACAGGTCTTAATATCTGTATATTAAGTAGTAACTTATTATGCATGGACAATGTAGAGTTTCTTCCCACTAGCCAATACACTTTTTATATCTTTCTTATGTCTTTCATAGCCATAAAGCTCTACTTTTCCTTCCTGTTTTTTTTGTAGACCAATTTCAGCTGACTCTAAAAAAAATTAAAATAAGTTGTAATTTTTCTATTCTTTACAATTAAAAATCAAAAGGAATAGGTACTATTTACAGGTAATAATATACATAAATAATTCGTTTCATAAAAAGTAAAGAAAAGTGAAAACGGGTTTTATAATACTTACATAACTGTTTAAACAAAAGAGATCCAGCCAGAGCAAAACTAACAGACAAAACAGCAAAAAAGCCACCAATTTCCATTTTCCCAATATTCTTTATCCAATGTTCGATAAGCTAATTACTGAGCTGAGTCATTGGTTAACAGTGTACGGACAGTGAACTCATTATTTGGACTTTTGTGTGTTTTTCAAAAATTGAGTGATACTTAAATAAAGGAGTGTGCTTCAAAACTACATAAAAACTATCCTGATGATGTTGAATCTGAACTTGACGATGAACTTCTTCTTCTTCAGGTGCCATCTCCGCTACGGAGGTTGGCAATCATCATATCTATTTTAATTTTTTAGGCAGTAGCTCTAAATAGTTGTTTTGAGCTGCATCCAAACCATTCTCTCAGGTTCTTCAGCCATGAAATTCGTCTTCTTCCGATGCTTCTTCTGCCATCTATCTTTCCTTGCATTATGAGGCGCAGGATGCCATACTTCTCGCCCGCATCACATGTCCGAGATACTGTAGTATATGAAGAAGTGTAGTATGTAGTGAAGTATGAAGTGAAGTATTTAGTGTATGTAGAAGATGAACTAGATCAGTTCAAATATTTTATAGCCAAGCTTCAAGACTTGCAGGAAAACAATTTATTCGGGCTTAACAGTAATTTTGGGAGCTTTTGCAACAGGTGAACAGGCTTCTGTTTCTTAAGGGGCCTCATAGCTTGGGTTGCCTAGTGGCCTCAAGATGCTTCATCCGGGATTGACTTAATACATCTATCCTTAATTCTACTGCACGCATCTGCATCGATTTCCCTATTACTCTGTAATAGCGATCCTAGGGCTAGGTAATACTTAAAGCTATTACTTTTCAAAATCATTTCACCATCCAAAGCTTTCATTTTATTTGTAGTAATTCCATAGTAAATTTCTAGAACAAAGAAAATAAAAAATATAAAATACTCACCAGACCTAGAATTTTTGGTGTTACAAACAAATATTTCAATTATTTTCAGGAAAACTCACGTAATTATCAGGTAACGCAAGATAACATTTTTGTTACCCTTGGAATAATCCCTGGGATTACGAACCTTACAACAGGCCGATAAAGATTCCGTTAGACGCCAAGCTGTAACGTCTCCCGCTCCCCTACTCGCACACTGTTGCGTCACACTGGCATTTACAATTCAACATTGGAATCAGCATCGGTGGCCAGCACTTGTGGACCCCCTCGAATAACAAGCAGGAGTTAAACCCTAATTATTACTGCATAATAAACAGCTTTGATACGAGAAAAGAATAATATGTAGCAATATTTTTTAATGTAAACTTTATAACAATATAACAACTTATACATACATTCGTACATTTAAAAAAAATAAATAATAGTATGTAGTACATAATTTAAATGTATTTGAAAGTTTCTCCCTTTGATGTCTTCTTTAACACGTTGACGGACAGTGTGTCAAATGTATAAGCAAGTGTTGTGACACTATGCTTCTTTTCATGAGCATTTTTCAGTGCGTCACCAATGATAGAAAAAAAGGTAAGTCCGTGATAATATAAATTTTAGTGACATGACATTTTAGTTAAATCTGACAGTTGTCACATTTTATTTGCAATTTGGCATAAAATCAAATCAATTGTGTTTATTGCATTTATAAAATGGTATTTTCTTTGATCTGTATAGTCTTATAAATTGTTCAGATTATATTCGTAGATATATTATATAATTCGCAAATTATTTTATTTTCGATTATGGCTCCATCTATTGACAACTAGAATAAATGTTGTAAATGTCACCGACGAAATGTAATCACCGACGTGCGTTTTTTTTCTGTCACATACAATTTAATGCGTTAGAATGAAATCGAAAAACTGTGACGCACTGAAAGATCCTCATGAGAAAAAGCATAATATGTATTTTGCAAAGTAGAATAGGTAAATTATTGCATTTCTTTTAAAGCTTATAGTTTATGGAAACAATGAGTTTTTGAACATTTTTTGTAAACATGTGAACGATGAACACGACCATCGTGTCACATTTGCATCTGTAGATGTAATGTGTCATTTTTTGACACCGATTTTTTGTCAAAACTCGTAATTTTAAAAATGTCGTTTATAGACGTTGTGTCATATTACATAAATGGAAATTAGACGTCTATAGACGTTCTGTCCGTCAACGTGTACTCCAGTTTTTTTTCAAATTTTACCCAATAAAGTTTCATTAAATCATCTATTATGTTATTATAGACTGAAAGGGTTCTTTGGTCAACGTTTACTGCTCAACTAAAACACTTTGGTTACACTTGTAGTCTAGTAACTAGTAGACTCATAGATTTAGTTCTTCTATCTCTATGGCTTCTCGGATAATTCTTAGAGGATAGAGGCTATGGTTCTGGAGTTTTTAAGATCAATTTTGTGACCTATATGAAGATGGTGTTGACCTGGAGCTGAAACTGAATGGGAATGGCAAACCGAAATGAAATGTTCGAAAATCTTACTTTGAATTTTACTAATGGTTTGGCCTATGTAAGATCAGGGAATTCTGCAAAAGTAATTTCATAAACTCCGTGTTGTTCATTAAATCGTAATTGTGTCTTTGATTGATCGGGCAAGAGATGAAAGATTTAGTTAGGGGAAAACATCGTCTTTATTTCTATTTTTGTAAAGATTTTGTCGATTTTGTGAGTGACACCTTAGGTGTAAGGAAGAAAAGTTTTTGAATGATAAGGATCTGAGTCCTTGAGTTGAGATTTATTCACTTTGGATGCTCATGTTCATCATATTTTTTCAGCAACAATTTTGGATGAGATCTTCTTTTAGACAAGGGATCACAGTGGATCTTGCAACAATGTTTGTAAAATGTTAGACGATGTCGAAATGTACTAGAATATCTAAGAGTAAGATAGGGTATTGTTTAAGAAGTTCAATAAATTCAAAAGGATTTTTGATGAAAGATGAAGTCTTGTCGGTGAAAGGTTGTAGAGTTTTGGCCAAGTATTTTGCCAATGGTTGTGTAGGGCAGTTGTATGCGTTGAAAATAGGACGTAGATGAATAGCGGCTCTGTAAATTTAAGATTGGCCATATTATATTTGAGGTGTTCAGGAAGATTGTTCACGAGAAATTATTGTTTTACGTTAACAGGAAGAGAGGTTTTATTGATGTGTTTTTGTTGTTTTTTCTCGATAGGTTGTTGGATTATATTAGGAAGTGGTTTGTAGTTTGAAGTATAAATGAGACTAAAGAGTTTATTAATGTAAAAAGAGGTACTTAAACTCACAGAGGAGTTTAATTTAACGGCGGAAAGAATAACTAGATTTAGATTTGACCGAAGTTCATTCAGAGCTTTTCTATCGGATTGGCTTTAGGGTTATTTGGAGTAGGAGGCTTTTAGTTTCTAAGAACTCTAGCGATGTCTTGTCTAGCTATTTCAGCATCTTAAATTGAAGATGACTTCTTCAGTTTGACAGATGATATTTTCAATAGGAATGTGACTTAGAGTAACAGAGTAATCGAAACATCTTACTTAAGCTGTTTGATAGGTTCCTGTGTTTGAACTGTGCTGATATATTATTTTTGGACAACGAGTCTTTCTTTTCCTTTTACTCTTTAATAAAAAATCAAATAATTAACGCCGCTACTGACCAAATAAATTCCGTGACTCCCTTAAGCACGCCAGTGCCTGTTTACATCAGTACTGTATTCTTGACGCGGTTGATTGCCAAGGGATTCGCTTCTATTCCCATAGAGGAGGTTTTGTTTATGCAATCGAAAATGTCGACGTCCCGACGTCGTCGGCGCTTAATTGACGATGGTTACTGTTTTCCCTGTGGAATGTTATGCTTTCTCTTCAGAAGGATTTACAACGATTTTCTACAGGGTGTTTATAATTGCTAATAGTTTTCATACTATTACATACCTATAAATCCGAGAAATATGAAAGTATTAAATCGTATAGGATAAATTATATAAAGGACATCGCACACATCTTATGGAAAATATAATGTCACTCAAATTCAATAAAATTTATACGAATAGATTCGTTTTAAATTAACGGTCAAATCTCATCATTGCGCCAACTCCATATTTTCAATAATAAGAGCAGAAATTGATATAAATAAATCTGAAATCAAATGGATACGTACATAAGTTAGAGAGAGAAAAAATATTTTATAATACCCAAATTGTCGGTACTCCATAAATCAGCGGATTAGTTTTACTAATCCGCTTAGGCCCAGCGGGGGCCCAGCGGGGTTTAAGCTCTTTTGAATAGCACCCAGAGCAATAGTAATTGTAACTGACACTTTTACTGACTAAAAAATTTGATTTCGATAAACTTTAATTGCAATTTGCGCCGTAATTAATCATAGTTAAGAGTTGGCGCAATGATAAGATTTGACCGTTAATTTAAAACGAATCTATTCGTATAAATTTTATTGAATTTGAGTGACATTATATTTTCCATAAGATGTGTGCGATGTCCTTTCCTCCTACTCTATAATTTCTCCCTTGTAAGAATGTATTGGCGTAATGTGATTGTTCTGACTATTTTTGACCAATTATCTGTCTCCTATGAGTGGTATTTTGCTTTGGAAAATCGGTCATCACTGTCATCTATCAGTGATCAGTCATGTACTTTTTGGTCTGACCATCACGATGAAGATTTTCCTCTGGATCTGTTGTTCTATACGTTGCCTTCAACCTTCAATCATCCGTTCCACGCCGTCTCTTCTTCTTGTTATATTTCCAAAATATCTCAGTATATTTTGGTTGGTAGTTGTGATGAGTCAAGTATTTATATTAAATTCTTTTAGCATTGATTTATTTGTGCGATATGCAGTCAATGGTATGTGCCACAGGGTACACGACAATTAGACCGAAATCATTAGACCGAAAGCAGTAGACCGAACTAATTAGACCGAAAAGCATTTTACCGAAACCTCACTAGACCGAACAGCATTAGACCGAAATGGTACATAAATTAAAAAAGATTGCAGTAAATTATGCTAAGATTTTTTGTATCTGTCCTTTTGTTTATTGTATTTTTTGTACTATTTTATATATATGTTATAGTCAAAGCCCGAATTTCAGGCACTCCTAGGTTTGACTAGGCAATCCTTAGGTGTGACTGACGGTCTTAGTCAAAGCCCGACATAAATTACAGTTTCGGCCTTTGACTAGTCAAACCTAGGAGAGACTAAGTTGGTCAGGCAAAGGTCGAAATTAAATTTTATGAAATCGGGGTTTGACTAGTCAAACCCCGATTAGCTATAAAAATGTCGTAATTTTTAGATTAGATTTAAATAAACGTCGTTTTTAATTTTCGTGGTTATTATTTTTATATTGTAATTAAAATTAAAAAATTATGGTTTATTCTCACATGTTGAGGCATTATGGCATTTAGAGTTGCTCAATACGTTGGACCTTTTACACTTACATAATTTTGAATAGAATTTCTTATTGCAGTAGCGTTTTATATAACCTTGACCTCGAAATTTAGGATATTTTGTACTAATTTCTTTTAGGGACAGCTTAACGTCTGGAACATCTTCGAAATTAAGAAATTTCTCTTTGCATTCTCTTATTTCGTGAAGCAAGTTATAGGTCTGGATCCCGCGTATGAAAAAAAAGTTGATTAATAGCAAGCTGAAAATTTGTTAATAATTTAAGGGTGTCTAGTCGGGTAAACTTTGATATATGGGAACACTGCAAGGGGACGTTTTAATTGTGGAACAAGTTAAATATTTGGAACAGTCAGACAACGAAAACGGCACACGTATTTTGCCGACAGAACAGACCTAAACTCTCCGAACAGAGATTAAACTCTCATGCAAAAATCAGACTGCTATTTATCACCAAATGGGCGTTTTAATGAGTGGAACATGTAGAATATGTCAAATGACAGGAATTATAACAGGTGATAAATAGCAGTCTGATTTTTGCATGAGAATTTAATCTCTGTTCGGAGAGTTTAAGTCTGTTCTGTCGGACAAACTAAATGTGCCATTTTCGTGGTCTGACCGTTCCAAATTTTTAACCTGTTCCACAATTAAAACTGCCCTTGTTCCAGTATTCCCATATATCAAAGTTTATCCGACTAGACACATTTAAGCTATTAACAAATTTTCAGCTTGCTATTTATCACCTTGGCAGCTGGTTAAATATAAATTGTGACTCTGATGAAGAGATAATAACTATTAGGATCGAAATATCACGGAAGGCTTTTATGACCTGGAAACCACTTTTAGTAACAGAAACCTGTCGATGAATATTCGAAAGAAGGTGCTGAAATATTATGTGTGGCGTGTGGTCTATCCTATTGTATGGTTGTGAGACATGGACGGTAAAAATCACAATGCTAAACAAAATAGAAGCATTCGAATTGTGGTGCTATCGACGAATCCTAAAGATATCGTGGGTTTCGCACTCTTCCAATGAAGATGTTCGTCAAATGCTGAATTTAGAACGTCTGCTCATAAGCATGATAAAGAGGAGAAAAACAGAATACTTCGGCCATATAATTAGAGGACCTAAATACCATCTGCTTCACTTTATAATGCAAGGAAAAGTGGAGGAAAGAGATGGATTGGTCGAAAGAAACTTTCATGGTTGCGTAATATTAGACAATGGTGTGGCTGCAAAGTAGAAGAATTATTTCGCGCAGCAGCCGATAGAGAGAGATTTCAGGAAATTTTAAACATGATGACGGCCAACGTCTGAATACAGAAACGGCACCTAAAGAAGAACAAGATTCTCTTATTTGATTTCTTGAAAAAGTTGTATGTATTGTTTCGTATTTCGTACCAACTCTAAATAAACCGTGAATTGTTTTATCTTGTACCCAAAATACCCAAAATATTTCGAGAATCTCCTTTGGTTCTACCTAAATAAATAAAGGAAAGGCGATTGAAGATCTTCATGCCCAGGCTAATGCTATGAAACAATCAAATGAAAAAAAAATTCCTCCAATTTCGATCGGAAAAACTGTAACAATACCTACTTATCCTCAGCTTTGATAGAGCATAGAGCCAAAGGAGATGCTCGAAATATTTTGGGTATCATACAAGATAAAATAATTATTGACGGTTTATATAGAGCTGATACGAAATACGAAACAATAAACACACTTTTTTCAAGAAATCATATAAGAGAATGCAAAGAGAATTTTTTTAATTTCGAAGATGCTACAGACGTTACGCTGTCTCTAAGAGAAATTAGTAGGTACAAAAGATTATAAATAGGAGGACAAGGCTTTATAAAATGCTACTGCAATAAAAGATGCTCCTCAAAATTATATAAGTGTAAAAGGTCTAGCGTATTGTGCAACTCTCTAAATGCCATAATGCCTCAACATGTGAGAATAAACACTAATTTTTTTATTTTAATTACGTCAATATAAAAATAATTAACATTAAAATTAAAAAATTACGTTTTATTAAACCTAATCTAACAAATTACAACTTTATAATAGCTGATCGGGGTTTGACTAGTCAAACCCCAATTTCATAAAATCAAATTTCGACGTTTGCCTGACGAACTTAGTCACTCCTAGGTTTGACTAGTCAAAGGCCGAAACTGTAATTTATTTCGGGCTTTGACTAAGACCGTCAGTCAGACCTGAGGATTGCCTAGTCCAACCTAGGAGTGCCTATAATTCGGGCTTTGACTATAACATATAGACTGTGTAAATTGTGACTTTGTATAGTCTGTTATGAAAAAATCTCATCCTTTAAACAAATTAGTAAAGATAAAAATAAGTTAAGGGTAGAGTGACGTTAACAACATTTTAACTGTTTATAATAACCATCCAAATAACATTTAGTTGTAATTACATTAGTCTTATCTCTTTTACTGCGACAAGTAAAAAGAACTGTTTATCGGTCTTCTGCTGTTCGGTCTAGTGAAGTTTCGGTAAAGTGCTTTTCGGTCTAATGAGTTCGGTCTACTACTGCTTTCGGTCTAATGCTTTCGGTCTCTTTACAGTAAACCGCGCCACAGTATGCCATATGGTAGACCCACATTTCTTCTTCTTCTTCTTTTTATATATACATTACTCTGTCTGTTTTTTAATGTGTCTCCAGTAAGTTGTCATTCCATCTTTTTCGTGGTCTTCCCACTGATCGTCTTCCTATTGAGGAACCGTCTCTCGCCGTCCTTACTACTCTATTTGCTGTCATTGGGCTTATGTGGTCCTTCCATTCTACTCTTCTGCTTTTTACCCAGTTATTAATGTTGTCCACCTTGCATCTCCTTCGTATATCTGCACTTCTAGCTCTATCCCACAGCGTCTTACCATCGATTTTTCGCAATGTTTTCATCTTTGCTGTTTCTAGCATTCTTTTTGTCCTTTCTGTATAAGGTCGTGTTTCTGCCGCGTATGTCATAATTGGTCTGATGACTGTTTTGTAAATTCTGCCTTTCACTTCTTTTCCGATGTTTTTATTTCTCCATATTGTTCCATTCAGGCAACCTGCGGCTCTGTTTGCTTTATTCAACTGATCTTCCACTTCTGTTTCGAGCTTTCCGTAGCTGCATAGTGCGTTGCCTAGATATTTAAACTCCATGACTTGTTCTATTATTTGACCCTCCAGCTCTAATTTACACCTTATTAGATCTGCTGTTATAACCATGCATTTAGTCTTTTTTTGGTCTCCTGTAGAGCGCATATACCTATTTTTTCTCTTTTAGCTCTTAGGTTGTTTCTTGATCTCTAGTGTTGAGCGATCTTATGTTCCAAGTGGTTATTCTCATCTGGGTTTTGGAGGTTTTTCTCGTGTCCTTATTTCATGTTGTGATCGTCTTCATATTATCAGTCCGGTTCCGAGGCTTCACATTGTTTCTTTGAGCAGTATTCGTTTTTACGATTGGTAAGTTGCTAATCTTACCAATCAACCCTCCACATTTTATCCGGGCTTGGGACCGGCTGTGGTAACCGCAGAGATACTCGATCCACCCCGCAATTACCCCAGGCAGTGTGGACCCACATTTCAAATGCCATTATACGCTTCGAAGCAGTTTTTTTGGTGGTCCATGTTTCTGAAGCGTAGGTAGTAATAGGAAATATTAATGTTCAAACAAGGCGTAATTTTGGGTTTTCTATAATGCTGGTGTTCTTACCCATATTTTTGTTACTTTGACTATTGCCGGTCTGACCATCATGATGCCTTGACGGGTATTCTACTGTTAGTGATAACGAAGCTTAAGTAATTATTGTCTGACCGCTTCATAAATTGACAGTTTGATTATCTCTACGTTGTTTTTTGTGATTCTATCGATGTAGGATATCTAGGATCTCTGGTGACATCTAGTTCTTACTCCGCAGCTTTTTTCTTTTATCTCAGAGACAATGGCAAGATATTCAAATTCCACTATGTGATGTATCTAATGATTGCTGCTCCTTCCAACCACTTATACTCCGTTTTGTAAATTGCTTCTTCTTCTTTTAGTGGCTATTCGTTTCGAATATTGGCGATCATTCTGGCTATAATTATTTTATTAACTGATGCTTTAAATAGACTAGTTGTTGTTGTGGAGACTTATTTCCTCAGGTAATTTAACCATGATATTCTTCTTCTCCCAATTTCTCGCTTTCCGAATACTTTACCTTGAAGGATTACCTTCAGTAATATGTATTTAGTGCCGTTTCTCATTATGTGTCCGAAATATTCTAACTTTCTCCTTTAATGGTATACATCACCTCTCTTTCTTTGCCCACTCTTCGTAATACGGTCTCATTGGCTATTTTGTCCGTCCATGATATCCTTAGGATTCGCCTGTAGAGCCACATCTCGAAGGCTTCAAGTTTTTCTCCATTACTTCAGTGAGTGTCCAGGATTCAACCCCGTAATATAAAATTGAGAAGATATAACATCGTAGGAGTCTTATTTTTATCTCCAGATTAAGGTTGTAGCTTTTAAAGTGTTTGGCTATGTTACTGAATGCACTCCGAGTCTTCTTTATTCTACATTTTATTTTTTTGTGAGTGATCCCATTGTTCGTTTACTATTGTTCCAAGATAGTTATACTGTTTTACTCGCTCCACTGGTGTATTATTGACAAGAATTTGGGTGTGTCTAATTTTATTTTTGCTGATGATCATAAATATAGTTTTTGATATATTTACTTAAAGTCCAAAACTTTCACTTACTTAATTTATTTTGTTTATTAGTTGCTGTAAGTTATTCAAACTGTCTGCAAAAATAACGTTGTCGTCTGCATAGCGGATGTGGTTTAGGCGTTCTCCATTTAGAAGTATTCCATGTTCGCAATTTTCCAAGGCTTCACTAAATAAATCTGGATCGCTTCCGTTGGTTCACCTCAAAGATTCGTTCTTATTGTGGCTGTAAATTGCTAATTATCCTTAAGTCCTTACTATTTAGTAGCCTGTGTCCAACCCTCCCACTTCTCACTCAACATTTCTTGGTTTTCCTCGTCTTACACGATATCATCAGCAAAGAGCATTGGCCAAGGATCCCCTTCCCTTATCATCTCTGTCAGTGCATACATAACGATATTAAACAGGTATAGGAAATAATTTAGGAGCCTTAACGTAAATAAACCCTCACTGGAGACACAAGCCCTTACTTTAGTGTACGCTTCCTCATATATATCACTCACGAGACTTACGTACTGGTGAGCAACCCATTTCCTTGTCATACCTCCCCAAAGCTTTTGGCTATGTGCTGTGTCGTACGCCTTCTCAAAATAGATAACTATTAAATGTATTTGTCGTTTCTTTTCGCCGTATTTTGCTATTAACTATCTCAAAGCAAACAAGGCATCCTCTCTTCTGGAATAAACAGAAGCTGCCTTTTTCTTATCGATATCTCTCTTCTTAACTTTGGCTCCACAGTTCTCTCCCAAATTTTCATTATATGCGACGTTGACTCTATCTCTTTATAGTTGTTATAGTCCTGTATATCCCCTTCACATTATATTTCCTCTTCATGCTCTCTTCAAAATTTCTTACTCTTATAACCTACTCATCATTTTCCACAAAATATCAATCCCTTTCTCTCCTAGAGCCTTAGAAACTTTCACAGGTATTCCATCAGGTCCCTCTGCCTTTTGCCTTTATCCTATTTATCGGATTGACAACCTCGTCACTCGCTATTACATCCTGATTTGAAGTATATTACTGGTAAACTGCTCTTTTTTCTATTCCTTCCTCCACGGTTTTTGTCAAAGATTTTACTGCCAGATACCCCTCTTGAAGCACACCCTCCTCATTTATTCGGCCTTGAGACCAGCACTCATCGTTACTAAGCTACTCACCCAGCAACTATCAGAGGCGGGTTCTAATTTTCATTACCATTGATTATAGTTTAATGTCATTTAAAATACCTAATATTTAACTTAACTGGTACAAGAAAACAGTTTAAGAACCTCTTTAGTTTATTGTGTTTTTGTTCATCATCATTCTCTTTTACTCCAGGCTGTGGGTGAAAAATAGGTCGCTTTCAGGATATAATTCAGGAATTTTTGAAACGTATCAGGTGTTGTAAAGGACGATGCCAGGAATAACTTCTACTAAAATGTGACCAAAAATATTGTGAGCTTTTTTTGTTATTGCGATTTTCATTTGTTAAATTTGCAATTTTTAAAGATTTTTAATTTTGCAGCTTAGGATATTGATTCTAGGGAAAAACTTTTTAAAAGAAAGTTGTAGTACATTAAAAAACCTACAATTTGAGCTATGGCAAGTTTAATTTCGTTTATTGTTTATTGCAACACAGCCTGCGAAATGTCCAAAATGGCAGTTATTTACAATTGCGTTATTTATTGTACAAATAATTTTTTGTATTTTTTAAAGCTTTAAAATGAAGATCTTTCAATTCCAAACATAAAAAAAATTGTAAGGCCGGATTATCGAATTTGTTGCTTAGATATTATAAATTGTTTATCCCAAGAGGTCAAATGTCGAAGGCTATAACTTTTTAAAAAAAAAATCGTAGAGAGGTGAAACATCCAATCTTCTTCTAAAGAGTTCTATTTTCATGTTCTGATGTAAATAAATGCGTAAAACATTTTTAAACTTCTAATTTTTGGGTTTGAAAATAAGGGGGCAATTTTCGTTATAAACATTTAGAGATGAAGCGGCCCTGTACATCCTATGAGTTTCTAACTCACAGATTATTGTTGCTGAAGACGAAACGAAGATTTATAAAAAAATAAAAATTTTCTAGAACCAACTGAAGCCGAGATAATTGTTTCTTTTTCTTAAATCGGAGTGCCTCTATTTACAACAATTAAGAAATTATTTTACAGTCATTGACTAAAGAAAGACTTATATTATCTTAAAATAAAAATTATTATAAACTATAATTACATTTAATTATTAAAAATTATTTTTAAAATCTGTGCTTTTGCGAGCGGCCGAATTTTGCAAATCGCCCGGCTCGCTTCAAATCCGCGCGCTCGGAAAATTTTTACGTAACTTGTATTAAATTTTGACCGAAAACAATTTAATAATATTACCATTATAATATACAGTCTATTTACCACTGTATTTGTTTTTCTTGATAAACTTTTATACAGTAGGAAAAATGAAAGAATACCCATGAACGAACATATAAAACAAGCTGTATTTTCCTGTCACCGTGTCACATAAAAAATTGGCCAGCGCAAGAACATGTAATAATTATTGTTACATGTACTTGCACTGGACAATTTTCTTTGTGACACGGTGACAGGAAAATACAGCGTGTTTTATATGTTCGTTCATGGGTATTCTTTCATTTTTCCGACTGTATGTGAAATCTCATTTCTGAAGAAATAATATTACAAAAATGATACATATAGGTATATGAAATATATAACTATATTTTTAATTTTTTCATTGTTATATAAATATAATAATAATAACGTTACTTCTTATTATACAATATAAAACTTTTTCTTCTTGTAGTGACTATCCGTTTTGGATATTGGCGACCATCATGGCAATCTCTACTTGCACACTAAATCGGTACTGCTGCTCTAAAAAGATTTGTAGTTGTTGTCTTGAACGACGTACGTAAATTTTCTAGCAAGGTAATCCTTCGTCTTCCTGGTTCTCAGTTTCCAAATGGGGTTTGCCAAATTGCCATGACGGTGGCCAATATCCAAAACGGATAATCACTACAAGAAGAAAAAGTTTTATATTGTATAATAAGAAGTAACATTAACTACTTTTTATGGGAAATAAGCCACAACTTTACTAAAAAAATGAATTTATTAACGTTTCGAAGCCCAAATCGGGTTTCTTTGTCAAAATCAAAATACTTCTAAAATAAACAAAAATGTTGTTGCTAAGTAAAAAAATTCTTCTAATAATTTATTTAATCTGACTCATTTATATTGGCAATTCAGACGTATATTATACATTTTAAAGTAGAAGACTTTAAAATGATATCGCCAATATTTATGAGTTGCATTCCTGGGACGACTTTACTAAAAGATAGTTCATTCGATTACATGAAATCAAACCCAACTCAAGAATATCCGTCGCAAAAAATTATAGCATGTGATCTGTCTTTAAAAAGACAACCAAATGCAACGATGACAGTAAAATTCTCGCGTTAAAAATTTCACAGTAAATCACGAGGGAAAACCAGGAAAAAACCTCGTGATACTATCCCGACATCGTAAGTATTGGCGATATCATTTTAAAGTCTTCTACTTTAAAATGTATAATAGACGTCTGAATTGCCAATATAAATAAGTCAGATTAAATAAATTATTAGAAGAATTTTTTTACTTAGCAAGAAGATTTTTGTTTATTTTAGAAGTATTTTGTATTTTGACAACGAAACCCGATTTGGGCTTCGAAACGTTAATAAATACATTTTTTTAGTAAAATTGTGGCTTATTTCCCATAAAAAATAGTTAATTATAAAAAATGCCACAAGGAAATAGCTTCAGAACAGCATTGAGAAGTAACATTATTATTATTATATTTATATAACAATGCAAAAATTAAAAATATAGTTATATGTATCATTTTTGTAATATTATTTCTTCAGAAATGAGATTTCACATATAGAAGTTTATCAAGAAAAACAAATACAGTGGTAAATACACTGTATATTATAATGGTAATATTATTAAATTGTTTTCGGTCAAAATTTAATACAAGTTACGTTAAAATTTTCCGAGCGCGCGGATTTGAAGCGAGCCGGGCGATTTGCAAAATTCGGCCGCTTGCAAAAGCACAGATTTTAAAAATAATTTTTAATAATTAAATGTAATTATAGTTTATAATAATTTTTATTTTAAGATAATATAAGTCTTTCTTTAGTCAATGACTGTAAAATAATTTCTTAATTGTTATAAATCAAGGCACTACGATTTAAGAAAAAATAAACAATTATCTCGGCTTCAGTTGGTTGTAAATTTTTTTTATTTTTTTATAAATCTTCGTTTTATCTTTAGCAACAATAATCTGTAAGTTTGAAACTCATAGGATGTACAGGGCCGCTTCAGCTCTAAATGTTTATAACGAAATTTGCCCCCATATTTTCAAACACAACATTTAGCTCGGATTCAGGTGGTCGTAGGAATTTTTTATTTTTTATAAATCTTCGTTTTCTCTTCAGCAACAATAATCTGCAAGTTAAAAACTCATAGGATGTACTGGGCCGCTTCAGCTCTAAATGGTTATAACGAAATTTTCCCCCTTACTTTCAAACCCAGAAATTAGAGGTTTAAAAATGTTTTACGCATTTATTTACATCAGAATATGAAAATCTAACTCTTAAGAAGGAGATTGGATGTTACAACAACTCTCTACGATTTTTCTTTAAAAAGTTATAGTCTTCGACATTTGACCTCTTGGGATAAACAATTTATAATATCTAAGCAACAAATTCGTTAATCCGGCCTTGCAATTTTTTTTATGTTTGGAATTAAAAGATCTTCATTTTAAAGCTTTAAAAAATAAAAAAACTATTTGTACAACAAATAACGCAATTGTCAAAAACGGCCATTTTGGACTTTCGCATGCTGTTTTGCAATAACCAATAAACGAAATTAAACTTACCATAGCTCAAGTTGTAGGTTTTTTAATTTGCTACAACTTTCTATCAAAAAGTTTTTCTCTATAATCAATATTCTAAGCTGCAAAATTAAAAATCTTTAAAAATTGCAAATTTAAAAAAAGAAAATCGCAATATAAAAAAAAGCTCACAATATTTTTGGTCACATTTTAGTAGAAGTTATTCCTGGCATCGTCCTTTACAACACCTGATAGGTTTCAAAAATTCCTGAATTATATCACGTTTTTTCACCCACAGTCTGGGGTATTTGCCTTATCCGTATGTGGGGTCGGCTTCCCTAATTGCATTTCTCCATACAATGATTCTATCTTGTGTCATATCAATATTAATCCCCTTTACCAACATGTCCTGCCTAATCGTCTCCCCCCATGTTTTCTTTGGTCTTCCTCTCCTATTCCTTCCAGGAATCTGCACTTCAGCTATTCTTCGTATTGGGTGATTAACGTCTCGACGTTGAACATGACCAAACCATCTCAACCTATGCTCTCTCATTTTGGCATCAATTGGTCCCACACCTAGACTTCCCCTAATATACTCATTTTTAATTTTATCCTTTTTTGTCACTCCACTCATCCATCTAAGCATTTAGTCCAGTCGGGTTAGACGAATAACAGGCCTAACGTTGCATTAGGAGCTGCCCCAAATTTTATTTTTCTAATCTTTAGGGAGGGTCAATATTAGTATAAATTTAAAATCTCGACTGAATTCCACCGTTGCGTTAGCCGCCATCTTGATTTTAAACGAGAACTGTTTTTGCTCAATATCTCCGCCATTTTCAATTTTTTGACAGAAAGTATAGAAACTGAAATTTTTGAAGATGCGATTTTCTATAATTTCATTTATTATAATATTTTTCGTGCAGTCGATATTTTCCGAGTTATGAGGGGAAAATAGTGAGAGTTGGAGCATAATTATTGAATTATTGAATTATCTCGTTTATTATTAGTTTTACAACAAATATGTAGCTATACAAAAATGAAGAGAATTAAATTCTACACAATTTTTGTCTCTTTCATTTTTTTGATAAAATTAATATTTAAGGTAGTACGTATGCGGTAATAGCGCGAGCGTAACACCGGATTGATTTTATAGCAATGGTTTTTGTTTAATATCTACGCCATTTTCAACTAAAATTGTTCAAAATATAATTTCCTACAATGTTTTTTTAACAATTTTTTTCATGCGGTTGATATTTTCCGAGTTACATGGAAAAATACTAAAAAGTGGTGGGGGGAGCATAATTATTGAATTGAATTTTGTTTCCGAGCTGCTTCAAATTTTATAATTCTATTCTTTAGGAGAGATCAATAGTAGTGTAAATTTAAAATCTCGACTGAATTTCGCAGTTGCATTAGCCGCCATATTGATTTTAATTGACTACGATTTAAGAAAAAATAAACAATTATCTCGGCTTCAGTTGGTTGTAAATTTTTTTTATTTTTTTATAAATCTTCGTTTTATCTTTAGGAACAATAATCTGTAAGTTTGAAACTCATAGGATGTACAGGGCCGCTTCAGCTCTAAATGTTTATAACGAAATTTGCCCCCATATTTTCAAACACAACATTTAGCTCGGATTCAGGTGGTCGTAGGAATTTTTTATTTTTTATAAATCTTCGTTTTCTCTTCAGCAACAATAATCTGCAAGTTAAAAACTCATAGGATGTACTGGGCCGCTTCAGCTCTAAATGGTTATAACGAAATTTTCCCCCTTATTTTCAAACCCAGAAATTAGAGGTTTAAAAATGTTTTACGCATTTATTTACATCAGAATATGAAAATCTAACTCTTAAGAAGGAGATTGGATGTTACAACAACTCTCTACGATTTTTCTTTAAAAAGTTATAGTCTTCGACATTTGACCTCTTGGGATAAACAATTTATAATATCTAAGCAACAAATTCGTTAATCCGGCCTTGCAATTTTTTTTATGTTTGGAATTAAAAGATCTTTATTTTAAAGCTTTAAAAAATAAAAAAACTATTTGTACAACAAATAACGCAATTGTCAAAAACGGCCATTTTGGACTTTCGCATGCTGTTTTGCAATAACCAATAAACGAAATTAAACTTACCATAGCTCAAGTTGTAGGTTTTTTAATTTGCTACAACTTTCTATCAAAAAGTTTTTCTCTATAATCAATATCCTAAGCTGCAAAATTAAAAATCTTTAAAAATTGCAAATTTAAAAAAAGAAAATCGCAATATAAAAAAAGCTCACAATATTTTTGGTCACATTTTAGTAGAAGTTATTCCTGGCATCGTCCTTTACAACACCTGATAGGTTTCAAAAATTCCTGAATTATATCACGTTTTTTCACCCACAGTCTGGGGTATTTGCCTTATCCGTATGTGGGGTCGGCTTCCCTAATTGCATTTCTCCATACAATGATTCTATCTTGTGTCATATCAATATTAATCCCCTTTACCAACATGTCCTGCCTAATCGTCTCCCCCCATGTTTTCTTTGGTCTTCCTCTCCTATTCCTTCCAGGAATCTGCACTTCAGCTATTCTTCGTATTGGGTGATTAACGTCTCGACGTTGAACATGACCAAACCATCTCAACCTATGCTCTCTCATTTTGGCATCAATTGGTGCCACACCTAGACTTCCCCTAATATACTCATTTTTAATTTTATCCTTTTTTGTCACTCCACTCATCCATCTAAGCATTTAGTCCAGTCGGGTTAGACGAATAACAGGCCTAACGTTGCATTAGGAGCTGCCCCAAATTTTATTTTTCTAATCTTTAGGGAGGGTCAATATTAGTATAAATTTAAAATCTCGACTGAATTCCACCGTTGCGTTAGCCGCCATCTTGATTTTAAACGAGAACTGTTTTTGCTCAATATCTCCGCCATTTTCAATTTTTTGACAGAAAGTATAGAAACTGAAATTTTTGAAGATGCGATTTTCTATAATTTCATTTATTATAATATTTTTCGTGCAGTCGATATTTTCCGAGTTATGAGGGGAAAATAGTGAGAGTTGGAGCATAATTATTGAATTATTGAATTATCTCGTTTATTATTAGTTTTACAACAAATATGTAGCTATACAAAAATGAAGAGAATTAAATTCTACACAATTTTTGTCTCTTTCATTTTTTTGATAAAATTAATATTTAAGGTAGTACGTATGCGGTAATAGCGCGAGCGTAACACCGGATTGATTTTATAGCAATGGTTTTTGTTTAATATCTACGCCATTTTCAACTAAAATTGTTCAAAATATAATTTCCTACAATGTTTTTTTAACAATTTTTTTCATGCGGTTGATATTTTCCGAGTTACATGGAAAAATACTAAAAAGTGGTGGGGGGAGCATAATTATTGAATTTAATTTTGTTTCCGAGCTGCTTCAAATTTTATAATTCTATTCTTTAGGAGAGATCAATAGTAGTGTAAATTTAAAATCTCGACTGAATTCCGCAGTTGCATTAGCCGCCATATTGATTTTAAATGAGAACTGTTGTTGCTTAATATCTCCGCCATTTTCAACTTTTCGACATAAATGGTGGGAAAGAAAATTGTTGGAAATGCAATTTCCTACAATTTCTTTGGCACAATTTTTTTATACGATCAATATTCTCCGAGTTAAGGGGGAAAATAATGGAAGCGGAGGGGAAGCATAGTTATTGAATTGTCTCAGTTATTATTAAATTTACGACATAATTGTACATAAACAAAAATAAAGAGAATTATATTTTATACAATTTTTGAAACTTCCAATGAAACATCAACCAAACTAAATATATAAAAGACATAAAAAGACATTACAGTCGAGCCCGCTTATTGGAATAGCCGTCGTGCCAAGAAAAAGTATTCCTATAACAGGGATATTCTAATAACCGATCATATAAGCCTAGTAAAAACGTTTTGGAACCTCAAATTTCTATTTCTTAAACCGGGATATTCCTTTAACCGGTATTCTAATAAGCGGGTTCGACTATGCATTAAGTTCACCTAATTTTACTAAGTAGCGGGTTTTATTGGTTGAATTTGTCTGTCGATATTTTAAGTTTTATGTCAGCTAATATATCGTGATGTTTCAACAATTTTTTTTTAATTTTGAACCCTTTTGGGGGGAATTTTCCCATTTCCCCCCTTGTAGACCCACCACTGGTTCTCTCAAAAAATTGTAGTAAATCGTAATTGCAACAATTTCAGTTCTTACACTTTTTGTCGAAAAGTTGAAAATGACGGAGATATTGAAAAAAGCAATTGCTACAAAATCAATCAGGTTTTACGCTCGCACATTTACCACATACGTACTACCTTAAATATTGATTATATCAAAAAATGTAAGCCAACAAAATTTTACAAAATTTAATTCTATTCATTTTCGTATAGGTATATATTTGTTGTAAGACTAATAATAAACGAGATAACTCAATAATTCAATAATTATGCTACAACTGTCACTATGTTCCCCTCATAACTCGGAAAATATCGACCGCACGACAAAAATTATAATATATGAAATTATAGAAAATCGCATTTTCAACAATTTCAGTTTCTACACTTTTTGTCAAAAAATTGAAAATGGCGGAGATATTGAGCAAAAACCGTTCTCGTTTAAAATCAAAATGGCGGCTAATGCAACGGCGGAATTCGGTCGAGATTTTAAATTTGTACTAATATTGACCCTCGCTAAAGATTAGAAAATAAAATTTGGGGCAGCTCCTAATGCAAGGTCAAATGCTATCCCGACTGGGCTAATTCTCATTTCCGCCACATGCATTCGTTGTTCCTCTTTCTTTTTCACTGCCCAACATTCAGTTCCGTACATCATAGCCGGTCTTATGGCTGTTTTATAGAATTTTCCGCTCAGCTTCATTGGAATTTTTCTGTCACACAACACACCACTCGCTTCTTTCCACTTCATCCATCCAGCCCTAATTCTACTGCATGCGTCTCCATTTTTATTTCTCTATATCTTCTAGTTTATTGTGTTTTTGTTAATTTACGAAATACACACACCGGCAAAATTAAAGGAACACCTTAAAAATGGAACATGTTTGATTTCCTAAACCGGTTGTCTGATTTTAGTAATTTTTTTAGTATGCTCTAGTCTTATTATTTAAGAATATCGGTGTAATAATATTGTTGCTAGACAGGAAAATCTCATTTTACACCGGATGTAACAATCATACTGTGTTTTTGCCTTAAAGTTTGGAACAGCCGGTCGGATATTCTAGTGTATATAAAATATTGAAATTAAATCAAAATTGTGGCTTTGGGCTTTCTCAATATTTCCTTTTTTTAATCATTCGCTTGTGTTGGATAATAAAAAGTAAGGTACTTTAACAACTAGCCATGTTCTTCATCAATATAGGGTGTTTCTAAATAAGTGCGACAAACTTTAAGTGGTAATTGTGCATAAAAATTTTTATTAATGAATGTTTGCTTTAGATAAATATGTCCGTAAATGCTTCGTTTCCGAGATACGGGATGTTGAATTTATTCTTACAAACTGACGATTTATTTATTGCTCTAAAACTGATTGACATAAGCAAATACAATTTGGTAGATTTTAAGGGGTAGTTATTGCACCTTTTTTGACATACAATTAAGAATTTTATATTCACCATGGGCGTGCATACGGGATATATCTAAAATGTTTATACCTGTATGAATGCCAATGGTGAACATAAAATTCTTAATTGTATGTCAAAAAATGCGCAACAAGTAACTCTTAAAACATACTCAATTTTATTTGCATATCTCAACCTGTTTTAAAACAGTAAATAAATCGTCAGTTTGAAAGAAAAATTTCAACATCCCGTATCTCGAAAACAAAACATTTGCGGACATATGTTTATAAAGCAAACGGTCATTAATTTTTCATGCAGAATTACCCCTTAATGTTTGTCGCACTTATTTAAAAACACCCTATATTGATAAAGAACATGGCTAGTTGTTAAAGAAAATAACTTTTTTATTATCCAACATAAGCAAATGAATCAAAAGAGAAAATGTTAAGAAAGGCTAAGGCTATAATCAAATTTTAATTTCAATAAAATTTTATTTATATCCTAGAATATTTCACAGGGTGTTCCAAACTTTATGGAAAAACACAGTGTGATTGTTACACCCGGTATAAAATGACATTTACCTGTCCAACAACAATATTATTATACCGATGTATTTAAATACATAATAAGGGTATAACATACTAAAAAGATAGTTTAAATCGGACAACCGGTTTAGGAAATACGAAACATCAAACATGTCCCATTTTTCTGGTGTTCCTTTAATTTTGCCGGTGTGTGTATCTTTGTAGGAATGTATCTATTAGAGATAAATATAGTCTGGGCTGATTATCGGAGAATACGCTATTTTTGAGAAAAGTTATTTACCAGCAATTTTATTGCTGGAATCGAATCTTATAATTGTATATATTAATAATAAAGGTATGCAAAGTCCGCAGATAGTGTGCTACTTTTTTTATAAACAAAATGGCGCCCGAAAATCGTGTTTTTTTTTTCAATTTTTGCTCTATAACTCCAAAGATTTTAACTTTACACCAAAAACACTCAAATAAAAATTCACCACAATTAAATTCTGCATAGAGACGAGTTTTTCCGATTTACTTCGACGAAAACTTTCCCCAGAAAAAGCTGGGTTTTCCAACAAAATCTTTAATTATTAACTAAAGTTTTAGATAAGTAACTGTTAATCAATAATTAAATAACTTGGTAATGAAAAAGCCCTTTTCATATAGATTATAATTCCAGAAGCCGATGGAAATTGAATAAACAGTTTAGCAACAATTGAATTGTTAATTAAAAATTTACGGTCACTATAATAACGATAATAATTATGGTGCATAGGAATAACTATAATTTTTTCATAAAAAGACACCATATCTATCAAAATGTACTTTACAGAATTGAAATTGGACAATTTAGGCGGCCTCAGGAATATTTTAAAATTATAAAGAATTTTTTGGCTTATAAACAAATAGAATATTTCGGGAAATATTAAATCAAATTAAATTATAAAAGCGGTATTAAAAAAATCAGCGGAAAAACGCTTCTTTTAAAAGAAAAAACGTTTAATTATGATGAGTAGTTCCTGAGATACAATCGGTCAAAGTTGACCGGAATTTACGGCAAAGATATAAACAATATAATCATAATTTTCAAACCATCACCTTTTAATTTTTTTCCTCTTCCTTCACACCAATTTTCATTTCCTTAGAATGCTCATAACATATATTATTATAATAAAAACTATCGACAATACGAGTGAAAATTGCCAAAAATAGCAAAATTCCAATCAAAAATTAGGTTGGAGAAAATGTAACCCTCAAAGTTCAAAATCGGTATACGTTAAAAAAATGCATTTTCTCGGCTTTTCATGGAGCAATTTCCTTCATTCTTTTTTTTTGTTCCCAAGTAACTCGAGTAGAGCCATCGAACGAATGCATCATTAAATGTGAAACTTGCTTTTGTTTTGTTATAATTAATTAATTTATTTATTATAACACAAAATTTTAATTTGTTTAAATAAATATTGTTTAAATAATTATACAACTTTCAAATGAGAATATTTATGTTTTAAACTTTAAAAGGTACACTTGTAGTAAAATTTATCTAAAAAAAGCCTACAACTGGAAAAAATATGTAGTTTTCTGTTCTTATAAATAAATTAATCTATTATAACACAACAAAAGCAAGTTTGACATTTAATAATCCATTAGTTCGATGGCCCTACTCGAGTTATTAGGGAACAAAAAAAGAATGAAGGAAATTGCTCCATGGAAAGCAGAGAAATAGTACATTGTTTACCGGGTAGGAAAAGCTTAACATTCCTGGACGACTGTGAAGATTGCTAAGTCGAGGCGCAAGCCGAGACTTAGCAACACAGAGTCCAGGAATGTGACTTTTCCTACGAGGTAAACATACTATTTTTCCGCAAATCGTTTAAAATTCGACAGATATTGATTGATTTAAAAAAAACGCGATAATTTTATTCCCAAATAAATGGTGCTTTGAAATTCCTAATCAAATTACTTGGGTTACTATGGAAACGTATTGAGGTTGAATTGTCAAACTTGACGCTTATAAATAGAACACTAACAACTGTACGGAAATATCATTTCCTTACAGTAAGGAAATGACATTTCCTTACAGTAAGGAAGTCCTGACTTTTTCTTCAAGAAATTTTGACAGGAATGTCAAAATTTCCTGGCGATTTGCGGAAAATGCATTTTTTTAACGTATACCGATTTTGAACTTTGAGGGTTACATTTTCTCCAACCTAATTTTTGATTGGAATTTTGCTATTTTTGGCAATTTTCACACGTATTATTGATAGTTTTTATTATAATAATATATTATGAGCATTCTAAAGATATGAAAATTGGTGTGGAGAAAGAGGACAAAAATAAAAAGGTGATGGTTTGAAAATTATGATCCTATTGTTTATATCTTTGCCGTAAATTCTGGTCAAGTTTGATCGGTTGTATCTCAGGAACTACTCGTCATAATTAAACGTTTTTTCTTTTAAAAGGAGCTTCCTGCTACTGGTTTCCGAATACCGTTTTCATAATTTAATTTAGTTTAATACTTACCGAGATATTTGATTTGTTTATAAGCCAAAAAATTGTTTATAATTTTAAAATATTCCTGAGGCCGCATAAATAGTTCAATTGCAATTCTGTAAAGTACATTAAATAGGTATAGTGTCTTTTTATGAAAAAATTATAGTTATTCTTATGCATCGTAATTATTGTCGTTATTATAGCGACCGGGAATTTTTAATTAACAATTCAATTGTTGCTAAACTGTTCATTCAATTTTCATTGACTTCTGGAATTATAATCTATATGAAAAGGGATTTTTCATTACCAAGTTATTTAATTATTGATTAACAATTACTTATCGAAAACTTTAGTTGAAAATTAAAGATTTTGTTGGAAAAGCCCGCTTTTTCCGGGGAAAGTTTTCGTCGAAGTAAATCGGAAAAACTCGTCTCTATGCAGAATTTAATTGCGGTGAATTATTATTTGAGTGTTTTTGGTGTGAAGTTAAAATCATTGGAGTTATAGAGCAAAAATTGAAAAAAACACGATTTTCGGGCGCCATTTTGTTTATAAAAAAAGTAGCACACTATCTGCGGACTTTGCATACCTATATTATTAATACATACAATAATAAGATTCGATTCCAGCAATAAAATTGCTGGTAAATAACTTTTCCTTGTATTTTGCTAATTAGCCCAGAGTAATAGCGAAGAAAATTCATATTCTAATAGTACAAAATTATATATACTTTCTGAAATGGCATAATTTTTGTACGTATATATTTCAAAAGGATATCCACCATCCATTTCCTCCGACAGATGGTTAGCATACTCGAATCGACCTATATCATTCGAAACAACTTTATTTATTCCGGCCTTGTTATTTTGATCGGTCGACTTTGTTTTTCCTCCTCATCTAATTCCTTTGCATTTGAATGTTATTAATAATGCATGAAGGTCTCTACGTCATAACCTCATGCGAATGTCGTAAGTTTCCCGAATATTTTTCCGAAATAAAACCGAATAAATCGCACTGGAATGTTTTGGATATAAGTTTCAATATTTCATTTAAAAATGTATGCCGTACAAAGCAAGTTTGGAGCTGCTTAAAAATTCAGTATAATGCAAACGTCTTGTAGCCTTTTGAAAATAGATATTAAATTTATGGAAATAAAAATTTATATGCAGCTTTTATATTTGCAATAAATATACAACAAAACATTTTGCTTCTCAAATAAATTAAAAACTATAACCCTTTTCAGTTCAATTACGATGGAGTACAGTACCAAGTGATTACAGTGTATAGTTACGAAAACGTTAAAGAAGAAGTAAGAGATTAAGTACGAAGAGCGAATAGATTAACTTCTTCTTCACGTGCCACTCCTAGTGGAGATTGGAAATCATCATGGCCACTGCGACTTTGTTAGAAGCGCGCCTAAAAAGTTTAATCGAACTACACCTGAACTATTCACGTAGATTGCGAAGCCACGACATTTTTTGTCTTCCCACACTTTTTTTGCCCTTAATTTTGCCCTGCATAATATTTATTAAAAGTTCGTACTTTTCACCCTTCATACCCAGCAAACAGGTTTGAGCCCAGTTACGTGATGATTACGTTTTTACGGCAAATTTCAACGAATACGTAACTCGGTGATTTATGACGGGAAAAAACGTATTTCAGTGCCAAATCATTCACCTATATATTAGTGCTTCCTTTATACATGTTTGACCTTAGAATAATATAAAATCATAATGACGAATATAGTACATGTTTTTTAATAGGTATGAATGTCGGTTACATCGCAAAGGTACGTTTATTTCACGTAATAATCACGAAACAGGAATAACTTCCTTTGGTTAAATTTTGAGAAATATTTTGGAAAACAAAATTTTACAACGGTGTTGGTTAAATACGTATCGCTTGAATTTTACTCTCTGTATTTTATGGACGTCGAAAAATTAGATGTATTTTACGTAAAAGTAATGTAAATAATACCAATATTTAAACAAAAAGTGTATCATTTCGCTTTCAAAAACATTTAGCATAACTATTTCAATCCAACCTTGATTTGAAGCTATTTTTGCTATTTTTGTCTTTAAAAATATCACAGGAGCTAAAATGATGATGAGTCTAATTTTTAAATCGCGCGCGGTGATGACGTACTACCAAACCTTTCTCCTCCTTTAAATACTATCACGTGACCACGGTACGTGACTAACATGGTTGGTTCGCATGGTACAATAAATTTGAAATTTATTGTACCATGGTTGGTTCGAAAACTAAATTAATCGATTTATCGAATAATAGATACGTTTCGATAGGATTATTTTTATATTATTCTGGTATTGAAATAGATATTTAGTAAGACCAATTAGTTAATAGTAGAAGAAATATAAAAACAAAAAGAAAATTCGTAATAGTAATTTAAAGTAAGTAGAATAGTTTACCTGTAATTTAAAAATAATCGATTTTTATAATCGATGATCATAACCTCTAATATCACTGAATATAATCTTCTCACATTTCTCACAACAAAAAGTGAAACGTGAAGAGCTTTATTTCCCTCGTTTTATTTTAGGCGGGTTTATTTTTAATAATATCATTCGTATTAACGTTTACCTCACTGCTCGAGGGTTGAAGTGCCGATGATGCAATTAGAAAAAACAAGAAAGTGTCGAAGTGTCCTCCTCGAAACAAAAAGTGACCTGTGTTGTGTTTTGTGTTGGCAAATTTTTCAATGTGTTTTTAGGTTGGTAACATTTTTGGTTCATTATCTTGTATAATAATTTCACCAGACAAATGTTTTAAAGTCTCTAAATTCTACTAAATAAATACATTGCTAATACTTATCTGCTTGTTTTATTTATATCATATGAGGATAATAATTACATGATTCATAAGTTAATTTAAGGTCGAATTATTTACGTGAACCGAGGACGTATCTTTCACGTGAATACTAATATAGACATTCCCTAAAAGATACGTTAATCAACACGTATTTGCAACGTGAATTTCCCGAAACATTTTATTGCTATTTAAGGTAAATGACACGTTTATTGAAGACGAGTTATCCACGTAATTTAAAGACGTATTTTCAATGTGACATTCCAACCAAATTTTCACGTGAAATTCACGTAAGCAATTTACGTATATTGGTGACAAATGTACCCAAAATTCGGGTAATTAACACGTCGGTCTGTTTGCTGGGTAATGTGCCCCAAGTGTTCCATCTTTTTAGTTTTTATCTCATTTACAATTTCGCATCTTTTGTCTAAAGTTTGGAGGACTTGTGTGTTAGTGATGCGGCCCATCCATGATATTTTGAAAATGCGCCTATAGAACCACATCTCGAATGCTTCGATGTTGTTTATGGTCGACTGTTTTAGTGTACAAGCCTCAACTCCATATAACGGGATGGAAAAGACATATCACCGCAGCATTCGTATTCGTAACTTTATGTTTATATCACGATTGCAAAAGTGTTTGCGCATTCTGTTAAAGACTGATCTAGCAATTTCTATTCTGTATTTAATCTCTTTTGTTTGATCAGTATCGTCTGTGATTCAAGCACCTAGATATTTATAACAAGACACACGCTCAATCGCTGTATTGTCTATTACAAGATTAGCTCTGATGTTCATTGACTTCGCGATTATCATAAATTTAGTTTTTTTCAAATTAATCTTCAAGCCGTAACTGTTACAGTATATATTGAGATTTTGAACCAGATGTTCTACTAGCGTTTCCGATAGGATAAACGTATCAACAGCATACCTTATATCGTTGATCGTCTCACCATTTAATATCAGACCAACATCTTTTTCCGTGAGTGCTTGTTGACAGATGGCTTCACAATACAGATTAAATAAAAGTGGCGATAAGATACATCCCTGTCTGACTCCTCGACGGATTTGAATTTCTTCTGTTAGCCTACTCTCAACCTTCACATTTGAGGTTTGATTCCAATATAGGTTGGATATAACTCGAATATCTCGGCTGTCTATATTTTTGCTTATTAGAACTTGCTTTAGTGGTTCAAGCTGTACTTTATCAAAGGCCTTTTCGGAATCAATAAAACAGGTGTAAATTTCTTGGCTCATGTCTAAGCATCTTTGTGCAGAACCGCTGCAGATCGAGTCAAATGGGACATGATGATCTCCAATATCCTTAAAGTATGAGGCACACGAAGAAGAAGAACAAAAATGTCTTACACTTACTTAAATAATAGATTATATTTTTAATAAAATTTTGTTCAATAAACTAAGAATAGTTATTCTGTAGAGGAACTATATTTCACTGACGGCATACATACGATACAATACTTTGTATTTACCACCAGTTTTCCTGAAAAGAAAGTTGACTTTTTGCGTTAGTTAGCAGGCTTCCTCGCCAGTAAGTAGATACGCCGGAGGCAGACCTGTGAAGATAGCAGCAAATGAAGGCGCATGGGAATTATTTCTGACAAACAGACGAACAATCGTCAATCAATACCACCACCGCCAATGCCACCCCTAAATCCCGAGGCTACGGTCTGCGTGCTTACAAATAATATAATTATCCACACGAAGTGAATTTTCCGCGTAGAGAACATCCAGAGAAAAACCAAAACCGAGCGGAAAATGCCTTATGGCTTATGTACTGAGAAGGTAAAGGAAACGTGTCAAAACGCCAATTTTTCACTTTTTTATCAGCGTGAGTTTTAATATAGAATAATTTAAATGCTAAAAATAAAAATTATAAAACATTTTTTTAGAAATGACTTAACTCATTATTGTCGAATGTCTAACAATATCGAATAATAAAGAGCACTTATTTTAGTACCTTTTAATAAAGGATATCAAGAAGAGATGGAGAAAGTACTTTGACAGCTTATTAAATGAAGAATTTGACAGACAGCCTGTAGAGACAACGGAGGCAGTAGCAGCAATGGTCACCAAAATAACAAACGAGGAAGTGGCTCAAGCGCTTCAAAAAATAAAGAAAGGAAAAGCGGTAGGACCAGATGATATTCCTGGGGAAGTATGAAGAGCATTGGGAGAGACAGGAACAAGGCAGCTAGCAGGTTTATTTAATAGAATTATGAAAGTTGGACAAATGCCAGACGAATGGAGAAGCAGTATATTACTACCTGTCTACAAAAACAAGGGAGATATAAAACAATGTAAAACCGAAATATTCGAGAATCAGTTTGGATTTTTGCAGGGCAGATCAACAACAGATGCAATTTTCATTATAAGGCAGTTGATTGAAGAATGCAGAAAAAAAGAAACAAACGCTCATATGGTATTCATTGATCTTGAGGAAGCATATGATAGAGTTACTCGAGAAATTCTGTGGTCCTCCTCCTAAGTGCCTTCTCTATGAAGGTTGGCGATCAAATTTCTCTCTGTTCTGGGCTTGATGGATCAAGTCATTCCCTGTTGTGTGGGTCCAATCTCTGATGTTTCGGAGCCAGGATTTCTTCTTTCTTCCTATACCTTCGATTTTGCCTTCTAATATTACCTGAAGCTGCTCAAATTCCACATGGCGCATTATGTGTCCTAGATATGACGTCTTTCTAATTTTGATCGTATTGACCAGATGAGGACGTGTGTTCATTATTTCCAATACTTCTTCATTTGTAGTTTTGTGGTGTATTCTGTGGTAGGCACTCAATAATAGAGGACTCCCTGGTGAATATGTAAAGATTGTGAGGGATATGTATGAGGGAGTAACGACTAGTGTTAGGACAGGTGTGGGAGAGACTGATAAATTTCACGTGAAAGTAGGATTGCACCAAGGCTCGGTGCTTAGTCCGTATTTATTCTCATTAGCTTTGGACCAGATAACAGCGAAACTACAGGATAACATTCCATGGTGCTTAATGTATGCTGACGATGTCGTGTTAGTAGGAAATAGTGAAAGAGACTTAGAACAAAAACTGGAACAGTAGAGACACACCCTTGAGAAAAAAGGTTTAAAACTAAGTAGGAAAAAGACAGAGTATTTGGAATGCTCATTTAAAGATGAAGTTACTACAAATAAAATGATATTTTTGGATGGTAAACTGATTCTAAAGAGCAATAGTTTTAAGTACCTGGGATCGGTATTACAGAGTAATGGAGAAATAGATGGAGATGCATGCAGTAGAATTAGGGCTGGGTAGCTAAAGTGGAAGGAAGTGAGTGGTATGCTGTGTGACAGGAAAATTCCAATGAAGTTGAAGGGAAAATCCTATAAAACAGCCATAAGGCCGGATATGATGTACGGAACTGAATGTTGCGCAGTGAAAAAAAAAGAGTAACAACGAATGCATATGGCGGAAATGAGAATGCTTAGATGGATGAATGGAGTGACAAAAAAGGATAAAATTAAAAATGAGTATATTAGGGAAAGTCTTCGTGTGGCACCAATTGATGCCAAAATGAGAGAGCATAGGTTGAAATGGTTTGGTCATGTTCAACGTCGAGACGTTAATCATCCAATACGAAGAATAGCTGAAGTGCAGATTCCTGGAAAGAGTAGAAGAGGAAGGCCAAAGTAGACCTGGGGTGAGACGATAAGGCAGGACATGTTGGTAAAGGGGATTAACATTGATATGACCCAAGATAGAATTGTGTGGAGAAATGGAGAAATGCAATTAGGGAAGTCGATCCCGCATAGAAACAAGGCAAAGAGAATGATGATTAAAGAGTACGTCTTTTTTTACATTTATTAGGCCTTTTTACATTTATATTAACAAATATGATTTGTTCATAATACGATGATACTATAATAAGGTCACCAAAACAATAGAAATAGCAGAAAACCTTATAAGGTTAGTGAGAATAACTCTTAGGAACGGGTAAAAAGGGTAAGGACAAAAGAAAGCTTTTTAATAGAGTTCACAGTAAATAGAGGTTTAAACAAGAGGATCTGCTAACACTATATTATTTATAAAAAATTAAAATGTATACCATTTTTATTCAGTTGCAATGCGAAGGCAAAACAATCTTATTTTTCACTTAGAATACGGAGCGCAGTCCAGCCCTCTGAATCGACGATTTTCGACTCTTATTGGAGTCTCATCGGAGAGACGTAGGCCTGCTGCTAAATACTCTGAGTGACCGATAACGAGAGTTTATCCCCCACACCGCAACTGACGTACATGGATCAGGTGACTAGCGTCATCTGGCAATTGAAAGGTAATTACCTTAACATATTATTTATTCAACCTCGTATTAGAACAAATCACAAGAAGATCAAATATAAGCACCAAAGCTTTTATTCGGTTTCGAATGACTGCGGCCTATAGTCCATTCTTTCACGGTTTTTGCTCTAAATTTTAAAGAACTACTTGGATTGACATAAAATTTGGCATGCGTATAGCTTACATGTCAAAGAAAAAAGTGATATTGTGCCGATGTGTGCTTTTGCCCTGGGGGTGACTTTCACCCCCTCTTGAGGGTAAAAAAATATATGTCCAAAATAAGTCCGGAAATGGGTAAACTGACTAATTTTAAGTTACTTTTGTTCTATAGAGCTTTTTCGCAAAGTCAACACTTTTCGAGTTATTTGCGAGTGAATATGTTAATTTTTCAACAAAATAACCACATTTTTAGACGGTTTTTCGCAAATGTCGGAAGTATTTTGTCGGAAAAAACGTTCTTAGCAAAAATATGGCCTATAAAAAAGTAAACAAAATGGTGTACGCGTTAGGTCTCTGGATCTCGTAGAACCAGAGTTATAGACAATGAAAAATAGATTCATATTTACCAAATTTCAAATAGAACATTTCGACGTGACATATCCAAAAAATTAAGCACTTGTTGGGGAAACCCATTATACCTCTTTTAAAATGTTTAAAAAAAGCTTTACTTTTGTTTTTACAAAAGTTGCTAGCATTAAATTTAAGCAAGTTACGCTCAATAAAAAGTTGGTCCCTTTTGTTTTTGCAAAAAAAAAATCGGGAAGACCAACCCCTAATTAGCAATTTAAATGAAATTAATCGTTACCGCTCCACAAATTATTTTACTTATGTTGTGTTTATAATATAAATCATATTATGATCTGTAAGTTTCATCGTTTCGAAGTGCTTATTTTTGAAAAAATTGGTTTCAAAATAACATTTAAAAAAATTTAAATTTTGAAAATTATGTTTTTTTCAAAATAACTTAAAAATTATTAGAGATACCAAAAATCTCGAAAAACAAAAAAAGTCATATTTGCTTTTCTAAATACCATGTATTTTCTTATTTTTCTGTTAGACAAAAATTGATTAAGATTTGGTGTTTCTAAATTTGCATACATTCATGATCAGTGACTCGTTCAACCCTTTTAACTATTACCCTTTTAATAATAAGGACTTTGAACCAATGAAACTTACAGATAATATAAACAATATATACACGAGTCAAGAAACTTGTGAAGTCGTAACAATTAAGTTCATTTAAGATACTAATTAGGAGGTGATTTTCTAGATTTTTTTACCAAAACCAAAAGGGACTAATTTTATTTTGAGCGTAACTTGTTTAATTTTGATGCTAGAAATTTTTTAAAAAAAACAAAAATGAAGCTTTTTTTAAACACTTTAAATAAGTTCTAATGAGTTTTCCCCGAAATGTGCTTAATTTTTGGTTATTTCACGTTAAATATTCCATTTGGAATTTGACGAATATGAACCTATTTTTCATTAGCTCTAACTCTGCTTTTACTAGGTGTAGAGACGTGATATATACACCATTTTTTTAAAAATTTTTACAGGCTATATTTTTGCTAAGAATGTTTTTTCGGCAAAATACTTACTACTTGAGTTATTTGCGAAAAACCGTCTAAAAGCGTGGTTATTTTTTTGAAAAAATGAACATATTCACTGCCAAATAACTCGAAAAGTGTTAGTGAAAAAACTCTATAGAACAAAAGTTACTTAAAATTAGCCAGTTTATCCATTTCCTGACTTTTTTTGGACGAATATTTTTCCACCCCCAAGAGGGGGTGAAAACCACCCCCAGGGCAAAAGCACATATCAGCACAATATCACTTTTTTCTTTGACGTGTGAGCTATGTGCATGCCAAATTTCATGTCAATCCAAGCAGTTCTTTAAAATTTAGAGGTTTTGCAATATTTTACCGTTAAAGAACGGACTACGAAAAGCATTTACATTATTAATTTTTAAAGTTTATAAGGTAATTAATTTCGAATAACGATTCATGTCGATTTTATCATAGTCTAAGAGCTAGTGAACCCTCCGACTAACGGTCGTCCTGTAAGGCTAGAAATTTTTCTAGTGATAATTCATAGCACACCAAGGCTAAAAACCATGACCTGGCAGGCCTCAGCGGTGCAGGTGTATCTACCAGGTGAATCGAAAAGTGCAAATTTAGGGGGTAAAATAAACTTTCTCCTGTAAGGTTTAAATTTAAGTATGTGTTTGAGTAAGTCATTTAGAAGAAATGTGTACAATGACAGGCGATTCTGAAGGGCATAAGACCTTGCCAGGCGAGGGGAAAGATTAGGGGTGTTTCCTAAAATTATTCTTTTTGCATCGAACAAATTTTTTTCAGGTTTTTTGAATCATTACAAACAGAAAAGATCTTTAGTGATTTTTCTCTTAAGTTAATAGTTTTTGTTATATAAGCGATTGAACATTTTGAAAATTGCGAAATCGGCCATTTTTAACCCTAAATCGGACATTTATCTAAAAATTTCAATGTTGCCAAGGTACGTAGATATTCTTTAAACATTGATTGATGAAATCCCGAAGAGTTATTTGCAATAAAATATCGAAAACCCCTTTGTTTTTTTAATTGCTAATCAAGCGGGCGCGTCACTGTAGTATAAGTGAGGACGTTTGAGTTTGCATAAATTCATTATCTCGAGAATGGGCAAATTTCAAGAGAAATCCTCAGACAGGTCGATTTTTATTTTTGATTTAGGACTTTTTGGCATATATATAATACTAGTGACGTCATCCATCTGAGCGTGATGACGTAATCGATGATTTTTTAAATGAGAGTAGGAGTTGTGTGATAGCTCATTTGAAAGGTTATTTAATTCTCTATTCATTAATATAAACATTAACATAATTATTTATACAGGGTGTACAAAAAAAAATTTTCTTCTATTTGTCAAATTTAATCAAAGTTAATTTAATAAAAAAAATTTTTTTTGTACACCCTGTATAAATAATTATGTTAATGTTTATATTAATGAATAGAGAATTAAATAATCTTTCAAATGAGCTATCACACAACCCCTACTCTCATTTAAAAAAATCATCGATTACGTCATCACGCTCAGATGGATGACGTCACTAGTATTATATATATGCCAAAAAGTCCTAATTTAAAAATAAAAATCGACCTGTCTGAGGATTTCTCTTGAAATTTGCCCATTCTCGAGATAATGAATTTATGCCAACTCAAACGTCCTCCCTTATACTACAGTGTTGCTCCCGCTTGATTAGCAATTAAAAAACAAAGGTGTTTCCGATATTGTATTGCAAAAAACTCTTTGGGATTTCATCAATCAATGTTTAAAGAATATCGACGTACCTTGGGAACTTTGAAATTTTTAGATAAATGTCCGATTTAGGGTTAAAAATGGCCGATTTCGCAATTTTCAAAATTTTCAATCGCTATATAACAAAAACTATTAACTTAAGAGAAAAATCACTAAAGAGCTTTTCTATTTGGAACGATTCAAAAAACCTGAAAAAAATTTGTTCGATGCAAAAAGAATAATTTTAGGAAAAAACCCTAATCTTTCCCCTCGCCTGGCAAAGTCTTATGCTCTTCAGAATCGCCTGTCATTGTACACATTTCTTCTAAATGACTTATTCAAACACATACTTAAATTTAAACCTTACAGGAGAAAGTTTATTTTACCCCCTAAATTTGCACTTTTCGATTCACCTGGTAGATACACGTGCACCGCTGAGGCCTGCCAGGTCATGGTTTTTAGCCTTGGTGTGCTATGAATTATCACTAGAAAAATTTCTAGCCTTACAGGACGACCGTTAGTCGGAGGGTTCACTAGCTCTTAGACTATCAAGCGTCGAAATCCATTTAATTATAAGAATTTTGAATGTAATATGTGTCAATATTTTTTGAGTATTAACCAAATACATTTTATTTACAGTTTTTTTTTAATGGCATGGACTTTATGTCATTCAGCCAGTTACAACATGAGTATTAGTGTCATGTGTAGTGTGTATGATGAGTGTCTTGTTAAGTAAGTGTTATTTACAGTTTACGATGATGATTTCGTTTTATTGAACATGTAATTATTTTTTAGCATATAACTGAACAATTTGGCTTCAGCAATGTATGGGGACACGAGAGGCAATTTTCTGTCTTCGATCTCTGGCACAAAGGTGCATAGATTTTGAAAAAGCGTTCGACCGGTTGCAACACAGGACCTTGATAGAAAGGTTGAACGACACCGGAGTCGACAAAAGAGATTCTAAAATTATAGAAACTATTTATTGGAATCAGACAGCAATCATAAAGACCAATGGTAACACGTCAAGGCCAATTTAAATACAACGAGGTCTCAGACAGGGTTGTTTGCTAGCACGTAGACTCTGTAACGTCTACTCTGAGGTAACATTTGAGAACGCTTTATATCACTCTTCAGGAGGAATCAGGATAAATTGTCAAAGGGTAAATAACATCCGCTATGCAGATGACACGGTATTAACGACTAATTCGGATCATAGTCTTCAGATACTGTTAAATAGGGTTACTGAGAGTTGTGAAAAAATTGGAATGAAGATCAATACTGCCAAAAACGAAGTAACAGAAGTAAAGAAAATATCAGCAAACAAAAATTTACCCCTTCCAATATAAATACCTTGGTTGCTGGTTCAACAATCAACTTGACTATAAACAAGAAGTAAGAGCTATAATAGAGGTAGCCCGTCAAGGGTTTATCAAAATTAAAATCTTATTTTGTAACAGTAGCATTAATACCAGTCTTGGATGTCATTTTCTATGTGCATTGCTATGTGTGGTCAATACTGTCGTATAGAACAGATGCCTGGACACTCAACATAACAGTGATGAACAAGTTAGAAGCCTTTGAACTTTGGCTCTATAAGAGAATCTTGAAAACACCTAGGACAACCCACACCACCAACGAAAATATTTTAAGGAGAATACGTACCTATAGGGAGTTGCTAAAGATCATCAAAGTCAGAAAAGTTAGCTACCTGGGACAAATAATGAGAAACGGAAGTAACTATAACGGGCTACCTATAAATGAAGAAAAACGGGGTCCCAGTAGGCGCCACATTAGACCGGTCTTGATTGCTCTTTGACAGGCTCTTTGTTTAGAGCCGCTTTGAACAGTGACATATTTGCCAGTGTATTCGCTAACCTCCAGTAGAAAGCACCACAAGAAGGAGTCAATTTTAGTAGGGTTGCTTGTTTAATTTTCTGATACGTTTTCTTTTAAGATTTAGGTCCTTTATGAATCTGTTGGTTAAGATGTATAAGCGACCTATGATTCTGCAGTTCCTACAATTCAGTATTTCAGGTTTTGTTTTTGGTCAAAGTGTCAACTCTTATCATACATCTGATTTCTCCACAAATCATATTCATACACCCCCCTAATAAAACTCCCGACTCTGGACAAGAAAACATCGGTATGTTCCTGATATGCGATCAGATTTTTACCATCTTAAGTCACCCCTTGGTCCATTAAGGATAATTATCTTCATTATTACTTCCCTACCACCGAGTGCTATAAATAAAAAATAATAATAATATCGTATGGCATTTTTACCGGGGAGATCCTTTCGGACAGTTCCGGCGCCATTTACATCTTTAACCCTGTTTCAGGTAACTAGTGCCGATGTACACTAGCCTAGGTGGACCGAGCTCTCCGAGGCACGGTGAGACGGCTCGTGTCATTATTGGAAATGAAAATGATTTGTCTTTGGCAGGGCTCGAACCCACGTGCACTGGCGTATAAAGCCAGCGAATATGCCGTTACTCCACGGCCGCTCACATAAATAAAAAATAATAATAAACAATTCAATATAGCTTAGAATAAATTTTTAGTAAACCATTCTACTTTCTTATTAAAAAAGACGAAAGTTTCATTTCGGTTTTCTAAAACTCTCTGGGGCCGTTTAAATTCTTTGTGGCTAAAAATACTTACATATAAAACATAAAATAGTTTTATCTATCCCTCGTGGTTTTTGGCTTTGTATTTTTTGTTATAGAAATCGAAGCGTACGATTACGAAATGCAAAGGCAGCAAAATTTATGGAAATTGCTTTTGTAACAATGAACGTTATTGGCACTACAATAAACCTAGTTTCAAGTTCTCCAGCGTGGCCTATTATCCTCATAATAAATCTATGTGTACTTCCAGTCCCATTCACCAGAAGGTAATACAATTTCGTTGGGCAAATTATCGTCAGGGTCATCCAAAGTAACCTGCGGCTTTATTTCGGCGGGAATTTAGTGTAGATCTGTAATAAGGGCGTTAATATCGGTGCACATAGAGATACACCTCACACTTGCCGGATCGCTTATATTATACGTGCTAATTACAATTGGAGATAAGCAAACGGTATGATAGATAAATCACAAGTACAAGGGGTGCGTCTCGCTGTTTCCGGTCGACATTAACATAGATTTTGCTATATTTGCATAGATATTCATATACTACACAACTACAACTATATTAGATTTCTTGAACTACTTACAAATAATCATAACTTTTAAATTACCAGTTGAGAGACTAATAAGTTTCGAAACCGGTAGAGGTGCTTGATGCACTCTCTGATGGGACTGGAATATGGTTCGGCTGTATTTTCGTTTTGCAACGAAATTGAAAATGGTTATTCATTTTTGATTTACATTTACTCTGATTGGAGTACGTAGGGAACCATTCTCGTTGGAACTTTACCGCGCTGAGCAGATGGGACGTGAATTGTAAATTGTAGAATTCCCTCATCTTCCTTAGTCTCAGCATCCGTATGGCTTGCAAATTGTAGAAGCCTCGGAAGTGTAACCAGAGAAGGTTCCCATTGTTTTCATTCTGGTGGGGTGTGGAATAGCATTATGTTGTTTTACATTCCATTAGAGTGAAAAATTAGTCTTTTTGCTAGCAGTTGCCGCTAGGGCATCTATGCCATTTCGTTCGTTGCAATCTGGGACTGCACGCTGGGTTTTGTTTTGGTTGGATCAGGGAGAGCAGCATATGTGCCTCCTGATGAGAGACTAATAAGTTTCGAAACCGGTAGAGGTGCTTGATGCACTCTCTGATTGGACTGGAATATGGTTCGGCTGTATTTTCGTTTTGCAACGAAATTGAAAATGGTTATTCATTTTTGATTTACATTTACTCTGATTGGAGTACGTAGGGAACCATTCTCGTTGGAACTTTACCGCGCTGAGCAGATGGGACGTGAATTGTAAATTGTAGAATTCCCTCATCTTCCTTAGTCTCGGCATCCGTATGGCTTGCAAATTGTAGAAGCCTCGGAGGTGTAACCAGAGAAGGTTCCCATTGTTTTCATTCTGGTGGGGTGTGGAATACCATTATGTTATTTTACATTCCATTAGAGTGAAAACTTAGTCTTTTTGCTAGCAGTTGCCGCTAGGGCATCTATGCCATTTCGTTCGTTGCAATCCGGGACTGCACGCTGGGCTTTTGTTTTGGTTGGATCAGGGAGAGCAGCATATGTGCCTCCTGATGAGAGACTAATAAGTTTCGAAACCGGTAGAGGTGCTTGATGCACTCTCTGATTGGACTGGAATATGGTTCGGCTGTATTTTCGTTTTGCAACGAAATTGAAAATGGTTATTCATTTTTAAATTACTCTTTTTTTTCTCCTTCTTACGGTGCCTAATCCTTTCCGGATATTGGCGATCAGCATGGCTATATCCAAATTATTCTTGCATTTAAAAAACTTATTGTTACGCAGTATATTTATAGGCTACTGATTATGTATTTTAGAAAGGAACTACAACGTTAACAGGGTTTTATGGTTTCATATAGTCAGTGGACCTCTATATTTGAGAAAACCGCGGAGTGCTACCATTTAAATTGGTGCGTTTTTGAGAAAGGGGTGAATGAGTCCCTAGGCACAGGGCGAATTAGGGTGAGTTCTATGCACATTTAGTGCAAACACGTCTATAGGAAAATTATTTCAGGTTAAATTTGCGATCGAAATATTACATTTTAAAATAAAAAACATGTTTTTTTACAAAAATATATCCAAAAGAAAAGCAAGAAAAAAACATAAAAGATAGCAATTTTGTTTTTTGTTCACATTTTGTTTTGTTCACAGAAAAAAACTTCCATCCTTCCTCTTTAAAATGGCGTCTGGTAGAAGTCTCTGTGATTTACAATTTCCAAAATGTGATTTTTCAAATTTCGCCACTCACAGTGATTTTGGGATATTTTCCTTGTTACTTCGCAAACATTGTTCTGTAACTTTTTTCTACTCATTTCTAGGTATACTCAATGGTACATTTAGTAGAAAAAAAAGTCAATTACCGTTAAAATGTTCTTTCGTAGTAGGCCGTATGGCTATA
This sequence comes from Diabrotica virgifera virgifera, assembly GCF_917563875.1. Lineage (NCBI taxonomy): Eukaryota > Metazoa > Arthropoda > Insecta > Coleoptera > Chrysomelidae > Diabrotica > Diabrotica virgifera. The sequence continues at coordinate 233,747,234 of NC_065449.1, forward strand.
TTTAACCAAGATACGGTTTTTCAAAATTTTATACTTTTAATGATTTTTTATATATTTTACGATTATTTTTAAATTTCTCATTATAACTTTTTTTATTGTATATTTGGGTATATGTATTATGTTATAAAAAGGAAAGCTCATTTTCTTTACTTTAAAATGGTGTACTGTAAAAAATTCTAGGGCTATTTTTAAACAAGATATGCTTTTTCAAAATGTGACATATACACATGCAATAGTTGGAACCATATGGAAAACTTTTTCAGTGTTAATTTTATGAAAAAAGTTATTCTTTATAAAATGCTCTGCCTAGTCTAAAACCTAAAATACGACCTTTATAACCTTTATAACCTAAAAACCTTTATATTTCACAATATCAAAAAGTGTTATTAAGAAAAATTATTTGGAATTAAAAATTATATTATAATATGCAATTATATTCTTCTAATTGAAAAAAAAAATAAAAACTTAAAATTTTTTAATTACGGATACTCTTGGATATCCTACGGATATCTTCTTTAAAAATAGTCCTGGATTTTTTTGGAATACACCATTTTAAAGTAAAGAAAATATGCTGTTTTCTATTATACAATGTATATCCCTAAAGGTACAAGAAAAAAATTCATAATGAGAAATTTAAAAACTTAATCATAAAAAATATCAAAAATCATTAAAAGTATGAAACCTTGAAAAAGCAGAAGTTGTAGCGTTTGAAAAAAACTCCAAGCATTACTTTTATATCCTATTCCCAAGAAAAATATCTATTTCTTCAATTTATTTTATGAAGTAATTTACCATAAAAATTCTGAACCACCCCTGCTTCTGAGTATTACAAAATATTACGTAATATTTGGAAAATATTTATTTCCCCTTGAAAAAATTAGTGGACTTGTCCCAAACTTGCAGAGTTGCATCATTAGGGGCGAATTTAGCTTGCAATTACGCGGCAAGTACGCAGAAGAATTCTCGAAGGTTAGGTACCCCTCCGGAAAGAATCAGTTCCACCCGAATCTTTGGCTGGTCTGTTAGTCAGCAATGTGGGGCTCATCAAAAACCATTACTTTGCCGGTAATAAGTATTGAATTGTCGCTATGTAAAGTGGTGTGAAGGGTTGTAACCTGTTGAAAGTATTCGTGGAGGATATCACCCCATAGCATTGGAATTTTACGGTGAAAATCGGGTACTCCGTATAGGTTGTACGAAGCAGTACAAATGAATTGCGTAGCTGATGGCCGGTCTTGTGTGGTGATGTTATATTTCTGTTTCCATGTTAGAGTCCTCTGTTGATGTCCCAGTGAGATGTTTGTTTCCCAATTTCGTCCTGTCTCCATGGTCTTGAGCCTGTTTTCATCTATAAGAAGCCCTGTGCCCCACCCAGTGATGTGAGAGAGAAGCCCCACCCCCCACCCACCTGTAGGATTGACACATGAAAGTGTTTGCTTTGTTCATGTGTGACGAGTCGTTTTAAAAAAGGTACAGTACTATTTTGATTGTAAATTAACAGTGATTAAATTCCAAGTGGATAGTAAAATTAGCAGTTGGTAAAATTTTAAATTCTTTTTTACGAAAATATTTTGATTTCAAAATGGTAATTTTTGGCAGTGACATTTGACAGCAGAAGGACAAATGAAATTTGTAGGTCATATCTTATTTTGAAATACACTGCTAACAAAAGTTAAATTTTGTTGTATTGATAAAAAAATAATGTAAAGTTGAAAATTTTTTTGTACTGAAGTCATGTAAAAAAATTTGTAGTTGTTCATCTTTTATCCTGTAGTAGTCATTGATTTCCTGTTTGAACATTTTTGTTTTAAATAATAGAGTTTGAGGTTTGAAATAAATGTTTTTGAAAATGAACCTATTTTATTTTGTATAACCCTTTGGAAAGTTATTAACCAGATGTCTAATGCAACTGTATGAGTTTTAGAGTAGAGAAAAAAGGAATATGGCATAGAAGCCAACGTTTGGCATTGAAGAATGAACCAGAGGATTTATTTCGAACGGCGTCCATTTTTAAATAGTAGAAAAGTCCTCTAGTCTGTGTAAGTATCCTTTCTCTATTTGGTTATGGTAGTTAGTCTTCTTTAAACCCTCTCACCCCCTAACGATTCCACGACCCGCCACCAACAAAACCTGAGCTGCCGTCTCGCAAAGAAACTTTATGTGCTTGCTCCTTCTACTTTAGCCCTATTTAGACTCTACTTTTGCCCTATTTCGACCCCCCAGTATTCAAGTAGTTAGTCTTATCCCTGATCCCATCTGAGCAGACATGAAAAACGTTTCAAAGTGGCTTCAAAATAGTCAAGCAACCTTATACAATGTACCATTTTAAAGGTAATTGACTCCTCTTTCTAATAAATTTGCCATTGCATATACCTCAAAATGTGTAAAAAAAGTCACAGAACAATGTTTGCGAAATAATGGGGAAAATGGTCCAAAAATGCTGTGAGGGGCGCAATTTGAAAAATCCTGTTTCGGAAAATATAAATCCTAGACACTTCTACTAAACGTCATTGTAAATAGAAAGAATGTAAGTTAATTTCTGCTGAAGCAATGTCTATACCTATATCCCCATGGAAAAAAGTTATGAGGCAAAAAACAAAATTGCTTTCTTTCGTGTTGTTTTTTTTGCTTTTCTTTTGAATATATTTTAGTAAATAAAAATATTTTTGACTTTAAAATGTAATATTTCGATAGTAAATTTAACCTGGAATAATTTTCCTGTAGACTTCTTTGTACCAAAAGTGCATAGCACGCACCCTAATTCACCCTGTCCCTAGGGACTAATTCACCCATTTCTCATAAACGCACCCATTTAAATGGTAGCACTCCGCGGTTTTTACAAATTTAGAGATCCATTGACTATAATATAATACTAGTGACGTCATCCATCTGAGCGTGATGACGTAATGGATGATTATTTTAAATGAGAGTAGGGGTTGTGTGATAGCTCATTTGAAAGGGTATTTAATTCTCTATTCACTAATATAAACATTAATATAATTATTTATACAGGGTGTACAAAAATTTTTTTTTATTAAATTAACTTTGATTAAATTTGACAAATAGAAGAAAAATGTTTTTGTACATTCTCTATAAATAATTATGTCAATGTTTATATTACTAAATAGAGAATTAAATAACCTTTCAAATCAGCTATCACACAACTACTACTCTTATTTAAAAAAAATCATCGATTACGTCATCACGCCCAGATGGATGACGTCACTAGTATTACATATATGCCAAAAAGTCCTAATTCAAAAATAAAAATCGACCTGTCTGAGAATTTCCCTTGAAATTTACCCATTCTCGAGATAATGAATTTATGCAAACTCAAACGTCCTCATACTACAGTGTCGCGCCCGCTTGATTAGCAATTAAAAAAACAAAGGGGTTTTCGATATTTTCTTGCAAAAAACTCTTCGGAATTTTATCAATCAATGTTTAGAGAATATCTACGTACCTTGGCAACATTGAAATTTTTAGATAAATGTCCGATTTAGGGTTAAAAATGGCCGATTTCGCAATTTTCAAAATTTTCAATCGCTTATATAACAAAAAATATTAACTTAAGAGAAAAATCACTAAAAAACTTTTTTGTTTGAAATGATTCAAAAAACCTAAAAAAAATTGTTTGATGCAAAAAGAATAATTTTAGGAAAAACCCCTAATCTTTCCCCTCGCCTAGCAAGGTCTTATGATCTTCAGAATCGCCTGTCATTGTACACATTTCTTCTAAATGACTTACTCAAACACATACTTAAATTTAAGCCTTACAGGAGAAAGTTTATTTTACCCCCTAAATTTGAACTTTTCGATTCACCTGGTAGATACACGTGCACCGCTGATGCCTGCCAGGTCATGGTTTTTAGCCTTGGTGTGCTATGAATTATCACTAGACAAATTTCTAACCTTACAGGACGACCGTTAGTCGGAGGGTTCACTAGCTCTTAGACTATAAATTATTCTTACCACTAAGTGGAAAAAGTTAAATCAGAACTGTCGGATGAAACATATAAACAGAGGAGTGAGTAGGTACAAGTTCAAGCGAGTCAATTTCTACGTAACATGCAATAAAACGCATTTATTAGGCACGGGAAACACTATGTGTTTATAGCTTTGTTTGACAATAAAAAAAATAAATTTTTAGCAATGCAAATAATCGAAGCCGATAGAGTTTTACTTAAACTTTCATATGCGGTAAGCAGAATTGCTATTTTATTTTTTAATCCAAAGTTATTCGGGTTCAAACATTGCAATTTTTCGATTTTTTGAAAGTGCAACCGCGTTTATCTCGAAAATTATGCATCCTACGAAAAAACTTGCCAGAACATTTTTTGCTTCGTATGACCCAAAAAAATACAAAAAAATGTTTGGTTTTGCGAGAAATCGCTGTTATGTAATTCCTCAAGTTCTTTTTTTATAACAATCTTATCGACATCCGGATCAACTGTTACCCAAAAAATACGTATTCTACGGGTCAAAATACAGAAAAAAACAGTAAGTTCATCTGAATAAAGGAAGCCGTGGTACCTCCCTGGCGACAGACTATTAAGGGCGTAGGCGCAAAATTTCGCGCCAATGTGTTTTAAACGCTTTTTTTTTCAAATCCTGAGAAAACTAATATGTGTTTTTGAAAAAGTTAAACGCAGAATAAAAGCTGACATTATGACCGAGGGCTGAAAGTCCCATAGAATACCCCAAAAGTTTTTTTGAATGAGATTTTTCAAAAATACTTATTAGTTTTCTCAGGATTCGAAAAAAATGAATGCCTTTAAAACACATTGGAAATTTTGGTCCTACAACCTTAACAAATTAAGGATCAGTTTAGATAATTATGTGTTTTTTTAAAGAATATTTTTTGATTGAATATTTTAACTAACCTAATAAAATGTCACGTTGCTTTTCCTGGAATTAATGTTTGGTTCAAAGAATTGTAAATAAATCACAAATTTAAGAAATTAGGTATAGAGCATGTTTAAGAAATAATAAAGTACCATAAAATAATATTTCATTACCTATTTTATCTATCATTACTCTCATCATCATTTTCTGTGACTCAATTGTATACATTTTTAAATTTGATATTTGTCTGTTACTTTTATCCATTATGATTGTTATTTACGTGTAATTGAACAGTATCTAATCAAAGGTCTTGAAGATTTAGCTGATTATATATTTTGAAAGGTCTCCTTTATTTAGATCTCTGGTAAAGGAGAATCGCTTTCGAATTTTCATTAAAACCCTTACACTTTTACAAGGAAGGTAAGGCGCGGTTTCTTGCATAAAAATGAAAGGGCTTCTACCCTCGAGAGATTCCGAAGGGTGGGAATGCGCCGCGTGAAAATCCCATGTTGACACCAGTTCCTTCACACACGAACATCACTCGAAAAAATAGAAAGAAAATAAGGCATCTCAAGGCTTAGCGTGGAAGTGGAACTCCTCTTTAAAGAGGAGCGCATTTCGTAAAGTACTGCCGTTTTCACAGAGACAGAGCTTTGTTCAGGGGCGTGCATCAAACAATTGAAACGTTTTTCTCTTGATATTGTATCTTTTCTTCAAACAAATTGAGTTTCTAACTAAAAAACTTTAATAAAAACAAAAATAAAAATATTACTATAAAAGCTATTTAAACTGCTTTTACGTTTTTACTAAGTTTATTTAACAAACTAAGTTATCAATCGAAGTACCACAGAAAACGACAATAAATATAGCCTCCGTACCACCAGATTGACAACAGGCGGAATACTTTCTTTGGTTACACCTCCTGAGATTTTCAAAATTTATATATCATACAGGGTGCCGAGGAAATTAAGATGAGAGAATTCTAAATAATTCACAACTCATCTACTCAGCGTGGTAAAGCTCCAACAAGAAAGATTCAACTCCCCGGCACCCTGTATGATTTATAAATTTTGAAAATCTCAGGAGGTGTAACCAAAGAAAGTATTCCACCTGTTGTCAATCTGGTGGTACGGAGGCGATATTTATTGTCGTTTTCTGTGCTATTTCGATTGATAACTTAGTTTGTTTTTCGGTAGATGGCCCTAGTTCATCCGTGACATTTCTTTCTTTGCTATTCGGGAAAGCCCAAGCTATGGTAATTGATTAAAGCGGAGAGAAGAGGATATGGGTTTACTGATGAGGGGAAAACGATCTCCGAAACCGGTATGGACTCTTCCTGCACTCTCCGATTTAACCAGAGTATTATGCTGCTGCTGCATTTTCGTTTTGCAAAGAAATTGAGAATGTTTATACATTTTTAATTCATTTACTCTTTTGTTTGAGTATTAAGGAATCTTTCTTGTTGGAGCTTTACCACGCTGAGTAGATGAGTTGTGAATTATTTAAAATTCTCTCATCTTAATTTCCTCGGCACCCTGTATGATTTATAAATTTTGAAAATCTCAGGAGGTGTAACCAAAGAAAGTATTCCACCTGTTGTCAATCTGGTGGTACGGAGGCTATATTTGTTGTCGTTTTCTGTGCTACTTCGATTGATAACTTAGTTTGTTTTTCGGTAGATGGCCCTAGTTTATCCGTGACATTTCTTTCTTTGCAATTCGGGAAGGCCCAAGCTATGGTAAATGGTTAAAGCGGAGAGAAGAGGATATGGGTTTACTGATGAGGGGAAAAGATCTCCGAAACCGGTATGGACTCTTCCTGCACTCTCCGATTTAACCAGAGTATTATGCAGCTGCTGCATTTTCGTTTTGCAAAGAAATTGAGAATGTTTATACATTTTTAGTTTATTTAAATTTTAACACTTAATTTATGAATTCTTATTAATATAATGAATTAAATTTTAATTTCTTACATTAACTAATTTCTACTAAAATATACAGTGCGTCCATAAAGTAACGCATAAATTCAATATTTCGTAAACCGACGACTTTAAGGAAAAATCCCGAAACAGGTCGATTTTTATTTTTAAATTCCGATTTTTTGGCATATATATAATACTAGTGAAGTCATCTATCTGGGCGTAATGACGTAATCGATGATTTTTTTAAATAAGGATAGGGGTCACGTGATAACTTATTTGAAAGGGTATTCAATTCTCTATTCACCAACATATACATTAACATAATTATTTATACAAGGTGTTCAAAAAAATATTTTTTAAATTAAAATAATTAAAACAAAAAGAAGAATGTATGTAATTTATTTAATTCAAAATACGTTTTAATGTTGTCGGAAAACAGGAAAGAAACTTTTATTTGACAAATAAATATTGTTTTTCGCTTAAATTCAATTTTAAAGCTGCCACCCACTTGCCTCTTGGCTATTTGAACATTTCGTTTAAGCGAAAATCAATGTTTATTTGTCAAATACAATTTATTCTGTTTTCTAGCAGTAGTAAAATGCATTTTGAAATAAATAAATTACATACATTCTTCTTTTTGTCTCAATTACTTTGATTAAAAAAATGATTTTTTTAACACCCTGTAAAAATAATTATGTTAATGTTTATATTAGTGGATAGAGAATTGGATACCCTTTCAAATGAGCTATCACATGACCCTATTCTCATTTAAAAAAATCATCGATTACGTAATCACGCCCAGACAGATGACGTCACTATTATGATACTTACTTACTTACTTACTTAAGCCGTCCTCTTGTACCTTACTATTATGATATATATTCCAAAAAATCGCAATTTAAAAATAAAAATCGACCTGTTTCGGGATTTTTCCTTAAATTCGCCGGTTTACGAAATAACGAATTAATGCGTTACTTTATGGACGCACTGTATAATTTATTTAACATAATAAGCAGTGAGTCCGTTCCATACAAATTCCCTTTTTATCGGCTTTGAATCGAGAAGTTTACTTTGCAGTCTAGTCATTTCGGTGGGGACTCCACAAACAGTGTTTCGATGTTTTGTTAGATCTTTCGATAGTAGATTTTTGGCTTTATAATGTCTAATATCATTTTGTAGTTGGGACTGAAAACTTAAATCCTTTACATCTCGCCTTTCGGAAATTTCATTTTGGTAGCCGAATTGGGTTTTATTTGGGAATGGTAATACCAGAAGGATATTATTACTAATATGGTTACTAACGATTGGAATGCACTTTACTGTAAAATCCAATTCTGACTGAATTGTATATGGATCTAAATCCCCAACCCAGCTTCAATAAATATCTAAAACAATAAAAGAAATAATGTTATTGCTTGCAAAATTCATCAATATTGATAAATATCAGGAAAAAAATGAACAGTAAATAAAAATTGTTTCCCCTACCTTTCTCTGAAGTTTCCAATAATAATTTCCTTAAATAATCACTTTGCATTGTGGTAAAGATTATAAAGTTCACAAAATACAGCAAACGAAATCCAAGTGAATCCAAAATACACAAAATCCGACAATAAACAATACAATAAAAAATAGATATTACAAACATAACCTCTGTATTTTTTTGTATGCCAACCAGACCGGAAGTCACGTGGTTTGGATTGAGTAGATACACGCGCGGCAAATTTGAAAATGAACGCAAATTAAATAGTATATGGTCTCTCTTAAAATATAGGACATTGGTAGTAGGTTTATAGAATGTAAGGATGCAGAATGGAAGGTTCCAACATGACATTCAAGGAATGTTTTAAATGCTGACAGAGGACTTTCCTGGGACATTAAGGGGACATTCTTGTGCTTTTGAGGACATTCCAGGAATGTTTTCAATATCCTGTGTGTACATTCTAGGTACATACATTGAATATTTGGTGTTATTAGGGATATTAAAATTTTTGATTATGGTCGGGTTCAAAAACCAACCACCTTCAGTAGAGGCAAATGGCAGAATTCTGCAATTTAATATTTTATTTGAGAATAATTAACATTAAGTTTGGAATTAATTTTATTTGACGTTTTGATTTCCACAGAAATTTTTTCACAATTTCTTTAACAGGGTAGGTATAACACATTCTCGGAAAGAACAGGATTAAACACAACTTTTAAGAAAACTAAACTTATGAAAAATCTCATAATGAGCTGATACATAACAATATAACTATTAACAATAATACGATACGACAGGCAGAAACAAAGGATCACATGAAAAAGAAACGAATAGGCCTGACGTGGACAGCATAATATGGCAAAATAAGCCATATTGTAAGAAATTGAATGAATCTCCTCAAGCGAAATTTTTATAATTAATTCGTTTGCAAAAATCCCTGAATATATTCAGAGTTACACAACGAGCCATGGAACGTGCAATGTCGGGCATTTGTGGTATTGACAAACCTTCGAGACCACATGAACAATCAACAAATCAGGCAAAGGTCGTGCGTTCAAGAAGTCATCGAAAGAATCACGATGCTAAAGTGGAACTGGTCGTTGGAAGAAACTGAGGGAGGATTGTGTCTAGCAGTGGACGTTATTGGCTGCATCATGATAGTCATCACCTGTTAATGACGAAACTAACAATTAAAAAAGCAAATGAATACCACATACCCTTGTACGTGATTTGTATTCGTTGATTTTCAAAAAGCATCCGACACAGTTGAGTATTGGCAAAAATAAATGCCTTACAGTGCAAATGAATTGAAAGACCTATAGATCGCACTAATAATACAATAGTGTCGTAACTCAAAATGTTTCGAATTTGACATAACACTATATTCAGACGTAAAATTCAGTTCCCTAAAAGTCAATAAAAGCGTCGTTTTAATAGTGCAAAAAATGAATAAGAGATGACGCCATAAGACGGTATTCATGACTGACCGACTGTCGTAATCGCCCTCACAATATTGCGCCATTTTTAGTTGCGGCCAACAGTGATCGGGAACGTACGTGTTGCTTTGCTCATCATTTTGAGTTTCCACGTTATTGCTGAATCATGTATGTAATTTGCATATCTATATTTTGAGTTATTGCATTCTTGTTGAATTGAACCTAACCATAACATTGTTGTTTTTCTACTTATTACACTATTATTGATTTACACAAGCACGTTTTAAAATAATATTTTTACTAACGACACTATTATTGGTTCAGTTCAGTATTTTTGACATGCTACACTATTGTTGAATCATAATTTTAAACCATTTTTTGTCGTTTGCAAAACATTTATTAATTATTATCTATTTTTCACTCAACGTATAGGAATATCTCATTTAAAATGTGCAGCAGTGTTATTAAAAAAAGCTTACTAAATACTAACTATTTTATAAATTTAGAATTAATACACTTTTCGTGACATTCTTGTTCATTTCGTCAATTACCTATGTTAATAATTACTTAATTCATTTTTGAGGGGGCGATTCATAGCAACAAGTGATCGTGAGCGATTACTTGTTGTTGATATGACAACAAATGTTGAGGATGCCGAGCAGGAAAATTCTTTACCGTCGTTATTCCCACTGGTGAGTACAAATAATGAACCTGGTGCCCAGATAGAGAACAGTGACGTAACGAAAGTACAACCGGCACCTATACCTTCACCATTAACGAGTCGCCAAAGTACTTCAAGAAATCGACGTAAACAGTGACCTTTAGTAAGGTCAGTAATGTTAAACCTATTACAGAATACAGAAAACCTATAGTTTGTTTCGATGTCGAACAGTAAAACCAACAAGTAGCTCTTCCTCAAGAAGCTCTTCTTCAAGAAGCTCTTCATCGAGTAGCTCTTCTACTAGTAGCTCTTGGAAAACGCAGAAAATATGGCAAATTACGCGGGAAACATGGCAAACAGCATACTGTGGAACCGGAGATATATGAAGTTGTCAAACATTATATAAACGCTATACCACGCGTAGAATTACCACCATGTCGAATTACATTACCTTAGAGCTCAGACGTCACGGGAATATATCCAGTGTGACAAGTCTTTAGCTGATTTATATCGAGACTACAAATATAAATGTACAGAAGGAAACTTCAAATCATTCGCGTCTGCAACTACCTACTTTTAACCGCATTTTTACTAAAGGTTTTAAAATCTCCTTCCATACACCAAAAAAGATTAATGTGATCTTTGTGAAAATTTCAAAAATGCTGATAAGGATGGAAAAACAGTATTGTTGTGACGTACGAAAACCACTTGAAAGGAAAAGAACTGTCCAGAAAGGAGAAAGAAAAAGACAAAAATGCTTACATAGATTCAACAATACTCACCGTATGTGACTTGCAATCTGTGCTGCCAATACCAAGAGACCAAGTTTCATTATTTTTTTTATAAAAGTAGAATTAACTGTTTTAATTTTACAATGAGCGACAAAGAGTCCGCAAAATTTCCCAAAAATTGACGTAAACCGCAGAAAAAAATTAGTAAATCAAATTGTAGTACCACAAAATATTTCATAAATGATGTCGTAACTAAAAATAATATTTCATTTTGAACATTTTGCTTAGAACAATACCGTTTTAACTCAAAATTCTTAAATAACTTCACTGACAGTATAGTTATTTAACTAAGAGTACAAAGAAACTTCCTTTAATATTAATTAGAAACATATTATGCATTAATTTCTTGTTTACCTGCAATAGGAAATGAGTAATGAGTTTTTCGTTGATTCTGAAAAATCACCTTTTTTTAGTTACGACACTATTATTGTATTATTAGTGCGATATGTCAGGCTAATAAAACAAACTGAGCCAAATAAAATAAACCAGAAAGTCAGACAGGGAGACATCTTTTCACCGAAATTGTTTAACCAAGTCCTCCTCTGAGAATATATTTAAATTAAACTGTGATATTGACCTAAAAGATCAATACCTTAATTATTATTTGCTATATGACGACGTTTTACTTATATCGAGTAAAAATAAAGTAATTGCAAAAATGAATGATGAACGAAATAACGAATCAAGAAAGATAAGATTAAAGATGAACTGTGATAAAATTAAAACTGTGACCAACCAAAACGAAGAAGAAGGAAAAAGCTGGCTGGTTTGTATTTAGAGCTAAATGCACAACAATATTTATGAAAATTTTGAATTTGCTTTCGATATTCAATGAATTGTTGCTTTCCTGTGTGATCCAAAATTTCACATCGGCTGAATATAATTTTATTTCACGTACGTCTATGTTCTTCGTCTCAATTCACATTATAGGGCTCTTCGTTAGATAAAAGAAAAACCTTCTTCTGAATATTTTATTAAGCACGCTTCATTTCAAACACTTTTTAACTTTTTTTCAACGGGATAGAAATCCTATGAGCTCCCTCGTTCTTCAGATTCGGACTGCACATAATCATTATTCAGGACCGTGTTAGCGATATCGATATGTATTATGTATCGGCCATGCTGACACGTTGATATATTTAAAAACAATACTTAGATTTGCCACATAAATTTTTGTTTTTTTTTTGTTTTTCAACTAAAGCACATATGTATTAGGAAGTATATTTTAGCGTTAATTTAAGGTAAATACAAAATGGATAGTCACATTTAATTTTTAAATTCGTTCGTTATCTTTGTGTTTTTATTATTCGTCTAGTTCGAAGGAATATACAGGGTGATTGATTAGTGGGGTAAAGCTCAATAGATCCGCTATTTATTGTGTATTATTTGTGGAAGATCCAAACAGAGAATACATCAGGATAATATATTCTGTGATCCAAGTATTTTGTTGTTAAAGATGTTCAAAATTGTAAGCGTTCCATAGTAACAATATATTATTAAAAAATCACTTTAACACTTTTCCTCTTTTCTCGATTGAGTATTAGTTTTTGTTGTACATAATATGAATACACAAAGATAGAAAAAGTAGGGATAGCCGTAAAATATTTGCGAATTATGTACCCATGGCCTTAAACACTGGCACTTTCCCAGAAGAGTGGAAAAAAAGTTATATTTCTCCTATTTTTCAGAATGCCAGTAAAACATGTATAGAAAATTACAGACCCATTTCCAAAATTTCTATTTATAGGTATAGTCCAGAAAGCCACTGCGCATCCACTAGGAAATATATTCTGATTCGGATTTTTTGCACAATCTTACTAAAAAAGGACTCCTCTTAACAAATTTGCATGTTGCCAGGACCAAAAGGTGGTCAAATATTTTTTAAACGTTTTTTTTTTGTTTTTTTCCTAAAATTATTTTTTTGCATAAAAAAAAGTTTTTTAGGTTTTTTGGATCATTTCAAACAAAAAAGGTCTTTAGCGACTTTTCTCTAAAAATGATAGTTTTTGACATATTATAGGCGATTAAAAATTGAAAGATTGCGAAATCGGCCATTTTTAACCCTCAAAAACTATGTGAAAAACTGAAAATTTGAATGTTGCCAATAGGCTATTGATTATGTTCAAAATAAGAGAGCTAAAAGGAACTACAACGTTAACGGGATTTTATTGTCTCATATAGTCACTGGACCTTTAAGTTTGAAAAAACCGCGGAGTGCTACCATTTAATTGGGTGCGTTTTTGAGAAATGGGTGAATTAGTCCCTAGGCACAGGGTGAATTAGGGTGAGTGCTATGCACTTTTGGTGAAAACACGTCTACAGGAAAATTGTTCCAGGTTAAATTTACTATCGAAATATTACATTTACTAAAGTCAAAAGTATTTTTATGTGCAAAAATATATTCAAAAGAAAAGCAAAAAAACAACACGAAAGAAAGCAATTTTGTTTTTTGCCCCATAACTTTTTTCCACGGGGATATAGGTATAGAAATTGCTTCAGCAAAAATTATCTTACATTCTTTCTCTTTAAAATAACGTTTAGTAGAAGTCTCTAGGATTTATATTTACCGAAATGGGATTTTTCAAAATTCGCCGCTCACAGCAATTTTGGGCCATTTTCCCCATTATTTCCCAAGCATTGTCCTGTAACTTTTTTTTACGCATTTCTAGGTATATGCAATGGTACATTTCTCAGAAAGAGGAGTCAGTTACCTTTAAAATGGTCTATCGTATAAGGTTGATTTACTATTTTGAAGCAAGTTCTGCTTTTTCAAAATTTTATACTTTTAATGCTTTTTGATATTTTTTATGATTATTTTTTAAAATTCTCATTATGACTTTTTTCTTGTACATTTAGAGATATACATTGTATAATAGAAAACAGCATATTTTCTTTACTTTAAAATGGTGTATTCCAAAAAAATCTAGGACTATTTTTAAACAAGATATCCGTAGGATATCCAAGAGTATCCATAATTGGAGAAAAATCTAAAAATTTTTATTTTTTGTTTTTCATGAGAAGAATATAATTGCATATTATAATATAATTTTTAATTCCAAATAATTGTTCTTAATAACACTTTTCGATATTGTGAAATATAAAGGTACTTTACTACTGAGCAAATTCATATTTTTTAACATACCTCGTACACTATTAATAAAATTTTATATCTGATGATTGCATTTTAGGTTTCAGACTAGGCAGAGCATTTTATAAAGAATAACTTTTTTTCATAAATTAATACTAAAAAAGTTTTCCATATGGTTCCAACTATTGCGTGTGTATATGTCACATTTTGAAAAAGCATATCTTGTTTAAAAGTAGTTCTAGGATTTTTTACAGTACACCATTTTAAAGTAAAGAAAATGAGCTTTCCTTTTTATTACAAAATAAATATATACCCAAATATACAATAAAAAAAGTTATAATGAGAAATTTAAAAATAATCGTAAAATATATCAAAAATCATTAAAAGTATAAAATTTTGAAAAACCATACCTTGCTTAACTATAGCCATACGGCCTTCTACAATAGAACATTTTAAATGTAATTGACTTCTCTTTCTACTAAATGTACCATTGCGTATACCTAAAAATGCGTAGAAAAAAGTTACAGAACAATGCTTGCGAAGTCACAAGGTAAATATCCCAAAATCGCTGTGAGTGGAGAAATTTGAAAAATCAGATTTTGGAAATTGTAAATCACAGGGACTACTACCCAACGCCATTTTAAAGAGGAATGATTGACGTTTTTTTTTCTGTGAAGCAATGCCTATACCTATATCCCCGTGGAAAAAAGTTATTGGGCAAAAAACAAAGTTGCTATCTTTCTTGTTTTTTTCTTGCTTTTCTTTTGGATATATTTTTGTAAAAAACATGTTTTTGACTTTAAAATGTGATATTTTGATAGTAAATTTAACCTGGAGTAATTTTTCTATAGACGTGTTTGCACTAAATGTGCATAGAACTCACCCTAATTCGCCCTGTGCCTAGGGACTAATTCACCCTTTTCTCAAAAACCCACCAATTTAAATGGTAGCACTCCGCGGTTTTTTCAAATATAGAGATCCAATGACTATATGAAACAATAAAACCCTGTTAACGTTGTAGTTCCTTTCTAAAATACATCATCAATAGCCTACAAGGTAGGTAGATATTCTTTAAACATCGATTAATGAAATCCCGAAGCGTTTTTTGCAATACAATATTCAAAACTCCGTTGCTTTTTAATTGCTAATCAAGCGTGCGCGACACTATTTTCCACCGACAGTATGATGCAAATGAAAGGTATAAATTCGATATTTCATAAATCTGCGACTTTAAGGAAAAATCCCAAAACAGGTCGATTTTTATTTTTAAGTTATGATATTGTGGCATATATGGTATACTAGTGACGTCATCCATCTGGACGTAATCGATGATTTTTTTAAATAAGAATAGGGTCGTGTGCTAGCTCATTTGAAAGGTTCTTCAATTCTATATTCAGTAATATAAACATTTACATAATTATTTATACAGGGTGTCCAAAAATGTTTAATAAATTTAATTATTTGACAAAAAAAAGAAATAGAAGGGTGAAGAAGTTAGAATGTTACAGGGTGTTACAAACCAAACTTATGTTTTTTTAAAATGGAACACCCTATATTTTGTTTTATATTCGAAATCCTATTAACTTCTCAATCACAAAAATATAAAGCTTTGTTATGTTATACAGGATATTTACAAAGTTATAACCAATTTTGTATGAAAATCGTAACAAATTCAACTCTCTGTATAAATAAAAGTAAGCACAACAGCAATGGTTTATTAATGCCATATTTTTTTATTTATTGTTAAAATTTTCAGGAATTATTGACATTGCTAATTTTCTTTATATCAAATAAAGGGTGAATCAAAACGCAAGTACATTATTTTCTCAGTAATGTTAAATGGAACACCTTGTATTTTATATCAATATTGAAAAGTGACATTACAGTACTTTAATTTTTATATAACATTCCCTATGTCCAAATTTATTACTTTTCGAGATATTTTCATTTTTCAGGGCAAATTATTTTAGGTGTCATGGGCCGGTTGTTCGAACGCTAATCAGAAATGATCATTATCAAATATTTAATTACTGTCACAACTGTCAATGTCAACTTTGATTGGGTTGCTGAACACATAATTATTGATTACAATTATGAAATTAGTTAGTCAATTATGTTAATAATTGTTATGTTAATTGATTAAAAAATCTCATAATAATTATAATCAATTATGTTTTCAGTAACCCAACCAAAGTTGACATTGACAGTTGTGACAGTAATTAAATATTTGATAGTGATCATTGTTGATTAGCGTTCGAACATCCGGCCCTAATTTATCTAAATTTTAATTAAGCCATGACTGAATTGACAATTGATGATTACTGAATATTAATCCGGTAATTAATGTAACAATGTAGTAAATAAAGAAATGACAATAATTTATGAGTAATACATTTTACAAAAAAAAACACAACCACAACGTGCAACATTTTTGAAACAATTAAAATCTACTTTTTTATTTAAATGTAATAAATAAAGAAAGAAAATTAGTAATAGATTTTACAAAAAAAAGAAGACACACAATCACAAAACAAAATATTTTGTGAAGACAATAATTAAACACTACTTTTGTATGTAAATGTAACAATGTAACAAATAAAGGACGAAAAATAATTTATCAGTAATACATTTTGCAAAAAGAGGTGTTTGAAAAAATTACAAGCTACTTTTCATAAAATATTTTTAATATTCAAAATTACCTCCACTTTGTATTTTACTTTTCATCTCATCCCTTGTTGTTGGAGATATTTTATAAACTTCATTATTAATGTAACCCCAAAAAAATCATCCCAGTTTACTAAATTGTGGTGATTTGGGTGGCCACGCTACTGGTCCATTGAGAAATGAAAATATCTCGAACACTAATAATAAATTTAGACATAGGGAATTTTATCTTAAAATTAAAGTACGGTAATGGTATTTTTCAATAGTGATATAAAATACAGGGTGTTCCATTTAAAATTACTGAGAAAATAATGTATTTGCGGTTTGACTCACCCTGTATTTGATATAAAGAAAATTAACAATATCAATAATTTTTGAAAATTCTGAGAATACGTAAAAAATATGGCATTAATAAACCGTTGCTGTCTTGCTTATTTTTATTAATACAGGGAGTTGAACTTGTTACGATTTTCATATATAAAAGTGGTTGTAACTTTGTAAATACCCTGTATAACATAACAAACCTTTATATTTTTGTGATGGAGAAGTTAACAGGATTTCGAATTTAAAATAAAATACAGGGTGTTCCATTAAAACAAAAACTTAAGTTTGGTCTGCCACTGTGTTATCGAATACCCTGTAACATTCTAACTAATTTTGTAATGTGAAGCTCAAAGGTGGCTAAAATTTCTGTTATTAACTTTTATTGCTATCTATTACTATAGCGGATCTATTGAGCTTTACCCCACTAATCGATCACCCTGTATACAAAAGTAATGTAGATCACAGGCAAACGTATTATCCTAAAGAATGAAATAATGAAATCAGATTAGAAATGAAAAAATGAATGATTTCACGAGAAAAAATTATTAGAGGTATCTCTGAACTTTAAGAGCTAGAAGAAGAGTTCAATAATTGATGACCAAGAATATTGCAGCAGGTAATTGATACTGGAATAATAAAGCTAAATTATAGTAAAACAGCCGGTCACGATAATATAGACAGATCTACTTAAACTACTGGACAATGAATCAATCGCAAAGAAACTCAACAGACAAAACTCTGGATAAAGACACCACAATGGCTGAATAGAAAGTGGTATAATTGCAGTTCCACTCGCCTCTCGTGCTCTAAACATAGCGTAAACATTCGTACTCCACGAACTGTTTCACAAATACAAATAACTATTTTTCCATCATTTTATTATGTGCAAAATTACAATCTACTCTAATTACAATACATAGTATTTAGCAAATAGTAGCACGTAGGTTTGAATCGTGGCATGCTTTGGTCACCACCCATCGATGGTTCTCCAATACAACAATCAGTTAGGTCCTCTGGTCATGTCCTTTTCAGTCTGCTTCCCGCAAGTGGCAGCTGGTAGAGTTGTTTATAGTTTGATTTTCATAAGCGAAATTTCTTTGTTGGGCTTTGTTTGCGTGTAATTTAATAACTTCTTCAATGAATCGTATCCCAAGGTCATATATGGATAGTTATATTGGAAACGTACCATGGTGCATTTGCTATCATGCGTAGTATCTTTGATAGGAAGGTTTGCAGTATTTTAGTGTCGCTTGTTTTGCTGCATCCCCATAACCATATACCATAACTCCATATCGGCTTTAGTATAATTTTATATAGTAATATTTACTTTGTTTTGTAATGATAACTGGGATTTTTTACCTAGCAGTCAGAACATCTGTCTTACTTTTAATTTTAGTTGTGCTTTGTTGGTTTTGATATGGTTCTTCCATGTCAACTTTCGATCCAACTAGAGCCCCAGGTACTTGACATGTGGTGCTAAGAGGTAGGAATGTTATTCTTATAAACTTGTGGGCTGTCCATCTTTCTTGTTGTGAACGTAATTTGTGAAAGTGGGAAGACTTTTCGCCATTGACCTTAATGTTCTATATTTCTAACCAAGTTTGAAGCGAATTTAAATAGTTTTGCAATTTGTTAGAAGCTGTAGTAGCTCTATCTGGGTTTCTGTCTGATGTAAGGATTCCTGTATCCTTGGAAAATGTGGCCATAGTAATGCCATCATCAGCAGACATGTCAGCAGTATAAAGGAGATAACTTCGGATTGTTTTAATATCACGTATTTTTCATTAGGCATATTCTCTTTTACTTTATATAACTGCCCTTTATGCTACGCCCTGTCAAATGCCTTATCCACATCAAGAAATACATAAAAATATATGAAAATACAAATAAAATCATGATAATTTCATCAATTTTCTGCATATATTTATCCGCATCTTATAATCTTGGAGACGGATCTGGTTTTCTCCATTTTATCAAGTAGGAATAAAGAGATTTATTTTCCGGGGGAGGTATTTACGAAACTGGATTCTTTCATAGCTAAAGGCATTTCTGTTTGCAAGATTTTCGAGAAAATAATTTGGTAAAAGGAGCGAAAGGTGGTGGTAATTGAAGTAATACATTAAATAAATTACAACTGGTTGGTTTTGTCTGGCACTTTTTAAGCAAATTTTTATTATCTCTGTCAGAAGGTTCGTAATTTGATTATTAGACCTGCTTAACTTCTAGAGGGTTAGTAGCAACAAGAAAATTGTATTACAAGGGGTATTTTTTTCACCCGTTTCGAAAAAATGTGAAAACGTTGAATTATAAATGTTTGTCTGTTCCCAAAGACTTAAGACTTTGTAAGCACAACTACTCCGTCATTAGAGTAGATCGAACTACAAGTGAGGTGTCAAATAAGAGCTGATAATTCAAATAACGGTGAGAAATTTTACCTCCCAATTCTGGTTTTAGAGTTGCTACCGGAAGTACTGTCTTACAGTCTCCGAAATAGAACAAGCGATGTAGTATTTGACGCGAGTTCGCAAGACGAAAATAAACATGTACTTCGGTTTCATGCATGTCTGTCTGTCCGTCTGTCTGTCAGTGAAGATAACTTCTACGGTATTCGCACTGATAGAATGACAAATGAGGCGCCGAGTGGGAGCTTATAAGTCAAAGATGGTATTAAAGGTGAGAAATTTAACCTCGGATTTCCTGTTCCAAAGTTGAAATTGAAACGACTGTTTTAAAGTCGCCGAAATAGTACTAGCGATATATTACTCGACGCGCCTTATCAAGAAGGGAATAAATATATATGTACTTCCAGTTTTTATATCGCTTCCCGTTAAAAAGATGTAAGTTGATTTGAATATGTAATTCAAGTTTCTATGTCATTTTCGGATAAAAAGGTATGACCAGAATTTTGATAAAAATGGCTCAAATTTAGTGAAATTAACAAAAAGTTGAAATATCGACTTACAGTTTTATTTCCTCTCCTGTTAAGTGAAAATCTAGAATAATTGGTAATGTCCTAATTTACGATTGGTATAAAATAAAAAAGTCAATCTTGAAACAAGAGTATGTACCTAAATTCTTTTATATATTTTTATTTTCTTGCATAACTGTAAGCATCTTATACAGTGAGGGGCAACATTACGAACAAAAGTCACTTTCCCGAGAATAGGCAATTTGAAAATACATACATTTCAATACAGGTCGTTTTTTATTTTTAAATTATGATTTTTTGGCATATCTATATGTATAATCATACTAGTGACGTTGCATAGAAAATAAAAATCGTTTGCTAATACATTTTTTTTTAAGGTTCTTCAATTCTCTATTCACTAGTATAAACATTAACATAATTTTTTATATAGGGTAGCCAAAAGCAGTAGATATGAATAGGACCTCGACCTCGATATACTGACTACTCACTTTTCACAGGTGCTGTTAAGTACTACTGTTAAATGGGCATCCATCATACCTACATTAGATACTTTGGACGAGCATGTTAAGAGAGTTGATACCAAATTCAAATTTGGCTAGGCGATAAAGCTCTTGATCCTATTAATTGGGGATGGAATAATGCTAATGAATATTTGCACAAATATTGTACAAAAATCTGTAAATCAAGTAGATATAATTTTTGCAATTGCAACAAAGAATGCAGCGCGTCATGCACCTGCAGAAATATCAGGCTTTTTTGTTACGTTTAAAGAACGAATTATAGTGGTGATAGCGATGTTACTGTTTTCCTTTAAATGTCTAAAAAATTATTCTACACAACTTTTTTATACCCGAATTTCAATTTTTTTTGCAAAGATGATGTTATTCTCTACTTTTATATTTTTCATCGTGATGGGTAGTTTTAGCGAATGTGAAATTACAAAAAGATATTGTTTATTGTAAATGTCAAAAACTATCAACATTATGTACTTAAATAAATGATATGTTCACAGACATTTCCTATCTTTTTATTTTATAAAGATAGGGGTTACTTTTAAGAGTTAAAAAAATGAATAAACGAGAAGTAGCAAAATCACCGATATAAAATTGACTTAAATTAAATATTAAATTATTTGATTTAAGTTACAACTAATTTTATTCAATTTTGGGAAGAGGGGGTAGCTTTTGCTCCTAAAAACAAGCTTGGCATTGTGTAGACTTTGAATTAGGTGGTAACATAAGGTAAGGTTAAGCATTAGGATAGAAATCTGAGGTAACATCTTATTTGTGCTCTTATTGACTGGAATATAAATGTAATGGACTGGAGAGTAATAAACGAAAACTTACGCAACATAATCATTAAGTTTATATTTGTACTTCTCTATTCTTTCCGGTTGTATAGATAGTACATAATATACTTGTACGTACACTTATATACGTGCCCCTTTAAAGTTTAAATAATACTTCCGTCTAAAAATAAATTAAGACAGCCTGATTAATGAAACCACCTGTCAAAAGAAAGCTATTTATTTCTCAAAACCATTTTCCTTCTATACTCTACTATACTACTATCTGCTTCTCTTTAAGTACAACTCGAGCATGCGGCATCGATTCACTTTGCGAAGATCAAACAACGGCCTTCTAGATAAACGCTATCACTCACGTCTTCTACGGTCAAACCCAGCCGTGATTCTCTATTATAAAATGGTTCTGCTATACGAGTGTTTCTTTGGTCCATTACTGCAATTTTAAATTATTATTTGTATTTAATAATATATAAAGATATAAAAAAAGACTTTAAAGCCAACAAAACAGTTAATACGATAAAAATTTGCCACACAAAAGTAAAAGACAAAAAGCCTAAGGAACATAGTGTCACATGTAGTCTACAGAATCTCTTGAAAATACTGTAATAAAAAATATTCTTGTTTTTCAACCTGTTTGCATGCATTCCTGGACAAAGGCCTCCCCATGAGTTCTTAATTCTTCCTTGTTTTGTGCTATTTGGTGCCAGTTTCTCCCCATTTGCGCTTTGAAATCGTTTAGCCATCGTTATTGTGGTCTTCCTCTACTACGACTGTGCTCGCATGGTCTCCAATGTAAATGTTTCTCGTCCACCTTTCGCTGTTTTGTCGTGCCACATATACTACCCAATTCCATTTCATTTGCACAATTCTTCCAAGTACATCTTATACCTTTTTCCTGCTTCGCACGTCCTGATTTCGTATGTTTCCTCAGGGATACTCCTAACATAGCTCGTTCGATCGCTGTCTGTTTCGTTCTTAATTTATTGATAACTCTGTAAGTGTCATGGCCTCTATTCCATAGGTCATAGCTGGTAGAATTCAACTGTTGAATACCCTTTTCTTTAGTTTTAGATTTTGGTATCTTTTTGTTTTTCAACACATAAATAATTTAAATTTATAAAAACTACATTGGTCAAACTCAAAGATGCTTAAAAAGTCGCATTCCATCCCTCAAGAGTGACTGCAGACTACATCATGACCGTTGTGCGTTAGCACCTTATGTAGTAAATAAAGGACACCAGATGGATTATAAATATGTAGGAATACTTGAAAAATAAATCAACTATAAAATGCGACGGTTCCTAGAGATGGATTGCATGGCACAAACAGAAATCAACATCGATACCAGCTTAGTAGAATCTACTTTTTCCTATTTATATCTCAAAACCATTTCCCTTCTATACTCTACTATACTTCTACTTTTCTTTACGCACAACTCAAGCATGCGGCATCGATTCACTTTGCGAAGATCAAACAACGGCCTTCTATGATTTTCTATTATAAAATGGTTCTGCTATACGAGTGTTTCTTTGGTCCATTACTGCAATTTTAAATTAATGTTTGTATTTAATAATATGCAAAGACAAGAGAAAAACTTTAAACAAAACAGTTTATACGATAAAAAGTTTCCACACAAAAGTAAAAGACAAAAAGCCTTAGGAACATATATCACGTGTAGTATACAGAATCTCTTGAAAAGACTGTAACAGCAAATCTTCTTCTTCAGCCTATTTGCATACACTCCTGGACAAAGGCCTCCCCATGAGTTCTCAATTCTTTTCTGTTTTGTGTTATTTGGTGCCAGTTTCTCCCCATTTTTGCTTTGATATCATTTAGCCATCGTTACTGTGGTCTTCCTCTACTACGAATGTGTTCGCGTGGTCTCCAATGTACAATGTTTCTCGTCCACCTTTCATTGTTTTGCCGTGCCACGTGTCCTACCAAATTCCATTTCATTTGTACAATTCTTCCAATTACGTCTTATACCTTTTTCCTGCTTAGAACGTCCTGATTTCGTATATATTTCCTCAGAGATACTTCTAGGATAGCTCGTTCGATCACTGTCTATTTCGTTCTTAATTTATGGGGCTTTTAATCGATTGTCATTTGATTCGAGCTTCTGCCAAATGTATAATAAAAATATACACGGATTATAAAACATATGACAGAAGCTCGAAACAAATAATTGTGAATGAAAAGCCCTATTGATAACTCTGTAAGTGTCGTGGCCTGCATTCCATAGATCATAGCTGGTAGAATTCAACTGTTGAATAGCCTTTTCTTTAGATTTAGATTTTGGTATTTTTTGTTTTCAAATAATTTAAATTTATAAAAACTACATTGACTAAACTAAAAGATACTTAAAAGGTCGCATAACATCCCACAAGAGTGACTACAGACTACATCATGACCGTTGCTCGTTAGAACTTCATGTAGTAAATGAAAGACACCAGATTATAAATATGTAGTTTACACCCTATATAAATAATTATGTTATTGCTTATATTATTAAATAGACAAAGACAAGACCTACAAAGAAAACTTTATCGATTCTATCAAGCATGTCGACGACTCAACATGCAATTATCCACGCAGAAAACAAAATGCATTACCATTGCGAAAGACCCAATTAGATGCAAGCTAGTGGTAGAGGGGAAACCCATAGAACAGCTAAACCACTTCAAATATCTAGGCGTAGAGTTATCAAGTTATCATGACCCAGCCAGAGATCTAAGGGGACAAATTCACAAGGCCGCTGTCCGGATGTTTGAGAGATGTGGTCTGGAATTACCCCTATATGAGAATGGACAGCAAATTCAGAATTTAAAAAATTTGCATCAGACCTGTTATGACCTATGGCATTGAATCAAGAGAAGACACAAATAAAACCAAAAGCATGCTACGAACAGCCGAAATTAAGACACGCAATAGCAGGGAAGACAAGAAGAGATAGAATACGAAACAACATCATTAGGGAGAACAATGTGGCATGCAAGATGTAGTCAGATGGGGCAGGCAAAGACGAAGAGAATGGTTCAGTCATGTAAAAAGAATCGAGAAGCACAGACTACCAAGAATTGCTCTAGAAGGAAAACCAGCAGGCAAGCGTCCACCGGGGAGGCCACCAAAAATATGGAGAGATAGCTGGCAGTCTACCTCTCAAGAAATACTTCAACATCGGAATTAACAGATCGACAGATCTACAACAAGTATAAGAAGAAAAAGACTAATACTGACTTATATTACAGTGTCGCTCCCGCTTGATTAGCAATTAAAAAACAAAGGGGTTTTCGATATTATATTGCAAAAAAACCCTTCGGGATTTCATAAATCGATGTTTAAAGAATATCTATCTACTTTGGTAATGATTCAAAAAAGCTTTGTTCGATGCAAAACAAATAATCTTAGGAAAAAAGTCTAATCTTTCCCATCGCCTGGCAAGGTCTTATGCTGTTCAGAATGGCCTGTCATTGTACACATTTCTTCTAAATAACTTACTCAAACACATACTTAAATTTAAACTTTACAGAAGAAAGTTTAGTTTTCCCCTAAACTATGCACTTTTCGATTCACGTGGTAGATACACGTGCAGGGCTGATGCCTGCCAAGTCATGATTATTAACCTTGGTGTGCTATGAATTATCACTGTACAAATTTCTAGCCTTGCTAGAAGCTACTCACGAAAAATTAGCTTGTTAGCAGTAAATGGTGAAAATATGGGATCCCTGACTAAAATATTTAACTGAAATAATTAATTAGATAATTCAACAATTCCGCTGTACTGTACTTTAATTGTTTATAATTTGCTAACCCATTTAGTAGATATAGTTTATGAATATCGTTCGAAATAATGGTCCAAATAGCTCTGGAGCGTATCGTGCGTGCACACGCATCAGTGCGAGCTCGCCACGCACTGGAGACTTTGAAAACCGCACTTTTAATTGATTCCCAGATAGCTGCTCGCTAACCCCACAAATCCCATCCAATCTCATCGGCTTTCTGCTGAGTTCTGTTTGTGGCACACTTGTAAGTTTTCCTTCTCTCGACATGGCGAACTCCTCGACCCCAAAACTAGCTCTCTTATCATATTAATGACTTAATACTTAATCCGTTAAGTTTTGTCCTGTTTTGGGGACTTGTGGACCGCGTTTATGGATTTTATGGTCCGGTTTTCGTGGTTAAAGGGTATCCACTTTGGAAAACAAATTACGTACACGAATTGTTACATTTTGGCTTAACAGAAATAAGGCAATTTTTAACCATGATGGTAACAAATTATGTTAGAATATTAAAACATTAAAAGTGTATTTTTTTAGTTCTTATGAAACTCTTGAATGTTTATTACTAGTAATCCAGACGGGATCTGTTTTGAAATGGTTGAATATTCAATATTGAATTGAATATTTTTCATAGGATTATTTTATTTTTCTGGAGTCACTTCAGGATATACATACCTTGTATAAATAATCATGGTATGCGCCTATCGCAAACTTTATGCTTAATATTTTATTTATCAAACCCTGCAAAAAAATCATCGAAAGATTTTCCTTTTTACACTCATATTTTCGCATATATCTCAAGAGATATTGCTCCAACAAAAAAATTATAAAAGGTTTTTTTTTTAATTTCACATAATATTTGACTAGATATGAGGTAGAAATTGAAAATTTGATGTTTATTTTAAAAAAATAATAATAATTGGGAAAAATGTACAAAAAAATATTTCGACTCCTATTCGCTGTGTGCAAGTACAGTGGAACTGTCGGAGTAATATTACTAATATAATGAATAAGTCGGATTAAGCAGGATTGCGGTCGATCCGGGTTACCGAAAATGCTGGTTAGTCGGAGAATCTGGTAAAAATTAATAAAATACATATAAATAATAAACAAATACACATTATAATTGTAAAAACATTAAATACATATGCACAGTACATCGAAACATACTTACAGTTGTATACAGTATTGTTTATTTCTTAGTAAAAAACTCAGTCAAGATGAAGAAATGGTGTTATGTCACATGAAAATTGGTCCTGGTTAGCCGGACTTCGGGTTATTGGAGGCCGACTTATGGGGGTTCCACTGTACTTGGAGGGGATACGAGAAACGATCGCTGCTGAAGACAAATTAAAGATTCAAAACCAAATAAAAATTTTCTACGACCAACTAAAGCCGAGATAATTCTTTTTGTTACTTAAATTGTGGTGACTTTATTTATAAAAATTAAGGAATTACTTCAGAGTCATTGACTAAAGAAAGACCTATATTATCTTAAAATAAAAATTATTTTAAACGAAAATTACAGTTAATTATTAAAAATCAGTTTTAAAGTGTAGTTGAGATTTATTATTCTGTACGAAAGTGATTTATTGTGTCGGTTGCCCGTAGCAACGGTTAGCCACTTATTGCTAGCCTTAGTTTACCAGTACATTAAATCATGGTTTTTGCTCCAAATTTTAAAGCACCGCTTGGGTTGACTTGAAAATGGGCAAACACGTAGAAAACATATCAAAGAATAAAAATGGTATTGGGCCTCTGTGTGCTTTTGCCCTGAGAATGACCTTCACCCCTTAAAAGGGGTGAAAAAATATACGTTCAAAATAAGTTAGGAAATGGATAAAACGTATAATTCCAAGCAACTTTGTTCTACAACATTTTCTCATTAAGTTAATACTTTTTGAGTTATTTCCGAGTAAATACGTTCACTTTCAACAATAAAAAACAGGTTTTTGGCAAATAACTCAAAAAGTAAGTACTTTATTGAAAAAAACATTCTTAGGAAAAATATAGCCTATTAAAAATTAAAAAAACTGGTGTCCGTATGAACTCACTAGACCCAGCAGAAACAAAGTTCTAGCTAATGAAAAATAGGTTTATAACCGTCAAATTTTAAAGTGAAATAACCGAAAACTCATGCACTTTTTGGAGAACACTCTTAGAACTTTGTTTAAATTTTTCAACAAAATATTATTTTTTGATTTTTAAAAAAATTTAGTATCAACAGTAAGCAAGTTACGCTCAAAATAAGGTTGATCTCTTTTTTTTTATCAAAAAAACTCGGGAAAATCACCCCCTAATTACTATTTTAAATCCAATTAATCGTTACCGCTTCAAAAGTTACTTTGCTCATGTATTATTTATATGATCTGTAGGTATCATCGGTTCAAAAGGCTTATTTAAAAAAAATGGTTTTTAAGAAAATCTGTTTTAATTTTTTATTCCTTGAGAAAAATATTTTTTTTTCAAAATAACTTAAAATTTATTAGTGTGACCAAAAATCACAAAGAGTAACAAAATGTAGTTTTTGCTTTTCTGAGTATTTTGGATTTTTTTTTGTTTTGTAAGGCAAAAATTGGATGGCTGTTCTAAATTTGCATACACTCGTGATTATTGACTAGTTCAAGTCCTTTCAACCACCGTCCCTTCAAAAATAAGCACTTTGAACCAATAAAACTTGCCCACATAAACGACACACACACGAGTAAAACAACTTATGAAGTAAAAAGGATTAATTTCATTTGTGATGCTAATTAGGAGGTGACTATCTCGAGTTTTTTTGACAAAAAATAAGAGACCAATTTTGTTTTGAGCGTAACTTGCTTACTATTGATGCTACAAACTTTTTTAAAAAACAGATAGGTATTACACATATTTCTTAAACACTTTTAAAAAGTTGTAATGAGTGTTCTTGAAAAAGTGCATAATTTTTTGGGTACTTCACTTTGAAATTTGATGAATATGAACCTATTTTTCATTAGCTAGAACTTTGCTTCTGCTGGGTCCAAAAGTCCATATATACACCATTTTTTTAAATTTTTAATGGGCTATGTTTTTGCTAAGAATGTTTTTTTTAATAAAATACTTACTTTTTGAGTTACTTTTCGAGTTATTTGCCAAAATCCGCCTATAAACGGGTTTTTTCTTGTTGAAAAATAAACGTATTTACTCGGAAATAACTCGAACAGTATTAACTAAATGAGAAAATGTTGTAGAACAAAAGTTGCTTAGAATTAGACGTTTTATCCATTTCCTAGCTTATTTTAAACGTATATTTTTTCACCCCTTCTAAGGGGTGAAGGTCACCCCCAGGGCAAATGCACACAGAGGCCCAATACAATTTTTATTCTTTGACATGTTATCTATGTGTTTGCTAAATTTCAGGTCAATCCAAGCGGTGCTTGGAGCAAAATTTGGAGCAAAACCGTAATTCAATATACTATAAGTTGCTAACCGTTGCTAAGGGCAACCGACACAATAAATCACATTCGTAAAGAAAAATAAATCTCCACTATACTTTAAAAATTATTTTTAATAATTAATAAATGTAATTTTCGTTTCAAATCATTTTTATTTTAAGATAATATAAGTCTTTTTTTAGTTGATGACTGTGAAATAATTTCTTAATTGTTATAAACAAATTCACTACGATTTAAGAAAACAAAACAATTGTCTCACCGTCAATTGCTCGTAGAACATTTCTATTTTATTTTGAATCTTTATTTTGTCATCATCAACAATAATCTGCAAGTTAGAAACTCATAGAATGTACTTATTTTCAAACCCGAAATAAGAGGTTGAAAAATGTTTTACGCATTTATTTACATCAGAATGTATGAAAATATAAATCTTTAGAAGGCGAGTGGATCTTGGATTAACTCTCTACGATTTTTTTTTCAAAAAGTTTTAGCCTTTGGCATTTTACCTCTTGGGAAAGCAAGTTATAATATCTAGGCAACAAGTTTACTAATCGGGCTCTGTAAATTTTTTTTATGTTTGGTATTGAAAGACATTCATTTTAAAACCTTAAAAATAAATAATAGTTATTTTTACCATAAATAATGCAATTGAAAAACGGTCATTTTGGACCTTTCGCTTTGGCTGTTTTGCAATAACGTATTAACAAAATTAAACTCAAATTTTAAGCTTTTTAATTCACTACAATTTTCTATTTAAAAGTTTTTGTCTAAAATGAATATCTGAAGCTGCAAAATTAAAAATCTTTAAGAATTGCAAATTTAACAAATAAAAAACGTAATAAATAAAAAAGCTCCTGAAATTTTGGTTACATTTTAGTATAAGTTATTTCTGCCATCATCCTTTACAAAACCTGATAGGTTTCAAAAATTCCTGAATTATATCACGTTTTTATACCCACAGCCAGGGGTATAAGAATATAATGAGATTTGGCTACCCATCTCTTACAGCCTATTTAGAACAATGCAGTTTATTGCTTTATTTATACTTTGTCTAAGTATAAGTTAATTTTTTCAGTAAGTGGGCCAATTGAAAAGATCCGCTTTTTAGAACAATGTAGATTGTTGGAGATAAAAGTCACAATCAATAACAAGTTTACAAACTGTAGCTAAAGCTAAAAGTTTGTACACAATTCAACTAAACTAAACGAAGTCCGCTTCCTCCTAGATATGTGTTCGGGAGCGGGAGCAGGAGCGGCGAATTTCAAGTCAATGAACAAGCACTATTGTCATTCGAGCAACATAGTTTAATCGATGATATTGAGGCACTTCGTTTATCTCACTGATCACATCACTCTTCTATTCTATTGTTGTTAAAGTCAGCCTCAGCTGCTGTAGTCCGGTCATTTCGAGCAAACTAATCTATTCGTCGTATACTTAATGCATTTTTGGAAATCATGGTATAGGTATAATCATAAGTCCTGTTCAATCTTAAAGTTCAATGTCAATGTTCTATTTACTGTATAATAATACACTGGGAAAATGGACACCCTAAAAGATGGGTAATATTTGATTTCACGTATCTCCTAAACCTGTTGTCCAATTTAAGTTATTTCTTAAGTATGTTAAAGCCTTATTCTTTGTCAATATCCTGGTAATAATATTTTTGCTAAACAGGTAAATTTTCATTGTATACCAAGTGTACGAATCAAACTGTGTTTTTTTCTCAAAGTTCGCAACACCCTGTGGAATATTCTAGCATTTACTAAATACAGAAATTTAAACCCGACTATGTCTTCAGGTTTTCTTAACATTATGTTTTTTCATTCATTCGCTTACGTTGGATAGTACAAAAGTTAGGTACTTTAACAACTAGCCATGTTCTTTTTCAGTTCAGGGTGTTTCCAAACAAGTGCGACAAACTTTAAGGGGTAGTTCTGCATTAAAAAATAATGACATTTTGCTTTATAGTCGTGTGCGTTTTCTTACAAGCTGACGATTTATTTTTTGCTTTAAAACCGGTTGAGATATGCAACTGAAATTTGGTGGGTTTAAGACGAAGTTATTGCACATTTTTGACATACAATTAAGAATTTTATATTCACCATTGGCGTACATACGTGATCGGTCATATTACCCGTATGCACGCCAATAGTGAATATAAAATTCTTAATTGAAAGTCAAAAAATTCGCAATAACTATCTCTTAAAATCTACCAAATTTCATTTGCATATCTCAACCGGTTTTAGGGCAATAAAATAGTCGTCAATTTGTAAAAAAAATTTAACATCCCGTATCTCGTAAACAAAACATTTGCGGACATAAATTTATAAAGCAAACGGTCATTATTTTATCATGCAGAATTGCCCCTTAAAGCTTGTCGCACTTATTTACAAACAACCTATACTGATGAAGAACATGACTAGTTGTTAAAGTACATAACTTTTGTATTATCGAACATAAGCGAATGAATCAAAAAACAGAGTATTAAGAAAACGTGAGGCTATTGTTTGGTTTTAATTTCAGTATTTTATAAATGCTAGGATATTGAACAGGGTGTTGCGAACTTTGAGAAAAACACAGTTTGATTCGTACACCCCGTATACAATGAAAATTTACAATATTAGCTAAAATATTATTACAGTGATATTGATCAAGAATAAAGCTATAACATATGCAAAAAGTCACATAAATCGGACAACAAGTTTAGGAGATACGCGACATCAAACATGGCCCATTTTTTAGGGTGCCCGTTTTCTATGACGCGCAGGGTATTTAGTTTTTTTAAAACGTAAAAGCTTATGTATATTTAAGTTCTACTTAACTAGTTTCTCTTACAGACTATAATATATCAATGATGAAAATTTTCTGAAAATAACATCTATAAAAACGGAAAAAAATAATATAAGAAAAGACAAGAAAATTATGAGACAAAAAATTTGAAAAAATAGTAACACCAACCAACAAACATATAAGTGTTTCATATAGCTGGGACAGTTTGAAGATTCTTAAAATATTTAAGAGGGAATAGGTATATAATATAGTGTGGAAACCACTTATGGAGTAAAATTTTGTCCTTAAAATTGTAAAAAATTCTGGGACACGTGTTGACTTTTAAATTGAAATGTGAGCATTTTAAACATAAATTTAAATAAACACTCTGTATTTTTTACGTTTATGTTTTTAAAAGCTCCTTAACATGACTTGAACGAACTATATTGATACAAAGTGAAAATATTAAAAGTAGTTATCAAAATATTCTCCACCTTGATGTTGAGAATAACAGAGTATCGTAATATTATAACACGTCCGAACTTCTTTAAAATTGAGTAAGTATCCTTTCTTTTAGCTGTGGTTTTAGTTGGCTCTGATGCATATATTAGATCTTGACATAACTCTAAACAAAAAATTCAAGAGTATAATAATGATCTAGCGATCTAGATGGCCATTCAATTTTGCATCTTGTACCTAATTCTGTGAATTATTACTGTTTTATATATCCACAAGGAAAAGAAAAAGTTTTCCTGTAGTTGGCTGTATAACATCAATCACAAAATTGGAAAGAAATCCTTTGTAAAAGGTATAAAATATTTTTATTAAAAGTCCCTTAAAAGGGCTACATCAGAACAAAACGTTTTCGATTTTTATAAAAAATCATCATCAGTGTTCGATTTAAAAATAAGTATAACCGATTATTACGGCTATAATTAAAAAGCTTTTAAAGCGCCAAAGAAACCATAAACTGACAAAGTGAAATTGTGCAGAAAGTGAGTCAAGAAAACAAGCAGAATAATTTGTAAGTACAATTTCTTATATTTACATTTATTGAATAGAACAAAAATATCGCTTGCAAATTAAAGAACTATAAAAACCAGAAACTAATTAGTTCTGATAAGGTGACTTGATTTTGAGCCATCGAGGCGGGCTCGCCACTTTTTCGCAAACCAAACTGTTACAAAATAACGATTGGACTATTAAGTAACGGGAGTGAATATAAGTAAGTGAAAAAAATCTGTATGTGTACAATTTCTTATATTTATTGGGAAAGAACAAAAATATCGTATGCAAATTAACGAACTATAAATAACAGTAACTATTTAGGTTTGATAAGGTGAAGAGCCTCCGCGCTTTTGAGGCGGGCTCGGCACTTTTTCGCAAACCGAACAGTGACAAAACACCGATTGGACTATTAAGTAACGGGAGTGAGTAATACATGCACGCTGCGCCACAAAAAATGGCTTCGAATTTGTTAACACCGGTAAAAATAATGGATAGATACAAAGTGGATTCGGACGACGACACATCAGAAGACCATAGAAAGAGGAACAGAGAAGAAGAGGAAGAATTGTTCCAAAAAAGTAAAAAAGTGTCTAGATCGCCTAACAAAACCCGTAACGAAGATAATAAGCTCGATCAAATTATTAAAATGATGCATGACTTAACCACAGAAACAAAAAAATTAACAACGGAAGTAAAAGAGATAAAGAATGAACAGAGAAAGTACTGGGAGGAATTAAACGACCTGAAAACAGAATTGGAGAAAGTTAAACAAGAAAACCAAACTAAACACAAGGAGAAGGAAGAAATGAAAAAAGAACTAAACTATATGAAAATACGTGTACAAAGACTAGAAAAGGAAAGGAAAGTAAATAATGTTGTAATACAAGGCTTGCCAATAGATACAATCGATAGAAATGCACTGAAACAAACTGTAGGAAACTTCATGGAAAAAGAAATGAATATCAATGTTCAAATCGAAGAAGTTATCAAACTGGGAGAAAAAACATGTTTGGTCAAACTACAGAACAAGTTTGAAAAAGAAAAGATCATGCAAAATAAAGCTAAACTAAAACACATAAAAGGCAATAAAGTATATATAAATAATGACATAACAAAAGAAGAACTACAAACACAGAAAAAAATAAGACAAGTCGCAAATGAAGAAATTAATAAGGGTAAAAGTGTTACAATAAAATATAATAAATTAATAATAGATGGAAAAACACACAAATGGAATCAATACAGCAACCAGCTAGAAGAAGACCAGGGAAATCCAAAAAACTAACAGAAGATGAAAATACACAAACAAAAGCACAAATCACGACAGACAAGGCACAGAAAAAGGAATTGAGCAAGGACGAAAATAGAAATAGAGCAAAAACGAAAGATAAACATGAAATAGACATAAGAGAGAACATATTTATAGGTGCATGGAATGTAAGAACCCTACACGAAACCGGCAAATTGGAGCAGGTAAGCCAAGAGATTGATAAGTACAAATTAGACATTGTCGGACTAAGCGAAACAAGATGGAATGGTAGTGGATCAACCCGAGTAGGTGACCAACAGCTAATGATATATTCTGGGAATACGGATGTAAATGACAAACACGAAAAGGGAGTGGCAATACTGCTAGCCCAAAAGGGGAGAAAGGCTCTAGTAGAGTGGGAACCAGTGTCAGAAAGGATTATTTGGGCGAGACTGAAGGCAAGATATTATAACATAATAGTAATAAATGTATATGCTCCCACAAATAAAAACGACGAAAATGAGAAGGAAGAATTTTACGAGCAACTACAAACAACGTTTAATAAGATTAATAATAAATATAGAAGAGATATAAAAATAGTAATCGGAGACTTTAATGCAAAAATAGGAAATGATAATAAAGGACATGAACATGTGATGGGAAAGGAGGGAATCGGAGAGAGAAACGACAATGGAAATCGATTAATCGAATTTTGTGAGCAAAATGAACTTTTAATAGGCGGAAGCATCTTTAAACATAAGCGGATACATAAGGAAACATGGAAATCACCGGGAGGGAGATACAAGAATCAAATAGACCACATAATAATTGAATATAAATGGAGAAGCTGGCTGCAAGATGTCAGGAGCTTAAGAGGTGCTGATGTGGGATCAGACCACATGCTAATCAAAGCGAGACTAAAAATGAAATTAGCCAGAGATAAAAACCAAAAAATCAGCAGAAGGAACAAGTACAACGTTGATGCCCTAAAACAAGAATGTATAAGAAATAAATTTAGTGAGAAACTGGCAATTAACCGAACAGTATCACAACAAACTGGAGAGTCAGTCGAAGAAACATGGAAATATTTTAAAGAAGTGATGATGAATACAGCAAAAGAAACAATCGGATTAAAAAGAAGACAAAATAAAAAATGGATTACCAAAGACACTCTACTACTGATAGAAGAAAGAAAAAAGATCAAAGAAGAAATTCTACAAAAGGAAGGATCGGAAGAAGAGAGGGCACTTGAAAGGAAATACAAGGCAAAAAACGCAGAAGTAAAAAAACAAGCCAGAAAAGATAAAAGAAACTATATAAATGAGATGCTAAATATATCAGAAGAAGCAGCGAAAGAAAACGACTTACGAACACAATATACAATCATACGAAACTTAACAGGAAAAGCACAACGAAATATACGAGAAGTAAAGGATAAACAAGGAAATAGAATAAAAAATGAGAAAGAAATAATACAAAGATGGAAGGAATACTTCGAAGAGATATATGCTAAGCATGAAATAACTCAAATCATAGAAGATGAAGTAGAATCACCAGAGCTAGAAGTGAATATTGGAGAAATTACAATGGAAGAAATTGGAAACACTCTAAAACTACTAAAAAATGGCAAAGCCGCAGGAATCGACAATATACCCATTGACATAATAAAAGCAGACACCGAGCAGTCAGTAGAGATGCTACATACACTTTTGAATAAAATATGGACGGACGAAGAATTGCCAAAGGAGTGGAAAGAGGGATTGATTATAAAAATACCCAAAAAAGGAGACCTGAGCAAATGCAACAATTGGCGTGCAATAACACTACTAAGTGCCACATCCAAAGTGCTGACCAAAATCATTTTGGAAAGATTGAAGCCGGAACTAGATAAAAAACTGAGAAACAACCAAGCAGGCTTCCGTTCCAACCATTCCACTATTGATCACATTTGCACCCTTAGAATTATCTTGGAACAAACAAATGAATGGAATAAAGATATAGATGTGAGTTTTATCGACTTCGAGAAGGCCTTTGACCGTGTAAATAGGGCACAGATGTGGAAAATCCTTAGATTATATGGGATACCACAAAAAATCATAAACTTTATTAAACTCTTCTACGAAGGATACAAAGCCAAACTAGAACATTCAGGTGAAGTAACAGAAGAGATATCCATAGAAAGTGGAGTCAAACAGGGTTGTGTACTATCCCCTACCCTATTTCTTATTATGATAGATTGGGTAATGAGGAAAGTAATCGACGATCGAACAGGCATCAGGTGGAACCTTTTCAAACAGCTAGAAGATCTCGAATTTGCAGATGACATCTGCCTTATAACTGAACACCGAAATCATATGCAAGCAAAAATTGACAAATTGGCACAGTACTCCGACACGATCGGACTTCGAATAAACACAGAAAAAACTAAACTTCTAAAAAATAATAACCATCCAAATAATAAAATAATGATAAACGGTAAAGAAGTAGAAGAGGTAGACAAGTTCACATATCTGGGATCTGTCATGGAAAGGAGCGGGGGGTGTAAAAAGGATATACAGACGAGAATAACAAAGGCGCAACACGCATTCAACGCTTTAAATAAAATTTGGCAAACAAACGAAATATCGGAAACAACAAAAATTAAAATCTTTAACAGTTGCATTAAAAGTATACTGCTCTATGGAGCAGAAACATGGAAACAGGACGAAAATACAACTAAAAAACTACAAACATTTGTAAACAAATCTCTAAGAAAAATCCTAAAAATATACTGGCCAAATAAAATAACTAATACAGAACTATGGGAAAGGACAAAGCAAACTAACGTATCTACTACAGTCAAGGAAAAAAAAATGGAAATGGATCGGCCACACTTTAAGGAAAGACCAAAGCAGCATAGCAAGACAAGCACTTGAATACCAACCAGAGGGAAAAAGAAAGAGGGGCAGACCCGACAACAGCTGGAAAAGAACAACAACGAGAGAACACGAAAAAATTGGACTAAGATGGGGCGAAGTCAAAAAGAGAGCAAAAGATAGAAGAGAGTGGAGGGAATTAGTTCACAATTTATCCAGAGAATAAAAACAAAAGAAGATGCGCTGTCCCGGCCAGACAGCAATCTTACACTTTTGGCCAAGAAACGCATAAGCGCCCAATACTCCACAAGGAGGGATGGAACGAGAGAGATATATCCACAAGGAAAAGAAAAAGTTTTCCTGTAGTTGGCTGTATAACATCAATCACAAAATTGGAAAGAAATCCTTTGTAAAAGGTATAAAATATTTTTATTAAAAGTCCCTTAAAAGGGCTACATCAGAACAAAACGTTTTCGATTTTTATAAAAAATCATCATCAGTGTTCGATTTAAAAATAAGTATAACCGATTTAATGAATATAAAGTTAGTATTTAAATTTTGACAAAGGTTAGAGCAAGTTGGTTATACTTACAAACTGGATGGTAGCTGAGCCACAAAAGAACATATCTGGGTAAAAACCCTTTACATAAAATACAGATGCCTTAAAAGTGCATACTTCAATAAAAATGCCTGTGATGGTCACATGGCAAACAGGATAATTCCCTAAGGTAAAGTATACAGGTTTCCCAACACGTGGGATCCAAATTGAGTTGATCATATTTCAATGACTTAATGGCAACTGAATGCGAAATGAGTGATGTTTCTGAAAGGTGTCAAAAGACAGATGGACAACGTGACGTGGAATTTACCCTGTATTACGACAGCCAACTAATTGTTAGTAAAATATTTAATGAACATTTACATAGTATATTTTATATATCGTTACGTATATATCTTAGTCCCCTGGCTAATACCTTGCAATACAGTAAAACCTGTGATATCGGCCATCTGCCAAAACCAGCCACCTATACTAACGGCCAGTTTAAAATTCCCCAAACCAATTATATATAGACTAAAAAACTGGCAATACAGAGTTAATCTTCTATTCACACATGCTAAAACTGGTTAATCTATACTGTTTATAGAGTGTACGTTGTAATAGTTATTTATGTACCAAGTCAGTAAAGTGACTCTTTATCGAACGAGTCTGATATTACGAGAAGATCGAGCGTAGCGAGCGAGGCGAGTAACAGACGAGTTCGATAAAGAGTCTTTACTGACGTGGTGCATACAAAATTTTATCGCGAAACATAAAAAACATTAACACTTACTTAATACTTACTTAATTACATACTTCTAATGACAAAACAGTGTGTGTACTTTGTACGCACGTAAGAAGTTATACTTATATTATTATGAATTCAACGAAATAAATACACACACCGGCAAAATTAGCCGAACACCTTAAAAATGGGACATGTTTGATGTCACGAATTTCCTAAACCAGTGGTCCGATTTGAGTGATTCTTTTAGTATGTTATAGCTTTATTATTTTAGAATATCGTTGTAATACTATTGTTGCAAGAAAGCTAAATATCATTTTATACCGGGTGTAAGAATAATACTGATTTTTACTTAAAGTTTGGAACACCCCGTGGATTAATCTAGCATATATAAAATATTGAAATTAAAACTTGACTATAGCCTTAGGCTTTCTTAACATTTTCTTTTTTGATTCATTTGCTTATGTTAGAAAATAAAAAAAGTTATGGGCTTTAACAACTAGCCATGTTTTTCATCGATAAATCCTCATAATAAGGGAGGAAAGTATGCTAAATTTGCAGTTACTCGAGCGTTATGGGGAGCTATTGGATTAGGAATAGTATGTGCTAAAACCAGAAAAAGGTTAAGTTAAGTTTTCCATGTAATGGGGGGACTTTTCATTTTTTAATTTATTTTTCATTTGAAACAATCATTTTTTTTCCGATTATAGCGCCATTTATCCATGAAATTTAAAAAAATGTTGCGAATAAAAGTTGCTTATTTTTACGTCAAGAATCCAAATCTTCAATAAAAATTGGGGGCTCCTACCGAAGATTTTAGAGTAACCCCTCACGTGTTCGGTGCCATTCGATAGATTTTTGAAAAATATTTAATACGTTTATTTTGCAGTTTTACGACATGATGTTCATTTCGCAAAATACCGTATTTAAAATTTTTAATTTACCCCCACCCCTCTCCGTGGAGTGACGTGTTTAGTATTATTCGATAGATTTTTGAAAAATATTGAACACGTATTTTATATTTTTCCAAACTGACGTTTATTTCGTGAAATATTCGCTTTTTTTAAACTTTGTGACTCACCCATTTTCTTACGCCCCGCTCAAATCGTCAAAATTTTTAAATATACACTGTTTTGCATGTACTTATAACTTACCTTATCTTAATCTGACGATTTCGAGTTTTTCTAAGAATAGATTTTTTTCTCGGTACCCCTTAATGTTAATCCCCCGGTGTTAAGAACCAATATATGGTACAGGTACATTTACAGGGTACAAAGTTTCTCCCCATGTGATAATCTGACGCGGTCGAGTAACTGAAAAAATCCCCGCTTTGGCTCCCCTACCATCATTATCTGCTTAGTTTAATAAACAAACCTAAAGTAATTCAATAGATGTATTAAATAAATAAATTAATAAGCGATGCCACAATGACGACCTCCCGTGGATTTCATTTGAACTAGCTGAACATCAGATCGAAAAACTGCAAAATACACGTATTCAATATTTTTGAAAAATCTATGGAATGGCACCAAACACGTCCCCCAACAGAGGTGGGGTGGGGGATTTAATTTAAAATCTTAAATAGGAGCTCCCAATTTTTATTGTAGATTTGGATTCTTTACGTAAAAATAAGCAATTTTTATTCGACACATTTTTTCGAATTATGGATGGATCGCTCTATAATCGGAAAAAAACGATTGTTTCAAATGGAAAATAAATTAAAAAATGAAAAGTCCCCCACTATATGGAAAACTTAACTTAACCTTTTTCTGGTTTTAGCACATACTATTCACAATCCAACAGGTCCCCATAACGCTCGAGTAACTGCAAATTTAGCATACTTTCCTCCCTTACTATGTGGATTTATCGATGAAAAACATGGCTAGATGTTAAAGCTCATAACTTTTTTATTTTCCAACATAAGCAAATGAATCAAAAAAGAAAATGTTAAGAAAGCCTAAGGCTATAATCGAGTTTTAATTTCAATATTTTATATATGCTAAAATATTCCACAGGGTGTTAACTTTAAGGAAAAACACAGTATTATTTTTACACCCGGTACAAAATGACATTTAGCTGTCTTACAACAATATTATTACAACGATATTCTTAAATAATAAAGCTATAACACACTAATAGAATCACTCAAATCGGACTACTGGTTTAGGAAATTCGTGACATCAAACATGTCCCATTTTTAAGGTGTTCGGTTAATTTTGCCGGTGTGTGTATATTTTAAACAATTTAATTTTATTTTTATTCCAATTACTCATTTTCTTAAAATAATATCTACCAAAAATTAAAAATATCGTTAATAGTTACGTCATTGTTTATGAACTGTATATTCTTGCGCAGTTGCCGTTCTCGTGACGAATCGTAGAAAATCTAAATAAATATATTTATTAACAAATTATCAATAAATATCTGTCACCGTCCTATATTATAATCGAGTTATCAAAAACACAATTTCGCACAATATTTGCATTAGTAGGTAGTACCTAACTTAATAGATTTAAGAATTTTATAAATTTTAGACGTAATAAAAATTTTG
Source organism: Diabrotica virgifera virgifera (assembly GCF_917563875.1). NCBI lineage: Eukaryota > Metazoa > Arthropoda > Insecta > Coleoptera > Chrysomelidae > Diabrotica > Diabrotica virgifera. The sequence goes on from NC_065449.1 coordinate 233,787,592, forward strand.
TATGACAATGACAGTAATGACAGAATGCCGACTGCCTTTGCGTTATGGGCGGTTTCGATGTTTAATCGATAGTTATTGTCAATATTGAACACCTAATTACTAAATCTGTAAAGTTTTGATTTATTTTGTATGAATATAATTGCAAAATAATACTAGACCGGGCAGTATCGTCGCCCCCGCTAGCGAAATTATTCCGAATCGATTTTTTTGCACAAACTTACTCAAAAACAGGTCCTTATAACATATTCACAGGGTGCCGAGCGGTGCCGTGGTCGAAAAATTGTTTAAACTTTTTTTTTTAACAAATTCACAAAAATAATTTTTTCAATTCGAATTTTTTTTAGATAAATTGGCTTATTCTGAGAAAAAAAGGTCTCTTGTCATTTTTTTCTAAAATTGATTGTTGTCGAGTTATATGCGATTAAATATTTGAAGAATGCGAAAATGGCCATTTTCAAGGCTTAACCCTTAAACGCCCAACCTTTTTTAAGTTCCATGTACGCCCAAGGGTGGGTAAAAAATGTCCACCTCGAAAATAGCTAATATATTTATTGGAAGTTGTTGGAAATGTATTAAACTCAAGAATCTTATGCTTAATAAACACAGCATCTTCTAAAATATTAATATAAACAATTTACAAACCTTACAACAAAATTAAAATGTACATCAAAATTAACATACCAGTAAAAGCCAGTAATTCAGATTTGTCGATTTTCCCCACATTGTTCCTTTCAGCCTCCTCATTGGCGGATAATTATGTCGATTATGTAATTATACGTCGATAATTATATGGATTGTGCTCCTACCAACGAGAAATTATATAAAAACCTTTAGTAACAAGTTTTACCAAGGGTGCACTTTTTATGCCCACCCATATTTAACTCGAGATATTATTTTATTTTCAAAAATATCGGTAGAAACAATTTAACATTCGACAAAAGGCTGTCTTTTTAACAATAAATAATTTTTGGAAAATTTTTAACACGTAATAAATATGTTACAAGGGAATACGCATTCGGTGGACATTTTTTAGCCACTCTTGGGCGATTAAGGGTTAATAACTCGATTAAACATTATTATTATGAAATTAAAAAAGTCACCAAATCAAGTCTCAAATCCCTTCTTCAAGGTCCTGAAGAGATTTTTGTAATTATTTTATTAAAAAGCTGTTATTTTTAATTATTAACAATTAACGCTATAGTCCAGAATATATCGTCGCCCCCGTTAGTTAAATTATTACGATTCCATTTTTTTGCAGAAACTTACTCAAAACGAGGTCCTTATAACATATCCACAGGGTGCCGGGCGGTGACGTGGTTGAAAAATTGTTTAAACAATTTTTTTAAACAAATTCACAAAAATAATTTTTTCACTTCGAACAAATTTTTTTTACATAACTTCGGATATTCTGAGCAAAAAATTTCTTTTGTGATTTTTTTCTAAAATTGATTGTTGTCGAATTATACGCGATTTATAATTTGAAAAATGCGAAAATGGCCATATAACTCGACAACAATCAATTTTAGAGAAAAAGCACAAGAGACCTTTCTTGCTCAGAATAACCCAAATTATTTAAAAAAAATCGTTCGCAATAAAAAAATATTTTTGTGAATTTGTTTACAAAAATTTTTAAAACAATTTTTCGACCACGGCACCGCCCGGCACCCTGTGTATATGTTATAAGGAGCTCGTTTTGAGTAAGTTTCTGCAAAAAAATTGAATCGGAATAATTTCGCTAGCGTGGGCGACGATACTGTCCGGTCTATACAGAATTTCACATTTTGACATAAATTTAATTAATAATAACGTAAATTTTGTACAATATTTTTATTAATTAATGTAAATAAATTTTAAGTTCACACAAATAAATAATCGATTACTGCCATTGACCACTTACATTCAATCTTGGTTAATTTGATTAATCGCGGCATGTAAAGTAAAATTCTTCTTTCAGTTCAATAAAGTGCTACTTTACTGCCGCTAATGAGGGCAAATGAGTGCAATAATGAATGACTTTAGTGACGGTGGGCGATAAAATTTTTTTATTCATACTCAGTTAGTATTTTATTAAACTAGTCTAGTATTAAATAAAATTTAAAGTATTTGTTTTAAAGAATCTTCATAGCTAATAATAATTTCCTTGAATTTCTCAGTGGAATTGACTTCTTAGTGAAGCAGATTATATACTTATTATTTGTGTAATATCCCGCCTGGCCTAATTGATTCTCGTCTATCTGTATGATCACATCACTCTTCGACTCTATTGTTGTTGGAGTCAGGCTCTGTTGAATGCGATAACCGCCGAGCACTGGAGAGAGCACCCGGCACCTCCGCCACCGGTTATACACGGCCATAGAGTCGTAGAGCCATCGATGGCAATCTCTATCATTACTCATTTGTTCCGGAGCGGCTGGACCGTGTCGACACACGCAAAACGTCAAGCCGAATACAATTTATATGGCCCAACAATGGCATTTGTCAATACCAAATCTCTGTAACGGGTGGGGCACAGTGATATGTGGCCCTAGCGCGTGACGAGGACATGCTCAAAAAGCGAAGGGTTTCAAATCCGATTGGTGATGTTTAAATTGTCTGTCTAAACCTACTAATATTCGAAAGATTTGTGTTTATTTCGAGATATTATGTTTTTATTCAATTTTTTTCTTAATTTTTTTATACCAATCTTCAAAGAATGAATTTTGTTTGTTATAAATTTAAGAACAATTATTATTTACAAAATCAATGGGAAAATCCCAATAGCTGGTTGTATATATAGTATATAAATATTATACAGTAGGAAAAATGAAAGAATACCCATGAACGAACATATAAAACACGCTGTATTTTCCTGTCACCGTGTCGCACAAAAAATTGGCCAGCGCAAGTACATGTAATAATTATTGTTACATGTACTTGCACTGGACAATTTTCTTTGTGAAACGGTGACAGGAAAATACAGCGTGTTTTATATGTTCGTTCATGGGTATTCTTTCATTTTTCCGACTCTATATATAGTATACCAACGGCACAAAATTCCGCCACGCAAAATTTCGGATTATAAGTTTAATTATATTAAGTTTAATAATTTATAACTTTATTATGTGTGCTCCGATTATTAATATCGTTTAGTATTAATCCGAAAACAAAAACATTTTGCCTGCATGGCATTATACAAGGGTAAATGGAAGCGTTGTATTTTCTTCTAATTTTAAAAAATTCTATAAATAATTTAAATAAAATTATAAATTAAATACAATAAATTAAATAAAACTAAAATTTTGTTTTTTGAAAATGGTATGAAACGAAATCAGCACCCCAATTTTTCCACAGAATTTTACAGTTAGCAGAAAATACAACACTTTCATTAACCCTGTATAATGCCATCCAAGCAAACATTGTTTTATGACCTAAATAATAACAAACTGCATCAATACATGTATCTATAAATTGATGCAAGAATCTTGAAAATCGGAGAACAAATAATAAAGTTATAGATCCTCAAACTTAATAAAAAATTTTGGGTGGCGGAATTTTGTGCCCGTGAGTGTTTATTGGTATAAAATAGTTTATTAGAAGTTTTTTTAATAGAAGCTTTTGTAATAAACTATTTTACGCCAATTACCAGAGAACGGCAGTTCTCGCCAGTGGCACAAACCTACATCCCCTACACGCGACACTATACAGGGTGTCCAGAAACTCTACCGACAAACGAAGACAGGAGATTCCTCAGATAATTTTAAGATAATTTAACCCAATTCACCTAGTCCGAAAATGCTTCCTAAGGGAGCTAGAGCTCTTTGAAGATGGCGTCATGTAATTAGTTTTTCTTAAATACCTCCAGAACGCTTCAATTTAGAAAAACGAAAATTGGTATACATATTTACTTTCCAGAAATGAATCGATTACATCCATTGCGAATTTCTAGTACAACACATAGGCGTCCGTTTTGGGTAGGGCAACGGTTATTTTATGGCCTAACTTTTTTGTCTTTAATTTTTAAGCATTTTTGACTCTGAATTATTTAATTGTGAGTTATTCTAGTACTAAAAGGTACTCTTAGTTTAAGTAGATAGGATACACCGTTTGCTAGAAAAATCGATTTGAAAATTTTTCGTTCCTTGAATTAAAAAAAAAGATACAAAAAAAAATATTTAGAAAGATGAAAACTGGTACATTTATTTACATTCCAGAGATTAACCGATTTCATTAATGGCGAATTTCTAGTACCGGTCATAGGCGTCCGTTTTGGGTAGGTCAACAGTTATTTTATAGCATACCTTTATTTTCTTTAATTTTTAAATATTTTTGACACCAGATTACTCTTGCTTTAAGTTTGTAAAATACATCGGTTTTTTTTAATTCTTTTTAACTTTTTTTTCAAATTCCCAAAACTAAAAACTTTCAAATCGATTTTTCTAGAAAACGGTGTATCGTATCGATTTAATGTAAGAGTACCTTTTAGTACTAGAATACCTTACAATTTAATAATCCAGTATCAAAAATGCTTAAAAGTTGAAGACAAAAAAGTTATGCGATAAAATAACCGTTGCCCTACCCAAAACGTACGTTTATGACCGGTACTAGAAATTCGCAATGGATGGAATCGATTCATTTCAGGAAAGTAAATATGTATACCAATTTTCGTTTTTCTAAATAGAAGCGTTCTGGAGGTATTTAAGGAAAACTAATTACATGGCGCCATCTTAAAAGAGCTCTAGCTCCCTAGGTGACTAGGTGAATTGGGTTAAATTGTCATAAAATTATCTGAGGGATCTCCTGTCTTCGTTTGTCGGTAGAGTTTCTGGACACCCTGTATATAAACGTCATTAACATTACAATAATTTACCAGAGAACGGCAGTTCTCGCCAGTGGCGCACAATATCTCTACATGCGACAATATACATTCACGAAATTTTTGATTTTCTAAATCTGACTTAATTGAAAATTGGGCCAACTCCCATCTTAAAGTTCAGGAAAGGACTCACCCATTCATATGTCAACCATCCATTTTGGTCCAAGGGTGTGGATTTTACGGCCCTTTCTATTTACGGTCTGTTTTTCGTTCTCATCCCCAAAACTCCCAAAAATTTCGAAAATTTAACTCAGACCTTTACGGCTTCTAATAAAAGAGACCATTACCTTTCCAACGCATGTCTAATTTTGAAAATCGGTTATACTGTTCAAAAGTTACCGAGCTCAGAAATATGTGTCAATTTTTATTTAAAAAGGGGAAAATGTTTGTGGATATATGATTAGACATACACACGGCTCAGTATAGCCAAAAACTGAAAAACTATACTTTGAAAATTTTGGTTTTTCGACAATTATTCAAAATTTCAACCTACGAATTACGCCAATAACTGAGCATTTATAGAAGAACTCTAGACGAATTTAACGGTGTATACCTAATATCCGGGAAAATTCTAATTCTTAAGTTATAGGCTTCATAAATATGATCAAATATATTCCCTATGTGAAAAACGGTTTTTCAAGCTCAATAATTCCTGTGATAGCTTTAGTTATCATACTTGACCTTAGATAAATAAGATACTACTGGTCAATAGGTTTCAAACTCATGTTTAGTGAACAAAATCGGTTAAGCCGTTTAGAAGTTATTAAGCTACAAAAGTATAATCCAGTTAACGATTATTCCCTAAATGGTTTATGTAGTTGTAGTGGTTACGACGCTAATTTGATCTGGCAACGGGCAATCCGAGTTCATTTACCGGCCATCGCAATATTTTTTTCAATCTATTTGCATTTGGGAAATAATGCGAAAAAGGTGACCATTTATAAAGCTTAACCTATAATAGAGAAACATTGTATTTATCTTTATACATTTAATTTAAAAATAACTTTGAAAAACTCCTGATGATAAAAGAATAAAAAACCGCTAGACGCCGTAAAAATGAGTGGCGCATACAATATTTCAGCTACAAAAGATCTGATATAAATATTACGTGGCTCGAAAATGTATTTTCATTTTGATGCAAAACAAAATTCTAGTTTTATTTTAAAAGATTTTTTCATAATATTTGCTAAATTTGAAGTAAACGCGCCACAAAAGAATTTCAAAATTCAAACTGTATCAAAGTTACTCTTTTGTGGCGCGTTTTACGTCAAATTGGGCAAATATTATGAAAAAATCTTTTAAAATAAAACTAGAATTTTGTTTTGCATCAAAATGAAAATACATTTTCACGCCACGTAATATTCATATCATATCAGATCTTTTGTAGCTGGAATATTGTATGCGCCACTTATTTTTACGGCGTTTAGCGGTTTTTTATTCTTGTATATAAATCTAAGATTCTTACTTCTGTATGAATTATTATTTGTTTCCAGTTCTGGATGCAAGCCGCACAAAACAGACAGATGGAAAGATATGAGGGAGTCCTATGTACAGGAGTGGATGCGTATTGATTGACGATGATGATTATTGGTTTTTAATGTTATATTCATGTGCAAATTAATAAACCAAATAAAATAAATCTAAACAACTAATCATGCAAAAAAATAGGTATTGTATTATAAGTTCTATCGTGTTTATTTTTATTGTAGATAGTATTCTACAGTGCTGCAAAGAAATCGGTAAACATTAGGGATGGCGGTTTTTGATAAAACACCGGTTTTCGGTCATACCACTTTTCTTTGTTTACGGTTTAACCTGGCGGTTATAACCGGCCAAAAAAACCGGTTTTTGCAAAAACCGGTTTTCGGTTTTTTTAATCCAATAAGTTACAATGTTATATTTACAATGCACTTTAGTTTGCGATACTCCACTCGACTCGATACTCGATATCAATATGATCAAAATTAGTACTATCGAAAGAACATCAATATCAATATAAATAAAACACAATTTTTAATAAAACCGTTTTAATCTATTAACTATTATATTTATTTTTTATTTTATTATTATTATATATTTATTGATTATTATTAAATATAATATAGCGTAAGATTAATATATACATATTGCAATAATATACAATTTAACATAACCATTTCAACTTATAACAAATTTCCCAGACTCTTCAAATGGGATTTAAAAAAAATAATATCAACATAAATATTTTACTTAAAATTAAATTGGACAATGTAATTTATCTTTTATTTTTACTATCATCAAAAAAATTATCATGTATTTCTATTAACACGTTTGTTTATTTTTATAATAGGTACATTTTAACTCATTTAATACCTCCTGTATGGGTGTATCGTTTTGTAAACGTAGGGAAATCCTTGGAGATTCGTATTCGTAATCGGTAATTCAATAATCATAGTCAGAACATTATTTTGGTAATCAGAAAAAGTCATTCACACACTTTCAATGTCAAGCGTCAAGTGTGAAAAATAGATGATGTTTGCGTCTTCTTCAACCAGATCACTTCTTATGTAAATATTATGATTACAAATACCTTTTAAACGAAATATTATAATAAAACTTAATTGTTTCTGGCTGCTGAAAGTTTGCACTTTCAGTTTGCTTCTGTACTTATAAAATAAAATTTTAATTATGGTTTTGTTTGGAGTAATTACTTGAGAATAATAATTATGATTGGGATCCAAAATAATACCTAACCTAATCCTAATCACCGTAAAAACCTAATAACCGGTTTTTATTTTAAAAAGAAAAAACCGGTTATAACCGGGACAAAAAACAACCGGTAAAACCGGTTACTGCAAAGTAAAAAAACCGGTTTTAACTTTAAACCGGTAGGTTTTTCCCATCCCTAGTAAACAGTAAAGTATTGAACCTAAAAAATTCTAATTTTGATCACTTTTTTGTAATTTTGTAAAATTTTATTTCTTATGATACGTACTAAGTTCTTATTTTACTTTTAATCGTTTAATTATTATAAATTGATTATAATAAGACCTAAAACCAACTGCAAATAAGGGCTTAGTGTGAACAGTAATTTTTAGTCTAGTACAGCTGAAACATCAACAGATATCTCCTTATATTTAAGTATAACATCAATAAAAGTAGCAAGGAAACCAATTCCAATAATAAGATTTTACCTTTAAATACTTCCTAAATGAATGGGAAAATTAAATGGCATTATACCAAAATTGAATATTAAAGACCTTAAAAGTATAAAATAACTTTATTGACACCTTGTTTTCATCGAAGTGCCGGTGTTTTGAAAGTTTCAAATAATTTGCATTGTGGTAGCTACCGATTTTTAACTAAGGGTGGCAAAATTTTAGATAACTGTAAGTTAACTACAATTCAACATTTGTTGACTGTAGGTTTCAAATAGGTCATTTATCCTTGTTGATTTTTCTATACAGCCACTACTTAACCTATCCTAAAAGTACATCATAGATTAATCAAATGCTACATTTGATCAGTGTCGTTACATGGCGGCATTGATGGCATCTGGACCCTGAAGATTAACATCGCCTAGATGCGTTTGAGGGGTGGTTTCATAGAAGAATGCTCTAAATACGCTGTACAGCGATGCAGCCCAGTGAAACTTTGTTAAATAGATGAAATGCCTTTCGTAAGTTATTGAAAACTATTAAAATAAGAAAAATTTTATACCTGCGGCATGTTCTTAGAGAAGAACGGTAGAGAATTCTTCAGCTAGTCATAGAAAGTAAAATCGAAGGCCGCAGATAAATCCAAAATCAGAAATCATTGCTCAAGAACATTCGCGATTGGACAGGAATACGCAGTGCCCAACAACTATTTCTATTAGCCAAAAAAGATGAGTAAGTTGCTAATGTAATTGCCAACATTAAAGGACCTAATATGGATCCGAAAGAAGACACTGTAACAGGAGAGACTCTTTTGCACACAATTGAATTCAAATTAATGAGCATCCTTTATCAACTTTCCTCTCAGCCTATGGTTGTCTCTCTTGATAAACCTCTAGTCGAAGCTTTAAAGGCCATACACCATTTTAAATATTCATAAAGAATTTTATAAATCAATTGTCTCACATAGCTTATCCTTGACGTAATCACATCAAACATCAAAATAATTATGCATACATTATAAGATAACAACTACTCTTATATATTATTTTGTAAAAAAGTACAGCGTAAGTGTGTGTGGTAACAAAAAAAGCAGATACAAAAATCGTATTAACGAAGCATGTGTTTTTTACCTAACCAGATAATAATAAAGATGAGAGTATGATTTTAAAAATTTCTGTTCAAGAGGAAAGTCATTTTTTATTTTCGTCGTTGCTTCTGGTTAAGTTGCAATGCATCCTTTACCTAAATGAAAGAGAAGATATCTCCCCGAAGTACATATTATAACAACTGCAGCAGTATAGCAGCCCCTACACAAAACTGGAAATTAGCTTAAGACTAAAATAAAATGGTAACACCTCCAACCAAGATGGAGAAGCTCATTATTAGATGTAAGATCGCAGAGGGTAGCAGATGCACCAACACACCACACACTGCTACGAGCAAAACTGAAAATCAGACTAACTGCCAAAGAGAAGCACAAGGATAACAATAGGATCAGATACAACACGCAATGGCTTGACAATGAAGAAACAAGAAAAAGATACCAGGAGGAATTCGACAACAATATAGGAAGAAAAGAAGTAGTTAACGAAAATATCGAAAAATCCTGGACAAAACTTAAAAACAGCTATCAAAGATACAGCCGAATACATCCTTGGCAAAAAATTCAGGAACAATAAACCGTGGATTTCAAAGAATTCTTAAGACAAGATTGTACAAAGAAGAGAAATTAAAAAAAAAATTAACAACAAAAGAAGATAGAAAAAACGAACTATAAAATAGGAATACAAGAGAAAAGACATCGAAGTCACAAAGAGTTCAAGAAAAGACAAAAGAACATACTACGATAATTTCGCAACAGAAGCCGAACAAGCTGCAGCAACTAATGATATGAGGAAACTTTATGAAAACACAAAGAAACCTGCCAGGAAATGGACACCACGTAACACACATATTAGAGATAAGGATAATCAAATACTAACAGCAGAAAAATAAATAGCAAGACGATGGATGAAGTATTTCACTGATTTGTTTAACCATAATGTGAATTCAATAGAAAATATTGAGAAAGAAGAAAACCCGGAACCGTTAGATATTGATGTCTCTAACTTCAGCCAAGAGGAAATAATAGAGAGTATAAAACAACTCAAAAAGGGAAGGCAGCAGGTCCAGATGATATTGTAGGTGAGCTGTTTAAAGTAAACTCTGAAAAAATGACACGTTTACCGTTTAAACTATTTGAAAATATATGGAGTCAAGAGAAAATTCCCAAAGAATGGACAGAAAGCATTATAATCACTATCCCGAAAAAAGGCGACACCTTAAAGTGCGAGAACTGGAGACCTATAACCCTCTTATTTGTTGCGAGTAAAATAATAACCCGTATCATGTTTAATAGAATGAAAAATAAAATAGACCAAAAACAAAGACCAAATCAAGCTGGCTTCCGAGCAAATAAGTCATGTATAGACCAGATCTGCACGCTCAGAATGATCATCGAGCAGTCAGTGGAATGGCAAAGTAAACTATATCTAAACTTCATTGACTTTAAAAAGGCGTTCAATATCCTACATAGAGAAAAATTGTTGGAAATAGTAGAGAGTTATGGGATACCGGAAAATTCTTAAAAATGATGAAGTTGTTTTAGGAAAACACCACAGCAAAAGTATTATACGACCGGAATTTAACAGAATCAATCGATATTAACAGCGGTTTTAAGCAGGGTTGTATACTGTCTCCCACTCTGTTTATTATTGTCATGGACTGGCTTATGAGAAAAAGCAGCAACAATAAAACTGGGATACACTGGATTACCTTTGAATAATTAGAAGATCTTTAATACACAGATGATGTATGTCTACTTTCAGCAAAGAGACAGAGCATGCAGAAAAAAAGTGCAAAATTAGCCAAAGAAGGTAAAAAAGTGCGTATGGAGGTAAACATGAATAAAACTGGATTAATGAAGACTAACACACCGAGAGACATGGGCATACAAATAGAAAACCAAGTTATTGGTTCAGTGGAAAGAGTTAATTGCCTAGGAAGTATACTGAACACGACAGGAGGAGCAGAGGAGGATATCCAGACACGAATTGGCAAAGCACAGACAGCATACTATATGTTAAATAATATATGGAAATTTAATGAGATAAAACTGGACACCAAAGTAAAAATATTCAATAGTAATGTAAAGGCAATACTATTATATGGATCACAAACTTGGAGAGTAACAAAACACAACACTGGAAAGATTTAATCCTTTATCAATAAATTTTTACGAAAAATTCTAAGAATGTTTTGGCTTAACAGAATCACAAACTCAGATTATGAAAAAAACGAAGCAAGAACCAATACATAAAGAAATAAGAAAGAGGAAATTGGTTGGCCATACTCTGCGGAAACCAGACACAGACATAACAAAACAAGCATTACAATTCCAACCTCCAGGAAAACGGAAACAGGGGAGGCCGATAAATACATGGAAGAAAACAATTATTAAAGAAGCAAAAAACGTCGGCCTAACCTGGAAAAAGTTAGAGGAAAAGCACAAGATCGGTAAAAATGGAGAATGACAGTAGATGCTCTATGTTCCAGTGCGAATGAAGAGGAAAAGTAAGTAAGTAAGTAACATCTCCAACATCTCCCCCTACTTTCAAATTCAGCTACAATCCATCCTACCAGCATCGGCCAGCAGAAGTCATCAAAAAGTTATCCTGTTAACTACATGAATCCATAAGTGTCAATTTCAAATTTGGAAAGCATCGGGAGATTCATATTAAAACTTCATTATATTCTTTTAATGTACAATAAATCCCTCTCTCTCCCTCTCTCTCTCTCTCTCTCTCTCTCTCTCTCTCTCTCTCTCTCTCTCTCTCTCTCTTTCTCTTATGGCACTACAGCCCAAGTCGGGCCCTGGCCTCCCCCAACATACACCTCCAAGTATCCTAGCTACTCTCCTCCAGTTGTCTACCTCAATATCTCTTTAGAATCGCTTCTCACTTCGTCTATCCACCTCTTCCTTGGTCTTCCTGCTAGCCGACGTACCACCATAGTTCCGCTAAGCATTCTACTGAGGTTGGTACAATAAAGATGATTAGTTAATATTATATTTTATTTGTCCCTTTCAGAAACTCATTTTTCAAGTTTTGCGGCCTACATCTTTAAGACCTAGGCAAGCTGCACACCAAAGAAACATGAAACGAAAAACATGAAACATGAAACATGTTTCATTGAAATAAAACACTGCTAAACAAATCTCAAAGTCCGCCTACCAATGAATCAAGTTTGATTCATGCTCATGACACATTTTTATTTTCTGAGAGTTTCATAAATGGCCGGACGTATATTTGTTTGGCAGTGTTTTATTTCCATGAAACGTAATTTAAGTTTCATGTTTCTTTGATGTGATCCTTACACTTAAAAGACTGAGCTGAACGAAGCCGAAACAATTGGCTTTCAATGTTACTTGTTAAACTTGGGCTTTTCTTGTTAAACATTGTCCCCACCTTTATTTGGGTACTCATATTGCCACACATTTGCAATCAAATGTCACTTCTAATTTGTATTTATTTCTAAATCATTCAGAAAAATGTACGCCTTTGATTTCCCAAACGTCTACACAGCGATTGTAGAGTTAATATAGGATTGTCTTTGAATATCCGCAAAATTATAAAGAAAGTTTCCGTTAGGGGAAAGGCCAGAATCTCTTTATTTACACACCATTCGGATCCAAGCAAACAAATTAGTGATTTATTATCTTTCTCTTTCTCTTCCAAACATTTCTCCATTGCCCTACACTCAGTTTTGAGGTGTCTTAATTAAGTTTACTCTCCAACTTTTCCCCTGACGAATAACAATTGTTATTGAATCACGGCCAAAAAGTTTGGGATGTTTCGAGAGATTGCTTAGTAAGATTTTTTTTATTTGGGAACTCTGGAAATTAGCCAGAGGCGCTACGGTCGGAGGTCACCAAGTTATGTTTAATAATTGGTCTCATCTAATAAATCTAAATCTAATAAATCAATTGCTTTTTGCTAAAATCGCAGTTTTGATTTAAATAGTAAAACAGTTCTAATATAATAGCCAGCACAAGTTGGAATTGTATTGAAATATGAATATTAGGGTGGGTCGAAAAAAATAATGTTTAATTTTTTAATCGCTGTACCGCGGAAAACTTGCCTTTGGGAAATATAAATAAAATGCAAAATAAAATAAAGTTATATATTGAACCCCCAGCTAGCGCATCATACTTAAAATTTAGTTTTTTTCAGAAATGAAGACATTTTTCAGTTATTTTTCCAATCTTTAGCCAATAATATTTGAACGTGCTATAGTGAAAACTGTTTAGTTAATAGTTTAAAAAATATAAAATAAATTTGAAACAGACAATATTTTTTAATTTGCGGTAGCGCAAAATACTCAAAAATTGGTAAAATTCACATATTAGCACCTCACAAGAAGGTGTGGTCTAATATGTTGTTGGGTGTTATTAGCACAATCCATTTTTTGTTCTTTTATTTTACACTCCATTTAATTGGAATAGAATTATTATAGTGTGTTTAAAGTTATAAAGGATATAAATAAAACAACTTATAATGTTAATAACATGTTTAATTGAAAAGAAAAATGAAACCAAATTGTAGCCAAACAATGTAAACAAATTAAATAAAATTTTGACTTTAGAAGGAGTCTTCTACTCACTATTTCTGAGTGGATACGTTGAAGCTGCGCCTGCTGTCAAACTTTGGCATCGAAGCTCTGGATGCTACTGCAGGTCTTATGAAACCATCTCGTTCCTTAACACCGACGACTTTTTTAGATGCTTCAGTCACTAACTTGGCGCAGCGTTCCACGGCTTGAAAACCGGGTCCACTTTCTCACTCTCGATAGTTGACTACAGCTAACAGTGTTTTGAGACTGTATGTAAAAGTGGAAACGCGTTCAGTTGAACATAAATTGTTAGTATCCTTCATTCTTATATCATACATACAAGTATGGTTCAAAATAAAAAACAGCAAATACATAACAGATGTACTGAACACGTTTTTGAGGCTATCAAATCAGCCAATTAACGTAGTTGATTCTGTAATCGAAAGAAATGCATTTTTTCCCATCCAGAAATTTTGTTACTGATTGATGAAAGGAAGTACATAAGATAATTAGGATTCCGAAGAATAATCAAAGCATTTTGGCTAAAGAAAACAGAAATAATTAGGGTTTTTTGACCTTTAAAAATCAACTTTCATGCGACTGACTATACTGAATTAATTTATTGAAACATCACTGAAATTACACCACCACCACTGTTACGGAGAGTCTCCGATGATGAAGTTTGGGCTAAAATCACTGCTGGTGAAATACCCGAGGATTGGAACTTTGGAAAATTTCCATGTCATACTCAAGCCGTGGAACGCTGCGTCAAGTTAGTGACTGAAGTATCTAAAAAAGTCGTCGGTGGTAAGTAACGAGATGGTTTCATAATGCCGTAGCATCCAGAGTTTCGATACCAAAGACTGACAGCAAGCGCAGCTTCAACGTACCCACTCATAAATAATCAGTAAAAGACTCTTTCTAAAGTCAAAATTTCATTTAATTTGTTGTTATTGTTTGGCTACAATTTGTTTTTTTTTTGTTTCAATTAAACATGTTATTAAAATTATAAGTTTTTTTTTATTTATATCCTTTATAACTTTAAACACACTATAATAATTCTATTCCAAATAAATGAAGTGTAAATTAAAAGAACAAAAAATGGATTGTGCTATTAACACCCAACACAACATACTAGACCACTCCTTCTTTTAAGGTGCTAATATGTGAATTTTGCCTATTTTTGAGTATTTTCCGCTACCACAAAAATTAAAAGATATTGTCTGTTTCAAATTTATTACCTATTTTTTAAACTACATATGAACTAAAAAGTTTTCACGATAGTACGTTCAAATATTATTGGCTAAAGGTTGTAAAAATAATTGAAAAATGTCTTGATTCCTGAAAAAACTAAGTTTTAAGTATGTTGCGCTAGCTGGCTCATGGCGGTTGACTATATAAATTTATTTTACTTGGCATTTTACTTATCTTATATACCCCAAAGGCAAGTTTTCCGCGGTATAGCGATTAAAAAATGAAACATTATTTTTTTTTTCGACCCACCCTAATGAATATAATATATTTCTTTGTTAACTATTATTTGTTATAAGGAGAATAGTAAGAACTTTGTTAATAATGTGTACCTACAAACATCTCAAACTTTCCCCGTCTATGTTGTTACTCGTCTTAATGGATTCTTTTGAAACAGAACAATCGTTATCATCAAGAAATTTTGCAATCACTATTTGACTGTTTTACGTAACAGCAATTCAAAACACGAGATGGACTGTTTTGGGAATTATCGAGAGAAAAGTCTTCATTATATGAATTAAAAAAATACAGACGTACTCACAATCATTTAATTATCATTTCGACGACCGGTTTCGATCTCTACAATAAACAGAACATCTTTAAGTCAGCGTTACAAGTGATTAAATGATGCCCTTGCAAGGGATGATTTGTAAGATCATCAGTAACATGGTTTCAAGTCCAGATTATGCTAGCAGGATACTTATGGACTTTAAATCATGTTACTTATGACCTTACAAATCATCCCTTACAACGGCATAATTTAATCACTTGTAACCCTGACTTAAAGATGTTCTGTTTATTGTAGAGATCGAAACCCGTCGTCGAAGTGATAATTAAATGATTGTGAGTACGTCTGTATTTTTTTTACTTCATTTAAAATGAACTCACATATGCAACTCATTCAACATTCTTCATTATATATTCTAGCGGACATATTACCCGACACGAGATTTGCATTGGTATTCTAGTAACAAAACAAACAGGCCTTAACTTTAAACCCATAAACAAGAAAATATGACATGTTGTCTGATTATTAAAGAAAAATTCTTTAATTTGCTTACTTAGTGTACACGCACCTCAGAAAGAAGAGGACGGCGAAAAAGACGAATTCCGTGACATCTTAGACAAAAAAATGTGATTGAGGTCCACGTCATGACGTGGCAAAGAGAAATTATTCCAGTTAACTATAAGACGTGAGAGCTTACAAAGAGACTCAAACGATACTAGGTTGAGGCTAATAATTAGCTTTACAAGAATCAAAAATATGCTGGTAGAACGAACAAAATTTCCTCATAAAATGATACACAAAAAATTAAGAAACTCTCTGAGATGGAATACGTTAACCCGATATATCACATCCTGATAGATGCAAAGTATACTTCCTACCTCATGCAAGTAGAAGCCAGAAGCTACCAAGGTCCAGTACGTGAATTTACAAAACCTATACCATTTCAGTCACGGCAGCGACTGAATTCGAGTAGGGTTTGTATGCAGAATATTAGTTAAATATCCTATGCTATTTCGGTCCATAACTTAACTGTATTGGTGTAGGATTTGCAAACGAAATTTTTGGTTATTATTTAGCAAATATCTATACTGTTTCAGTCATGTAAGTAAAACTAATCAAATATTTACTAAGTGGAGTAAAATTAAAATGAATAATACATATTTGGATAATATTAAAAATTAAAAAGAAATGAATAATTACCAATGTACGAATATATACAGTATGTCCCTGTAAGTTGGAACCATATTAAAACTTTTTTATTATTGACTTTAACGAAAAAATATATTTTTCATAAAAAGTTGTTCATGGTCTAAAACCGAAGATGCAATCATCTGATATTAAGTTTTATTAATAGTATATGAGAGATGTCAAAAAATATGAATTGCTTTCAAGAGTAACGTATCTTTATACAGAGAGGGGCTAAATTATGGAATAAATTCATTTCCTCTAAAATGGACGACTTGTGAGAAAAATACCGAAACACGTCGATTTTTATTTTTAAATTATAATTTTTTGGCATATATTTCATAATAGTGACGTCGTCCATCTGAGCGTGATGAC
The DNA here is from genome assembly GCF_917563875.1 of Diabrotica virgifera virgifera. NCBI lineage: Eukaryota > Metazoa > Arthropoda > Insecta > Coleoptera > Chrysomelidae > Diabrotica > Diabrotica virgifera. The sequence goes on from NC_065449.1 coordinate 233,804,549, forward strand.
GTAATCGATGATTTTTTTAAATGGGAATATGGGTCTTGTGGCACCTCATTTGAAGGGGTGTTCAATTCTCTATTCAGTAATATAAACACAAATATCATTATTTATACAGGGTGGCCAAAAAAATAATTTTTGAATTATATTAATTGACAAAAAATAAGAATGTACGCAATTTATTTAAATCAAAATACTTTCTATCGCTGTCAGAAAATAGAAAAAACTGTTTATTTGGCAAATAAACATTGGCTTTTGGCTTAAATTACTCGTAAATATCCAAACTGCCAAGAGGTATGTACGTGGGAGGTTGTTTGTGATTTAATTTAAGCAAGAAAAAATGATTATTTGTGAAATAAACATTTTTTCTATTTATTGATGACAATAAAACGTATTTTGAGTTAAATAAATTACATAAATTCTTCTTTTTGCGTCAATTAATTTAATTAAAAAATTATTTTTTTGGTCACCCTGTATAAATAATGATATTGTTTATATGACTGAATATAGAATTGAACACCCTTTCAAATGAGGACAAAATCATCGATTAAGTCATCACGCTTAGATGGTAGACGTCACTAGTCATCGATTAAGTCATCACGCTTAGATGGTAGACGTCACTAGTATGAAAGATATGCCAAAAAATTATAATTTAAAAATAAAAATCGACCTGTTTCGGGATTTTTCTCCCAAATCGTCCATTTTAGAGAAAATGAATTTATTCCTAAATTTAGCCCCTCTCTGTGTAAAGACACCTACTTTACTCTTAACAGAAATTCATATTTTTTGACATCTCTCATATACAATGAAATTTTTTGACATCTCTCATATACAATACTATTAATAAAACAATATTAGATGATTGCATCTTCGATTTTAGACCATTCAAAACTTTTTATGGAGAATATCTTTTTTGCGTAAAATCAATAATAAAAAATTTTTCCATATGGTTCCAACTTACAGGGACATACTGTATATATTCTTACATTAGTAATTATTCATTTGTTTTTAATTTTTAATCTTATCCAAATATGCATTATTCATTATAATTTTCAAAACATATCTAAATTTTATGATATACATAATAATAAATCCACTTAGTAAATATTTGATTAGTTTTACTTACATGACTGAAACAGTATAGACATTTGCTCAATAATTACCAAAAATTTCGTTTGCAAATCCTACACCAATACAGTTAATTTCTGGACCGAAATAGCATAGGATATGTAACTAATATTCTGCATACAAACCCTACTCGAATTCAGTCGCTGCCGTGACTGAAATGGTATAGGTTTTGTAAATTCGCGTCCAGTACTGGGTTCCCCAATAGAAAGAGGAAGTGGGAAGACAGGGAAAACGATCAAACAACTAAAAACAGACGGAGTCGTCATGTGTACACAAAAAGAAGAAGATAATTAAAACCTACAATCATAAAATGTTAATGTTAAAACCTTCAGCATACATTAAGACCATACGTACAAATAACGGTGTGAACAACAGAGAGAAATTAATCTAAATATGTTACTAAATAAAAATTAAATTAAAATATAATGAAAGAAATTATAACTCAATTAAATCATTTTTCCCAAAAATAGTAAATTCCCATTATGCTAAACACCCACCCGGTATTCTTGAGAAACAATTACAAATGGTTATAAGAAAAATGTTTGACGTTCTTATAGTCTAAGGTCCCGCTGCAAAATCATTTCACTAATTTTGAGTAATTTTTGCCAAACTTCCGGTCATAACTTTTCAAACGGAAATGACATCAAAACCTGAACTAAATATTCGACTTCGACTTTTCAATAGGCGATGATAATCTGAGACTTTCTTCTTCTCTCTATCCAACTCTATCCATTTCTGTCCAACTTTGGACAAAGGCCCAAATTTCTACTACAACTTTTTAACAGGAAGTGATGTAAAAGCCGGGCCTATCTATTTATTTTCGTCTTACTAAGGCTCATCGAGTAATATATCGCTTGTACTATTTTGGCGACTTTCAAATAGTACTTTCAGTTGCAAGTCTGGAACCGAACGTCCGAGGTTAAATTTTTCATCTTTAACACATTCCTTCAGTTATAGGCTCTCTACGCATCCGTTGTCATTCTATCGGTTCTAATAATGTAGGAGTTTTATTGGCGGACAGACAGGCATAAAACCGGAAGTATATATTTGTTTTCGTCTTGATAAGAAGTGCCGAATAATATATCGTCTGTACTATTTCGGCGACCTTAAGAGTATAACCCCGGTTAATACTCACCTCTAATACCACATTTGGGTTATACGCTCTCACTCGACACCCCATTTGTGATTATATCTGTTTTAACCTTTAACTACAAGCGCTGGCGTATGTTGTACGCCAGATATAAGAATTCTACTGCAAATATATTTAAAAATTTAATTTTTGACCTTGTTTATCTCTCTAACTTATCACTGGAATGTGCTTTACAATTTGGTTTTAGTTTCGTTATAATCGGCGTTCTGGGAAGATCGTAATTTACAGTTTATTATTTGTTGTTTCCGGTGGTGGACAATATACGCCACGATTATATTAATATAAGTCGTAATATAAGAACATATTTCAATTGTTTTTTAGTCATTATGGCACAAAATATATTTTCCTTTATAAACAATACTTTTTCTCCTGTAAAAAATCTCATTTCAAAAAATTTTTTATTAGTAATTTTATTTATCACGGAATCCAGTTATTCCATGATTACAGTTATAAATCCCAATTGGCTTACTGAGAAGGAACTCCAAGTATTCACTGTTGCCGAATAAGGTTTATAACAAACAACTAAGTGTATTTTTTCAAAAAAAAACAAATCCGCTGTTTTACGTGTATTTTCTTGTTGCGTATAAAGTACGCCACGCGTGTAGTTATGTTATAACTTGATGCGCGGGTAGTTAAAGGTTAATAACAGAGGAGTTATATTCGCGAACACAAAAACGTATGGACAGACAGGAAGGAAACACGAAATATACATTCGTTCTCGTCTTGCTAAGGCACATCGAATAATATATCGCTTGTAGTATTTCCGCGACTTTCAAACACTACTTCTGGTTGCAAATTGTTTAAAGTCCTTGGCAAAATTTTTCACCTATAATACCATCCTTCCTTTCATGTAACACCTCATTTGTCATTCTAGTAATATGTTCTAATGACGGAAGAGCTGTGTTTACAGACGGATAGACAGACTTAGATAATTAATGGTTTTTCAAATTTTTATCAAATTGGGTGAAACCAAAGTATACGCTTATGCATCACGAGCTTAAAAAGTTACCAAAATAATAATAATACCTGTTTAGCCCTGGCTGTGGAACAGTTGCGGCCTAGTAGGCAACGGCACCTTTACATGCATGTGGATGATATTTTATTTAAATCATAATCAATTTAACCAATAGGCCAGGAACCGAACCTTTTCACCTCGCAATTTTTAGAGAATGGATCGATTTGCTTGAAAATTTGAGAATAAGTAGTGCATAGTCCAAGGATCAAAATCTATATGATTCCAAAAGGTGCTTTTACCATGGGGGTTAATGCCACCCCATCTCGGGGGTGGAAATTTTTTATTATATTTTGACCGCAAAAGTTGATAAAAACATTTATTCTAAGCAAAAAAATGTTCTATATATTTTTTTTGATAAAATTAATAGTTGTCTGTTTATTCGCTGTTTAAAGTGTTAGTTTTGTATAGAAAAAATTAACCCTTAAGTACTAACACACCGTCTCTCAAACGGCATCGTTTGTTGAAAGTGGGATATTTCCCTTCCTAGAAAAATTTGAAGGTCATCCGTTTATGACTTTTCAAGTTGGGTTGTTATTTACTAGTATTGAATTCGGCAATTTGCTGCAGGTTGTTATTCGAAAGATATTTAGACTCAAAGTGTGATTTCCGTCTAATAGACGGGGTGTTAGTGTTTGTGCCCAGTTCGTCATTAAACATAATGTGCCCCAGTTCGTCAAAAAGTTCAAATAAGGGGATAAAGACTATGAGGAAACTCTTTTGAAATGACTTGATGAGGTAGAAGACGACGTAAGCGAAGTGGGATCAATTTGTGATGAAAATGTTGCCACTGACTACCATTGCTACACTGTACAAATTTTAGTGCCTGTCAGTTTTTTTTTGTTTTAATATTTTTTAAATTTTTTTTATTTTCATGTTTATTACTCTTTGTTTAACTCGATTATAAATTTTTATCAAGATTCTTTAATTTGTTTCATTTTTATCACACTTTTTTTCAGGAATAAAAAGTCGCACAGACAATCCTTCCATTCTTGTTATAATGTTTTGTATTTTAATAAATACAGAAAAACTAGATCAATTACTGTGTTTTTTAGATAAGTAATACTTTCAGTAAGTCATCGAAATATTTTTTTGCATTATAATATTTAACAAAAGAAAAATAACCAGTAAAATGTGAAACCCGTCTGTCAGGCGGTTAGTTAGTGTTTGCGCCATTGATTTAAGATGTTAGTACTTAAGGGTTTATTTTTCGATATACTCATTTACGATTCACTCAATTTTTGGCTTTCAATTTTTTTTTCAAACCAAGTTCTTGGGAATTAAATAACCTACAATTGTTTTTTCGTATCTCTGATGCTAATCTTTCTATTCTGAAGAAAACGGCATTTTTTACCAAACTACAAAAATTTGTTATTCGCTTTTAGGTAACTCCAGTTTTTTAAAAACTAATTATTTTAAGCCAGTCAAACTTCTAGAATCTATTAATAATACACAAATAAATAAAAATAAATAAGGCCAATAACTAAAAACACCGCTAACTTACATTATTATGCTTCCAATAGGATTTCTCCTTTTTTTGTTCCAAAAAACTATATTGATTTTTAACCGTAACTTTTTTTTTATCTTATAAAGTTAACTAAAAAATGATTTTGTAGGCTTTTATAAGATTCTATAAGCCTATTAATAGTAAATATTTTTAACATTCTGAGTCGCAAAAAGAGAAGACATTGAAAGGGTTGATAAAGGTGGTTTTTGCATGTTATTACAAGTTTTAATAGTCAATAGCTCACTCAACACTCACGGCTTTTTGCAGTAGAAAAAATTTTTGCAAACCAGGCTCTTGAGAATTAAATAATCTACAATTTCATAGTAAAACATTTTTCGTATCTCTGATTCTAATATGGCTATTCTGAAGAAAATACCATTTTTTGCAAACTACAAAAATTCATAATTAGCTTTTAACTCCATTTTTTTAAAGCTAATTATTCTAAGCCGGTCTAATTTAAAGCTAATTATTCTAAGCCGGTCAAACTTCTGGAACCTATTAAAAATACATAAATAAAAAGGCCAGATAAGGTTAATGACTAATTTTAGTTAGGGTGGTGATTAGGGGGTTGCTTGCGATCACTTTTTCGCTGGAAAAAATGGGTACTGACATTCTTTTCATCATAGGTCAATTAATTTTTGAGCTAGACACTTTTTGTTTCTTTTTGGACATAGATATTTTTAAGTACTTTAAATTAGTTTTAACAAGTTTTCCTCGAAAAATGCATAGTCTTCCCGTCTTTCGACTTTGAAACTACAATATTTAGCATTTAACGGAGACGAGCAAACATATAATAAAGTATAGCTCGATTACTATTGGTCTTAAAGTAAATTTAAAAACACGGTTTTGTTTATTTTTTCAGAAGGTACATTTTTGTTAACCCGCCATTACACGCGCTATGAGGGAATCCCTCACCATATTTGTTTATAACCAATGAAATTGTGTAAACTAGTACGATAACCTTAAGCACCCAGGAATGCCTTTAGCATAGTTCATGAGAGGGTATGAAAAAGTTATAGGATATTTCAGGCGGTCAGTGTGCTGTGTGATAGTTGAAAGAAGAGACATCCCTCTTCAAGTGAGGGAATTCCTCATTGCGCGTGCAATCACGGTGAAATCACGTTTCTGTTATCTCAAAGAAACTTTTAGGTTTTTATTTAATATTTAGGTAGGTTTAATTAAAATATTATTGTTTGGATTAGGTTAGGAACAGTGGCACAGCGAGGGGGGGTTTGGGGGTTAAAATCCCACCCAGAGCATATAAAAATATATATAAAAGAAGGTAGGAAAATGTAACTTGTCTTTCACAAATAATACAAAAAACTTTCGGTGCCCAAGCAAACCCCCCTCCCCCCAGAGGAAAATTCTAGGTGCGCCACTGGTTAAGAACCCATTTTTAAATTTACCTATTCTAATTTGGAAATAAGCCACAATTTAACTTGAAAAATTGATTTTATTGACGTTTCGAATTCCACCTCGGACGTCGTTATCAAAATACAAAATATTAATAGTTAATTACAAAAATGCCACAAAGAAATAGCTTCAGAACGGTTGTTAATTTTAATTTGTATTTTTAGTAAAATGAATTCGCGTAAAGAACAAAAGAACGTTAATTTTTTCAGTGGCTTGCTGAAATTGAAAGTTAAGGAAACTTGCTTTTGATCTATATTATTTTTACTTTTGTTTTGTTAAATTAATAAAAAAAATTGGTTTACGAGACTTTCTATAATATGTCAGTACAACCCATTTTATATTTATACATGTTGACATTCATTTTTCCTCGAAATAAGTCAAATTATGTAGGTAAGGGCGATGCTCATACGCGTGCAACCACGTCACAATAGAAGACGCGTGTAACGGCGGGTTAAATAAAGTTGTTTTGATATAACGAAAACTTTTAAAGTTATTAGCAGAAAACCTATTAAATACACTGATTTTTTCGATATAAAACTAACACATTCGATAGCGAATAAATCGAAAACTATCAATTATAACAAAAAAATGTATAGAACGTTTTTTGCTTAGAATGAATATTTTTACCAACTTTTACGATTAAAATATAACAAAAAATTTCCACCCCCGAGATGGGGTGGCAACCACCCCCATGGTCAAAGCGCCTTTTAGCATGATATGGATTTTGATCCTTGGACTATCCACTACTTATTCTCAAATTTTCAAGCAAATCGATCTATTCTGTAAAAATTGCGAGGTTTTGTACTATTTTAAGCTTCATTACTTCGACTAGAATTTTTGTTTTCAAAAATTAACTACCTTAATTAAATTAAAACTATTTGCGGTCACTTTTTAACTAACAACCTGTTATTAATGTATGTATTATTTTGCAGTGGCATCTCGTACTATTACAAAGGAATTACCAGATTTCTTTCGCATTATAATTGACCTTTCGCAGATTGCCCCTACTACTAGCAAAACACACGAGACGCAGATTCAGACACTCGACCTCGCAAAGACGCCAACAAAACTTCTATCATAATTAACCTAGTTTTACGGTTTTATAATTTTTTTGTTGGGAAGTAAACATTTTAACAATAAAACGTCCATAAATATTTTTCGAAAAATGTCAAGTGAAGACGATTTGGACGATATAAAAAATCTGAACGATATTCTCAAGTCTTTTGTAGATATATCAAAATTAACTAAGACCAAAATAACCAGGTTAACAGCTCCAGGAGAGAATTACGGAAGTCTTATGTTAAAACTCGACGTAACTTTAAAATCTGATGAAAATTCGGAAAGTGATCTTCATCTGGTAGCTAAGAAAATTCCTCCAAGTGAGTTGTTCAGAGAGAACTTTAATATACAGGTAACGTTTCAAAATGAGGTAGCGATGTATCAGACAGTGGTGCCAATTTTACAAAGTTTTCAAAGAGATTATGGAGTGAAAAACGTGTTTAATTGTGTTCCTAGATTTTATGGTGCCAGGATTAATTTGGATGGTGGTAAGCAGGTGGACACTGATGCTGTACTTATTCTGGAAAATTTGTTCGCTAACGGTGAGATTTAAACGTGTTTTACTTATTCAAGATTCTTTTTTTTTCATATATTTGGACATATTATAGACCAGAAAAATTAGCTCAATTAAAAAAATGATATCTAAAGATTTATGGTGGAAAGTAGTGGGTGGGATATAGTATACAAAATATAAATAAATTTAAGAACTGAGAAGTCCCTTATGTGATTTGGGGGAAGGGGTTAAAAGGACGAAAATTATTTTTTTTGTATTAGGGAAAATTTGCCATAGTATTGAAAATTTTTAAAAATACACACTTGTAGATTATATAAAAATCTACAACTTTTGTAATATTTAATTTTAACATTACCGCGAAAAATTGGCAAAAAAAAAGAAAATCATCTTTTTTCCATGTTCTCGCTTTTTTCCTTTTTATTTTTATAAAAGTAGTTTTATTTTTGAAGAGCGCTAGTGAAAATATCTGCTTAATTGCCACCAGTATTTTTCAGGATAAAACTCCAAAATACTTTGAGATATACGTGTTTTTTCAAAAAATTCTCCTTTTTAAAAATAAAAATTTAATTGTGGATTTTTGTTGTTTTCCTATAATATTTACTGATTGGACTAACTATTTGACAAAAAAAGTTGTTTGTTTTTTATTTTCGGGCCAAACTTGACCTCGTCTCAAACAGTTCCAAATACAAAAGCAGCAGATAATATAAAAATCTACAATTTTTGTTATATAACATTTTAAACTTAATCTCAAAATTACCGAGAAAATGCCCAGAATTTTGTTTTTGAAATTTCCTATTTTTCATTTCTGTGAGGGTTATTTAATTTTGATGAAAGATGATGAAAATATACTTTAATAATATGTTCTTAATTATCACAATTTGTTTCAGATTAACAAATTCCAACTTGTTCGAGATATTCGTAATTTTTCAAAAAATTCCTTTTTTCAAACTAAAAATTCCATGGTGAAGTTTTTTCCTTTACTTCAGCTAGAGCTGGTTTTCTTCGCTGACTAATTTCTGAAAAGAGTACCAGGCTACTAAATTGTGTGGGAAAAAATAAAAGAAAATATATTTAACAGTTTAAAAAAAATTCACATTGTACACCATGAAAAGTTAAGTTAAAGATCTATATAATTATTATATATTAGTAATAATAAAGACATCATATCACTTATTCTATGCTGAAAGTTTCAATGATTTCAAAAACATCTGTTATTATTTATATTTAACCTTGATATAAGATTTGTCGATCGTACTTGCTGTCTTTATTTATAAAAATTATTTACATTGCTATGTAGATTCCAAAAGTTTCTTTTAAAGAAAATCCACAAGAAAATAATTCCCCTGTAGCTGGCTCTATACAATCAATCACACAAAATTTAATGAAAAACCCTTTATAAAAGATATACAATTTATTAAAATCCCTGTAAGGGCTGCATCACACAACGTTTTCGATATTTAAAATATATCATCTGTGTTTAGAACTGGTTGATCCCAAGCTGAGCCACCAAAGGAATCTCAATGGACCCAATGTTACAAATGTACAAATTTTGGAATTTTAAGCAACTGTGCTAATTTTAATATTATTAATATCTGTATATTTTTATTACTATAGTTAATTCACGTCTTCTTCTTAAAGTTCCCTCTCCTATTGGAGGTGGGATATCATAATGGCTATGGTCACTTTGTTGGCTGCTACTCTGAACAGTTGTAATGAACTACAGTTAAACCATTTTCTAAGGTTCCTCAGCCAGGAGATGCGTCTTCTTTCTATGCTTCTTCTTCATTGGACCCTTCCTTGCATAATAATTCTCAGCAACTCATATTTTTCTCCTCTGGTAATGTGACCCAAATATTTCAGTTTTCTAGTTTTTTAACATTGGTAATCCTTTGAACCCACTGCATTTTCAATATTCTTCTGTAACACCACATTTAGAACGCTTCTATTCTCCTTATGTGTTGTCTCTTCAATGTCCAAGCTTCCATTCCGTATAGCAATATAGAAAATATGTATAGCATCTTAGGGCTCTCAATCTGAGAGGCAACTGAAGGTCTTTGTTTGTAAGCAGTGTCTTCATTCTTATAAATGCTTGCCTTGCAGTTTCAATTCGGACTTTAATTTCTTGGCTTTGGTCATTTTTGTCATCAACCTAGGTTCCCAGATATTTGTATGTCTTCACTTTTTCTATTTGGGTTTGCTCTAACATTAACCTTTCATTTCCATATTCTGTTTTTGGGACAATCATAAATTTAGTTTTTTCTTGTTTATTTTTAGTCCGTATCGAATGAAATAATCGTTAATTCTATTTAGCAATTCTTGTAGCGATTCCAGGGTGTCTGCCATTATAACGGTGTCATTAGCGAATCTTATGTTATTTACTATTCTTCCGTTTATAGAGATTCCATCACTTAGCTCCGCTATCGCTTCCTGAAAATATGGCTTCACTGTACAGGTTAAACAGTAGCGGCGACAGAACACAACCCTGATTGACACAACAGATTGATGATAATTCGTAAATCTCGTCTGTTTATATCTCTGTTTTTCAATAATTCTATTTCATTAATTTTTTTACATTAAATTAAGTAGTTTATTTATATAATTTTTTTAATTTCAGGATATACCAATATAAACCGATTACAAGGTTTCGACCTAGAATCTATCAAACTTGTTCTAAAAGACTTGGCTGAGTTTCATGCAGTACCTTTAGCACTAAAACTTAAGCGACCTGAAGTATTTGAACGAGACATCAAGAAATATTGTAACGATTTCATATTCAACAAGGAATTTCACACTATCTTCTGGAAACCAACAAAAAGCATTCTCCTGGAAAAGAAAGAATTGGCACCAATAGTGGATAAAATTAAATTGATATGTCAAGCTGATAAGCCTGCTGTACGGGAACCTTTTGCGACATTGACTCATGCGGACTTATGGTGCAATAACTCCATGCAAAAATTTGGACCAGATGGAAGTGCTTTAGAAAACAAACTCATTGATTGGCAGTTTCTATCATATGGTTCTCCAGCATCTGAATTTTTATTCCTAGTGTTAACCAGTACTGAAACAAACATTTTAGTTAATCATTTTGATGAACTGATGCAGTTTTATCACACACATTTTGTTAAAACTTTGGAAGACCTACAGTGCGACACTATTCCATTTAGTTTATCAAAATTTATAGAAGAGATCAAAAACGAGTGTGTCTTTGAAATAGGACATGTCATACAGTTTATTTTGTTTATTGTAACTGCCAAGAAAAGAGATGAAGAATTAAAGCTGCCAGAGGAGAGTGATAGGCTAGTGGAGACCGTAAGTCAACAAGGAAAGGAAAAGGTGTGGTTTATACTGGAGGATTTTGAAAAACGGGGGTGGCTATGATCGAATAAATGTGATATCTTTGTGACAGTGAAAGGATTGTTAAAGTTTAAACTAATTAAAGTTTTGTTTAAAATGTATTCGTCTGTTGCTTGCTTTAAATATTTTATTTGTTTCAAAATCTTGTAGAACTTGTAGATCAGTGTTCGTAGTATCAAACAATCTTCTTTTTTTTCTTAGTATCTATTTTTAATATAGTGTTTGTTTGACTAGACGATTTTTTTCCTTTTTGTTTATATACTGCTTCTATTTTCTACAGATTTTATAGATAGCTATTTTAGTCCTCTGGTATAGCCTTATCAAGGGAATATTGGACGAAGAAAATATGCCCAAAGATTGGAGTCTTTGTTATGCCCCAAATACAAAAGAGTGGATAGATTGGCATGTGAAAATTATAAAGGTGCTGATCTTTTGGATATTTATTAAAAGGTATTAGCCAGATACTCAGCCAGAGACTCAAGTGATTTGCTAAGGATAAACTAGGTGAGTATCAGGCCGGTTTTGGAGTTAATAGATCAGTGACAGGTGAGAGGCTTACACTAAAAGGAATCCAGACTACCTGCTATGAAAATAATAAGGTAACCCTTCATGCGTTATTCATAGATTCTAAACAAGCGTATGATAGAATAAGAAATCAACTATTTTTAATGGGAATAAGCCACAGTTTTACCAAAAAATGATTTTATTAACGTTTCGAAGCCCAAATCGGGTTTCGTTGTCAAAATACAAAATACTACTAAAATAAACAAAAATGTTGTTGCCAAGTAACAAAATTCTTCTAATAATTTATTTAATCTGACTGATTTATATTGGCAATTCAGACGTATATTATATATTTTAAAGTAGAAGACTTTAAAATGATATCGCCAATATTTATGAGTTTCGTTCCTGGGACGATTTTACTAAAATATAGTTCATTCGATTACATGAAATCAATCCCAATTCAAGAATATCCGTCACAAAAAAAAATCATAGCATTTGATCTGTCTTTAAAAAGACAACCAAATGCAACGATGATGGTAAAATTCTCGCGTTAGAGATTCCATAGTAAATCACGAGGGAATACCAGGAAAAAACCTCGTGATACTATCCCGACATCGTAAGTATTTAGTCTTACATTTAATTTACCTTCAAAAAACGAATACCAAATTCTAACTTTAATATGTTTAAATTATAAATATTATTAATAATAAATAGATATACAATAAGTAATACTAAAATATAAAATTTTTACTAACTCGATATGTTATTCACTTACTAATCGTGGTATTTCCTTTCTATTGATTTCCTCTTTCAGTATGGGTAACCATATTATCCTACTGCATTCTACCGAGGAATTTGCTTCAGAACAACAAATAGAATAAGAAGGAACAATATGTATGAAGTACCCGCAAAACTGGTTAGGTTAGCAAGAATGACTCTGAATAGCACACGATACCTATAGTATGGAGAGTATTCTCAACCGGATCAATTTGATGTGAATAAAGGCCTTAAGCAAGAAGATTTGTGACCCACGGTGTTTAGTAATGTGGAATTGGTAGCAATGGTCAGAAATAGCAGAGTTAAAATGACCGAATCTAGAACGTCAATGTCTGGTCTTCGCTGATGATCTTACTCTTCTCACGAAAACAGGAAAAAATTAGGAACTGTTATAAAAATACTAGAAAAGAAGACAAAATATTTCGACATAGAAATAAACCAGAAATTTGCTCTATTTCTGTGTTGCGTTAAGTTTCTTTATATTTTAACTTCCTGCACTTTCTTGTTTATTTGGTCTTTGATCTAGGGATGGGGGATGGGAAAAACTTACCGGTTATAACCGAAAACCGGTTTTTTTACTCTGCAACAATCGGTTTTTTTGGTTGTTTTTTGTTCCGGTTATCACCGGTTTTTTTCTTTTTACAGTAATAACCGATGAAAACCCGGATAAGTTACTAACTCTGGAAAAAAAAATTAAATTCAGGGAAAAAATAGGGAAATTTTTCACCGAGCGCGCGATGATGAAATTTTAAGCTGACCGAAATTGATTTGGCAACACTGATGACTGGTTTCTATTTTCGATCCCGGTTAGGTACGATCCCAATGCTGTTTATACGTCGATTGATTATCTTGGTATCGATACATTCTTTCGATATTATCTATATTTATATCAATTTGAATGGAGTATCACAAACTAAAGTGCAATGTAAATGTAGCACTGTAACCTAATGGGTATTGGCTATTGCGTAAAAAACCGAAAACCGGTTTTTGGAATAACCGATTTTTTTGGACACCTATAACCGCCAGGTTGAACCGTAAGTAAAGAAACCGGTATAACCGTAAACCGGTGTTTTGTCAAAAACCGCCATCCCTACTTTGATCTGTTGGCAGAGATCAGCTTCGATCAGTCTTTTCAGGTTGATTCTAGGTATTTTGGTGGCTGTTTTAATTTTCTTTAATTTCATATACAAACATGCCTGATACATACGTATATGTTTGATATATATGTCTGAAAAAAACAAGAATATGGCCACTACCTATATCTGCATTTGGGTAAATTTTGACTGATAATATATTATTACGGAACTTTCGTTTATATAACTGAATCTCTTTCTTGTATTATGTTTTCGCAGTTATATTTAGGAGTTTTCCAGGTGTATATTCTTCGGCCTGGTAGTTTGTAGAATTATTTATTAATTATGTGTTCGTTATACTTGCAAAACTAAACTAGCCTCCCTCCTCTTTCATTGGATGTTCCCCTTTAATATTCACCTACTATTTTTGCCATCGCTTTCTTTCACTAGCTTTGCATTTAAATCGCCTAAAATAACATCAACTTCTTCTTTGGTTCGTTTAAGTGTTTTGTATTATTTGTATCTTTAATTACTCTTAAATCATATTGTTTTAAATTAAATAAGAGGTTTACCCACCAGAGCAGCCCAGATCCAAGACTGATCCGGGTAAAAATTAAAACAATTCTCTGCAACAGAGACCATAGAGTAGAACTGAGAGTAGGAACTTTGAGATGTGATGTGTTTTCGATAATGCAATATGGAGTGGAAAACTTAAAATTGAAGCAGAAAAACATAAATAGACTACATCCATTGAAAATGTGGTGTTACAGAAGGATGCTTAGAATAGCATCGACACAGAAGAAAACGAGCACCGAAGTATTACGAGAAATGGACAAAGAATATTATAAACACAATAAAAAAAAGATACAGTCAAAAATGAATAACCATTTTTAATTTCGTTGCAACACGAAATGACAGCTGCATCATATTCTAGTTTAATCAGAGAGTGCAGCAAGCACCTCTACCGGTTTCGAAACTTATTAGTCTCTCATCAGGAGGCACATATGCTGCTCTCTTTGACCCAACCATTACAAACTCCGGCGTGCAGTTACGAATTGCAACGAACGAAATGGCAGGGATGCCCTAGCGGCAACTGCTAGCAAAAGACTAAGTTTTCAATCTAATAGTACACAAAACAATACCAAAAATATTACTCTTCGTCCCACCAGATCGATAATAATGGGAACCTTCTCTGGTAACACCTCCGAGGTTCTTAAAAAAATGGTTATTTTTGATTTACATGTTTACTCTGATTGGATTACGAAGGGAAACATTCTCTTTGGAACTTTACCGCGCTGAGCAGATAGGACGTGAATTATAAATTATAAAATTCCATCATCTTCTTTAGTCTCAGCATCCGTTATGGCTTGCAAATTTTAAAAGCCTCGTAGGTGTAACCAGAGAAGGTTCCTATTGTTTTCAATCTGGTGGGATGCAGAGTAATATTTTTGGTACTGTTTTATGGGCTATTATATTGATTTTAAAAAATACAGTATTTCGGACACGTAATGAGAGGACAGCGATATGAAATTTTAAGAATAATAATAAAGGAAACGATAACAGGAGAAAGGAGTATAGAAAAAAGGAAATGGTGCTATGGTTGAAGAATTTAAGGAACTGGTTTAAATTCAGTTCCGTAGAAATTTTTAAGGCAGCGGTAGATAGAGTAAGGATAGTGATGGTGATATCCAACCTACTAGTGGGAGACTGCATTAAAAATAATAAGATTTTATGTCCCGTAACATCCGAAGCTGCTATAACTGATATGTATCATCGTTAGGGAGCGAATTTACATGCAATCAATTTTAATGAAATATGCTAATACATATGCCGTGAAAAATTAGGAAATTTGCGCAAGATATGCACAATAATTTAAAAAATGCGCATTCTGAGAAACCACATGATTCTCTACAATAAAACCAATGTATCGATTTTTCACTATTTTCTCGATTTTTTTATCGTATCATTGTAAATTGGGTGTACGTAATTTTTTCTCAATGTACTTTCATTGGGAACACTTTTCTTGGAATATATTTCCAAAAAGCTTTTAAACTCAGGATTTTCAAGTTTTTTCATAGGTATGTTTGGACAAGCCATCGCATAAATCCGAATTTTTATATTGTTCATTGTATGAAGTCATCAACGATTGTCTACTGTCAATGGCTATCTGATCAACTTTCGATTCGCTCATCTTCTTGCATTTTTACTTATGTAGTTCTGTCCCGACGTGTTGTGTAAACAAAAATTTTCGCTGAGATTATATCTACGACAATAACACATATTTTTTCCAACTGTTTAAACTTAAAATGTTGAGGAAGCAGCCAAATATTATTCATTAAAGAAAAAAGAGGAAAAAAGTAATCTTAAACTCATTATTTTACTACATGCTTTGAAAAAAATTTTCCAGTGGTGTAAAGAATCTCGTTATAGTTTTTGATCCTGGAATAAACCAGGCGAGAATTATTTAGCATATTCACAAACAGAAGTATTTTTACACAAAACTAAACAATCACATTGACCCACTAAAATTGACTAATTTTACTGATTTAAGGGGTCTGATTTAAATTATATTCAAATTTTCATTAGAGAATCGTAAAAAGATGTCTAAAGGTGTAGAAATTCTCTAAACAATTATGTATTTTACATCCTACAATCATTTTATGACCGCGTACTATACTTTGTGGGTAAAGATCGGGTGTTTTCTAAGAAAAACCGAAGTGGTAGTGAATGAGCCGACTTCAGGTAGTTCTCGCAAAGATATGAGAGCATGTGCGTGGGAATATATTGTATTGAATTAAGAAATTTTAGAATTTTTTCGTTTGGACAAAATAGACACATAATGTGCACGTTTCTTTAAAAATATGCAAAATTTGGTAAAGTTCTCAAATATGCGAAACATCCAAGCAATATGCATTTAGCATAAAATCCGCTCCCTAATCATCATTAATAAGAGATTTAAAAATGAAATATAAACATTATCACTTGTGGGCACTTATAATCACTGGAAATTTGTCGTGTGCTTATCACATTATATTCTTTGAATAGGCTGCGTAAAAATATGACAAAGCAAAAAATATAGCATCATGTAATTAAATACATCTACTTAACAAATTACACCATTTATTTTATCTCAGATAAAAATTGTTGAATATGTAAATAGGTTTTTATCAAGACGTGTAAACAGGAATATTATGAATCTATTACAAATAATATTTATCTTACCGCTCTCTAATTATAACTAAACAGTTACATAAACGTGTATTCGATTTTATTTGTCATCCTTGAACAACTGTTAACAGTGACAATGGACGAAATACGAGATTTAGAGGAACTTTTGGGCATAAAAGAAGAAGTCCGAAATGTAGATATAACATCACTCACTGCACCAGGAGACAATTTTGGCAGTTTAATGCTAAAAGTGGACGTAACACTGAAGGACAAAATTTTACACCTAGTAGCTAAAAAAATCCCACAAAGTGTTTTGTATCAAAAAATATTTAATATACAGGTGACGTATAGAAAGGAGGTTGAGCTGTATAAAAGTATTGTTCCGATTTTGGAAGAGTTTGCTAAGAAGAGGCTTGAATTTTTTCCACGGTATTATGCATCCCGGTATAACCTAAAAGACAACGATGATGTGATCGATGAAGATGCTGTGTTAGTTTTGGAAAATTTAGCTGTTTTGGGTGAGTACATACATTCAGCTTTAAAACAAAAACCAAATGAAGAGTACAGGGGAAAAACAAGGAATGTCACTTTTTCATGATTTTTGGTTTTTCTCGCCATGTGGTAGCATCGACTAGACTATCGATTCAGAATAATAACCAAAAAGATCAGTCTATATAATTTTTTAAGAATTTATATCCAGGCGAAGGACCTGAATTGTCCGCACGCCACTGGACAAAAATAAGGAATATTAGCAGTTTTTTGGTGAATCATTAAATTAATAAGTTATTCTTGTTCTCATGATCATTTTTCAGTGCGTCATTAATTATGACGTCATATACTGTATTGTCTGTATCGAGACTTATTTCATGTAATTATTGACGAATCTGACAGATGCCACAATCGTACTTAGCCATAGGTGAAAAGCTTGTGGAATTAGTAATTTAGTAGATTTGATTTTTACACAATATGTTAACATGTAGGTATTTTTTATAAAGGGGAATAGAATTAAAGAGTAAACAATATTGTTAATTAAATTTATAAATATGGAAACATTAAAAAATGACACAAAACTATCCATAAACTGTGTTTTTATCTTCTTCTCTAGGTGCTGTCTCCGTTTCAAAAGTTAGCAATCATCAGAGAGATCTTTACAGTCGGAAAAATGAAAGAATACCCATGAACGATCACATTAATCACTTATTTTGTATTTGCTGTCTTTTTCTCTAAATAACAAACTTTTGATATAGAAAAAGATAGTAAATACAAAATAAGTAATTGATGTGATGGTTCATGGGTATTCTTTCATTTTTCCGACTGTATTTCTGAAACAGCGCCTCTAAATAATTCATTGTTATTACATCCAAACCAGTTCCTAAGGTTCTTCAGCCATGAGTTACGTCTCCTTACTATGGATCTTTTTCTTGCATAATGACCTGGAGTATTAGATATACATCTCTCATCACATGTCCCATTTATCTCAGTTTTCTTCTTATTTGTTAGTTCTCGTTCCTTATGCGTAAGTCTCATTACCTCCACCTTGGCTATTATATCTACTCATGAGATATTTAGCACTCTTCGGTACATCTCGAATGTCTCTAGTTCCCTCACGTCAATGACTGACTTTTAACGCACTAAATTCTAAACCAAAACACAAAATAATGCACAAAGACGTTGTGAAACACAAGTGAAGTCGAATTCGAAATTTCAAAATGACAGGTACACAAAATACTGACCTGAATAATAACCGTCACTTCTAAAAAATGGCCAAAATGGACGAAGTTTTCGTCAAATGTTCGTAATACGTGTATTTGATTGGCTAGAAAAAACGCGCATTCTAAATATCAACGAATCAAAACGTAGGTTAGGAATAGACATCTTATGTATATAACCATTGTAATGCTGCATTATTTTTGTGTTTAATCACGGAGCTACCGCTTTTTCCGTCTCATCTAACTTATAGCATTAGAGAGAAACCGAAAAACTGTGACGCACTGAAAAAATTTTTTTTTTTATTTTACAAAATAGTCGCATCAACCTCGGAGGTTATTAGCGACATATACATATACATAAGGTAATTTATTTACAGATGTTAGATTTTGTTAAATACATTGATATCTTTAAGGAATTTTACCAAGTGTTCAATTTTACAATTTTCTCCTAAGATTTCACTTGTTGATCCGATGATGTGGTTGTTCTGTATCTGCAACTGGTATTTTGGACACTCTGCAAGTACATGCTTAACACTTAGTGGGATATTACAGTTTTCACATAAAGTGGGATTAGTGTGACCAATTATGTGTCCGTGGGTAAGTCGGGTATGTCCTAGACGAAGGCGAGTAACAATGTCATGGTGAGTTCTGTTGTGAATTTGAGATTTCCACGGTTTTACAAACGTTTTCACTTCGCGAAGTTTTGAAGTTGAACTGTCCCACTGGTTTTGCCACAGATTTTTGACTTTCACTTTAATAAATGATTTTAAATCATTAAGAACTACATCTCTCACTTCACTCGCGGTTTCACTGTCTCTGGCTTGTTGGGCTGTCCGATCCGCCGCTTCATTTCCTTGGAGGCCAATGTGTGAAGGAACCCATAGGAATTGTACAATATGGTTGTTGTTTTGAATGGTAGCTAGTTCTTTTTTAATTAGGAGAGCAATTGGATGCTTCGTGTACAGTTAGTTAATGGTATGGATGAAACTGAGGGAATCGGTAATTATAAGAGCATTGGATATATTACTGGAGTTAATATGAACGAGAGATTGATAGATGGCGTATAGCTGGCCAGTATGTATACAGCTTAAGGATGGTAGTTTATACTCAAGTGTACTATTTGGAGTAATGACAGCTGCCCCAACTCCAGTAGATGTTTTAGAAGCGTCTGTATATATATGATAGGATTTAGAAAATTTTGTTAGTTTGTTGAATGTTATAGTTATAATTATTGAATGTTCAGCTCCAGGGATAATTCAGTCGATGTATCCGTGTCAGGTTCTTCATCCTCGTAGTTGTCTTTTGTGAGCTGTCTCGTAATTTTTTTGTTAAGCTTTGTACATTTCAATTTTAATGAGCGTTCGGATGTATATGAATGAATTTTGGTTATGAGTTTTTTAAATCCTAGAATGTCTACTGTATATTTATTTACAACGCTGATAACATCTTTTGTTCCATGAGCGATTTCAAATAAATCAACTGTTTCCTCAAAAGTTAATATTTGCTTTTCGGAATTGAATAATTCTTTAATTGGTTGCATTAGCGTTTCTAATGGTATTGTTGATATTTTTGTTTTTATTCTTTTTTGTTTCTGAGTTGGCTTTGAAAATACATCGTCACTAGCTGATGTCTCAATCGGGGGTGATATTGCTTCAGATACAGTTCGTTTGGAGGATGATTTAGATGTATTTTCTTCGTTGGATACGCTAAATTCTTTTGGTACTGGATTCTCTTTATTTTCATTAACCGAGCAAGAATTATTGCTTAGACTGGAAGATGAAGGCTGGTTAGTTATGACTATGTGAGGTGAGGGGGCTGATGAGGTGGATATATTTGGTTTAGATATCACTGGCATTGTATTATCTGTAGTTGATGTATCAAGAGGTGTTAGGTTGGTTGTAGATAATATTTTTGTTAGTGGCGTTGAATTATTTGATATGTTTGTAGAAGTGCATGTTGTTGAAGGTGTAATAGCAGTCGTTTCTGTTGAAGTTACTGTACTAGGTTCGTTTCTGTTTGAAAGTGTAGCAGTTGGGACAGCTGTTTCTGAGTGATTTACATTTACTGAGCAACTACTGGAAATATGGCCATGTTGTTTGTAAATGAAACATAAGTTGTCTAATGTCAAAAAAATTCGATTTGTAGTATCTTCATGAGTTATTAAAATGGTATCAGGAATTGGACCTGTGGGTGGAGATACGTAAATATGTCGACGGAAACTGAGTACATGTTTGTATTCAGGATTGTTGGTTCCTATTCGCAAAAATGACATTGATGAAGTTGGTTTTAGCCCTAAGAGCAGTAGTTCGTTTTCTATTACCTTATGCGGGATAGTGGGAGAAACATTGGATATTAGGAGTCTTTCACTTGGAGTAATTAGTCTACGGACTTGAATTTGTGTATTGTTTACAGTGATGAAACCTCTACTGTTTGAAAAAAATTCATCTACGACTTGTTTGGTTGAGAAATAGATACAGATACGATTGTTGGTGATTCTTGATGAAAAAATAATGTGTTTTAGACTAACTAAAGCTCCTACCGCTAACAAGTATTCTTCTAATTTAACATCGTTGAGAGAATTAAAAACTACTGCTTGTAGCTTGGATGGATAGATTGTTTCTTTTTGTCTACTAGCTGCAGCAGAGTAAGATAAAGGTTTTTGTGATGTGGATTGCGATAATGATTCATCGCTATTATTAGTGACGTCGAATTCCATTTCTCAACACCATTTGATTTTCCTAAGTACGGACCTGTTCCGCTTCGGATTTTGGTAATTGTCTTTAAAGACAAAAAATTGGTGTCGATCAATGACTGGTGTTGTTTATTGACGGTTTTATAAAATTCTTTGGTTATGAAATACTTATTAATAGAAAAATATGTACTCACAGAAAATGTTTTTCTATACACACTTAACTAACACTATTATACTTGATGTTAACGTAGTGTAAGAATACTATGATTGGTTTTGTAAGTTAAATTTACTATTTGTCAGGATCGATCAAAAAGCATGTGTGCTTATTCGATATCAGTGCCGGACTCGCACTGAAAAATGATCATGAGAACAAGAATATTATAGATTAATATTATATTAAGACTATAGACTAATAATTGCTAGAATACTGCTAAGGATCTCATAAGTAGTTTACAGGCATCATAAGAATTAAACCTTTATTGGTGTTTATCTCAATATGTATAAAATGTGACATTCCTTGTTTTTCCCCTGTACTCTTCAAATATTCTTAGGTAAGTAGTGTTCGAATAATTATATAAAAGAGAGATTGACATGTTTTATATTGTGAGGGTAAACTAACATTAGGGCTTAATACTAAGCAATATTGAATCCTCATTATTTCCGGATTCAAAAAAAATTCTTGAAGGTAAGTCTTAGATCGAGGTGGCTACTGAATCGTTTTTGTTTGTCAATTTTACAAGTCAAAAATAGTTTTGTAAAAAAGTGACTAAGCAATTATTTTTGTATTATGTATAATGTAATGAATATCGTAATAATAACCAAATACTAACGGATTCTACGTGTAGGCAAAGCAATAAAGCACTAAAATCGGCCTTACCTCCGAAATAAAAGACGGATCTTAATATGTATTTTTGCATTCGATTCGTGAATGCGCCAGAAAACTTTGTGACCCTTAGTCATAATATAATATTGAAAAACTGCGTACAAAAAATGCATTCTTAAAGTGCATCTCTAACAGACAATAAAAATATTCATATCTCCTCAATTATCGGCGGAAATGAGTTCAATTTTGTTACACTGTGGTTTTTGGGGTCTCTGAAAACGAATATGACGCCTTAAGTGATCTCCGGAGTAATTGGTGCCCAGGGTACCTACTGTTTACCTCGTCTTGTGGAGTTTTCGGCAAAAAATTTATTAAAAAATTAGTCAAAAGTCATTACTTGGGGTGTTTTTGGGGTCACTAACGACGAATATGACATCGGAAGTGATCTTTGGAGTACCTGGTGCCCAGGGTACCTACTGTTTATTTTGTCTTCTCGTGATTTCGGCAGATTCATTAAAAAATTAGTGAAACATCATTACTGGGTGGTTTTTGGGTCGCTGAGGACGAATATGACATCAGAAGTGGTCTACGGAGTACCTGGTACCAAGGGTACCTACTGCTAACTTTCTTTTTCTGGAGTTTTCGGCAAATTCGTTAAAAAATTAGTCAAAAATCATTAGTCACTAGGTAAACAGTAGGTACTCTGGGCACCAGGTTCTCCGGAGATCACTTCCGAGGATATATTCGTCGTCAGCGACCCCAAATAACCCCTAGGTAATGATTGACTAATTTTTTAATGAATTTGCCAAATACTCCCGAAGACGAGGTAAACAGTAGGTACCCTGGGCACCAGGTATTCCGGAGATCACTTCCGATGTCATATTCGTCGTTAGCGACCCCAAAAATCCCCGATTAATGATTTTTGTCTAAGTTTTGAATGAATTTTTTGTCGAAAACTCCACAAGACGAGGTGAACAGTAGGTACTCTGGGCACCAGGTAATCCGGAGATCACTTTTGATGTCATATTCGTCGTTAGCGACGTCAAAAACCCCGAGTAATGATTTTGGACTAACTTTTTAATGAATTTAGGCAGGGCTGCTTTATCCATTAGGCAATATAGGCAGTTGCCTAGAGCGGCACATTATGAGAGGCCGGCAAAAATACTGTACAGAAAAATATTTTTATATAAAAATTATGGGTCTGGTTTCTGTCATTATAGTGTATGAAGCTCGTTCAAATTACTTTACCGCAAGGAAGCCAAAAAAATTGTGCCCAAATAAAACATATAAAGAAATAAATTCAATTTGACGAGGGGGCTGATGATGAACCAAACTTTTCAGCTAGTGATGAGATAAAGATCCACACATTCTATTATTATAATCGACACTCTGATAAGAGACCTAATAGACGTCTGGAATCTTATCGAGGTATTTATCAACGTTTTCGTGTTATTAACATATTTGCCAAAATTAAGCAATGACAAAATTATTAAGGAAGCTAAAAATCTGGTACAAAATAAAGACGACCAAGCTACATCATTCTTACATGAATGCGTTCACTTAAAGGGTGATTTGAATACCACAATAAAATCACCAATTAACATATTTATCTTATTAAAGAAGAGTTAATGCAGTCACTGAAGGCGGATATAAGCTATTACCTCCGATTTCGTTGAACCTCGATCAATTTGCATGAAAATTGGTGAGTGGTTAGAGGATATCTCAAGGACCAAAGGTGATATGGTACCAACTTGCGCTTTTACCATGGGAGCCGATGCCACCCCGTCGGAATGAAAATTATTTTATCAAAAATAACCCCATAATTCGATAAAGGGACAAATTCTAAACAGAGTTTGTTATATAAAGTTATTAAAATAATTCAAAACTTTTTGAGTGATTCAAAAAAATGCATGTTTTTAACCGATTTTTCATAAATAATTCAAAAACTAGAACATTTTACAAAAAAGTTATTATTACCAAAATTGAAGCTAAAAAAAATGAAATAAACTCCTTAGTGGAAAAACCTTATAATGTTAACTAAAAGTGAGTTATAGGTAATTGAATATAGATTTTTTTCGGCGAGTACCCAAGTATTCAAGTTTAAATAACGGGGAAATGATGCATTTTATAACATAATCTTGTTAAA
Organism: Diabrotica virgifera virgifera; assembly: GCF_917563875.1. Lineage (NCBI taxonomy): Eukaryota > Metazoa > Arthropoda > Insecta > Coleoptera > Chrysomelidae > Diabrotica > Diabrotica virgifera. The sequence continues at coordinate 233,828,569 of NC_065449.1, forward strand.
CATTTGTCAAAGTACTTAGAAATATCTGTCAAATGAGCCCCCGAACAAGTTAATCGCATTAAAATTTATGCAAAAAATATTTTTCAGCATTTATCTTATTTTTCCAAAAAAGTTATTATTATTTTTTTAATAACTCCGTTAATTTTTATGATATCAGGTTTTCCTAAAAACCATTTGAAATTTAATTTTAATGATTATTAAACCACGTTGAATTTAATCTTTCCAACCTCTTACTTTTTTAAAAAATAAAATAAATGATCCCGGTTACATGGTTCTCGCAGCAAAATTTAAGCTTTACACGTTTCTATCTCGGATATTTTTTACCCTACAAAAATAGTAAAAAGGTAAAGTATTTGATACAGAAAAAACTAAAATTTGGTTATACATATATCACTTTTTGCGTATATTGAGTATTTTTGAAGTATCAAAGAAAACTAGAGTTACGATAATTTTAGAATTTCTGATTTTTTAAAATTATATAACTGTTTTTCAAAAATATGAATTCTAAACCTTCAAAATTGTTGAAATCATTACTTATGCTTATATGAATAAAGAAATTATTCTAAGGATTACTATAAATTTTAATTTTTGTGGAAATGGCGTACTTATGTTTTATTTTTCACTTTTTCATAAATAGTTCTAAAGAGTTCTCTTATTTTCATCATAACTTACTTAATTGTGAAGCTATTAACTTCTACTGGAGCTCATTTGATAGGTACTCCGAAGTACTTTGACAAGTGTTAAGCAGGTATATTTTATAAAATGCATCGTTTTCCCGTTATTTCAGCTTGAATACTTAGATTTGAGTACTCGTTGAAAAAAATATACATTTCAATTACTCATAACACACTTTGAATTAACATTAATTTAGCTCTTTAAGTGAGGAGTACATTCAGCTTTTTATTATCTTCAATTTTGGTAATATGTAATAACTTTTTTGTAAAAGCTTATAGTTTTTGAGTTATACGTGAAAAACTGCTTTAAAACATGCATTTTTTTACGAAAAATAAAATTTTGATTGTTAATAACTCAAAAAGTATTGATTTATATTAATAACTTTTTATAACAAATTTTGCTTACAATTTGTCTCCCTATCGATTTATGGTATTATTTAAAAAAATTCACCCTCGAGAAGGGGTGGCATCCACCACCACGGTAAAAGCACAAGTTGGCATCATGTCATATTTGTTCCTTGAGGTATCCCCTAACTACTCACCAAGTTTCATGAAAATCGATGGAGGTTCAACGAAATCGGACGTGAAAACCTTCAGTGACTGCACTAAGTGGATTGAAGATATTTTTCCTAATTTTGACATTGCTTTGTACATTTATTTGTGCATCCCAGTTGCCGTTGCCAACGTGTCCGCTGAAAGGTCATTTTCGAAAATGTCAAGAATTAAAAATAATTTCACATCAAGTATGACACAAGAAGGTGTTAACAATTTATCGATTTTGTCAAGAAAAAAATTTTTTTTGAAAAGAAGTCTCTGATGTGATCGAACTGGAATCACAATTTTTTCTGTTATAGGTATATAAACATCGTAGTTTAAATCCAATTTTAGTGTATTCTTGCTATTTTTTTTTTTTTGGCAAAAATGGTACATGATTGAAGGGCGGCTACTGGAGAATTGTCTAGGGCGTCAATTGACCTAAACGCGGCCCTGAATTTAAGGAAAACTCCACGAGGTAAACAGTAGGTACCGTGGGCACCAGGTGTTCCGGAGATCACTTACACGTCATATTCGTTTTCAGCGACCCCAAAAACCCTCAGGTAACAAAATTTTACTCATTTCCGCCGAAAATTGACGAGTTCTGAATTTTTTTTATTATCTGTTTGAGATGCACTTTAAGAATGCATTTTTTGTATGCAGTTTTTCAATATTATATCATGGCTAACAGTCACAAAGTTTCCTGGAGCATTCACGAATCGAATGCAAAAATCAAATTATTAAGATCCGCCTTGTCTTTTTTTTTCGGAGGTTCAGTGCTTTATTGCTTCGACTACTGGTCAATGATACATTAATAATTTCTGGGGAAATTTCTTGTGGAACCGAATTCACCAAAACGATTCTTTGGTGTATTCTGATAATTTTGTGTGTATATTTCACCAATGTTGGTATATTCTTGTTGATGGCTTCTTCTTTTCGTATTGGCAAACAGATCCTGCTACATTCTGCTGATAGGTGTGATATACATTTTGTTCATAAGTAAGTTTCTTTGATACATCTCTTTTCCATGTCTGTTTCTTTAATGATTATTGATGCGTCATTTCATTGTACACTCCTCATTGTCCCAGGTATGCGTGAATATATCTGATTTGTCGAAGTCTTTGTTTTTGATATGCATTTCATGCTTGTTTGTCCTGAAACTTAATAATTTTGCCGTTTCTTCCACGTAGAAATTGCTGCTGTTACAGGTTAATTATTTATATGCAGTTCTTTGAGCTCTGTTGTGTAATGTTGAGTTTGGTTGTAATAAATGAAGTTTGGTTTGGTGGTAATAAATGGTTTTCTAAATTAATCCAATAGCAATTTTGTATTATTATTTATGATCATTTATCATTCAATCCTTGTACTAATAAAAAGATATCAAAGACCTACCCCACACCTCTCCCGAATTGAGCTACTGGCCTCGGTACTCAAAATATGTAGCCAAAACTTTTAGTCGTTACATGGTTTAGGACAGGATAAGCCTTATTATATTGGTTTTTTAATGTTGTTGTACCTATTTCCTATACTGTTTAATTTTGGCGATAAGACGTGTACATAATATGGTATTATACTATTTCTTAGATTTTCTAGATTTATTGTAGCGTTTTGTTGTTTTTTTCTTTATATGTGAAATGTTTTATTTATAAATAAAAACAAAGTTCCGACGTTTTCCCTGAGTGATATTAAATACTTCCAACTGCCATACAACCTCAACCTCTATTCATCATACAAGTAGATACCGATACCAAACTTCTACCCGAGAAAAAAACGTCCAGGAATATCAAAATCAATGAAGGAAATCACTGAAAATGAAAACATAATATGCATATTATGCATATTACAGGTGGTTTTATCATCCTACTATACTAATATCCCATCATCAAGGTATAACAACATCGTGCTGAAGGGGTATATGACTTAAAGGTAATATAGTGGGCTCCAAGCGATGCCCATGGGAGATTGAAAGCCCAGGAAGAAAACAGTATTGCTACAGTAAGGGCGCACTGCCCAACTGGACCGATCAGTATGAACCAACTCGTGGGAAGAGAGAAGAGAGGAAAATAGAAAAATAATAAAGATGGCAGAAAGAGTTAAGAAGTAAGGAATAGGAAAGATAATGAGGAAAAGGGAGAGGGAAGAAAAAAACAGCAAACCAAGAGAGAAAAGAAATGAAAGGAAAGAGATAAAGAGAAAGATGTAGGAGAAAACAGACAGGATTACAGAAAAATAAAATGAGGTACGAGATTATAGGGAAAGAAAATTTAAGACAGGAAAAGAAGGGGAAACTAGTAGCTCGGACAGCAGAAGCATCTCAGACGATGAATAGTACAAGCAGAGAAAGGCCAAGAAAAAGAAAATCCAACGAGAAGACAGAAATAACTAGTTCGGAGGAAGAGGAACAACCACAAAGCAAGGTGAAACTAATAGAGCCTACAGAACAGCGTAGCAGCCTTCTAGAAACTCATAAGAAAAGTGCCTAATTTAAAAACTTTTGATGAGATAGAATAAATACAGAGTATTTATACAAATTATTTCTTTTGTTTCATAACAGATGATTTTATCCAGCCCTTAAAAAACCATCCTGGAACCAAACAAGTCGGATAACAATGGGTTATAAAAGTGTAAGGTATTTATAGGATACACCCTTATTCTGATAACGTTAAAAATAAAAAAGTATTATCACTCAAAAGTTTGTGGTGGAAATTTTTTTTCAGGACACTAACTGAAAGAACAAAACTCGTGGCGTATTTTTTTGTTTAAGTAGAAATTTTGATTAGTACTTAATCATTCTAACGTTTCCCTTTTATTTCTAGGATACAGAAATTTAAATAAAAAAGAAGGATTCGATCTACAAAATGCCTTATTATTTCTAGAAGATCTAGCGAAGTTTCATGCCGTTCCCCTAGCATTCAAATTGAAACATCCCAATGAATTTGACGAGAAAATAAAAAAACTGTGTTTCAATACTGTTTTCACTGACGCCAAAAGATATGGAATACTCAATGAAGCTTCTAGAAAAATAGTATCAGAGTGTAACAGTATTTCGCATTTAGCAGACAAGATTCTTTTTCTCAATGTGAACAATATGCAACCCGTCAGTGATGCTTATGGAACACTAATTCATTTCGATCTATGGGTCAACAATATTATGGTTAATCTTAAAGACGGAAGATCAGTTGGCAATAAATTAGTGGATTTTCAAGTGTATAGTTATGGATCACCAGCATCTGATGTTTTGTTTTTCCTTCTAACAAGTCTTCAAGGATACGTCATTAAAGAACATCTAGATGAACTTATTAAACACTATCATGACCATTTTGTTAAATGCCTTCAAGAATTTGGTTGTGATACGGAACTTTACACTTTAGAAAATTTGTTAGAAGAACTCAGAATCCATTCTAAGTTTGAATATGGTCATGCTGTATTATATACGACTTTTTTTATTAACGCTGACAAGGTAAGCGAAGATGAAAGTACGCGTGGGGATCCAGAGAATATGATTAGGGGAATTACTCAATTGGCTAAAGTAAAGGTGTGCTTGATTACCGAGGAGTGTGAAAAACGAGGATGGCTTCCAAAGTTGGAGTAGTATAATATATTTTTGTACTAAGTATAAAAAAAATGCTCTAATAAGTACTATTAGTATTTATTAATAATTTTTGAAGTTATACTTCTTTAGGCACGAGCGTGAATTTTTACATTCCCTGGCGCATGCGCACACCGACGGTATGGTATAAGTCTCTACATCTTTTAAGTTATGTAGCGCAAATAAGGTGTGCGTGAAAAGAATATATTATTAGTGTTTTTAGTAAATATATTTATTATAATTTTTATATCTGTGGATTTGTCTTCCTCCTAATAAGTATTGTTGAAATTGTATATTTTAATTAATGTATCTGTCACCTTGATTGTAATTATGTCCGAGAAATGATCGACTGAATACAAAAGCGGTGGTAGCTGATCGGTAGAGCATTCTCCTAGGGATCGAGAGGTCCCCTGTTCGAATCCTGACAAAGTCATATCCTTTTTTTTAATTTTTGGTATTATTCTTGTTCTTTCTAAAATTAGTTAAATATTTAAATACAATACAAAAAAACTGTTTAAAGTAGATAGGTATATTGATTTCGTTGAAATCATAGTATGAAGTTAGATTATATTATAATAGAAGTATAACTTCTCTAGTGCGTACAAAGTACACACACATTCTTTTTTTCTCTTTACGAGCCATATACGCAGCAGAGGACAACCATCATTCATGATTATTCTGATCTTAGATAAAGCACTGTGACCAGTAGCTCTGCTAGGCCGCAGACTCAGTTAAACACAAGTTTAATTTAAATAGCTTCTGATTCTTCATTCTTGTATGTAGGCTTTAAAGCCTGTTTCTTCTTCAGTATTAGCCTCCTAAATTGTTTAAGTTATCGCACCATCTTTTTCTTGGTCTGCCAATACTTCTTCGTCCATTTGGTGACTTATCTCTTGCTATTCGTAGATTCGTACTATCCTATCCTCTGCCATTCTACTAATGTGTTCGTTCCACTCCTGTTTTCATTTTGTAACCCATCCATTTATGTCTTCTACATTGCATGATCTTCTTATGTTTTCGCTTCTCTCTGTTATATTTTCATCTCTGTTGTTTCTAGTAGTCGTCTCGTTTTAGATGTGTCAGGTCTTGTCTCCGCCGTGTATGTCAATATAGGTCTAATTGCTGCTTTATATATTCTTGCTTTTGTGTCTTGTCTTAGGTGTTTCTTCTTCCAGATTGTGTCATTAAGATATCCCACCGCTTTACTTTCTAAAAATAATAGCTATTTCTATTATAAGGGAGCAAATTACTTTTTCTCCCGAGAATGAAGTTTACTGTAATCGACTAAGTTTTTAATACAATGGCATATAAAACAACACAATGTCCTTCTACATCCCACCAGACTGAAAATAATGGGAACCTTCTCTGGTTACACCTCTGAGCCTTCTACAATTCGCAAGCCATAACGGATGATGGGAATAAGGAAGATTTGACCCCGCGTAAATTTTTTAGCTCGGGTCGGATTTATGAGGACTTTTTAGATTTAGGACTCGGATGTGTAAGTTGACCGGAGTATTAGGGTGATTCTTACTATGGCTTACGGTTAAAAGTAAAAGAAAACAAAAATACCAAAAATGCATCATCCTTTAATAAAACATTAACCTGATGCTGAGTTTTTTTTTAAATGTTATTTCTAATAATGCTTGTTCCGTTGTCGGTCGGCCACCCCGTATCTTAAGTTATATTTTATAGTAATTTTTTGTTAGAATAATTAAGTGCTTTTATTGCTTTACCATCTGACTAATTACTTGTACGAAAATTATTCTAATTAATGTATTTTAATGCTCTATCGATCTAATCTTATATTCCGAACAGCCTACATTACCCTTTCCTCTATCGTTAACTACAAGCCCTGTTCTATATCAATTACAAATTAGTTTTTTTAATACCCTTCGACCGTCTGCAACAAGCAGAGTCATTTTGGATACGTTAGTTACAGTGGTATAATGTTTGTAGCCATTTAGGTGTCACAAGCGGTGTAATATGATAATAACGTCTTGATTAATTGCAAGAGGCCGTGCTGCTCTAACTTCGCCTATTTGTTAATGCTGGCAGGTCGGTGAAGTGGCACAAGGAGCGCAATAAAAAGCCCAGGAGGGTCAACTACCACTAACAAATGAGATTCTTGGGTTAATTACATCCCTTAAATGATATCTTACGCCGTATTGATTGTCTCAAGTTTTAAGAGTTATTGCTACACAATGGAATCACATAAATACATTACTAGAATCGACTATACAAGAAAAGATATATTTTTTGACCAAAATTTAATTCTAGACCAATAACCATACAAATCAATACAATAAGACGTATCTATATATTGATACACATCTACAGATAATAACGACATGGCGGTAGCATTTGGTGGAGAGGAAAAATATTCAATTGTGAAGATTAAACAGAGAAATAAAAATAGCTTCAGAACAACATAAATAAAAAGAGCTTGTATCAGGACAAAAAAAAATAGAAGCTGGACAAAAAAAGAAAAACTTGTATGATTATAGAAAAACTTATGGAAGAATGAAGAAAAAAAGCAATAGACCTGCAAATAAAGACAGCAAATAAACATAATACATGATAAATTCGAATAATTGGAGAGGCATGCACTCTATGAAGAATCCCATGAGTTTTCCAAAAAGTTCAACTACCAATATCTAGCTGGTAGAATGGTAAGGAGGTGAAGGTCTTAGAAAGAATAAAATAGAATATTCTGAAAGCTCCATACTTCACTTAGGGGTTCAAGAACATTATATATAATATTTATAGAATGGGAAGGAGGCGAGAAAGATGTATTCATCTTTCTGACCTCCCATTGTTTAAGACTTCCTGGAGTTGCAGAAAATTAAAAATGTAAGCCTATCGCGAGGAAAACGGGGGCTATCCAAAGGGCATTAGTCGTATCTTCTTCTTGGTCTGAAATTGAAGACCATACTGAGCTTAAAAGCATCTCAACAGATTTCATTTAAGTTCTGATTTCTTTCCAGCAGACAAAGTTGCATTAAATTTTACTACTGACTGAATGGGAAACAAAAGTATTTTTGAAATGTATAAAAATATTTTTTAATATACTTACATTAATAACGAAGCCTTAATGAATCGATTGCAATTTAGAAAATACCTTTAGAGAAACTGTTTGGACAAGTACAGTATGGTAATCTGTTTAAAACATAGAATATTTTGATAACTAATTGTAATTAACTGCCACCGATTTTGGTGGTTAAGTAACATGTCATTATAGTCCATGTGGTGAGACCGCTCCCGTCTGAAAAAATTTCTGATTCGGTTTCTTTGCGGATTCCTACTCAAAAATGTTCCTTTTAAACAAATCTGAAGGGTGCCGGGTGGAATTTTTGAGCAGAAATTGTTTAAAATTTTTTTTAAAAAAATACAAAATCAACTTTTTTGCAACATATTTTTTAGAGTTTGTTCGTCATTCTAAACAAGAAAGTTATTTTGTGATTTTTCTCAAAAATTGATAGCTTTCGAGTTATAGGCGATTTGAAATATAAAAAATGCGAAATTACGCGTTTTCTAGGCTTACAAACTCATATTTCAAATAGTATTTTTAAGGGTGCCAAGAACTTATATTGTAGTTTAAACATTCATTTTCAAGATTCTGCAGACTGATCGGGTCTAACTTCAATTTACACCGTTGTTATTTAATTGTTAAATATGCGTGTCCATCAGATTTTTTTGCCGGTGCGACATATATTTCTCCGAAAAATATTTTTTTAGATTTTTTGGGACATTCTAAATAAAATAGTTTTCTGGTCATTTTTCTCAAAATTAATAGTTTTAAACTTACAAACGATTTAAAAAACGAAAAAAAAAGGAAAATACACATTTTCGGATTTTAAATCGCTTATAACTTTAAAACTATTAACTTTTGAGAAAATGACGAGAAACTTATTTTATTTGTAATGTCTCAAGGAACCTAAAAAAATATTTTTCGGAGAAAAATAGAAAATTGTTGAAATAGAGCGCTCCGCACCGGCAAAAATTCGGATGGACACGCATATTTAAAAATTAAATACCTACCAACGGTGTAAATTTAAGTTAGACCCGATCACTCTTCAGAATCTTGAAAATGAATGTTTAAACTACAATATAAGTACTTGGCACTTTCAAAAATACTATTTGAAAGATAAGTTTTTAAGCCTAGAAAATGCATATTTTTGCATTTTTTAGATTTTAAATCGCCTATAACTCGAAAACTATAAATTTTTGAGAAAAATCACAAGATAACTTTCTTGTTTAGAATGACCAACAAAATCTAAAAAGATATGTAGCAAAAAAAGGTGATTTTGTATTTGTTTAAAAAAATGTTTAAACAATTTCTGCCCAAAAATTCCGCCCGGCACCCTTCAGATTTGTTTAAAAGAGACATTTTTGAATAGGAGTCCACAAAGAAGTCGAATCAGAAATTTTTTCAGACGGGAGCGGTCTCACCGCTCCCAAGAAAATTGAATTAAATTAAATTGTCATCAGATACCCTCAAATAGGTATATTATAAAAGTTTCAATCATCATTATAAGATGTTTTTATGTTTTTCCCCTACTGACTGGCATAATATTGCTACTCTCCCACAAACAAATAAACGCTTATAACAAAAACTACTGTATCATTTTTATGTTTCAAAACACATTTTTTAAAAAACCTCATTGTCATTTTTAACTCTCGCGCCATTAAACCTTCTCAATAGGAACGCGTTGAGATATAGCGTATAGCGTTGCTTGTTTCTCTGTTTCGTTGTTGAACACTTTACAGCTTCTCCCGCCCCAGAATTAGCACCATCAGTCTCCTGAAATTTCATATTAAGCAGCAACAGCTGAGCCGTTCATAAGTCTGTATTCCTCAAGTTATTTCCCCTTGTTGAAACCTTTCAAATTAATAAGATTAATTACGCCGTATAATGTAGGCAAACACGAATTAATTATGATTGACTTGGTCCTCTCTGGCAAAACATCGATGAGTGATGACTGACGTGTTGACTGTTGATTATTTAAAATTGTATTCTTTTCGTTATATTTATCGCGTAACAGTCTTTTGTATACCGTTTCTACGAGGATAATCTATATTATATACAGGGTGATTGATTAGTGGGGTAAAGCTCGATAGATCCGCTATAGTAATAGATAGCAATAAAAGTTAATAACAAAAATTGTAGCCAACTTTGAGCTTCACATTACAAAATTAGTTACATGGTGTTCGATAACACAGTGGCAGAACAAACTTATGTTTTTTAAATGGAACACCCTATATTTGATTTTAAATTCGAAATCCTGTTAACTTCTTTATCACAAAAATATAAAGGTTTTTTATGTTATACAGAGTACTTACAAAGTTATAACCCATTATACAGGGTGTTTCATTAATAATTGTCCATATAGTAACTGGAGAAACATTAGCACAAAATATGAAGATTTAACCTAAAACACTTAAATAAAATGTGGTTCCTTACTGAGTTACAGGGTGTTTTATCTAAAAATTGAAAAATTATTTTTGCTCAGCATTTTAAAACAAGTCAACGTATTATTTTTATACTTGGCGGGAAGTATAGGTACTGTACAAACTACTAAATTATGCTAAACAAACGTTTCTGTCTGTTACCAGAGGCGTACGATGGGGGAAAGTGAATGGTTTACCCTTTCCAAATTTTACGCCACTGGCGGAATTGCTATTTTAGTTCAATTTTTGGATTCTCCAATACTTCCTATGAAAATAATATATTCTTAATGTTGTTCTGAAGCTATTTTCTTGTGGCATTTTTATAATCAAGTATATTCAAATGGGAAATAAGCCACAATTTTACCTAAAAATGATTTTATTAACGTTTCGGCGCCCAAGTCGGGTGTCGTTGTCAAAATACAAAATAATACTAAATAAACAAAATTTTGTTGCTTAGTAAAAAATTCTTCTAATAATTTATTTAATCTGACTCATTTATATCGGCAATTCAGACACGCATTATACATTTTAAAGTAGACGACTTTAAAATGATATTGCCAATATTGATGAGTTGCGTTCCTGGGACGACTTTACTAAAAGATAGTTCATTCGATTACATGAAATCAATCCCAACTCAAGAATATCCGCCACAAAAAATCATAGCATGTGATCTGTCTTTAAAAAGACAACTAAATGCAACGGTGGCACTGAAATTCTCGCGTTAGAGATTCCATAGTAAATCACGAGGGAAAACCAGGAAAAACCTCGTGATACTATCTCGACATCGTAAGTATTTGGGTTTACATTTAGTTTACTCTAAAAACTAATACCAAATTCTGACTTGATATTTTAAATTTTAAATAATACTAAAATACTAAATATGTTAAAATATAACTAAATGTAAACCCAAATACTTACGATGTCGAGATAGTATCACGAGGTTTTTCCTGGTTTTCCCTCGTGATTTACTATGGAATCTCTAACGCGAGAATTTCAGTGCCACCGTTGCATTTAGTTGTCTTTTTAAAGACAGATCACATGCTATGATTTTTTGTGGCGGATGTTCTTGAGTTGGGATTGATTTCATGTAATCGAATGAACTATCTTTTAGTAAAGTCGTCCCAGGAACGCAACTCATCAATATTGGCAATATCATTTTAAAGTCGTCTACTTTAAAATGTATAATGCGTGTCTGAATTGCCGATATAAATGAGTCAGATTAAATAAATTATTAGAAGAATTTTTTACTAAGCAACAAAATTTTGTTTATTTAGTATTATTTTGTATTTTGACAACGACACCCGACTTGGGCGTCGAAACGTTAATAAAATCATTTTTAGGTAAAATTGTGGCTTATTTCCCATTTGAATATACTTGATAATATATTCTTCATTCGTAACGATGAAATTATTAGTTTTCGAGATCTTTGAAGTTAAAAATGAAAGGACACGATTATTTTGATTAATGTATTGGGTCGCGTCATTTTTAATTTCAAATATTTCGAAAACTATTCATTTTATCATTACGAATGAAGAGTATATTATTTGCATAAAAAGTATTGAAAAATTAAAAAGTTTCACTAAAATAGCAATTTCGTCAGTGGCGTAGAATTTGGGAAGGGTCAACCTGCCACTATTCCCGGTCGTAAGCCTCTGGTAGTAGCTAGAAACGTTAATTTATCTTAGTTTAGTAGGGTGTACAGTGTACAGTACCTACAACTTCTGCCAAGTATGATAAGCATACGCCAAATAGTTTTAAAGTACTAGGTACAAATAATTTTTAAATTTTAATCATATAAATCATAGCATAAAATCAAAATAACTGTGCCGTTTCATATTTAACTTCAAATATCTCGAAAATTAATGACTTTATCGTTACCAGTGAGGAGTATATGATTTACGTAGAAAGTATTGGTGAATATAAAAATGGCACTAAAATTGTAATTGCTCCAGTGGGGTAAAATTTGAGAAGAGTCAACCATTCACTATCCCCTTTCGTACGCCTCTGGTAGTAGCTAGAAACAATTGTTTATCATAATTTAGTAGGGTCTATAGTAGTCGCAGTTTCTGCCAAGTATGAAAAGGATACGTCGAATAGTTTTAAAATGCTGAGCAAAAATAATTTTTAAATTTTTAGATTAAACACCCTGTAACTCAGTAAGGAACCACATTTTATTTAAGGGTTCTAGGTTAAATCTTCGTATTTTGTGCTTAGGTTTCTCCAGTTACTATATGGACAATTATTGATGAAACACCCTGTATATGAAAATCGTAACAAGTTCAACTCCCTGTATAAATAAAAATAAGCAAAACTTAGTAATGCCATATTTTTTTTTCGTATTGCCAAAATCTTCAAGAATGATTGATATTGCTAATTTTCTTTATATCAAATACAGGGTGAGCCCATACGCAAGTACATTATTTTCTCAGTAATTTTAAACGGAACACCTTGTACTTTATATCACTATTGAAAAGTACCATTACCGTACTTTAATTTTTAGATAACATTCCCTATATCTACATTTATCAGTTTTCGAGATACATATTTTCATTTTTCAATGGACCAGTAGCTTGGCCACCCAAATCACTAGAATTTAATAGACTGGACTGATTTTTTTGGCGTTGCGTTAATAATGAAGTTTATAAAATACCTCCAACGACAACGGATGAGATGAAAAATAGAATACAAAGTGTATTTCGGTGTGTTAATTTACAAATGCATCGTAGAGTAAGTAGCTCATTCGATGATCGTTTTTAGGCGTGCATAAATGTGTTAGGAGGTACATAATTTTGAACACCTTATGTAATTAAATATTAAAAATATTTTATTAAAAGTAGCTTCTAATTTTTTCATTGTTGGAGAAAACATGTTTTTTGCAAAATGTATTACTGATTAATTATTTTTCGTTCTTTATTAATTTGTTACATTGTTATATTTACATACAAAACAAAAGTAGTGTTTAATTGTCTTCACAAAATGTTGTATTTTGTGTTGGTGTGTTTTTTTTTGTAAAATTTATTACTAATTTTCTTTCTTTATTTGTGTCATTTACATAAAAAATAGTTTTTAATTGTTTCAAAAATGTTGCATGTTGTGGTTATGTTTTTTTTTTGTAAAATGTGCTACTAATATATTATTCTTATTTCTTTATTTGCTACATTGTTACATTGATTTACCGGATTGATAATCAGTAATCGTCAATTGTCAATTCAGCCATGGCTTACTTAAAATTTAGATAAATTATTTAGACACCTAAAATACTTTTTCTAAAAAATGAAAATACCTCGAAAACTAATAAATTTGGACATAGGGAATGTTATATAAAAATTAAAGTACGGTAATGTTACTTTTCAATAATGATATAAATTACAGGGTGTTCCATTACTGAGAAACACCCTGTAAGAAAATTAGCAATGTCAATAATTCTTGAAAATTTTGACAATAAATAAAAAATATGGCATTAATAAACCATTTCTGTTGTATTTATAGCCTAATAAAATAAAAAAAAGTCAAAATGTAAATTCGTACAGGTTAAAACCAAATTTATATCAAAGTTTTGGGTGGGTACAAAAGATATTTTCAAGAAAGTATCCAAATCATACAAGGGGATCATTGTTTAAATAATTAAAAGGGGTCATTTTAATTCACTTATCAATGAAGGACTATGGGATTTTTTTCTACAAAGCTGAAGGGTAAATCTTTCACATAAGACTTACTAAATTAAATTTGACCCCCTATTTATTTAAATAATTGTATATAAATCTTAAAAAACAAATTCGCAAATAATTATTTTTAGCGTTTTAAATAAGCACTATAAAATATCTTATTTTACAGAATAAGTTGCGCTATGTTACCTGTATTAAGCAAAAAAAAAATTGGTCAAAAAATATTTAATATTTTTTGAGATATTGAAGTTGTTTATTAAATGTTACTATATTTTCAATTGCAAAAACGCGGTGGTTGCCTAAGAAAGATTCACCTGCTTAAGATCTCATTATTTTTATTTTTATGTATATTGTCGATATTTGTATGGATACATTCAAATTTCAATTAAACCCCCCCTAAAATGGCATTTGAAAATCATACAAATTTGTTTATAATTTTTTTTTAATAACGTCGCGGGGATTAAGTATTTTAAAATGTCGTTTCGATAATTGGATTCCTGGGAATTTTTTACTAATTAACACAATTTTTTTGTCGTTTTTTCTTCTTCTTTTTTTCCTTGGAGTTATGTTACTACGGGCCCTTTTAGGGTTAAATTTTATTAAGAATGTCGAGTCTATGAGATCTAGATTGTAGACTTAAAAATATTAAGATTTAACTAAAATCTCTTAAATAAAATGTGGCTACTTACTGAGTTACGGGGTGTTTTATTTAAAAATTTAAAAATTATTGTTACCAAGTACTTTAAAACTATTTAACGTATCCTTATCATACTTGACAGAAAGTGTGGCTATTATACACCCTACTAAATTGTGATTAATAAACGTTTCTAGCTAGTGCCAGAGGCGTACGACAGGGGATAGTGAATGATTGATTTTTCCCAAATTCTACGCCACTGAGTGAATTACTATTTTAACGAAATTTTTCGATTCTCCAATACTTTGTATGTAAATAACTTTATTGGTATCGATAAAGTCATCAGTTTGAGAGATATTGGAAGTTTAAAATGAATGAATGAATGAATCAAAATAACTATGCCGTTTCATTTTTAACGTCCAATATCTCGAAAACTAATGACTTAATCGTTACCAGTAAAGAATATATTATTTACATATAAACTATTGGAGAATCGAAAAATTTCGCTAAAATAGTAATTCCCTCAGTGGCGTAGAATTTGGAAAGGGTTAACCATTAACTATCCCCTGTCGTACGCCTCTGGTAGTAGCTAGAAACTTTTATTTGTCACAATTTAGTAGACTGTATAGTACCCACACTTTCTGACAAGTATAATAAGGATGCGTCAAATAGTTTAAAAGTACTTGGTAAAAATAATTTTTAATTTTTAAATTAAACACCCTGTAACTCAATAACCAGCCACATTTTATTTAAGTGATTTTAGACCAATCTTAATATTTTTAGGTCTAGAATCTATAACTTAGAGATTCGACATTTTTAATGAAACTTAACCTTAAAAGGGCCCGTAATAATTTAACTCCATGAAAAAAAAAAGAAGAGGAAAAAAAGACAAAAAAATTTGTTAATTTGTGAAAAATTCCCAGAAACCCAATTATCGAAACGGCATTTCAAAATATTAATCCCCGCGACGTTATTAAAAAAACAAATTATAAACAAATTTGAATAATTTTCAAATGTCATTTTAGGGGGAAGTTTAATTGAAATTTGCATTTATCAATACATTTATCGAAAACATACATAAAAATAAAACTAATAAGATTTAATACAGGTGAATATTTCTTTAGTAACAACCGCGTTTTTGCAATTGAAAATAGAGTAACATTTAATAAACAAATTCAATATCTAAAAAAATATTAAATATTTTTGGACTAATTTTTTTTGTTTAATACTGATAACATAGTGCAACTTCTTCTGTAAAATAAGATATTTTATAGTGCTTATTTAAAACGCTAAAAATAATTTTTTGCAAATTTTTTTTTAAAGTTTCATGTACAATTATTTAAATAAATAGGGGGTCAAATTTAATTTAGTAAGTTATATGTGAAAGATTGACCCTTAAACTTTGCAGAAAATAATCCCATAGACCTTCATTAGTAATTGAATGACCTCAGCAGTTAAAAAAGTAATTTTTTTGCAAAAATGACCCCTTTTTAATTATTTAAAGAATGATCCCCTTGTGTGATTTGGATACTTTCTTGAAAATATCTTTTGTACCCACCTAAACTTTGATATAAAATTTGTTTCAACCTGTACGAATTTACATTTTGTTTTACATGTAGTGAAATTTTATTTTACTAGACTATTATTTTTATTTATACAGGGAGTTGAACTTGTTACGATTTTCATAAGAAATTGGTTATAACTTTGTTAATACCCTGTATAACATAATAAACCTTAATATTTTTGTAATGGAGAAGTTAACAGGATTTCGAATATAAAATAAAATATAGGGTGTTCTATTTAAAAACTATAAGTTTGGTCTGCCACTGTGTTATCGAACAACCTGTAACATTCTAACTAATTTTGTAATGTGAAGCTCAAAGTTGGCTACAATTTTTGTTATTAACTTTTATTGCTATATATTATTATAGCGGATATATTGAGCTTTACCCCACTAATCAATCACCCTGTATAGTATTTTTGTATGAATGCATCGTAATAGACACCAGTTGGTATTCATTACTACATTGTTAAAAGAGATGATTCATTTTATTAAAATAAAAATAAACGAATTCGTTTTAATTCAAAACTAGTCTCTTGACATCCCCTGACGCGTGTTTCTAGATTTACCCGTCATCAGAGAGCGTTTGCAAGAAGACTTATTTGAACCAAAACGCACCGAATGATCGGTAGGAATATCCAAATATTTATACCGGAGTATGGATAGAACGACCTCTAACGGGTAAAGATGAAATGAGTATCGATAACGATTCAAGTAAACTATTTACCCAGTTATAAAATTACCAAACGGGCGACACTTAGGAAAATAGTCCACCAACGCATATCAGTTTACCCATCTAGAGTTTACGTGAATCGTTATGAGCACTCTCTTTTTCTTTGGTTTTGTTCCCGGAACGTTTCCAGATAAATGAATCTCTCTAAATTAATCAGATTACATGTGCTTTTACCAATCTCATCTTAATTTTTTGAGATATAGGTATATTTCTCCAAACTTTAGTTAGAAGAGAATCATCGCATTTTTTGCCACACCAATAATACATCTCCGAACATCTGCTGCACTACTGCCGTCGGCGTCATTAGTATTAGAAGATCCGGGACAGTTGAAGATGTCCACTATGTGGTAATTTTGCAAGCGGTTATTCAGTTGAATATTGTTGAATCTTGACTTTATTAATTTAAAAGCCAACTTTAATGCACTACAACTCAACTCTTCGCAAGACTTCTAGTATATCTTCTTCATTTGCTGTTAGAAATGCACCGTTAATCCATCAATCCATCATTCTAAAATCATCCTTAGAACATGCTGACCGTAAAATAGGTCAGGTTACAAAACGCATCCTTGTCAATTCATCATTCTGCTCTACATTGGCTTGAGAATTTCTGATCTACTGGTACACCTGCTTGAAATAATTTTGCAACGGAACAAAGGCCCAAAAAGGCATATTATAACTGCGCAATTTTAGAGATGGTTACAACTAAACGACTACAGAGATTTTTAGAACAGCAGTAAATAGAGGCAGAATAATGCATGCTGGTAGCGGACATACGTAACGGATAGGCACTGAAATAAAAAGAAGCGTATCACGCAACTGGGTACAAGACGGAGAGAAGAAAATCTAGCACCTGGTCAGCCCTCAATATTAAGATATTGCTGATAAATATCTGAATAAAAATATATTTTTCTTTCTGTATAGACATGACTCTGAATGTGTTTTCAATGTGCCTCTAGTAAGCTGTCGTTCCATCGTTTTCGTGGTCTTCCCACTGATCGTCTTCCTATTGGGGAACCGTGTCTCGCTGTCGTGACTACCCTTGTTGTCATTCGGATTATGTGGTCATTCCATTCTTTTCTTCTGTTTCTTACCCAGTTATTAATGTTATCCACCTTGCATCTCCGTCGTATATCTGTACTTCTAGATCTGTCCCATAGAGTCTTACCATCGATTTTTTGAAGGGTTTTCATCTCCGCTGTTTCGAGCAATCTTTTTGTCCTCCCTATGTCGGGTCGTGTTTCTGCCGCGTATGTCATTATTGGTCCGATGACTGTTTTGTAAATTCTTCCTTTCATTTCTTTTTCGAAAGAATAAAAATATAATCTTGTTATTTAATTTTATTATAATAATATAAGAACGCAATTTGCTTTGGCACACTTTACTATTGACTTATTTATATAGTTCAGAGAAATAAGGAAAAAAAATAGCCTGTTGGTGATACAACCCCCTCCAGGCCGAAACCAAATTTTTTCAGTAATATGGACATCTATAATAATAACCTATATATTTCCTGCAGCCGATTTTGATGATATACATAGTTATAAACAAATGATCAAAAAACGGTAAATTTTCGCTTTTTTTTTTGTCTATTACTAAGAAAATAGTCATTTTAAACAAATTTGAGAATAAGAAGCTCATAAACGGTATAAAAAACTTCAGTATGGCGTTTGCTTAATATGTCTATCCTTATTGGTTGCTTAGAAAATTGCAAAATAAATAATAAATTTTGAGTTTTTATAAATATTTATAACTCATGTAAAAATTAACTTAGAACCTTCTTATTACAAGAAATGCTGAGACTTATGGTGCTTAATGCATACCCTAAATTTCGAAGAAATTGGTCAAATAGTTTAAAAGTTATTTAATTTGTTTTTCCCAAATTTATTTTTTTTGCAACACTGTAGTCAGAAAATGATGAAGCTACAGTAATACTTTGCATAGTTTATGGAAGAAGGAAATTTACAGTATTAATTTAATTAAAAAAAAATACAAAAAATAATTATAAATATTGTAAAATTATTTTGCAAAAACATGTGAATTAAATAAATGTGGGGGCTAACTTTGTCCCTAATTGTCCTAGGACAGTTGTTTTTCTTTCTAAATGTGTATAAAAATTCAGTCTTTCTAAATATGAAAAATAATTTTTCTACAGGTAACGGTTAAAAAGTTATTCTAATTGTTTATAAGTAAGCAAAAAATCGACATGTTTATTCAAAATAATTTTACACTGTTTAAAATTATTTTTTGTCATTTATTTTTAATAATGGTAATAGTATAAATGTTCTTCTTTCATAAACTGTCCGAAGTATGATTGTAGCCTCATAATTTTCTGACTTGTAGTGTTGCAAAAAAATGAATTTGGGATAAACAAATTAAATAACTTTTAAACTGTTTGACCAATTGCTTTGAAATTTAAAATATAATTTAAGTACAAGAAGTATCAGCATTCCGTGTAATAAGAAGGTACTAAGTTAATTTTTACATAAGTTATGAATATTTTTAAAAACTCAAAATTTATTATTTATTTTGCAATTTTCTAAGCAACCAAAAGGATGGATATATTCAGCGAACGCCATATTGAAGTTTTTTATACGATGTATGAGTTTCATCATCATTCTCTTTGCCTTATCCCTATGCGGGGTCGGCTTCCCTAATTGCATTTCTCCACCCAATTCTGTCTTGGGTCATATCAATGTTAATCCCCTTTACCAACATGTCCTGCCTTATCGCCTCCCCCCAGGTCTTCTTTGGTCTTCCTCTCCTACTCCTTCCAGGAATCTGCACTTCAGCTATTCTTCGTATTGGGTGATTAACGTCTCGACGTTGAACATGACCAAACCATCTTAACCTATGCTCTCTCATTTTGGCATCAATTGGTGCCACACCTAGACTTCCTCTAATATACTCATTTCTAATTTTATCCTTCTTTGTCACTCCACTCATCCATCTAAGCATTCTCATTTCCGCCACATGCATTCGTTGTTCCTCTTTCTTTTTCACTGCCCAACATTCAGTTCCGTACATCATAGCCGGTCTTATGGCTGTTTTATAGAATTTTCCCTTCAGCTTCATTGGAATTTTTCTGTCACACAACACACCACTCGCTTCTTTCCACTTCATCCATCCAGCCCTAATTCTACTGCATGCATCTCCATCTATTTCTCCATTACTCTGTAATACCGATCCTAGGTACTTAAAACTATTGCTTTTCACAATCATTTCACCATCCAAAGATACCATTTTATTTGTAGTAGCTCCATCTTTAAATGAACATTCCAAATACTCTGTTTTTGTCCTACTAACTTTTAAACCTTTTTCCTCCAGAGCATGTCTCCACTGTTCCAGTTTTTGTTCTAAGTCTCTTTCACTATTTGCTACTAACACGACATCATCAGCATACATTAAGCACCATGGAATGTTACCCTGTAGTTTCGCTGTTATCTGGTCCAAAACTAATGAGAATAAATACGGACTAAGCACCGAGCCTTGGTGCAATCCTACTTTCACATGAAATTTATCAGTCTCTCCCACACCTGTCCTAACACTAGTCGTAACTCCCTCATACATATCCCTCACAATCTTTACATATTCACCAGGGACTCCTTTCGTATTGAGTGCCCACCACAGAATCTCTCGAGGAACTCTATCATATGCTTTCTCAAGATCAATGAATACCATATGAGCGCTTGTTTCTTTACTCCTGTATTTTTCCATCAACTGCCTTATAATGAAAATTGCATCTGTTGTTGATCTACCCTGCATAAAGCCAAATTGATTCTCGGATATTTCGGTCTCTTCACGTATCCGTCTGTCAATTACTCTTTCCCATATTTTCATGGTGTGGCTAAGCAGTTTTATAGCCCTGTAGTTTGTACATTGTTGTATATCTCCCTTGTTTTTGTAAACAGGTACCAGTATACTGCTTCTCCATTCGTCTGGCATTTGTCCGACTTCCATAATTCTATTAAATAGACCTGCTAGCCATCTTGTTCCTGTCTCTCCCAATGCTCTCCATACTTCCCCAGGAATATCATCTGGTCCTACCGCTTTTCCTTTCTTTATTTTTTGAAGCGCTTGAGCCACTTCCTCGTTGGTTATTTTGGTGACCATTGCTGCTACTGTCTCCGTTGACTCTACAGGCTGTCTGTCAAATTCTTCATTTAATAAGCTGTCAAAGTACTTTCTCCATCTCTTTTTGACTTCCCTTTCGTGAACTAGTATTTTATTATTTTCATCTCGGATACATCTAATCTGATTAAAATCTTTTGCTTTCTTTGCTCTCTGTTTGGCTATTTTATATATCTTCGTTTCGCCTTCCCTGGTATCAAGTTGATCGTATAGGTTTGAATACGCTTCTGCTTTGGCTTTTGCTACTGCTACTCATATACGATGTATGAGTTTCTTACACTCAAATTTGTTTAAAGTGTTTAACTTTTTGGTAATAGACGAAAAAAGCGAAAATTTAGCGTTTTTTGATTTTCATTTGTTTATAACTATGTATATCATCAAAATCGGCTGCAGGAAACATATAGGTTAATAATATAGATGTCCATACTACTCAAAAAATTTGGTTTCGGCCTGGAGGGGGATGTATCACGAGAAAAATCTTATTTCTCTGGACTAATATGGTAAATAAATTTTCTAGATAATATATTTTTGAGTTTCAGTTTATACTACCACTTGTAGTTTACAAGACCATAACTGCAAATTTTATGTAGGGTAATATGTAAAAATAACGTAAAGTTTTAGATCTTGTTCATGGAAGGATTATTCTAGCATCAACGTTTTAAAAACAAAATTTCTTCTTTTAGTATCTATCTAGAAGAAAACATAATTTAATGTACATGATGAAGCGTAAGTTGGCCCAGTCTGTTGACTATAACAGCCCTCGAAAACGTTGCCACTTGTCATTTTCAGAGCAAACAGCCTCGACTTGATGTTTGCTTACGAGCTCGCTATTTGTCAAACATTTTATTTTCTTTCACACTGCCATGGCAGTGGAGTTTAGTGCAGAGAGATGAACGCAACGAACGAACGGGTGACATATTGGCTCATTTAGCGAAATAGCCCGGTCGTAATTTCTAAATAGTAAATTACACCCAACGTCCAACTATTAAAAAATAAAATTTATTGTTTGTTGTGCAAAAACAAGCATAATCAGAGCAGAAGTTTTTATTGCTGTAATAAAGTTAATATATGGTGGATTTATTTTATTGGTCTACATGGGCCTGATTCTTCTTACTCACAAAGTTTATTAAATAATATAGCCATTAAAAATATAATTATAAATTAAAAATTTTACTCATTAAAATAAAACAAGGTAAAAAGAGAAAGAGGAAAAGCATGGGAAAAACTGCCATGCATTGGCGTAAATACTTTATTTGTTCACTGCATACTTATATCACCAACACCTACAGCTTTTCCGTTAATATGCATATACCGTCGTAGAGTTGTTTTAGTTTAAAAGGAGTTTCTGAGTGGTTTATCTGCTGATTAAGTCTTCTTTTAGTATTTGAGTCTTTGTATCTGTTCTTAGTTCCTCCATTTACAAGAAGTTGAGTAGCGACTTGTTTTTCTGTAGCCTTACAAGGTGGTTAATGTTCCTGAGGATCACCGCTTTTTTAAACAGCTTCCATGCTATTTTGCTTCTATACGTCATGTCCATTTTTTCAGGGTTTCGATCCACTTTTCGTTTTTGGCTTGACTCAGCTGTGGAGGAGGCCTGCTCCGCAATCACCCGTTTCTTGTCTAAACGGGTCACCTACATAGAGGTTTTCGTATGTTCTCATTAGTTATTGGGAAACACTGGACATCCCAGGAACATATTATTAAACTCATACAGAATTAACAACTTCAAGTTGTATACTGGTATAAAATTGTTTATTAAAAAACTTCATAAAATGCTGTGCACAACGTTTTCGTTCTAATTCAGAACATCTTCAGTGCCTAGAATGAAGTATTTCCACATTAGATTAAGGCAAAAAGGTTAAAATTGTGACTGTTAATAAGAAAAACATGTGGAGAATACTTAAATTCTGCTAAGTAATTGTAACTAGCACACTATTTAAAGTGGTAACTTCATAATATATGGTTTACATGTTAAATTTTATGAAAATATGGTGAATACCAGTCGATGTTACAAGATTAAATTAAGTACATGCTTAAAGGGCAACATGCTCCTCTGCCCGAAAAAACTAGGTACTTGCCAGTTTAATAGGCACAGACCAACTGATAAAATAGGAAATGGACTTTCAATATGACAAAGAGTGACATGACAAGACAAGATAAAGTCAAGTTTTGGCTTCAAAAATATATTTTTAATTTTGGATTTAATTAAAATTTAATGGTTGTTTGAAACTGTTGATAACTGTTGATAACTGTTTGAAAATGTAATTGAAATTGTTTACACAATTAAAATCTATTGTGAAGTCTAAATTAGCAACTCCCTATTTCAGAAAAAACTTTTGGATTGTTGAATATAAGTATGTTTCATGGTTAAAAGTGTGACGTCATCGATTGTAAAATGATAATGTGAAAGTTTAATTTAGTTTAATAAAATGAAATATATACTACATAGTAAACAATTAATGACCTGACGTGGAAGGATTGGAAGCTAAATAAAACAAAATTGTAATTTTAAATGTTTTTAGAGAAACGTACTGTTGGTTGCCTAACATGATGGGAAATGTTTGGATTTAGCTGCCTACTATTGTAATGATTAATTCGGTCTTTTGAAAATGAAAGAGGAATTGTGGAAAAATTAAAGTAACTAAAAGAATATAGATCAGAAAGTGAACGTTAAAGAAATAATTTTAAATAATAAATTGAAAAAAATTATGTAATGAAATTAATAACGAAAAGGGGAAATAAAATATGTGTCAGCAAAATCTAATTGAACTTTATGTTGTTTTCGATGGACTAAAATAATTAAAGGAAATATACCATGATAGGCTTCCAGACGAAGTGGTTAATGTGTGAGTGAATAATAGAATGAGAGCTAACTAATATAGGTCAAATTGTGTGTTAATGTCAATATGTAACGGAGAATTTAAATTGATTGAGTATCTAAAATAGCGAACTATGAGTTTGGATTCTGTAAGTGGTAGTGGAGTGAACAAACTGAACCAAGTGTGATATATTTTTAGTGCGCAAGTTTATAAACTTACATGACAGAGATGAACAAATGAATTAAGACAGATGTGAAAAGAACTAATATATATTTTTGTCGACATCCCCTGGAATAACTTTCTTAGCCACATTTTTTATTAGCTCTACAAATTTTTCGTAGATTTACAATTTGGGTTCAAGACGTAGCAGCTCAAAACCTAATATGTATACATACTATCCCCAGTTTGCCTTTTTGAATTTAAATATCCTTCTGAATAAAACAGATTGTGGTTTGGCAATTGAAAAGATATTTATACCAAATGGTCTATGCTGAGTTTTTGGTATGGGGCCATACACTCCTTTGTTACACCGATCTATTAGGTTAGTATTTTTGTCGGTAATGTGCCACTATCCCATTATCTCACTCACATTTTCTCCAGATCCCGTCTGACTGCATCTGTCGACCTTTTTCTAGACCATTTTGCTGATCTTTACCTATCTGGTCTTTTCTAAAACTTATTGTTTATTATCACTCGGTCCATCTAGCTCTGCTAGTTCAAAGGATTTATAGGCTGAGACGTTTTATATCGAATTGGACAATTGTACATTTTTTAACAAATTTTGAAGTTCACGTGCAATATCTTTCAACTATAAAACTCGAGAACAGTGCGTTAAAGCTAAAATAATGAAGATACTCTCTACTGGAGTTTCAGCAAAAACTATCTATAGAAATAAGGTATTATTGAGCAAAACTTTTAAGAGAGGTGTGGCATTGGATTGGATTGCAACTGGATTTTTATGTTGAAAGTTTCCCAAAAGAAAAACGTATTGTACTTCTCACTTTATTATGAGTCTCTTATTATAAGTCTTCATTAAGAAAACTAGAGGTGTTCAGGACAAGATGTGGTGTTACTGACGTATTTTAAGAATAGTGGATGGATCCTGTGACTGATGTTGAGGTCCTACGTAGAGGGTAAACTAAAATATATTGACAATGTTATGAGAAATCAACAGAGATAAGGCTTGCTGCAACTCATTTTTCAGGGCAACACATTTGGGAAAAGACGACCACGGAGAAGATGAATATCTCGGCTTCAAAACGTGAGAAAGTGGTTCAATTCATCGAATAGCAACAAGTCAAGTTAGGATAGCCATGCTGATCGCCAACATCCGGAATGGATAGTAAGCATAAGAAGAAGAATATAAATCGCTCTACGTAAGCACAATTGACTCTGGTCGGGTCGCGACTGACATTAAGAATCTCAGCAGCAGTACTATCACTCGAATTGAAATAAAACTGTGTATATTCGCTTTTAGATATGACTTGCAAGGTCAGAAACAGTAAATATCTAATTGAATACTGTTACAATTATTACATTCTCTTGTTTATTAATTATTTTAATAATATCACCTTTGGCATTGAACCAAATTCAAATCGAACGCATCTAACATGTGCTGGCTTGAATTTCTAAGATATCTTATGTCACAGGGGCTCCGGTATTCAACTATAATGTGGATTTGGTCACTGTGATACTAAGATGAAAGTAAAAACTAAGTTTTCAATCTCATGTCACATAAAACAACATCCAAAAATGATACTCTATATTCTACCAGATTGAAAACAATGGGAACCTTCTCTGGTAACACCTCCGAGACTTTTACAATTTGCAAACAATAACGGATGTTGAGACTAAGGAAGATGAGGGAATTTTACAATTTATAATGCACGTCCCATCTGCTCAGCGCGGTAAAGTTCCAACGAGAATGGTTCCCTTCATACCCCAATTAGAGTAAATATGTAATCCAAAAATTGAAAATGGTTATTCATTTTTGATAAGATAAAAGTCTTTAAGGACTCCAAACCGAATAATAAGAACTATAATTATTATGTAGTATCTAAAAAAAAGTAATTATTAGTGAGCTAAATATTGAAACAGTTTAAGGTACTAGTACACTTTAGATGACCAGTAATAACCATTTCTTTTTCTAGAATTTTTTCCCACAACCTTTATTAAAAATGAACATAAAACCTTTTACACATTCTAACTCTCAGAGAGTACAAGAAATATAGGTATCTTTTTTCATTTATGCACGTACACTAATAGGTATTGTAGAGGAGACAAAAGTAGAGGTCTCGAAAATTGATGGCGGACAGTTAATCTCAGGATTGGGATATCTGAAACAAAAAAATCGTATTGTATTTGAAAAAGGGAGGTTTCTTACGTGACAATTTACCACAATTTAGCCAAAAAATAAATATTTTTTAACCATGAAAAACTGAAGAAAAACGGGCGATTTTTTCAGAAAAATTTTTCAAATCTCCGTAAAATTTTTTTTGGCAGAATTTTTCACTGACGGTCGTAAATTGTCACGTAAGAAACCTTCCTTTTTTAAATGCCGTACGATATTTTTGTTTCAGATATCCCAATCCTGAGATTAACTGTCCGCCATCGGAACTACTTTTCTGCGAGGCCTCGAATTTGGCGACCTCTACAATATTAGTGTAGGTGCATAAATGGAAAAAAATATATTTTTTGTATTCTCTAAGAGATAGATACTAATATGTAAAAGGTTTTATGGTCATTTTTAGTAAAGGTTTTGAGAAACAAAAAACTTGAAAAAATTATTATTTTTGGTTTTCTAAAGTGTACTAGTACCTTAAAAATAACATAAAGTATATACGTCTATAACAGCTTTAGTAAAGAATCAAAAAGACAAAAAATGTGTTGTCAAAATAGTGGCTGGCCTATTTAGTGCAGGAAGACAAACGCAACGAGTGAACAGTTGACATATTGGCTCATTTGGAGAAAAGCGAGACTTCTTGTGTACTTTTATCGCTGTAGATTACTTTGTCTACACAACAGATTAAATCAAATATTTTTCATTTCTACGAAGCTGCGCCTTTGATTCCATCCTCTAACGAGACAAACAAATTTAGCGCCGACGGTGACATCGGACCGCCTGCCAAAATAGATGTTTTTATTTTGAATTCGTTTACGCAAATCAGGGGCATTTTTTATGTAAGCTTGTTTTATTTGGGAAAATTTATTAAATTTTCTTATGGTTGGTTCTCCTGAGTTAGAAAAACTTTGAATATACTGCGGCAGCACAATGTACTTTATATTATACCGCGTCATCCTTGATTACATTTTTGTACTCCACTATAATGTAATAAAAATGTAAGATTTTATTCCTAGAAATTCTTCTCATATTTAAACAACTTTTAAACGCAGTGAAAATGACACTGCGAAAAAAAAATAAAATCGTAAATGATCAAATAAAAAACAACTAGGTAAACCAAGAATCCAAGTAAACTAAGTAAAATAAACAGAAAACAGTTGGAACGATTTAACCACTTCCACAAGATGGGAGACGAAATGAGTCCAAAGAGAATATTAGTAACAAAAAATGAAATAGAAATAGATTTAGAAAAAACTAACTACCATTATCAAATAAACAAAGGATACTTACACTGACTAGAGGACCTTTCTACTATTTAAACAAAATTGGACGATGTTTGAAAAATCCTCTGATTCATTACTGGGCACTTACTGGACATATGCCTGTACTTAGGGTATCAAATAGGGTGACATTCATATCGATGGCATAGTGCACAATTGTGGTAAGTGCAAAAACTAACATTTTACAGTACAGCAATTTGAAAGTTATAGGTATGTACTTACCACATGTGGAGTTTCTTATATTGTACATACTCCATTTGACAGGTATATACTACAAGCTTATAAATGAAATTAAATAACAAATATCAAGGAAAATTGTTTAATTCGCAAAAAGAATGAATAAAAATATTTATTCATCATCAGAAGTATCATAATATTAGAACAGTGAAGAGAAACCATTTGTGGTAAGGGCACATACAACATTTGGCTTATTTAATTTTTCTTATATTTAGCAGTTACCACATTATGTCAACTTGTATTTCTTACACGTTTCATTATTTGCTTACCACATTTGTGTACAATAAACTTTGGGTCAAAATAATGTACTATGTGTACTTATCAATTTTCTAAAAAAGTTGTACTTACCACATTTGTGCACTATACCATCGATATGAGATCCTTCTTTTGGGTCTAACTGGGCAACGTTTAACTTAATCCTTGGCTTCTATACCATTTTCTCTTTTCTCCTTTACTGAAACTCAATTTGAGTTGTATTAGAGATCTAGTTAATAATTTTTCAAAAGTTTACAGAAATAAAAATAGGTACATTGTTAAAATGTATATTAAAACTTCATTTTTATTATTTAGACAAACATATTCTCAAAGAAATACAGACTTTACTACAGGAATGACAAATAAAAAAAACTATAACCTTCATTTGACTTTTACCAATACAAAAAATTTAAACTTTATTGAACAGTGTATTTGTAGCTGTCAAATGTTATTCCAAATTATTTAGTTTACATACTATTACTATTAGGGCTTTATTTTTGAACAGAAATGCTTAGATAGCTAAAATAACAAAACACGACAAAAGATATTAAACGTTTTACAAACATTCTCTTTTCAAAATTTTTACCATATTGAAAGCAATCTCTATATATAATATTAAAAAAATTTTACCAACTGCAATTCTGAATATTTACTTGGAATTTAATCACTTTTAGAAACAAAAATGTACAGTACCTTTAAAAAAACATCTACTTGTCACACCAGACTAAACTAAAACTTTCCATTCAACACGTGGGTGGGCTTCTTATGACGAAAACAGGGGGACCTATGACAATGGGAACAGGACAAAAGCGGAAATGAAACCAGACATCTCATCGGGAATTTCAAATAGAGGATAATATTGGACCAAACTTCAAAAAAGTACAGAAACTTCCACACTGGCCGGCTACAATAGGGAACTTGCATAAATTTTTAAATTCGAAAAAAATGTTATAAATCACAACACAACATAATTTAAAACATGTATCAAAGATAAAAACGTTTTGTTTGTCTTTCGTTTGGCCCCTGAAGACGATTAAAAATTCAAATTAAAACAGGTGGTCCAAAACGCTTCGTGACGTCACTTGGTTTTACATTTAAATTTTTCCAATAAAGTAAACAGAATTTTAAATTAGACGTTATAAACGTCAGTAGAAAATACATTTATGTGACGTTACAAGTGTTTTTGATCATTTGAACTATTCATAGAAAAATTCGTACTTTTACAAAATGGTTTTATTTTCAATAGTAAACCTTCGTTCCTTTCCTTCAAAAACAGTATAAAACTACAATTTTAACAAACTGGTATATATTATTACAATGACATACGATAAATGTCATTAGAATATAAATATTTTTGACTTATTCCACGACGATGAGCTTGCCAAATACCCAAGTAGGTGGAGGCCAATAAACTAAAAAAGGAGAAGAAGAATATACCTAAATATAAGGTTGTGTCTAGGTATACGTTACCGTGTACGCAAATAAAAAGTTAGAGTGTCAGTGATTTCTTATTTTTTATTTGTTTAGTGTTTGTTTTTAAATTAACTACGGAGTGTGGACAATTATTTAGTTCTTTTAATGGGTTTAAGAACATTTTAAAACAGTACGAAAAAGATAAGAGACTATAAATTAATATATATATTTTTTAGTTATAAATGAAATAGTATGTATTACTGTAAAAGATTAAAATAAATAGAAGACCTAAAGCTTTCACAATAATAATTAACTTGTTCTGAAGCTATTATCCTTGTGGCATTTTTGTAATCAATTATTCTAAATGGGAACTAAGCCACAATTTAACCCAAAAATGATTTTATTAACGTTTCGACGTCTAAATCGGACGTCGTTGTCAAAATACAAAATATTATTAAATTAAACAAAAATGGTGTTGCTTGGTAAAAAATTTTTCTAAGTATTTATTTAATTTGACTACTTTTTGTATTTTTACAATGACATCCGATTTGGACGTCGAAACGTTAAAAAAATAATTTTTTTAGTTACATTGTGGCTTATTTCCCATTTAGAATAGTTGATTATAATAATTAACTTACGTATAAAAATTATTTTAGCAATATTTTGTACGTGTCATATCAACTAAATACATATATTTATTTTGCTAACCTAAATATATACTTTTATATATACATTGATTTATTACAATTAAGTTTGAAACATCTAAATAGTTCTGCTTCCCTTCCCTTAACAAGTATTTTTCTATCAAACAAACACTAAACATATCAAAATAACATGTACCAATATATACAGTCACTGCGCACGTTAAATAATGAAGTCACTGGCTTGATCAAGTTTAATTCGCGTGTACCTAACTTTTTTTATTTGCGTACACGTTAGAGTGTACCTAGGCACAGCGAAATATAACCATAATAAAAACTAATGCAAAACTATGTGACGTCACGTGCCGTTTGAACTATTTTATACCGCAGAAGACTTTAAATATGTACTTCTAAGTTATTACGAGTTTTTGAAGCGTGAAATTTTGGAAATCTCATTTTTAAACAAAACTGAACATTATTGTAACAAAAAAAAATGTGCAAGTTCCCTATTGAGTATGTACTGCGTATCTGCCTTTCATCTTAAAAATCCAAAATTATGGAGTCAAATTTTTCACGGGTATTCTTCTACAGACACAGAACAAATTGTAAACCATTCAATCGACTTCACATAGCGATAATAGCCAATTGATGCCGGTAAGGTGTGGCTTCTGTGAGTTCGACGTGAACCACGGTGTGGACGGCTCAAATATCCATTTCGAACTAATTTATCCTTCTTACATCTCTTCGACCGAAGACGCTGTTGAATCATCTCTGCATCCAATCGGCTGAGACACTCAAGGGATCTTTCAAAATTTACTCCAATAATCGCATTGGATGCTTCTCGCTCAAAAGAAAACGTGATTTTACAAAACCATTTTATGCGTAGCTGTTTTAAGGAATTTCAACGAATTTTACAACAAGGAATTGCAACTGTTTACTCAGGTGGATTATATACTACGTAGAAAACAAATAGATTAGAGGAGCCATGTATATAGGGTGCAACCAAAACTTCAACAATATTAAACAAATTTTAAAAAAATTTAAGTGAATGATATTACCGACACAAAATACAAGGGACAATTATTGTTCATAGGACGGGTTTAAAACAAAACATTTTAGTAGATTTTTGTAACGCTACAGACTTTGATCCAGTCCGGCCATAATAGAGGGTTCAGATTTAGCCCAAGAAAAAACGCTATCTCACGTTGCGTTCATTCTCTTCTTTAGTTTTTATCTTTTTCTATTACATATTTTTTATTTCTCAAGGCGTGCCACTCCACGTTCCGTTGGATTCCAGCTTTAGAAAATAAATGCATTAAGAATTATAGTCTATCTACATTCAAACCATTTCCTACGTATAATTTTACTAAACAAACTTACTTTTAGTCCCCTTTAGAATATGGTTAGTACATTTTTATCTATAATTACCTTCATTTAAAAATGCAAAGTTCCCTCTTAACCAAAGAACCAGACTAAACGGCCTTATTGTTCGCGAAGGGGAAGAAAGCTGCACACTCAATATTTGTTTTTGTTTGATAATGAAATGTAAACATCACAGAACTTCGATCAATACTGTATAAATTACAATCAATTTTATTTTCTGCAAACAGACTTAATTGTTAAATATTAACACGATGGTGTATTTTTAAGGTAGTAATTGGAGAATAAAAATTTGCTAAGCTGATTTATGATTTACCTTCCAATGTCATTTTAGGACACTTCAATAAAATATTCTTAAGCGAGACAGAAATGTATATGGTATAAGATTTGTGTCATGAAACACCTTTTATTGAAACATCAATATCAAGCTTTTTAAATGGGAAGCAGTTCTAGATAATTCGTCTTCTTCTTGATGTCCCTATCCATGACCAACGTGGCCGATCATCATAGCAATTTTTGTCTGCAGCAGCGAGGAAAAACTGCACAGATGATGTATTGAACAGAGTTCTGAGGTTCTTCAAGGAGGATGTTCTTCCTGTTCTTAGACCTCGCTTTTACAAATATTTTTCCTTGCAGGATCGCTTGTAAGAGCTAGTGCAGCAAACGTGTTAAGTGGAAGCATTAATTATATTTAATTTTTCTATAATTACTTGTCCTCTTTAAAAAAAAGGAGACTTACAAAAAAATCACATTACATACAGTGAAACCTCGTTAACTCGGATTAATCGGGACCGCGGCCGATCCGGGTTATCGAAAATCCGGGTTAGCCGGAGAAAATGGTAAAAATTAATAAAATACGGTGTAATTACAAATAGTTGGCGTATTCCATGACGTTTTTTCCATCTATCCAGTCAACTTTGACTCGCAGTGAAATTTGGTTCACAATCAGCAACATTTTGATCAGCTTGAGTGCTGATTCTTGAATAATTGGTCAAGATACTGGTAAACCACGCTCGCGTTCCGCACAAAACCTTACATGCAAAGCGTCGTCGTGAGTCTCATTTTTAGTTTTATTAGCTTTGCACCGATTGTCCAAACTGTCTTTTGTTATTATTTTAAAACAAAATTCTTCGATTTTAGTTATATTTTCCTTTCAATCCGATGCTGTAGATGTACCGACACCATATGATGCTGCAATTGTTTTTAATGATTCGCCTTTATCAATTCTACCTAATGCTTCTAGTTTCTTTTGCATTGTCACTACAACATTTTTACGTTTTTTTGCTATTCCGTAGACAAAAAAACACGCAAACATCTGAAGCACGATTACAGAACGGAAGCGAACAATACGACTGTACTACACACAATACGGTCTCAATTGCAACGATGTTATGTTATTTAATAACAGTGGAAACTAAGACCATTATTTAAAAAAGAATTTTTTAATAGTCTTTTAGGGTTTTTTAAACAATGCTAGACAGTTTGAAATAAATAAAGGATACTACAGGTGCCTGTTGTTTCCGATAATACGACAATGAACCCTGAGTGCCATGAGTCATTTTTACTATCGTATATGTAGTTCAAGTTACACAAATACCGATTATCTCTCAAATATTATAATTACATACATTTTTATTGTTGAAATGTTTGTCTGATAAAAATCGGTCCGGGTTATCAGGGGCCGACTTATCAGGGCTCCACTGTACACACAAGTCGAAAACTTAATTATATTTGCATAGTAACTTTTGATTTTGAAGTAAGCGTTAATTATATTTAATTTATTTATAATTTTTTGTTCCCCCTAAAAAAAAATAAGGTATTCAAAAGAGAGATGTTTAAAAAGGTGCGATTGTAAAGAAGGCATTCCTTTGTAAAAATCGCGGGAGGTAATCTCTAATTCAGCATAAAACGATTAATCGTTATGTACAAAAAGCTTACTGGCTTTCGCAAATGAATCGGTATAGAAAAGGGATCTGTAAACAATTTAATTTAAGTGGTGATAAAGCTCGGGCAACGATTAGGGATTAATCAGATGGCATTCCAACAAAAGCAGTTTGTCAGTTTGTGTATGACTGCAATATTTCATGTTTTGATTTTAAAACTTTTTTAAAAGAATTAAACTTGCCTAGAAATATATTAGCACAATATTAATTCGTACCTATAGAACTACAACGAAACTTCATAAGCCGGAGATGTGTGATAGCTGTGGTAAGCAAAAAAAGAAATCTGGAAAATACACTGGTCTTATAAGTTAGACTGCAATAATAGATACATAATCATTTATTGTTCTGAAGGCTGTGGCTCATAACAAGATGTCATACCACTGGTGATCATGACGAATTATTGTTGGGTTCTAAAATCTAAATTTCTTTTAAAACGTGTAATTTTACTGTGTGAATTTTTATGAACATGTTATTTGATTTGAAGTTTTTAATTTATTATACACATTGCTGCTCGCATTGCAGTAAATATTAATTACTCGTGTAGCCATAACAGCTAAAAATATAATCTGGGTTTAACAAAACCATATTATTTTTACACCTATTTCAATAAATCTTTCCAAAACAAAATGGTGGACACAAAAATTACATAAAACGTCACTTTATGTATCTCTGTAATGGAGTCCGTTTGCGTTTCATTCCCTGAGCAAGGCAGATACACAAATTAGCTACAAAACACAATGAATACAGAGAGAGTCGCTATTAGCTTCATGACTCATTCTCGCGATGAAAATTGCCACAGATAACGCCAATTTTAGAGTTTCCAACGCAAGAATACAACTAGATAAATTAGAATTATCCCAAATAACAACGGGGTCTTCTTATCAACCAGTTTTATGGGAACGACAATATAAAGGAAGTATAAAGGGTTGCTGTTCTTAGAAAATAAAAATGGGAATAATTTTTGGCGTTCTTAAATTTTATTACCGTGAATGTAGAAATGTCTGTACCAAAAGTACAAGAAGTGTGATATGTTTTACCGAAAATTACAAGCTAAATTTGATTTTTTTTATTTAAAAGTATTTCGCAATCTATTGAGTAGCAACAAGAAAAAAAAGTAGTGGCATTGACTACAGACGCGAAGGATTTTACCCACTGGTAAAATCAAACGAAAATTATTATAAATTATACTGTGAATTTCTATAACCTACGTTGTTCTATGGAATTGTCTAGGAGGTTAAGTGCAAACGGATTTACTTGATCTTCTAGCTTGTATCTTGATCTTCCAGCTTCTTGAGCTTCCAGCTTGTTGCATTGCTACGTTTAAGGTCACGATGAATATTTCTGTAATTTTTGTACCACGGTTCATTGATTATTCTTCTACTTTAAATACCGTGCCCAAATTTTAGGCGTGGGTAGTGGGTAGCTTCCATAACAGTTTGCCGATATCGCTCCAGTACATTGACAAAGGTTTCGGAGCCATAAATATTTGTTCCCACCAATTCCTCTTTTTCCGTCGATCGTTCCATTGAGTATTAACTGCAGCATCCTGTATCGCTACCTCTCATTATATGCCCCAGATATTCAAGTTTTCTCTTTTTTATCATCTTGATTAAATCACCTTTGCCTTGACCTACTCTGTTTAAGACTTCTATGTCTGAAATTCGTTGAACCCAAGATATTCTGAGCATTCTACGATATGACCACATATCGAAGGCTTCTAATTTGTTCATTATGTTAACCTTCATGGTCCAGGTTTCACATCCATATAGTAATACGGGATACACTTAACATTTTAGGAACTTGAGTCTTAGTTGTAAGTTCAGCTGAGAGTTGCTTGAGTTCATTGATTATAGTTCGGAGGATTTTTGATTGGAAGCGTTGAATGACTTCGATGTTGAAGTGACTAGCTGTTCCCCACAGCTCCAACCCATTAATAATATACGTTTGCGAAACGTACACTTTCAAACTACACACTTCTTCTCTTCTTGTAGTGCCTATCCGTTTCGGATGTTGGCGACCATCATGGCAATCTGTACTTTGCACACTGCTGCTCTGAAAAGATTTGTAGTGGTTGTGTTGAACCACGTACGTAGATTTTTCAGCCACGAAATCCTTCGCCTTCCTGGTCCTCGCTTTCCCTCTACTTTCCCTGTAAGACCAGTTGAACCAGTCCTTATCTTTCACTGTTCCTCATGATGTGACCGAGGTATTCGATTTTGGCTGTTTTTATTCTGATTAACAGCTCTTTTTCTTTTTGCATTCTCAGCAAAACACCCTCGTTAGTAATGTGGTCGGTATAAGATATCCTCAGGATTCGACGATAAAGCCACATCTCAAAAGCCTCAATTTTCTTGCAGGTGGCGTCTGTGAGAGTCCACGACTCAACTCCGTACAACAGTATAGGAAAGATGTAACATCGTAGTAATCTGACTTTTATGGGTATCGACAAATCATGACATTTGAACAACTTTGACATTTTTTGAAATGCAGATCTTGCTTTCTCTATCCTACATTTGATTTCTATAGAATGGTCCCAATTTTCGTTGACGTTCGTACCAAGGTAGGTATATGTTTTTACTCTTTCTATTTGTTGACCATTCACACTGATTCGTCCAAATCGCTGTTTGTTCTTAGAGATAATCATATATTTTGTTTTCTTAGTGTTAAGTGAAAGTCCGTATCTCTGGCTGACCTCCGCGATTCTGTTCATTAACTCCTGCAGGGCTTCAGAACTCTCAGCGAATACCACGGTGTCATCTGCGTATCTTATGTTATTGATACATTCTCCGTTAATTCGAATTCCGGCCTCAACATCATCCACTGCTTCTTGAAAGATTTCCTCAGAGTAGATGTTAAACAGCAGTGGGGATAGTATACATCCCTGACGGACCCCACGTTTGATTTTTATATCCTCGGATTCTCCTGCCTCTGTCCGGATAGAGGATGTTTGATTCCAGTACAGATTGCTGATAATCCTTAAATCACAGGTGTTAATTCCAATATTGGTTAATATCTCCATCAGCTTGTCGTGCTTTACTGTATCGAACGCTTTATGGTAATCAATGAAACATGCATAAATATCGCAATTTACGTCTCTACATCGTTGAAATAGCACTTGTATAATACTAAATAGAGCCTCTCTTGTACCCACTGTATTTCTAAAACCAAACTGTGTTCGGCTGATTTTTTCTTCGCACAGTCTATATATCCTTTGATGTATAATTTTTAGAAATAGTTTTAAAATATGGCTCTTTAAGCTAATGGTTCGGAAATCACTGCAGGATACGGACTTTGTTTTCTTTGGTAAAGCAACAAACGTCGACTTCAACCATGTTTTTGGTATTACTCCGCTTAAATATATGTCGTTAAATATTTTGGTTAGGCGTTGAGTACCGTCTGTGTTAAATAGTTTTATGAGTTCAGCACATGCATTGTCAGGTCCAGGAGCTTTGCCATCTTTTAGTTGTGATATTGCTCTTTCCACTTCATCTGATGTGATTGGTAAGTGGTCATCACATATGTAGGATGGAGGTTGCTCGGATCTAGTATCATCAAAGAGTTCCTGTATGTATTTTGTCCATATGCTGATTTCTCGATTTCTGTCTGTGATGATATTCCCCTGTTGGTCTCACAATTTGCTAGCTGTGTTGGATTTCTGAAGACCAGCTGTCTGTTTCACCTTTTGTGCATGTTAAACGTATCATATTTTTGCTCTAACGACTCTATCTCTTCACACTGTGATTTTAACCAATTTTCTTTGGCCTTTCTTATTTCAGTTCTTATTTGTCTCTGAATCGTGTTGTACATTATTTTGTTGTTTTTTGATTTTCTTCTTTCTTCCATAAGTTGTAGTATATTGTCGTCCATCCAACTTTTTCTCATCTCTTTTTTTTCTATTAGATGTTCTTCTCTGATGCTGTTAAAGGTTTCACATATATTTTTGAGTGATTCTTCGGCATTATATGTTTGCTCCATATTAATTAGCTTCTCTGAAAGAATCTGTGCGACTGTCTCTTTTGTTTTCTTATGTGTTAGTATTCTCATATCGCACTTTTTGTTGCTGTTCTTTTTTGCAACCTTCTTGAATCTAAACCTAAATTTACCAACAACAGGATAACGTAATCGATGATTTTTTTAAATGAGAATATGGGTCGTGTGCTGGATCATTTGAAATGTTCTTCAATTCTCTATTCATTAATATAAACATGTACATAATTATTTATACAGGGTGTCCAAAATTTTTTTACTAAATTAAATCATTTGGCAAATTGACAAAAAACTTAAATTATTGGACACCCTGTATAAATAATTATGTAAATGTTTATATTACTAAATAGAGAATTAAAGAACCTTTCAAATGAGCTAGCACAAGACACCTATTCTTATTTTAAAAAAATCATCGATTACGTCATCACGCCCAAATGGATGACGTCACTAGTATACCATATAGGTCACAATTTCATAACTTAAATATAAAAATCGACCTGTTTCGGTATTTTTCCTTAAAGTCGCCGGTTTACGAAATAACGAATTTATTCCTTTCATTTGCACCATATTGCATACACATGCAACGGTGCAAAATAGTGGCGCGCACGCTTGATTGGCAATTAAAAAACAAAGGGGTTTTTGATACTGTATTGCAAAAAACTCTTCGGGATTTCATCAATCGATGTTTAAAGGATATCTACCTACCTTGGCAACATTAAAATTTTCAGTTTTTCACATAGTTTTTGAGGGTTAAAAATGGCCAATTTCGCAATTTTTCAATTTTTAATCGCTTATGTGTCCAAAACTATCAACTTTAGAGAAAAGTCACTAAAGACCTTTTCTGTTTGGAATGATCCAAAAAACCTAAAAAAATTTTGTTCGATGCAAAAAAAATAATTTTAGGAAAAGAACAAAAAAAACGTTTAAAAAATTTTTGACCAACTTTTGGTCCTGGCAACATGCAAATTTGTTAAAAGCGGTCCTTTTTGAGTAATATTGTGCAAAAAATCCGAATTAGAATATTTTTCCTAGCGGATGCGCAGTAGCTTTCTGGATTATATTAGGTAGGCAAAACCACACCTTTTGATTCTTTACTACCCGAGATTTCCTAGGTACAAGTTTTCGGTGGGTAAGAACATCTATTGAAAGAAAAAATTATTTGATTACCAGAAAAAAGAAAGAAAAAACAAATAAACATTTTTTCTTTACGACTGAAATTATAATTTAATAATTACGCGTTAATTTTGGCGCGCAGTGTATTTCGACTAGATGAAGAGAATAATAAATTTTTCATTTTACATCAAACCCAATTTGTAACAATCGACAATTATCTCCTAAAAATTCTTCGTGGCTTACCCTCTAAAAGAGAGAAAACGTTGTGGAGATGGGATAACTTGTTCGAGTTTTGCTTTGAGCACATGAAAGCCAACTCAGTCAGCGGGTTTTGTTGTTTTAAGTGAATGCTTTGTTTCACATCTAGAAAGCCATCATTTTATTTTGCTAGATTGAGTTATGATACAGATAAATTTTTAGAGTGTGTTCAATAAAACTTGAAGGTTTTGTAAAGGAAAAGAAATTTATATCCGGGTCGTAAAATGAACATTGACGTTTACAATAATTTTATATTGGAGAAATATAACCCTGATACAATAAACGTATAATCCTGGACAGAAATAAACTGGACACTAAAAGGGTAAATTATAGTAAAAAAAGGTAAAGATATTCCATTCTCTCGCAAATAGTTAGTATTGATAATATAATAAAGGAAAATATTAGAAAAAAAAACGAGGTACTGTAACGATAGAACTACCGCATATAAATGGGGAGTTGTAGAAGAAGTTATTTATTATTTTTAATAAATTTTGCATCTGGACTTTTCAACTTTTCTTTAACAGATGTCGCCACAGCGTTTTAAAAGTGGATTATAATATTATTTTTATAATTCTGCTTAAATACGCACTTTGAATTCGTTTCGATTCAAAAGTCTTCATTTAGCCCCACTGAAGACGTCTAGAAACAGAAACAGCTGTCTAGGAATAATGAACCCCCTCTAAATCGAATGGAAACATCAACTATCTTCTACTTAGGTATGGCTTGCTTCTGCGTGGAGGTTTGAGTTAAATGCTGTTGACCCCAGATGAGTTGTGTAGTACTGTGTAGGCCTTAGATGTTGACCACGTCTTCAAGTGGCAATTGTCTTATTGAAGACAGCTGAACTTTATAGTTTATTTCCACGTGGTTTTCATAGTCGACGATATAGGTTCTATATCTCGATTTAAGTCCCTCCCAAAGGGACAACAGAAATTATTAACAAGTTGACGGACATTGAGTCAAAAGTGTAAGCAAGTATTGTGACATTATATTTATGTATTTTGCAAAGTAGAACAGGGAAATTGCTGAATTTTTTAGTTTATGGAAACAACGAGTTTTTAACATTTATTGGAAACATGTGGACGAGGACGGTTAACCGACGAGGACCATTGACATCGTGTTACATTTGATATGCCTATGACACTGATTTTATGTCACAACTCGTTATTTAAAAAATGACCTCTATAGACGTTGTGTCACATTACATCAATGGAAATTAGACGTCTATAGACGTTCTGTCTGCCAACGTGTTAATTTAGTTCCAAAATCTAGAATAACAAATTCTATATTAGAGAGATATCAAAATGCGTCATAAACTTTCTTGCCATTTCTTCAAAATAACAAATAAATACAATTAGAAGATTGGTGTGGATAAAGTGAATAGAATTATTATTAAAATTGGTTAAAGGCTATAGACCTGGATCCCGCGTAAGAAAGAAAAGTTGATTAATAGCAAGCTGAAAATTTGTTAATAGCTTAACGGTGTCTAGTCGGACAAACTTTGATGCACGGGAACACTGGAACAGGGGAAGTTTTAACTGTGGAGCATGATAAACGTGTCGTCCTGACAAGTTTATGATTGTGAAAAATAGCAAGTTGTTTTTAAGTTTATTCGATAGCCAACGTTATGTAATATATGCGAAAATGTTTGTCCGACAAAAATGTTGGGCATTTTAACGAGTCCGACACGTAGAACATGTCACATCACAGGAATTATGTTGGTGATGAATAGCAGTCTGATTTTTGCATGAGAGTTCATTGAAAGGTTAAAAAAGCAATTGGAAGTTCTGTCCGACAAAATTAATGGGAAGTTTTCGTAGTCGGACATTCTAAACAGGTAAGATATAGACAAAAATGCTGGTGATAAATAGCTTTCCGACAAAGACGAAATTTAATTAACTAAATTATTTCTTACCAAGAATGACTGTTGTCGGAAAAAATAAGGGGTAGATTTTGTAGTCGGACAATTTAAAAAAATAATTTTTGAAATTTCAATAAGGGGTGATTATTCTATGTCAAAAGTACCTGCAATCAATTACAATCGATATCTTTCGATTTATGTCAACATCATTTAGATACCTCACTGTAATACATTTATAGTAGATCAGGCAAATTATATTATGGATTGAGTGGTCTAGCTATCTTTGTCTGCCACATGCGCGGGATCGCTTGGTTAAAAGAGATAGATAGACCACCTATCGACTTTTTGCACTGTATTCCCTGTCTACCCTTATGTCTATGGATACATTTCCATTTAAGAAAAACTGTCACTTTTGACAATAATTCATAATAAATTGCAATCGTAACTTCAAATTTAAACTAATCGATTTATTTTGGCAGCAAATTATTTCTTGCCATGTGACATATTAATTACATTATTATTTCATTTGTAGAAAGTTGAGAAAAATTACGTTATATAATTTTAGTAATAATTTATGTAGGTACCCTTTTTCAATCAAGCAAAGCATTATAGCACGAAGAATGATATTCAATAGAACTTTCACAATTATCTGGCAACTGAAACTCATTGAATTGATGACCAAGTATTTTACTAACTTTGTAAAATGTTCGAAAATTACTCAAAAATGTTCCGTTGAATGGTTTCACTTTTGATTTGGCGACTTAAAATTTAAACTGTTGACACTCAAAAATAGACACAAAAACACTCCATAGTTAATATAAATTTTAATTTCCAACACACGTGGCAAACAGAAACTCAGAGACCATGTACTTTCAAATACTACTTTGTATAGCACAAAGTGTCACACTGACAAATGCAGCCTTCTAATACATACTTCTAAGCATAATGTGTCATATTTACATCTATTCTTATAAGCACCGAAGTTTTAGACTCTTCACATTTTTCAATGTCGTTTACAGGGTTAAGATTTGAGTATGAAAAAAATGTATACAACGTTGTTTGTAGGAAATTTTCCGTACTTTCTGATGCGCCTAATTAGAAAACCCTAAGAGATTGCTTTCACATGTTCTTTGACATTTTTTATTGTAATTTTGAGAATATCTAGAACAAACTCCACCCAAGAAAATAATTGTTTTGCAATGTATACATGCATTGATACTTACCTCACTGTTTTTGGAGTGTGCATGTATATAAATGCACATGCAAATATGTGAATATAATTAATAATATACAACTAAAATAGCTGTATCAATATGTGACTAAGTCATTCTGAAAAAATGTTTTTTATTTATTTCCTTCGATTTGCCCAAACTTTTTGTCCGACATATAACTTTTTGCGTTACAAAATATAATTTGTACATAAACAAATCAAAATTAGCTTGCTATTTATCACCAACATTTTTGTCTATATCTTACATGTTTAGAATGTCCGAATAGGAAAATTTCCCATTCATTTTGTCCGACAGAACTTCCAATTGCTTTTTTAACCTTTCATTAAACTCTCATGCAAAAATCAGACTGCTATTCATCACCAACATAGTTCCTGTGATGTGACATGTTCTACGTGTCGGACAAACATTTTTTCATATATTATATAACGTTGGCTATTGAATAAACTTAAAAACAACTTGCTATTTTTCACCATCATAAACTTGTCAGAGCGACACGTTTATCATGCTCCACCGTTAAAACTTCCCCTGTTTCAGTGTTCCCGTGCATCAATGTTTGTCCGACTAGACACCGTTAAGCTATTAACAAATTTTCAGCTTGCTATTAATCAACTTTTTTTTCTTACGCGGGATCCAGGTCTACTATAGCGGGATAAGATGGTCAAAAATGCCCCCGCACCGATCAGCCCCGCTACTTATGTTTTCGATAAAGAATATAAAATTATGCCCTCATGCAAATTTTTAGCTTCCCAGAGGTTCTAAAACGTCTGAAATCGAGAAAAGAAGAATTTTTACGTTTTATTTTTTTGTGAGCGCAATTTTACGTAAAAAAATCTGAAAAAATTCAAGAGGTTGTATCTTTTGATTACAAAACAAACTGATTTTTTTCAGATTTTTGTAATGAAAAATGAGCCCAGGAAAAATTATTGAAATTTTCAAAAAAATTTTAGGTTATGATGATATGATTTGGCCAACTTTTAAATATTATTTTTTTTGTACTTTTTGCCGTTCTTTTAAATAGCAGAGGTGAAATTTTTAATATCTGAGCGGAAAGAACGAAAAAATCGAAAAAACCGTTTTTGGCTGTCTCGAGATGCATCTCGGGACAGCCAATTTTAGGATTTAGGATCCTGACTACAAGAACTGAAAAAAACTAAAATTGTGAATTTTGTCATAAAATTCGGTATATGGGGTTAAAATAATATTTGGAACAACTTTTCCAAATAACTTTTATCGATATCTGTAACGCGAAGCAAATCGAATCGCATATCGAAAATTCACCCTGTTTGTGGATTCGCAGTAGGCCGCGTTTAAAATTTAAAGTTCAGTTGACTATTTTAAAAATTGTGAACCATCAACCTGTATGACTGTGCAAAATTTCAAAGCTGTATATATTTTCATAGCCGAAACTTAGGGGTGTCTTCATCTTAAATGCGACACACTTTATCTTATCAATTCGATAATTTATTGCAATTAATATAGTCGTATTTTTTATAGATTCACAATATACAATGAGAATACTGCCTAATTCACTAATTTTATCATAAAAAGTTCAAATTGATTGCATTGATATATTGAACCAATTAATGCGTATTAATATAATATTATTATAATTATTATTATAATTTTTATAATAGAGTGAGTTTTATGTATAAAAACCCTCAAGTATCTCGGAAACGACGTGCACGTTTTTCATAGGTTTTGGTGGCTAGGTGTTTTCTAATGCAGCCGATATTACAGTGATAATTACATTGTTGTCAGATTTTCCGTTTTTCTGGAAATCTAATGAAATTTCTTATTTCAAATAGAACACTCTGTATATTTTTTGCGTTTCAAAGTTCTTAAGATATACTGATTATTTTTATATCTCAATGTTATATTCTCTATACCTAAATGCCATAGTTTCGGAGTTATTGCTACATTTATTAAAAAAAAATTAAAGAAATTATAAAAATCAATTTTTTGGGCCCGTGTAGACGAACTGAAAAAAAATCGAATAATGAGGATTTTCAAGGTTCAAAAACAAAAATAAAAAACATTTTTGGACCTGCGGGGTACTCCAAACCCTTGTTCCAGGGGCTCGCTATAAAATTTTTTGGCACGTTTTATTCTATAACATTGCTTTTTAAGTAAATGTTAATGAAGCGCATATGAGAGAACGGGCGATCGGGCTGCATTAACAACTAAAAAACAATATTTTAGAATGAAACTATCTCAAATAATTACTTATTGGTAACTGATAAAATAGGGCTTTAGCTTGAATTTCTATACTTGGCAGTTTCAAAAATAATATTTTTGATTTGTGTTTTTTAACCTTGAAAATCGTAATTATTCGATTTCTTTTCAGTTTTAAATTATTTATAACTCGAAAACGATTAACTTTATAGAAAAATTACAAGAGAACTTTTTTGTTCCCAATGGTCCAAAGAACGTAAAATAATGTCTACACGGGCCGAAAAAATTGATTTTTATAATTTGTTTAAAAAGTTTTTTTAAATAAATGTAGCAATAACTCCGAAATTATGGCCTTTAGGTATAGGGAATATAACATGGAAAATAATCAGTATTTCTTGAGGACTTCAAAACGCAAAAAATATACAGGGTGTTCTATTTGAAATAAGAAAGTTAATTAGATTTTCAGAAAAACGGAAGATCTGACAACAATGTAAGTATTACTATAATATCGGCCACATTAGAAAACCGCAACCCACCACAATCCGTAAAAATCGTGCAAGCGATTTCCGAGATAATTGAGGGTTTTCATACATAAAACTCACTCAGTATATTATTATATTATTCCACATAATTATATATAAACATTATTTTTTATTAATACACATTAATAATTGGTTCAATACTTCAATGCAATCAATTTGAATTTTTTATGATAAAATTAGTGAATTAGTCAGTACCTTGATTGTATATTTTGAATCTATAAATAATACGACTATATTAGTTGCAATAAATTATCAAATTGATAAGATACAGTGTGTCGCATTTAAGATGAAAACACCTCTATGTTTCGGCTATAAAAATATATACAGATTTGAAATTTTTCACAGTCATACAGGGTGATGGTTCACAATTTTTAAAATAGTCAACTGAACTTTAAATTTTAAACGCGGCCTACTACAAACAGGGTGAATTTTCGATATGCGATTCGATTTGCTTCGCGTTATAGATATCGATAAAAGTTATTTGGAAAAGTTCT
Organism: Diabrotica virgifera virgifera; assembly: GCF_917563875.1. Lineage (NCBI taxonomy): Eukaryota > Metazoa > Arthropoda > Insecta > Coleoptera > Chrysomelidae > Diabrotica > Diabrotica virgifera. The sequence continues at coordinate 233,873,503 of NC_065449.1, forward strand.
TCCAAATATTATTTTAACCCCACATACCGAATTTTATGACAAAATTCACAATTTTAGTTTTTTTTTCAGTTGTAGTTAGGATCCTAAATCCTAAAATTGGCTGTCCCGAGATGCATCTCGAGACAGCCAAAAACGGTTTTTTCGATTTTTTCGTTCTTTCCGCTCAGATATTAAAAATTCTGCCTCTGCCATTTAAAAGAACGGTAAAAAGTACACAATAAAATACTATTTAAAAGTTGGCCAATTCATATGATCATAACCTAAAAATTGTTTGAAAATTTCAAAAAATTTTCCTGGACTCATTTTTCATTACAAAAATCTGAAAAAAATTGTATTGTTTTGTATTCAAAAGATACAACCTTTTGAATTTTTTCAGATTTTTCAAAGTAAAATTGCGCTCACAAAAAAATAAAACCTAAAAATTCTTCTTTTCTTGATTTAAGCCGTTTTAGGACCTCTGCGAAACTAAAAATTTGCATGAGGGCATAACTTTATATCCTTTATCGAAAAAATAGGTAGCGGGGCTGATCGGTGCGGGGGCATTTTTGACCATCTTAACCCGCTATAGCCTTTGTAAAGGCCATACCATGCATACCTAGAATTTATCATACTGAAAACGTGGCTTAGAGAGGTTATGTAAAAAAAAATTAACAAAAAGGCTTATGACAATTGGTTAATTAATAGCAGTAATAGTATTTACTCACACCAAGTGGTTTTAGTTGAAATAAATAAATTTTTCAGGAAAACATGAATTTAAATAAACCTCAGATTTTATAAAAACTATCCCTACCATTTTAAGAAGACTGGCTTTGGCAGAATTGGAAGGGGAGTTGTCGACCTAGAAATGAAGTGTAGCACATACACATAGAAAACCAATATCGTGACCAGACAACTCGTAACGTGACAATTCGTAACCGGACAAGTGGTAACGGCAACTCGTAACGGCGACAGTTCGTAACAGCGACACTTCGTTACGGCGACAGTTCGTAACTACAAATTCATAACGGATAATTCGTAACGTTAAAATTGAATTATCCTGTTTATTTTTGTTAACGTGGAAACCAACTGTTATTACAATTATAATTCAAATTATGCTTATCGATTTAATGAATTAGCACCGGGATAAACATGTTTAACACATTTTATATTTCGTGTTTCAGAATATAATAAAAATCTTTAAACACAAACAAATATTTAAATACATACAAACTTTTAACAATATTTTTAAAAGTTTATCCCTCTTATTGTTCCTTAAATTTGCATATAACTAGACAAATGAGTAATGAAGTAATTCGTGAAATCTTTAAGGCGACAACCGTCTTTAGACATTCCCAACTTTCTAAGTAAACATGTGGTAAAAGAAAAATTGTAATTACCGGTTATTATAATAAACCTTGTGATTCGACGCCCTGAAGGGCACTAAGGATTATGAGAAAGAAGAAGAAGTGATTGGTTATAGCGTTGGGGTATTCAATCAACGGTTATATTTGATAAGAGGGATAATAATTAAATTTGGACGTTACGAATTGTCTGTTACGAATTTGTATAGTTACGAACTGTCGCCGTTACGAACTGTCGGTGTTACGAATTTTCCGTTACTATTTGTCCGGTTACGAACTGTCGCGTTACGAGATGTCATGGAACCAATTAAAATATCTATCTATGACTAAATTTACTGCCTTAGAATAAAACACACTATTTAGCTTATAAAAAAGAAAGAGAGAGCGCGAACTAGTTTTTTGAAGAAAAAGTAGTAACATTTAAAAGAAATTGAAATATTATAATTACTTAAATATAAATTATTAAAGATGTGATGTTTACAACGTTAAAGTCCCTTCAATGATTTTTTAATTTTTATCTTACAAAATCTAAAACTACTCGAGGTACGAAAACTTCCACTCAGAGTTTGATTATGTACTGACGATATCATAATATTTAGATAAAGCAAAAACCTGGCCAACCTCTCACATCTTACTTGACATGCCTTATTAGATATCGCAAAATGCGCACAGGAAATTGGATTTACATTTTCATTAACCACAATTAAATACATTGTAAATAATTGATTACACCTTGATTTACACCTTCTTGAAATTTGCATAAATCAAGACTATTTTGAATTCAATAATCAAATATACACAAACAACAGTGCAGGACTTATTATGGGTAATCCTCTAAGCCCATTGCTATCAGATATATTTATGAACCAACTTGAAACAACAATTTCTAAACATCCCGTATTTAAACAGTTCTTATATTGGTGGAGATACGTGGATGATATACTAATATGCTTTACAGGAACTAACAGACAACTTGACCAATTTCTATCATATATTAATTCACTTCATAATAATATTGAGTTTACAATAGAAACAGAACAGAATAACTCCATAAACTTTCTAGGTGTAACGATTTCCAGACTACACAACAAACATGAGTTCTCCGTATATCATAAACCTACCCATACTGATACAACTATACACAATTCATCATCCCATCCTACACAACACAAATTAGCAGCCCATCATAGCATGATACATAGACTGACAGAAATTCCCATAACAAAAAATAACTTCGAAATAGAACTAAACATCATTAAACAAATAGCAGTAAACAACGCTATAACGAACAAACAGTTAACAAAATTTTAAACCAAAAACTCCATAAGAAAGCCCTGAAATTAGTGTATCCACCACCACAGAAAGAACCCAGTACCTTCTGCTCTCTCACATATAAAGGAATGACACCAGCTTTCAGAACTAACAACAACTTAAGCAAATATATTAAGAACAATAAAAGCCGAAAGAGAAAGCAACTACAGAGTGGTGTGTACAAACTAACTTGTGGTGACTGTCCGAAAACGTACATCGGTCAAACTGACAGAACTTTTGACAAACGGATAGCAGAACACAAAAGGGCATTCAACAATAGAATAATAGACACTTCTACATACGCACTTCACCTTCTAGATCATAATCATTCATTCAATGAAGAGTTTCAAATTCTACACATTCAAAATAAAGGCCTTAAGCTATCTTTTTTAGAATCTATGGAAATTAATAAACTGAAAAATACAGATATAATTCTGAATGACCAACTCGAGACAAACAGCTCCCCACTCCTCAACCTCTTCAGTTGAAGACTTAAAAAGGCAAACACATTGTAAACTATATCACTTGAGAAAGGCACTCCGCCGAAACAGCTGTAGTCACTTAGATATAATTAAGTTTGTGGAAGTATAGAAAACAAACGTTTTCAGTGTTTTATTGTTAGATAAATACATTGTGTTTTAAAAAAGTTTCTGCAGCAATAATTGTAACATTCTTTCGGAAGGACACCTTGACTACATAGCGCCAATGTAACAAAATTTAATAAATTACTTTAACAAAGTATTTTAACGTTAAATAAGTTGTCGGTTGGGATACTGTGTCTTTGGTCCTTATTATTCAATATTACTTGAGGTTATTAAATCCGAGTGAAGTGGAAGTGTAAAATCCTTACTACAGAATGAAGTATAATGTAATAATGTTTTTAACCATCAAACTGTTTGGGAATAAAAACTTAATTGTGTTTCTCTCTGTAAGAAAAGAAACTTTATTATTTTATGTACTTACAATATTAACGATTTACAAATACATTACCTGTAAGAAAAGAAACAACATTTAAAGCTTATATTCTAGATTCTAGTTTATTCTAAACAGGTAACAAATATTAGTTCAATAATGGAAAATAATTAATTGTCAATATCACAACACCTCCCAAGTCATAATAGTATGGTATAGTTAGACCCAAACCCAGACATCCAAAGTGAAAGTTATCCCCCAATCCCAAATTGTTCTATATAGTCCACATAATGTTCAGAAAAGAGTCACACCATTTTGAGCGTCGGGTTTGTGGGGGAGAGGGGGGAGAAATCGGCAAATTCGTAGTTTTTTAGGTTTTTCGTCAATATTTCTAAAACTAAGCTGTTTAGCATGTACAACCTTCTACACAAAATTGTTCTACATTAAATTTGAAATAAAAAAGGCCCTATGCATAACCCTTCTAAAATGAACGGTTCCAAACTTACGGAGGTAGTATAGTATAATTGGTCCAAAAAAAGGCCTAAGCCAGACATCCAAAGTAAAAGTTTTCCTTCAACACCAAATTGTTCTATATGGTCCACATATTGTTCAGTAAAAAGTTACACCATTTTGAGCGTCCGGTTTGAGGGGGGGAGGTGGGGGGAAATCGGTAAATTAGTAGTTTTTTTACGTTTTTCGTCAATATTTCTAAAACTATACTTTAGCGTAAGGAATGTTCTACAGAAAAATGTTCTACATAAAATTTAAAACAAAACAGGTTGTATACGTAATTGCTACAAAATCAACGGTTCCAGAGTTACGGAGGGTGAAAAGTGGAGGTTCTCGATACTTTTTATATTTACCGATTTCTCCCCCCTCTCCCCCCCAAACCCGACGCTCAAAATTTAAATTTCACGTAGAACATTTTTGTATAGAACATTGTTTTTGCTAAAGCATAGTTTTAGAAATATTGACGAAAAACTTAAAAAAACTACTAATTTACCGACTTTTCCCCCATCTCCACCCCAAACCGGACGCTCAAAATGGTGTGACTTTTTTCTGAACATTATGTGGACCATATAGAACAATTTGGTATTGGAGGATAACTTTCACTTTGGATGTCTGAGTATTTGGTATAGTTATATCATAAATATTGCCCAAAAAATATAAAAAGTATCGAAAACCTCGACTTTCACCCTCCGTAACTCTGGAACCGTTGATTTTATAACAATTATGTATAGAACATTTTTTGTGTTAAATTTCATGTAAAATATTTTTGTATATAACATTGTTTACGGTAAAACATAGTTTTAAAAATATTGACGAAAAACGTAAAAAAACTACTAATTTACCGGCTTCTCTCCCATCTCCCTCCCAAACCGGACGCTCAAAATGGTGTAACTTTTTACTAAACAATATGTGGACCATATAGAACATTTTGGTGTTAAAGGAAAACTGTTACTTTGGATGTTTGGGGTAGGCCTTTTTTTGGACCAGTTATACTATACTACCTCCGTAACTTTGGAACCATTCATTTTAGAAAGATTATGCATGGGGCCTTTTTTATTTCAAATTTAATGTAGAACAATTTTGTATAGAAGGTTGTTCATGCTTAACCGCATAGTTTTAGAAATATTGATGAAAAACCTAAAAAACTACGAATTTACCGATTTCTCCCCCCTCTCCCCCCAACACCGACGCTTAAAATGGTGTGACTTTTTTCTGAACATTTTGTGGACCATATAGAACAATTTGGTGTAGGAGGATAACTTTCACTTTGGATGTCTGGGTTATGCCATCTTTTGGATCAACTATACTATACTATAAGTCAACATAAAAATAAGACGAAGAACTTAATGTTTTGACAGTGGCGTAACAAAATGAGAATATAAATAAATATTAAAGAAAATATAAACAATAGTTTTTCTTTACATTTATCAGAAGTAAAGGATTGTGCAATGGAGACCTCACTCAAGAAGATAGTTTACTAGTTACCACTGACGAAGAGAGTTCTAGGTCAATTGCTCGAATGCAATTGCTCGAATGCAATTGCTCGACATGAAAATTGCTCGAAATACAAATTGCTCGAATAAAATAAAATAAAATAAAATAAAATAAAATAAAATAAAATAAAATAAAATAAAAAAGAGAAGTATATATCTAAAATATTTATTCACAATAATCCACAAAATATCCACAAAAATCCAATACATACCCAATAAAGAAACATTGGTAATGGGTAAGCATGTTAATGGGTATTTAATGATTTTAATCTTTCCCTAATACCTAGAAATTATTATAATACCTAATTATCATAATGAGAGAAAATCAAAACCGTTATTTTTCTTATTATTTTAAAAGTTCAAAGATAGTTTGGATTTGTAATAAATAATTTTTCAGCATAAATTAATATACTATTATATTAGTCCGTTCTTTAACGGTAAAATATTGCAAAACCTCTAAATTTTAAAGAACCGCTTGGATTGACATGAAATTTGGCATACACATAGCTGACAAGTCAAAGCAAAATAGTGATATTGTGCCGATATGTGCTTTTGCCCTGGGGGTGGTATTCACCCCCTCTTGGGGGTGAAAAAATATTCGTCCAAAGAAAGTCAGGAAATGGATAAACTGGCTAATTTTAAGTAACTTTTGTTCTATACAGTTTTTTCACTAAGTCAGTACTTTTCGAGTTATTTGGCAGTGAATGTGTTCATTTTTTCAACAAAATAACCACGCTTTTAGACGGTTTTTCGCAAATAACTCAAATAGTAAGTATTTTGTCGAAAAAACATTCTCAACAAAAATATAGCCTGTAAAAAATTTAAAAAAAAAATGGTGTATATATCACGTCTCTACACCTAGTAGAAGCCGAGTTATAGCTAATGAGAAATAGGTTCATATCCGTCAAATTCCAAATGGAATATTTTTACGTGAAATAACCAAAAATGAAGCATATTTCGGGGAAAACTCATTAAAACTTATTTAAAGTGTTTAAAAAAAGCTTCATTTTTGTTTTATAAAAAACATTTCTAGCATCAAAATTAAACAAGTTACGCTCAAAATAAAGTTAGTCCCTTTTGGTTTTGGTAAAAAAATCGAGAAAATCACCCCCTAATTAGTATCTTAAATGAACTTAATCGTTACGACTTCACAAGTTTCTTGACTCATGTATACATTGTTTATATGATCTGTAAGTTTCATCGGTTCAAAGTCCCTATTATTGAAAGGGCTGTAGTTAAAAGGGGTTGAACGAGTCACTGATTACGAATGTATGCAAATTTAGGAACACCAAATCTTAATCAATTTTTATCTAACAGAAAAACAAAAAAATACATGATATTCAGAAAAGCAAATCTGACTTTTTTTGGTTTTGGAGATTTTTGGTATCTCTAACAATTTTTAAGTTATTTTGAAAAAAAGCATATTTTTCAAAATTTAAATTTTTAAAAATTTTAATTTGAAACAAAATTTTTTAAAAAATAAGCACTTTGAATCGATGAAACTTACAGATCATATAAACACAACATAAGTAAAATAATTTGTGGAGCGGTAACGATTAATTTAATTTAAGTTGCTAATTAGGGGGTGGTCTTCTCGATTTTTTTTTTGCAAAAACAAAAGGGACCAACTTTATTTTGAGCGTAACTTGCTTAAATTTAATGCTAGAATCTTTTTGTAAAAACAGAAATAAAGCTTTTTTAACACTTTAAAAAAGTAATAATAGATTTTCCCCAAAAAGTGCTTAATTTTTTGGATATGTGAGGTCGAAATATTTTATTTGAAATTTGGTGAATAGGAATCTATTTTTCACTGGCTATAACTCTGGTTCTGCGAGATCCAGAGACCTAATGCGTAAACCATTTTTTTTACTTTTTTACAGGCTATATTTTTGCTAAGAACGTTTTATTCGACAAAATGCTTACTTTTTGAGTTATTTGCGAAAAACCGTCTAAAAATGTGGTTATTTTGTTGAAAAATGAACATATTCACTTGCAAATAACTCGAACAGTGTTGACTGGGCAAAAAAGCTCTATAGAACAAAAGTTACTTAAAATTAGTCAGTTTACCCATTTCCGGACTTATTTTGGACATATATTTTTTCACCCCCAATAGGGGGTGAAAGTCACCCCAGCGCAAAAGCACATATCGGCACAGTATTACTTTTTTTCTTTGACATGTAAGCTATACGTTTGCCAAATTTCATGTCAATCCAAGCGGTTCTTTAAAATTTAGAGCAAAAACCGTGAAAGAATGGACTATATTATATATGTATGTGACTATCACATAATTTTTCCTAATTCAAGAATCTTTGTCATGTCTATATTTTGTATTATTTTGAATAAATATTTTAGATATATAATTTTCTTTTTTATTTGACCAATTTTTATTTCGAGCAATTGCATTCGAGAAATTGCATTCGAGCAATTGACCGGTTACCGAAGAAGAGACATAACTTTTACTTTGAGAACGGGACTTTTATTTTTCTGTCGTTTAATAAGTACCCAAAAATTCACAACCAAAACTAACATCTAAATATTGACCCGTTTATTATTGTTTTATGTTTCCGTTTAATATTTTTTCGTCTATAAATTTATTAATAATTTTCTGAAACTCAGCAAATTGATTAGTAAACAAAATTGGGTCGCTCGAGTTTCAGGCAGAAACGAAAACAAAATAATAGATACCATTTAAGATTAGGGATAAAACGTTCTTTAAGTTTGTTTGATACTTTTCTTGAGTTACATTTATCCCACTATTTAGACCAATCCCTAAACAATAACAAAATTGGTCTTATTTACCTATTTTTGAGTTATATAATGTATAATTAACGTTTCACGTACGTTTAAGAAGTTTTCTTAAACATAATTATTACGGGAACAATTTAGGGAAGTCACCAATTCGCAAAAATTCTTACGTCATTGTACATTCTTCTTCTTAACGTGCCCTATCAAGTTCCCTTGACGTTGGCGATTAACATGGCGAAGCTGTCTCTGTCTCGAGCTATTCGATATAGTTCCTCTGCTTTCTTTATTTCTGTCCAGTCCCTGATATTCTTCAACCAAAAGGCCTGTTTTCTACCAATTCCTCTGTGTACTTCGATTTTACGCATCATAATAAGTTAAAGAATATTATATCGGTCTCCCCTTACTATGTGTCCAAAATATAACGTGGTCATTTTTCTATATGGAGAATGATCAGAGGACAAAGAAAAGAGATGAACGAACTAATAAAAATGAAACACATCCAGAAGGAAACTTGGGCAGACTATTTTCGATCTCTGTTTGCTAAAGATAACGAACCCTGAAGTGACAACAAACGAAGAAATAAATATTGAAGAAGCAGAGGTAACTGAAGCATTAAGGAAATTAAAAAATAGAAAATCACCAGGAGAGGACCGAATATCGAATAAACTCCTAAAGTATGGAGGACAAGACCTTACCAAATAATTATTAAAACTAATCCAAAAAATAATAGAACAAAACAGAATACCACAAGAATGAAGATCATGCATCCTAATACCTCTCTTCAAAAAGGGAGAAAAATCGGACCCGGATAATTACAGAGGAATTAATTTATTAAACACAACACTAAAATTAACGACCAAACTAACAACAAACAAACTGAATAAAATTATAACATTAGCAGAAGAACAACAAGGTTTTAGGTCGGGAAGATCATGCACCGACGCTAAATTTATAATGAGGCAGATTCAAGAAAAATCGTTAGAATATAACAAATCAGCATAGTTATGTTTCGTGGACCTTAAGAAGGCATTTGACAAGGTAAAACGTTAGGAAGTTATCCATTTATTGTACGCAAGAGAGGTACATCTAGGAATAATTAAAACGATCGAAAATATCTACCAGAAAAACATACTAAAAGTAAAAGTAGATGAAGAACTAACTGACCCAATTGAAGCTGGTAATGGCATAAGACAGGGAGATTCCCTAAGTCCTCTGTTGTTCAACCTCATCATGGACGAAATAATAAAAAAGCAAGAACAAAAAAAGGTACCAAGTGGGAGAAAAACAACTTAAACTAATCTGCTATGCAGACGACGAAATACTAATCTCTCAAAGTAAAGATGATTTACAACGTATGCTGCACGAATTTAATATAACCGCTAGAAAATTTAACATATTAATTTCCCCAAAAAAGACTAAATGCATGGTTATAACAGCAGATCTAATAAGGTGTAAATTAGAGCTAGAGGATCAAATAATAGAACAAGTCATGGAGTTTAAATATCTAGGCATCACACTATGCAGTTACGAAAAGCTCGAAACAGAAGTGGAAGATCAGGTGAATAAAGTAAACAGAGCCGCAGGTTGCCTGAATGAAACAATATGGAGAAATAAAAACATCGGAAAAGAAGTGAAAGGCAGAATTTACAAAACAGTCATCAGACCAATAATGACATACGCGGCAGAAACACGACCTGATACAGAAAGGACAAAAAGAATACTAGAAACAGCAGAGATGAAAACATTGCGAAAAATCGATGGTAAGAAGCTGTGGGATAGAGCTAGAAATGCAGATATACGAAGGATATGCAAGGTGGACAACATTAATAACTGGGTGAAAAGCAGAAGAGTAGAATGGAAGGACCACATAAGCCAAATGACAAAAAATAGAGTAGTAAGGACGGCGAGAGACGGTTCCCCAATAGGAAGACGATCAGTGGGAAGACCACGAAAACGATGGAATGACAACTTACTGGAGGCGCATTGAAAAACAGACAGAGTAATGTCTATATAAAAAGAAGAAGAAGAAGAAGATCTTTCTATATTAATTTGATGTTATCAAGCAGCTCGCGAGCAGCATTTGCTCTCTTAAGGACTGCCACATTTGTTAGTATAGCCTTCCATGGTATAATATACCATGGAAGGCTATACTAACAAATGTGGCAGTCCTTAAGGGAGCAAATTCTGCTCGCGAGCTGCTTGATAACATCAAATTAATATAGAAAGATTTTCTTCTTCTTCTTCTTTTTATATAGACATTACTCTGTCTGTTTTTCAATGCGCCTCCAGTAAGTTGTCATTCCATCGTTTTCGTGTAAATATTATTTAGTGTATACGTCTCTGCTGTGCAGCCACATTTCAAAAGCAAACAAGTATTGGTGGATATTTTTAATGTCCATGCTTCGACACCGTATAAGAAGACTGACCAAATGTACCGTTTAATCATGCGCTCTTTCAAGGTTGAATTTGCAAGTTATCATTACAGAAGAATGACCTCATTTTTAAAAATGTTTACTCTGATTGGAGTACGAAGGCAACTATTCTCGTTGGAGACCGTTCTTACCGTGGGAGATGGGACGTGGGAGATGGGACGTGAATTATAAATTGTAAAATTCCCTCATCTTCCTTAGTCTCAGCATACGTATGGCTTGCAAATTGTAGAAGCCTCGGAGGTGTTCTCAGAGAAGGTTCTCATTGTTTCCAGTGTGGTGGGATCTAATAACATTACGTTGTTTTATATGCCATTAGAGTGAAAAATTAGTCTTTTGCTAGCAGTTGCCGCTAGGGCATCTCCTAGCGGGAACTGCTAGCAATCGTTGCGGCATTTCGTTCGTTGCAATCCGTGACTGCACGCCGGGGTTTGTTTTGGCTGGATCAAAGAGAGCAGCATATGTGCCTCCTGATTAGAGACTAATAAGTTTTGAAACCGGTACAGGTGCTTTCTGCACTCTCTGATGGGTCTAGGACGTTTCATCGCCGCCGTTTCGATGCCGCCAGTTCGATGCCGATGCCGGCCGATTTATCGCCAGTCAATTAATCGCTATCTGATATATTTCCGAATTTTCGACAGTTATAATTATTAGTTATTTTTAGTATTAATTAGGAATTCTAGGAAATGCGAGATATGACGGCGATGAAATGGACTGGCGATGAACCGGCGGCATCGAAACGGCCGGCGATGAACCGGCGGCATCGAAACGTCCCATTCCGCTCTCTGATTGGACTAGAATAGGATGCGGCTGTATTTTCGTTTTGCAACGAAATTGAAAATGGTTATTCATTTTTATTTACTTTAGCTCTAAAGGTGATAATAAAGCTCGGATTTATAGGCAACAAAAATTGAAGAAAAAGGCGCCTATATAGGCAAAGATTTTTATTAAAAAATGCAGGAATATTAACATTTAGGCAAAATATAGGCAATAAAGGAATATAACTTATTATTTATTGTACAAAGTGAATTAACGTAATATTAACTTAAGGCAGGTATATCTACACATTAGTATAAATAAACTAGTAACTAAATAACTGTTAATTAATAATTAAACATTGTAACCATTTAAAACTTTATCATTAATAGAAACAACTAAATGTTTTTCAATATTTTCGGTCTTAAAACTATGTCCTCGATCACTTAAAATTAATTTGTACATTGAAAACGAACGTTCGACATCGACAGATGTAATTGGAGCATATTTAAGAGCGGATAATAAATCTGGCATAATTTGTATTTCCTCGAAAAATGTCAAATGTCCCTTTCAAAACTTTAGCAACATTAGATAAAAACTAAAAACCTTCATTCTTGTCGAAAACATATTTCATTTTTTTTTTAAATTAATTGACCGTTACTTCCAGGTGCCGATTTAATTTTCGTCTTTAAATTATCTATTAATTTTACTGACTCACATAAATTTATCTCTTGTTTTTCTAATAAGGTAATTGTGGTAACTATTAATTTATAATTGTCATTGATATAAGCGAGTTCCTGTTTCAATTTGGGATTTTTTAATATTTTTTTTTTGCTTCTCGAATGGCTTTGGAAATATCATCATCAAATTCTGACATAACTAATTCTATTTCATTGCAGTGTTCAAAGTAAAAAAAAAAACTGCTTCGAGCCAGGTTCCCCACCTTGAAATTACTGGTTAAGTGGCAAAGGGACACCGGGAAGTCTTTCTTTATATATTTGCACCCTCAACGGAGCCTTTACAAAAACTTTTTTCATAAAATTTATAAAATTATTTACCAACGGAAACAGATTTCTTATTTCTTCAGCAATTCTATTTACCCCGTGGGCTACACAAGTGCAATGAATTAAATTAGGATAAAAAATCTTTAAATTAACATCAGCTTTTAACATAATATGCCGCAGCATCTGAAAGCATTAAAACTATTTTATTCACTGGTATAGGGTTGGGTAAAAAGAGGTTTGTTAAACTATCTTGTATAAATCCACTTATTGTTAAATTGTTTGTTTTTTCCAATTCTTTAACGGCAACTAAATAAGGTTCTCTCGCAAAGTTTTCGTTCAAAATTCCAATCATTAAATTAGCTATATACCTGCCGCATACATCTGTCGTTTCATCCACGATAATATACAAAAAATTGCCCTCTAACTCCCGCTTAATTTTTGAAATACATTCCACATAACATTTTTCCACAGTATGTTTTCTCAATGTACTCTCGTCCGGTAAGGATTTATTAAGATATTTTTCGGAAAAGCATTTAAAACTAGGGTTATTAACTTTATATAGAGGAATGTTGGATGCAATCATCATCTGGCATAAATCAAATTTAAATGCGTCTTCCTCCTTTTTTTTTTGAACTGCTTAAACTATCCTGCAGAGATATTTGGGCTAACTTAGAGGAATTTAATTTTTCCAAATTACGTTTATGAAGTGGGGTTCCACAATGCTGGTCAATAAAGTACTTTTTTCTACTTGAAATCTGAGAATGTAAAAAAAATAATTAGAATTCTAAAACCGCTTTAGAATTTAGTTATGTTGTCGGAGGGGAAAAAAGAGAAAAAATAAAACTTACCGATTTGCCGCATGGTTTACAAAATGCTCCATCTCCTTCTAGATAATGTTCCGAATAAGGTGCGATCTATAACCTTAATTTAGATGTCATCTTTTCACACAAATGTCTAAAACATTTTAAAACGTGTTCTTTGCTTTTCGGTATACGCAACAAATCTAAACTAAGATATAGCAATTTGTGACTAAACTCTGATACAGTAACCGACTGTACAACTGATAATAAACCAATAAAGCTTAGGGATTTCCAAATAGTTAACCCTCAAGTCTCGATCAGGTACATTTTCCTAGAAATCTGTTATATAAACAAACCATTGATATTTTATTATTGAACCAAAATTTTATTATAGAATGGTTTAGTAATAGAATAATATCATGGGTAGTACCATGAAATTTTAAAAAAGGCACAAATAGGCGGAATTTACGAAAAAAGCAAAAAGTGCAAAAAACAATTATAATAGGCAAAATAGGCAAAAAAAGGCATTTTGCCTATAATCCGAGCTTTAGTGATAAGAGATAGAGTTTTAATTTCTACAACCTATTTAAAATGAACATGGACAACTCATTCATTATTTTTATTAATAGTTTTCACCAAATTAAGGAATCTAAACAATTTGTGAGACAATCTTCTTCTTCAGGTTCCATCTTCTATACATAGAGGGTTGAATATCAACATGGCAGTCCTTATTTTAACTACAACAGCTCTAAATAGTTAGTTAGAGCTCAGACTAAATCAATCTCTCAGATTTCGTAACCAGGGGGTTCTTCTTCTTCCTACATCTCTTTTACCTTTTATTTTGTCCTCCATAATCAATCGCAGTAGACTATAACGAGGATCTCTTACTATATGATCGAAATATTGAAGCTTCCTCCTCTTAATTGTCTGTAGAATTTCTGTAATGTGAGATAGTTTTTGATATTGTTTATCTATTTTTGTTTATTCTTATGCCAATTATACAGACACCTACAAAATTTTCTTTAACTGTATTATCATCCAATATCAGTTCATGGATTTAGAAAACGATATCTGTGAACTGGCCTAAAAGGGTAATTCTCTTGAATTATAGTTGTCCAAGTTTTTGGCTTATTTTCTTTCCAGTGCTGCTTTCTGCTTCCGAGTCTCTCATTTCCAACGTCTTCAATTTACATGATCAAAATTTGATTATGCTTTATCGTAGTCCAGAAAACTTTTAGATTCATTATTTTAGTCCTTATGAATTTAGATAAGCGACGGAACATAAATATAATGGGATGATATACATTTATCTAGTTGGCTTAGATAAAATTAAACGGTTGATATTTTTTGCGGTTTAGAGAATAACAGTATTTGGTTACAAACAAATATTATAATATAAGTCACATGTAAAAAATTTGAAATAATGAAATTACGGAACATTTTAACAGCATACTTATGAAATTTGTTTTATAGAGATTGTGTAGTATGACATTGTTCTCATACCTTTTATTGCCCTTTAATGAGGAAAATTATTTTTACACCTACCTCTACCGAAAGTATACATCTCCTGACCTGATTGTATGGACCAAAGTCGTACTTTTCCTCCCTAGGGAGACAAAGTACTTTTATTCCCTAGGGAGTAAAAGTCAAAGTGACATCATGGTATGCCATTGATGAAATAACTTATTGACGATCTATACAATATTCTATTTTCTATTACGTAAATAATATCTACATTTTAACGTTTATTTTAGAACACCCTGTATTTTGGAGAATGGTAAAAAACGGTAAATTGCTATTTTGATTTAACAATGTTTACATTAATAATTTGACTTATATTTTTACAGTTAACAGTTATACTGTACCTACCTACTTGTTAGTTTTAGTTCTCTAATAAATTTTGTTGTTAGTTACATAGATAAATTACTTGTTATTTGAGGAAGGTGGAAAAATCAAATGTATAACATGGGAGTAAAGTGCTTTGTTATCCCTTGAATGATTACTAAACTTCATTCTCGGGAGAAAAAGTAGCACTTTGCTCCCTTGTTATACAAATAGCTACATATATTTTTAAATTGATCAACTCTATATTTTCCGATTTTCAGATTACGATATGCAAAACATTTTTTATACGACATTTATTTTCCGCTAGTAGCTATCTTCTGTCGTTCATTGGTTTTTTAGTTTTGTTGCTTATTTTGTCTTCTTTAGTTATTGTTTCCGTTGCGACCTCTAGACCGGCTTTGAGGTTTTACTTATGTTTTTGTATAGCTCGTCCATTTTGTTCTTGATTATATTTATGAAGGATTTAATTCGAACTGACTCTCTAAGACCTTTTGGAATTTTTCTTGAATAGTTCTTACTTTGAAGTCATCTATCATCTATCCGCGTTTTTTTTTTTCTAAAATCGCTCTTCTTGTTTTTTTCGTGCTAATATTTACTTTTGTCCTCACTACATATACGATGGTCAATTAACACGTACATAATATTATAGCATACATGTTTTTCTATTTCAGGAATTCCATAAGTTTTTCTTCTCTTGTGTATTTCCTTTGTCAATTCGAAATGTCCAAGTTTTTTTTTCAGAGTCTTTAATCTTTCTTCCAATTTTTGCGTTAAGATCTCCCATTATTATTAGTTCAGGCCCTTTGTTGTCGGCTACAGCTTCTTTAAGGCTTTATAAAAAGTATTTGTTTCGTCATCGGTTGCGTTTTCAGTTGGAGCATATACCTGCACAATCTTTATTCTTTATTATGAATTAAGTTTTATAATCATGTATGTAACTCTGTCTGAGATGCTACTGGTTATTTGCATTTATAATTTCTTATTGACTATTGACTAAGATACCTTTCCCACCGTATTTATAGTTTCCTTGCCTTTAAAATGGGGCCTATTGCCTGAATGTGAATCCACATACCCTGCTCTTCTCTCAACTCAACTTCTCACAATACCTTCTTCTTCTTTTGGCATCATAACCCTCGATGCATGTCTGTTATATCATAGTACCTACCATCTAGTACAATTAATCTTATAGTATCATTACGTCCTATAATGTTCCCCCATACCTCTTCTAGTTCGTAGAGTTTCCATCTTTTATGTCATGGAACGGAATTTGAAGTTTGGTTGCTCTTCTTTTTCTTCAATGTCCACTTGCCCCCCTTCTCAGAATCTTCGTGGCAGACCACTTTTTCGGTGTGAGATTGTGGATTAGAAGGAATTCTGCACAGCTGGTGTACACATGTTCATTAAGATTGAGTAGTACCAACCTGTCTTTCAGAGGGCGTTGGTTGAATTACGTAGGCCGCACTACTTACCTCGGTTGGAACCGTCGACATACATTTTTCTGCCCCACCAAACCGTCTTGTCTACATGGTGGGATGTGGGAAAAATATCTAGAAAACAAATGACCAAAATGATCATCACAATTATAATTTACAATAGTAGCAAAAACGGAGCATGCCGACGAGTTTTTGATCATTAATACTTTTTTAGTTTATGGGGAATTTAAGGGGTTTTTGTTTAACTATTCATAAAATATTGATTCTTGTAATTTGCTTATGAATAGTTTTTAGACTGTATTTTTAAGCTTTTTGTAAAATTCCACAATTTATACATTATTGCATTACATAAACAACTACCTTACACAATCACAGTCACACACCATATGAATGGTGTCATTGATATGATCCTAAAGTTTTTGAAGTTATACTTCTTTAGACATGAGGGTGAATTTTTACATTCCCTGGCGCATGCCCACACCGACAGTATGTTAGTCGCTACATCTTTATGTAGCTTAAATAAGGTGTGCGCGAAAAGAATATATTATTAGTGTTTTTAGTAAATATATTTATTATAATTTTTGTGTCTTTGGATTTGTCTTCCTCGGGAATAAGATATTTTATAATAGTAGTAAATATATTTAAAGTATTTTTGTATACTTCACTTGGTCTATTAAATTTGTCAGTATGTATGAGAAATCTTGTAACCTGCCAAAGCAAAAGGAGTATAGCGCAGTGGTAGAGCGCGTGACCGGAGATCGAGAGGCCCCAGTTCGAATCCCCGTGTGTTTTCTTTTTTTTTTGTTTTTCTTATTGTTTTAATAAAAACGTTTGGAAAGTAGTAAGTAAAAATTAGATTAATCTTTAAATAAAATACAAATAACCTGTTGAAAGTATATTTATTTCGTTGAAATCATATAATAGAAGTATAACTTCTTACGTGCGTACAAAGTACACACACATTCTTTTTTTTTTAATGTCAAATAATACATCAGTCGAATAAAGCTGATATTATGTTTTATTTTAAGATCTATATAGGCCGAAGCGATAAATCGAATTTTTTTGTTTGCGAAAAAACCATTTACGACCAATTGATTGTCAGTAAAAACGTACTTTATTCTGTAAAGCTTTACACTCTGCTAATACGAAGCAAACAAAGTTAATGCACTGAAAGTATCCTGGTCACCAACGGCAGGATAAATAATAGCAGATAACCGTCTCCCTTCCGTTGATCCCCCCATAAATCGTGATCCCTTTAAAACTCACAATCAACATGCGGCCATTAGTGCTCCATGGACGCGTATATATCAAGTTGGCATCGGTGGGAGGACCGTATTATCTATTGCAGGAGCAGAATCGTGTATCCTGCTGTGTCCTTTTCGAATGGAATTCCTAGTGAATAGATAAGGAAAAGGGGCTGAGATAAAGGATAGGAAAAAACTGCTGGGAAAACCCATTTTTGTATAGAAGACAGCCACTGAAACAGGTGTTTTTGTTGCTTGCAAAAAATAACAAATATGTTAGTAAGAGCACCCATTAGGGGTCGATATTCTTAAATGTGTACAGTGCAAACATATACCAAAATCTCTTTTGTAGGACATTAACAGACAAAGTATGTTATTATAACACAAGTTGTATAAGATATAAAGGATTTTTTTTTATTTAACTCCATTTAATTTTATCTTTCTTAATTTTCTCAAAAAGGAATAGTCTTCTTATCTAAAGTAAAATTATTCAGTGCATTTTAAAGACTGCATCCTAAGCTTTAAAAAAGCACCTATAAAACTGTAATAGATCTGTTCAAACTTGATTAATACCGTGTTAAAGTGGTGGTAATTCTGTAAAACTACGAAGTTTTCAAAAATTACTGAGACGTCGCGCGTCGTATCATTTGAACTAAATTTTTGAGATTTTTGTTGAGAAAAACATCGTTTAGTAAGATGTCTGAAAGGTAAGCTGTGCAAATTTGACAGTTTTATAAGAAAAATTGTATTAGTTATACATTTTTAAATAATTTTTAAACCAAATTCATGTAAGTCTCATTTTCCGCCCACACCGTACTTATGCCAATACATTTTTTTTCTTTTTATTACAATCATAGGATAGCCAAATTATTCTTCTTTCTTGATCAATTTATAAAATTTCATTTGATCCATTAGTTAAAGAAATACACTAAAATAACTCAACCGTGCACTTCGCCGTACGCTAGTTTACAGTGCGCCAATGTTTGTGAGAAGGGTGACTTTAGAGTTATAAATCAAAGATTATAGAAGCTACAGATTTAATTTTAGAAAAATCTTTATAGAAAGTTTTTTTGTAAAATTTTCTGAATTTTTCAACGGTCAAGTCAGTCTTTTTCTACAATTTATATTTTCGGAGTTATTTAAAAAAACATCTCATTTCGCAGTTCATTTGTTTAATAAAAAATGAAGCACCCACTTCTCAAGTAGAACTTTTTGATATGTTGTTTATTAAACATTTCTTAATGAAATTACAAAAAGTTCTATCTTGTTTGATTTTTTCCGAAGTGAACATCTATATGCACTCCCCTATTTCTAACAAATCTACCATAGAAGTCTAAAGGTGCCAAATTGGCCCTGTGTAAGTTATTATCGTTTTCTTGGAAATTTGACGAGCCTTTCTTTCAAATTCTTCTCGGATGTGTAAAATTATATTTAAGTATGTTTATTGTAAATGGTTACCCTTATACTTGTACTGATCATCTACGTAATAAAGATACAATTATTGTTGGTGAACACCAAGATGCAATTGATGGTGTAGTGTAGAGGACCAAATGACGCGTCTTTATACTACAAAAGTAACTTCAAGACGATGGCCTATGTACGTTTTTTATAATACTCTTGAATTGGAAGCAATAAATGCATGGATTCTTTATAAAGAAATAACTGGAAGTAGACTCAGTCTTCGTAAGTTTATTCTTCGGCTGTGTGAAGAATTATGGGCCCCATACCTTGCCTCCCAAAATCTGGAACTACGCCTAGCAACACCAGGTCTACCAACAACTATCACTGTTACTATCCAAAAACGAAAAAAATATAAGTTGAAAATATTTTGTAAAGGAAATCATACTTCCAATCTTTGCCACAGCTGTAACAAGGCAATGTGTGGAAAATATCAAAAACTGCAAACTGTATGTTGTTCCGAATGTTTTTGATAGTCAGCGAATGTGTTAGACAATAAAAGTAAAAAATAAAATCAGATTCTACCGACTAGAGTAGATATAATTTCTTTAAACTGAGTTTTAAGTGATTAAAGAACGTGGGGCCAAAATGATCCCTTCGGGCTTTCTAGGTAGGTATGCTAAGCCAGACTTTCTAGTGTTAAATGTTAACAAAATGTGTTACAATGACATTACTATTGACAAATTCAAGTGATGGATAAAAATCGGTAAGGATATGGCCTTTGGCATCCCACCAGACACGTGGGTTGGTTAACGGACAATATGTCTTCACATTCAGGACGGTGAGTAGCTGTCCTTAATATGAAGCTGCAGTCATAGTTTTTTCTTATTCATAGTATTCGTGTGTGAAATGATTGGCGGCTTCATATTATGGCGTCCTGAATAATATGTACCTTTGTATAGAATGATTTTTTATTTTAAGTAATAATTTTTTTAGTTCCCTTGCTGCTTTGATGAATTTATTTTTATTGCCCATGTTTTGTTTTGTTGTCAATTTATTGTTATAACCTATTCCACGAAAATACGCCTGTTTTGGATTACTTCGACAACGAATATTTTACTGTGCAAAATAAGAAGATTGAAAGTAACTTGCAAATTACATTGTTATTTATTGGAATAATTATTAGCGCCATTTACTTTCGTACTTCTTATATTGCACAGTAAAATATTCGTTGTCGAAGTAATCCAAAACAGGCGTATGTTCGTGGAATGGCCCATAGTCTTATTTTCTCTTAATTTTTTTCTTTTAGAGTTAGAGGGCAGGATTCTATTTGTTGTTGTATGTTCTGTAACTTGGAGTTCATACCCATGATGCTTTATGTATGTTATATATGAGGTGAGGTATCGCCCATTCAATATCTGCAGGTGTTTTAATGGTATTTTTAAATTTATTACTTTATTTACTACTTCTTAAAAAGTATCCCAATTGGTGTTTTAATTGAACAAAGCGGGTTGTATTTGGATTCTGTTATGTCAGAGTACATGTTCAAAAGAACCAGAGTTTGATCAAAGGACAAAGTTTCCCTTCCGTTGATCTCCACATAGATCGTGATCCCTTGTTCATCCCTTTAAAACTCACAATCAACAAGCGGTCATTAGTGTTCCATGGACGCGTATATATCAAGTTGGCATCAGTGGAGTGACCGTATGATCTATTGCAGGAGCAGAATCCTGTATCCTGCTGTGTCCTTTTCGAATGGAATTCCTAGTGAATAGATAAGGAAAAAAGGCTGAGATAAAGAAGAGGAAAAAACTGCTGGGACAACCTATTTTTTATAGAAGACAGCCACTAAAACAGGTGTTTTTGTTGCTTGCAAAAAATAACAAATATGTTATTAAGAGCACCCGTTAGGGATCGATATTCTTAAATGTGTACAGTGCCAACATAACTATATTATAAATAAATGTGTTTTTGTTAAACATTAAAAGAAACTGTATACTTTTATATAAGTTAATATGAGATGAATAATATTTACTTATTCAGTTAAAGAACATATTTTGTTAAAGACTTTAAAATGCAGAAACACAGTAAAATAGAGCTTTCTGTCACTTAATCGCTCGCGCGTTAGCTTTAATCTAACAATACGAATTTAGATACGAATTTAAAACAATTTTTGTTTTATAGTATTTTTACTTACTTGTTATGTTAAAAATATCTATTTCTAACGATTATTAAAGCTAATTGGTTCTCACCAAATCCATAAATTCCACAAAAAAACCTACGCATTACTACAGCCTTCCTCGAGGCACTTACGAGTGGAAAGTTATGTTGCAAAATTTTTCATCAAGTTATCATGGAAAAGGATAAAATGTTTCTAAGGGTGCGACTAATTCCGGGGTAAATAAGGCGCTCTGTCGAAATAAATATAGTGACATTAACTTATAATAAATTTTCTGGAAGTATTTTTTTTAACTCCTTTATTCTGCAATCTATCAGTAATGACAATAAGCGTCTTGGTTGATAAATGATTATGACATGTACAGGATGCCCCACTAAGCACTCTGTTTTATAATGTAGGTATTGCTAACTTTGTGGCATTACCTCTACTATTTACAATATTTTACTATTTACAAAAATATGTATATTACAAATTACTTAAACCTATTAATTAAGTCTCTCGGTTTGAATTTTTTTAATCTTCTTTCTTTATGTACATGTAGGTGCAAGAAGTGATAAGCTTCAATCAACCGCTTGGCTAACTCGTTAGGATGTACACTATGTACAGACACTCTTTCGCGATATGTTGCACTATATTCACTTATCACTTCTTGCACTGTTGGAATTGCTAAGTTTCGTTGGATCACGTAGTTGGGTACGTAGTACGGAGCATCAAAAATCAGCCTTATCGTCTTGTTTTGGAACCTCTGTATTATAATTATGTTGCTATTAGAATCTGCTTCCCAGAGCTGGATACCGTAGGTCCAAATGGGCTTTATAATGGTAGACCAGTAGTTTGTTTTCTAGAGACAACTTAGAGTTTCTGCCGATAATCCAGTATAGATGGCTTAGCTTTAGTCCTAGCTGCGTTTATTGAAAATATGTTTTCGCCATGTTAGTCTTCTCTCTAGATGGATTCCCAAGTATTTTACATCTTCGGCTTGAGGTAAATTGTTGTTTTTAAGTTGTACTGGTGGGCAAGTTTCTTTACGGAGTGTAAATGTTACATGTGTAGATTTTAGTCCATTTGCTTTTATGCACCATTTCGACAGCCATTTTTGTATCTTGTTAAGGCAGATTTGAAATTGTCTTGATGCCATCTTTGGGTCTTCGTGTCAAGAGAGAGCAGCTGTATCGTCCGCAAATGTGGCTATTGTAACCATCGGTGTAGTAGGAAGATCACTTGTGTACAACAAATACAGGATAGGTCCGAGTACACAGCCCTGTGGTACCTCTGATTTTATAGCGTTCAGAAAAAAGTATTCTTGGTTTTGTTTGACAAGGAAGTATCTATTGGTTAGGTATAATTTTAGTAACAGGAAGTGGGGATATGGAAGTAGCATCTTAATTTTATAGAAGAGTCCAATATGCCAAACTTTATCGAATGCTTGCGACATATCAATAAAAGTAGCAGAACAATAACGTCTTTGTTGGAAGTCATCGTTAATCTTGTTAACTATTCTATGTACTTGTTCGATGGTGCCATGTTTGATTCGGAATCCAAATTGGTAGTCTGGAATTAAGTGCATCATTTCTGTTATCGACTTCAGCTTTTTGACGTATATTTTCTCGAAAATTTTGGAGATAGTTGGTAGCAAGCTAATAGGTCTATAAGAGGTAACTTCTTCTAATTTTTTGCCTGTTTTGGGGATCATTATTATTTGTGCTACTTTCCAGATCTTTGGGTAGTACCCTAGTTTAAGAAAGGCATTGAAGATATATGTTAGTAATTTACATTTTGGTGTTGATTCCTGAAGCACTTTTCCTGTGATAAGATCATATCCTGGTGCTTTTTTAATGTCAAGTTCATTCATGATTATATTTCTGGTTTCACTTACTGGAATTTTTTTTATAGGCAGGTCCATTTGGAAGGGGGCATTAAGTGTTTCGTCTATTTCTTTATCTTCTGAATGCTGCTCTAGATCGTATGGATGGAATACTTTTTTAAGTGTTCAGTAAAGACTTCTGATTTTTCTTTGTCATTTCTTGCACATTTATTTCCGTTTCTAATTGGAGGATTAAACTGTTGAGGTTGTTTAAGCTTTTTTGCAGCCCTTCATAGTGCGTAGTCTGAGGCTTCCGTTGGAGTTAGTGATTCTAAATAATTCTGAATGTTTTCATTTTTACTGTTCGACAATATCTGTTTTAATTCCTGTGGTAGCTCTGTTATATTTTCTTCTATTTTCTAGCGTTCTGTTTTTCATCCATTGTTTTCGCAGTTTTCTCTTAATATTTATTTTCTCTTTAATTGATTGGGGTAGTTCGTTTGCTTCTCCTTCTCGGTATATTATTGGAGTTGCGTTCCATGCTGCTTGTTGAATTTTTGTCATTAGGCCTTCTTTCGCGACGTGTATATCATTTTCTGTTTTAAGTGGTATATTTAGTAATATTAGGTTATCTAAATTGTTTCTGTATTCATCCCAATTGGTTTTTTTTATCATATAATGTAGGGGGCATTTCCTTTTTTAAGATCTTTGAATGTATTGTGATTATTATCGTGGAGTGATCGGAGGACAGGTCATCAGATGTGGTCACCTTGCATTTTTAATATCTAGGCTTTTGATAGTTGCGAAGTCTAACAAGTCTGGAAGTTTATTCTTGTCTGATGGCCAGTAAGTAGGTTCGATAGGTATTTGAGGTTATTTGAATTCATTGCCTTTAATAGTTCTCGGTCTTTAGTGGTTGTTATACGTAATCCCCAAACGTTATTTTTGGCATTGAAATCTTCGCCGGCTAGAAATTTATTGCCCAATGTCTTGAAGTATTCTTCGTATTGTTCTTGTTTATCGTGGAAGTATTGAAAACCAAAGTTTTTCAGTGTTTTATTGTTGGATTTATTTTAAAGGTTTGTACTTATTTCCTATTCTTAGGTTTCCAGTAATTGTTTAACGGATAAGTATTTCCCATCTAAATAGTTAAGGATAAGTATCCACTTGAATATGTGATTATACAGTTAATATGACTTAAATGTATGAAAATAGGTTACCGAAGGAAAAGAAATATGAAAATCTTGCGTTATAGACTACATTTAGGGCCGGTTGTTCGAACGCTAATCAACAATGATCATTATCAAATAATTAATTACTGTCAATGTCAACTTTGTTTGGGTTGTCAAAACATAATTAATTACAATTCTGAGACTAT
Source organism: Diabrotica virgifera virgifera (assembly GCF_917563875.1). Lineage (NCBI taxonomy): Eukaryota > Metazoa > Arthropoda > Insecta > Coleoptera > Chrysomelidae > Diabrotica > Diabrotica virgifera. The sequence goes on from NC_065449.1 coordinate 233,898,084, forward strand.
AATCAATTAATATAACAATAATTATTAACATAATTAATAATAAATCTCATAATTGTAATTAATTATGTTTTCAGCAACCCAAACAAAGTTGACATTGACAGTTTTGGTGACAGTAATTAAATATTTAATAATGATCATTGTTGATTAGCGTTCGAACAACCGGCCCATAAATTTTTACTCCCAATCCCAAGTCTAATCTTGACATTATTTCCTTGCTATCCCGCACTTTATGCTAACTCTCTGACCCTTTGCCAAAATCTGGTGATAATTTAAGGTTTAGATTAAATTCGAAAGTCGGTGGTAGTGATCTGGCTGCGGGCAGAACTGAGATAGTGCCCGTCTACACCCTGAATGTCGTGAATCATATAAGAAATGGTAAAAAGGGTAACGAATGACATCGTCGATCCAACACCTTTTCTACAGCATCAATTTTTGCACGAAAGTTGTAGAACTGATTTAAAGAGTTTGAACGTCGAAAACTTATAGTGGAGTTTAATTTTATTTAAAAGGATAAGACAAACATTGAAAAATATTTGAAATATAAAAGTTGATAATATTGAAGTTTATGGTGGCACGTGGGTGGTTACCCCCGATGATGGGGTTGATTTGTTAAAACACCATTTACCAGAACATATTTATTTATAACACTAAATACGACAGTAATAGGTTGGTGAACAATGTCTCTGATCTAACCACGTCGATGTCTGAATAATGAATAATTTCTTCTTTACTTTCTCCGTATCTATAAAAAAATCGTAATTGTTTTGTTATGATTGACTACACCTGAATATGACCATGAATTCCTAATAGTAACATAATTGCTGAGCTTCAGTGTTTTCAAAATGCATTGCAAAACCAATGTCACCCATTTACGTAATGTAAACAATTTATGTAAATATTATTTAACACTTGTTAAAAATTAAATCGATATGGATTACTCTTATTTTTGGATGCTTATATAAATCCTGTACAAGTTGAATAGCTTATAAAGACTTTTGATTAATATTACTTAGTCTGCCCTGTTAAACATTTGACAAAAGTTTTTTTAGTGGCTTTAAATTACTTCACTCATTAAGCCACGATGAATTAAAAGTACCTAACCTATATAGGTGTAGTATAGAAGTTAGACAGGATCATTTTTCACGCCTTTCATAGACATTAGTATTTGTCTATGAAAGAAAGTATTACAAGGAAAAATTAATGTAACTGGCTGTATACCATAAATCACAAAAAATAAAAACCTTATCTTTTAAAAGGTAGATTTAAATTTCCTAAAAATGGCTATACCACAACAAAACGTTTTCGGAATCAATATTCCATCATCAATGTTATAACCTAAAATAAGTATAACTCCATAAGTAAAGCAAACTTGAGGTTAAATTTTGACAAAAGTAAAAAAAGTGAATAGATAGTTATACTTACAGGTTTATATGCTTTACGCCAACAAAATATATGTGAAAAGTTTAGTGTGCGAAACCTGTCGTCCAAGGTACAATAAAATATGCTGTAAGTAATTATTAACTTTATTTCTTCAACCAAATTTGATCATATTTTTCTTCAACGAAAATTTAAGAAGGTCTAAAAGGTCTAAAAATTAAGAAAACTGTTAAGGTGAGCATTCACTCTACTCAACATCGGACGTTTTTAAAATCACACCCCGACACAACAAGGTTAATCACTGTAATTAAACAAGTACAAACATAATTAAATCATGCAAAATTTTGCAAAAAAATCTATTTGTAATTCACAAATCTCTACCAACTTCCGTGGATTAATTAAAGCATCCAATGAATTTATATTGATATGTAAATTTTGCTTGGAGAGTGTTGCATGCAAGAAAAAAATTAGTGGTAGCGTTAGTGACCTAGTGGGCGGAAAAATGACGTTTACTTTATGCCTAATCATAAAAAAAGTCCATAGTGCGGTCACTGTAGGTTTTCACCTTCGATTTCGTCAAATCTCTTTCGATTTTCTTGAAAATTGATGAGTGGTTAGAGGATACCACAAGAAACAAAATTGAGATGGTGAAACTTGTGCTGTTACTTTAAGGGTAGATGCCACTCCTTTTCGGGGGTGAAAATTATTTTATGATGATCCCATATATCGATATTGAGGTAAATTCTACGCAAAATTTGTTTTATCAAATAATCAATATAAATCAATACTATTAGAGTTAAAGATCCAAGATTTAAATTTTTCGTAAAAAATGCATGTTTTGAAGCGAATTTTTATAACTAATTCAAAAATTATAATTTTTTGCTAAAAAATTATTCTCACCACAATTGAAGCTAATAAAAAATCGAATAAATAAAAATTGAGTCTATATTTTTTTCGGCGTGTACTCAAATCTTAGTATATCAAGCTTAAATAACGGGAAAACGATGCATTTTATAACATATTTGTTAAAATATTTGGGGATACCTATCAAATGAACTCAAGAAGGCGATGTAAATAAGAGAACCTTTTCGAAATTTTAGAAAAAAGTGAAAAATAAAACATACCTATTCCATTTCCACAAAAATTAAAATTTATAGTAACCCCTATAAAATTCCATTTATTTTAGCATATTTGTGTATAATATAAGGTCATACAATGACCTGAAAATCTTTGACAGGTTTGGAATGCATATTATTTTATTCAAAAACAATGATGATTAAAAAACCATCGAAATTTTTCAAATTTCCGTAAATTTTATTTTATTTTGATAAATAACTTCAAATATACTCAATATACTGTTGTGATCTTGATTATTGATATGAGATAATATTTTTATATGTCATTTAATTTAATCAATGCTTTAATACTAATCTAATTAATTTACCAGATCACATATCAATGTGTTTTCAATCTCAGGGCTTTTTATAAAATTAAGTACTTACATACGTGGCTTCTAAGTATTTCTTAATGGTTCCTAATCGGGATAGGAAAGAAAAGAGTAAAATAATAACACATATGGGTTACAATTGTAATCAAAATATTGTTTATTTTATTTAAATGGCAATCACTGCTTAATATTTGCTATATCTTATTATTCTTAAACATAACATTTACACATGGGAATCTTATTTCCTTTTTGTTTCCAATTGAAAGTTTTTATTAACATTTAACTATTATGATTTATTAGCAACAATTCTATTTAAGTTTGATGAAGCTTTTCTGATATTATTGATTATGTTTCTTCAATTTTAAATGTGGTATTTAATACGAAAAACCCATACATTCATGTCCAAACAAATGAGACTGACCTTTTTCTGGTGCACTGAGAATGTCTTCACACAAAACCCGTTTCCTGCTATCCTTGGCTGCAATCAAAACCTCGTCCTGGCTTCCAGTAATGTTCTCCTCTGAAACTAGCTCGTATAGCTCTCGTTTCCTGCTTCTGTCGTGATGCTGTGTTCTACCTTTTTCGAAACTGCAATCAGCTACCGGGAACTCTTGGCTCAAGGAGGTTCTTTTACTCTCAACCTGGCCTACCTCTCGTTCTACGATAGATAATCCACACTCACGGAACTACACCGGCTTTCTCACTCTCCGTACACTACCGTCTACTACTCGACTTCACTTCTCGACAGCTCAAAACATTCTGATCTCTCTTTCTCATTCATTCCCCTACTTTCTAAATATCCCTTCCAGATTCACAAATCAAACTTCCACCACCAACTCTCATTCGCAGTATTCCTCAAAAACCAATTTTTAAACTTTCTAAATATGCTTAATGGATTTCAAAGAAAATAGTTAATTCCCATTCTAAAATTACTTTCTACTATATAAAAATTTTAATGACCTATTCTCTATTTCCACTTAGTCTTATTTAGCATCGGCTAATGACCGATCCTTCCGCGAACAACGATAATGGCCTATTATCGATTTCACTTGAGTCTTATTTAATCACTTCTTAAAATTAAATATAACAATTTGTTGTATACAGGTTGTTCTAAATTTATATGCCCGTGGTTGAGAAAATTGAAAATATTTTATATTAAATTGAATTCTGTTTATAATTATCAAAATTTAATTTTCATATCAAATAGAAATATAACAATACGTAAAAAATGGTAGATAATAAAATTTTAGTTTTGTTATTATTTTTGTAGGATGAAAAATAGCCGAGATGGAAACGTTTAAACCTAAATTTTACTGCGAAAAGTATGTAACATGGGCACTTTAACCTTCTATATAAAAAAAAGAAATTTAAAAGATTTAAATTTAAGACGGTTTTATAGCCCCGAAAATTACTTTCAAATGGTTGTTGGACGGATCTGATATACAAATTAATGGAGTTATTCTAAAACAAAAAAAATAACATTTGTTTGGAAAATGTTTACTAAGTATTTGTTATAAAATAACTCATTTATTCGTTATTCAAGCATGAATAATAATTAGATCTCGCCAAAAAAATATACATTTAATTACCTATCTCACTTTGAATTAATAACGAAAGGTTTTTCAATTTATTTATTCGGTTGTTTATTGAATGCTGTTTATTAGAAATTTATTCGGTTGTTTATAAGGTCCGATTTTGGTAATGTAATAACTTTTTGTAAAAACTTATATTATTTGTTTTTTTTTTTGTAAAAAACCACTTTAAAATAAGCATTTTTTCACTAAAAATTAAACAATTTTATCTTTAATAACTCAAAAAGAGTTGCTTTATTTTAATAAGTTGGTAACAAATTTTACTTAGAATTTATCCCTCTATGTATTTCTGAGGTTATTTTTAATAAAACAATGTTCACCCATTAGAAGCGGTGGCATCCACCTCAAGGTGAAAGCGCAATTTGGCACCATGTCACTTTTGTTCTTTGATTGTATCCCCTAACCACTCACCAATTTTCATGAAAATCGATGGAGGTTCAACGAAATCGGAGGTAATAGCCTCTTATTATCCACCTTCAGTGACTGCACTATAATATGCCTAATCATAAACAAAGTCGACGCTTTATACAACTGGACATTTATTAATAAAAATTCGTGATTTATTTGATGTTAAGGTAAACGTATTATGTAGGGCCCAAGATTAAATCAATGGTGATTATTTTAAATAACCATAATTTTGTCCACAAAATATTTAAGTTATATTATTATTTATAGACATTTTATCATGTGATTTACACATAACGGTAAGTTATACTTACCTAATATAGCGGTAAAATACTTCGAAAACTTGCCTATTTTATATACACACATAAAAACATATTATAAGAAATCATCTGATGTTTCTTATTATTTCATGCGAATTTAAAAAAAAAGCCCAACATACGAAGTCAAAAACATTTATTGTAAAGCAATTTTACCATCAATATACATAAAAATTAAAGAAAACAATAAAGTCATGAAATATCAAATTGAAATCATTTGTTTTAAATCCTATAGCATAAAAAATAATGTAAGACGAATATTGTATAAATTGTTTTAATTTATTTATGTTTTTTTGTAGTCAGTGTTAACATCTCTAGCCTTTATGCAAGCTTGAATTTGCGTGGACACCCTACTAATCAAATTGTCTATATATTGTTGTGGTAGGTTGTTTCAATATTCAAGCCCATCTTCCCAACTTATACTAGCCTTGTAGTGTTTTGTAGATTACCCTGGCAAGCTTTAATTTTTCTTTTAAGTGAAGGTATGCCACAAAAATGGCTATATATGGTTATGGTCGGGTGAGCAAGCAGACCACCCCAGGACAGTGATCTTTGGCTTGACGGAAGTCTCTGTTCAATTTGCTGGTAAGTGGAGCTGCATTATCATGAATGAAAATGAAATTTTCTTCCATCGCACCTTTCCAGATGCTAACTACAGGTTCTAGGACAAACTAAAATACCTGAAAGTTAAAACTGTTCAAGTTATTTTGATAAACATGAGAATTCCTCCTTTATATTCATGAATAGATCTGGCAGTGTCCGTTCTTGGTTGTTTTTATCGATCTCTAAGTACCCGAATTCGTCTTTCATTCTTTAAATTTAAACAAATTTGTTTCGTTTGAGTATAGCACATTTTGCCAATTACCATCGTTCCAGTTTTGGTGTTGAAGACAAAAATTTAGACGATTAATCTTTTGCTGCTTGGATAACTCGGGAGCTCGTTACTTTCTCCTTCTGTATACTCATTAAGCACTAACTCTTTTTCTTATCTTTTCGACTGAAAAAATTACACCTGTAGCTGACAAAAGCTGCCTTTGAAGCTGCATGTAAAAAATTGTTATGCATCTTCTAGCTGATTGCAGAATAAAATGATCGTGGTGAGTCGTTGATACCATTTGATGACTTTGCCTTGCGTCCCTAATGCCTGTATTTCGAGACTTTCCTAATTCCTAATACTTTGCATAGACTTTTGACATAATACCCTCCGTTACACCTACCACTGCAGCTATGTCCCTCTGAGATATTCCTTGCTTAACAAGACAAATAACATTTCTTATTTGCTCGTCCGATAACCGACCATAAGGCATATTTTTATATGATTATACTTCATTCTTAACAGTCATCCTGTATAGTACTATATAAACATACTACTTATTTGTTGCTGTAGCTTTAGTCATTTTGGTAAATATGATTATAAAATTTCGGTAAACAAATTTTCCAAAATTTTTATATCTTTTCAATACACTACAAAGGCCCCTGAAGCTGCGGGAAATGCCCATAGAAAAAAAAATTAATGAGCATTTCAAAGTATACTAAGAATTTATAAAGTTCTTCTGGTAGTTAATTGGCGCCATAATTGAATCGTTTATTTCAGAAAGGGGTCAAGTCACAAGTATCTACTTTTGAGAAAATCAAGTTTACACACTGTTTACATTCAACAAACAATCACTTTATATAAAATAAAAATTCTACCTAACAACCTGGAGTATTTGTCAAAAAGTGTTGTATTTTTTAAAAATGTATCTTGTTAATTTGTTTAAGAAAAAAAAGACATAAAAGATAGTATCTTAACAACGGCAGAGGAAACGATAGGACTAATGGAAGACAATAAAAGAAAGGATTGGTACGATGAAGAATGCGAGCAAGCTAGTAAAGACAAGGACAAAGCAAGACACAGGTGGTTGGCCACAGGGAAGTAAGAAGATCTCCTACACCATAAAGAAAAAAGAAAGAGTCAGACAAATGTTGCAGAACTAAAAAGAAGAAATAGATTGAAGACTTACTGCTGGAACTCGAAGCTAATAGTAACGATAATGCAAGACTATATAAACACACAGAAGCACATAATAAGAAAAAGATGCCGGCAAATATTGAAAAAAAGAATGGGAAACACACTATAGAGAATTGTTCAAAAAGAAGGACGATGCTGAAAATGCAGAAAATAAAGAACAAACAGAAAATAGGAATGAAGAACAATAAGAGCCTCCCTCATACAGCGAAGTATTGGCGACCATAAACAGATTAACCCGGCACCTGCCATGTGGGGTTCTACCAGCACCCCATAACACATTTTCATCAAATATTTGGTATTTCAAATTTGTTAACCGTCCTGTGCGTCATAGTAGCTTTCAATAATATTATATAGCATAGATCTGTTTGTGTTTGAAGTGGTTATTTAGTGGCATTCTGAAATTGTAGCTCTAAATTCGAATTGGGGTGTCATCATCTGGCAGTAAAATTTTTTTATGTTTTTGATAAACAGGTCAGATTTACATTTTTTTTATTGTAATAACTGATCTAAATCATTAATATATTCTCTATACTCAATAAATTTTAATTTTCTTAGATATTTTACACCACTTCATTTATTATGGGTTGGTACAGTGGAACCTCGATAACTCGGATTAATCGGGACCACGACCGATCCGGGTTATCGAAAATCCGATATGGTATGGAGCCGGAGAATATGGTAAAAATTAATAAAATACGGTATACTTACAGATAAACTCCGTTAGAATTGAAATAACATGAAATATATTTATAAATTTGCACAGTACCTACTCATTAAAATTACTAAAAAAAAACACCAAACACAAACGTAAGCAAATGGAAGCGAACAATACAAGACACACAATACAGTTACAACGATGTAATGTTATTATTAGAACAGTGAAAACTAAAGACCATTGTTTTTAAAAGAATTTTTTAAATAGTCTTTCCTAAACAATGCTGACAGTTTGAAATAAAAAGGAATAGATACTACAGACAGGTGGCTGTTGTTTCTGCGGCGTGTGCTATGAGTCAGTTTTAATATCGTATAGTTCAAATTACACACATACACATTATCTCTCAAATATTATATTATAGTATTTTTACTACAAAAACGTTATTACGTAGGTCAAAATTTTTGACGTAAGAGAACTGTCAAAACATTAGAATGTGACTTTTCATTATTGCCGTGTTTATAATAAACATAGCAATAATGAAAAGTCACATTCTAATGTTTTGACAGTTCTCTTACGTCAAAAATTTTCACCTACGTAATAACGTTTTTGTAGTAAAAATACTATACATAGGTACATTTTTATTGTTGAAATGTTTGTCTGATAATTAACTATTTTGATGGGAAATAAGCCACAATTAAATTGAAAAATACAAAATATTGAAAATCAAAATGTTTATCTGATGAAAATCGGTCCGGGTTAGCCGGATTTCCGGGTTATCGGGGGCCGACTTATCGGGGTTCCACTGTACTTGCTAATTTGCTTATAACACCTTTTTAATTTTATTTTTTAACTTTTATAATATATTAGTAACTAATAAGTTAATAAAACATGTTTTTTTTATATTCTTGTGTAACTCAACACATTATTTTGTTTATAAACAAGTAGATCACAGAACATTTTTAAGGGGTGCTGTGAGCACCCCACGTGGCAGTTGATGCCTTGCAAAGCCACGTGGCAGGTGCCGGGTTAAAGACAAGGAAAGCAGCTGGACCAGACGATATTATAAATGAGTTCTTCAAGAAAGGGGGAAAGGAACTAGCCCACAGAATCCACAAGCTGATAGAACGAATATGGGAAGAAGAACGCATGCCGAACGACTGGAATTGCGGTCTGATAACACCAATTCCTAAAAAAGGCGACAAGACGAAATGCACTAACTACAAGAGGATCACGCTATTAAATACAATGTACAAAATATTAACTAATTTGATCAGACAAAGAATAGAAAAAGAAACGAGAACAAAAATAGGTTAATACCAACATGGATTCAGAGATGGTAAGTCAACAATAGATGCAATACACATTGTAACGCAAATTGTCGAAAAAAGTTACGAGGACGGAATAGATCTACATATACTGTTTATTTACTACAAGCCAGCCTTTGACAGTGTAATAAGGGAGGAGCTAATTAATGATATGAATCAACTAGGCATTCAAGAAAGCCTAGTAAATTTCACGAAAATGACGATGAAGAAATCCAAAGCACGAATCTTAACAAGGGAAGGCCCGTCAGAAGAAGTACAAATGGAGGTAGGTGTCAGACAGGGAGACTCCCTGTCAACAACATTATTTAACATTGCCATAGAGGGGGCAGTATGAGTAGCCAAAATTATGGGAACTATTATTGAATCTTCAGCCCAACTGATAGCGTATGCAGATTAAAAAACCATGCAGATTATAATAATAATACTAGATAAAGAAGCAAAGAAGAGAGGGCTAGTTATAAACCGAATCAAAACGAAATACCTCAAGTGCTCAAGAGAGAATACGAACATCGAGAAAGAAATTAAGCTTGGTGCACATACATTTGAAAGAGTACACCGTTTCAAATACTTGGGAATGATGGTGAATGGCAGAAATGATAGAACAGATGAAATAAATGAACGCATTCCACTGGGTTATAAAATCTACTGGAACTACCAAAAATTATTGAAAGAAAAGCACATTAGTTAGTGTCCAATATCAAACATTCAGAATTCATATTCGATATTGAACAGTATATTTTTATCACCCCGTACATCATATTAACCAATTTGTTATCATATTTAAACATTTGCGGGATATTTCATTTGTTTATTTGTCGTAATTTATGAACTATATTTTGGCAAGGAACATTAAATTAGCTGACTAATTAACTTTGTTGTCGTGTGGCCCATAACCCAATTCATGTTGCCAACAAGAAATAATACAATTTAGAATCATTCTCAAGAATCACTTCGACCAGGCCAGAGGTGCCTTTAACTTCATTCCTTCATACATTCAATATGTAGCAAATAGAGTCTTCAACTAAACGTGTACCGGTAACAAGTCAGTATCCAAAGTTCTCCCTGGGTAATTACCCTAATGTCGGTTTTATAAATAAATTATTTTATCGCTATTGGTGTTTTCCTTATATAAAGAACAGCCTTCACTGAGCCCTAGGATTATACAGTAAGACAACCAAATTAAAAATTTACAAGACTGCAATCAGGCCAGTGATCACCTATGGTGCAGAGACGATGTGCCTAACACAAAAAGATGAAATGAGGTTAGAAATCTTAGAGAGAAAGATAATTCGACGAATAATGGGAGCGGTGAGGATAAGTGTAGGCGAATGTAGAAGATTAACCACTGAAGAAATTAAAGAAGTTATCCAAGGTGAAGACATAATCAAGTTCGTGAAGGCGCAAAGGCTCAGGTGGCTGGGACACACAGAAAGAGCTAACCCCGGGCTCTACGCTAAAGCGAATAACTGGCTGGAGACCAACAAAAAAAAAGACCAAAGGGAAGACCCAAACAAGATTGAAAGATCAAGTCTTAGGAGACATAAAGTAGCTGAGAATCTACAATTGGAAGGAGCGCTGTAAGGACCGGAAAGAATGGAGGAAAATTGTAGAAAAGGCCAAGTCACACACGCTGCTATAATATTAAAAGACCACAGCGGACTGATTCTCTGCAATAAATAAATCAGAGGGCCCAAAATGGCAGCAAACACTCCGCCAGGACTAAATAGGCCATGATGATGATGATGATGACGATGAATATGACATCGGAAGTGCTCTACGGAGTACTTGGTACCCAGGATACCTACTGTTTACCTCGTTCTCTGGAGTTTTTGTCAAATTCATTAAAATATTAGTTAAAATTCATTAGTTAGGGGTTTTTGGGGACTCTGACGACGAACATGACATCGGAAGTGATCTCTGGTGTACCTGGTGCCCAGGGTACCTACTATTTATCTCGTAACTAATGATGTTTGACTAATTTTTTAATGAATTTGCCGAAAACTCCAGAAAACGAGGTAAAAAGTAGGTACCCTGGGTACCAGGTACTCTGTAGATCACTTCCAATGTCATATTCGTCGTCAGCGACCCAAAAACCCCCGAGTAATGATTTTTGGCTAATTTTTTAATGAATTTTCCGAAAACTCCATAAGAAATAGGTACCCTGGGCACCAGGTATTCCGGCGATCGCTTCCGATATCATGTTCGTCTTTAGCGACCCCAAAAATCCCCGAGTAATTATTTTTGTCTAATTTTTTAATATATTTTTTGCCGAAAACTCCACAAGAGAGCTAAACAGTAGGTACCCTGGGCACCAAGTACTCCTAAAATCACATCCGATGTCATAGTCATCGTTAGCGGCCTCAAAAACCCCCAATTAATGATTTTTGACTAATTTTTTAATGAATTTTAATGACGAGGGTATACAGTAGGTACCCTTGGCAACAGGTACTCCGGAGATCCATATTCATTTTCAGCGACCCCAAAAACCCTCGAGTAACAAAATTTAGAATGCATTTTTTGTATGCAATTTTTCAATATGATATCATGGCTCCGGTTCACAAAGTTTCCTGGCGCATTCACGAATCGAATGCAAAAAGAATTATTAAGATCCGTGTTGTCCTTTTTTTTTCGGAGGTAAGGTCGATTTTAGTGCTTTATTGCTTCGTCTATTAACAGACAACCTATACAGGGTGAGGCAGATAAAGGGCCTATTAGAAATATCTCGAGAATTCAAGGTAAGAAAATTATGAAAATCGGAATACAGGTGTCTTGGGGTGTGAACTACTTAATGAAAATATTTTGGTCTCTTTGCTACTTCCGGTTATACAGGAAGTTGGTTGTAACTTCGTTTTTTTAAATGGGACACCCTGTATATTTTTACATTTTTGGATTCCCTTGATTTCTTCTTTCTCAAAATATAAGTTTTTGTAATATTAGACGGGGTAGGTTAAAAGATTATGACGTTTTTTTATTAATTTCGTAGCAAAATTCACACCCTGTAGAATTGTAGTAGTTTGACACCATAAACTCTGTTTATGTTCAAATGATTTTTAATATAGTCTACTATGTTAAGAATTATTGGTATAGTTAAATTTTTCCTTTTTTGTATACAGGGTTGGTCGAAACTCAGAATGAGTATTTTCTGAGTTTTCTTAAATGGAACACCCTGTATTTTAGTATTGTAATGAAATTTTATTTTAGGTTACTTTTTAATTTCTTAAGCAATCTCTATACCTAACTGCTTCAATTTGTGAGTTATTGGTGAATCAACCCAAACATTAATTGCAACACAAAATACCTGAAATTTTATTAGGTTGGCCGTAAAAATATTCAATCACAAATAATTTTTTGGAAATAAATACGAGGGTCGTTTTTTTTCAACCTCCGTTTGTCAATAAAAAATTCCCGTGAAGCGTTTCGCCATTGCGGTGCGCAGTGGGCGACAGCACATCGCCCCCGCTACACTCTACATTAATCCCGACTTCCAGGCATCAGTCTGTACTGTGCTACACACGAAACAACATGGCCGCGACAATTAGTTCTCCCGCCAAGTGTGAATTACGCGCTGTCATTCGCTTTTTGCAGGCAGAAGGCAATAGTGCAGCTGCAATTCATCGAAGGATGTGTCAAGTGTACGGAGAAGGGTTTATGAGTGATGGAGTTGTGCGTGAATGGTGCCGAAAATTCAAAGAAGGACGAAATGATGTGCATGACGAAGGGGGTCAAGGTCGCAATTCTGTCGTTACAGAGTCAAGGTCAAGGTCGAGCTTGTTCAACATATTGATGAAGCGGTGAGAAACAACCGTCGCTTCACTTTAACATCGTTGGCAATGGAATTTCCACAAGTTTCATTTGACACACACACTTGACACATCAAGGATGTGTCAAATGAAAGCGAATGACAGCGCGTAATTCACACTTGGCGGGAGCACTAATTGTCGCGGCCATGTTGTTTCGTGTGTAGCACAGTACAGACTGATGCCTGGAAGTCAAGATTAATGTAGAGTGTAGCGGGGGAGATGCGCTGTCGCCCACTGCGCACCACAATGACGAAACGCTTCACGGGAATTTTTTATGGACAAACGGAAGTTTAAAAAAAACGACCCTCGTACATACTAATCGAGACTGATACTTAAAATTGCCAATAATGGTTGAGTTATCAAAATATCTACGTAGTTAAGATTGTTGGTGCGATTAACAATTAAGCACAAATTAAAGCAGTTGGGTATAGTGAATGCTTAGGAAATTAAAAAGTACCATAAAATACCATTTCATTACAATACTAAAATATAGTGTGTTCCATTTAAGAAAACTCAAAAAATACACATTCCGAGTTTCGATCCACCCTGTAAACTAAAATTCAAAATTTTGCTATACTAATAATCATTGGTAACAATAGTAGACTACTACTAGTAGACATACTAAAATCACATATATATAAAGGGATTTTGATGTAAAACTACTACAATTCTACACTACAGGGTGTGAATTTTGCTACGAAATTAATAAAAAAAACGGAATTATCTTTTAATCTACCCTGTATAATATTACAACACCTTATATTTTAAGAAATAAGAAATCGAGGAGAATCCAAAAACGTAAAAATATATACGGTGTCCCATTTAAAAAAACGAAGTTACAATCAACTTCCAGTATAACCGGAAGTAGCAAAGAGACCAAAATATTTTCATTAAATAGTTCACACCTCAAAATCCCTATACTCCAATTTTCATAATTTTCTTTACTTTAGTTCTCGAGATATAATTTCTAATAGGCCCTTTATCTGCCTCACCCTATATAGTACTCTATAAACATACTTATTTGTTGGTACAGCTTGGATATCTTGGTTAAGTGATTACGAAATTTCGGTAAACAAATTTTACAAATTTTTTTATATCTTTTCAACACACTACAAAGACCCCTGAAGCTGTGGGAAATGCCCATAGAAAAAAAATTAATGAGCATTTCAAAGTATATTAAGAATTTATAAAGTTCTTTTGGTGTTTAATTGGCGCCCTAATTAAAGTTACGGGTCTATTCAAATTTTCTTTCATCCGGTCTCCCGCTGGAAAGAAACAAGGACACTCTTGATTAATGTTTTCTTATCGTTACAAGTTCATTTATAGAAAAAATTGTTTGTTCATTTTAAAACATCTTTGTTGGAGAAAATTATACATAATAAATAAAACAAAAAGGATTCTTTTTTTATTTTAAACGAAACATTGATTTTTAACAACAACTTAAAAGGTATCCACGAGTTACCACTCAATTTATCAATCAATACGCATTTATCATGTAGTACTGTCGCCAGGGGGTACAACGGCCTCCTTAATTCAGATGGACGTACCCAAGATTTTTTTATGTATTTTGACCCGTAGAACACGAATTTGTTGGGTAACAGTTGATCCGGATGTCGATAAGATTGTTATAAACAAAGAACTTGAGGAATTACAGTGATTTTTCGCAAACCAAAACATTTTTTTGCATATTTTGGGTCATTTTAAGCAAAAAATGTTCGTACAAATTTTTTCGTAGAATGCATAGTTCTAGTGCAAAAATCGAAAAATTGCAATTTTTGAACCCGAATTACTTTGGACTAAAAAATAAAATAGCAATTCTGCTTACCGCCTGTGAAAGTTCAAGTCAAATTCTATCGGTATTGATTATTTGCATTGCTAAAAATTAATTTTTGAAATTATACTTTTTTAGGCGCGATTTCATTAAGGGTGAAATTTTATTAATCTGCGCGCATGCGCACGCCGACCGTATGATATTAGTTGTTATACGGGCTCTGGGTGTTGAAATAATCTGTCAATAATTGTTCAATATGGATATTATCGGTAAACAAAAATATTGTATATATTAGTTTTTATTGTTGTGAGGACAGAAATAAAATCAAATTTATAATTATAGTGACTTTCTAAATAGTTTTGAAAAGCCGCAGGTACGTAATTCTAAATGTCTCAGTTGTATTCCAATAAAAAAATATCTTCATACCTATCTATTTGGAAAATATAAAAAAATAATGTAGGTAGTTACCTATTAGTAGGCAATGCTTTAATTTACATAATCTGATTACGAACAAACTTTCTACAAATCTTCATCTAATATATCGTTTTCTTACTCTATATCTTGTTGTATTTTAATTCGACAAAAATCAAACTAATAATTTGATTAAATTCGTATAAATAAACAAAATGTCAAAAAGTTTATGGAGTAAATGTTTAGTTTGTGTATATTCCCACATGACGTATACGCGAAGGTGGTGCAGTGGGAAATCGCTTCGACATTCGTACGGCGCGATAGACGTGAAGTGGGTTCAAGCCCCAAGCAAGTTGTTATTTTTTTATTTTTTTTTATAGATTTTATGATTGTAAGTATATTATTATATAATTTTTTTCAGAAAATACGTATTTAATTAAAATTTTTGGCCACAATTATTGTTCAGAAATCATTTGTGGCATTTTTCAATGTGTTTGTGTGTGTTTTATTCTTTTATTTTTTTAATTTTTGGTATTGTTTTAATAAAAATTTTTGGAAAGTAGTAGAGAAACTGTTTAAAGTATATTGATTTCGTTGAAATTATATAATAGAAGTATAACTTCTTACGCGCGTAGAAAGTACACACATTCTTTTTTTTACTGTTAAACTAAGGCTATATACACATAGTGTTTGAGTGAAGTTTCCAATGCATTTCTCATTTAAGAGCTTGTCCATATGTGGGCGTTTTGCCAACGTCGACTGCGCGTTTTACCTGTTTTACTTGATCTCACCCTAATGCCGTCTTTGGAGTTTTACTCTAACACGAAGAAAAACAGGGGGAAAACAAATATACTGCGCAGTCGACGTTGGCAAACCGCCCGCATATGGACAAGCCCTAAGATCGAACGAGTAGGCGCGCCGAGAAATAGGCTATTTCTACGTAGCATTCATTAAACCGCATGCATTGGGTATGGGAAACACTATTTGTTTATAGCTTTGTCTGCTAATAAAAAAATTTACTTTTAGCAATATAAATAATCAGAATCGGTATAATTTGACATGATCTTCAGTTCTAAGTTCAGTTCAGATCTAAGTTCAACCACGTTTTTCACGAAA
Organism: Diabrotica virgifera virgifera; assembly: GCF_917563875.1. Lineage (NCBI taxonomy): Eukaryota > Metazoa > Arthropoda > Insecta > Coleoptera > Chrysomelidae > Diabrotica > Diabrotica virgifera. The sequence goes on from NC_065449.1 coordinate 233,914,311, forward strand.
ACTTTGCATCCTATAAAAAAATTTGTAAAACTATTTTTTTATTAGAATGACCCAAAAAATACTAAAAAAGTTTTGTTTTGCCAAAAATTGCTGTTATATAATTCCCCAAGTTCTATGTTTATAACAATCTTATCGACATCCGGATCAACTGTTACCCAAAAAATTCGTGTTTTACGGGTAAAAATACATAAAAAAACTTGGGTAAGTCCATCTGAATAAAGGAGGCCGTTGTACCCCCGCTGGCGACAGGGGCACCTTTGAGTTCACTCATTTTTTAGCAGGTAGTTATATTATTAGTCGAGTTTACTCCCGACACTATTCGAATTCACTCCTGAGCGATTTTACAATAAAGGTTAATTAAAAGATATTATTTTTCTGAAATTTAATCATTGTTGCCAAATAGTACTTTTGTCCATAAACGGTGTAGAAACAGATATAGGTATTAAATTTATATATTTGGTTTACCATTTCTCAAAGCAGAGGACGTTACGGAGTGCTTTGCCATATATCGTGTTGCAATTCAACTGAAGATGAAAGGGTAATGAGTTTAGTGACTATTTAGTTGAAACCTATTGTTATGATCTGCTTTCTCTTACTTTTATATTAATTAGTATTTATTTAATTAATTATTGAATTGACGCAAATCATACAAAAAAAATTAATAAAAAATCTCAGGGTGCCTTTTTGTCATAAAAAGTTAACTAAATTATCTTAGGTTATACTTATCCTTTCTCGTGGCTTCAGTATCTCTTAGTTGATCTTTATCGGGATAAAATGGGAAAAGGAAATAAATAGAAAAACCATAAATAAGCACATACAAATACCTTTATTATCATTAGCAATGCTCTGAAAATCTATCAATTAAATCCCGTGGGCATAATTCTTCAAATGAAACTTTTACCATATAATTAATCTAATTCAAACAAATATTTATCGCTTTGTTCCTGATACCATTAATAAAATAAGCTAAACAAACAAATTTAGGTATTTGCAAAAATTACTTATATTTCCTATTAAATTTTTGAAATGTTGGAATCTTAATTCATATGCTTTTACGCAAAAATTTTAACTTCTGATTATAAAGAACATCTATCACATAAGTTCTTGACTGACCTTTTTGATTCACACATAATGATGTCTTCTCTTGGCCCAAACAGCTCTTCCTTGTTGATTATGTTAGGCTACCAATCAAAGCCCTCTCCGTTCTCAGCATCAATCCAGCAGCATACCAGCAACTATTTCTCCAAAACACTAGCCAGGCCTCTTTTGACCAGTACTCGTTCAATAAGCTCCAAAAATCTCTCCTCACTTTCTCTCAACAATAATCTCCTGAGACCCAAGTATCTTTTTTACTTGGTGTCACAAATAATTTTAATAACGATATTTCTTATAACTTACTCTCTTGGACTTTACAGAATCAAAGAGATATTTCTTCTCGATTTTATTTGTCTCTCGTTCCACTTTTCAGCTACTCTCCCCTAACATACAACCACTAGTACTTGCTTCTGAACTATCCGCGAAAACTTTTCGACTGCCCTTCTCGGATGCCGGCCACACAATAATCTTTCTTTTCCAAACTGTCTCAACATTCCAACCTCTCTTTCCGCATTCCAAATTGCCAAGCCAATCAGAATAATTTCTCTTTCCACCTTCCACTTTTTCATTCGAAAAACCCAGGCATTCTTTCAAACAATACTTCTACTCTAACTAATCACTTTTCGGAAATTATACACATATTCTTGTGCTTAAACAAAAAGGCTTAAAATTCCAAATCTCACTACCTTTATTTTTCTAAAAACTAATAATTACAGCTACCTGTGGATTTTACCTTCCCGTAACAAACAATCTTTTTAAATTATAATCCGAAATAAATTGTATTTTCACTTCATTCATTTACAAATGTCTTTAAGTCTTCAGAGAAAAACTCATTAAGGATAAACCCACTGCGTAAAAGCTACCTTCTACTAAATAGTTACAGATCAATATACAGGGTGTATCAAATTTATATGGCCGCGTTATTATTAAAAAAAAAATAAAATTTTTACTCTATTTTTGATTGATAAAATGATACATAATACTATATTGAAGAAATATCAACCTTCTTCGTCTTCTTCAGGACTAATCTATAAATGACGAAACTTCTCTTAAGATGTCCTGAATTTCTACGTAGGCGTCTACCCTAAACATTATTTGTCAGGGGAGATGCTAGATAGTCAGGATTACATTATTTTATTTCAAGCACCATTGCGAAGCATTTGGTAGCTGTGGATTCCTGTTCATTGGCGAATATTACGCAGCTATGATATATTTTTGCGTCCTAGGTCTCTCGTACCCCATCTTTCCTTGTAGTACTGGTTGCTGAGAAGTTTATCGTTCTTCTGGTAACATATGCCCTAAATATGCAGTCTTTTCACTATTTACATAATACAAATGTTCCATATCCTCGAGGTACGCTCTTCTTAATAACCTCCTCATTTCTGACTTTGCTATTCCATGATATTCTACGCATTCGGCGCAGGTACCACATTTCCAGAACTTCGTTTGTTAATGAGTCTGGCCCTTGACATCCATGCTTCCCTTCATAATACTTCAAATATCTCTTCTTCTATTTTTACTTAGTCATGCCTTATCTTACACTATCTGCATTGTTCCATCGTCTCTAATATTTCTACTGCCCTTCTTTCATTAATGTTAGAAGTTTTATTTTAGAGAATAAAAGTGTTTTTCATAGCATCTAAGGATTCTTTTATGGTGGTCCATGATTTTTCAACATCATCTACAGTTGCCTTATCACAGAACAGGCGGAATGACAAGTGACGGAACACGTAACAGATAGATATATATGTAAGATAAAATGTATATACGCAAAATTTTGGCGCTGTGTCCAGGAGGGGGTGCTACGGGCTCCTTTATTTAGATGGACTTACCCAAGTTTTTTTTTATGTATTTTGACCCGTAGAATACGAATTTTTTGAGTAACATTTGATCCGGATGTCAATAAGGGTGTTATAAACAAAGAACTTGAGGAATTATATAACATCGATTTTTCGGAAAATAAAACATTTTTTTGTATTTCTTGGGTAATTCTAAGCAAAAAATGTTCTTACAAATTTTTTCGTAGGATGCATAGTTTTCGAGATAAACGCGGTGGAACATTCAAAAAATCGAAAAATTGCAATTTTTGAACGAGAATAACTTTTGATTAAAAAATAAAATAGCAATTCTGCTGACAGCATTTGAAAGTTTAAGTCAAATTATACCGGTTTTAATTATTTCCATTGCTAAAAATTAATTTTTTTATTAATAAACAAAGCTATTTTTTATAAGCCAAAAAATTGTTTATAAATTTACAACATTGCTGAGGCCCCTTAAATAATACGATTTTAATTCTGTAAAAAGTATTAGATAGGCAGCGCACCTCTTTATATGTAAAAAAATTAGCCAACTTCTAAATGGTCTACTTTTTGTTCAGAAAGATTTTAAAAATATTAAATTTTTTTAAAAACATTTATATTGCAAATTTATTATGCAAAATCTACTAGGTCGATTTTAATGAAATTTGGTAGACCATTTAAGTAAGTTATAAGAATTTTCTAAGCGAATTTTTAAGGTTCTTAGTGCCACCAAAGTGGATAACAAACAATGAATAACAACAGGCGTATTTTGCCCCCTTATTTTGTATTTATTGCTATATTATGGCACAAAAGGTAATACACTAAGACATTTTGACCAGTCGTATATCATACAAAATTCAAATATCTTTATTTTATTTCTCTATGACTTTTTTCCAAAACGAAAGGTTTTAAAGTTATAAGCAAATAAAGCAGAAAAAAATCGATATTTTTTGAAATTTTTAAATATTTTAATTTTTTTATTAATGCTCCGGGCATATTTGAGAAGGAGCATAAGTCAATTATTATTACTGAAAGTATCACCTAAGTTTATCTGCAAAAAACCGAATGCTATCTCTCACATCCAAAAATACACGTTTTTTTACAGATTAGTCCTGGGGCCCGTTTCACAAAACTACAAGTGTTGTTAGTAACAATTGTTAATATTCAGCACTTGTAATCACAAGTTGTTAATAACTAGCGTTTCACAAAAAAAATATTTAACTTGTTCGTTACATGTGTAAATTTGTCAGCAACAAGTGTACTTCACGCATGTTAGTTACAAGTTTGTAAATAAACATAACCTTAAAATAGTTTTGTTGACAATTTACTAGTTAAACGTCAGTCGTTATTTATAATTCTGTGACAATGTCGAAAAGCGTCTTAAATGGTACTAAAATTATGATTTTAAAAGAGATTAGAGATAAGAAAGCAATTCTTTTCGGCAGCTTTTCCGACAAATTAACAAAAAAAGACAAAATAGAATGTTGGAAAACTGTGCACCAAAAATCCACCAGTTTAGGGCTTGTGCCTCCAAATAAGGATTGGACTTACAGCCGTGATGTATTTTGGCAAAATTTAAAGAAAACAACAATGGTAAGTGTTAGCGTTTAATTTGCCAAAGTGTAAGCGTATCTGACACTTTTTTTCGTATTGCAGAAGAAAGTTGATAACAGGAGGAAAACTGGTTCAGGTGGAGGCACAGATTCTAAATTTACAGAAATGGACAATGTAGTTCTCGACATTCTTGGGCCGGATAATCCAATTCTGTGTAGTCTCGGCATTTCCGAAACTTGGGAGCAAGATCCTGAGAACGTTGAACAAGAAATAGAAAATTCAAACCATTTGCAAGGTCACGGTGCAACAAACAAAATTAAAAACACTAATGTGTTTATTTCTACTGGGAGCAGCAGTGTACCTACTGCATCTTTTGCAAAAAGGAAAAAGTCGAAAATATGTAATGAAAATGGCCCAATTGACGAAGCACTAATCTTCGAAAGAAGAAAAAATTACAACACCAAATTGAAATCCTTGCAAAAGAAAGTTATCTAAAAACATTAGAGATTTTAAAACTAGAACGGGAACTACATGTGACCCCTTCAAAATTCACTGCATCGTTCGATTCTGCTGTAACCTACCTCATAAATGTAGAAGAGTCACCTACCAGTGAAAGCGTGGAATATTCGACCATTGTTTGAGAAGTTACGTTATTGTTATATTTGATTTTTTAATTAATTATAAGAAAAACGTTTTGTTTATAGGAATTACTTCTTTGATTTTTAATTCATTATTATGCTAAGTATTTGTTAAATGTTTTGGAAATTATTTTTTCGTTTAAATAAAAAGTAAATATTGTGTATTATTCTATATTTATTTATTTTATATTCTTTATTGTTTTAAAGTTACACTGGAACTAGTTTCTATTTCTAAAATAATTTATCAACTCCTGTTGTCTTTGTCTTGCATTCAAAGGAGCTGGTTGTCCGGCTATTTCGTTATCGTCTTCCATTTCTTCATTATCCATTTGTCGGTTTATATTCATTCTCTCCCGAGTAATGTTATACAGCGCTGTGCAGTATTTGAAAACATTGGCTGTATATACTGGACTCAAACGAAAGTAGTTAAGACAAGGAAATTTCTCCTTTAATACGCCTAAAGCATTTTCGACTAAACGCCGTGTTTTCTTATGTGCTCTGTTGTAGGTAGCCACAGCCTCATCCACATTCACCTCAATTGGGGTCATAAGCCAATCTAGTAGAGGGTATCCAGAGTCACCTAGAATTATTCTATTTGGAATTGTATGCCAACCAGCTTCCATTCTCTGAAAAAGGGTGCTATTTCTCAGTACTCTCGCGTCATGAACACTTCCCGGCCAATTTGCACTAAGATAATAGATTTTCAAGTCTGGTCTACAAACAATCATACAATTAATAGAGTGATTTCCATTACGATCAACAAAAGCAGGTTCGTTTTCAGTTGGAGCATCTATTTTAATAAGCGTCCCATCAATATAACCTATAACTTGGGGAAATCCTGCTACTGCAAAGAATTCTGCAGTCGTATTTAAAATATTTGCCGGCCAAGCAACAACTTGATGAAATTTTATTTGGTTAATTGCGTGTACCACTTTTTTTACACATCTACTGACACTTGCTTTGCTGACCCCATGAGTATCTGCTATGACGTGATATTGTCCTCCACTGCCTAGCCAGTGTAATGCTATACACAATTGCATTTTTGTTGCCAGTGCATAAAAGCGATTCGTTGGATGCGCTAAGACAGGTGCAATGTCTATACGAAGTTGTTCCATTTGTATAGAAGTCATCCGAAAACGTTCATTAAACTCGTAAATTAATGGAAAATCACTATTAATTCTTGGTCTGAATATTCTCCTCCTTCTTCTTTGAACAAATACCTCATTTTCATTTTCTGACGAAGAGCTGCTACTAGACAACATTTTTCCTACACTTATTACACTTGTCAAACCAACTACCTACCTTCAAAGCTAGATAGAAAATGTTTAGTTCATTACAACTGTCAACTACAAACTTGTAAATTATTCTTGTGTTGAACAAGTAAATTGTTGGTAGCTTACAAGTAATTTACTTGTAAAATTTTAAAATTCACTAGTGGTTACAAGTGAATACTTGTGCATTCGTGAAACACTAATAACGAGATATTTTGCCAAACTTGTAAGAATTTCATTGTAACTGACAAACGTGTAGTTTTGTGAAACGGGCCCCTGGTCTAATGTTAAATTATGATTCGGGTGTGCTCCTAGTAGCATTTAACGTGTTTTGGTTTGTTTATTTCTACTGCATCTTGATTGTAAATTTAGTATAATATTTATATTTCGTGTTTTTTGCCAAAACGTTTGTCACTTAGAGCTGTATAAATTTTGGTAAATATTAAAAATGCTGCTTAATATTTTTATAAATATTATCATACTCATATTAAACTAAAAACAAATTGAAGTAATCTAATAATTATTTACTTGGCGTCTTGTTATTATTTCTAGCGAACTTCTAACGGAACAAATAGTAATCTTCATAAAGTAAATTCCTTGAAAATAAAAGAGATCGGCCAAGCAACCGTAATTTTTTAATCTCATATCAAACTGGTTGCTGTCTAACAAGTAGCGGAAATACCGGCCATCAAGCTGTTACCGGAAGCTGCTGGTATTTCCTTTCAGATTTCTTGCTAGCTCTGTTATTATAAACGATTGTGGTAGCCATTTGCACTGTTCCTCGGCCAAATCAAGATGAATGTTCCCTTAGTTTAATGGGTCTGCTCTACGGCAACGTACTTCTTTATTTTAAATGATGACTTATTTTCGTGACTTTATTCAAGTGGCCTTCGAAGAATAAAAAAGACTAATGGGGATTACTTGTTTTATGATGGTCCGAAGTGAGTGCTTGAAATAATTTATTGTATTTAGGGTATCTTTCAGTTGGCGTAAATGCCCTTGGGAGAATTGCGATTTGTTCTGTTAAAAGTTCGATAAAAATATTATCTAACAGGACGCTAATTTAATCATTAGATTACCTTCAATTAGTTTTTTGTTTCTTGTTTAATAAGAGTAGGCACGATAATATTTATAATACCTAATATTATAGTCCTGTCGCCAGGGGAAGTACAACGGCCTCCTTAATTCAGATGGACTTACCCAAGTTTTTTTATGTATTTTGTCCCGTAGAACACGAATTTTTTGGGTAACAGTTGATCCGGATGTCGATAAGATTGTTATAAACAAAGAACTTAAGGAATTACATAACAGCGATTTTTCGCAAAAAAAACATTTTTTTGTATTTTTTTGGGCGATTCTCAGCAAAAAATGGTCTTAAAAGTTTTTTCGTAGGATACATAGTTTTCGAGATAAACGCGGTTGAACTTTCAAAAAATCGAAAAGGTGCAATTTTTTAACCCGAATAACTTTTCTATCGGTTTTGATTATTTGCATTGCTCAAACTAAACGTTTATTTGTTAAACAAAACCCGTAAACAAATAGTATTTGCCGTGCCCAATGCATCCGTTTTAATTGTCTGTATGCGCGCCTACTCGTTCGATTTCAAATAAGAAATGCATTGAGAATATCATTCAATCACTATTAGTATGGTATAGTTAGACCCAAACCCAGACATCCAAAGTGAAAGTTATTTTCAAACACCAAATTGTTCTATATGGTCCACATAATGTTCAGAAAAAAGTCACACCATTTTTAGCGTCGGGTTTGGGGGGGAGATGGGGGAGAAATCTGCAAATTCGTAGTTTTTTAGGTTTTTCGTCAATATTTCTAAAACTAAGCGGTTTAGCATGAACAACCTTCTCCACAAAATTATTCTACATTAAATTTGAAACAAAAAGGCCCTACGCATAACCCTTCTAAAATGAATGGTTCCAAAGCTACGGAGGTAGTATAGTATAATTGGTCCAAAAAAAGGCCTAACCCAGACATCCAAAGTAAAAGTTTTCCTTCAACACCAAATTGTTCTATATGGTCCACATATTATTGTTCAGTAAGAAGTTACACCATTTTAAGCGTCCGGTTTGGGGGGGGGGGGAGATGGGGGAGAAGTCGGTAAATTATTAGTTTTTTTTAAGTTTTTCGTCAATATTTCTAAAACTATGCTTTAGCGTAAGGAATGTTATATAGAAAAAATGTTCTACATAAAATTTAAAACAAAAAAGTTCTATACATAATTGTTATAAAATCAACGGTTCCAGAGTTACGGAGGGTGAAATTGGAGGTTTTCAATACTTTTTATATTCACCGATTTCTCCCCCCTCTGACCCCCCCAAACCCGACGCTCAAAATGGTGTGACTTTTTTCTGAACATTATGTGGACCATATAGATCAATTTGGTGTTGGAGGATAACTTTCACTTTGGATGTCTGGATTTTTGGTATAGCTATATCATAAATATTGCCCAAAAAATATAAAAAGTATCGAAAACCTCGACTTTTCACCCTCCGTAACTCTGGAACCGTTGATTTTATATCAATTATGTATAGAACATTTTTTGTTTTAATTTCATGTAGAACATTTTTGTGTATAACATTGTTTACGCTAAAGCACAGTTTTAGAAATATTGACGAAAAACGTAAAAAAACTACTAATTTACCGGCTTCTCTCACATCTCCCTCCCAAACCGGACGCTCAAAATGGTGTAACTTTTTACTGAACAATATGTGGACCATATAATAGAAGATTTTGGTGTTGGAGGAAAACTTTTACTTTGGATGTTTGGGTTAGGCCTTTTTTTTGGACCAGTTATACTATACTACCTCCGTAACTTTGGAACCATTCATTTTAGAAAGATTATGCATGGAGCCTTTTTTATTTCAAATTTAATGTAGACAATTTTGTATAGAGTGGTGTTCATGCTAAACCGCATAGTTTTAGAAATATTGGAGAAAAACTTAAAAAACTACGAATTTACCGATTTTTCCCGCTCTTCCCCCAAACCCGACGCTCAAAATGGTGTGACTTTTTTCTGGACATTGTGTGGACCATATAGAACAATTTGGTGTTGAAGGATAACTTTCACTTTGGATGTCTGGGTTATGCCATCTTTTGGATCAACTATACTATACTATATGTGCTTATAGCTTTGTTTAACAATAAAAAAATTAATTTTTATCAATGAAAGTAATAAAAAACCGATAGAATTTGACTTGAACTTTCAAATGTGTTAAGCAGAATTGCTATTTTATTTTTCAACCAAAAGTTATTCGTGTTCAAAAATTGCAATTTTTCGAAGTTTTGAAAGTTCAATCGCGTATATGTCGAAAACTATGCATCCTATAAAAAAAATTGTAGAAACACTTTTTGATTCTCCAAGTTCTTTGTTTATAACAGTCTTATCGACATCCGGATCGACTGTTACCCAAAAAATTCGTGTTCTACGGGTCAAAATACATAAACAAAACGTGGGTAATTCCATCTGAATTAAGGAGGCCATTATACCCCCACTGGCGACAGGACTATTAAGCAGCAGTTTGATTTTTCCCAAAATGTCTACAGCTGTAGGTTAGAAACATTTATTTTTTAACATTACCAACGAATTTATTACAATGCGATAACTATCGAATATTAAGCTTGATGTCTGATATCCTTAAAACTTTTCTGAGGCTCATTCATACACGATTTTACAAGAAGTGTGAGTTTTAAATAAGTGACACAATTTTGACTTTGAAACGCTTTGGAAACACCAGAAACCAGAAACTCCTTTTGTCCTAAATGTGTTAACACAATGATGCAGAGATATTGTAACGTTAGAGTCAGTAACCCGCCAGCAACCGGTGACCAACTGGCTTCAACGTATTGAGTTGATGCTAAACTGAAGTCTTGCGGGGTACTAATCTAAAAAGACTCGACTGATTCAAACTGGAGCGTTGATCTAGCGAAAACCAACAGGACTTTGACGAATTTAGTTAAATCCAGCCGTGTAGAGGTTCAGAATTTGACGAATCGCTCGCGGTGACCGTAACCGTGAATTAAACGGTTACTCCCATCTTCATCTTGGTAGTTTTTGATGCGCGTGTGCGAATATAACTCTCGGAGGACTGTATTCGAGGCAGAGCGAAGACTGAATTATTATTGGGTTCCTTTTATTTTATTGTATTGGGTTACAAGAATATTTTTATTTAAATTAAAGCTGTGTTTTATTGAGTCTCTTGTCTGACAGAGCTACTCATCGCAAATTGGCGCCCGAGCAGCAGAAGTAAACCACTACAGGAGTAAAGCGCTACAAATTTGCACCCGAAAAAATAAAATAAAATGCAGCTTCATCCAGTAATGACAGACACAGTCTCAAGTGCCACGACAAGTACGTCGTGGATATATATTACCCGTGCAAAGGTGAATTACATCAGGCCCAGTATCAGCATACCCCGATTTTGTATAAGACCTTGGAGATCCGAAAATGAACCGAAACTAATAAGAACCTAACCCTAATAGAAATCGAATAGGAGCAGCCCATTAAGGGATTGCGACAACCGTGTACCAAAGGGCGCAAAATACTAATGGTTCGACGACGTTTAAACAAAATTCCTTCAGGGTAAACCGTCGCAGATGAAAACAGAAGGAGACTTTGTATCCATTGTAGAAAAGCCTTGACGCACCGGCCCAATTAATTTCAGAGGACCACGCCTAAGATATAGAGAGAGCAGCATCGTCTTGACATTCATCTAAGACCAGTTGTAACGTTCCGAAGAACCGACAAAGACCATTCCGTTAATGCGATCACGCCCATCAAAAAAGTTTAGAAAGTACCGAAGAACTAACAAAGACCACAACGTTGGTGCACGCCAATCAATGGGTTGATATATATCCATGTTTTATTGATTATCGAAAAGCATTTGACTGTATTAACCATCAAAAGATAATCGAAATTGTGAGAACAATTGAAGAGTATAGGGGAAAAACAAGTAATGTCACTTTTTCATGAATTATGGTTTTCCTCGCCATGTGGTAGCAAAAAATGAGTACTATCGTCTAGCCTATCAATTTATGACAATAACCAGAAAGATCAGTCTATATAAATTTTCTAAGAGTTTGTATCCAGGCGAAGAACCAGGATTGTCCACACGCCACTGAACAAAAATAAGGAATGTTGGCAGTTTTTTGTTGCATTATTAAATTAATAAGTTAATACAGATTAATGTGATATTAACATTATAGCATAATACTTGCTAGAATTCTACTAAGGACTTTCTAAGTCATTTTTAGGTGTCATAAGAAGTAAACATTTATTGGTATTTATCTCAATATGTACAAAACGTGACATCCCTTGTTTTACCCTGTACTCTTCAATTGAAATTGACTAGCAAGATTTTTAATTATTTCAGAACCTGGCTTTGAATTGTCTGGCCAATATTTGGATGTTTGTGAAGTCGACATTACGTTTATTAGAAATGGCGTATTGTGTAAGGGCACACGAGGGTTTGGAAGTCCTAGTATCGCTTTTGTGAGAAGTAAGATGACCTTAAAGAGAGTGGCTGCTCTGGCCAATATGAAGTAGGAGTTACACTATGTCCGGGGTATGTGATTGACAACATTAGTATGTTCTAAAGGGTCAATTGAGTTGTTTTCGCCTTATAATTTTCTTATTCTTCCTAGAGGTCTTCTTCCTTCTTCAAGTGCCATCTTCGTTCCGAAGGTTGGCGATCATCAGGGCTATACGTATTTTCGAAACTGCTGACCGAAACAATTCGTTGTTGCTACAGCTATACCATTCCCGTAGATTCTTTAGCCAGGAGTCTCGTCTTTTTCCTATGGACCTTTTTCCTGCTATCTTCCCCTGCATAATTATTCGAAGGTCTTCTTGAACGGACTTTAAAACTGGACTCCGATAAACAATTTGTGAAAATTGTCGCTTAAAAACATTGAGGCTCACAACCTTGTCAGTCCTAGTTTTATTATAATAACTACACTATTATGCATATAACTGCAATAATAGTTTTATCCTAGTGCTACATAAATTGCGATATTTATGCATGTTTCATTGATTACCATAAAACGTTCGATACAGTAAAGCACGACAAGCTGATGGAGATATTAACCAATATTGGAATTAACACCTGTGATTTAAGGATTCTCAGCAATCTGTACTGGAATCAAACATCCTCTATCCGGACAGAGGCAGGAGAATCCGACGATATCAAAATCAAACGTGGGGTCCGTCAGGGATGTATACTATCCCCACTGCTTTTTAACGTCTACTCTGAGGAAATCTTTCAAGAAGCAGTGGATGATGTTGAAGCCGGAATTCGAATTAACGGAGAATGTATCAGTAACATAAGATACGCAGACGACACTGTGGTATTCGCTGACAGTTCTGAAGCCCTACATAATTTAATGAACAGAATCGCAGAAGTCAGTCAGAGATACGGACTTTCACTAAACACTAAGAAAACAAAATGTATGATTATCTCTAAGAACAAACAGCAATTTGGACGAATCAGTGTGAATGGTCAACAAATAAAAAGAGTAAAAACATATACCTGCCTTGGTAGGAACGTCAATGAAAATTGGGGCCATTCTATAGAAATCAAATGTAGGATAAAGAAAGCAAGATCTGCATTTCAAAAAATGACAAAGTTGTTCAAATGTCATGATTTGTCGATACCCATAAAAGTGAGATTACTACGAGTTATATCTTTCCTATATTGTTGTACGGAGTTGAGTCGTGAACTCTCACAGACGCCACCTGCAAGAAAATTGAGGCTTTTGAGATGTGGCTTTATCGTCGAATCCTGAAGATATCTTATACCGACCACATTATTAATGAGGGTGTTTTGCTGAGAATGCAAAAAGAAAAAGAGCTGTTAATCAAAATAAAAAACAGCCAAAATCGAATACCTCGTTCACATCATGAGGAACAGTGAAAGATATGGACTGCTGCAACTGGCCAGGGAAAAGTAGAGGGAAACCGAGGACCAGGAAGGCGAAGGATTTCGTGGCTGAAAAATGTACGTACGTGGTTCAACGCAACCACTACAAATCTTTTTAGAGCAGCAGTGTGCAAAGTACAGATTGCCATGACGGTCGCCAACATCAGAAACGGATAGGCACTACAAGAAGAAGAAGTTATATATTTTTGTATTTTATAACTTCTGAAGTCTTAAAATTTTTTGAACACATTGTATATTTCGTGCCAGAGTACAAACAAACCACATCAACAAAGCAGTGTATCGAGCTTTAAATGAAAGCTATCACTTTCACCGACTTACTCAAAGAATTAATTGAATTTTTGCCGATAGCCTATCCCACATTACTGACCCGATTTATCTTTATTCTCGTTTTTAAGCGAGGCCTCTGCCGTATTAATCTACGGCCACGGTGTCTTGCCACCATAGTGCGGAAATTAAAAATCAGGAACCGGAAACCATCGAGCTTCAAAACGGTAATTCGATCCAGGACTGACTAATGGCGGAGCCAGTATAATGGCTGTAGGTGATTGCTATCAGCATTGTCAGTCTTTAAGATTTAAAAAGGGTCCTTTATTTGATTTATTGAAGCCATTACTCAACTGTCTCATTTGCAATTGCTAGCGAAAGTCGTGGAATGTTTCCTGAAAACTTTCTGAAGGTCGCTCGAGTTTTTCATAAGGTTGGCTGTATACGCTGCGGAATATTTTCAGGAAACAAGTTATATCTGTTGATATATAAAAGGTTTTATACAAAGTATCAAAAAAAATATTATAAAATTATACTTATGTGCTTTATACAAAATTACGTGTAATTTTTTTATTTTGGAAATATGTAGTATCTGTTCCGTTGGTGGTTTATGAAGCAATTAAATAAAATTAAAACAAATGTAGATGGAAGACTTATAAAATAAATGTAAATACAACAAACTGTCAATAATATATTTATTTGTGTCGGTAAAATAGCGTGAATATTTTTCGAAAGAGGGTTTGCTAGTTTTTGCGAGGTGGTGGTGTGACTGCCCCGGGTGCCCGCTGTGACTATACTGAACGAGACCACAAACACTTTAATCTGTCCGGTGTTCTACCATATGGCCAGATAGGCGACAATAATTTATTAGATCTGACTTTTTAAAATCTGAAAACATTTCTGTGGTTCTTAAGAAGTTGACATAAAGCGGCTGGCCCTTTATCAGGTACCGTAATCTATGAATTTGTGTTTCCCATGAAACAGCCATTAATTTTATACATTCCGGTTTTGTATTTAGGAGCGAAACACATGTGAATTTTAAATTACTCATATTATTTTCGTTTAGAAAAGAAAGTTAATAGTTAAAATTGGCAGTTAAAAAAATAGTAAAATAATAATTGAAACGATCGCCACATATCAAATAAAACCATTTAAACATAAAAAGTGTAGGTCAAAATATCTTGTATTGTCTATCGTCTATCCGACTAATAAAAAGTAAGCTAACCATAATTAATCAGGGACCATTAACTTTAACGTCGACGTAAGTATCTTGTTATTTTCTTGGCATTCTTCTTCTTAAAATGCCGTCTTCTTTTTAAGGTTGACGATCATCATGACTATTTGTTTTCTGTTTACAGCTGCTCTCAAAAGCTGGTTAGACAAACAATGAAACCGCTTCCGGAGATTGCGTGGCCATGACATTCCTTGCATTCAAAAGCTACGCTTTCATAAAATCTTTTCCTGCATATTGTTCTACAGAAGCTGTTTTTTTCTTCCACTCGTCAAGCAGCCAATGTAGTTTGTTGGCATAATTTACTAGATAAACAGTTGACGTAAATGTTAATATAAATTTAATTTATTAAAAGTATTTTACTTTATTGTATGGGCAAAAATTATTAACTTAAAAATGAATATTTTGAGTAAAGGACCCCGCAGAAACCTTATGGGAAATGGCTCTCTGTCAAATGCTCTGAAACTTTGGGTTCTGGTAGTCCTTGATGTGTAGAACAAAAGACTCAATGGGCGCGTAGCTCCAGAAATCATGGTTTTAAGATATAGGCCTCTGGAAGTTATAGGTACAGTGAGCTCGTTTGAGGTATGTATAATAAATTCATTTTCTCGAGAATGGGCGACTCTGGAGATAAATTACGAATCAGGTCGATTTTTATTTTTAAATCATAATTTTTTGGCATATTTATCATACTAGTGACGTCATCCATCTGGGCGTGACGACGTAATTGATGATTTTTTTAAATAAGAATAGAGGTCGTGTGATAGGACTTAAATATGTCTTATAAGAAAAATAGGATGACGACGATGCGTTTGCGTTATTAGAAATATGTAATGAAAATAATACAAGTCAGAAAATGTTTGAGAATGGATCCAAAGAAGATCCATACGAAGTGTTGTTGCAGTAGAACCTCGGTATAACGAATCTGAAGGGTCCGAAAAAAAAAATTTGTTTTATCGGGAATTTTTCAATAACGGGGTTTGTTATATCGAGGTTAAATGCGGCCAATATTCGTTAAAAAGGGGTTCTTAAAGACGAATTCAAACCTCCATATAACGAACTTCTCATCGCTTAACCCAGTCAAAAATTCCTGTCACATCAGCATTGTACCCACGGATCAAGTCTGTCAATTTAGCTTTCTGATCTTCGCAAGTTACATCATCCACGGCAGCACTTTCGCCACAAACTTTTTTGAAACCAATTTCGTGCTTTTTTTTAACCGATCCAACCAGCCATTACTGGCTCGAAAGTCTGCTTGCCCTAATTGTTCTGCGAACTTTTGAGCCTTTTCTTGGAGCATGGGACCTCCAACGGGTACATTTTTATCCCGGCACTGTTTAAACCACTTAATATCAGAGTTTCTTCGACATCCTGTAGCTCACCTTTCACCAAGGGAAGGGGGGCGGGAAGCAGGTCTGATTGTTTTCATGCATGGACTTGTCTGTGAGTCGCCACTATCTACAGTGCCGGCAAAAAAAATCTTTACATTGCCAAATAAATCACCAAATTTGAAGACAATTTGCTTGCGTTCTGTCTGCGCTTGGAGGGGAGGATAGGGGAGGGAGGATAGCGTACTTGCGACGGGAATTATCTGTAGTTTACGGACTTGTTGGCTTACTTAGGGTATTCTGCGCGTTTGCACTGTAAACAGTTGGTTTTGTGTGGGTAGTCAGTATTAAACTTCTTCTCATTTACCGCGTAAAGTTTGAGATCGTCAAATTCTAAATTGAACTGACAAATATGGGTCGAAAGAGACTCACAAAGTAGGAGAAGGTTCGGGCTTTAACATTACTGGAGAAATTAGACTCTGTAATTACCGTAGCACGTGATATTGGTACTTCAAGGGGGGCTATTATCAACTGAAACGTTCGGTTGCAGCGTTTCAGTTGATAACTAGCCCCTTTTGAAGCACCAATATCACGTGCTACGGTAATTACAGAGTTTAATTTCTCCAGTAATATTAAAGTGCGAACCTTCTCCTCTTTTGTAAGTCTCTTTCGACCCATATTTGTCAGTTCCATTAAGAATTTGACGATCTCAAACTTTACGCGGTAAATGAGAAGAAGTTTAATACTGACTACCCACACAAAACCAACTGTTTACAGTGTAAACGCGCAGAATACCTTAAATAAGCTAAGCGGACCGTAAACTACCTATAGATAATTCCCGTCGCAAGTACGCTATCCCCCTCCCCTCCACCCCTCCAAGCCCAGACAGAACGCATGCAAATTGTCTTCAAATTTGGTGATTTATTTGGCAATGTAAAGATTTTTTTTGCCGGCACTGTATACTCAACCGAGGTTTCTATATAAACCGAGGTTTGGAACGGAGAAATGCGTAATACAGGGGTTGCGTGCTTTATATAGGGGTTTGCTACACTCAATATTCATTATACAGGGGTTTTAATTTATCTCCGCAAATCGTAAAAATTCGTTACATCGAGGGTTAAAATCGAAATAGTTCATTACATAGGGGTATTTTTTACATTGAGTCTTATGGAAGTTTGAAGGGGATTTAAATTCGTTATATCGGGGAATTCTTTACATCGGGGTTCGTTATATCGGGACTTCACTGTAAATCATCTCTTGGACAGTGATACCAAGTTCAAAGAATTTTTAGTACAACTACGCAACTGTTCCATTCATACTATACTGAATTATATAGAGGCGGAAATAACTTCGCAACTTACAAACAAACATCCAAGACATATTTCTCCCAAAGAAAAGTTTCTGCCCAAATATTATCTTTTATTTTTATATATTTGTAACTTTTTAGTTTCTTTGCATATAACGTGGGATTTCCTTTGGAACTCTTTCTATTAACATTTAACATTTCATCCACTAGTGCAGAGAACTCTTATTTATGACACCTATGGAAAAATCTATGGAGACAAGTTAGTAAGACATATAAAGGCGAATAGACTAATCGTCTTATAAACAATATTATGTTTTGGGAAAGACTAGATGGAAGAAGGTCTAACGGGCCTAGACAATGGTGGAAAGATGCAGTCAGAGAGAATATGGAGAAAATGGGAGTGAGACAATATAAAATAGTGGCAAAGGGCCAAAAGGCAATAGTAAACGACGCGGAAAAGACTTACGAAGAGTTATAACTACATTGATGATAATGATAATCATGTAGGGTGCTAAAAGGATTGATGCGCGAGGCAGACATAAATATTAGGTTTATCAGTGGGTCTAGGAGATCATATCTTACGAACGGGGAGTTAAAGACAGCTTTGCACCTGAACAGGTAGAACAACGCTTCGACCAAAGTTTATGTGCATATTTGACAAAATAGGTAGAAATCCCTTTTCTAACGTCAAGGCTGCATTGAATTTCAACTGTTACATTAAATTAATACATATAAAGTAAAGGGATATATTCCTCTAGTCTCATATTTCGTCTCAATAAGCGATTTCAAGAGTAAATTTCAATCTCAGATTGTGCGGTTTCGTCTCCCTCTTTCCTTAATTTTATCCTATTGGAACATTTAATATGTTAATATGATTTGCGTGTATCTCAACATTAATCAAGTTGTCTGTTGCCGCTTTATCTTTCCGCTTTGGCGGTGCTACTGTTATTTCCAAATCATCATTTATCACAGATCTACTCGTAATCACCAATTTTATGTTAGATAAATAACGTGTATATCGCAGACGACACTTTGATTGTTACCTTGAAGTAGATAAATTTACACGCTTGGCTGAGGGCGAGGAGGAGGAGGAAGCATGTGAGGAAAATTCCGAATACGGATGAAGAATTATGCAAAATTAATGCTGAAGTCTTGGTTTTGGTTTTCAACTAAAATTAATTACACAGGGAATCGGGGTTAGAACGCGAGTATCTGTTGTAAAATGTGTTTAATATATTATGTTTCTATTTAAAGCACTTAAGAGACTCTAAAATAGAAGTAATTTGAAACTAAATTTGTTTTTATCGGCTGACAAAAATTACGTGCAACAGACATAAAATCTGCTTGTCCTAGGGATGGCGGTTTTTGACAAAACACCGGTTTTCGGTTATACCGGTTTTTTGCTTACGGTTTAACCTGGCGGTTATAACCGGCCAAAAAAAAAACGGTTTTTGGAAAAACCGGTTTTCGGTTTTTTAATCCAATAGGTTACAAAGTTACATTTACAATGCACTTTAGTTTGCGATACTCCATTCGATTCGATATCAATATGATCAAAGTTAGTACTATCGAAAGATCATCAATATCAATATAAATAAAACACAATTTTTAATAAAACCATTTTATTCTATTAATTAATATATTTATTTATTATTTTATTATTATTATATATTTATTAATTATTATTAAATATAATATAGCGTAAGATTAATATATACATTGGACCGAAATAAAATTTGATTTGTGTGAATCCCAAAGATTTGTGAATTTCAGTAGTCAGATGTAGAGAACAGTAAACCAAAATAATTATTATACTACTGCTCAACAGAGAGCGATGAAATAATTCAGGTTCTATCGTCATTGAATATATTATGAGAGTAGAATGTAATATGCAATTATTGTTTTCAATTAATGATGCAAATTTTATTTACCATTTAAAAATATAATCCTCTAAAATACCCACCAATTTTTCTCTCCTCCCAAACCCAAAAAAATCCCCAACCATTTCAGCTTATAAAAAATTTCCCAGACTCTTTGAAATGGGATTTAAAAAAAAATAATATCAACATAAATATTTTACTTAAAAATAAATTGGATAATGCAATTTATCTTTTATTTTTATACTACCAACAAAAAAATTTTATCATGTATTACTTTTAACACGTTTTTATATTTGTAGAATAGGTACATTTTAACTCATTTAATACTTCCTGTATGGGTGTATCGTTTTGAAAACGTAGGGAAATTCTTGGAGATTCGTATTCGTAATCAGTAATTCGATATTCATAGTCAGAGCATTATTTTTGGTAATCAGAAAAAGTCATTCACTCACTTTCAATGTCAAGAGTTAAGTGTGAAAAATAGATGATGTTTGCGTCCAATTCAACCAGATCACTTCTTATGTAAATATTATGATTACAAATACCTTTTCAAGGAAATATTATAATAAAACTTATAAATTGTTTCTGGCTGATGTGAGATTGCACTTTCAGTTTGCTTTTGTAGTTATAAAATAAAATAAAATTTGAATTATGGTTTTGTTTGGAATAATTACTTGAGAATAATAATTATGATTTGGATCCAAAATAATACCTAACCCAATCCTAATCACCGTGAATACCTAATAACCGGTTTTTACTTTTAAAAGAAAAAAACCGGTTATAACCGGGACAAAAAACAACCGGTAAAACCGGTTATTGCGAAGTAAAAAAACCGGTTTTAGGTTTAAACCGGTAGGTTTTTCCCATCCCTAGCTTGTCCTTTAGGATCTCACTAGATACACACAATTAAAATTAAAAAACAATACCAAAAAAACCCAATTCCTCACAATGCGATGACTATCGAATATGAAGCTTGATGTTTCATGTCTCTAAACTTTTGTCAGTCATCCATAAACGAATTTACAAGAACTGTGATTAGCACATGAGTAACACTAACTTGGATTACGAAACGGATTCGGAACACGAGAAGCTATTTTTGCATTAAACGGGTAAACACAACGATATAATAATGTTCAGTAGTTCCAGTTCTTGTTAGAATTTCGATAATATTTTGATGAATAGTGCTGTAAAATGCTGTTCGATGAAGAATAAAAGATACACCGCCCTCAACCCACACAAAAACTAATAAAATGAAAATGTATAAACATTTCTTTATTCGGCAAGGCCCAAAATATGATGCCGGGAAAGTTGGAGAAAAGAGGATATGAGTTTACTGATAAGGGGGAAAAGACCTCCGAAACCGGTATAGACTGTTCCTGCACTCTCCGATTTAACCAGAGTATTATTCAGCTGCTGCATTTTCGTGCTGCAAAGAAATTGAAAATGTTTATACATTTTAATTCATTTACTCTTTTGTTAAGTACTAAGGAATCTTTCGTGTTGGAACTTTTACCACGCTGAGCAGATGAGTTGTGAATTATTTAAAATTCTCCCATCTTAATTTCCTCGGTATCCTGTATGATTTATAATTTTGAAAATCTCAGGAGGTTGTAACCAAAGAAAGTATTCCACCTGTTGTCAATCTGTTTATATGGGATTGATATTTATTGTCGTTTTCTGTGCTACTTCGACTGATAACTTATTCTGTCTTTCGGTAGATGGCTCTAGTGCATCCGTGTTATTTCTTTCTTTGCAATTCGGAATGGCACAAAGTATGAGGCCTGGGAAAGTCGGAGTGAAGAGGATATGGGTTTACTGATGAGGGGTAAAAGACCTCCGAAACCGGTATAGACTCTTCCTGCACTCTCTGATTTAACGAAAGTATTATGCAGCTGCTACATTTTCGTGTTACAAAGAAAATGAAAATGTTTATGGGTGATTCGCCAAAATAGACGGCAATTTCGAGGTAGAGAAATTTAATTTAAAACATGGTTTAGAATTAGTTCATTTTTAAATATTTTTTATAAAATGACCTACTCAACTTACCCATGATACCAGCAGAGATAATTTTTAAATATTTTCCGAAAAACGGAAATGTGACTTCGGAGTTGACTAAGTGTCCACGGTGTTGACGTAATTCTCTGTTAATTGAAATTTATGATCGTAACAATTAAATAAAAATTGGTATGTAATAAAACTATACAAAACACTTCCATTTTGATATAAACAACTACAGAAAAACATGAAAAATAGGTAAAATATCAATTGCGTCAGAGTTGATTTAGACCGGTATTCGTGTTGACAAAACTTTCCAATAAGTAGCCGTGTCTTCTCCGTTAAACTTCAAAAATGTAATCTGCTTTTGAACACAATCTTGGCATTTCCTTTCTATTGGGACCGTGCAAGTTCGGCACAGCGACCTCTATTTCTACGCTCTGTACTTTTATTCGCGCTTTTAATTATATTGGCCAATTATATTAGTCCTGGTTGCTGGATAATTGTCAAGACCATAGTCCAAGAAAATAATAAGAAGAAAAAATAAGATGCAGGTTATGTTTAGCAAACGTAAACAATTGTATGTAGTAAATAAAATCAGTTATTAAAATGCAGTACTGCAAGCAAAATACAATTAATTAAATTTACCTTTATATAATAATTGCATATCATATCAATATTGTATATCATATTGTATATCATATTGTATATCATATCAATATTGCATATCATATCATATCATATCAATACTGGGTGATGCAAGAGAGTATTTTTTTAAACAAGGATTTGACCTTACTGCAAATAAATCAGCGGTGGTGTTTTTTACGCGATATCGCTTACCAGTTATGACCAGCATCATGATTAACAACCTAAGTATACCCGTTCATAAGCACTACACTTATCTTGGTATTACATTGGACACCAAGTTAACATGGGATGAACACATTAATAAGTGCTTAATAAAATGTGAGAAAAGTTTAAATATTCTTAAAGTAGTTAATCGCTATCGATGGGGTGCTGACCCTAAAATTAATTTAATGTTTTATCGTGCATATACCAGATCCATTCTCGACTATGGAAGCATTCTATATGGATCTGCCACAAACAGTCGCCTTAAAAAACTAGATCGCATTCAATATAAGGCTCTGCGGTTAGTTCTAGGTGCGCTCAAGTCTACGCCTATAGAGAATCTTTTAGCTGAATCTATGGAGCCTCCTTTACATTTAAGACGACTATTTTTGGCTGAAAAATTTATTCTTAAATGCCAATCTTACAACCAAATTGAACTACTACAAAAAATATGTGACATCTCTGTTTCTAATCTTGTCGACAAATGGTGGCACAACAGGAATTCTCCTATTTTAGCAGTGGCATATTCGAACGTTTCTCAGCACCTAAACAGTCCAGGTGAATTAACTTTCTTTAAATCGAGTTTTAATATATCTTATGCCAATGTTAATGTTTGGTTCCCAAATTTTGACAGTGAGAATCCAGTTGACTTTCAGCAACATATAGCCAAGCTTGATAATCCATGCAGGATTTTCACGGATGGTTCAAAATCAAGATTGGGAGTTGGATGTGCTGTATATATTCCGGATCACCAAGAATCCTTGATGTTCAAGTTAGATAAACAATGTTCCATATACTCTGCAGAAATGTTCGCGATTTATCAAGCTTTAGAATGGGCTGTCAACAAAAAAATTTCTAACAAGCAAGTTGTAATTATGTGAGATTCAAGATCTTCGTTATTAGCTCTAGAAAACACACGTAAACATTTATATAAAAATAGCCTTGTCGTCAAAATTTTAGAAAACCAACTAAAGCTACTGGAAAAACAGACTTCTGTAACTTTCGTCTGGGTAAAAGGACATATTGGTATTTCCGGTAATATAAAAGCAGATTTTTTTGCTAAAGAGGCAATCTTAAAAGGATCGGAAATAACTTGGCTAGATAGAAGCGATCTAACAGCTACTCGCAAGAAAAGTTTGAAACAAAATTGGGATATTGAGTGGCACGCTTTCTGCAATCGAAGCAATAATCTCTACACCAAAATTCATCCTAGTTTACCTACTGAGCCTTTTGCTATCAGAAGTTATCCCAATAGAAATATATATGCCATGTTTATTAGATGTCTCTTTAATCATGCCACTGTCAAGTCATACCTCTATAGATTTAACCTATCCGAATCAGATCTTTGCGATTGCAATGGATATGTTGACGATATTAATCATTGGTTGTTTGGATGCAAACATAATGATGTTGCAATTAAGTTTTTGATGCACAATCTGGTTCAAGAAGAAATACCTTTCCCACAAAATAATGCTTCTCTTTTATATTTGTCTCGTAGAAATTCTAAAATTAAACAAATCATCTGGGAGTTTTTAAAAAGGTCTAAGAGGAAAATTTAACTTGCACTGAATGAGTCCGGTTGAATGTGTTTAGCAATAATTATTGTTCTTTATGTTTACCCTTATTATGTAATATTGTCTCCCTGTGAAAGTTCATTAAGTAGATTTTGCAGGGAGGTAATAAGAATAGAATTGTATAAAAGTTTATATTGAAAAAATTAAAAAAAAAAAAATTATACAAAAAAATATGTATACAAAAAAATATGTATACAAAAAAAAATGTATAAAAAAAAATTAAATCTTAAAAAAAAAAAAAAAAAGGAAAAAAAAAAGAAAAAAAAAAAGTATAATAAATTATAAAAAAATAAAAAAGAGAAAAAAATAAATTAAAAACACAAAGAGGGTGTAAACCTCCGCGGGGTTGATCCGGGTTGAAGCCTTATCGCTGTGTAAAAAAAAATATATATTTATTAGCATTTAGTATTAGTATTTAGTATTAGCATGTAGTTTTTTTTGTCGATTTAATTATTTGTAAATTAATTTAAGTTGGTTAGGGCCATGAATGAGGAGTATACCTACTGGTCAATTAAATGTTTCCACTTCTACATATGTATGTATGTATGTGCGTGCATAAGTATTATATGTGCGCACATGTACCTAATGTATTATGTAATGCAATGTATTATATTTGGAATATTGTAGCAAACAGTAATTTATTATCTATCGTGGCTGAATGGATCAAGTAATCCAAAGCCAATAAGAAAGAAAAAAAAAAAATCAATATTGTGGAGCAAGATATAATTTTTCTGCGTCAATGAGAGAAGGTATGAAATATACGTCAATTTGACAATTTCAATTGACAATATGAATTATTTAAGATAGTTGCAATATTTCTACGCGACTCGCGCACGGTCGTTTCTCGTTTCCCTTTCCAAGTACTTGCACACCGCGAATACATTTTTCTGTCTTTTTGCGCAACAAAATGATTTGTTATCCGCTTCCACACATGAGCTCCATGTTTTCACATAATGTGCATAAATAGACAGATGTCTCTTTTATCAACATTAGAGAAGACTACACAAAATGGTATATTCTCACAGAAATAAGCATAGCTGCATAAAATATTACTTTCTTTCATAAAATCTTTTTCCACCTACCTCTACTGAAAGTATACTTTTCCGGACCTGATTGTAGGGAGGAAAGTTGTCCTTTTCCTCCCTAGGGGGGAAAATATTTTTCCTCCCTAGGGAGGAAAAGTAGAAGTGACGTCATGGTATTTCATTTATGAAATATAACTTATTAACGCCCTGTAGAATATCTATTTTCTATTACGTAAATATTTATACATTTTAACGTTTATTTATAAAGCACCCTGTATTTTGCAGAATGGTAAAAAACAGTAAATTCTTATTTTGATTTAATAATGTTTACATTAATAATTTGACTTATATTTGACAGTTGACAGTTATATTGTACCTACTTGTTAGTTTTAGTTCTAATAAATTTTGTTGGTTAGTTACATAAATAAATTAAGTAAAAATGAAAAAATGATTTGTTATTTGAGAAAGGTGGAAAAACCATATGTATAACATGGGAGTAAAGCGCTTTTTCCTCCCTCGAATGATTACTGCCCTCCGCTACGCGTCGGGCAGTAACCTTCATTCTCGGGAGGAAAAATAGCACTTTCCTCCCTTGTTATACAAATAGCTATATTTAACGATTTTGGGGGTTTCGCCTTCATTTTTCCGTCGAACTCCAGTGTATACGACCCATTTTCTACAAAAAGAAGATAATATTACCAAACCGACCGAAACATCTTGAGAGCTTACCCAGTAACCCTTTTCCTATATCAGGCTAAATTTAATTTGTATTTTTTTAGTTTAAGAATGACCACTCACACACTTTCAACAACTCCGAGGCACGACTGGGCTTCGGAGTTGATGGCTTCGGTGTTGATGATTTCATACATTTTTAATTCTACTTTCTACAAATATTAAAAATAATTCTGCTTTATTCATGGGGTGTCAAAAAAACCTTATAGCGCATACTTAAAAGAAAAACATATTAAAAAAATTTGCAAAATTAAGTTTATACGAAGACTTCGGTGTTGACTGTATAAAAACATACGCTTAGCTTAAGACACTTTAAACAATTTTCTATCGCTTAACGATATTATGTTCGTCCACTTTCTTCCACAATTTGGGTTAGACTGAAGCGTTCCTCTCTTGTCAAGCTGCCTGCCATACAGTATAGTGCAGTTTGGCCTAAATTTTCATATATTTTCATGCAGCCTCGGTGTTGATGCACAAAGTTAGTTACAGTTTTTAGTAGTAGATTTTTATGGTTTAATTTTAAAAATGAAAGTTATTAATTTGACAGTTTTAAATTACATTGGGTTTTTAATTATTTATTGATAAAATAATCTGCACATTTGTAACTTTTCAGTGTGTAATACTATAAAACATATCAAAAAACAAGATGGGTTACAGCCTCGGAGTTGATATTTTGACATTAAAATTGCATAAAATGCTTGTAAAAATACTTTTTTTTTAATTATTATTAAGTGGCGTACAATCATCTATTGTATAACTTAACTTTGGCAACATAATTTGAAACACAATATGTAAAGGACTTAAGAAAAAAGCGAGTTACACAATATGTCGGTAATTTTGGCGAACCACCCTTATGCGTTTTAATTCATTTACACTTTTGTTGAGTACCTACTAAGGAACCTTTCTTGTTGGAACCTTTACAACGCTGAGCAGATGAGTTGTAAATTATATAAAATTCTCTCATTTTAATTTCCTCGGCATGCTGTAGGATTTAAAATTTTTGAAAATCTCGGGAGGTTGTAACCAAAGAAAGTATTCCACCTGCTGTCAATCTGGTGGTATGGGAACGATATTTATTGTCGTTTTCTGTGCTACTTCGCTATGCTACTTCTATATTGATAACTTATTTTGACTAATAAAATGCCACAAGAAAATATTCTAATATGCAGTTAGGAGCGAGGACTCGGCGCCCGGGCAAGCAAAAGCGCAATGATGATAAATATGTCACTTATTAAAATGACAGCAGGATTATAGCACCTCACGTACAGTCCCAGTAGGAAAATACTTCATGTGTACCTAGGACTCCCATGTGACAAGCATTTTGCCGATATGTAGCCTTTATAGCGCATCAGCGTGCTATCGTTGGTGGGGGATGGTCTGGAGCATTGGAGCTAGGTTGAGTGGTTACAGATCTATGGGGATCAGCTCTTCGCACCCTAATGAATTGTAAGACCGACATGTCATTTTAGTCCAGGAACCAAAGCTTTTCACCACATCGCAATTTTTACAGAATGGATAAATTTGCCAAAAATTTGAGAATAATTAGTGGATAGTCCATGGATCAAAATATATATGATGCCGACATGCACTTTTACCATGGGGGTGGTTGCCTTCCCATCTCGGGGGTGGAAATTTTTTTATTATATTTTGACTGCAAAATTAATAAAAACATTCATTCTTAGCAAACAATATTCTATACATTTTTTTGATAAAATTAATAGTTTTTGATTTATTCGCTATCGAAAGTGTTAGTTTTATATTTAAAAAATCAATGTTTTTAGATGGTATACTCATTTACGATTCACTCAATTTTTGCCGTAGAACAAATTCTATCAAACCAAGTTCTTGGGAATTAAATTACCTACAATTTCATATTTAAACATTTTTTCGTATCTCTGATGCTAATCTTTCTATTCTGAAGAAAATTGCATTTTTTACCAAATTGCAAACATTCGTTATTTGCTTTGAAGTTCAGTTTTTTACTAGAACCTATTAATAATACATAAATAAAGAAGAATAAATAAGACCAATGACTAAAAACATCGCTAACTTACACTATTATTCTTCCAATTGGATTTCTCCTTTTTTTTTCAAAAAAATATATTGATTTCTTAACCGTAATTTCTTTATTTTTTATCTATGAAGTTTGTTAAAAAAGAATTTTGTAGGTTTTTACATGATCTATAAGGATATTTATATTAAATCTTTTATATTAAATCCTTTTTATATTAATAATATTAATACTAAATCCTTTTAAAATTCTCAGTTACAAAAAGAGGTGGCATTGAAAGTGTTGGTAAAGGTGGTTTTTGCATGATATTACAAGTTTTTATTGTCAATATCTCACTCAATTTTTGCCATAAAAAAAATACAAAAACTCGTTATTCGCTTTTAACTCCATTTGTTTAAAAACTAATCATGTTAAGCAGATCAAACTTCTAGAACCTATTATATAAATCAAGAAAACTAAATCAGTTCAATGACAAATTTTAATTTTGGGTGGTGATTAGGGGGTTGTTTACGATCACTTTTTTGCTGAAAATATAGGGACCGACATTATTTTCATTATAAGTCACTTAATTTTTTTAGCTATAGTTTTTTTATTTCTGGAGATACATATTTTTAAATACAACAAGTTATCCTCGAAAAATGCATAGATTTCCGTCCTTTGACTTTGAAAACTACAATATTTAGCGTTTGACAAAGAAGAGCCAACATGTAATAAAGTATAACTCGATTACTATTGGTCTTAAAGAAAATTAAAAAAAAAACGGTTTTGTTTGGTTTTTTGGAAGATACATTTTTGTTAATCTTTCCGTGGCTCAGTGGTAAGAGCGCCTGCCTTTGGATCGAAAAAATCCGAAAGGTTGTGGGTTCGAATCTCACCAGGGTCAGAAATTTTTTAATTATTATAAATTAATAAATGAATATAGTTTCTGTCCTTGTGGGATCGGTACTCGCCGGAGCGGAGGGACCGCAGACGTTCGGATACAATTAGCGTCTCTTTGCAAAGACAATGACGTCGACTTTGCAAAGTAACAAGACACTTACTCAACACACACACTGCAAATTACTCCCCTGACTTAGTGATAAGTTATATAATTACGTGGCTAAAGGTTCTAGTTCTAAACCAAGGCCAAAATCAGAAAAAAAAACATTTTTGTTGAGTAAAGTTGTTTTGATAAAATAAAACTTCTTTAGTTATTAGCAGAAAACTGATTAAAAACATTGATTTTTTCGATATAAAACTAACACTTTCGATAGCGAATAAATCGAAAATGATTAATTTTGTCAAAAAAATGTACAAAACGTTTTTTGCTTATAATGAATGATTTTACAAACTCTTGCGGTCAAAATACAATAAAACTTTCCACCCACGAGATGGGGTGGCAACCACCCCCATGGTAAAAGCGCCTTTCGGCATCATATAGATTTTGATCCTTGGACTATCTACCACTTATTCTCAAATTTTCAGTAGTAATTGCACAAGAGCTCTAAAATTATTGAATTTTTCCCGAGTGACACTTTGCCAGTTTCACTGTCAAATTATGTGACAAATTATGTCAAAGTGTCACGAGGGCAAAAATTCTATATTAATCTTAGAGATAGAGTGCAATTTGTTGCGATTATTTCATGAATAAAACTGTTCAAAACCAAAATTTTATTCTAATTTATCTATGTAAGTACAAATTAGTACAATTAAACAAACAGTTGTAATAAATATTAATTTGACGGTTGAAAGTCCTCACTTTTATAATTTTTAAAACATTAATTGTCATTAATGTCACTGAATGTATTTTTTCGTAGCAACGAAGGGCATTTGACGTAATATACTTGACGACGGGAAATTATCAAAAAGTATCGATTTAATTTAGATTTCTGTAGCTTTCTATTGGTCAGAATCTCCTATGAATGAAATAATCAGTTGTAATTGCACAAGCGCTCTAAAATTATTGAATTTTTCCCCAGTGACACTTTGACAGTTTTAATTTCACGAGCCGAAGGCGAGTGAAATTATGTCAAAGTGTCACGAGGGCAAAAATTTTATGTTAATTTTAGAGTTCGAGTGCAATTTGTTGCGATTACTTCATGAATAAAACTGTTCAAAACCAAAATTTTATTGTAATTTATTTATATAAGTACAAATTAGTACAATTAAACAAAAAGTTTTTATAAATATCTGACGATTGAAAGTCATCACTTTTATAATTTTTAAAACATTAATTGTCATTAATGTCACTGAATGTATTTTTTCGTAGCAATGAAGGTCATCTGACGTAATATACTTAACGACGGGCAATTATCAAAAATTTTCAATTTAATTCAGATTTATATATCTTTCTATTGGTCAGAATCTCTTATGAATGAAATAATCAAACCAATTGGTCCATTCTGTAAAAATTGCGAGGTTTTGTCCTATTTTAAGCTTCATTATTTGGACTATTTTCTGAGGGGTGCGCATAGCTCAGAAGTTGAATTCGATTATATTGATTGATTGCATACTCCTTGTAGAGCCACTAGTCTTGAATTTTAATTATTTTAGAAACTCAAGTACTTAGAAGCAGGATAGAAAATATGATTTTTATATTCTGGCGTATTTGTTTTGGCAAATAAGGTATTTTAAAATGCGTAGGCTTAAGATAAAATTCGGCAAATAAAAAGTCGTCGATCGTCACTTCATGAAATGAAATTCCTCTTTAACTCAGCAGGTGGCATTGAAGACCCGTCACCGTTTTTCATGTTCAAAATATATGTATAACCTGATTCCTCGAATTTCAGTTTCTAAATACACGGCACAACCCCACCGAAAGCCCTTATCATTTTGACGTAGGAAAGGTTTCAATAAAAAATATGTATTTTCGATACAAACACATTTTCTTAAAGTGGGATTTAACGTTTGACTTGTCGTTTTTTATAGAAATCCAATATTTACGCTTTTTTACATCTTTATGTGAAAGTGCGCTGTTCCTAAAGATCGGCAAAGTTAAATAAATCTTTCATGTTTCCATAAAAAAATAAGAGGGAACGTTAAAAACGTCACATCTTTATTACTTTATATTTAAATAATTATTTTATTCCAATTTCTATTGCTTTTATTAATTTGCCAACATTTTGTTTTATTTTACTATTTTTTCTTTAAAAAATATTTGGCGCTCTCTATCTTTCTTTCTTTAAAGCTAATTGTGGATACTAGATAGATAATTTCCATTGTTTCCTGTTTTAAGCTGTCAGCTTCCAATCTCTGATTCCCATCTCTATGACATCTTTCATCATTACATTTATACATTTTTTTATTGGTCCTCTTCCCTTTTTTTGCTCTAATGTACCCTCCAACCAATATTCTTGACTTGTGTATTACCTTGCATCCTTTCTAAATGTCCGAGCCGTTCTAGTCTACCTGTTTTTGCCGGTATATTGTGATTGCGCGCAGCGGTCAAATACCTCCTGGGGTACTCTACACTCTAATACCCGAAAGTTAGGTTTGGACCGAAGGGTTAGGTCTTCCTCCTTTGAAAATTGTACTGTATAATATATATAATATATTAATTTTTTAATTAATTAATTTTTTAAAATTAGCAAAATTTCCGTTCAAAACTAATAAGAAGTAAATAAAACTTAGACATCCTGTTGAGAACCCTGACCGCTGCGCGCAATTGCAATCTGCCCGTTTTTGCTACTTTTGTTATTGGAAGGTTAGCACACAATTGGTACACTTCTACATTAACTCACCTTTTCCATTCTCCCTCTACTATTATTCCACCAAACATGCTTGGAAGCATCTTTCCTTTCCATGTTACCAATCTGCTCCGTATGATTTTACTCATGTAGGGGGGAGCTTTAAACTTTGATTTGGCTAGTTTCTGACTTTCATAATAATTATTTTTAACCGAGAAATTGAGCCTTGAAAATAGTTATTTTCGCTTATTGCAAATTTTAAATCGCGTATAACTCGACAACAATCAATTTTAGAGAAAAATCACAAGAGACCTTTTTTGTTCAGAATGACTCAAAGAATCAAAAAAATGTGCAAAGTGCAAAAATTAATTTTTTTTAATTTGTTGAAAAAAAATTGTTTAAACAATTTTCCAACCGAGGCACCTTCCGGCAATCTGTGGATTTGTTATACGCACCTCTTTTTGAGTAAGCTTGTGCAAAAAAATAGAATCGGAATAATTTAACTAAAGGGGGCGACGATATAGCCTGGTGTAGGCTGGAACGAAAAATTCGAAGTCATTATTTTTTATGGGGCTAGTGCGAAAAAGTTGTGTTTTGATGTATAATAAAACTGTAAGAAATCTTTTTTGTATTGGACCCTATCTTCAGGTTCCATATTAAATTAAAATTTTTGGAAATAAAAAAAAAATAAAATTTTAAAAATTTATTTTTTTTATCAGTTCTTTGAATCTAAATAATTGTTTTATGATACAATATACACTTTAAGATTGGTAGTCTGATTTTGTGTTAAAAAATGGCATAATATTTCTAGACTGCAACCTTGAACGAATAAAGCCATCTCTTGATTCTGGTCCACAAACAGCAGCTGATGCTTCAGTTACTAACTTAACAGTTCTTTTCATGGATTTTGTTTGACAAGGGCAGTTTAAGACCTCTGTGTTGTTGTAATTCCCAGAATGAATCATATCCCTTACATCTTCATTGGAAATATGTTTTAGCAAAGGAGGAGCCGTAACTTTGAATCCAGAAATAGAAATTAAGTCATTATAATCTACAGCAATAAAATTTAATGTTAATATTTTGAATCTCCGGATCTTTTTTCTTTCTGACTTTCTCTAGCTATCGGCATTCTGCGTAGTCCTAGCTCCCGTATATGTTTTCGTTCATCTTTCATCATACCGAGTAATACATTTTCGGGATGGGCAAAATAAGCATTCCTTTGGATAACGACATCGACAATTTTTCTTTGGTCAACTGGTAGAAATTGTGAATAATGGATAATTCGCCATAAATGTTTTGAACCATCAGAATAGCTAGGATGCAGTTTTATATAGAACCAAACTGGTGCATACACTTTTTGGATGAAACTTACTATAGACAAGGCGAAAACGGCGGGTTCGAAGGGAAAAATATTCCCATGAGATTTTTTTGCATAATCACATTCGTGAGATATCCCAGAATAAGGTTCAAGAAGTCGCCCACGTAAAAAGTGGGCCAATTTTTTTTTAACAATTTTTTTTTAATCAAATTGCAAGAATCAATGTTTTTGGCCCGAACAATTTTTTCCTTAATTTTTTGGACCATTCTGGACAAAAAAGGTCTCTTATCATTTTTCTCTAAAGTTGATCGTTTTCGACTTATAAGCAATTTAAAATTGAAAAAAACGAAAAATGGCGATTTTCAAGGCTTAATAACTCGGTTAAAATTTATTATTATGAAAGTCAATATATGACTAAATCAAAGTTTAAAGCCCCCCCTACAAGATCCTGAAGAAATTTTTGTCATTATTTTATTACTAAGCTGTTATTTTTAAGTAATAATAATAAGCGTCATGCACGTGTGCGGCCGCTGTAAATTCTGAGTGCGAGAGAGAAGCCATTCCAGCAGTCCAATTGTGCATCTTACTCGCACTCACATTTACAGCGGCGTCAATACGATCTTAACCGCTCATTGTTATTAATTAAAAATAACAGCTTAGTAGTAAATTAATGACACAAATTTCTTCAGTATCCTGTAGCGGTGACTTTAAACTTTGATTTAGTCACTTTCTGACTTTCATAATAATAATTTTTAACCGAGTTAATAAGTCTTAAAAATGGCCATTTTCGCGTTTTTCAAATTTTAAATTGCTTATAACTCGAAAAAGATCAACTTTAGAGAAAAATTACAAGACACCTTTTTTGTCCAGAATGGTCCAGAAAACCAAAAAAAAATAGTTTGGGCAAAAATATTGATTTTTGCAACTTGATTAAAAAAAAATTGTTAAAAAAAAATTGGCCCACATTTCACGTGGGCGACTTCTTGAACCTTATTCTGGGATGTCTCACGAATGTGATTATGCAAAAATATCTCATGGGAATATTTTTCCCAACTAACCCGCCGTTTCCGCCTTGTCTACTACCATAATTAATTGGGGCTGGGACATTCAGTTCCAGCATACAATCGAAGCAACCGATTATCAACTGTCAGCCACCTTGCGTGTGATATTTTCCCAGGTTTTTTAAGGCTCAAATCATTAGGACATTTTCCCGCAGCAACTGCTTGACTGATTTGGTACAAGTACTTCGGATTGATACTAAGGTCTGTTGTTTATAATAATATTGCTAGGTTGTTTTCTATTGCGACAAAATCGACAACAGCCTTCTCTTCACAGCGTTCCAGTAGTTTCCCTATTGACCCTGAAAAACCAAGTGGTCCACTGGTGCGTCCATCTAACTGTTGAATTAAATGATGTAAAGGTAGCTCATTGCAATGAAATAAGCATACTAGAGATTGAAGTGAAGTGCCGCAGTATTTTTGTGACGTAGATAGTTGGACTGTAACTGTTGACAAAGGAGCAATGAATTCTTCTTCATGATCATCTGCATCAGAAGAATTTGAGTCGAGACAAGCTTCTACTTATGGAAGGATTAGAGGAATCAACGGTACATGCTTTAAGAACAATTTCGTCGGTATTATATTTTTGAGAACTTGCCTCTGCCTTCATGGTTCTTTCCATTGTCTACCTTATTGCTGCATATGCTGCAATATCCACTGGTCCAATTGCCATTTTTCGACAGGATCGTTGATCTTGAAGAAAAATTTTCTCATTTTGTGGTACTTTCTTGATTTTATCACAAGTACACACAACACACACACAGTTCCAGTCATGTTTCACTTGCAAGCCGCGATATTCAATAACTTTTTACACACCTTTCGAAACTGACAAATATTTTCCATTTATGAATCAGATGCTTGCTGAGTGTTTGTGTACTTATCGCTTAAGATTTTGATACTCTGTATAAATATTTTTAATCATATCTTGAATGTACTTATGCGATAATGTTGGAATAGACGCTTTTATTCATATTTGTTCTACTTTCATTGCATATTCAAGACGTCGGAGATAGATGGATCCTTATTATTATTTGTCAACTTAAGTTCATTACGAATAAAGAGAAAGCACTTTAGAATGTCACACTTAGTTGGTAAGACACGATCATTGAAATTTGATTAGAGCCATATTGATTTTTTTGACAAAAATATTTTTTTTTGGTTTTTTCATTTTTCAAATAAAATATGGAACCTCAAGATATTTTTTTATTTCAAAATGCTCTCGTACCAATTGTTTTCATCACCTGACACAACTTTTAAACGACAGCCACAATAATTTTTCTTTTATTTTATTTTTTTGACCTTTTTCGTTCCACCCTACGTGTATTATATTAATTTAATTTATTGTAGGATAGCTCTGAAGATGGCTTTGAAAGCCGAAAGCGTTCAGCTAGGAAGTAAATATTTTTAAACACGTTTATATATTTCTTATGTTCCTCTTTTTATTTAGGCGTACCGTTGTTTTATAGTTGCTTTATTTTCTTCTAAAAGGGTTGGCATTTATTATTTAATGCTGATGGGAAAACCCTTGGTTTTGGTTAGCAAGTGAAACTAATTAGAGAACGAACTGGGCTGGAAAGCGAGCATCACTTGCGGAATTCAATTGTAAAATATATCCGATGTGTTGTCGGAGTTTTCCTCCGCTTTTCGAAAACATGTTAATTGTGAATTTACTGACGCGTTGTTGGGGTTGTTTATCCAGATTTTCTATTAATTGAAATCAATTAATAATGATGGTTCGTTCCGAGATATACTCACTGTTTTATTTATGACTTTTCTATATTCATTTACGTGAATTTTGTTATTAAAAATGTTAATATGATTTACTTTGAGGAGCAGACGTTGTTATTTATTATTTATTAAACGTATGACTTACATTTACAGTTACAATTGGGATCAAGCAAAGGAGATAAGTGTCGTATAAGAATAGAAAAAGCATTCGATAGATTTTTCAAAAATATTGAGTAAGTGATTTTTCAGTTTTTTTATTTTGCGAAATATCGCGGGATTCGTATTTAAAATTTTAAATTTACCCCCCACCCCTCACCGTGGAAAGTCGTGTTAGGTATCATTCGATACATTTTTGAAAAATATTCAGCACGTATTTTTTAGTTTTTCGATCTGTCATTCATTTCGCGAAATATTCGCTTTTTCCTTGTGAAACTTTGGAACTCACCCATTTCCTTACGCTCCGCTCAAATCGTCAGATTTTTTAATTATACACTGTTTTGAATGTACCGACGAATGTATCTTAATCCGACGATTTCGAGTTTTTCTAAGGATAGATTTTTTTTAACTACACTCGCTGGCGTATTTTGTATGCCAGGTATAAGAATTCTACTGCAAATATATTTAAAAATTTAATTGATGACCTTGTTTATCTCTCTAACCTATCGCTGGAATGTGCTTTACAATTTTGTTTTAATTTCTTTATAATCGGCGTTCTGGGAAGATCGCAATTTACAGTTTATTATTTGTTGTTTCGGATGGTGGACAATATACGCTACGATTAACGTGTGATCCAAAATTATTGTCACCATAGGTGGCTCTGAACGACAGAGATAGCTATACAGTACATGTCTAATATT
Source organism: Diabrotica virgifera virgifera (assembly GCF_917563875.1). Taxonomy (NCBI): domain Eukaryota; kingdom Metazoa; phylum Arthropoda; class Insecta; order Coleoptera; family Chrysomelidae; genus Diabrotica; species Diabrotica virgifera. Next base: position 233,950,439 of record NC_065449.1, read on the forward strand.
AATTCAGATATACTTTCCAGTTTACGTCAACTTTGACAGATACTTGTCAGTATACGCGCGTCAACTTAAAAAAAATACTATAATTGAACATAAAAAGTAGCAGAGGAAGCAAAATTTTAGCTTTATACGAATTAAAAGGTCTTGAGATGGGTATATTTTCAACGTGTTTTCAATCTGTATTCTTTGTTTAGAAAAGTGATCATAACAACACTGAATATAGCCGCAGTTGGCCGTGACGTCACACAATCCGGCGGTCTTTCAAATTAAAACAAGATATACGTAATTTTTTGCACGGATTGCTTTAATCCCAATAATTGTGGATCGCTCGTTATATTAATATAAGTAGTAATATAAATGCATATTTCAATTCTTTTTTAGTCATTATAGCACAAAATTTATTTTTCTTTATAAACAATAATTTTTCTCCTGTAAAAAATTACATTTCAAACAAAATTTTATTAATAATTTTATTTATCATGGAATCCAGTTATTCCATGATTCCAGTTATAAATCCCAATTGGCTTACTGACAAGGAACTCCAAGTATTCACTGATGCCGGATAAGGTTTATAACAAACAACGAAGTGTATTTGTTAAAAAAAAAATAAATAAATCCGCTGTTTTTAAGGGTATTTTCTTGTGGCGTATAAAGTACGCCACGCGTGTAGTTATGTTCTAACTTGATGCGCGGGTAGTTAAAGGTTAACGAACTCCCCTGCATTAAGAGCCAATATATGGCAGAGATACATTTTCAGGGTACAAGGTTTCTCCACATGTAATAATCTGACGCGCTTACGTAACTGCAAAAATCCCCGCTTGGGCTCCCCTACCATTAGTCCGACAACGTAAATATGTTAATGACGCGGGACGCGGAAACGCGTCCAACCTGCACTATGAATTTTTCAGAAATTGGTAGACTCGCTCAATGGACTATAGCACAAAGATTCAAAAAAATATATCGGTCCAAAAAATTCTCAGAAGTAGTTGCACAAGAGCTCTAAAATTATCGAATTTTTCCCGAGTGACACTTTGACAGTTTTAATTTCACGACCCGAAAGTAAGTGAAATTATGTCAAAGTGTCACGAGGGCAAAAATTCGATAAGTACAAATTAGTACAATTAAACACACAGTTGTTATAAATATTTGACGGTTGAAAGTTATCACTTTTATAATTTTTAAAATATTAGTTGTCATTAATGTCACTGAATGTATTTTTTCGTAGCAACGAAGGGCGTCTGACGTAATATACTCGACGACGGGATATTATCAAAAATTATCAGTTTAATTTTGATTTCTGTAGCTTTCTATTGGTCAGCACCTCCTATGAATGAAATAATCAGTAGTAATTGCACAAGAGCTCTAAAATTCTATATTAATTTTAGAGATCGAGTGCAATTTGTTACGATTATTTCATAAATAAAACTGTTCAAAACCAAAATTTTATTGGAATATTTATTTATTGAAGTACAAATTAGTACAATTAAACACACAGTTGTTATAAATATTTGACGGTTAAAAGTCATCACTTTTATAATTTTTAAAACATTAATTGTCATTACTGTCACTGAATATTCATTTTTGCGTGGTAACGAAGGGCATCTGAAAAATTATCACTAGTAATACCACTAGAGGTCAAATTATTTCCGGAAATTTTTTTGAGATCTTGAATATTTTGAAAATTTCCCGAGTCGCAGACGAGGGAAATTTTCTAAAAATATTCATGATCACTAAAAAATTTCCGGATATTAATTTGACTTCGCGTGGTATTCGGTAAGAAAATTCCACACCAAATTTGCATTTGAAAATCCAAAGCTGCATGAACAGATTAATAGCGCGCCATAGCTTTGTCAGCAATTATTTAGGCTTTCAAATTCGTAATTTCTACTCATTGTAGTTGCATGGGAATACCATTTCAAGATAGAAAATAGTATATTCTTCAATTTTACATAAGTTTTGAGTAACTACAAGTGATAGAAAATTATTTTTTGGCGTTTTTAAAACTAAACTACGCAAAATTGAAAGTACTGAATGGGAAAAAGGTAAATAAATTAGTGTCTAAATATTATATATATTTTATTAGACATAGAAACTTAATTGAAAACATTCAAAGTCCTGCATTTTCGCCATTAAGAAGAGAGGAGGTGTCCGAAGAATATAGAAAACATCTTAGCTTTGTAACTAAAATGAATCAAAACTAAATTATGTAAACAAATAAAAACCAGTCTGTCAAAAATGTTCTGTTATTGTAAACGTCAAAAAATTTCCACTATAATTCGCTGTTGGGTACCCCACGAGCAAAAAATTTCCGATAAAATACCTCCGTTGCCATGGTGATCTGTCAAAATAACGTATTTTGATTGGTTCAAAATTACAGGTGTGGAATTTTCAGTTTAATTTTTATTTCTGTAGCTTTCTATTGGTCAGAATCTCCTATGAATGAAATAAACGTTAGGATTTACCCCACCTCACTTTATATTAATTTAAAGTAGAATTATATTTTGTCGTTGGTATACTTAACATTGTGGGAATTATTGCTTAAACACGAGAGTGTTAGAAAGTATCCTTTCGAATAGTTTCAAGATCAAATCAATAACACGCTGTGAAAATTTATGGCCCTTATATTTTACTTTCGAAGTTTCAAACTAAACGGTCTAGCGATATACAATTTACCCTTTTATATTTTGTTATTTTCAGTGACACAAAGTTTAACTTTTTATACAAGATACTGACGTGTAGCACATAATGTAATTTATTATTTGTAGATAGAAAACGTATCATCCGTCTAGATGTCTCTTTTAAGGTAAGAGATTAGCACAGCAAATTGATGTGTGCCATAGGCTTGATGGAGAGGGTATTTCCTTTGTCAATTGTTTAATATTTCTGAGCTACGATTTCTTTTTCTATACACGGTTGCGAGAAACTTTGGCAACACGGTAATTTCTCGGAAACCACTAGAACGGTTTTTATGGATTTTGGTGGGTGAGGGTCTTTTAACCCTTAAACGCCCAAGGGTGGGTAAAAAATGTCCACCTAATGAGTATTCCCTTGTAACATATTTATTACGTGTTTAAAATTTTTTAAAAAATTGTTTATTGTTAAAAAGACAGCCCTTTATGGAATGTTAATTTGGTTCTACCGATATTTTTGAAAATAAAAGTAGTATCTTGAGTTAAATATGGGTGGGCATAAAAAGTACACCCTTGGTAAAACTTGTTACTAAAGGTTTCTATATAATTTCTCGTTGGTAGGAAGATAATCCATATAATTATCGACGTATAATTAGATAATCTACATAATTATCCGCCAATGAGGAGGTTGAAAGGAAGAATGTGGAGAAAATCGATAAATATGAATTACTGGCTTTTACTGGTATGTTAATTTTGATGTATATTGTAATTTTGTTGTAAGGTTTGTAAATTGTTTATATTAATATTTTAGAAGATGCTGTGTTTATTAAGCATAAGATTCTTAAGTTTAATCCATTTCCAACAACTCTCAATAAATATATTAGCTATTTTCGAGGTGGACATTTTTTACCCACCCTTGGGCGTACATGGAACCTAAACAAGGTTGGGCGTTTAAGGGTTAATACGGCCGATATTATAGTGGTAATTACATTGTGGTCAAATCTTCCGTGTTTCTGTAAATCTAATGAACTTTTTTATTTCAAATAGAATACCCTTTATATTTTTTGTGTTTTGGAATTACTAAGGGATACTGATTATTTTTCATATGATATTCCCTATACCCAACTGCCATAATTTCGGAGTTATTGCTACATTTATTAAAAAAAAATCTTAAACAATTTATAAAAATTAATTTTTTCGGTCCGGGTAGACATTATTTTCCTCAAGTTAATCGTTTCCGAGTTATAAACAATTTCAAACTGAAAAAAATCGAAAAATGACGATTTTCTAGGTTCAAAAACACACGTAAAAAATATTATTTTTGAAAGTATGAAGTGCCTAAATTCAAGTTTAAGCCTTATTTCGGGAGATCGGGCGATCAGCCCGATCGCCCGTTCTCTCATATGCGCTTCATTAATAATTAAAAAGAAAAAACAATATTTTAGAATAAAACGTGCCAAAAATTCTTATAGGTGTCTGATAGAAGAAGGTTTGATCTTAAATTTAAGTAGTTTGCAATTTCAAAAATTATTTTTTTTTACTTGTGTTTTTGAACCTTGAAAATTGTAATTTTTTGTTTTTTTCAGTTTCAAATTGTTTATAACTCGAAAACGTATAATTTTAGAGAAAAATCACAAAAGACTTTTTTTGTTCCCAATGATCTAAATAACCTAAAATAATATCTACCCAGGCCAAAAAAAATTGATTTTTATAAATTGTTTAAAATTTTTTTTTAATAAATGTAGCAATAACTACGAAATTATGGCATTTAGGTATAGGGAATGTCATATGAAAAATAATAACGATCCCTTAAGGATTCCAAAGAATTAAGAAATAAGAAATAAGAAATAAGAAAGTTCAGTAGATTTCCAGAAAAACGGACGATTTGACAATGTAATTACCACTATGATATCGGCCGCATTAAAAGACCTTCATCCACCAAAATTCATAAAAATCGTTCTAGCTGTTTCCGAGAAATTACCGCGTGGCCAGACTTTCTCGCAACCCTGTATACATATACTAAGGATTTCTACAATTTTCACTGTATTCCTTTACTCAACCGTTCTCTCCAGCTCTTTCTGTCTTGCAGTCCCCTTTCCGTAGATTTATTCTCTTAACTGCTTGGTCCACTTCATCTTTGAAGGATCTTCGGGGTCTGCCTCTCTTCCTTTTTCCTATCGGGCTCCACTCTGTTATTCGGTTTGTCTAACGATTTTGGTCTGCTCTTCTGACAAGTTCGTACCAGGTTAATCTCCTCTGTTCGATTTAGTCTACTAGGTCTCACTTCACTCCCATTCTTCTCTTTATCTCTATGTTATTTATTCTATCTCTCCTTGTTACTCTGCAGCTTCTGCTTAGGAATTCCATATCTGTTGCTCCTCTGCTATTTTTGGTGTTCTTATTATTTCGACGCTGTCAAGCCAAAACGGCATAAACGACATTAACTTGATTTTTCAGGAAACACAAAAAACTGATTATTTTAATTTTTACCAATTCTGCTTATCTGCATAGTGACTCAAAAAAATTGATGATTTTTTTTTCAAATTTTAATATTTTGCGAACATGAATGTAGCTGAAAATACTGTCTGAAATAAATTAAAAACTAGAAAATGGCGCTTATGTCCAATCAAGATATAACATTGGAGAATATGCCAAACTTACCTCTGGCGTTTGTGTCGATCGCATCTTTGTAAGGTTAGCCAATATGGCGCTTAAAAGTAATATATGCCATTAGTGAATAAAAAACGAAAACTAAAAATTGTCGTTTATGCCAACCAGAAAAATTATGAAATTAGGAAGATTTTTGATAGGCTTTATTTTTTTAAACCAAAAATACATTCTAAGTTAAAAACAATACCCTAAATTCTTTAAACATTTTTTTGATGCTAGGATGAAATACTTAAAAGTAAATAATTCGCAAATAGGAGCGGATATCTAATAATAGCGGATTATAATTCATAATCACAGTCAATATTTGGTTCAACATCATTATTGATTTGATTGCTTGTATTTTTCTTATTTTGATCACTACTTATACCGGCACCCAAACCATTATCTGCTGCTAAGTTGAAACATGATGTGAGATCGTGACTAAATATTTCTTCTTCTACTGCAACGTCTGGTGGTTCCTCAAAGATGATAATGTCATTGCTAAAAGCTTCTGCAATGTTGGCATTATAAATATCATAAACCTCTAAGAGGAATATAGGGGAATTATTGTCAGTCTGTATATCATTTTTACTGCTTCGGTATATGTTTTATTTTCATTTATTAAGGCCATTATTTTTTTACTTGTGCTATTCATCTGCAACAAAAAAATGGCATAAACGCCAAAAATCGATCGCCATTTTTAGCTATATAAAATTGATTTGGACTATATGCTGTAATACAAAATGAATTGTTCATCACACTAGTACAAAGTTACAATAGAAAATTTTAAAATAAACTTTTTATTTGCGCAATTTTTAAATAAGAAACCTCCATAAGAATACCATTGAGGAATGGCGCTTGTGTCAACCACGATGTAAATATTTGGTTTTGGCATAAACGCCTCATAGTTTTTAGAGAATTTCAGTGTATTTACGCTTCAAAAATCAATACAAATTGAAAATATTGCAGAGGTAAGTAATATCATGTTACTTATCCATAAAAATTGTAAAAACACATACCTTTACTATTATTACTGGACCGAACTGTACACAATGATAATCTTACGGGCACTGGCGATTATGTCAATCGGTGTTCACGTCGGTGTTCACGTGTGTGACTAGACTGGCGTTTATAAAAATTTTAAACCAATATTACCCCTATTTTACTTTGTCTGGGGTTATACCGCGTTGACTGTCTGGTGCGGAAATTAAAATCCTATTTTTTGGTGCAGCTAACTAAAACGTGGTCATTTTGGCGTTTATGCCGTTTTGGCTTGGCAGCGTCCATTTATTGTTCAAGTTTCACACCCATAACTGAGGAAACTTCTTGTCATGGTATTATATATTCTTCTTTTTGTTTTTATGCTGATGTTCTTATCCCACAGTATCGGGTTCAATTTTCGTATGCAATCTCTTGTTTGTCCTAGTCTCTTTTATATTATCTTCCTCAGTTGTTCCTTTGTTTGATATTATGAAACCTAAATACTTGTATTTATCTGTTCCTCTGATTTGTTTAGCTTCGTATATTTCCAGTTGTTTTATTTCTGTGTTCTCCGTTGTTAGGTATTCAGTTTTCTTTAGGTTTATTTCCATCCCATTCTTTGTATATTCCTGTTCCAGTTTCTTCATCATAATACTGAGGTCATATTTGTCTTGTGCGATCACTATTTGGTCGTCAGCAAAACTTAGTGTATATAGATATTCGTTCCCTACTGCTATACCCATTCCGTCGCATTTTCTCTTCCATTGTTTCAGGGTTGTGTCCTGGAATATTTTGAACAGGGTTGGGGATGTGCAGCAGCCCCGTAGTAGTCCCTTTGTCGTCTTAAATGGACTGCATATTCTATTGCCCATTTTGATAGCTACTGTGTTAATCTTGTAGAGTGCTTCTACTGCTGTTATTAATCTTCGTGGGACTTCGATGGCTTCTATTGCTTCCCATAGCTTGATTCTAAATATCGAGTCATACGGCTTATTAAGATCTACGAAAGCCAGCCTACTTTTGGCCATTCTTTTTTATATTATCTGTTCGACCGTGTATATGTGATCCTAGCATGCTTTCCCAGCTGCGATTTCTTTTTCTGCCTATGCCAATTTACTCATATACCTTTTCTTTTATTATCAATAGTTCCAGAAACTCTTATTCTAAATATGTATCCAATTCAATATATAACCAATTCCAGGTATATATTCCCAAAGAGCCTAATGTTATTGTAAATAATTGAATAATAATATAGAAAACAAACGTTTTCAGTGTTTTATTGTTAGATAATGTTATTGTGCTTACAAGATGTTTATAAGTGTTCATTATTTTTAGAATTGTTTTATCCGTTAGTTTGCAGCCTTCCGTTTTAATAGTCGTATATCCTACTTCCCTGCTTAGCTCTCTTTTACACCTGGCTAGACCCTGATTCAATGAGTTCATGAGTTTCACTCTGTACTTTTTCTGGCGAGAATAACCCTGGTCTTTTGTGACCTGTTTGAAGAAAATTTTGGAGCAGAAACCGGAGTTCACGGCCAGCTCTATCAGTAATGTGTACTATTAGAAACTTTCTTGTATGGGTGAGTTTAAAACTCTGCCTTGCCATGACGATTCAGATATTACCCTGTAGTATGCGTTTTCTGTTTTTACGAGCTTATTTCAGTTGGCAGCCCTGTTGAACTCCATACTTGGACTTCCTATAACATTACCGCCTTAGCGTAGACCTGATATAATTCCAGTCATTTTGCCTTCTATTCTTCTGTTGTCTCTCCTCTACAAGGTCCATAGTCCTCAGTATCTTTCTTTCAAGTACCAGTGATTTTGTCGTTTCCCGCTGGTTCAGAGTCCATGTCTCGAATATCCATACTGATGAATTATTGTCTTATATACTCTTATTTATATACAATACTAATCTCTCAAAGTGAAGATGATTTACAACGTATGCTGCACCAATTCAACATAATCGCCAGAAAATTTAACATGTTAATTTCCTCACAAAAGACAAAATGCATGGTTAAAACAGCAGATCCAATAAGATGTAAATTGGAGCTGGACGGTCAGATAATAGAACAAGTGATGGAGTTTAAATACCTGAGCATCACACTATCTAGCTACGGAAGGCTCGAAACAGAAGTGGCATCACACTATCTAGCTACGGAAGGTTCTAATCAGAATTGGAAGATCAAGTTAATAGAGCAAACAGAGCTGAAGGTTGCCTGAATGACACAATATGGAGAAACAAAATATCGGAAAAGAAATGAAAGGCAGAATTTACAAAACACTCATCAGACCAATAATGACATACGCGGCAGAAACACGACCCGACACAGAAAGGACAAAAAGATTTCTCGAAGCATCGGAGATGAAAACCCTTCGAAAAAGCGATGGTAAGACTCTATGGGACAGAGCTAGAATTACAGATATACGACGGAGATGCAAGGTGTATAACATTATTTAATAACTGAGTAAGAAACAGAAGAATAGAATGGAATGACTACATAAGCCGGATGACAACAAATAGGATAGTCAGGACAGCGAGGGACGGTTCCCCAATAGGAACACGATCAGTGGGAAGACCACGAAAACGATGGAACGACAACTTACTAGAGGCACATTGAAAAAACAGACAGAGTCATGTCTATACAAAAAGAAGAAGAAGAAGATACTCTTATTTTTGCTGGTCATGAGAGTATTTTTAATTTAAGTACGGTCATTAATGAGAGATATGCCCTGTTTCCTGCAATGGTCCTTGATCACGTCCTTTTCTCGATCACGTCGACCAATTCTTTGACGCCACGTCAAAGTTGTACCCATTAGTTGTTATGTTTTGTCTAACCCTTGGTCTTGGGTTCCTCGTAACCACCATGTACTTGGTCTTGTTCTCGTTGACCTTAAGACCAACTTCCTTGGCTCCGTTCTCGAATAGGGTGAAAACTCCTTTTGCGTCTCTGGTGGATTGTGCAATTGTGTAAACGTCATCCGCAAAGGCCAATAGTATTTTTGATCCTTGGGCGACAAATCCGTTTGTCCAGTGCGTTGTTCCAGTGCGAAGTTAAACAGCAAAGGGGGCGAGAGGATATTCTTGTCTAAGCCCGGTGTCAATGAGGAATTCCTCCGACGTGGTGCTGCCAATTCTGATCCGAGCGGACCTGATCCGTATAGTCTAAAATTCTCTGTAGGTGGTTTTAGAGTCTCTCGACGATCTTATTTTCTTCTTTAGCTGCTGAGTTGATTGCTGTGTCGTCTACATATAAAGCATCATCTTGCAAATCTGAAACAAAAATAATAAACAGTATCGATAATAAAATACTGCATTGAGGCATACTTCCCTGAATTTCTTGCATCCTGGGCATCTTTTTGTACGTCGAATCCTGAAAAGTTCTACTAGTAAAATATTTGTCAAATATGTTAACTAAGTAATGAGACAGTCTAGGTTTTTCCATTTTGTAGCTGATGTATGGTCATTTCTGCTATTATTTTCGGTTATAGTCGATTTTCACTGACCAGTCTTGCCAATTGTGGTTGTAAAAAATTCATCGAACCCACTATAGTAAATATAGAAGTTTGACTTATCTAGGTCAGTGTTTCCCAACCGGTGGGTCGCGACCCACTAGTGGGTCGCGAGCGAATTTCAGGTGGGTCGCGGCTTGGCTTTTACAGTATCTGTATAGGGTACAGTGACCGTGTTCCTTATTTTTTTCTATCATCATGGGTGAGGGATGATCAAAAGGTGGGACCAGACATAAAAGTTTGGGAACCACTGATCTAGGTCCATAAAACTCAAAAAAATGTCATATACCTGGAAGGGTCAGAGTCATGGGAATACCTTATTTGTCTGGACTATATTATTATATTATATTAGGTTGAGTTTACCGCAGAGTATATATTTTTCAGCAGAGTCTATTATTATAAGCACCTTCTGACAATTTCTGCATTATTGCAAAGAAAATTCATATTTCCAGTAGTCCATATTTCTTTCTCCTTATTACAGCCCCGACATAAATTTTATACATAAAATGAGTCTTTGCGATTTAACGGTGTTGCTTCCATTCAAAGCTGACAACGACTTTTTTAATTTAACAGAATCTGTCACCCAATGGCCGACGCGACGCACGACGTCGTCGTCTTTAAATCATCAGAAATGCTGAATTGCTGCACCACCAGGACCTTCGTGAGGTTTTCGGTAGGATTAACATCGCAAAGAGGATATATGGGGATGATTTTAAGTCGAGTTTAAAAGAAGATAAATGTAACGTTTTATCTAGGTGAATTTATGACCAAAACCGGGCATAATTGTCTGAATGTTTATGCGCTTGGATGGAGGTAATGAATTTTTAGCAGTTGAGGCGGTTGAGGCTGTCCTTCCACTTTCTTCCTAGGGCAAGTTCAATTAAATGGGCTACCATAAAATATTCATTAAAACTTGAAAGTTACTTACTAAAATGATTTTATATGTCGGATTAATCTCTGCACTACAAACTTTTAGTATATGAAAAACTAAAATTGAATTATAGCTGTAATATTGCTAATTTTTACGAAAAATAAAAAAGATTCTTTTAGTTAAAAACTTTATTCAATTGGCTCGGAAAAGAAAATTATTCAAGCAACGTAAGCGGTGAAGCAAATGGAAAATGAATGACTACAGCGAATATAGGTACAAGGTGTCGGTACAAAACTACTATCCTGTGAGAAATTCCTCCCGTAAATAAAGTAACGAGTTCCAAGTCCTTTGCGGAACCCAAATTGGGTATCATCCATTTCATATTCCAGCTTTCTGTATAATCTTCCATGAATCACCTTTAGAACAGAATCAGAACCGATAATATGGAATCCGAAGAGTTCATAGTAAATGAGGGTCTACGTCAAGGAGGAGTCCTAGGCCCCATACTGTTTAACATTGTCTTGGATGACATAATTAAAGAAACTAGAGCAGAAACATTAAAGTTATTTGCCGGACATAAAAATTTAGAAGCAGTGTGGATCTCAGAGTGTGCATAAGCAGACGATCTAGTGATATTTGGGAAAAATGAAGAAGCACTCAATCGAAATTTACAAGTATGGAACGCTGCACTAATTAAACAAAATCTGAGGATCAATAATGAGAAAACGAAAGTAATGGTATGTGGAAAAAATAGAAAACAAACGAAGATAACAATTAACGGAAATACACTTGAATAAGTCGATACTTACAAATACTTGGGAGTACAAATAGAGAGCAGATGAACTGAAGAAACTGAAATAAGTTCCAGAATAGAAAGTGCTGCTCGGATGTACCACGCAATCAAAAGTACGCTTCTGTCAAAAAAAGAAGTATTCCAAAAAGTCAAAGTTCCCATATACAAGACGGTGTTTGTGCCGATTTTAACTTTTGGTAGTGAAAGTTGGACGCATAGAAATGAAATTTCTTAGAAGAATAATGGGTATAACCAGGTTAGACAGGATTAGAAATGAGGCAGTCAGAGAACATCTTAAGGTCCAACCAATTATTAAGAAAATTGAAGAGGCCCAATTGAGAAGGTATGGACACATGGTTAGAATGAACCAAGAAAGACCAGTTAAAAAAGTATGGGAAGCCAAACGACAAACCAAGAAACCAAGGGGCAGGCCAATGAAGACATGGGATGATAATGTAACCTCAATCCTAGAGACACGAGGAATCAGCAAAGAACAAGCAAGAAACCAAGCAAAACATAAGAAGTAATGGAGAAAAATTGTGCATGAAACTAACTAAAGACATTACACCCGACACCTTAGGGTAAATGGGTTTAGGATTATAGGGTGTAACAAAAATACGGGTCATAAATTTAATCGCATATTCTGGGACCAAAAATAGTTCGATTGAACCTAACTTACCTTAGTACAAATGTGCACGGAAAAAAAGTTATAGCCCTTTGAAGTTAGAAAATGAAAATCGATTTTTTCCAATATAGGTATCGAAAACTGTTAGAGATTTTTTATTGAAAATGGAAATCAGCAAAGAACAAGCAAGAAACCAAGCAAAACATAAGAAGTAATGGAGAAAAAATGTGCATGAAACTAACTAAAGACATTACACCCGACACCTTAGGGTAAATGGGTTTAGGATTATAGGGTGTAACAAAAATACGGGTCATAAATTTAATCGCATATTCTGGGACCAAAAATAGTTCGATTGAACCTAACTTACCTTAGTACAAATGTGCACGGAAAAAAAGTTATAGCCCTTTGAAGTTAGAAAATGAAAATTGATTTTTTCCAATATATCGAAAACTGTTAGAGATTTTTTATTGAAAATGGACATGTGGTATTCTTATGGCAGTAGTATTTTAAGAACAAATGATAATGAAATTTGGACGCCCCATAAAAATTTTATGGGGGTTTGGTTCCTTTAAACCCCCAAAAACTTTTGTGTACGTTCCAATTTAATTATTATTGTAGCGCCAATAGTTAAACACAAGCTTTTAAAAACTTTTTTGTTTCTTAGTACTTTTTCCAATAGTCAGTTTTTATCAAGATATTTGAATATTTGTCAAATCCACCACATATTTGTATATGGTAAAGTACGATTATGGAGACTTGGTAATAATATGAAAATTTATTTAAGATTTATATCTTTAAGTATATTTTGAACCATATTAAAAAAGAAGCCACATCTCGATAAAAGATGCTTTATCAAAAAAATACAAAGAGGCAAAAAAGTTTTAAAAACACTGTGTTTAACTAATGGTACCGCAGTAATAGTTTAATTGGAACGTACACAAACATTTGGTGGGTTTAAAGGAACAAAACCCTCATAAAATTTTTATGTAAACATATTAAAAAAGAAGCCGCAACTCGATAAAAACTGCCTTATCGAAGAAATACTAGGAGGCAAAAAAGTTTTAAAAATATTGAATTTAACTAATGGCACCACAATAATAATTTACTTGGAACGGACACAAAAGTTTGGGGAGGTTTAAGGGAACAAAACCCCCATAAAATTTTTGTGGGGTGCACAAATTTCACTATAATTTTTCTTTAATATGTTCTTTCCATAAGAATGCCACGTGTCCATTTTCAACAAAAAATCTCTAATGGTTTTCGATATATTCAAAAAAATCGATTCTCATTTTGTAACTTCAAAGGGCTGTAACTTCTTAACTTCTTTTTTGTGCATATTTGTACTAAGGTAAGTTAGGTTCATTCGAACTATTTGTGGTCCCAGAATATGTGGTTTAATTTATAACCTGTATTTTTTTACACCCTGTATATATAAATAAAGTAATGAAATGGCCTAACCACTGTATTTATTCGTCCATTTTATATAAAAGCAGAAGAAGATGGTTTCTGATAAAAACACGACACCATAAAGACTCAAAAGCGGAGTCCATTATTCATATTAAAGTCAGTGACAGCTTTTAATTGGCCTTGTATTCGTAATGCCACAATATTGCCCGATTTCGTTTCCCATTTTTACAAAAGCAATTCGGGCTTAACCTGGTTTTGAACTGCGTTTCGATAGATGACATCGGAGGGACTTAATAATATAAACAGACACCATAAAATATAAAAGTAGAGAGGTAGGTCAATAGATAAATGAAAACAAAAAACAGTGTCATAGGGCAACCCTTGAAAAATTAATTATGTGTTGAAAAGGATAATCATTTTTAACCCCATCTTTAAAAGCATCGTGTTCTATTGATGGGAGGAACATGGCAACTTACTATGTAGCTAAATCTCTGAAACGACGCCTACTTGCATTCGAAATGGACTTATGGAGAGGATCAGCTAGAAAACCAAGGCTTGAAAGAATACAAAATGACCAAATCAGACATATCATGGGAGTCAAGTCAACTATCATAGATGAAATTGAAAGGAGAAAACTGATCTGGTATGGTCATGTAGAAAGAATAAACGACGCCAGGCTGCCAAAAAAAATTTTAAAATAGATGCCAAGGGAAAAAAGGAAGAGAGGAATATGGAAACAATCCTGGATAGGCGGCATTCAGAATGCAGTGTCGGAAAGCACCCTTCACCCCTGGTGAATGGAACGGCCGACGAAGCTGGAAACTAGGAACCGGAAGGCGAAAAACGCTATAAATAACCGGTGTTATAATAATAACAACAATGTTTTATTTTTATCTATAAACAAGCTGAAAATTCGAGCATTATCATTCCGAAAACTTTGTTTATTTACGTTTTTTAATTGGGCCATGTTAAACAAAAAGCAACCAACCCTCAATTTGTAAATTAAGAGAAAATTAACTTTTTATGTTTTTCTAAATATTTAATTTTCCGTCATATTTTTTAAACGATAACTTCACTAATCAATAGTTTAATTTTAGAGCAATTTTATCGTAGTAGTATCAAAATTATCCTAATAAATTTTTACAAAAAAATAGCCATATTGAGGATTAGTTTCTTTTTGCTGTTGGAAATATATCTAATAAAATGCAATCTGCAAAATCTAACCAACCGACAAAATCCATGAATAAAACCGAATAATTTCAGTCAACTCAGTAATACCATACAGTAGAATTCCTACTAATTAACATAATATCAATACAAATAAAAAATATACGATAATCAGTCAAAACAACAAACGATAATATTTAAAAAGTAAGATAAACATAGCCTTAATCCTAAAACTTACCATTTTCTGCAATATCGCGGGCCGCTTTAATTATTTTAACAGTTCTTGATTTAAATATATTTTTCGCATTAAAGATTCAAAGATTTCTTTATATAATAGATATAACACAACAAATATTTTAATATTTAAGCACGAACTCATATTGGTCAGTACCTACACGTAAAAACAAAAAGATGCAACATTCCAGGAACCGTAATCGGCATAACAATATCAACCCACTTGGCTGGTACTTTTCGACAGTGCAATGTAATAATATGTTCAGTCACACAAACAATCCAAGTGGGTTGGTTGTCTTATGCGAAATCTTAAGTGAACTATTATTAAACAGAAATAATTTGGAGTAGTATTTTTCATGGCTTAATATTTAGAATGGCTTGGTTGCTTTTTACACAATGTAGAATACACATTTTTAAATCGATATATGACATTATCTTGTTTTCCTCAAAAATTTGGATTGCTTACTTTTTGCATAACAAGACCCAATTCATAATATGGAAAATTGCTATTATGAAAAGTAGTTTAGAATTAGTAATTATGTTTTAATGTGCAATTATATCATCCTAATTTAAATGTTATGAACTATAAAGGTAGTTTACTCTTGATCGAAATTCATATTTTTTATATACCTCGTATAAAATTAATAAAATTTTACATAATATGATGGTTGCATCCTAAATCTTAGTACATGAAGAGCTTTTTATGAAGAATAACTTTTCTTCGTCAAATTAAAAATAAAAGAGTTATAAATGAAAATGTTGTTGGTATCCATAATTTGAAAAAAATCTTCAAATATTTTTTTCCGTTAGAAGGATATAATTGCACATATCAGACCATAATTTTTTATACCAAATAATTAGTACATTCTTTCACGGTTTTTGCTGTAAATTTTAAAGAAGCGCTTGGATTGACATGAAATTTGGCATACCCATAGCTAACATGTTATCGAAAAAAAGTGATATTGTGCCGATGTGTGCTTTTGCCCCGGGGGTGACTTTCACTCTCTTGGGGGTGAAAAAATATATGTCCAAAGTAAGTCCTGAAATGGATATATTAACAAATTCTAAGCAACTTTTGTTCTATAGAGTTTTTTCACCAAGGCAATACTTTTTGAGTCATTTGCGAGTGAATATGTTAAATTTTTAACAAAATAACCACGTTTTTAGACAGTTTTTCGCAAATCATTCAAAAAGTAAGTATTTTATCGAAAAAACATTCTTAACAATATTATAGCCCGTAAGAAAGTACAAAAAATGGTGTACGCATGAGGTCTCTACACCCAGTAGAACAAGAGTTATACATAATGGAAAATAGGTACATGTTCGCCAAATTCCAAATGGAATATTTCAATGTGAAATATCAAAATAACTAAGCACTTTTTGGGGAATGCTCATTAGAACTTTTTTAAAGTGTTTTAAAAAAGCATTATTTCTGTTTTTATAAAAAAAGGTTCTAGCATCAAATATAAGCAAGTTACGCTCAAAATTAAGTTGGTCCCTTTTGTTTTGGCACAAAAAATCGGGAAGATCAACCCCTAATTAGCCACTTAAATGAAATTAATCATTGTCGCTTCACAAGTTGCTTTAATTATGTTGTGTTTATATGATCTGTAAGTTTTATCGATTCAAAGTACTTATTTTTGAAAAAAATTGGTTTTAAAATAAAATTTTTAAAATTTTTAATTTTGAAAAAAAAATGATTTTTTTAAAAATAACTTAAAATTTGTTAGAGATACCAAAAATCTCAAACAAAAAAAAAGTCGGCTTTGCTTTTTTAAATATTTTGTATTTTTTGTTTTTCTATAAGACAAAAATTGGTTAAGATTTGGCATTTCTCAATTGGCATACACTCATGATTATATAATCGTTCAAGCCATTTTAACTACAGCCCTTTGAAAAATAAGGACGTTGAACCGATGAAATTTACAGATCATATAAACAATACATACACGAATAATGAAACTTGTGAAGTTGTAACGATTAAGTTTATTTGATGTTGTTCTGAAGCTATTTTCTTGTGGCATTTTTACAATTTTAACTATTTATAATGGGAAATAAGCCACAATATTATTAAAAAATGATTTTTATTAACGTTTCGACACCCAAATCGGGTGCCATTGTCAAAATACAAAATACAACTAACATAAACAAAAATTTTGTTGCTTAGTAAAAAAATTCTTCTAATAATTTATTTAATTTGACTCATTTATATCGGCAATTCAGATGCATATGATACATTTAAAAGTAGAAGACTTTAAAATGATATTGCCAATATTTATGACTTGCGTTCCTGGGACGACTTTACTGAAAGATAGTTCATTCGATTGCATGAAATCATCCCCAACTCAAGAATATCCGTCACAAAAAAATTATAGCATGTGATCAGTCTTTAAAAAAACAACCTCATTCAACGGTGACATTAAAATTCTCGCGTTAAATTAAATTCTACTTTAAAATGTATCATATGTATCTGAATTGCCGATATAAATGAGTCAAATTAAATAAATTATTAGAAGAATTTTTTTACTAAGCAACAACATTTTTGTTTATGTTAGTAGTATTTTGTATTTTCACAACGGCACCCGATTTGGGCGTCGAAACGTTAATAAAAATCATTTTTTAATAATATTGTGGCTTATTTCCCATTATAAATAGTTAAAAAAGTTTATTTGAGTTGCTAATTAGGGGGTGATTTTCACGACTTTTTTACAAAAAAAAGGGACCAATTTTATTTTGAACGTAACTTGTTTACTTTTGATGCTAGAAATGTTTTTTATAAAATAAAAATAAAGCTTTTAAACGCTTTAAGAAAGTTGTAACGAGTTTTCCCCAAAAATTGCTTCATTTTTTGGTTATGTCACGTTAAATTATTCGATTTGGAATTTGACGAATATGAACCTATTTTTCATTAGTTGTAACAACTCTGGTTCTACTAGGCATAGAGAGCTAATATATACATAATTTTTTTCACTTTTTTACAGGCTATATTTTTGTTGAGAATGGTTTTTCGACAAAATACTTATTTTTTACGTTATTTCAGAAAAACCGTCTAAAAACGTGATTATTTTGTTGAAAAATGAACATGTTCACTCGCAAATAACTCAAGAAGTATTGGCTTGGTGATAAAACTCTATAGAACAAAAGTTGCTTAGAATCAATCAGTTTATCGATTTCCGGACTTAATTTGCGTACATATTTTTTCACCCCCAATAGGGGGAAAACTTACCCCCAGGGCAAAAACACACATCGGCACAATATCACTTTTTTCTTTGACTTGTTAGCTATGTTTAGGCTAAATTTCATGTCAATCCAAGCGGTTCTTTAAAATTTAATGGTTTTGCGATATTTTACCGTTAAAGAACGTACTAAATATTATTTCATATTACTGTCGGTTCGCTAAACTCAGACACAACTGGCTAGTGATTTTAGTCAATAATTTTGCCAATTTGGCAAAAAAAATGATTACTAATTAGTTAATAATTACTAAATAATTAGTAATTTTGGTAATTTTGGCAAAATTCGCAAAACACAAAAAAATTAGCAACCGACTATATTTTAATTTCATAGCAAATGGAACAGTCCATTTATCATAAAGTGTTGGCCGTATACTCGTATAAACCTTTTGAAAGCTGTTAATAAATTATTGCTTTTAAAATATAATCAAATTGTATTTTTGAACATCTTATTTATTTTATATAATAATTAAATTCACCATCAAATGTCATTGATGTTTTATTATTACTTAATTTAAAATTTAGTTTGACATTCACGAAGTGTCAAACTCAAATGTAAGCAACCTATACTTTGCTTATCAAATCGAGATTAAACAAGCTGAAAATGCGAGAATTATCATAACGAAAACTTTGTGTATTTACGTATTTTAATTCATAATATGGAAAATTGCTGTTATGAAAAGTAGTTTAGAATTAATAATTATGTTTTAATGTGCAATTATATCATTCTAATTTAAATGTTATGAACTATAAAGGTAGTTTACTCTTGATCAAAATTCATATTTTTTATATACCTCGTATACAATTAATAAAATTTTATATATGATGGTTGAATCATAAATCTTAGAACATGAAGAGCTTTTTATGAAGAATAACTGTTCTTCGTCAAATTAAAAATAAAAGAGTTATAAATGAAAATGTTGTTGGTATCCATAATTTGAGAAAAATCTTCAAATATTTTTTTCCATTAGAAGGATGTAATTGCACATATTATCAGACCATAATTTTTTATACCAAACAATATCATTTCATATACTGTCGGTTAGCTAAACTCAGACACAACTGGCTAGTGATTTTAGTCAATAATTTTGCCCATTTGGCAAAAAAAAATGATTACTAATTAAATTTTTAAATTAAATTAGTTTTTTAAGAATTTTGGCAAAATTCTCAAAAAACAAAAAAATTACCTACTAAAATCACTAGCCAGTTATGTCGAGTTTAGCGAACCGACTATATTTTATTTTCATAGCAAATGGAACAGTCCATTTTTCATAAAGGGGAGGCGGTATACTCGTATAAACCTTTTTAAAGCGGTTAATAAATTATTGCTTTTAAAATATACTCCAATTGTATTTTTGAACATCTTATTTATTTGATATAATAATTAAATTCACTATCAAATGTCATTGACGTTTTATTAATACTTAATTTAAAATTTAATTTGACATTCACGAAGTGTTAAACTCAAATGTAAATAACCTATGCTTTGCTTAACAAATCGAGATTAAAAAACTAGCCTACTTAATAGCAACGATTTCAGCTGGACGTGTAGTGTGTTGGCAGAAAATAAAACGATTGTGACGTCACATTTTAGATTTTGAAGTCGATTATCTCGGTTAGAAATATCGAAATGCCGTTTTCAGATTTGGATTCAGAAGAAAAAACTACATAAGGATCCATCGATAAATCTGATCTGAGTATTGCAGGAGCGGCAACGCAATAATACACACACTTTTGCGAATTTATAAACGAAATGTTTTCATCGAAAACTAACCTACTTAATAGCAACGATTTCAGCTGGACGTGTAGTGTGTCAGCAGAAAATAAAACGATTGTGACGTCAGATTTTAGACTTTGAGGTCGATTATCTCGAAGACGGTTAGAAATATCGAAATGCCGTTTTCAGATTTGGATTCAGAAGAAAAAACTACATAAGAATCCATCGATAAATCTGATCTGAGTATTGTAGGAGCGGCAACGCAATATCTTACATTCTTTTGCGAATTTATAAACGAAATGTTTTCGTTGAAAATATACCTGATCTATATATTATGTTTTTACAAAATCTAATCGTTTTCATCATTTAAAAAAAATACTTTCCGTCTGTGGCGCAGTGGTTAGAGCGCCTACCTTTGGATCGAAAGGTCCGAATGGTCGTGAGTTCGAATCTCACCAAGGTCAGAAATTTTTCGTTTATTATAAATTAATAAATAAGGATAGTTTTTGTCCTTGTGGGATCGGTACTCACCGGAGGGACCGCAGACGTTCGGATACAATTAGCGTCTCTTTGAAAAAACAATGACGTCGACTTTGCAAAGTAACAAGGCACTTACTCAACACACACACTACACATGACACTAGGTACCTAACTGTAAAAATTCACCGTACCTACCATGCTAATTGCCATTAGTTGTAGATGTAGAGGCATTAGCTAAATAAAAAAATTACTTATTTCTTCCATATTATATGACAATCAAATCAACAGCGTACTTTACAAAGATTTTCCCTGACAATCCCTTTAAAATTTCACCTAATTTGGAAGCGGCATTAGCTTGAAATGTAATGGGTTTTCTCCGTTAGTAGATTTGCGTAAAGTTGTTTTTCTTTTGGAGGAAAACGTCGGATATAGGACGGCTCGAGATGGTATCAGGATCGGCTTACGAAGGCCGGGGAACTTTCCAGGGCCATTTAGATAAAAATCAGCGTTCTTACACAGCAAATTTTATCTGCACTGGGTGCGGTCAAGTATCATCTACGGGAATTAAGAATAATATATGTTGCGGATATATGGAGCATGTTCACTTTTATATGCTACGTTTGGAGATAATTTATATATCTAGAAATTGGATGGCATGTTGTTGTTTGGTGGGGGGTTATTTTCGTTTATTAAAATTATGATCTTATAATTGAACAATACATTAAAAAAGTTTTTTGTATAAGAATGTCATGAGATTGGTGTCTATTTACTTATACAGAAAACCAAAGTAATGATCATCGATAGAATCAGCAACAACCAAACGGAGATAAGAAACTTGGCAGGTTACTAAATGGTCAGACAATTTAATTACTTAGGGCCAGTATTTCCAACCGCACTTAAGCCAAAGCTTACTTTAAGCCTGAGCTTAAGCCTAGATGTCTGTATTTCCACTTCAATTTGAGGCTTAAGCATAGGCTTAAACCAAATAATTTTAAGCTTACGCGGGAGTTGGTTTAAGCTTTTGCTTAAAATTTGTTTTCTGTTTTTTTTTTTTGAGGTTATTTTTATAGATTAATAATTCTCGAGTTATTTTGAAAACCAACTTTTGCGTAATAACATTATTATTGGATTATTAACGACTATTAAAATAAAATTCTTACTCCATTTGGAAGGTGTAGGAATATGAAAATTATTTATTTCTACAATGCTTGGTATATTTATTTTTCAAAAGTAAATTTACATTTCAATTTGACATTTTAAGGAATATAAATACAATAAACAAAACTACAAAGATGGATCTATTGCTTATGCAGAATACCAATAAAAATAACTAGAGAAAATATATGTACACAATATACTAACAACTTGTTAACAACACATTTACCATGTACACAAAATTAAGTGAAGTAAAAATAAGACTGACACAGATGACAAGATAAAATTAAATGTCAACAGTAGTGGTTTTTACCTCAGAACAGTTAGATCTGGCATTTTGACGTATTCAGAGGTACCATACCAATTAACTTAACTGTTCAGGATGAGTTTAGTTAAGGAAATGATGAAAATACGGCACCCAGCTTAAGCTTCTCCTTAACTTATGACAGAGGCTTAGCTAAGCAAAAGCTTAAATAGCTGTTGAAATACCGGCCCTTAGGCTCCGTTATTACTAACAGTGGAGGATCCGAAGACGAGATTCGTAGACGCATCATAATGGCCAGATCGGCAACAGCCAATCTCACAAAAATATGGAAAAATACTAACATTACAAAAAACACAAAATTACGCCTTGTTCGAGCGCTAATATTTCCTATCGCCACCTACGCTTCAGAGACTTGGACCATCAAAAAATCAGATTCGAAACGTATAAAGGCATTTGAAATGTGGGTCTACCGGAGAATGTTGCGCATACCATGGACCGCACATCGCACAAATAATTCAATATTAGCCTAACTTAACCTAAAAACTAGACTCACCACAACTATCAACCAAAATATACAGAGATATTTTGGACATATAACTAGAAGAAGAGAAGGCATGGAACTAATGATAGTTGGAGACAACCTAGAAGGCAACAATAAAATCCTTTATAAAAGGTATATATTTAAAATCCCTAAGAAGGGCTACACCACAGAGCTAGTTTTCGATTGGTTGACCAATCATCATCAGTAAAGCTCGGATTTATAGGCAACAAAAATTGAAGAAAAAGGCGCCTATATAGGCAAAGATTTTTATTAAAAAAGGTAGGAATATTGACATTTAGGCAAAATATAGGCAATAAAGAAATATAACTTTTTCCAATTATTTTACGGCAACTAAATAAGGTTTTCTCGCAAAGTTTTCGTTCAAAATTCCAATCATTAAATTAGCTATATACCTGTCGCATACATCTGTCGTTTCATCCACGATAATATACAAAAAATTGCCCTCTAACTCCCGCTTAATTTTTGAAATACATTCCACATAACATTTTTCCACAGTATGTTTTCTCAATGTACTCTCGTCCGGTAAGGATTTATTAAGATATTTTTCGAAAAAGCATTTAAAACTAGGGTTATTAACTTTATATAGAGGAATGTTGGATGCAATCATCATCTGGCATAAATCAAATTTAAATGCGTCTTCCTCCTTTTTTTTTGAACTGCTTAAACTATCCCGCAGAAATATTTGGGCTAACTTAGAGGAATTTAATTTTTCCAAATTACGTTTATGAAGTGGGGTTCCACAATGCTGGTCAATAAAGTACTTTTTTCTACTTGAAATCTGAGAATATAAAAAAAAATAATTAGAATTCTAAAACCGCTATAGAATTTAGTTATGTTTTGGGACGAGAAAAAAAGAGAAAAAATAAAACTTACCGATTTGCCGCATGGTTTACAAAATGCTCCATCTCCTTCTAGAGAAAGTTCCGAATAAGGTGCGATCCATAGCCTTAATTTAGATGTCATATTTTCACACAAATGTCTAAAAGGTTTTAAAACGTGTTCTTTGCTTTTCGGTATACGCAACAAAACTAAACTAGATATAGCAATTTGTTACTAAACTCTGATACAGTAACCGACTGTACAACTGATAATAAACTAATAAAGCTTAGGGATTTCCAAATAGTTAACCCTCAAGTCTCGATCAGGTACATTTTCCTAGCAATCTGCTATAAAAACAAACCATTGTTATTTTATTATTGACCCAAAATTTTATCATAGAATGGTTTAGTAATAGAATAATATCATAGGTAGTACCATGAAATTTAAAAAAAGGCACACATAGGCGGAATTTACGAAAAAAGGCAAAAAGTGCAAAAAAACAATTATAATAGGCAAAATAGGCAAAAAAAGGCATTTTGCCTATAATCCGAGCTTTAATCATCAGTGCTTACGTGATCTAACATGCTAACCACCAAAATATAATATTACAAAAATATGTGGGTAAAACCCTTTAAAATTAATCTGTCAAGGAAACATTGAAGTCATATGCGAACTTAAGCATGGATATTTAAAATATTCCATGTACTACGCTCTAGGTACCATCTGAGCTCTGATTCGATTTGAGTTATAGGTTTTATGATGAGATGTTGGACATTCCTATCAGCAGAAGAGGGTATTGTGGTAATCAGAAAATAGACAGGATTGAAGAGATCTGCGGATATTGATGCAGCATGTAGAAAGTAGAATAAAATGTCTTCTTAAGCTAAGAGGAGATATCCTCCTTATTGGATTCAAAGGCATATTCATGACTAATCACAAGTTGCATTTCAATCTGTTACCTTTGACCTGTTCTGTTTTGTACAATGGAAGAGGAGCCGTTAAATACCAGATCCATTAACAAACTTTAAATTTTTGAAATCTGGCGCCTGCTCCGAATGCATAGAATATCATGGAAAAACAGAATCATAAATGAGGTAGTATTAATAAGAACGGGCCTCCAGGACATGAAATTTGTAAGTCCATTGTAAGTATGAAACTCCAGGATATGATTATGTAAAAAAATAAAGGAACATATATTTACGGCACATAATATTACAGAGAGAACGATACAATTTTCAGCAACTAGTACTAGAAGCAGAAGTTCGGAGACGTATTATTGGTATGGCAAAAATGCGATGAGTCGTCTTACTAAAGTTTGGAAAGACATATCTATCTCTTAAAATATCAAGATGAGACTGGTGAATGCCCTTGTATTCTCAATATTTCTATGCGGAGCACAGACTTGTCTTTGAGATGTGGTGCTGGAGAAGAATGCTGCGCATACCTTGGACAGCTCATAGGACAAATTTTCCATTCTAAACCAACTCAATAGTAAAAAAGGCTGTCCACAACATATCTGTAACGAATTCTACAATTCTTTGGTCACGTGGTTCGCAGAGGTGACGACAGTTTGGAGAGATTATTTGTTTCTGGAAACGTTCCGGGGAAAAGGTCAAGAGGACGATCACCAACTAGATGGTCCGACGAAATAAAGAATTCAGGTGGAAACTAATTCTGCGAAGCTCTTAGAGCAGCTAAAGATAGAGACCAATGGAGAAACATTGTTAGGGAATTGGAAGAAATCACGATCCTCAGTAATGGGGAAACGAGGAGAGAGAGAGAATACTAGAAGGAAAGAAAGGGGGTGGGAGAGGTGTAGAATGTAAAAAGGTGTCATGGCTGTGGAATATTCGCTAATCGACAGGAATCCACATTGATGAAATGCTTGGCAGTGCTACTAAATAATATTATTAATAATATTATTATTATTAATAATATAATAAATATAATATAATATAATATAATATAATATAATATAATATAATATAATATATAAATATAATAAATATAATAAATTATTAATAATACTAAATAATATATATTATATAATAATTTAATTCTGGCAATTTGACATCTCACATGACAAGACAATGCATGGTGGACGCCTACGTAAAAATGCACGGCACCTTAAGGAAAAGAAGTCTATATTCATTAATATAATTTTATAATCCGGATCTAGATTTCTTATAATTATAAATAAATTAATCTATTTGACACCTTACAGAATATTCGGGTTCCAATTAGATATAAAGAAAATATACACTGTGGTTAAAAACTTATGAACCAAAGGAGACGTTGGCAAAATTTATAAAATACCCAGTATCTTTGTTACTGATCAAGTAAGAACCAGTATGTATAGGCCAGGGTAATAAAACAAAAATATACCCTGTTCGTGACACTTCATCAGCCAGAGTACTGAAGCGTTTTTTCGAAAGGTAATACAGTTGAGTCCGCGAGTCTTTACCCGTGCGTCATCATTTAAAGCATACGAAATAAGTCGGAAATTTACTAAACGCAACGGCACGTGGGTATTATTCCGATCACGGGTTATTATAAAATTTGACGTTATCAAATAAATAGAATGTCAAATTTAAATTGTGCTTTAAAATTTTGGTGCATCATTACAGCTACATTTGAAGTAGCTTAATAAATTATTTTATTATAATTTATAATAAATAAATAAGCAATTTATAAAAAAATTCAATAACATATTTTTTTTTGTTATTTTATTCACTTTGACGGAGCCTTAAACACAAGCATTCACCTGTGTCAACAATGAGGTAAGCTTTGTACGTTGTCAAAATTTATCTTAAAATAACATAAATTTATCACAAAATTTCTAACTCCAATATAAAATTAGTTGTGAAAACAACTGTTTGTATACTATAAAAAACTTCAAAATGCAAAAACTCGACAAAATAACAGCAAAAAATTCAACAAACTGACAGCCACTAAAGTAAACAAACCAAAACGTCAGAAATTGTACTTAAAATATGTGAAGACATCCCCAATCGTCTTTCTTTGTACCTATCTCTTTTTAATACACTGAATCTTAATCGTTCATAAAAATAACATGTGTTTTTACTTAAATAACAGGCGGCAGCTGGTTTGTCATTAATTTCATGCGTGCAAGAGAATGATGCTAAATTAAAAGGTTGTGTTTTATCTCACCAGGTATTAATTACGCACGGGTAAAGACTCGCGGACTCAACTGTACCTATAGGAACAAATTAAAACTATTTCTGTCAATTATAACTATTAACTGTCAAAAAATGACATTTCCCCCTTTTTTTCTAATCAACGGAAAACAGTAAAACTTATGATTTTTTAGTACAAATATCTTCGAGATTATGGAAAAATCTTTAAAATGACGTATTACAAAGTTTGATATACTCATTAATTGTTAATATAATTGCGAAAAAAGGTCGAAATTGCAAAAAAAATATTTTCTTAATAACTGTTGTAAAAATTAGTGTACAGCTTTTAAATTTTTGTTTAATAAGGGTTCTTTGGTGCTTAATATGTAATAAAAATTTTGATTTATTCAACTATTTAAATTTTATTCAAATTGTTTATCCCAGAGAGCATTTCTTTTGCAATTACATAAGTCAGAAAAAAATGACCTTAGGACCATTCAACAGGTGTCAAATGAAAGAGCATGAGCTACATTTTAAACATGGTTTAAAAAGTAAATAAAAAATGCATTTATTAGTAATAAATAATTACGCAAAAGTATCGTCAATTTTTTTTAAAAACTTTTTGAATATGTTTTTTCAAAAAATTTACTTTTTTACCCTGTTTTAAGTGCACAACTACAAGTAATGTTATCTATATCATAATTGATAAAAAATTGTAAGAAAATAAAAAGTTTATAAAGAAATATTTACGATACTTTTGCATAATTATTTATTACTAATAAATACATTTTTTATTCACTTTTTTTAAACCAAGTTGAAAACATATCGCATCCTCTTTCATTTGACACCTGTGGAATGGTTCTAACGTCATTTTCTTCTCACTTATGCTATTTCAAAAAAATGCTCTCTTGGATAAACAATTTGAATAAAATTGAAACAATTGAATTAATCGCTTTGAAATTTTTTATCACACATTAAGCACCAAACAACACTTATTTGACAAAAATTTTAAAGCTGTACATTAATTTTTACAACAGTTATTGCGAAAATAATATTTTTTGAAATTCCGACTTTTTTCGCAATTATATTAACAATAAATGGGTATATCAAACTTTGTAATACGTCATTTTAAAACATTTTCCATAACCTCGAAGATATTTGTACCAAAAAATCCATAAGTTTTCCTGTTTTCCTTTGATTTGAAAAAAAATGTGAAAAATGCCATTTTTTGACA
Source organism: Diabrotica virgifera virgifera (assembly GCF_917563875.1). Classification (NCBI taxonomy): domain Eukaryota; kingdom Metazoa; phylum Arthropoda; class Insecta; order Coleoptera; family Chrysomelidae; genus Diabrotica; species Diabrotica virgifera. Next base: position 233,977,905 of record NC_065449.1, read on the forward strand.
CCTTATTGTTTATAAATAAAATGGCCGTCAGACCCTACGCAGGAAATAGTTACAAATTGCTCTTATAGGTATTACCTGTCGAAAAAACGCTTCAGTACCCTGGCTGTTCAAGTGTCATGGAAAAAACCTTATTACCCTGGACTAATATGGGGTTTTGACATCTAGTCTGGGCTGATTATCGGAGAATAGGCCATTTTTGGGAAAAGTTATTTACCAGCAATTTTATTGCTGGAATCGAATTATAAGATCCTATTTATTAATAATATAGGTATGCAAAGTCCTCAGATAGTGTGCTACTTTTTTTATAAACAAAATGGCGCCCGAAAATCGTGTTTTTTCAATTATTGCTCTATAACTCCGAAGATTTTAACTTTACAACAAAAACACTCAAATGAAAATTCACCGTGATTAAATTCTGCATAGAGACGTGTTTTTCCCGATCTGCTCCGACGAAAATTTTCCTCGGAAAATGCGGGTTTTCCCAACAAAATTTTTAACTTTCAAATAAAGTTTTAGATAAGTAATTATTTACCAATAATTAAATATTTTAGTGACTTAAAAGCCTTCTTGGTTTAGATTATAGTTCCAGAAGTTGGTGAAAATTAAACGAATATTTTAGCAACAATTCAATTGTTAATTAATAATTTACAGTCGCAATAATAACCAAAATAATTATGATACACTGATCAAACTTTGAAATCTTATAAAGGTGAGATGCCTATTTAACATTTTGTTGACAAAATGTAAATTTTTTATTTTTTTGCATAATCTTTAAATGTTTAAAAAAATAGTTATAAACAAGTTAACGTTTCTCAGAACGTTTTTATTATATTATAATTTTAAGAAATACCTAAAATGCGCATTTCAAATATCTTGAAAATGAATGTCTTAAAACTTTTTTGAAACTATTTGCAAAAAAGTTATGAAACAGCAAAGTAAACATACGATTACTACGGTATTTATAATTTTGTTTAATTCTTTCAAAGCGTAGAAGTGAGCTTAAAGTACAAGCTAATTATTTATAAAAAATATCGATTATCAGTTTAATGGTCATATTTTAATTAAAGATTATAAATATATTTTTTTGTAATTTACACGCGCGAAAGTAGAATAATACAGTACCGAAGCTACCCGCCCACATACACAACTCGCGCGAGTTTAACCGTGTCAGTCGCTTCGAGTGAACATTTTATCTCCGGCTCTGTATCAAGCCTACTTTCGCGCTAAAAATAAAAAAAAAAGTATTTTTAATCTTTGATTAAAATATAACCATTGCACTAATTTTTGACATTTTTTGTGAGTAATTAGATTGTACCATATACTCACTTTTAAGCTTTAAAACAATTAAAACAAATTATAAACAACGGAGAATTCGTATATTTATTTTGCTGTTTCATAACTTTTTTGCAAATGGTTGGAAAAATTTTTTAAAGCATTCATTTTCAAGACCTATGAAATACGCATTTTAAGTATTTTTTAAAATTAGAATATAATAAACAATTTCTGAGAAATGTTAATTTGTTTATAACAATTTTTTTAAACATTTAAAGATTATGCAAAAAAATGAAAAATTTATATTTTGTCGACAAAATATTAAATAGGCATCACACCTTTATATTCTTTCTAAGCTTGATCAATGTCTCATGATTATTTTGGTTGTTATTGCGACTGTAAATTATTAATTTACAATTGAATTGTTGCTAAAATATTCGTTTTATTTTCACCGACTTCTGAGTTTATAATCTATAACAAGAGAGCTTTTATTTCACCAAGCTATATAATTATTGATAAATAATTGCTGGCCCAAAAAATTTATTTGAAAATTCGATATTTTGTTGGGAAAACCCACATTTTCCGAGAAAAATTTTCGTCGGAGCAAATCGAGAAAAACATGTCTCTATGCAGAATTAAATTGGGATGAATTTTTATTTGAGTGTTTTTTGTGTAAAGTTAAAATCTTTGGAGTTATAGAGCAATGATTGAAAAAAATACGATTTGTCGGCGCCATTTTGTTTATAAAAAAAAGTAGCACACTATATGCGGACTTTGCATACCTACATTAATAATATATAGGATCTTATAATTCGATTCCAGCAATAAAATTGCTGGTAAATAACCTTTCTTTGTACTTTACTAATTAGACCAGCGTATTACAACTATTTTTTTTTCAAAATTTAAAGATTATGCAAAAAAAAGAAAAATTTATATTTGTCGATAAAATATTATAAGCATCTCATTTTTATAATCTTTATAAGTTTGATCAATGTATCATGATTATTTTGGTTATTATTGCGATCGTAATTTGTTAATTAACAATTGAATTGTTGCTAAAATATTCGTTTAATTTTCACTGGCTTCTGGAATTACAATCTATACCAAGAAAGCTTTGATGTCACTAAGTTATTTAATTATTGATTAATAATTACTTACCTAAAACTTTATTTGAAAATTAGAGTTTTTGTTAGGAAAACCCGTATTTTCCGAGGAAAATTTTCGTCGGAGCAAATCGTAAGAAACATATTTCTATGCAGAATTTAATTGGGTGAATTTTTATTAAGGTGTTTTTGTTGTAAAGTTAAAATCTTCGGAGTTATAGAGCAATAATTGAAAAAAATACGATTTGTCGGCGCCATTTTGTTTATAAAAAAAGTAGCACACTATCTGCGGACTTTGCATACCTATATTATTAATATATAGGATCTTATAATTCGATTCCAGCAATAAAATTGCTGGTAAATAACTTTTCTATGAATTTTGCTAATTAGCCCAGAGTAATCGTCTAATTGTCCCCTTTTCCAGTTAACGTGTGTTACTTTCCCAAAGAAACATCATGTAAGTATATATACTATTAAATCAGCAAAAATACTATCTAATGCCCTTAAATAGCAAATTTTCGTACAACAGTACAAATGTTTTAATTTGGTTCGTTTAAAGTTCGGGTTAAAATTCTCAATTGGTCCGTGTCTACCTGTATATACAGAGAAATTTCCAGAGTCACTTCAATTCGCTGTATTTAAATAATCCCGAGTTTGTTTGACAAAAAACCCATTAACAAAAACTAATTGAAAGATTTGAAAAGCGACGAGCAGTGATATTCAATTTAATAAAACGAGTTTAATTCGTTTACTAATAAATTCACTGCCAAATGCAAATTATTTAAATTCAAATACTTTCAACACTCGAAAACATTTAATTTTAATTGCAAAAGTCTCATTATTTCTTTAATGGAGTTGACACAAATTTCGACACTTGCAGATGTCTTTGCAATTTAATTAAAACTGAATGTGTTTACGAAAATTACGTAAAAATAAACAAAACCAACAAAAGTGAAGAGCTTTTTCTTTCAAACACTACTACGTGTTCGTTAATTGTAACGATCTTGAATTTACATTAATTGCAGAACAAACAATTAGGATGCGACCATTATTTAAAGGGCGTGGGCAAGGAAAAAACGTTTGGGACTACATTTAAGCTCACAATCAACTGTTTTAAGAGATTTTCCGCCTAACTGTACAACAATGATTGAAATCAGACATGGAGTGAGACAGGGATGCCTGTTGTTGCTAATTCCTTTTAATGCCTACTCAGAAGAGATTTTGAAAAAGCGCTTATAGGTGAAAAATCTGGAGTAAAGATAAATGGAGTTCCCATTAACAACATTAAATATGCGGATGACACTGTTATCTTAGCTGAAAATATTGGGGATCTTCAGGGGCTGGTGACCAGAATAGCGGAGTTTGGAGAAGAATACGGTCTAACAATGAACGTCAAGAAGACAAAGTTTATGAGAATATCGAAGACTCAAAGAAATGACGAGAATCTCTTCATAAACGGATTCAATATCCAACGAGTCGACTAATATGCATACCTTGGAACAATGATCAACTCCGCAGGAGATTACTTACAGGAAATACAGGAAATCAAAATCAGAAGAGAAAAGGCTAGAGCAAATTTTAACAAGATGAGAAAAAAGTTCTCTGCACAAGAGATTTGAAGTTCAAGCTAAGGGTTAGGTTGGCTAGGTGCTACGTTTTATGAAATGGAATCTTGGACCTTGAATTCTGAATCGATGAAAAAACTAGAATCATTCGAGCTGTTGGTGTACAAAAGAATTCTGAAAATATAGTGGACAGAACACTTCACAAACAAGGAGGTTCTGAGAAAGATGAATAAAGGAATGGAAATCTTAAATTCCATCAAAACAAGAAAATTTGAATATCTCGGACATATTACACGTGGAGAGAGATGCAACTTGCTCCAATTGATTATGCAGGGAAAGATTCAAGGAAAAAGAAGCATAGGGAGACTCAGAATATCGTGGCTGCGCATCTGACAGAATGGTATGGATGTACATTAAATGAACTTTTTAGAACAGCCGTCTCTAAAATCCGAATAGCTATGATGGTTGCCGACCTCCGTCGCGGAAATAGCACTTAAAGAAGAAGAAGAAAAAGTATAACAATGGAAATGTTACATTCAAAAAGCAACTTAAAAATTAGAAATTAGCACTACAAAAATTGTTAATTGTTCAAAAACTCGAACATGACCAGATTTTGGCGCCATAGTCATGGCAAACATGACTATGGAGCTTCATAAGACGAAAAAGAAAGAAGAAGAAAGAAATGGTGGAGACAATGTACATAAACAGAAATACAAAGGTGACCATGTGCATTTATGTGCGCTAGGAAATAGCATACACCGTAACCTCTGGTATAGTATTCTGGACAACTCATATAACCGGTAGTCAACATACCGAGGTATGAGCGGAAGCACCAAGTGTATTAACACTCATACGCTAATAAAAGGCACCTGGTGAATCATAAGGCCCTTTATATTTTAATCTTTTTCAACTTACCTTGTACATACTTCTTTTCTAGTCAGTCTCATTTGCCAGCTGCTAGAACGCTACCTACGAATAATGAGGTTCTTAGATGGCTGAACCAGCAAAGCAACTAGTGAATATTTTAACGATGGTACCGATGGCGCATCCGATTCGAGCCTTCCACGCGATAGCTATGCGCGTTCCAACTATTTCCCACTACGACCATCGGAGTGTTAGGAGATGGGGTCGCCGAGATTGTATAAAATATCAGTCGAGGTAAAACTCAACTAGTTCAAGCTAGAAAACTGGTCCGGCAGGAACTCAACTGGACTTGGTGGCCGTCCGGGCTTCAACGTTTTGAGTTGAAGCCAAACCGGAGTTTTACGAAGTACTGATCTAAAACACACAACCGGTTCAGGCTGAAGAGCTGATCTAGCGAAAACAAAACGACCTTGGATGTATTAAGTTAAAGCTAATCGTGTAGTGGTTTAGAATTGATGAATTGCTTTCGGTGATCGCAACCGTGAATTGAAAGGTTACTCGCATGTTCCTTCACTCCGCTCTTATTGATATGTTCTTGTTGTTAACTTTTTCTTTGTGTTTTGGCAACTAAAGCCTGCTAAATTCTGCTGATGGGTTTGCTACACAGTTTTGTTGGTTAAGTACGATGAGCGGTGCTTCTTCGACTTTTCTCTTTTTCATGGCTGTTTTTTTTTCATGATTATTAATGTATTTTCCATTTTACTACGTGCTGGTTGTAAAAGGCAGGTACGTGTATAGCAGTCTGCTATGCACGGCGCACTAGGCACCCCGAGAGTCAATTCTGATGTTATATTCGTCTTTAGCCTTGCATATCCGAGTAATATGTTTCCATCAATTTAGTGCCGATAACCATTGAAACTACAGATCACGTGCCTTAGAAGTAACCCTGGGCACCAGAGATCCATGGATCGGTTCAGATGGCCAAAAACCCCCGTGTAACAAAATCTGTACCTTAGTATACTGATTTTGACATTTTTATGCACTTTTACATGCATTTTGTGTATTGCGTATGCAATTAGCCCTTTTGAAGAATTAACCCTTCTGAAAAATTAACCCTTTGGAAGAAGTTTTTCCTGACGTCATATCGAACACGATGCAAAAAGTTGCAAGTCGACAGGTGTCGTATTTAAAAATCTATTTATTTTTCCTAAATGCGCTGGCCTAAACTAAAACTGCAATAACCTTGTACAAATAAATACATTTATTTTCTTTCACCCGGTAAAAGTACAAAAAAAAGTTTGAGTAAACATTTGCACAACTTTGTAATAGCAAAGAAATATCTAAGTTTATCTGTTAATCTGTTAAGGGGATGGGTACGTATTTTCGGCTGCAATGCTATTCAAATGGGGATTAATTTTTTTCGAATCCTGAGAAAACTAATAAGTAGTTTTGAAAAATTTAAACGCAGAATGAAAGATTACGTTATTAGTGAGGGCCGAAAGTCACTGAGAACTTCTATAATGTTTATTTTATTAAGTTACAGTGGTGAAAAACTAAGAGAAAATTTAATGTGATTTTTAATTTCAAATATCTCATACAAAATATACTTTTTATTTATTCTAAGGGACTTTCGGCCCTCGGTAATTATTTAGTCTTTCATTCTGCATTTAAATTTTTCAAAAATATTTATTGGTTTTTTCAGGATTCGAAAAAGTGAACACAATGTCCGTGGTAATATTTTCCAAATCTATCTTTGTCTTACAACGCACTTAGTCGAATAGAATATTGTCAGTCAGACAGTGATAATCAGTGACAATTTTAAGTATTTGACATGGCATCGGGAATATTTTGAGTTGTTGATTAAATAATACCTATTGATTTACAGTGATGAGCGTGCTAATAACCGGCAAAATAGCGCAAAAGATGGAAAACATATTAAATTGTGAAATAAAAAGAAATAAAACTAGTAGAGTTGTTAAATTTAGCGATAGTACCACATAAATTTACATTATATTTATTGTTTCCCACCTTTAGACGTATCAGAGCAGTATGTAAACTAAAACTGTCATTGTGACAGTGGCATCTCTCAAATTCGTCCGATACGTCTAAAGGTGGGAAACAATCAATATAATGTCGATCTATAAGCTACTATCGCTAAAAATTTGACACATCCACTAGGTTAAATTTTTTTATCTCACAACTTAATATGTTTTCCATCTTTTGCGTTATTTTGCCGGTTATTAGTGCAATCATCACTGTATAGTGTATTTGATAAATAATTGATTTAAGACGTGAACTTCATAAAAAGTTATTTATTGTGTATTATTTGTGGAAGAACCAAGCAGAGAATACATCAGGATAATACATACTATATTCGGTGATCCAAGTATTTTGTTGTTAAAGATGTTCAAAATTGTAAGCATTCCATAGTAACAGTATATTATTAAAAAAACCATTTTAACACTTTTCCTCTTTCCTCGATTGAGTATTAGTTCTTGTTGTACATATAAATTTTTACAATCACTGAATACATAGTTAGTGAAAAAATTATCAGTAGTAATTGCACAAGAGCTCTAAAATTATCGAATTTTTCCCGAGTGACACTTTGACAGTTTTAATTTCATGACCCGAAGGGGAGTGAAATTATGTCAAAGTGTCACGAGGGCAACAATTCGATAATAATTTTAGAGATCGAGTGCAATTTGCTGCGATTATTTCATGAATAAAACTGTTCAAAACCAAAGTTTTATTGTAATTTATTTATGTAAGTACAAATTAGTACACAGTTGTTATAAATATTTGACGCTTGAAAGTCATCACTTTTATAACTTTTAAAACATTAATTGTCATTAATGTCACTAAATGTATTTTTTCGTAGCAACTAAGGGCATCTGACGTAATATACTTGATGACGGGATATTATCAAAAATTATCACTTTAATTTTTATTTCTGTAGCTTTCTATTGGTCAGAATCAAACAGTTATCCAAGAACATTCAAAAGCCATCTCTTTAAGTTAATGATGACATTTTCAGTTAGAATGACATTCTAGTAATGTTTATATTTATATCCATACCAGTCTGAATTTTACTACACGTAATTTGCCGTGTAAAGACAGAAAAAGTAAAGCCGTAAAATATTTGCGCATTATGTACCGATGGCCTTAACGAAAAAATTAACTATGAAAATGAACAAATTTTTTTATATCCCTAACTTATGACTCGCAGTGTAAATTCAAAAATGATAGTCCATATAACGTAAACAAAACTACTTTCAAAATAGTTTCTTTCAATAAACGCATACTCTAGCTATTTTCCCGGTCTACAGACTTTGCCGACAAATCTTTAATGGACCGTTGTGTCGACGTCAGCCGTTTTAAGTGTTTTTGTTGGTTTGGAAAGCATCGTTTGGGCATAAAGGGCATAATCCGAGTCAGGAGCAGCCGATGTTCTTGCCTGCACTTTCTTTTATTGTCGTTATTTGAATTATCACGGTCGATCGGTTTAGTAGGCACTCCATGTCACAAACATCGGAGAAATCTGTTCCAAACTAAAGGCTGTTAAGGCCTTGTTATAGTGAACTTATTATTTTATTGTAATATGAACTAAATTTTGAATAACTGTTCTAGGAATAGATAGAGTAGTTAGTCCAGAGAAATAAGATTTTTCTCGTGACACATCCCCCTCCAGGCCGAAACCAAATTTTTTGAGTAGTATGGACATCTATATTAATCATCTTTATGTTTCCTGCAGCCGATTTTGATGATATACATAGTTAGAAACAAATGAAGATCAAAAAACGGTAAATTTTCGCTTTTTTCGTCTATAACCAAAAAGTTAGGCATTTTAAACAAATTTGAGAGTAAGAAACTCATAAATCGTCTAAAAAATTTCAATATGGCGTTCGCAGAATATGTCTATCCTTATTGGTTGCTTAGAAAATTGCAAAATAAATCATAAATTTTGAATTTTTATAAATATTCATAACTTATGTAAAAATTAACTTAGAACCTTCTTATTACACGAATTGCTGAGACTTCTGGTGCTTAATTTATATTTTAAATTTCAAAGCAATTGGTCGAATAGTTTAAAAGTTATTTAATTTGTTTTTCCCAAATTCATTTTTTTTTGCAACACTATAAGTCAGAAAATTATGAGGTTACAGTAAGACTTCTGACAGTTTATGGAAGAAGAACATTTATACTATTGACTTAATTAAAAAAAATGACAAAAAGTAATTTTAAACAGTGTAAAATTATTTTGCAAAAACACGTCGATTTTTTGCTTACTTATAAACAGTTAGAATAACTTTTTAACCGTTACCCGTAGAAAAATTATTTTTTCATATTTGGAAAGACTGAATTTTTATACACATTTGGAAAGAAAAACAATTGTCCTAGGACAATTAGGGACGAAGTTAGCCCCCCCTTTTTTTAATTTACATGTTTTTGCAAAATAATTTTGCAGTATTTAGAATTATTTTTTGTCATTTTTTTTAATCAAATTAATAGTATAAATTTTCTTCTTTCATAAACTATCCAAAGTATTAGTGTAACTTCATCATTTTCTGACTTAGAGCGTTGCAAAAAAAATTAATTTGGGATAAACAAATTAAATACCTTTTAAACTATTTGACCAATTGCTTTGAAATTTAGGATATGATTTAAGCACCAGAAGTCTCAGCATTAGGTGTAATAAGAACGTTCTAAGTTAATTTTTACATAAGTTATGAATATTTATAAAAACTCAAAATTTATGATTTATTTTGCCCTTTTCTAAGCAACCAATAAGGATAGACATATTCAGCGATCGCCATATTGAAATTTTTTATTCGATTTATGAGTTTCTCGCTCTAAAATTTGTTTAAAATGCCTAACTTTTTGGTAGTAGACGAAAAAAGCGAAATTTTACCGTTTTTTGATTTTCATTTGTTTATAACTATGTATATCATCAAAATCGGCTGCAGGAAACATAAAGATGATTAATATAGATGTCCATACTACTCAAAAAATTTTTGTTTCGGCCTGGAGGGGGTTGTGTCACCAACAGGATATTTTTTCCTTATTTCTCTAAACTATAGTTATCTTAAAAGTATTATTTGCATTTACGATGTTGCAATGCTTCTATAAAAGGTATTTTGGTTTATTTTGATTTTATTATATAGAAAAAGAAGATTGAAAAAAATGTTTATTTCATGATTAGACCAGGCGGTATCTGTTTGGATTGGGGAAATTGTATATGAGTAGTTCAGAAACAGAGGTTTCTATACATACATCAAATTCACTCTTTTGAGAAAATTTAGGTTAAGGTTTATTGGTTATATAAAATTCAAAATAAATTAACATAACTATCTTTTTGGGTTTTTTGAAGTTATACTTCTTTAGTCGCGATTAGGAGTTAATTTTTATTATTCTGCGTGCATGCGCACACAGGCAGTATGGAGTTTGTTGTTATAAATCTTCTAAGTTATATATGTATCAGTTCAAAAAAGGTGTGGACAAAATATATTAGTGTTTTTAGTGAATATATTTATTATAATTTTTGTGTCTTTGGATTTGTCTTCCTCGGGAATAAGACAATAAAAGTAATATTTAAAGTATTTTTATACTTCATTTGATCTATTTGTCACTATGTCTGAGAGATGTTGTAGTCCGTAAAAACAAAGGGAGTAACAGCTCAGTGGTAGAGCGTTTGACTGGAGATCGAGAGGTCCCCGGTTCGAATCCGTGTATTTTCTATTTTTTGACGTTATACTTCTTCAGGCGCGATTGAGAGTAAAATTTCATAATACTGCGCGCATGCGCATACAGACAGTATGGCGTTTAGTTGCTAAATCTTTCAAGTTATGTATAAATATATCAGTGCAAGAAAAGGTATGAAAAGAATATATTAGTGTTTTTAGTAAATATATTTATTATAATTTTTGTGTCTTTGGATTTGTCTTCCTCAGGAGTAAGATGAGTATTATTAAAAAATGTTATTGTACTTCACCTTGTCTGTTTGTTACCCTGAATTGTCATTAGGTACGTCCGAACCGATACAGACTCAGTCGTTGTAGCGTATTTGGTATAGCATTCGGCTAGGGATCGAGAGGTCTTAAGTTCGAATCCGGAGCAATCCTATACTTTTTTTTATTTTTTTGAAAGCAGTAAGCACAAAATTAGATTGGTGTTTAAAAAAAATTAAAACAAACTGTTTAAAGTATATTTATTATTAAGAAACCATATAATAGAAGTATAACTTCTTACGTGCGTACAAAGTACACACACATTCTTTTTTTTTATTTTTGGTATTGTTTTAATAGACATTTTTGGAAAGTAGTAAGTAAAAATTAGTTTAATCTTTAACTAAATTACAAATAACCTGTTAAACGTATGTTTATTTCGTTGAAATCATATAATAGAAGTATAACTTCTTACGTGCGTACAAAGTACACACACATTTACTTTTTATGAGAAACTAAAATAATTTAATAGTCCAAGTAATGAAGCTTGAAATAGGACAAAACCTCGCAATTTTTACAGAATGGATCGATTTGCTTGAAAATTTAAGAATAGGCAGCGGGTAGTCCAAGGATCAAAATCTATATGAGGATCAAAATCTATATGAGGTTGTAATGTTAAGACTGGATTTTCGTTATATGTGTGAGATAAAATTAAAATTTTCACAAAATTCGTATTGATTTTTTTAACTTTATCAATCACTTGGTAAGTAGAAAATCTTAATTTGTGGACATCTCAGTGACATGTCGATCTAGAAACGTGTATTCCAACCAGTTTACTTCAAAAACTTTTTAAATCTAGATAAGTTGCACCTCGGTTGCATTTACGGGTTTTGTGATGAAAAAACCTGAGATTTCTGTATCTCCTAACTATATTTCTTACACTATACTGTGACAATTGAAACATATTCGCGATTTTCGAGTTGATTTTCGAGAATTAGAAAATCTATTGATGATTGAACAAAAGTTCTCACCCATAACTTTACCTTCACTCATTCCCATCGATGACTTTACTCCGACAAATGGGCTTTATAATGCATATCACAAAATCTATTTGATATTAATTGACAATTGTTTTGGTATCGTTTTCCGTAGCCTAACTCTGATTTTAGATAATTATGAGAAAATCAATGTATTGAATCAAACGCCACGATTTAGCGATTTTTTATTATTATTGTTTGAAACAAAATAAAAACAATAAGGGTAATGTTTTCAATAAATATCAGTACAAAATGCAATAATAATTAATATAGAAACTTATAAAAATCTGTTGATGCTAATCGTCATAAACTGCAAACTCCAAAGGTGGGCCAACTGAAATGGGAAGGGGCTCGTAGTTAATTTTTTTTTAATTCTTTTGTTGATAGTTCTTAAATAGCTTTCTCCTGTTCGGAACTTTTTCTGTTTCCCATACTTGCAATTTTTAATCTGTTGAGAAGTGATAACAGTTTCCCCCCTGGTTTTAACCTATTCGTTAAAGATTTCTGCAAGACTGCGATTTTGTTATGGATTTAAAATTTTTTTAAGTAGGTATATGCAAGACTAATACGTCAATATATATCGGTCTGGTAAAAATAAAACAAAGTGTGTAAAATTTGAGTCAAATATAGTATGGTCATCCTATAAAGAGGAGTTATTTTTCTGTCAGTCATATCTTGAAGGTTATTTCATTTCAGTTATGAATAATTCAGATTGATTCGCCCTTGCGTGGAGGCGGCGGCAAGGAAAAGGGATAAGTTTATCTTATAAAAATAATCGGTTCGTTAGAGTTCGTTTAAGATTCAAAATGCGGCGGCGGCTGTGAGGTGTTTGAGAGCCGCCCGCATAACCGACTCACTCCTTAGATTCCTTGGTTGTTCTCGTTTCTCTGAACAAAAAGAAGGATTTACACCCTCGGGAACGTGCTGGATAATGCTTAAACTTGGGAAACAAAGAAACCCGTTGCTTACCTACCTATTGGAATCATATCACGCTATCTACACTGAAAATAAAATTACATTTTATAACATCACTAACAGATAGACGATGCATGGAATGCTGAAATATATTTTCTCATATTGCGTCTAAAAATGTATTAGCTATCAATAAAAATTTACTCTAAGTGCATGGGGATGTGTCTATGACTGAATGAAGAGCTATTACTCTAGGAACTGAAGCTTTTCACCTCGCAATTTTTACAGAATGGATCGATTTGCTTCAAAATTTAAGAGTAAGTAGTGGATAGCCCAAGGATCAAAATCGATATGATGCCGAAAAGCACCTAACCAGCCTAATTAAAATTAGTCATTGAAATTATTTGGTCTTCTTTATTTATGTATTATTAATAGGTTCTAGAAGTTTGACCGGCGTAGAATAATTAGTTAAAAAAAATGGAGTTAAAGCGAATAACGAATTTTTGTAGTTTGGAAAAAATGACCTTTTGCTCAGAATGGAAAGATTAGCATCAGAGATACGAAACAATGTTTAAAGATGAAATAGTAGATGATTTAATTTCCAAGAACCTAGTTTACAAAAAATTTTTCTACGGCAAAAATTGAGTGAGCTATTAGAGAGATATCGCAAAGGCTAACGTTAATACCGTGTCAAGACGTAAATAAGGGATAGCGGTATATTTCAACACAGGTATCAAGAGAGTTATCGCAAATGTTCTGGGGGCAGGGGTTTAACATTATTATGACAACCGACGTTTGGGATTAAATATAACATATCCTAGAAATTAATGCTGAGGAAGACTATAAATGTTTTTTTATTGAAAATAATATTTGGATATTGAGCAGGTTGACATGCAGTTTAATTTTAACGATGTAATTTTAAAAATAAATATAAGTAATCAGTATAAAAATAATATAAAATATCTGAATAACTAATATTCTAACCACAAAAAGTTGTCTATTGTATACAAAATAAAAACACCTGCGTTTCTCAACACAGTAAACAAGATGATTCACAGTTTTTGCTTTATAAAATTTGAATTCTATAAATTATTTTTATGTTTCATCCCAAATGTCAAATTAGCGTTAACGTTATTACCGTCCCTTATTTCAACCTAAATAGCGGGACACGTTATCCGGTATTACCGTAACATTCACTCTGCGCTTGCGTACATGTCAAAATAGCGTATTCCCCTATTAGCGTGCGATAAAAATGCCTTTGCGATATCTCTCTATTGACAATTAAAACTTGAAATATCATGCAAAAACCACATTTTCCCACGCTTTCAAAGTCACCTCTTTTTGTGACAGATGGTTTTAAAAAAATTTAATATTAATAGGCTTATACTCTTTTTCTCATGATCATCTTTCAGTGCGTCACAGTTTTTCGATTTCTTTCTAACGCATTAAATTTTATATGACAGAAAAAAAGGCACGTCGAGTATTACTTTGGTAATTATTCTAGTTCGGTGATTATTCTAGTTGTCGATAGATGGCGCCATAATAAAAAAAGTAATTTTTTTTTAATTAGATAATAATATTACAAATATAATCTGTATAATTTATAAAACTATACAAATCAAAGAAAATACCATTTTATAAATGAAAGAAACACATTTGATTTGGTTTTATTCCAAATTGAAAATAAAATGTGACAACTGTCAGATTTAACTAAAATATCATGTTAGAATATGTGTATTATCACGGACCTACCCTTTTTCCTATCATTTGTTACGCACTGAAAAATGATCATGAAAAGGACAATAGATCTTGTAAAAACCTACAAAATATTTTGTTTACCAAACTTTCTAAGATAAACAATAAAAAAGTTACGGTTAAGAAATCAAAATATTTTTTTTTTAAGAAGAAATCCAATTGGAAGCATAATAATGTAAGTTGGCGGTGTTTTTAGTCATTGGCCTTATTTATTCTTCTTTATTTATGTATTGTTAATAGATTCTAGAAGTTTGACTGGCATAGAATGATTAGGTTCTAAAAAACTGGAGTTAAAAGCGAATATCGAATTTTTGTAGTTTGGTAAAAAATGCCATTTTCTTCAGAATAGAAAGATTAGCATAAGAGATCAAAAAAAAAATGTTTAAATATAAAATTGTAGGCTATTTAATTGCAAATAATTTGGTTTGAAAAAATTTTTTCTACGGCAAAACATTCTACCATTAAATACACATTCTTATATTATTATTTGCGCGAATCTGCCGCACATAGGTACCTACATGTAAAGATACGTTATGCATTTTTTAAATGATAATTAATATAACTAAAGAGTTCAAAATAATTCCTAAAAAATATTTTTACGCTCTTTTCAACGCCGGTATTACCTTTTTGAAAAATTAATATATACAGGGTGAAAGAATTGAAAAGAAACAACATATTTTTACATAAAACAACAATAAAAACACAAATTCTGGTAAACCAATTCTTCCGGTTCAAGACCTCGATATTATTTATCAAAAAAAGAACCTATATACCAAATTTGCTTGAAATCTGACATCTCGTTCAAAATTTATCGTGCTATTAGTCACATATGTATAGAGATGCATCAAGTCAAACTAGTTTGATTTTATTCAACAAACTTGACTTGACTTGAAAACCAAACTTTTTTTAAAAAAAAGTTTGACTTGACTTGATTTCGATAGCTTTAGGTTTGACTTGAAATCAAACTTCTTCAAACAGTTTGAAGTTTGAATATCATATTACGCAACCTGTTTATTTCCAATTGCCGGCTTTTGTTTTGACTTATCGGGATAGGTCGGAATGTGTACTCTGCTAATCTGTATTCTGCAAGAGAAAAAAAGCTGTAGTCGAAGCAGAATTAATTAAGAAAAATAAATATACTGATTTATTTGATGTTGCGGCAGGTGATTTCAAAACAATTAAAATTGCAAAGTGTCATCATCATCATTCTCTTTGCCTTATCCCTATGCGGGGTCAGCTTCCTTAATTGCATTTCTCCACACAATTCTATCTTGGGTCATGTCAATGTTAATCCCCTTTACCAACATGTCCTGCCTTATCATCTCCCCCCAGGTCTTCTTTGGTCTTCCTCTCCTACTCCTTCCAGAAATATGCACTTCTGCTATTCTTCGTATTGGGTGATTAACGTCTCGACGTTGAACATGACCAAACCATCTTAACCTATGCTCTCTCATTTTGGCATCAATTGGTGCCACACCTAGGCTTCCCCTAATATACTCATTTCTAATTTTATCCTTCTTTGTCACTCCACTGACTCCACTCATCCATCTAAGCATTCTCATTTCCGCCACATGCATTCGTTGTTCCTCTTTCTTTTTCACTGCCCAACATTCAGTTCCGTACATCATAGCCGGTCTTATGGCTTATAGAATTTTCCCTTCAGCTTCATTGGAATTTTTCTGTCACACAACATCCCACTCGCTTCTTTCCACTTCATCCATCCAGCCCTAATTCTACTGCATGTATCTCCATCTATTTCTCCATTACTCTGTAATAACGATCCTAGGTACTTCAAACTATTGTTTTTCACAATCATTTCCCCATCCAAAGATACCATTTTATTTGTAGTAACTCCATCTTTAAATGAGCATTCCAAATACTCTATTTTTGTCCTACTAAGTTTTAAACTTTTTCCCCCAGAGCTTGTCTCCACTGTTCCAGTTTTTGTTCTAAGTCTCTTTCACTATTTCCTATTAACACTACATCATCAGCATACATTAGGCACCATGGAATGCTACCCTGTAGTTTCGCTGTTATCTGGTCCAAAACTAATGAGAATAAATAAGGAATCCTACTTTCACCTGAAATTTATCAGTCTCTCCCACACCTGTCCTAACACTAGTCGTTACTCCCTCATACATATCTCTCACCATCTTTACATATTCGCCAGGGACTCCTTTCTTATTTAGTGCCCACCACAGAATCTCTCGAGGAACTCTATCATATGCTCTCTTAAGATCAATGAATACCATCTGAGTGTTGGTCTCTTTATTCCCGTATTTTTCCATCAGTTGCCTTACAATGAAAATTGCATCTGTTGTTGATCTGCCCTGCATAAAGCCAAATTGATTATCGGATATTTCGGTTTCTTTACGTATCCGTCTATCAATTACTCTCTCCCATATTTTCATGGTGTGGCTAAGTAGTTTTATAGCCCTGTAGTTTGTACATTGTTGTATGTCTCCCTTGTTTTTGTAGACAGGTATTAATATACTGCTTCTCCATTCGTCTGGCATTTGTCCAACTTCCATAATTCTATTAAATAGACCTGCTAGCCAACTTATTCCTATCTCTCTCAATGCTCTCCATACTTCCCCAGGAATATCATCTGGCCCAACTGCTTTTCCTTTCTTTATCTTTTGCAGCTCTTGAGCCACTTCCTCGTTTGTTATTCTGTTAACAATTGCTGTTACTGTCTCCGTTAACTTCACAGGCTGTCTGTCAAATTCTTCATTTAATAAACTGTCAAAATACTTTCTCCATCTCTTTTTGACATCCTTTTCGTGGATTAGTATTTTATTATTTTCATCTCAGATGCATCTAATAATCTAATCTGATTAAAATCTCTTGCTTTCTTTGCTCTCTGTTTGGATATTTTATATATCTTGGCTTCGCCTTCCCTGGTATCAAGTTTAAAATTGCAAAGTGTATACATACTTGTATTATGTAAAAATAAAGAAAAGCGTTATAAAATGGCAAATAGTGAACTAATTCTTTAAAACCACATTGCAAAGTCGCAAAAAATTCATTAAACCTACTCTATCAAAAATATAATATTTTGTTGTTCCTTCATAAATTTTCGTTAAAGTAGATTAAATTACAATTGGTATGATAAAAAAATCTTCCAACGAATTCTTTGTTAGTAACCAGAAATAAAATTAAGCATTTATGTTGACTTTCATTAATAATATAAAATATTGCACCGACACCATGAAATACCAAGAAATATTGCAACCATATTGTATTTTGTTTGTGTCCTTTATCAGAAATTCTCGTGTATAGAACTCTTTACCTACGTATTTTTATTTCGTAAAAATAGGATATCTTTGAGTGCGATGACATCCGGATGAGAACATCTGTTGATTTTTTGACCTGCCTCTGGCCCTTCCGAGACTTGCCAAATGAAATGAATGCACTGACACCAAATTTAATATTTTTATTTTGAATGAAATATCCCTTGCTTGGCAGAGCGAAGTTTAATTTTTTTATGCATTATGTAGGGCGTAGGGGTAATGGTAATGTATACAAGGAAATGAATCACTTTCGTCATGATTTATGATCAATAATATTAATCAAGTCAATAATCAAGAAATTAAGACTATTATATACCTAATAGGTAATATGTAACAATTACAAAGCATCAAAGCAATAACAATTTTACCTGTTTTTATTCTTAGGAAATCTAAATAAACTTATTCGTCTTCCTGTCGCAGATGAACATCCGTGAAACACACACTAGTAACCAGAGATTTTAACCATAATGCTACTATATAATTATATAAATGCTTAAATAGACTTTTTAAGTTGAGTATTTACCATATCCACGAGGAAAAAGTTTTCCTGTAGTTGGCTGTATACCACATATTACAAAAAACGACGAAGTCCTTTATAAAAGGTATATTTGTTAAAATCCCTAAAAAGGGCTACATCACAGAACTAGTTTTCGATCGGATGACCGATCATCATCAGCAAAGGGCGGATCCAGGGAGGGGGCCATGGCCCCCTCTGGGAATTTAAAAAATAATTAAATTTAAATATTTGCAGTTCAAATGTTTTTAGTTTCAAACACAGTATATGTACAAAACAGGAGATAAATATATTGTCTGGACTCTAATTGAACAAAAGCAGTAACGAAAGCTTCAAAAAGGACATAGGATGTTTTGCAAATCAAAATGTTGATAATTTTACAAATTGCCAATTAGAACGACCTTGGCAGCCATCAAAATCGTATCAATTTCCATATTCTGTACACACAAAGAATAGAAAAGAAATGAAGCATTATTTGGGTCACGCAGCACTTAGAACAAATGTGTTGGTTGGTACTTTCGCACAGTCAAAGGGGCTTGTTTATCAAGTATTGCGTTCTATTTTTCTAACGAAAAATATGGTTACAATAAAGGGATGATAGCCCAAAGTCTTGTCACGAAACCTTTAACATCTTTTGCCAAACTTATGGTCAAAGACGGAGCCATACAAACCCATGAAAAGAACATACCACAAGGAGTGCCTTCAGGTTGGGCTGGATTTTCGACAAAGTGATCGCAACCCGCAAAAGTCAGTCATTAACCAGATACACTCTACAGAGGTCTAAATAGGTACAAGAAAATCGAGAAAGACTACGACTAATAGTAGAGTCTATATTGTTCTTAAGTCGACAAATATTCCTCTAAGAAGCCATCGTGATGATAGCCTTCTGCTTCTGGACCTAGATGTTGGATCTAACAATGAAGGGAATTATTAAGGTTTAAAATCGCCTCAGGAGATAAGACTCTTAAACAACACCTATTTACAGCATCCTCCAGAGCAACATATATTAGCAGCACCAGCCAAAATCAATTGATAACATGTTGTGGTAAAGAAATAATTGAACAAATAATGAATCAGGTTCAAAGTGCAAATTATTACTCTGTCATATTTGACGAAATGACCGCCGTATCCCACGTAAAACAGCTTTCTCTAAATCTGAGATACATACACAATAACAACATTCGTAAAGACTTTGTCAAGATCATTTGACGCTTATGAAAACATAAAAATAATTAGTGAAAATCAGAAAGAGGGGGAGAATAAGGCTTGGCAGGAGAAGAATTGGGAAAAGTAGCATTAAACTTGTTGAAAGAACTGCACTTGGATCCGAAAAAATGTGTAGGAATATTTACTGATTTTAGTAACTGATAAATTTTGAGTGTCTTTATGGTACTCAAAAGTGTGTGAAAAGTGCCTTAAAACTCACCATTGTAACCCAAATTTTTAAAAATTATCCCCAGACCCACCGGTGCCCCTCTTCAAAAAAAGTTCATGGTCCCTCCCGAAAATCGGTCCTGGATCCGCCCTTGTCATCAGCGCTTACGTGATCTAACATGCTAAAGACCAAAATACAAAAATATATGGGTAAAAACCCTTTAAAATTGAAAAAAAAAACAGCAAATCCTGTATAAAAGGTATATTTAAAATCCCTTTTTAAAAGTTAGGATGTATCAACTTTACGTAAGCACTGATGATGACTGGTAAACCAGTCGAAAACTAGTTATGTATTTGTGATGTAGCCCTTTTTTAGAGATTTTAAATATACTTTTATACAGGATTTGCTGTTTTTGTATTACATGGTATACAGCCAACTGCAGGAAAACTTTTTCCTTGTGGATCTTTAAAATTGGTCCATCATGGAAACATGTGTACATAAATTTGTAAATACATCCATGTTTAATTTCACATATTTATATCTATGTTTCCATGACGGATCAATTTTAAAGGGTTTTAGCTCATATATTTTTGTATTCTGGTGGTTAGCATGTTAGATCACGTAAGCACTGGTGATGATCGGTGATCCGATCGAAAACTAGTTTTGTGATGTAGTCCTTTTTAGTGATTTTAACAAATATACTTTTTATAAAGAATTTTGGTCGTTTTTTTATTTACAATACACGCCTACGAACTATCGTAAAACAACCAGAGGGACAAAATTAGCATGTGTTGGTGAACTAAACCAACAAGATTCGCTCATGCGTCTACAAAAACGTTACACGTTTTAGTATGTTCGTGTCGCTTCTCTGTGGTCGTTGTTCTCTGCTAGTAACACTCAAATAAAAATATAAAAAAGTGATATCGATAAAATGACACTTGCCAGCAAGCAATTCTAAGCGTACAGGAATCATTTTCAAGAAATTTACGACCCTATTATGACTATAATCGCTTCTTGTATCAAGTTATTTTTATATGGCACTCATTGTATTATTAATTTTCTTATCTTAATTGGCAACTAAAATATATATCTCGACAAAAAAGTATATCTACTCAATAAATTATTTTTCAAACTCTTTCAAACTGGTTTGACAAACAGTTTGAATTTTCAAACCTATACGATTGACCAGTTTGACTTGACTTGAATTATTTGTCAGAAGGATTGACTTGAGTTTGACTTGAAATTATGTCAAACTCAAGTCAAGTTCAAACATTCAAGTCAAACTTGTGCAACTCTACATATGTATAGTCGCCATTTTGAATGCCCGCCATTTTTGTAAAAGGAACAAAAACTGAGATGGCCTCGTGTCTTTATTTGAACCTTTATATCTGTAGTATCTTAAAACTTAACAAGGAAAACCATACAGCAGAGATCAAAAGACGAGTTAGACTGGCATGGGCGCGGCATTTGGAAAACTAAGCTACATCCTTAAAAAAGAATGTGTGTGTACTTTGTACGCACGTAAGAAGATATTCTTCTATTATATAATAGGTAATTTAAACGAAGTAAATATACTTAAAATGTTATTTGTACTTATTTTATTTAAAAATCAAACTTTCTTATCTACCGCTTTCAAAAAAGAAGAATATCTTCAAAAATTATATAATAATATACTTACAATCATAAAATCTATAAAAAAAAATAAAAATAAAATAACTTGCTTGGGGCTCGAACCCACTTCACGTCTACCGCGCTGTACGAAAGTTGACGCCATTTCAAACTGCACCAAACTCTCGTATACGTCATGTGGGAATATACACAAACTAAACGTTTACACCATAAATTTATATGAATTTAATAAAATTATTAGTTTGATTTTTGTCGAAATAAAATACAACAAATTATAGAGTAAGAAAACGATATATGAGATGAAGATTTGTTCGTAATCAGATTATGTAAATAAAAGCATCGCCTACTAATAGGTAACTACATTATTTTGTTTACATTTTCCAAATAGATAGGTATTGAAACTATTAGGTATTTCCAACTGAAACATTTAGAATTACGTACCTGCGGCTTTTCAAAACTATTTAAAAAGTGACTATAATTATAAATTTGATTTTATTTCTGTCCACACATCAATAAAAACTAATATTATACAATATTTTTGTTTACCGATAACCTCCATATTGAACAATTATTGACAGATCATTTCAAAATTTCAACACCCAATCAGAGCCCGTATAACCACTAATACCAGACTGTCGGTGTGCGCATGCGCGGGGATCAATCAAATTTTACCCTCAATCGATTCGCCGCTAAAGAAGAATATCTTCAAAAATAAAAGATATCCACAACATCTTAAGACCAAGGTATACAATCAATGCGTACTCCCTGTTCTCACTTACGGTTCCCAAACGTGGACGTTTACAAAAGCAAACATGGACAAGATCATAAAGACGCAAAGAGCAATGGAAAGGCAAATGTTGCACATAAAACTATTGGATAAAAAGAGAAACGAGTGGATAAGAGAGAAAACCAAAGTTAGGGATGTTAGACAAGAAGTTGCAAAGTTGAAATGGAGATTTGCCGGACACACTATAAGACAAAAGGAAGACCGATGGAACAAAATTCTCATAAATTGGAGACCGTGGCAATATAAACGAAGCAGAGGAAGACCACAAATGAGATGGGCAGATGATGTCAAGAAGCACGTGGGCTCTAGGTGGATAACTGTAGCGACAGACAGAGAAGAATGGAAAAGGATTGGGGAGGCCTATGTCCAAAGATGGACCGAAGAAGGCTAATTAGATAGATAGATCTGTAGTATATGTGGTCCAAATTATATGCTTCTACCATTAAATGCACAATAATTCTTATATTTGCACGAATCTGCCGCATATAGGTACATGTGAAGATACGTTTTGCATTTATTAAATGGTAATTAACATAACTAAAAAGTTACAAATATTTCCTAAAAAATATTTTTACGCTTTTTCAACGCCGGTATTACCTTTTTGAAAAATTAATATATACAGAGTGAAAGAATTATAAAAAAAAACAACATATTTTTACACCAAAACCAGGAAAAACACAACTTCTGGTAAAACGATTTTTCCGGATCAAGACCTGGATCTTACACATCAAAAAAAGTACCTATATACCAAATTTGGTTGAAATCTGAAGTCTCGTTCAAAAGTTACCGTGCTATTAGTCACATATGAATAGTCGCCATTTTGACTCCCCGCCATTTTTGTAAAAGGCAAAATCTGAGATGGCCTCCCATCTAAATTTGAACCTTTATATGTGTAGTATATGTGGTCCAAATTATATGACTCTATCATTAAATGCACAATTCTTATAATATTTGCACGAATCTGCCGCACTATGTCAGTATTTTGGAAAATCAATAAAGTGGAAAATTTGGTAGTCCCATCGATTAATCTACCAACATCTGGGCCCGGATTACGTACACTCGATACGCATCGTATCCGCCATGTTTTCCCATAGCGCCTTACGGGAAAACATGGCGGATACGATGCGTATCGAGTGTACGTAATCCCTATGCAGTAGAATCAAAAAGAACGTGTTACTCCTAAATTTACTCCAAATATTCTGCAACACAACATACAAATAAGAACACTTTTAATAAAAGGTTTGTAAGCTTTTAATTTAATCATTTGTATCAAAATTTATTAATTAAATTGATTTTCGAAAATACTGACAACGATTTGACATTAAAAAACCCCATTATAGCAGGACAATAAAAAGAAAAAAGGCCTCAATTTTAGTTCCGCCGAAATCCACGAGAGGTCGTCATTGTGACTTAACATCGCCGATGCTAATATCGCTATTAAAAAGTTAGGGAGATATGTATATGAACTCGATGATAAAGATCTTTGTGCCAGGGTGAAGTGAGCGAAGATAGTTCGACAGTTTAAATATTAGACGTTTCATATAAAAAAAATCTAGTCATTATGTATATCTAGAAGTATAACTGATCTCACTTTATTATCTTTGCCCGCTCTTACCTTTGTGCCTCATATCCCATACTTTATCCTACATAAATATGCTATACATATACCACAGTATATAGGGGAGTGTCGGATAAAACGAGATAGTCGGATAAAACGGGATACCTGGCCTAGAGACCCAACTAGTGCTGCTATCAATCGGAAAACGACGAAAACTTGTTTTCAGTCGTCATTTTAATATTCTCAGTTCGTTTTACCTAGATGCCATTATTTGATGAAAAGTTGTTGTGTTTACAATTGTTTGACTCTATTTTTTGGTACTTTGTACTTTTAACTGCGTTATTTTCTACATTATATTGCCTACATATCCAAACATATAATTCCGGTGACTATTACATTTAATTAAGCACTCAATGACGAATATTCTTATGTGTAGTCCAGTGATTCTCAACCTGTGGGGCGCGCCCCCCTAGGGGGGCGCGCTTTTAGTAATGGGGGGGCGTAAGGATATAAAAAAACACCAACATTGACTAATTTACTAAAAGCAAAGCAGAACAAAATTCTGACAAAATAAAATACCCATGAACACTGACAAGGAGCTATAATTAAATACTAAGTTAATAATATCACAAGTAAAAAAAATTCCTGTAGTGGCTGTATACCATAAATCACAAAAAAAATTTTTAGCATTTCTTGTAATTCTTTTACTAAATTAATACTAATTAATACTATATTAATACCTACTAATTAATACTAATTATCAACAAATTTAATGTAAATTAGTGATTTCCTTGGGCTTGTTCTGCAGAGAAAAGTTAACCGAAAGAGGGTGTAACTAGAACATAATATATACACATCTACAATAAATTTAATAGTTACAGAAGGACTGACTGAACTGACTCGACTAAGGGCCAATTTCTCATATCGAGTTCAACTCCAGTTTAACCTGAACTTCTAGTAAACGTCAGTTTAAAGTCAAAATCGTCTTTCTCAATTCGCACGTTCAACCGATGGCAGTTTAAACTTGAATGATGCTTGAACGGTGGAATTCGGCCGTTCAAAGATTTCAGAACTCAGTTCAGATGATTTCATGGACTACGCGTGCGTTGTATTAACACGAAACGCTGTCATAATATACATATATTCTATTTTATTATATTAAGCCTAACGATAAACGATAACATTATTTTTGTTTTTATAATATATATTTATAATTATTAAAATGACTATTTGACTATAAATACTTAAATTTAACTTTATTCAAAAACAGCATAAAAAAGGTAGTTCAAAATGGCGACAGTTTTTTACCTTTTGCCATCTATTGGCATTTCTCGAAACTGTAGAACGAGCGCTGACATGAACGTGCAATGAGAAATGCATTCCCAACAAAACCGTAGATCACCGGTGAACCTGGTTCAACTGAACCATAGATTACCGCAGGTATGAGAAATCGACCCTAAGACAAAGACTGGTTGGTCAGAGTCAGAACTGAGAAGATGGAGATGCAGGCGATCGAGAATGTTCAAAATAACTCGGAACTTACCGCGAAAAGAGACAATCTGTTCCGAATCGGTGTTGAATTTTTTGTCAAAATGCTTAAGGTACATTATTATTGCATATGATATATTATGTTGTTATTGTACGAGGGGGGCGCGGTGAAAATAATTATGGAAAATTATGTCGCAAATGGTAAAAGGATGAGAAACGCTGGTGTAGTCTATCTAACTTTACTTTCACGTTTAGACAGGAGCCATTTTTGTTTTGAAAAATGTCTGAGTTGGACAAAACGGGACACTGTTGGATAAAAGACAACGGGACACTAAGTTGGATAAAATGGGATACAGTTTTTATGTTCCGTTTTATCCACCTATTTATTTGTTGGCCTATTAATTTTTTAAATGGCGATAACGCGTGTTCTCATACTGCAGAAAAGAACAACATATTTTTATGTGACTTTTATTATGATATACGTACCTAGTCCTAAATAAAAGGCCTTATTTCTTATTTTGCAATAAAACATAAAAATGACTATTTTTAAGTTTCTGACTACTAAAGGTATTGTTTTTTCAAAGGTAAATTTTGCTTTGCAGTCTTATATCTACTTATACACTTTTTAGATAATTTTATGAAAAAATTAAATATTGTGAACCTATCCTGTTTTATCCGACCGTGGTATATTAAGACGGAATTTACAGGACTTTAATAAATATTTTTTACTATTTTCCAGTCATTCAAAATAGCTAAAAATATGTTTTTTGTGTGCTTCAATAAATGTTATACCTACAAAAAATAATAATATGATAATTTCTTTAACATTTTTTACGTAATAAAAATAAACAAGAATGGTATCCCGTTTTGTCCAACTCTCCCCTATTCTTCTTCATATTGCGCCATCTCCTTTTTGAAGTTGGCGATCCAAATGACAGTTGTAGCTTTGGAAACTGCTGCACGAAACATTTCTGGATGAGCGGTCAAACCATTTTCTCAAGTCTTTCAGCCACGAGTTTTAGCGTCTTCCTACTTAGCTTTTGCCATGTACTTTACCTTTCAATATGATTTGAAGTAGATCATATCTTTCCCCTCTTAACACATGGCCCAAGTTTTCTATTTTTCTTTCTTAGATTATTCTTGGATTATTCTTGGATTCTTGCATTTGTCTGTATATACAGTGAGCACTTGAAAGTTGGAATAAATTCATTTTTCGTTACTGGGCGACTTTGGAAAAATGTTCCGAAATAGGTCCATATTTATTTTTAAATTACGATTTTTTGGCATATACATCATACTAGTGACGTAATCCATCTGGGCGTGATGACGTCATCGATGATTTTTTTTAAATGAAAATAGGGGTCGTGTGATAGCTCGTTTGAAAGGTTATTTTATTCTCTATTCAGTAATATAAACATTAATATAATCATGTATACAGGGTGTCCAAAAAATTTTTTAAAATTAAATTAGTTGACATAAAAAGAAGAATGTGTGTAATTTATTTCATTCAAAATACATTTAACTGCTCTCAGAAAACAGAAAAAATGTTTAATTTAAAAATAATCATTACTTTTCGCTTAAATTAAATTTTCAAAGTGCTAAGAGGCAGGTGGGTGGCTGCTTTAATATTTAATTTAAGCGAAAAACAATATTTATTTGTCAAGTAAACATTTTTTCCTGTTTTCTGACAGGAGTAAAATGTATTTTAAATTAAATAAATTAAATACATTCTTTTTATGTCAACTAATTTAAAAAAAAAATTTTTGGACACCCTTAAAAATAATTATGTTAATATTTATATTACTGAATATAGAATTAAGTAAACTTCAGAATGAGCTATCAGAAGACCCCTATTTTTATTTAAAAAAATCATAGATGACGTCATCATGCCCAGATGAATGACGTCACTAGTATGATATATATGCCAAAAAATCATAATTTAAAATATAAAATCAACATTTTTCGGGTTTTTTTCCAAAATAGCCCATTCACGAGAAAATGAATTTATTCCAATCTTTACGTGCTCACTGTATACATCTCAAAAGCATCTATGTATTCTCTTTTGTGTTTCAGAGTTTATTGTCCAACTTTCATAGCCATATCTTGTAAAATTCTGATCTTGTAAAAAATGTTTCATATTCATGAGTGTTTTCCTCGCTTGTTCAATAATTCTTGCTAGAGTTTATTAATTTTGGTTACACTGGCTATTGACATTTGCT
The DNA here is from genome assembly GCF_917563875.1 of Diabrotica virgifera virgifera. Taxonomy (NCBI): domain Eukaryota; kingdom Metazoa; phylum Arthropoda; class Insecta; order Coleoptera; family Chrysomelidae; genus Diabrotica; species Diabrotica virgifera. The sequence continues at coordinate 234,005,218 of NC_065449.1, forward strand.
CCTAAATATTTTATGCCTCTTGCGTATTCTATTATTTGTCCCTTTAGATACAAATCGACGGTGGAAAGGCAGGACCTCGTAACTGAAAAAAATGTACAAAATGAGTTACTTCGGTTTTCGCTTTAGAATAAGTGTATCGACACCTATTAAATAGCGGTCACAGCTGGAAAAATTTCCGGAAGGCTTCCAGAAGGCTTCAATTGTCATTCACTTCTTGTAAATTTGTACGTGGATAATTTTGAGAGAAAAATTTTCAGGACATGAGACATCATGCTTAATATCCGATAATCATCGCATTGTAGTCGAGGAAATGAAACTGAAAAAATGGCAAAACCTCGCAATTTTTTCGTCCAGCATCGATTTGTACAAAAATTTGGGATAAGGCTCATTACACCCTCTAGTTAATTTTCTATATAGAGCCGTTGTACGCTTTTGGTTTTTTAAGGGTGAAAACTACCCCTAATTGTAAAAAATTATAAAATAACATTTTAAACTTTAATATGTATTGTCAACATTTGGATCTTATTAGTTACATAATGATTGTTTTATGCTTTAAGATATACTATCATAATATTTCAACCCTTAAAACCACCCTTGTTGGAGCTATATATAAAAAATTTACTTATCCTAAAAGAATAATTTCGGCTTGCATCGATTTACATTTACATTTACATAAAATTTTAGATTAGGATCATCTCACCCTGTACTTCATATTATATTCTATATCATGCTTAAGGGTGTTGATTATTTTTAGGGGTAGAAACTAGCCCTTATTGTCAACAATTATATAAAAACATTTTAAACTTTAATATGGGTATAATTTGGTTTTGATTGGTTAAATAATGATTGTTTTATGCTTTAGGATAAAATATCATAATATTTCAACCCTTAAAACCACCCTTAATAACATTACAATTTTTATAAGTAGATAATTTGATAGATCATACAGAAAAAAAAGTAGAATTAAAGAATTACAAAAACATTTATTTACACAAAAATACGAATTTACAAATATGTACAAATACAAATACAAATAGTTTTTTAGTCATCTTTTAGTATACGAAACGGTTTTGTGGTATTATACATACATTGAAAATGATCCATAAGCGGACTATTCGAATTGTTCGAAAAAAAAAATTCGTTTTATTAATATGGCTACTTCATTTTTGGCGATAAAAATTTTTTTCAAAACGGATTTTGTAGGATTTTTGAAGAGCTAAAAGACTGTGTAAACTAAATTCCATAAGATCCCTTAGTTTTTAATTAGTGTGGGTTTAAAAGGCTCGAATAAGGGGGTGTTTGCTCGTAATATCTCACTAACTATTCACTGTAATGAAAATCTATGTACAAGGGAATTTTAGTTATTAAAATAGCTTCAATTTAGTAGTCCATCATTACTTTCTATCTCTAGTGTTTTCGGAGATATTTTGAAGTAAAAGGTAAAAATAGGAATTTGCAAAAAATCAATTTTTTTAAACTCCAATTTTTCAAAAATTGGGCCTTTTAAATAGGTCAAACTTCTTGGGTGTATTGATAATACAAATATAAAAGAAATTACAGAAAGGTGAAGACCAATTTTTAATTATTAGGAGGATAGTTAGGGGGTTGTTTTCACTGATTTTTTCATAGAGAAAAGCAGGTGCCGAATTTTTTTGATCATGAGTCGCTTAAGTTTCATGCTAGAAACTTTTTATTATTATTTTTTAAAAGGTTTATCTGTATGCAAAGTTTTTTCGTTATTTGGCTTTTAATATTTCAAATTATGCATTTGACGAAAAAAGCTAACATTTAACATGCCGCGTCTCGGTTTGTATTGGTCTTAAAAATATTACAGAAAAAGAATTTGGTTTATGTTACTAAAAGGTACAATTTTGATTTCTACAGTTTTTTGGGTGAAATGCATATTTTCGAGGTATTCTCAAAAAACTCTCTAAAAAAGTCGATTTTTTCGTCGAAAAACGGTTACTTTCAAGCGCGAATAACTCGAAAAATATTAGTTTTACGAAGAAAATGTAAAAAACATTTTTTTCTTAGAATTACATTTTAGATTGATTTACATGGTTAAAATATAATAAAAAATTCTAGCCCCCGAGATGGAGTGGCAACCACCCCCAAGGTTTTAGCGTACAGCGGCATGATATAGAAAATTATCCTTGGACTATTCCCTATTTTCTGTGAAAATTTCAAGTAAATCCATGCTGGACGAAAAAATTGCGAGCCAAAATGCTTCATTTCCTCGACTACTGTGCAGAATTGTATTTTTTCGGCAATGTTACGAAAGTTATACATAAAGTATATAGTATAAAGGAGCTGTTTTTCAGTGTAGCTGTTGAAAAAACTCAAAGTCGTACAAAGAAGTGCACGGCGCGTCGTACCTTATCAGATTCAGATCAGACAAAATTGAGCAACACCCGCACGTGATAACTTCTCTCAAGTTTTCCGCATCCGGTACGGTGTTGGAAGAAACTTGTAGATGTTTCAACTTATACATGCCCTTCCAAAACTATATTCAACGAACAAGAAGCCTTCCTTTAATGGCCGTTGTTTTAACATCAACCGCTTTAAGTGCTTTCAGAGAGAATGAAAATAAGTGGGATCTTTAGGTCACCAAAGACAGTGGGTGAAAATTATCTATAGGTAACATAATTATAGATAATATTATACATATATAGTACGTCTTCGAGAAGAGACCACTTTGGAGAAACATCCCGAGACAAGTTGATTTTTATTTTTAAATTTTGATTTTTTATCGTATATGCCATAATAGTGAGGTATCCATTAAGCGTAATGACGTAATCGATGATTTTTTAAATGGGAATAAGGGTCGGGTGGTAGTTCATTTGAAAGGCTCTACAATTCTATATTCAGTAGTATAAACACTAATATAATTATTTATACATGGTAGACAAAAATAATTTTTGTATTAAATTATTTGACACAAAATGAAAAATTTAAAATACGTGGTACTGCTGTCAGGATATATAAAAAAATGTTTATTATTTCAAACTGCCTCTTGGTACTTTGAACATTTATTTTAATCAGAAAGAAATGTTTATTTATGAAATAAACATTTTTTTATATTTTCTGACGTCAGTTATATATCTGTATGCCGGAGGTAAAGGGCACTATGTCCATTTTTGTCAATATTGGGATTATACTGCAGTTATAATGAACTTTTAATTCTCCACACAGAGGTATAAAGCACTATGTACTATGTCCTACTTTATAATATAACAAAGATAATCACTTTATAAAAAGTATCATGTCAAATTTTGTTTAGAGGCAGAGGGCACCATGTGGACATGGTGCCCTCATGGTTGAAGGAAGTTACAAAATAAATCCAGTATTAAACAAGCAGGGTCAAGTATTACATTTTACCCTGTAATGTTTGTCATGAAGGAGAAACAAATTAAAGCTTAACAGTGTATAATGCTTTTTTATTAAAAATCTAGTACCATTACCCAAAAGATCTTGAAGAGATAAAGGCACTATGTCCACTGAGTACACGAGATGCAAAACTCGCTTATTGCATGTAAAGGCAATTTGAGAAAAATGCAAAAAACTTCTTTTGCATTATATTTGTTAATAAGCAATTAATACTGTTAGCGTCCCTTTAGAACATATACATCTCTAATAGTTTTTAACATATTTTAAAAAAATAGTGTATATTGTTTAAAAAAATGAAGAAATAAGAATGCATTTAGCGAGTTTTGCACCAAAAAAATGATACAGAAATAGTTTGGAAAATTTTTTATTCACAAAGCAATTAAACAGTTACTTATAATATTACAATAAACTTGTAGATCAATATCGCAAGGTTTTAACCCACTGCAGCCCAAAGTTAAACAAACAATTCAGAACATTGCTAAATGGCGCTAAAACGAAACTGATTCAAACGGTCGAATCACACCAGTAAACACGTGAGTAAATTCCGATGCTGTGATTGGACGCATTACAAAAAGAGAGTTTTGCATCGCATGCGTCAATGCATAAAGCGTGTTTTGCATCAAGTCATGATTTTTGGGATAGCTTTTCGTGTGTTAAAAAACTAGTTTTTTGCAGGATTGATCATTTTTGTCTATTTACCGTGACAGATTTTACGTCAGTAGGTGACACTTACTAGCAACTCGACGGTAAGTAATCCAACTCGACGGTAAGTACTCCAACTCGACGGTAAGTAATTCACTTACCGTCGAGTTAAAAAATATCTTAATTTTAATTTATTTTTTGAAAGAATAAAGAAAACTAACGAATTATTTATTAATATTGAAACTTATGGTACAATTTGTTAAATTATTTAATGAAATCCCACTTGTTTGGGCTGTGGTTTCACTTCTAACAGAAACTCCTGCAGAATCGCATACATTAGTAGTATCCAACATTTTTTCTCTTCAAATACGCGATCAAAGTTAAAAACTTGGAAATATCAATGCCCTCATAAAGAAAAACGGTGGATTTAATCATTGAATATTCTGCCCAGAGGCTTCCAGGAGCTTTCAACTGCATATGTCTTTGAACGAAATATGCTAATAGAGTCTTTTCTTCGATTCTTAAATTCTTGCATTCGCACCATTTTTTTAAATTTTGGTAGGTATTTTGATAACGGATTTTGGATTTTTCGGGAATAATTGCGGAACACCCTTCTTCCCAAGCCCGTTCAATTTCTTCAAATTCACTTTCGCTCATATTTTAATTTATAATAATCAAAATTGTACTTAAAATTATTGAAAACTAAATAAAAACTCAATTCTCCATTATTGTTATGCACCCTAGTTACTACCTAACAACCAAAGTATCTATCCTGATAAAATGAATGAAACTAGTCAATATGACGAAAATGTTTAATTTTATAATTTATAATGGTATTAATCGTGCAAAAAACATTATAAGCATGTCGAACGTTAAGGGTAACCGATCTCAGAAAATAATTGGAGTCGTCGCTCCCCTCCTCCTCCAAACAATTGTCTTCGATCGGTATAAAACCCTTACCGTTCTCCATACTTAATATACTATTGCCTCAAATACTTATATAAAATAATACTTAAATATTATACCAACAAGATGGCGTGCTTAACTACTTTTTTCAGTTTTTGTCGATAAGCGAGTTTTGCATCTCGTGCACTCCACTAGATTGTGTTTTAATTTTTTTTATTAAAAATAAAAATCAAGTTTATTATCACAATATGTGTTTTAAATAATACAATTTTGAAAGTTAATAACCTGAAGAATATATTAGACAAGGGATTGTGACATAATGTGTATTAACATACATCCTGTGAATAAAGAAACATAAAAATAAACTTAAAACGCTTCTCCTGTAAAATTACTAATTTGTGACATAGTGCCCTTTACCTCCGGCATAAAGATATATTATATAATTTCTTGCCTTTTTTGATTTAATCATTTAATTTTATTTATATTCATTAATTGGACTCTTCGCGCATGCGGGAGCCAAAAAATTGATACCTTTGAGATGTGGTGCTGCGCATGCGCATACCTTGCACAGCTCATAGGACAAACGTTTCCATTCTAAACCAACTCAATATTAAAAAAGGCTGTCCACAATATGTCTGCAATGAATTCTGCAATTCTTTGGTCACGTGGTTCGCAGAGGTGACGACAGTTTGGAGAGATTAATTGTTTCTGGAAACGTTCCGCGGAGAAGATCAAGAGGACGATCACCAACTAGATGGTCCGACCAAATAAAGAATTCAGCTGGAAACTCATTCTGCGAAGCTTTTAGAGCAGCTGAAGATAGAGACCAATGGAGAAACATTGTGAGGAATATTGGAAGAAATCACGATCCTCAGTAATGGGGAAACGACAAAAGAGAGAGATATTCATTTATTTTTCTTGCCATCTGCTTAGCATGTTCTATTTAAAAACTTGTAATTTTGTAAATCCTCATGGCAAGGCAATGTTTAAAATTTATGCTGTCGCTAACACAAAGTATGTGGTTTTAATTTTTTGGTTTTAATTGAAATTTTTCTTGTCCCCTTACCCAGGCAACCAAGTGACGTCATATAACGTTGAGGAAACGTCAGTTTTTGGTTGAATATAACACGTGTTTGAACATTACGTCATATAGACGTCTTTTGTAGGTAATTTTAAATACGTAAGATTAATGACGTTAAAATTACGTTTAAAAAACGTTTTAATTTCAGACAGCCTAAGTCTGACTTCACAAAATTGGGAGGAGCTTGTTTGTTTGTATTGACTCCAAACAATTTCGTTTGGGTATAGATAACGCTAAATGTTCATAAGAAATTTCTCATTTATTGTTTACGTGGTTTGTGCGTTGTGTGATAAAATAAGACTTTTCATTTAGATATTTATTTGAAGAAACGTGTAAATTAAGCGATTTTTATGTGTTTTTGCTCAGTTATTGCTCAACTATTTGAGGTTATGTTTATTTGTTTTTAATTAAGCGTCAAATGAAGATATTAAGACAGCGTTAAATTAAGATATTAGTATGCTGGATAACTTGTTAATAAATTATTTATTAGTTTCATATATATGTTGTTTCAGTTTTGACACAGTAAGTAGGTATATATAACTAGTGAAAATTCTAAAATGTGAGGGCTGGTACAATCATGCAGAATTAATGATGCTTCTAGCCTAGCGCATATAAGCGATCTTAAACAAGTGGTAGTACTTATATCTTCGGCACATGGGACGTAGGCCTATAGGTTTCATGTTATGTACTTATTTTTTATACTATTTTGAAACATCTGAAAGAGGTCACTTTTTGAAAGTATTAAAGATGTGATTTTACCGACGTGAAAAAACGTAGATACGATTACGTTTTAAAATAGTCACAATTAGGACGTCAAATCGATGAGACAAATACACGTGATTTTCAACGTCAGTACTACGTCATAGAAACACGTCAATTGGTCATTTTTATGACGTGCTATCTACGTTATAAAAACGTCGTTTGGTTGCCTGGGTATTTGGTGGGACTTTCCAAACCACGTGGTGCACTATACATAAGACGTAACATGGCTACTACCATGAAGAATCCAGCAGCTATCTGAGGACTAAGTACCTACAACATTCAGTTAGATGCAAACATTCAGTTACATCTAGAAACCATATTGAAACTGCATGTAGCTAACTGCACACTGCACTTCACCTTACACCCACAAGTGACAAATTTATAAAGTGGCAATAAGTATTATTTATTTATTTATTTATTTATTTATTTACGGGCGAACCCATTTTACAAAATAAGTACAATTTTAAAACAAATACAATAATTTAAAAAAATACAATTAACATGTCAAAAGTTTAAAACAAAATAAAACATTTATAAGCTAAAAATTACAAGACAATTAAACATGAAAATACACAGACAAATAATATAAATAATAAACATAAAAAGTAGGTACCTACATCTGATAATAAGTGTCGTCAAGTGATATTTGACAATACGGCCTTGAATCTATTTAAGCTGTAGGAAAAGTCGAGTTCCTGAAATTGATTTGCAATTCTTTGGCTTCGAGATGAGAACGAATAATGAGCATAATTTGTTCTATGCATTGGTACAGAAAATGAAACCAATTGTCTTGTCTGGCGGTTGGGAACTGCGAAATTAATTTTGGCTAACATATCTGGGCAGTTGATTTGTGAGTTAACCAGCTTAAATAATAGAATTAAGTCGTGATGTAATCGACGGCTTTTTAGTGTAGTAATATTTAGCATCTGTAAAATATCGTCATAATGCATATACTGGCCAAGTTTAAACGCAACATGTCTACGGAATTTATGTTGCACATTCTCAATTTTATCACTATACAACTGATAATAGGGAGACCACACCGAAAAGCAATATTCCAGATGAGATCTAACCAACGAACAATATAGAATCTTTAATGGTTGGATGGACGTAAAATCAGAAGTAACTCGTTTGATATATCCAAGAAGCCTCAAAGATTTGTTAATGATGGTTTTAAAGTGCTCATGAAAAGTTAGTGAGGTATCTAGCCATATTCCAAGATCTTTGATTGCAGTTTGGGATGAAAGAACAGATGTATTAATACTGTAATCATATAGTAAAGGGTTATTAGTTCGATAAAAACGCATGACATGACACTTACTTGTATTCAGTTCCATACCATTATTGATGCACCAACTTTGAAGTTTAGTCAAGTCGTATTGTAATTTTTCAGCATCTTCACTTGACCTTATTACAGAAAATACCTTTAAATCATCAGCAAATAGGAGTACCACACCATGGTGAAAACTTTTAACTATATCATTAATAAACAGATTAAACAATAAAGGTCCCAAGTGGGATCCTTGTGGTACGCCAGAAGTTACAGAAATTTCATTGGATTTAATACTGTTAAAACGTACAATTTGTTTTCTATTTCAAATATAATCTGCAAACCATTTTAGTAACGATCCAGTGATACCAAAATTTTCAAGTTTAGTTAATAGGAGCTCATGATTAACTCTGTCAAATGCTTTTGATAAGTCTGTATAAATAGCATCAACTTGATGACCTGCCTCCATTGCTTGTGTTATATAACTAATAAAATATAGAAGGTTGACTTCTGTAGATCTGCCACTGCAAAATCCATATTGTTGAGACGCTATTTTGTGCCTAAATACTAATGATAGATGTTCTGTTAATATGGCTTCAAACAGTTTGGGAATGGTGCTTAATATAGATATAGGACGATAGTTCTTTATATCATGTTTATTACCGCTTTTATAAATTGGTGTTATATAACTCAATTTACAGTAACTTGGGAATTGACCTGATGATAATGACTCATTGAATGTATAATATAAGGGACGAGCTAATACAAAACTACAGTATTTCAATAAGATAGGAGGTACTGCATCAGGACCTGGACCTTTCCGTGGTTTCAGATTAGTTAGATGTTGATAGACTTCGGAGATGCTAACAGAATAATTAGAAACATTCTGATCACTATCAGTTACGAGTATTTGATGTTGCGTTATATTATCCTTACGATACACGGATAGAAAATGAGAAGCAAACAGATTGGCAGATTCAGACATAGAATTGGACCTAACATTATCAAGGAAAATTTCAGAAGGTAGAGAATTCTGGTCCTTATTGGCATTTGCAAATTTCCAAAACAACCTACTGTCAGCCTGTATAGAACACTGGGCATCACTCACATACTGACTATAGCATTGTTTAGAGAGTACTTTACACTGAGATCTAGGGCACGAAAATTTGTCGTAACTGTCTAATGCCTGGTTGCACCAACAGATCTTAAGCTCCACTTAGCTAAGCTCTACTTATAGATAGGGCCTCCTTGAGTATCACTTACGTTGCACCATAATTTTAGTTTCTTACCTCATTATCAATTATATCTATTATTATATTATGGTATTGTTATTTTAATACATCATAATTATATTATATTAATTCTTATGATATTCTCGACTTAAGCTTAAGATCTGTTGGTGCAACCGGGCATAAATTCCACAATGTCTTGTGTTCTTGGTGTGCTATTTTTTTCCGTATAAGTAGTTCCCGTAATTCAGGTGTAAACCACGGAGGAAATTTCTTAGCAGATTTTTTTTTGATGGGGACATGAATCTCGATTATTGAAAATAAGACATCGTAAAATATATTAATCATTTCATCTAAAGACTTACCCAACAGCAAATCACCCCACAAAACTGCACCTAAACAATCATTAATAACTTCAAAGTTTGCATTTTTAAAATCGTAATAATATTGTTCAGGAATGTTATCAGTGTTAATATTTTTAAATCTTAAAGAAGTTACAAGTGGAGGGTGGTGATTATCGGGGGTAATGAGATCATCTATTGATTTTGAGACTATGAGAAGACTTTGAGAAAATACTAAATCCAATAGAACACCTCTCTCATTCACAATATTCGAGCACTGAAAAAGATTATTGAATGCAACCATATTTGATAATAAATCAATAGCATTAGTTTCAAGAAGATTAGCTTGTAAATTAGGTGTAGCTTCAGATGCCAGATTATTCATTCGCCCGTCACAATTAGGAACATTAAAATCGCCAAATATATGAAAACAAGCTTTAGAATATTCTTCGGTAAGTGTGTCTACATCCTGACAAAATGTTTCAAATACATCTAATGAAGCCTTTGGCGGTATATAAACACTACCTATCACTTGAGGACAATTATTACCAACTATAACAAACAAGTTTTCAATAGTTCGAGAAGTGTCCAACTGAAGGCTTGTGAAGGACTTGTGAACTGCAATTAAAACTCCACCGCCTCTTTGTAAGGTACTCGTATCTGAGGAACGATCTCTTCTGTATACATTAATAGTCATCGAAACCTAATTCTCCATCATCTAATTCTCCATCATGAAATTCACCATTTAACCAAGTTTCAGTAAAAATAATAATATTATAACGTATTTTTTTATGGGAAATAAGCCACAATTTTACTAAAAAATGAATTTATTAACGTTTCGAAGCCCAAATCGGGTTTCGTTGTCAAAATACAAAATACTATTAAAATAAAACAAACATGTTGCTAAGTAAAAAAATTCTTCTAATAATTTATTTAATCTGACTCATTTATATTGGCAATTCAGACGTATATTATACATTTTAAAGTAGAAGACTTTAAAATGATATCGCCAATATTTATGAGTTGCGTTCCTGGGACGACTTTACTAAAAGATAGTTCATTCGATTACATGAAATCAATCCCAACTCAAGAATATCCGTCGCAAAAAAATCATAGCATGTGATCTGTCTTTAAAAAGACAACCAAATGCAACGATGACAGTAAAATTCTCGCGTTAGAGATTCCGTAGTAAATCACGAGGGAAAACCAGGAAAAAACCTCGTGATACTATCCTGACATCGTAAGTATTTGGCCTTACATTTAATCTACCTTCAAAAAACTAATACCAAATTCTGACTTTAATATGTTTAAATTATAAATAATATTAATATTACATAGATATACAATAAGTAATACTAAAATATAAAATTTGTACTAACTCGATATGTTATTGACTTACTAATCGTGGTATTTTCTTTCTATTGACTTCCTCTTTCAGTATGGGTAACCACATCCTACTGCATTCTACCGAGGAATTTGCGACACAATTGGTTTCATTTAGCATAATTAGAGCCGCTTCTTTGATTTTTCTCTTTTTACTATCTGATTCTTTCAGGACTATACTTGAATCTCTCTACTGAACTCTATGTTCATTATCCCATGCGTGTTGACATATCTGAGATCTATCAAATTCTCTGTTTTTAATATAAGACTGATGTTCACTTATTCTAACGTTTAATGGTCTTGATGTTTCACCTAAATAAAATTGTTCGCATTCACAAGGTATTCTATAAATGCAATTCTTTGTTCTTTCTTGTTCATTGTTAGGTTTAGTTTTAGATAAAATAGATCTCAATGTGTTTGTTGTTTTGAAAAAATTAAAAAAAAAAAAAAAATACGTAATTATAAAAATGCCACAAGGAAATAGCTTCAGAACAACAATAATATTATAATTTGTTGTGGAAATGTTTCGCTTCAATATAGATAATTTGGTACGTAAGCCTCTAACATTTTGATAATAAATATTGAGTTCGTTTGAATTGACACTGACTAAAAGTTTTTTGGGACAATTTTTGGAATATTGTTTACATATCTTATAATTAAGTTATTCTCACCTTGATCTTGGCGTAGTTTAAGTTCTGCTTTGAGATCTTTATATTGTTTTACCTGCATAGGAGTTTGGTCCACATTGACGAAAATCTTTTTGTCTTTATTTATATTCTTTCTATTCTTAATAACAGCTAGTACATCATGGGTATTCGATAATATTACTTTCAATGGCCGCTTTTCATTTCTATTATTTTTCTTTCCCATTCTGATTGCCTTAATAATCGGAATTTCTTCATCTGAAACTTGCTTGAAAATTTGTTGGACAGAGTGGATATCATCAACCGCATTGCTGTTCTCAGGTAAATTAAAAATCATTATATTTTTCGATCTAATTTGCCGCTCATTCAATTCACTAATCATTTCGTCAGTATTTAATTTTTGAGTATGCATAAACTCATTACGAAGCTCATTAAATTGTAATTGTAGATCATTCACTTTTTTAATAAGTTTTGGAACATATAGCAACCCTTCTTGACAATCGTTGCAAAAAAATTTCAAAGAACGCTGCTTTTTTAATTCCATTACTTTGAACTCTGTTGGAGAAAGGTCACTACACTTAAGATGAATAAACCTGCTGCAGCTATCACAACTAATGGAATTTTTTTCATCACAATCCATTAAATCACATTTATAACAATTATTCATGTTTGGAAATATAAATATCAGACTGGTTCTTGATTATCTTGTTGGTTTTTGTAATACTCCTTAATGACTATTAAATTATTTTTATTGAAAACTAGATGAATTATTCAAATTTTTGAGAATATGCTAAGAGATTTTAATTACTACAATACATCACCGAATAGACTGCTTTTTGAGCTTCATGTAGATACCAAATGTATTATTTTCACATTTTTGTGAGTTAGGCGAGATTTGCTTATTTTTTATTAATATTAATTCATTAAATCATTACTTTATGTGGAATAAATATAATTAGTGAATACAAGCTTTAATTTACCTCTCCATTTTCGTCTGTCTAACTACACCTAAGAGACAGAGCTACTTGAAACCTCAATAACTAGGATCCAATGATACAGCTATTGAGTAAATTGTTATACATTGGGTGATATAGTATGGTATAACTAGACCCAAACCCAGATATCCAAACTGAAAGTTAACACCAAATTATTGTTCTATATGGTCAACGTATTGTTCCAGTCAAAAGTTTTGAGCCAAACCATTTTGAGCGTAGGGTTTGAGGGGGGTGAGAGGTCTGCGAATTAGTAGTTTTTTTAAATTTTTCGTCAATATTTCTAAAACTATGCGGTTTAGCGTGAACAGTGTTATATACAAAAATGTCCTACATTAAATTTTAAACAAAAAAATGTCCTATGCATAATCCTCCTAAAACTAACATGTTCCAAAGTTATGGAGGTAGTATAGTATAGTTCGTCCAAAAAAGACCTAACACCGTCATCCAAAATAAAAGTTTTCCTCCAACACCAAATTGTTCTATGTGGTCCACATATTGTTCAGTAAAAAGTTACACCATTTTGAGCGTTAAGTTTGGGGGGAGGGAGAGGGGAGAAATCGGTAAACTAGTATGTAGTTTTTTACGTTTTTCGTCAATATTTCTACACCTAAGTGGTTTAGTGTGAACAATATTCTATACAAAAATGTTCTACATTAAATTTGAAAGGAAAATTTTACTGTTGGAAAGATATTCATGCGGCATTATCCATAGAACGTTCAGAGTAAGTTTCTTCGTACCAGAGATTTATATGGCCTAGGCCTGTAGAATCATCTTGAAGGTACTGAGGTTGACGTTCCTTCAAGGGCTTATCAGTAACATAACACCGGTCATTAAAATAGGAAATTATATTTAGAACACACAATCCTGTTAAAAAAAAATTAGTTTCCTTAGTAATAATATTATATTTTCCAAAACATGTAAAAAATATGGAAAACCTCCACTTTGCACCCTTCGTAACTCCGGAACCGTTGTATTTAGAACAATTATGCATATGACCTTTTTCGTTTCGAACAATTATGCATAGGACATCGCACAGATCTTATGGAAAATATAATGTCACTCAAATTCAATCAAATTTATACGAATAGATACGTTTAAATTAACGGTCAAATCTTATCATTGCGCCAACTCTATATTTTCAATAATAAGAGCAGAAATTGATAAAAATAAATCTGAAATCAAATGGGTACGTACATAAGTTAGAGAGAGAAAAAATATTTTAAAATACCCAAATTGTCGGTACTCCATAAATCAGCGGATTAGGTTCACTAATCCGCTTAGGCCCACCGGGGTTTAAGCTCCTTTTGAATAGCACCCAGAGCAATAGTGACACTTTTACTGACTCCAAAAATGTGATTTCGGTAAACTTTAATTGCAATTTGCGCCGTAATTAATCATAATTAAGAGTTGGCGCAATGATAAGATTTGACCGTTAATTTAAAACGAATCTATTCGTATAAATTTTACTGAATTTGAGTGACATTATATTTTCCATAAGATGTGTGCGATGTCCTTTAATGTAGAATATTTTTGTTTGAAATATTGTTCACGCTAAACTGATTACATTTAGAAATATTGTTCAAAAACTAAAAAAACTACTAGTTTACCGACTTTTCCCTCACCTTCCCCCCAAACCCGACGCTCAAAATGGTGTAACTTTGTACCGAACAGTATGTGGAACATATAGAACAATTTGGTGTTCGAGGAAAATTTTCACTTTGGATGTCTGGCTTATGTCGTTTTTTTGATCAATTGTATCATACTAATATATTTTTCACCGAAAAAACTTTCGAATCGGTGACCCCCTGAACAAAATTATCACTAGCCGCCACTGAAAATGACGAAACATTATTGATGTTTTAAGAAAAACGTACTACACATTAAAAATTACTTTTCGATTTTCATTAGTCTCTCGCAAACACGTTGATAAAGATCACAAATCGAGTCCATAACGATTGAGATAAATGACAAACTTCTTTAAATCGACATATTTTCACAAAGTCATAGATTCTTCTAGTTCCGGGAGGCGTAATGTCCTGATATATACCACATTTACCCTCCTACGTAAAAATTAATAGCTGTCCGCTTCTTCTTATCAACTTTCATAATGGCTCCTTTTACTGGTTCTAAATGCTCCGTAAACATTATCTGCGGATGATATGTAACGACTTCTTATCCTCTTTTATATACCCTGCACTTTTCGCCACGATCAACGAGAACTTATTACAGTGTCAGTACCGAAGATATATTTTCTATGGAATTTACAACCCTCTATTTCTGACAATTACACCAGAGTTTTAAATTTAATGAACAAATAAAACAACTTCTTTAGAGAAATATTACAGTATATTTTTGTATATATTCATACACAGGGTGTCCAGAAACTCTACCGACAAACGAAGACAGGAGATTCCTCAGATAATTTTAAGACAATTTAACCCAATTCACCTAGTCCGAAAATGCTTCTTACGGGAGCTAGAGCTCTTTGAAGATGGCGTCATGAAATTAGATTTTCTTAAATACCTCCAGAACGCTTCTATTTAGAAAAACGAAAACTGTATGCATATTTACTTTTCAGAGATGAATAGATTCCATCCATTGCAAATTTCTAGTACCGGTCATAGGCGTCCGTTTTGGGTAGAGCAACGGGTATTTTATCGCATAACTTTTTTGTCCTTAACTTTTATGCATTTTTGACAACGGATTATTGTGAGGTATTCTAGTACTAAAAGGTATTCTTGATTTAAGTCGGTAGGACACACCGTTTTCTAGAAAAATCGATTTTAAAGTTTCTCGTTTTTGGAATTTGAAAAAAAAATTGAAAGAACTTTTCAACAAAAAACGAAGTATTTTACCAACATAAAGTAAGAGTAACTTTTAGTACTCGAATACCTCATAATTTAATAATCTAGTGTCAAAAATACTCAAAAATTCAAGACAAAAAAGTTATGCAATAAAATAACTGTTGACCTACCCAAAACGGACGCCTATGACCAGTACTAGAAATTCGCAATTAATAAATCGATTTATCTCTGGAACATAAATAAATGTACCAGTTTTCGTCTTTCTAAACAGTTTTTTTTTTGAAAATTTTTTTTTTTATTTAAAATGCGAAAAATTTTCAAATCGATTTTTCTAGAAAACGGTGTGTCCTACCGATTTAAAACACGAGTACCTTTAAGTACTAGAATACTTCACAATTTGATAATCCAGTGTCAGAAATGCACAAAACTTAAAGATAAAAAAGTTATGCGATAAAATATCCGTTGCCCTACCCAAAACAGACGCCTATGATCGGTACTAGAAATTTGCAATGGATGGATTAGATTTATATCTTGTAGATAAATACGCGTACCAATTTTTGTTTTTCTAAATGGAAGCGTTCTGGAGGTATTTAAGAAAAATTAATTACAAGACGCCATCTTCAAAGAGCTCTAGCTCCCTTAGGAAGCATTTTCGGACTAAGTGAATTGGGTTAAATTATCTTAAAATTATCTGAAGAATCTCCTGTCTTCGTTTGCCGGTAGAGTTTCTGGACACCCTGTATACATCATCGAAAAGAATTTAACGCATGTATGCGCTTTCAACGGTAGGAACTGAAAAACCATAATTTAAAACGATATAGCTATATTAGAATCTTATATTAGAATAAATATATTTAGCCAAAAGACTTAACTGGTATGGACACCTTCAGAGAATGCCTGAAAATAGATGGCCGAAAAAAATAGAAAAATGGACTCCACCCACAAGAAGAAAACGAGGTAGACCAAGACGATCCTGGAGAGAAGATGTCGAAGATGCAATGACCGCCAGAGACTTAAAAACTGAAGTTTGCTTCGACAGAAATCGCTGGAGATTAGGATGCGAGAAGTGGCGACAGCTGTAGAAGACTCGCTTATTATATATATAGCTATATTAGAACTCGGGTCATCAAACCAATTCGTTTCGTAGGTATGTTTTTGTAGCAATGCCGCTAATACAACTCAGAAAAGTAATATTATGCTGTTTTTCAAATAAATTTACAAAAACTTAAATTTTTCCTGCATTTCCTTCTGTTACTGTCCACGTCTCACTCCCATATACTAGTACTGACTCGACGTTAGCATTAAATATTCTCATTTTAGTGTTTCGGCTAATCTGTGTTAATCTTCATATGTTTAAGAGGATGCCAAAGGTCTGTTGTGCTTTTCATATTCTTTGTTTAATGTCTGCCTAAACTCCATCTTTTGCACTAATTTTATTAAAATAAGAATTCGTTTTGATTAAAATCTGTCTTCCTCCATCCCCCGATAGCACTATTTCTAGGTCTACCTGTTGTCAAGGAGGCTCTAAGGAAGACAGATTTTTACCATTCCGACCGTAGATTGTCGATATAAATTAAAATAATTTATATCGCAGTATGGATAGAACGCCCTCTAACGGGGAATAAGCGAAATGAATTTCGACTCAATTCAAGCTTTCTGCTTAACCCAGGTATAACATACCAAAAAGCACCGCCAGGAAAACATTCCACTTTGCGGTTCAGAGAGCCCATATGAAACGAGTCTTTGTACTCTATGCAGAGTATGGCATTAACAAAATAAGAAAATCTACGGTTTCGTTTTGATTAAAATCTGTCTTCCTCCATCCCCCGATAGCACTATTTCTAGGTCTCTGCATAGAGTACAAAGACTCGTTTCATATGGGCTCTCTGAACCGCAAAGTGGAATGTATTCCTGGCGGTGCCTTTTGGTATGTTATACCTGGCTTAAGCAGAAAGCTTGAATTGAGTCGAAATTTATTTCGCTTATTCCCCGTTAGAGGGCGTTCTATCCATACTGCGATATAAATTATTTTAATTTATATCGACAATCTACGGTCGGAATGGTAAAAATCTGTCTTCCTTAGAGCCTCCTTGATAACAGGTAGACCTGGAAATAGTGCTATCGGGGGATGGAGGAAGACAGATTTTAATCAAAACGAAACCGTAGATTTTCTTATTTTGTTAATGCCATACTCTGCATAGAGTACAAAGACTCGTTTCATATAAGACTCGTTTCATATGGGCTCTCTGAACCGCAAAGTGGAATGTTTTCCTGGCGGTGCCTTTTGGTATGTTATACCTGGGTTAAGGAGAAAGCTTGAATTGAGTCGAAATTCATTTCGCTTATTCCCCGTTAGAGGGCGTTCTATCCATACTGCGATATAAATTATTTTAATTTATATCGACAATCTACGGTCGGAATGGTAAAAATCTGTCTTCCTTAGAGCCTCCTTGACATCAGGTAGACCTAGAAATAGTGCTATCGGGGGATGGAGGAAGACAGATTTTAATCAAAACGAAACCGTAGATTTTCTTATTTTGTTAATGCAATACTCTGCATAGAGTACAAAGACTCGTTTCGTATGAGCTCTCTGAACCGCAAAGGGGAATGTTTTCCTGGCGGTGCCTTTTGGTATGTTATACCTTGCTTAAGCAGGAATCTTGAATTGAGTCGAAATTTATTTCGCTTATTCCCCGTTAGAGGGCGTTCTATCCATACTGCGATATAAATTATTTTAATTTATATCGACAATCTACGGTCGGAATGGTAAAAATCTGTCTTCCTTAGAGCCTCCTTGACAACAGGTAGACCTAGAAATAGTGCTATCGGGGGATGGAGGAAGACAGATTTTAATCAAAACGAAACCGTAGATTTTCTTATTTTGTTAATACCATACTCTGCATAGAATACAAAGGCTCGTTTCATATGGGCTCTCTGAACCGCAAAGTGGAATGTCTTCCTGGCGGTGCCTTTTGGTATGTTATACCTGGGTTAAGCAGAAAGCTTGAATTGAGTCGAAATTTATTTCGCTTATTCCACGTTAGAGGACGTTCTATCCATACTGCGATATAAATTATTTTAATTTATATCGACAATCTACGGTCGGAATGGTAAAAATCTGTCTTCCTTAGAGCCTCCTTGTCAACAGGTAGACCTAGAAATAGTACTATCGGGGGATGGAGGAAGACAGATTTTAATCAAAACGAAACCGTAGATTTTCTTATTTTGTTAATGCAATACTCTGCACAGAGTACAAAGACTCGTTTCATATGGGCTCTCTGAACCGCAAAGTGGAATGTTTTCCTGGCGGTGCCTTTTGGTATGTTATACCTGGGTTAAGCAGAAAGCTTGAATTGAGTCGAAATTCATTTCGCTTATTCACCGTTAGAGGGCGTTCTATCCATACTGCGATATAAATTATTTTAATTTATATCGACAATCTACGGTCGGAATGGTAAAAATCTGTCTTCCTTAGAGCCTCCTTGACAACAGGTAGATCTAGAAATAGTGCTATCGGGGGATGGAGGAAGACATATTTTAATCAAAACGAAACCGTAGATTTTCTTATTTTGTTAATGCCATACTCTGCATAGAGTACAAAGACTCGTTTCATATGGGCTCTCTGAACCGCAAAGTGGAATGTTTTCCTGGCGGTGCCTTTTGGTATGTTATACCTGGGTTAAGCAGAAAGCTTGAATTGAGTTGAAATTCATTTCACTAATTTTATTGCCTGGGTAGCAGAATTATTTAACCTGTTTTATTTCTTCTTGATTGATGTATACTTAGGCATGTTTACTCCTACTCTCACCTCTACTGCCTTATTCGTGTTGATTTTAAGACCAACTTTAGCTGACTTTTCCTCGAACTTCCTTATCATGTTCTGTATGTAATCTATTGTGTGTTATATCACGCGAATATCGTCTGCATAATCCAGATCTGCCAGATTCTTATTCCGAGGTAATTCCAGTGGATTTTTCCATTCCATTTTTTCTTTCTATTGTGTTTTCCAATATTTGATATAAATCATATCGATGGCGAAAGTTCCCAACCTCCTATGTAAATTTTTGGCTATTTTGTTTTGTTACCCTAAATTAAAGAGAATATGTATTTTTACTGTTTACAAGTTCCTATGTCACTATTTCATTAATTAGCTTATAGATGGCCATATATGAAGCAACGACATAGGAGCTTGTGAACAGTAAAAATACATATTGCTCTTTAATTTTCGGGTAACAAAACAAAATATCCAAAAATTGACATAGGAGGTTGGGAACTTTCACCATAGATAAAGAGCAGTGGTGACAGCATGCAACCTTGTTTTAAACCTACTTCTATTTCTGTCACTTGCCCTTTATGTAATAACTATGATACATAATTTTGATTATTTCGACGACCTTAGGCTGTATGCTATTTAGATTTAACTTACTAATGAAGTAAAAACCTCACGTGTAGTTAGATGGTATATAATTTATTAAAAAATTTTTTCTAAAATGATCCAAAATGGATAAAATCACACAAACGATTTCGGACCAATCAGTCCATCATCAGGTGGTAGAAACTTTAGATCCAAATTAGTTGGAACTAGCTACATATTTAGGTCAAAAGACCTTAATATTATAATAATTATGCCATTTCGGCTACAAAAATGTCGACAATAAGTCGATGTCACAAGAAATTAAAATGCAGCGGTATTACAGAGTCTGTAATACTCTGTAATACTCTGTAGACTCTGTAATACCGCTGCATTTTAATTTCTTGTGACATCGACTTATTGTCGACATTTTTGTAGCCGAAATGGCATAATTATTATAATATTAAGGTCTTTTGACCTAAATATGTAGCTAGTTTTAACTAATTTGGATCTAAAGTTTCTACCACCTGATGATGGACTGATTGGTCCGAAAACGTTTGTGTGATTTTATCCATTTTGGATCATTTTAGAAAAAAAATTTTAATAAATTATATACCATCTACCTACACGTGAGGTTTTTACTTCCTTGGTAAGTTTTTTATTATGGTATACAGCCAATGAGAGGAATCTAATCTTTTCCTTTTTAATTTAGATTTAAGATTTTTCATAGGACTGTATGTTTCATACTGTCAAAGGCTTTGGCAAAGTCTATAAAAGTGATGGCTGCTTTCTTCTTTTTGGTTTCTACTATGATGATTCTGGCTGTCGAACACATATATTTGGTCTTTTGAACATTTATATTTAGCCCCATTCTCTGTGCAGATGCTCTTAACGACCGAAACGCTTCAGTCAGAGATTCTTTAGATCTACCTATGATGTCTATGTCATCTGCGTATCCGACAATTTGTACTGATTTGTTAAAGATACAGTAAAACCTGTGTTAAAGGCCAGTTTAAAAATTTCCCAAACCAATTATATGTAGACTACAAAAACTGGCAATAGCGGCCACCTTTCTATATCGGCCAATAGTTCTTTCATTTTTAGTGGCCGTTACTGACAGGTTTTACTGTAGTACCATTCGTATTAATTTGGGACTCTCGAATTATTTTTTCTAATGCCAGGTTAAATAAGAGACACGATAGTCCACCCTGTCTTGGTACATTTTTGCAATGGAAGGGTCTTGAGAAATCGTTCTGGATCTTTACCACGCTCTCTGCTCCTGTGAGCGTAAGTTCAGTTAATTGGACAAGATGAAGCGGTATTTTATAGGCTAGATTATAGGTTTACAAAATTATTATACAAAATAAACTTACAGGCAACAACCACTCTCAAATTGCATACTAACATTAACCGCATAAAAATAGAACAGGGGGTTAGACAAGGGACCCAATGTCACCAAACTTTTTAATACGGTCTTAGAACATGCTTTCAAAAGTTTGGATTGAATCACAAAGGGAATAAAAATAGATGGAGAATACCTAAACAACTTACGTTATACGAGTGGTTACGTTATTTTCGCCGATGATATAGTTATAGTAGCTGAGGATCTAGGTATGGCAAGAGAGACGGTACAGGAACTCGTTGTGGCTACAAAAAATGTAGGTTTAAATATAAATATCTCTAAAACAAAATAATGACAAATTTTGTACCCAAACAGAACATCAGTATTGGTGGGAAAGAAATAGAACTCGTAGATAGATATAAATACCTGCGACATGAAATTACGATCGTCAGGGATAACCAAACTCATGACCTGCAGAGAAGAATCGGTCATGGGTGGGCAGCATTTGGAAAACTGAGAGAAACTTTTAAAAGTGAGTTGCCCACATGCCTAAAGAGAAAGGTATTTGATCAGTGCGTCCTGCCAGTCTTGACGTAAGGATCAGAAACACTTACCTTAACTAAAGCCTTGGCTACCAAACTAAAAGTCACGCATAGATAAAGGGAGCGGTCAATGTTAGGAATAACTCTGCGAGACAGAATAAAAAACGAAGGAATCAGGAAAAGAACAAAGGTGACTGACGTCATCGAAAGGATAGCCAGCTTGAAGTAGAGATGGGCAGGATACATAGCCAGAATGACAGATGGGTGATGGACAAAGAGGTTATTAGAATGGAGGCCAAGAGAAGCTACAAGATGGACTGATGACTTAAGAAAGCTAAATAAAAACTGGATGAGAGCGGCGCAGGATAGATGGGGTTGGAAACGAGGGCAGGAGGCCTATGTTCAGCAGTGGACTTTTGAGGCTGGATGATGATGATATGCTCAATAAAGGCCCGTATTCTTCGCAAACATAACAAGTTTTTTCAGAAAAAATAAATATTAATTTGAAATACATGGTGATTCCATATAAGTTTGGTAGTGTATATCTTATTGTATAGTCCCGACTAACGTGCTTCTTTATACATATTTTTATTGAACAAACAAGAAATTAACAATGCAAGAGAAACAAACGAAGACAAATAAACAAATTATTTCAAAAAAAAAATTGCACAGCAGCAATGTTTGCTGTTGACACTCTGTAAACTCTGTATATATTTACATTTTATTTTATGTTTTCTTATAACATAATTTTGTCTGTGTACAACATTTCTATCAAAAACATTTAGGTTATCGTTAAGGGGAGAACCCCTTGTATGAACATGCACCACATTCATATTTATGTTAGTGCTTTCGTATTAGGGTAGTAAAAGCCGTTTAGACTGCGTGCTACCCGATAATTGCTGATTAAATTTCCTAGTAAATCCAATTTGTAACTTAAAATATGAAAAGTTAAATTGCCATTATCGTCCTCTTCAATACTTCACAAAGTACTCAAACTCAGCCATTAGGGTTCGGTTAGTAGTATCCCAGTTAAAATGGCAGGGTGATGTTGTGAAAATAGTACATTGTACCTATAAACACTTTATGTAAATATATACATAACATATAACGATATTAATATACTCTACCTAACTTTTGAAAAGTTTTTAATTTTTTACCAGTTGATAATATGATCGACCTCTTGAAGTTAGTAAAGGATTTTTCCACCTACCTCTACCGAAAGTATACTTTTCCGGACCTGATTGTAGGGAGCAAAGTTGTACTTTTCCTCCCTAGAGAGGAAAATATTTTTCCTCCCTAAGGAGGAAAGGTAAAAGTGACGTCAAAGTATTTCATTCATGAAATATAACTTATTGACGCCCTGTACAATATCTATTTTCTATTACGAAGTATCTATACATTTTAACGTTTATTTATAAAACATCCTGTATTTTGCAGAATGGTACGAAACAGTAAATTGTTATTTTGATTTAACAATGTTTACATTAATAATTTGACCTATATATGACAGTTGACAGTTATATTGTACCTACTTGTTAGTTTTAGTTCTAATAAATTTTGTTGGTTAGTTACATAAATAAATTAAGTAAAAATGAAAAAATTACTTGTTATTTGAGGAATATGGAAAAACCATATGTATAACATGGGAGTAAAGTGCCTTTTCCTCCCTTGAATGATTACTGAGGGCAGTAAACTTTATTCTCGGGAGGAAAAGTAACACTTTCGTCCCTTGT
The DNA here is from genome assembly GCF_917563875.1 of Diabrotica virgifera virgifera. Classification (NCBI taxonomy): domain Eukaryota; kingdom Metazoa; phylum Arthropoda; class Insecta; order Coleoptera; family Chrysomelidae; genus Diabrotica; species Diabrotica virgifera. The sequence continues at coordinate 234,028,630 of NC_065449.1, forward strand.
TATACAAATAGCTATTTATCGATTTAATAATAAGAAGCATCTACTGGAGAAATAGTGAAAGAAAAATGGCAAAATTGCACTTCGGGTGTGTAAGATAGTAGACAGTAACCTCAAAAAATTATTTAGAAATAATGCCCATTTGGAAAGAATAACCAATGAAGTAAAGCTTTCCCTTTAGACATATGGAATAGTCCTGGATCCCGCGTACCAAAAAAAAGTTGATTAATAGCAAGCTGAAAATTTGATAATAGCTTATCGGTGTCTAGTCGGACAAACTTTGATGTATGGGAACACTGGAAGAGGAGAAGTTTTAATTATGGGACAGGTTAAATATTTGTATATTTACACACAGGTTAAATATTTGTCAAACTATGAAAACTTTCCATGTATTTTGTCGGATAGAACTTCCAATCAATTATTAATTTGTTACCATTTCATTAAACTCTCATGCAAAAATCAGACTGGTGTTCATTACCAACTGGGCATTCTAATGAGTGGAACACGAAGAACATGTCAAATGACAGGAATCATGTTGGTTAGTAATAGCAGTTTGATTTTTGCATGAGAGTTTAATGAAAGGGCAACAAATCAATTGGATGTTCTTTCCGACAATTATTAAAACTTCCCCTGTTCCAGTGTTCCCGTACATCAAAGTTTTTCCAACTAGACACCGTTAAACTATTAACGAATTTTCAGTTTACTATTAATCAACTTTTTTTGGTACGCGGGATCCAGGCCTAAAAGGATATGTAGGAAAACATTGAATTTTTAACCCAAACACATCTGCTGGCTATACATATTATATGATTGTATTCAGACCTATTATTAAGTTCTTCTTCTTCTTGTTCAGCTTGTGTTCGTCCACTGCTGGACATAGGCCTCTTCTATTTGCTTCCATCGATTTCTAATCTTGGCAATTCTCATCCACTGCTTGCCCGCGACTTGTTTGATACAATCTGTCCACCTCTTCTGCGGTCTGCCTACTCCTCGCCTGTTCTCTCTTGGTCTCCAGTTTGGTAGTCTCTGTGTCCATTTTTCGGGATTATCTCGGGCAACATGTTCGACCCATTGCCACTTGAGCCTTGCTATACGTTCTGTGACATCAGTGATCTTTGTTCTTTCACGAGTGTCGAAATTTCGAATTCTGTCTCTCAAACTAATCCCTAGCATGGCCCTCTCCATCGCTCTTTGGTTTGTACTGAGCTGCTCTAAGGTTTTCTTTGTAAAGGACATGGTCTCCAGCCCATATGTAGTTACAGGCAAAATACATCTGTCATAAACTCTACGTTTTAGACACATTGGTATATCTTTATTTTTCAGGATAAAGCTTAACTTGCCGAAAGCTACCCAAGACAACTGTATGCGTCTTTTTATTTCGGCTATTTGGTTTCCTTTGCCGATTTTAATGGTATGTTCAAGATATAGAAGTGGTCTACACTTTCAAGACTGACGTTGTCAATAACAAGATTAGTTTGTACATTACTCATTATTATCATTATCATTACGTATGATGATCATTAGTATGGTGGTCTAAGTCCCAATAAAAACTACCAGAGAGAATCTGAAAAGCTTCAACCACAAGCATGCTTAATCATAACAGGAGCGATGAGGACTCAAATGGATTATATACTTGACTTCCTTCCATTACATATGGATGGGAGAGGCGGCAAAGATAGAAGGCGAATAAGATATGCCAGGTAGCAGAACGATAGGATACCCGGAACAAGTCTGAATCATCATCATCATTATTTCTCAACCTCTTGCATCCACCATTTCATTTCCAATCAACCAGAATTGGAAATGGTACCAGTAACAACGAAACCTAAATATAATTTCGAAAAATTGTTTACCGTTCTCTTTCCAGGAAGGCTCAATGCTGGTATGCATACAGGCTCTAAAACCGATGAAGGCGTTGCAGCTGGAGTACACGAAAAAATACCAAGGCTAACTAAATATCTGAGTAATTACTCCATACTTTTTCTTCTTCTTCTTCAGCCCGTCTGCATCCACTCCTGGGCAAAGGCCTCCACATGAGTTCTCCATTCTGCTCTGTTTTGTGCTATTTGGTGCCAGTTTCTCCCCATTTCTGCTTTGATGTCGTCTAGCCATCATTTTTGTGGTCTTTCTCTACTACTTTCTCCACTCCATATTATATTCCAATACTACCATATTCCTAGCGGAAATGTATGTTATAAAAGTTTGTCTTCACGAACTAATAAAAATAAACTGCAGGAACAGATCTATAAATTGATGAAAAGGGCACCAATTACCAATGTGGGTCCAATAAATACTCACAATCTTAAGTAGTTTTTAGAGTCCCCCTGAAGTAGTCCTTACTTGGAAAATCAACATGGATGGTTTGTTGTCTTCAAAATGGCGTCTTGAACTCCAAAAATGTTTTGTATAATATGATTAACAATAGTGGTATGGTAGTTTACTAAAAAGGTATATTCTGTTGCATCTACAAGCAGATCATTTGGTAATTAATCTGACACTAGACTCGTGTGAAACTGTAGCCGCCTAATCAAAGGAATATTATATGAGGCGCTCAGAGCAACAGTGGCCTTATCCACAAATTAAGCATTTTTAGATTAATATATCAATAAAAGCAGCAACATTAAATCTTTAGATTAAAAAAGGTCTCCACAACCTACTTCTATACTTGGTTAAATGGAGCTACATACTTTGTAGCGTCATCCCATAAGCAGATAAGCACAATGGAAATACGAATGCAAAGGTTGCATTTATCTCAAAACTTCGTTTTTCGTTAGGCCACTGTTGCTCTGGGCGCCTCATATTATAATATATTATGTATATCTAAATCTCTAAAAACCATATTATATAATTTCAGTTATACAAGTTCAAAATGAGAAAGTTCTAGATCATAAAACGCACAACGATCCCTACATCTTAGAAAACCATTGAAATATATCCCCAAGGAGAGAAAAACAATTTCCATGAATTTTATTATGATGAAAACTAGGAAGGTTTTCATTTATCCGATGCATGAGAGCACTAAATTTTCTTAGGTACATTCTAATCTCCGCGACATATTTATAGCTTGTAGCTTAGAGGGAATATAAATTTTCCTTTATATAGACATGTAAATAGGACGATGCTCTGTGTTCTTAGTAGTCAGCGACTTTATTTTTAACGTTTCGATGACAAAATTGTTAACGTAAAGTAACAGGAATACATATTCTTATAAAAGAAAAACCCAAATTAAAAATTATAGCAAAACAATAGTACACTTCTCGACAAGAAATAATACACCATTCCAAATTAGCTTTTTTTCCATGGTGTTTACGTTCTATATAATGTTTATATTTCCCCAATTTCCTATCAATTTTTCTCTCTTCCTCTTCTTAAATAATTTATATTAATATAATCACCCTTTATTTTTGTTTATTGTTTTGTTTTTATTCTCAAAATTAAAATAATTGGCGCTCAATTTCTCCTTTTTAATTTCTATCTTGCCTACTAACTGTTGGATTCCCCTAAAGGGCCACTGTGTAAGGTTTTAACCACGTTAACTTTTTGAAATCCACGATTGACTTGAGATCGTGAAAAGATAAACTTTAGCTAAAGTGTCTACTCTTCACCACCACAAAAACAATCATGGATTTCAAGAAGGTATAGCCCACGTGGTTAGAACCTTACACATTCTAGTAGTAAAGTTGATACTTTCTTCAAATAGTAGCATTTTTGATTTCTTTGTTCGTATATATACCTTCTTCTTCTTTTTCCTTCTTGTATGTAGGCTTTAAAGCCTGTTTATTCTTCAATTTTAGCCCCCTAAGTTGTTTAAATTATCGCACCATCTTCTTCTTCCTCTGCCAATGCTTCTTCGTCCATTTGGTGACTTATCTTCTGCTATTCGTACTATCCTATCCTCTTCCATTCTACTAATGTTTTCGTTCCACTCCTGTTTCCGTTTTGTCAGCTATACATTTATGTCTTCTACATTGGCTGCCCTTCTTATGTTTTCGATTCTCTCTGTATCCAACAGACTTTCCCTATTATTCCTCGAAGTATTTTCATCTCTGTTTTTTCTAGTAGACGTCTAGTTTTAGATATGTCAGGTCTTGTCTCTGCCGTGTATGTCAATATAGCTCTAATTGCTGCTTTATATTTTTTTGCTTTTTGTCTTGTCTTAGGTGTTTGTTCATCCAGATTGCGTCATTAAGAGATTCCGCCGCTTTACTTGCTTTTAAGCTTTGTTGTCGCACTTCTTCGTCAATATCTACGTAACTAGTTACAGTCGAACCCGCTTATTAGAATACCGGTTATAGGAATATCCCGGTTTAAGAAATAGATATTTGAGCTCCCGAAAGGTTTCTACTAGCCATCAATGATCGGTTATTAGAATATCCCGGTTTTAAGGATACTTTTAATTGGCACGAAAGCTATTCCAATAAGCGGGTTCGATATCCATCGTTTGCAGGGTGTTTGGTAAAGAATGGGCCATAGATTAACCATAGATTCCTGAGCTTAAAATAGGTCGATTTAAGCTAACTTACCTTAGTACAAAAGTTGATAATAACCGAAATACAGGGTGTCAAAGTTAAACTCTTATTTTATTCATTTTTGAATATTTCCTGACAGGCATGGGACAACAACAAGAAATTTGGTAAGTGGTGCTGGTATTGTACAATACACTAAATTATGTTAAACAAACGTTTCTGGCTAGCACCAGAGGCGTACGACGGGGGAACGTGAATGGTTGACAATTCCCAAATTCTACGCTGCTGGCGGAATTTCTATTTTAGTGCAATTTTGTGATTCTCCAATACTTTCTATGTAAAAAACATACCCTTCATTCGTAACGATAAAGCCATTAGTTTTCGAGATATTTGAAGCTAAAAATGAAGGAACATTATACATTAATCAAAATAAATGTGCGTTTTCATTTTTAACTTCAAATATCTCGAAAACTAATGACTTTATCGTTACGAATGAAGAGTATCACCCTTTCATTCACCCTTTTGCATTTCAATCTAAGTGGTTCACTTATTTCCAGGTTTACACTGAGGATGGTCAGTTTGACCGAAAACGTTTTGTACAACCACTCCCTTGTGGATGAATTTTAAAATTTTTTAATAAATTTATAATATACCTATATACAACAGAAGTGTTTACTTCATTCTACGAAGAGTATATTATTTGCACAGAAAGTATTTCAGAATCTAAAAATTATGCCAAAATAGCAGTTTCCTCAGTGGCGTAGAATTTGGGAAGGATCAACCATTCACTTTCCCCTGTCGTACGCCTCTGGTAGTAGCCAGAAACGAATATTTAACATAATTTAGTAGAATGTACAGCAACCTTTGAATTTTCAAAAAAATGGAGTTGGCCATCTTTGAAACTAGGCTACAGAAAATGTGCCTTTTCATTTTTAACTTCAAATATCTCGAAAACTAATGACTTTATCGTTACGAATGAAGGGTATATTATTTGCATAGAAAGTATTGCAGAATCTAAAAATTATGCTAAAATAGCAGTTTCCTCAGTGGCGTAGAATTTGGGAAGGATCAACTATCCACTTTCCCCTGTCGTACGCCTCTGGTAGTAGCGAGAAACGAATATTTAACATAATTTAGTAGGGTGTAGAGTGCCTAAACTTTATGCCAAGTATCACACGGATATGTCAAATTATTTTAAAGTATTCTTTTTGTATAATAATTTAATCTTTATTTAAAATTTAAGAAACTATGTGTCCTCGGTACAATAAAACTATTTGACATATCCTTATGGTACTTGGCAGAAAGTGTAGGTATTGTACACCCTACTAAATTATGTTAAATAATCGTTTGTGGTTAATACCAGAGGCGTACGACAGGGGAAAGTGAATGGTTGACCCTTCCTAAATTCTACGCCACTGATGAAACTGCTATTTTAGCATAATTATTGAGATTCTCCAATACTTTCTATGCAAATACTATACTCTTCATTCGTAACGATAAAGTCATTAGTTTAGCAGATATTTGAAGTTAAAAATGAAAAGGCAAATTTATTTTGATAAATATATTATGCTCCTTCATTTTTAGCTTCAAATATCTCGAAAACTAATAGCTTTATCGTTACGAATGAAGGGTATGTTTTTTACATCGAAAGTCATGTAGAATCAAATAATTGCACTAAAATAGAAATTCCGCCCGCGGCGTAGAATTTGGGAAGGGTCAACCATTCACGTTGCCCCGTCGTACGCCTCTGGTAGTAGCCAGAAACGTTTGTTTAACATAGTTTAGTAGGGTGTACAGTACCAACACCATTTACCAAATTTCGTGTTTTATCCCATGCCTGTCAGGATGTATTCAAAAATAAATAAAATAAAAGTTTAACTTTGACACCCTGTATTTCGGTTATTATCAACTTTTGTACTAAGGTAAGTTAGCTTAAATCGACCTATTTTAACCTGAGGAATCTAAAGTTAAGCTATGGCCCATTCTTTACCAAACACCCTGTATATACCATACATACATAATATAACCTTTATAGAGGTTAATTTAAAAGTAGAGTATGAAATTCGGCTCCCTTTCTTAATAAAAAATAAATATACCTAATTTAAAAAAATGTGTAAAAAAGAAGCGAGAAGGCGAATGAGATCTGAAAACCTTCTAAATTTTTCTAATTTAGTGAGTCGCTTCATATTAATACTGAATAAGACGTTCGAAAGAAATTTTGTAACAAAAACAAAACTCGATTTAACTTATCTTAGATTTAAGTGGCAAAAAACGTTCGTATTAAATAAATGCCAGAAACATCAACTAGTGATTCGTGTTGACCGTTCCACCTTCAAACTTGACATGAAAATGTCGCTCACGTCCCTCTTAAATTTACATTGTTAGCCCCGGAGTAAATTACAGGGGCTCAGCTCACAGCCAGCACGCGGAGGCGAAGTGGAGAGATTTAGCCCCATGGGATATGACAGTTTATTGGGATAAGCACTTAATAGGGAACGGGGAGAGGGGCGAGTCCCAGCTAACTTCGTTACGGATGTGTCTTAATTCATAAAGCTTTTGTTTTTACATTGTCTTTCTGTTGAGAGATATTGGTGTTGAAAGTGAGTGCTTCTTTTATTTTAGGCGACGAAACAAGTTGTTGGAGCCTCTTCAAGGTTATAAAAGTTAGCTTCTTGGATATTGATTAACGATGAAAATATTTTGAGAAAGTTCTTTCAAATATTTTCAAAACTCGTTTAATACGAGTAGAATATAATAAAAGACAGAGTGTGAAAATAAAAAGGTATTGATCCGTACTCATTTGACTTTCGCCACATAAACATCGTATCTATAGTAAAATAACAAAGCCATAATAATTATGGTGATAATTAAAAAGCCATTGTGATAAAATTGTGATAGTTTTTACTCCAAAATTTTAATCCTATTGTAATTAGGTATAATAGTTTTATTTTTAGAAAAAGATAGTTAAACTGTTAAATCTTTGAATAGTGTAGGCACTTTCAGATCGTAGTGTAAGATGGATGTGCAGAAATGTAGAAAAACGCAATATGTTTTCCCAACTGACAACATCAACTGAGGCATTACTTGTTTAACAAAATCAAATGCTCGTTATTGAAAATCAAGCTAGATACCAAAATAAGCAGATGTTATACTTATCGTCGGCTTAGGGACACAAAATTGTATCTCAGAAATGACTACTTTTCAGCAGAGCTTATTTAAGGTTTTTAAAAAAGTTATTTGCATTTTGTAATGATCTGTAGTTTATTATCAACTGTTTTGTTCCGAATTATTAATCTTTGAAATGTTTAATTTAAGGTAATAAAATCATACCCAACAATGGATAAATTGTGTTCTCAAAATAACAACATTTGGCTAAAAAGTGGTGGAGATACATTTTTGTGTCCCTAAATGAAACGTCTATTATTATAGAGACACTGTTGGGATTAGTAATTTATTTGTAATTCTTTGTTGCTATAGTATTATAATCTAATTTTACAATTGAGGGTTACCCAATTTTCTAATAATAATAATAAAAGTAATAATCACGCTATTTGCGCAGTAGATGACACAACACCGATCAAACTGAGGGAACCAGAAATGCGCAGAAACCACCTCACTAAAGACGAAAAAATGCGCACCTGAATGGGTAAACCTCTGCACGGGCGACATCTCAATGAGGTCAGCCAAGACTACGTCGACAATACAGCGTAGAGCTATTGGTTGACATCAGGAAAGATGTTCCCTGAAACGGAGGGTTCATTACTGCCCATTCAGGATCAGGTTATACCAACCAGAAATTACCTGAAATATATCATCAAAGACCCTCAGGTTCAAAACGACAGATGCCGATATGGATGTCAAGCCCAAAAAACCATCCAACATCTTACAGGGGGCTGCCAGGCATTTGCAACTGAATACAAGAAACGGCATGACGCAGTGGGAAAAATCCTTCATCAAGCGATAGCTATCAAGCTGGGACTTCTCCAAACGGACCATCCCCCGTATTATCAATACGTCCACGAGAGTATGCTTAAGGATGGAAACTACAAGCTATATTGGGACCGCACTGTGCTCACAGAACAAACAACACTAATTGATGTGGCGATACCTAACAACAATAATCTACGTAGTAACTTTACTGAGAAGATCGCCAAGTACAGAGATCTGGAAATTCAAATACGAAGGCAATGGAGAATGCAAAGTACCCAGACGATACCGATTATTATGTCTACTACTGGAGTCATTCCGAAGACCCTCCTCGAAAGCATAAAAAAGCTGGGTCTAAATGAACACCTTTATAAGACCATGCAGAAAGCTGTACTACTCGCGACGGCCAGATGCGTACGAAAATTTCTGGGAGAAACTCCAGCATACCAAGTCACCTAGGGCTCGATAACACGGAAGGAGTCCCACCAGAGCTCAATACTTTTGATACCGTAGGTATCTGGGATGAGTCACTTTTCCACTTAAAGGGAGTGTGAGCCGTATGGCTAAATCTGGATAAAGTAATAATCATAATTCATTTTATAACTTTATTTAAAATCACAAAATAAAAGTAATCGACTTTAGATATTGATAGAACCGATAAACTGTTTTTTATTTATTTTTTTAAATAAACATAAACTTTGAAAACATTTTCAAACATTAATTTTAATTGTGTCAATCACTTTGCACACCTGACTGATTGAGATACGCTCTGCTGAAGAGTAATCATTTCTGAGATACAATTTTGTGTCCCTAAGCCGATGAAATTATCAACTTATTCACTTTTTTACGCCTTCACAGTTGTAACAGAGCTGGAAATGCAACAGACCACGCTGCCAAATATACGAAACAAATTATTATATCCATTGTTGCTACCTGCAACCACCATTCAGTGCAATAAAATTTATGCCACAAAAATGTAACTCAATATCATCAGTCAAAACATAGTATCACATAAATGTAAGACCACTTACATTTCTGTGACACTGAAAGATTGCTAAGAAATGTAGTTACGAAAACTCCTTACTGGGGTTTAAGGTGTTTGGAGAAATACAATTTTGTGTCACTCAAAAGAAAGCAATAAGGTAAGTTCAATGGTGTAGATATCTCAAAATGGAAAAAAATGTAGTTACATTTTTGAGTCCCTAAGCTGACGTTTTACAAGGCCTAGGTACAGGAAAACCAGAATGAGAAAATTTAGATATTTAGATTTTCTCAAATCAAGTACTCAGTAAAGGGTACTTGATTTGAGAATGACTATTTTGAACAAGTATTACTTCACTTGAACTACTAGTTGAAGTATTACTTGACTTAGAAGATGTATAAGCGTGTTTTATTGACTATAAAAAAGCATTTGACAAATTACGATATGAACAATTAATGTATGTCCTGAAATCAAAGAAGATAGACTACAATGACCTGAGGATTATATCGAATTTATACTATAAGCAGCGAGCAAAAGTGCGCGTTAACGATCAGCTGTCAGAGGAAATTGAAAGCAGACATAGGGTGAGTCAGGGATGCGTGTTGTCGCCAATTCGTTTTATTGCCTACACGGAAGAGATCTTAAAAAAATCTGTTTAAGGTGAAACAGCTGGAATAAAGGTGAATGGCGTTCCCACAATATTAGATACCGATGACACTGATATAAATCAAACAAAAAAAGATATAATAAGCAGAATTACCAAACTTAAATAGAGCTTCTCAGGCAACGTCGCCTGACAAAATACTAACAACGGAACACCACAATACAGCTTTGGAGAGGGTACAAAGGTAGACGTCCAAGAGAAAGAGCACAGATGAGATGGGTCACACTCTTCAGTTTTGCCCCCCTGTTGAGAGTGTGATGGTCATCAGTGGCGTAGCTGAAGATTGGGGGGCCCCTCGCGACAATTTTTGTGCGCCCGTATTATAAACAATTATTAAAATATGTGTAAATGACAATATTTTGCTTTCTTTAACAAGTCTTCAGCGGTTCGTTAATAGATTTTTTGGGAATACACATGAAAACCTAATATACCTTCATGTCTCTTAATCCGACAAACCTAAACCTATTAGTAAGTTGTTGCAATATTATATCTAAATTTACATTGAACACATTTGCTTCAAAACTTTTTTTGCTGAGCTCATCGTAAATTTTATTTTACGTTTTTTCCGTTTATTTTTAAATTCCGGTTTAACCTCCACTATTCTGCTATTTCTGCTGCTTCTGCTAAAATTTCGGAAAACGAATTTCTCATTTCTCGAAGATTATCACGAGTTTTTTCAAAAAGTAGAAAGACCGTAAACTCTGCCGTTTCAGATTGCAGAAGATTTGATGTTAGTTGAATAAAGTTAAGTATTTTAGATTGAATAGTAATAGGGAGTTTTTGTGCACACAAATACGTAAACGTAACGCATCTTTTTGACATATACGCTTGCGCATTAATGGTTGAACTCCCGTATCGCGATACGTATTACCTAAGGTTACGGGCTGGTACGTTAGGTTCATACGCATCCCTATCGAGCCGAAAGTCACCGAATGCACACGAGGATCTTGCCCGATTACCTACCAAATGAACATTTCATCAGCGTACTACTCGTTCCTAAACATTTTAAGGTTATATTGGTTATTGGTTTAGTCTATTTGAGTAAAATTATTCTGTTTGTAATTGGAAATTGGAACTTCATAATAGATTTAAAATTTTATTGTTTTTAAGTTGTCTATTAATAAAGCAAAACAAACAAATCTTGTATTAATTTAAGAAATACAGTGATCACCACAATTAATAACTAGATAAACAAATGACCTAGTTTCAGTAAAATTTTCAAATAAATATTACCACACTATTTACATTATACCTACTGGAATTCTGATGTAGTAGGTATACAATAATTTACAACCAAAAAGTAGGTATAAACAAAAATAAAAAAATTTTAACCTAAGGAAAAATAATATTTTTATATTTAAATAGAAGCAATTAAAACCATACAATTTCATCATTCATTTATCTTTTTTTTACATTTGTATATTAATTGTATATTGTGTGAACATTATTTTATTTTTTTAATGTCAACGGAATTTAAAAATGACTTTACGATTTGCTTTACGTTACGTTAAGGCAGTTACAAAAACTACCTATTTTAACATTCATCCTCTACGACACGTTAGTTGCTTTACGTATACGGAGATGCGTACGTTACGTAGCAACAAAAACTCCCTAATGTTAACGGCAAATTCAAAATTATTTATATGTTCTAATAATGCATTAGCTTCTAATTTTTCATAATTTTTTTATAGCAATAAAATTTTCGTTAAAGATTTCATGACTTGTCGGAAAGCTCGACTCAAAGCCATAACAGCATCATGTCTGGATGACCACCGGGTTTCACATAACATTTTTAAGGTTGGCAAACGCGATGAATCCAAAGTGATAATAGTACATAATATGTAGTACACTCCATCTTTTAATACTTGCACTAAAAAAACATATAATCTCTTAATTATGTCGTAAGAAAACCAACTCCTGTACACCAGCAACGGCATCATTCAACACTAGGTTCAGATTATGAGATGCACATGAAAATAGAAACCTGTTTTTTCAATGTCAGTTCTGCACCTTTTTACGCCTGAATATACACCACTCATAACGCTTGCCCCATCATACCCCTGTTTTCTGCAGTTGTGTACGGAAAGGTGCTTTGATTGTATAAATTTTAAAATTTCATTTACAGCACCTTCTGCACTTTGGTCTAATATGCAAATAAATTCCAAAAAACTTTCAACAACTTCTGCTTTGGAAAGTAAATTATTTTCATCGCAAGTTATTATTTTTACATACCGGGAAATAAAACTAAGCAGATAGCTGATCGTGTTCTGAAATATCTTGAGTGGTAGTGATATCAAGAATTATTAAATAAAAACAAATTTTTTTAATTAAATTAATAAATTTAGTTTCTAGTTTCTTGAGCCAGCAAATTTCTAACTACGTTTTGTATTTGGTGGCTCAAGTAATTTGTTGAACTTATTGATTTTATCGATTAATTTAGCCAAAACAGGATCATATTTGGTTAGTAAGAGATCCACCGACAAAAAAATTACCTTTTTAGGTCTCACTTTCATCTAAACTACCAACATGCCCACGAAACGCTAAATTGCACCTTGCACCCCGAAAGAGTAAGAGTTACGTCAATTACCCGCTTCATTACTTTCTTCCAAATTCCCCATTTCGATGCTTATTAGGAAAATATATTTTGTTCCCCAATTTAAAGAAAGTAGAAGTATTAAGCTTGAAGGATTTAATCCCGCAAGAAGCCCGCAGGGCCCTTGTGGGCCCTGTCAGCTACACCTTTGCGACCCTTTGTCAGCTACACCACTGATGGTCATCATAATGTCGTATATTGTCCGTCTCCAAAGATCTCTGTCTCTGGTCATTTAGCTTCACTCATGCATAGGTCTTTTGCATATTCCTGTAATTCGGTCGATTTATCTTCTTGGGGATCTTTCTCGTGATCTTCGGTCTTCTACCTTTTCTTCTTCTTCTTCTTCTTCTTGTAATAGGACTATGTCCTGTTTCTTCTGTTACAGTCTCTGCTGCGATCCGGAGCTCCAGTTCTCGTACCATATTTTTTTGGGTCTTCCTATGGGTCGACTGGTGTTGGTCTTTTGTGTTTTCGCCCAATGCACCATACGTTTAGGGTCCATCCGATCTACGTGGTCTCTCCACATGCGTCGTCGTGCTCTTGTCCATCTCACTACGTCTTGAACGCCTAGCTCTCTCAATCTGTCTTCGTTTCGTGTTGTATTTTGCTTTCTATCTCTTAGTGTGATACCTCTTATGGATCTTAGGGTTTTCATCTCTGTTGTTCTCATTATTTGTTTGGTCTTTGTTATCTCGGCCTTTGTCTCAGCTGCGTATGTCAGTACGGGTCTATCACATGTCTTATAAATGCGGACTTTGCTTTCGGTGCTCATATATTTATTCCGCCAGAGTATATCCCTCAGGAAACCAGATATTCTCTCTGATTTCGTTGCTTGCTTTTTGTTTCTTGCTACAGATGCCTGTCGCTAGATATTTCCACACCCAAGTATATACAATCCATTACCTGTTTGACTATATGGTCGTCCAGTACTAATTTACATTACTCTACCTTTTCCTCAGTAATAGTTATTTCCATATTTTCTGTGTCTGCTCCCATAACATGTCCAAAGTATTTCAATGGTCGAAGATTGCTGGAGAGATGATTGCCGACTCTTTTGCTCATTTGCAATTGAATTATATTTGTCCTGTGGTCAGTCCATGGAATTCAAAATATTCTTTTCCAACAGAACATTTCAATGTCATCCATCTTTCTTTACTCAGACTAAAGATCAATAGAAGGATTTAGAAGAAGACCCTGTGCAAAAATGGACGACAGAAGACCAAAAAGAAGAAGAAGGGGTAAAATTGCTTATGGGTTAAGAAGAGAAATTACATAGACATAACGGAATTATATAGAGATAACCACGTACAAAAAAAAAGGATTAACAATCGATTAATATCATAAATAGAATGAGACGCATGTTGCTCAAAAATTTTGTGAGCAACTTCTTTAAGCTTATATTGTTACTTTGTTTTGTAAATCACTTGTTTGTAAATCATTAATAAATGAAGTTGGCTTATACCTATGTGACATATTCAAATTAAAGATTGAATAGGTTATTGTGTGTATAGAAATTTATTTTATGGTAGGGGAGCCCAAGCGGGGATTTTTGCAGTTACTCGAGCGCGTCAGATTATCATATGGGGAGAAACCTGGTATCTTGCAGATGTACCTCTACCATATATTGGCTCTTAACACAGGGGAGTTCGTTAAGGGGGGCCCGAAAAAAAAATCTATCCTTAAAAAAACTCGAAATTGTCAGATTAAGATAAGGTACGTTAAGTACACGCAAAAGAGTGTATATTTAAAAAATCTGACAATTTGAGCCGGGTGTAAGGAAATGGGTTAGTCCAAAAGTTTCACAAGAAAAAAGCGAATATTTCGCGAAATGAATGACAGATCGAAAAAATAAAAAATATGTGCTCAATATTTTTTAAAAATCTATCGAATGACATCAAACACGACTTCCCACGAAGAGGGGTGGGGGGTAAATTTAATATTTTAAATACGAATCCCGCGATATTTCGTGAAATGAACATCAGATCGAAAAACTGTAAAATACACTTATTTAATATTTTTGGAAAATCTATCGAATGACACCAAACACGACCCCCCACGGAGGTGGAGTGGGGGGTTACTTTAAAATCTTAAATAGGAGCCCCATTTTTTATTGCAGATTTGGATTCCTTATGAAAAAATAAGTAACTTTTATTCGAAACATTTTTTCGAATTATGTATAGATGGCGTTTTAATCGGAAAAAACGATTATTGGAAATGGAAAATTAAATTAAAAAATGGCAAGCGCCCACTAAAATGGAAAACTTTACTTAACTTTTTTTGGTTTTAGGACCTACTCTTCACAACCCAATAGGTCCCCATAACGCTCGAGTGACTGCACATTTAGCATACTTTGCTCCCCTACCATTAGTTGTTGTTCCTAGTAGCATGATAAAAAGCAGTAAGTAATACTGATATAAATCTTTCGGATGATGAAACTTTATATATAGGAATAATAGAGCAAGCTATACACTTCTATTTTTACTAGTTTTATTACATTTTTTATTACGTTTAATATCTATCTAGCAGCAACATGTGTCAAGCTTTCCAACATCTAAATAAAATCGGCTTTTTGCTCTCATTTTTTGCCTGGCACCACCTTGCTCGATATAAAACAGTCCTCTATATGACAGCGAACAGGTAAAATCTAATAATGTCGTCCAAATGTATCTGTTTCAGTTATTTCTCATGAAACTGAGAACTGCCAGGTGTGTCGGATATTGAAAAATGTCACATGGTGCTGAAATATTTCTAATTTTCCCTCGAAAGTGAGCAATCCCAATTTAAACCTGGAAATTTTTTATTAGTTTTCCAAGTTCCCTACGATATATTTTCAACAAGTTGCACACTAATTTAGATAGGTGGATGCTTTATTTTTTTTTTCTTTTTCTTAAATTTTATAATGATATTTTTGTTTTATTAATTAAGTTATATACGGGAAGTCACTATTTTAGTCACCATCAATTTTCGCTGATTAAAATGGCATTTAACCGTTGGTATTGCTGAAGTCAACTTTGATTCATCATCATCATCCAGCCCATCATCTCTCTCTCTCTCTCTCTCTCTCTCTCTCTCTCTCTCTCTCTCTCTCTCTCTCTCTCTCTCTCTCTCTCTCTCTCTCTCTTTATTTTTATGGTTTATGTTATCATCCATGTCTCACATCCATAACATAGAAACTATTGGTCTTATAATTGTTTTGTAGGCGAATAAAAAATAAGCTTTGTTTCCCTTTACTATTCTTCTTTCAATATCTGTTTCTTTCTACAGTTTCAATATCGTTCTCTCATTAAATTTTCCGTGTGTTTTTCCTAGCTTTTGCCTGTGATATCTTCTTTGTCTTCTGGATATTTATGTCTAGTCCGGCCTCGTTTGCTCCGTTTTTATTGTGAATATATTTCTTCCGCCTTTACGCCCTGCGACACATAATACCGATGTCATCGGCATAGGCTGCAATATCTATTGATTTATTTGTTAAGATATTAGCTCTTCCTATATTTGACTGATTTTTAACCTTTATCACCAGTTTTATATTTCTCCTAAATTTATCTCCTCTTATTAAACAGAACTGATTTGTATCTCGGTCAAAGGAATAAATAAGCCTACTACATTTGACGGTGGGCGCATCTCTGATATAGAATTCGCACTCGAAGCTACTGCACAAAATAATGCCTGGGAAATGAACAGAAGGCAATAGTCTGATATTATTACTTCGAGGTAAGGCTGTCACAATGCACCAAAAAAATCCCAGAGGATACACAAAAAAAACTATGAGATCATCGTATCGGCTCTAGAGCTAAGAAACGGCAGCCAACATTTGAAACAAGTCTAGCTAAATGTGCGTATCCAAAGCTCCAACAATTTTGTGCCAGAATACGGAGCGAAATTCAAAAAGATGGTACGACCCGGCCCGGAAGAGTTTCTGCATAAATAGTAGACGTAGAAGTGATGTAGACCTCCAGTAGATAGTCCTTGTCTTGTTTCTTTTTTTTCTGGTATTTTGCCTTTTTACTTTCCCTTTAATTGAAATTAACATAAAAAATGTATTTTATTGTTTTGGCATTTTTGGTTTTGGTCCCCATAACCAGAGAATTAAAGCTAGTTTTAAGAACTTAATAAATAAAATACGAATTAGTCTGAAAAGTAAATATTATCAAAAGTATCGTCCATAGAACAACGAACGCATTTAGAAAACTATCACAGCTTTCCTCCCCTGTATACTCTCCCGTAATCATATATTCCTGATGAGTAAAAGGCAACAAAGCGGAATGCACTTAGTGAAGCTTCAAGGCATTTTTGCCGCTATAGATCAAGTATAAATGGAGGTTTTCCCAACGCTATTTTCTAGAGTATTAGAAACTGTAGCCAGCGGTCATCCACAAACTACGAAGTGTCAGTCGAGGCCCGCAAACTAGTTATTTATCACCATCTCGGAGGCAAGATCATTAGCTGCACAGGGTAAACGCCGCGCCGGTCAACCAAGAGTTAATAAAGCTATCAGAGACTACTTATTTCTGCTTTTTCTTTTATACCCTTCCTAATATTTCGACTATTCGTTATGGAGCTCAAATTGTTTCAAGACAATTTTTGGAGCTAAACTGAAGAAAATATTAAGGTTCATTTCTATTCAGCTTCATTTTTCTAGTTCAATTTCGAAATATAAAAATATAAAATTGAAATCGAAAGTCGAAATTTCGAAATATAAAATTCGTACATTTTTTCACGGTTTTTGCTCTAAATTTTAAAGAACCGCTTGAATTGACATCAAATTTGGCATACGCATAGCTTATATGTCAAAGAAAAAAAGTGATATTGTGCCGATGTGTGCTTTTGCCCTGAGGGTGACTTTCACCCCTTCTTGGGGGTGAAAGCATATATATCCAAAATAAGTCCGGAAATGGGTAAACTGACTAATTTTAAGTAACTTTTGTTCTATAGAGCTTTTTCACCAAGTCAACACTTTTCGAGTTATTTTTGAGTGAATGTTTTCGCAAATAACTCAAAAAGTAAGTATTTTGCAGAAAAAATGTTCATAGCAAAAATATAGCCTGAAAAACAGTAAAAAAATGGTGTACGAGTGAGGTCTCTGGCCTCGTAGAACCAGAGTTATAGCCAATGAAAAATAGGTTCATATTCGCCAAATTTCAAATAGAATATTTCGACGTGAAATATCCAAAAATTAAGCACTTTTTGGGGAAAACCCATTATACACTTTTTAAAGTGTTTAAAAAAAGCTTTAATTCTGTTTTTATAAAAAGTCTCTAGCATAAAATTTAAGCAAGTTACGCTCAAAATAAAGTTGGTCCCTTTTGTTTTGGCAAAAAAAATCGGGAAGACCACCCCCTAATTAGCAACTTAAATGAAATTAGTAGTTACCGCTCCACAAATTATTTTACTTATGTTGTGTTTCTATGATCTGTAAGTTTCATCGATTCAAAGTGCTTATTTTTGAAAAAATTTGGTTTCAAAGTAAAATTTTCAAAAATTTTTATTTTGAAAAATATTTTTTTGTTCAAAATAACTTACAAATTGTTAGAGATACCAAAAATCTGAAAAACAAAAAAAGTCAGCATTACTTTTCTGAATATCCTCTATTCTTTCGTTTTTCTGTAAGATAAAAATTGATTAAGATTTGGTGTTTCTAAATTTGCATACATTGGTGATCAGTGACTCGTTCAACCCCTTTTAACTACAGCCCTTTCAAAATAAGGACTTTGAACCGATGAAACTTACAGATCATATAAACAATACATACACGAGTCAATAAACTTGTGAAGTCGTAACGAATAAGTTCATTTGATCTACTAATTAGGAGGTGATTTTCTCGATTTTTTTACCAAAAAAAGGGACTAACTTTATTTTGAGCGTAACTTGTTTACTTTTGACGCTAAGTTTTTTTTATAAAACAAAAATGAAGCTTTTTTTAAATACTTTA
Organism: Diabrotica virgifera virgifera; assembly: GCF_917563875.1. NCBI lineage: Eukaryota > Metazoa > Arthropoda > Insecta > Coleoptera > Chrysomelidae > Diabrotica > Diabrotica virgifera. The sequence continues at coordinate 234,047,188 of NC_065449.1, forward strand.
AATAAGTTGTAATGAGTTTTCCCCGAAATGTACTTCATTTTTTGTTATTTCACGTTAAATTATTCCATTTGGAATTTGACGAATATGAACCTATTTTTCATTAGCTATAACTCTGCTTCTACTAGGTATAGAGACGTGATATATACACCATTTTTTTTTAAATTTTTTACCGGCTATATTTTTGTTAAGAATGTTTTTTAGACAAAATACTTACTTTTTGAGTTATTTGCAAAAAAACTGTCTAAAAGCGTGGTTATTTTGTTGAAAAAATGAACATATTCACTGGCAAATAACTCGAAAAATATTGAATTAATGAAAACACTCTATAGAACAAAAGTTACTTACAATTAGTCAGTTAATCCATTTCCGGACTTACTTTGGTCGTATATTTTTTAAACCCCAAGCGGGGGTGAAAACCACCCCCAGGGCAAAAGCACACATCGGCACAATATCACTTTTTTTCTTTGACTTGTTAGCTATGTGTATGCCAAATTTCATGTCAATCCAAGCGGTTCCTTAAAATTTAGAGGTTTTGCAATATTTTACCGTTAAAGAACGTACTAAATGAAGATACAAGTGCATGAAGGGTCTATGTGACATTTGCAAGTTATTGAGAAAAATGAAGTTGAAGTTTTTGTAGGTACTAGAACTTTTTTACTATAAGATCTAAGTAGACTAAATTTGTAGGAGATGTAGTCCTAAAACTAATATATTTATTAACACTATTAAAAAAATCTTAAAAAAAAAATATTTATTATTTATATTTTATATATAAAAAGTGTACATAGATCCTTTACACTCCAGTAACTTAGAAAATATTAATTTTAAAACGTGCTTGGCTTGTTTGAAAGATTATTAGGTACGAACAACTTACTTTTAACATAAAAAACATGTTTTGAAAAATTTGTCACATAGACCCTTCATGCACCTGTGTCTCTAAATGTATTAAATACGTAAAATAATCTCATCGTATATTAAAAGGGTCTCTTTTGTTTATCTTGTTAGCCCTGTAGCTCATTCCCCTTTTAAAAAATAGTTTTTCTTCTTCACGTGCTTATCCATCACGAACGTTGGCGATGATTATGGCAATTTTTAGCTTATTTGCATCAGCGCGGAAAAGCTGCAGAGATGTTGTGTTGAACCAGGTTCTGAGGTTTGTTAACCAATATGTTTTCTTCTTCCTTATCTTCGGTTTCCAAATATTTTTCCTTGTAGCGGGGTTTGGAGGAGGACATATCTGGATACATTGTGCATAATATTATGTCCAAAGTATTATAACATTCAAAATTTGATGTGATCAATGTGATCATGTCAGTACCTCTCAGTTTTTCTTCATAAGGATTTTGTTCATAAGGACTTGTAGGTTGTAGGCCTTCTAGGTTGTCCGCAAATACTATCGTGTCATCTGCATATGTGATGTTGTTTAGCCGGTACAGTTTTAGACGAATGCCATTTTAGGTTTCGTATGAAGCTTTGATAAATATTCTTTCAGAGTAGAGATTGAAGATTACAGGTGGCAAAATTCAGCCTTGTCTCACTCCATGCACAAGTTTCACATATCTGGTGTGTTCACCTTCAACTCTGAGATTTGCAGTCTAATTCCAGGAATCTGAACATATACAGGCAATAGGACACTGTCCTAGAAGATATAAATATATATTTTCAAATTTCTGTAGTACCTACAATGAGCAGAAAATGATTTTTAATAAATATTGTTTCGTTCTAGCCATCACAGTAGATTACGATTAACACTTGAGTAGAACACCTTCTATTGTTGAAAATGTTGTAAGTTATCAGGACCGACTTAAATCCTAATTAAACAATAATTTTAATAATCAAAATAACTCTAATTTTCTATGCAAGTCGGGATATCTCATATACAATAATTCGTACGGTCATTGGAGACAGCACCATTTTAAAAGTTCAAAGCTTCTTAAGCCACCGCTGTGTTTATTGCTTGGTTTACCGCTTATCGCAATAATTATGCATAAATCTACGCGCTATAATAATAATTGTAAACCTGATGTACAGTTGAGTCCACGAGTCTTTATCCATGCGTCATCATTTAAAGCATACGAAATAAGTCGGGAAAAACGCAACAAGTGGCAGAAAGTGGGTATTACTCCGATCACGGGTTATAGTATAAAATTTGACTTTATCAAATAAATAGAATGTCAAATTTAAGTTTTGCTTTAAAATTTTGGTGCATAATTATTACATTTAGAAGAATTTACATTTGAAGTGGCTTAATAAATTCTTTTATTATCATTAATTAATAAATAAATACACAATTTATAAAAAAATTCAATTACATATTTTCTTTTTGTTATTGTATTCACTTTGTCGGAACATTAAACACAAGCAATCCTTAGCTGTGTCAATGAGGTTAGCTTTGTACGTTGTCAAAATTAATCGTAAAATAACATAAACTTACCATAAAATTTCAAACTCCAATATAAAATTGGTTGTGAAAACAACTGTTTGTATATTATAAAAAATTTCAAAATGCAAAAATACGACAAAATAATAGCAAAAAATTCAAAAAACTGACAGCCACAAAAGTAAACAAACCAAAACGTCAGAAATTGTACTGAAAATATGTGAGAACATCCCCAATCGTCTTTTTTTGTACCTATCTCTTTTCAATGTACTGAGTCTAAATCGTTTATAACAATAAAATGTGTTTTTACTTAATAACAGGCGGTAGCTGGTTTGTCATTAGTTTCATGCGTGGAAGAGAATGATGCTAGATAAAAAGTATGTATTTTAAAAGTCAAAAGGCAGACATGAGCACTGAATTTATTAAATCTTGCCCAAGTATACTTTCGCTATCTAGAGCATCCTCAGGGGCATCTGAAATAAGTAAAGAGAACGCCATTGTAGAAGAAGAAAAAGCTAAACACTTCGACAAAAAATCGAAGGTGATGTGATCAAAAGTACAAAAACTTTTCTAGACTTACTTCGTCAATAAAAGAAGATATCCTCGAATGTCATTTAATTAAAATAAATAATTTGTTGGCAAACTTAAATTAACATCTAACTAAACACTGAACAAGGGACAAAACAAATAAATTAAAGTGCCAGTAGGTACTATATTTTGCAATATGGAGGTAGAATGAAGTATGAAGTAATGGAGTATTACTTTTCTTGACGGAAATGATCCAGTGATGGCTGACAGATGACAACTTGGTGAGACTGTGACTGTGTAATATGTACAGTCACTACACATTGGGCTGCACATTCAAAAAAACTGTAAACGATCAAAGGCTTCAAGCAAGACAAAACAGTATCAGTAGCAAACGGTGAAATGAGAGGTTATTAAAAAATTTTTTGTTTAATTATTTATTTGTAGTTTAATGTGATAGTGCTTTACACTTCAATCTTGTATTCCGATCATTGATTTCAAGTTTGACTCAACAGTGGTATAATATTTCATATTTCATTAAGTTTTCTAAATCTCAAATTTTACTCGGTCCATTTCAATAAGTCAATTTCAAATTTTTTTCAACAGCTGATACCTAATTAGTACTACAGAGTATGCAACCCACTTTTCAGATATCAACCAGTACCACATCCAATCTCTATGTCCAAAAACATTGTCGGCAACCTACATCTTAGCTCACCTCTGACAAGTTTGAATGTGGCAACTGGCTTCACATTTATAATTTAACAAAAAATGTTTTAATAACCTCTCGCTTCACCGTTTGCTACTGATACTCTTTTGTCTTGCTTGAAGCCTTTGATCGTTTACAGTTCTTTTTTAATGTGCAGCCCAATGTGTAGTGACTGTACATATTACACAGTCACAGTCTCACCAAGTTGTCATCTGTCAGCCATCACTGGATCATTTCCGTCAAGAAAAGTAATACTCCATTACTTCATACTTCATTCTGTCTCCATATTGAAAAATGTAGTACCTACTGGCACTTTAATTTATCTGTTTTGTCCCTTGTTCAGTGTTTAGTTAGATGTTAATTTAAGTTTGCCAACAAATTATTTATTTAAATTAAATGACATTTGAGGATACCTTCTTTTATTGACGAAGTAAGTCTAGAAACGTTTTTGTACTTTTTATCACATCACCTTCGATTTTTTGTCGAAGTGTCTAACTTTTTCCTCTTCTACAATGGCGTTTTCTTTACTTATTTCAGATGCTCCTGAGGATGCTCTAGATAGCGAAAGTATACTTGGGCAAGATTTAATAAATTCAGTGCTCGATATCTGCCTTTTGACTTTTAAAATGCATATATTCGAGCATTCAACCATTTCCTATTTTTAAAAAGTATGGGTTTTATCTCGCCAGGTATTAATGACGCACGAGTAAAGACTCGTGGACTCAAGTGTACCTATTTAATCTGTAATCTGTATCTATTTAAAAAATGGTTATACTGGTTGTGGTCTTTGACCAAATGTTTTATTTTCTTTAGTATACACGCTGATCCACCTTAACATTGTTATTTGACCTTCGGTGTCTCAACAATATAAACTTTCTTTCAGTAATAACTTACGAAAAACTGGTCAATAAAACCCGTATAAGTACCCAAAATTAATTAATATACCAAACATAATTCGTTGACTGTTCTTCTTGGTTACGTGCGGTTCTTTAGCATCGACAATAAAATGAACATCTTCTGCTTTTGTCTGCTGGCTTGTTTAGTTGTTGTTAAGGTAAGATACTAAGTATTATTTTTTATTATTATTTAAATTCATGAAAGAAAATCATTCAGAAATGATACAAAATGTTTTTCTTTGTATCTATGAAAGATGGAAGTTTACAGTCAATTATAAATTATATTTCTACTGCTGTTTTTTTTTATTTAGGAAATACTGAATAATCTTTCTGTAAACACTGTTTAATATAAACACTCCTCTTATTTTTTACCTGTAAAGCTTTTTTTCTGACTCTACAATCCATTGTTGACCATGGCCGTTCTTTCACTCTTTTTTATTCTGGAGAAGGCCTCTATTTCGTAGTCTGTAATTCTGTTTTAGTGACGCCAATATTAAAATGATACTCCCCCTTTTGTTCGCTCTTTCTTTTGTACCTACACCACAATATATTTTGCTTACTTCCATATTGGCTCTTGGTTATACTAACCACTTTGCATCTTCTCGGATGTTTTTTCAACGCTGATGAACGCTTTTTTTACCATCAGTTCGGTGTAGGCAAATATCTATATAGTTTTGTTGGTACTCATAGTAAAACGAATATAGCGTTCATATTCGTTGCTAATAGAACCAATGTTCTTGATATTTGTATAATATATTTTGCTATAAATTTATATTAGTCTTTTCAAGGTATATTGCATTTAGTACTTTCACCTTATCGTTTATCGTTTATTAAGTTTTGTGAAAAATTTTGATACATTTCAATATTACTTTGAAATTGACTACATACCATCCTTTAACACGTTAATCGCCATAGCACCCGACATTTGGGTTTCAGATCATCAGATGGGTCGTATACTCCCCGACACCCATAGGGCAACCTTCACTACTAGCGTTAACACCAAAGCCTGTAACCCAACTGCAGTAGGGATGGGAAAAACCTACCGGTTCTAACCGAAAACCGTTTTTTACTTCGCAATAACCGGTTTTACCGGTTGATTTTTTGTCCCGATTATAACCGGTTTTTCTTTTTAAAGTAAAAAACGGTTATTAGGTTTTTACGGTGGTTAGGATTAGGTTAGTTATTATTTTGGATCCCAATCATAATTATTATTGATGAATATCAATTGTATTGATATTGATACTCTTTCGATAGTACTAATTTTGATCATATCGAGTATCGAGTCGGCTGGAGTATCGCAAACTAAAGTGCATTGTAAATATAACATTGTATCTTATTTAATTAAAAAAACTAAAAACCGGTTTTTGGAAAAACCGGTTTTTTGGCCGGTTATAACCGCCAGGTTAAACCGTAAGCAAAAAAATCGGTATAACCGAAAACCGGTGTTTTGTCAAAAACCGCCATCCCTAAACTGCAGTGCTTCGAAACACATTTATCTATAAATATGAAAGTGTTTACAGAGGGGCCTGGCAGGCAATACTAGTGATAGTTCAGAGAAATAAGGGAAAAAAATATCGTGTTGGTGACACAACCTCCTCCAGGCCGAAACCAATTTTTTTCGAGTAATATGGTCATCTACAATAATAACCTATATGTTTCCTGCAGCCGATTTTGATGATATACATAGTTATAAACATATAATGAAGATCAAAAAACGGTAAATTTTCGCTTTTTTCGTCTATTACTAAAAAATTGGGCATTTTAAACAAATTTGAGAGTAATAAACTCATAAACCGTATAAAAAACTTCAATATGGCGTTCGCTGAATATGTCTATCCTTATTGGTTGCTTAAAAAATTGCCAAATAAATCATAAATTTTGAGTTTTTATAAATAGTCATAACTTATGTAAAAATTAACTTAGAACCTTCTTATTACAAATCCAAAATTAATTTTTTTTGCACCACTGTAAGTCAGAAAACGATGAAGTTACAATAATATTTTGGATAGTTTATGAAAGAGAAAAATTTACAGTATTTATTTAATTTAAAAAAAATTACAAAAAATAATTATAAATATTGCAAAATAATTTTGCAAAAACATGTGAATTAAAAAAATGGGGGGGCTAACTTTGTCCCTAAATGTCCTAGAACAGCTGTTTTTCTTTCTAAATGTGTATAAAAATTCAGTCTTTCTAAATGTGAAAAAATAATTTTTCTACGGGTAACGGTTAAAAAGTTATTCTAATTGTTTATAAGTAAGCAAAAAATCGACATGTTTTTGCAAAATAATTTTACACTGTTTAAAATTATTTTTTGTCATTTATTTTTGATTAAGGTAATAGTATAGGTGTTCTTCTTTCATAAACTGTCTGAAGTGTTATTGTAACCTCGTAATTTTCTGACTTATAGTGTTGCAAAAAAAATGAATTTGGGATAAACAAATTAAATAACTTTTAAACTATTTGACCAATTGCTTTGAAATTTAAAATATAATTTAAGTACAAGAAGTCTCGGCATTCTGTGTAATAAGAAGATTCTAAGTTAATTTTTACCTAAGTTATGAATATTTATAAAAACTCAAAATTTATGATTTATTTTGCAACTTTCTAAGCAACCAATAAGGATGGGCATATTCAGCGAATGCCATATTGAAATTTTTTATACGATTTATGAGTTTCTTACTCTCAAATTTGTTTAAAGTGCTTAACTTTTTGGCAATAGACGAAAAAAGCGATAATTTATTTTTTTTCGATCTTCATTTGTTTATAACTATGTATATCATCAAAATCGGCTGCAGGAAACATATAGGTTATTATTATAGATGTCCATACTACTCAAAAAATTTGGTTTCTGCCTGGAAGGGGATGTGTCACGAGAAAAATCTTATTTCTCTGGACTATGAATGAGCTCGTCACTTTTTATGTGTTTACTATGATTAAAATTTTTTCAAAAAAGTTATAAGGATTTATGAGAAAATATTTTTATTTTAATTAAATAATGCAAACAGTTTTTATTAATTATACAGAATAATGGTGAAGATCAAAAAAGCATAACAAACAATAAAACTTAGTACATGCATCACATGAAAATTTTGATTTTGGTCCCTTCTTCTGAACGGTTTTTCTGCCTTCTTCAGCGCTTATTTTCTCGTAACATTCTACACATTTTCGACGATTTTTTGAAGCAACTTCATGTGAAATATGCCTTCTGTTATCATTTTCCGTTACTCTCCGGAAATCTACTTCATCGATTTGTAACCCTACTTAGAGCAATGCTCTGTCTAAAATCCGTTATTGATATTTTAACATTTGTCACCGTTTTGTATATTATAAAAGCGTTTACAACTGCTGAGCCAAGTAATATTTCAAATGCAAGTTTTCTATACCACTTAATCCCTTTACGCAAAGGGAAAGAATATGATTTCAACTGATCGGATATATCTATGAATGACTTACATGAATTATAGCCAACTATAAGAGATGGATTTTCTAGGTCTGTTCCTTTTCTTGTATATTTAATGGTTGTGTCAGTATGAATAGTGCTTAAGCAAACAATATCACGTTTATTCTGCCATTTTAAAACACCTACTTCTGTATTACTTTCCTTTGCGTAATGGTGTCCTTTATTTAATTTTTGGGCCTCTACATTATTTGGATTGTTTTTTCTACTTTTCCTTAAAGTACCGACAAGTTTCAACGAATGGATTGTAGACTAAATAAAACATCTACAATTTTAGCACACATAGACTTGTTAACATTCGAAAAAAATCACAACCGATATTCGGGTTTCGCGGCGCTCGGTCGTCAGAGGATGTGAAACCCATAAGTAGGTCGTCATTTTCAAAATACATTTTTAGAGAATTTTTTTAACCTAGCACTTTATAACAGCCAGTATATCACATCCAGTGTAAAAACCTAATGATTTACTAGAAAAACTAAGTTGGGCCTGGGGATGGGATATTTTTCGCTTTATTTGGGCGATTAACATGTTAATAATATCATAGGGTAATCTAGCTACAAAAAATAGTACATAATAATAATTATTATTACATGTACTTGCGCTGGGCAATCTTCTTTGTGACACGGTGACAGGAAAATACAGCGTGTTTTATATGTTCGTTCATGGATATTCTTTCATTTTTCCGACTGTAGTATATCTTTACGTGCCGTCTCTAATATAAATGACGTTTACAATGACTTATACAAATTCGATTGAGTATAATTTTTAAAAATAATATCAATGTATGACTCTTTAAACTGTGTTCTATACTGTTTAGATTACCTACTTAGCGTTGTTTTCTTAGAAATTTTAATGAAAATTGAAGTCAGCCAATCATCCGGTATTTAACTTTATTAGTTCATTAAGGAACTTTTCCGATCAGGAACCTTTCCGATTTTGATATTCTTGAACGCATATAACAGCTGTCTCTTCGTTTATTGTCAATGGTCCGCTGGCTGGTACTGATATTGATGTTTTCGTGAGTCTTTCGTGTTTAAAGAGACCCTCTGTATATTAATACCATGTTTTTGTAGAATCGACGATGAACTTTTTCATGGTCAGCCCACATTTCCTCTTTCTGACGGCGATTTTTCTCTTGCTATTTTTACTACCTATCGTCTGCCATTCTGCTTATGTATTTGTTTCATTCTCTCTTTCTATTCAGTATCCAGTCACCCATTTATTTCACATTTCATACTTTTCTGATCTACACTTTTTCTTTTATTTTATTTCTACTGTGCTTATTCCAGTTTTTTCATTAGTTGTAATGCCCGGCGTTTCTGCTTCTGCTGCTGCTGATGTAGATTGGTTTTTTAAGTACAAGTTTTTTCAAGTAATCTATCCAGGTGTTTGTCACGATGCCTTCAATTTCTAAAAGGGTACCCCCCGTTAAGATAGGCAAAATGCCCTCACCCTCAGAATTCAATCTTTTTAGTTTTTTTACATTCTGTGCAATTAAAAAATGAGATAACGCGGATTTTTAGCTCGCCACCCCCCTTACCCCTCCACCCGCAGCCTAAAACGTAAATTTTTAGCTTTAATTTTTTTTAGTTGGGTTCCAATTGATTTAAAAACTTCAAAAATTCACACGTGTAACTGAGGCTTTTACAAAACATGTCCATTTTTTATGGACCCTTAGGTCGAGTGTACATAACCTCAAATTATTTTTTAACTTTTTTAAAACCTATAACTTTTTTTTGGAAGGGGCTGCAGGTCCAATTTTTTTTGTGTTTTGTGTATTTTATCAAAGCTATCTCTCTGATTTTTTTCAGATTTTTCCGTTCGGTGCGCCATCTTGAAAAATCCGGAAAACTGTTTTTTTATGGGGTTTTTAGGGATTTTCTCCATTTTATAGACTGCAACATAGATCAACTCAAGGTTTTGTTAATAGATTATGTATAATTTGAAGCAAATGAGTATTTTAGGGTTATCAAAAATTGGGCAAAATACCTTTAAACCCCCCAAAAACCATGTTTTTTTAAGTTATGTAAGGGTTTTTGCGGGCTTAATGATATTTTTTGAGGTCGATACAGCCTGAATATATTTTTTATTTTTTTACGTTCTATATGAACTTAAAAAATTAGGACTCACCGCAATTTTAGCCCACTTCCCCTATTCCCCCTCCCCCACAGCCAAAAATGTCACTTTTTCGATTTTATTTTTTTTTAAGTTGGTTTGCAATTAGATTAAAAATGTTGTTCTGAAGCTATTTCTTTGTGGAATTTTTGTAATTAACTATTCTAAATGGGAAATAAGTCACAATTTAACTAAAAAATGATTTTATTTTCCATCTGTAATGCGATAGAGAGAATTCGATAATCTGTGACGCACTGAAAAAATGGTTTGGGACGATCTATATAAATAAGTCAGATTAAATTAAATTATTAGCATATTTTTTTACCAAGCAACCTTTTTGTTTAATTTATTAATATTTTGTATTTTGACAACGACTTCCGTGGTGGACGTCGAAACGTTAATAAAATCATTTTTTAGTTAAATTGTGGCTTATGTCGCACTTAGAATAGTTAGTACCTAATTATTAAATTATAAATAACAAAAAATTCACACGCAGAGCTGAGGCTGTTACAGACCGTCTATTTTTATGGACCCGAAGGTCGAGTGTACATATTATAACCTCATTTTTTTTTGTTTTTTAATAGGTACGTATAACTTTTTTTGGCGATGGCTGCTAATTTTTTTTGTCTTTTGTGTATTTTACAAACCATCTACGTTTGGCTCCTAATGCAAATAGTCCACGCTGTATGCTTGTCCCGTTAGGTAAATTATTCCGATTAATTTTTTGCACAAACTTACTCAAAAACAGGCCCTTATAACAAATCCACAAGGTGCCAGGCAGTACCGCGATCGGAAAATTGTTTAAACATTTTTTCAAACGAATTCAAAAAATCAATATTTTCACTTCGGACAAATTTGTTTTAGATTTTCTGGATCAAGCTGAGCAAAAAAGGTATCTTGTGATTTTTCTATAAAATTGACTGTTGTCGAGTTACATGCAATTTCAAATTTGAAAAACGCGAAAATGGCAATTTTCAAGGCTTAATAACTCGATTAAAAATTATTATTATGAAAGTTTTAAAGTGACCAACTCAAAGTTTAAAGCTCCCCTGCAATAGCCTAAAGAAATTTTTGTCATTATTTTATTGCTAACTTTTATTTTTAATAATTAAAAATGAGGGCTAAGCATGTATTGAAGCGGCCGTCCGCGAGAGAGAGATGTACAATATTCATTGGACGTTTTAAAAAAATATCGATTGGAAGTCAAAAATACGTTTTAAAAAAATAAAAAAGGAATTTTGAGGTTATATGTATTGTACACTCGACCTACACGGATCTATAAAAAATAGATATGTTTTGTAGACGCCTCATAAAAATTTTAAATTAATGGCAACTTTAAACAAAAAAAAAATAGAAAAATTGACGTTTTTGTGGGGGCAGGGGGGGGGTGTGCTAAAAATGCGATTAGTCTTATTTTTTATTCACATATAACGTAAATAAGATGAAAAAAAATATTCAGGCTGTATCGAGCTCAAAAAATAATATCATTAAGCCCGCAAAAACCCTTACATAACTTAAAAATACATGGTTTTTGGGGGGTTTAAAGGTATTTTGCCCAATTTTTGATAATCCTGAAATACTCATTTATTTCAAATTATACATAATCTATTAACAAAACCTTGAGTTGATCTATGTTGCAGTCTATAAAATGGAGAAAATCCCTAAAAACCCCCTAAAAAACAGTTTTCCGGATTTTTCAAGATGGCGCACCTGACGGAAAAATCTGAAAAAAATCAGAGAGATATCTTTTGATAAAATACACAAAATGAAAAAAATTGGACCTGCAGCCCCTCCAAAAAAAAGTTATAGGTTTTAAAAAAGTTAAAAAAAAAATTGAGTTTATGTACACTCGACCTAAGGGTCCATAAAAAATGGAAATGTTTTTCAAAAGCCTCAGCTACATGTGTCAATTTTTTGAAATTTTTAAATCAATTGCAACCCAACCAAACAAAAATAAATCTTAAAATCTACGTTTTTGGCTGTGGGGGAGGGGTAAGGGGGGTGGCGAGCTAAAAATCCGCGTTATCTCATTTTTTAATTGCATAGAACGTAAAAAAATTTAAAAAATTGAATTCTGAGAGTGAGGGCATTTTGCCTATCTTAACGGGGGGTACCCTTTTCTCTCATTTTCTGTCTCTGTCTTCTTTTAAATATTCACATTTCCTTTTGTAATTCGTAGAAGTCATATTTCAGATCTTTTAAGAAGTGGTCCAAGTGGTTGTTTTCGGCTGTTCTAACAAGTCTATGTGTCTTATTGCGAATATTCTAATATAGTTTTCATAGGAATGTGGTGTCTTCATTGTCTTATATGATTTTTTCTTTTGTTTACATTTTTCTTTTACTTTCTTATAGAACGGTAGCGTTTTAGTGTGGAATTATTTACCTACTTGTTCTCTTTTCACAAAGGGATTCCTTTGCAGCGTTTAGAATATTCGTTCTAATTTTTAACTAGCTTTCCTCCACTCTATCAAATTTTTTGTAACTTTCAAATTTTAAATTTCTAATTTCGTTTAACTGTTTTTGAGTTTATATTAATCTTAAAACAATTCTAATTTCAGGCACAAACACGGGAGCAACAACTTATAACAAAACGAGCAATCGAGGTCCATTGCCAGAAAACCATCCGCCTTACGGATGAATTTGTAAACGAAGTTGGTTCTGGAAAAGAAAGTGATCCTGTAAAGGCAGGAGAATTTGCGTATTGCGTGAATTTTAATATTGGCATCCAAAATGAATTAGGTGAGGTGAATGTTGAAAGAGTTAAACAACTGTTTGGATTCCTTGAAATTAAAGAGGACCAGATTCAAGAGTTTTTGGCAAAATGTACGGCGAAGAAAGAATTAACAAAGGAACAAAATGGTCTTTCTATCACGCAATGTAGTAAAAAATATATTTAGAGTATAAAAATTACTAGATTGGTCATGTATAATGATAATATTTTCAATTTAAATGTATGTAAACAATTTTTAAAATAGACAAAATTTAATAAAAAAAATTTAGAATTTTATCTCTTCAGTAATTGTCTCCTTTCTATCGATGATGTCTCTAATTCTGTAGTTTGTAAGGTGCATCGTCCTACACCAAAATAGCCAAAAATCCATCTCAAATGTTAGCACCTTATTTTCTATTTGTTTGTTTAATTGCCAAGTTTCTCTTTCGTAAAATACCAGTCTTTTATATGTACTGTTACAGAGTTGTTTTTTTTATCGTTCTTTTTGGTATTTTTTTTAGGTCGTACACTTTGATTAAAATTTGTCCCGATGTAGATATATTCAGAGTATGAAGGGACAGTTTTTCCATTTTTCAAGATAGGACTCCTGTTATACTGGCCGATAACATCGAAGATTTACAGATGATCCTAAATAGAATAAATACAACTGGCAACCGGTTTGGACTGAAGATCAATAGAAAAAAAACTAAATTTATGGTGATCAGTAAAAAGAACATTCAACATATTGACCTGAATATTGAAGCCGAACGTATTGAAAGAGTACACCGATTTAAATACCTGGGATATACAGTAAATGATAAGTGGGACCCAGACGTAGAGATTAGGATCCGAATTGAAATAGCAAAATCCAAATTCATAAAAATGAGAAACCTCTTAAGCAACCGCAACCTAAGCGTTAACCTCCGATGGCGCGCCACGAAATGCTACTTACTCTCTACGCTACTTTACGGAGTAGAAAAGTGGACGTTAACAGCAGCAACTATAAAGAAGTTAGCGGCTCTAGAAATTTGGCTGTATCGACGCATACTGAGAATACCTTGGACAGACAGAGTGACCAACACAGAGGTATTGAGACGAATGGGTAAAGAGGTGGAATTGTTAACAACTGTTAAAAGGAGGAAAGCGTTATACCTGGGCCATATGTTCCGTAATGATAAATACAGTCTGCTACAGCTTATCGTGTAAGATGAGATTGAAGGTACAAGAGGTTTGGGCAGAAAGAAAAAATCCTGGCTGAGAAACTTGAGAGAATGGTTTTAAATACCAGAAGCTGCGAACATAATACATGCGGCACAAAACAGAGAAACCTATCGTTTGATGGTCGCCAACTGTCGGTAGAAGACGGCACATAAAGAAGACTCCTATTTCGTCAACCTACAAACATGTATTTTGTTTTTGTTGCATTTATGTTGATACCCCATTGTTCGTGGTTAATATCTGTCTTTTTGTTATGAATTCTAGCTCTCTAGAAATGTAAGAGGTGTAGGCTTGTATCGTCGTCTACTAATATCTCCATGCTAGGACAGGATCTTCTTTATCGTTTTAAACATTCATTTAAATATATTTTAAAAAGTGTTGAAGGGAGACAAATGTCCTATCTTTCATCACTCATCATCCAGCCTTCTGCATCTAAAGTTGATCATAGGCCTTCACCAAATTCTTCGAATTCTGTCGATCTTGGGCTTCGTGCAACCTATTTCCAGCAACCTTTTTGACGTCGTCTGTCCATCGTGTAGGTGGTCTAGTTCGGCTCCTTCTCTGTTCGTGGTATCCACACTGTAATTTTTTCGGTCCACCACCCGTCCTTCATTCTGGCTACATAGCCCGTCCAATTCCATTTCAGCCATGTTATTCGCTCTCGCTCTATGACATGTGTGTGACGCCTATCCTTCTTCTGATTTCCTCCCTTATAACCCTGTCTCTGAAAGTCAATCCAGGTTGTGACCGTTCCATTCATCTTTGGGCCACTCACAAATTTGGTTGCTGTGGCTAACGATAGTTAAGTCGTGGGGGTTAACGATAGTTTTTGGTAATACACCTGAACTATAAATTTGGTTCCAGAGGTATCACTAAAACATCAGTGTGCTGCTGATCTATAATTTTTATTAAATCGATAGGAAGCATGTCAGATCCAAGGTTTTTCCCGTTCTTCATTGTTTTTTAATTCGCTACTTTTTCTTCTCTTGCAATATCTGAACCTATTTTTTCTGAAGTCTATGTATTGTGCCTAGTGTTGTAGTTTCTCATCGGTTTGTGTTATAGTACACGTGAAGGCAAATAAAGGTAAAAAGATGAAAAGGAAAAGAAGACATCAATAATAAAGGAAAAATTTATTGAATTTATTGATATCTAAAAAAATCATTATAGAGAAGCACATCTCATGAAGTTTAAAGCTTGATCTGCGAGTTTGGATCCTCTTGGTAGATTACACTTTTTGGCAATGTCTTCCGCGTTGGTTTGATCAATTACAAAGACCTTTGCAATTTTCTCCGCTACCAACTTTCCTTCTGAATTAAATATACCGCTTTTTTGGAACAAACATACAATAAAGTCATTATCATTGGCTTCAATTTTTTCATATATATAGTTCTCTGGAGAAAACTTGGAGATGGGTTCATTCAGATTTTGTCTGCAGTTATTCACTATTTTTATGTCCCATTGTAGATTGTTTTGGTTACTACTCAGGTCAACCTAAAAACAAAAAATAAATAAAATAACAAACTGTGAAAGGAAATAGGAAATAAATACAAAAACATATTAACTAACATCGGATGATGTTACATAGAAGACGAAGAAATGTTGCTAGATATAGGTAGATGTTTAGTTAACGAATCTTTATTATTTGCTAATTTTGACATCATATCCATTTTTGACGTTGACATGTTCGCACAGCGTTCCCATGTTGTTAAGGGGATAGGCGCAAAATTTATTCTCTAATAATATTTACATGTATTTATTTTTTTTGGATCCTGAGAAAGCTAATAAATATTTTTGAAAAATTTAAACGCAGAATGAAAGACTATGTTATTACCGAGGGTAAGAAGTCTCTGAAAGCTTTTATAATGTTTACTTTAATAAGTTACAGGAGTGAAAATAAGAGATTATTTAGTGTGATTTTTAATTTCAAATGACTTATTCAAAAGAAACTTTTTGTTTATTCTAAGAGGCTTTCTACCCTCGGTAATAATATAGTCTTTTATTCTGCGTTTAAATTTCTCAAAAATATTTTTTAGTTTTTTTTTTAAATTCGAAAAAAAATTAACACCATATTCTTGATAAGATTTTCCAAATCGAACATTCGCTATCTTTGTCATACAATGCACTCAGTCGAACAGAATGTTGTGCCTAGACAGTCACAAACAAGGCTATATATTTGACACGGCTTCAAGAATGCTTTGAGTTAAAATAATAATTAATAATATTGATAGAGTATTTGATAAATAATTGATTTAAGACATGAAATTCATAAAAAGTTAAAAAAAAATACGAGATATGTCGCTGATTTGCGTCTCAAAGGTGGAATTATTGCATTCGTGGTAATTTCCCTTAAATAAGGCAGTCTGTTAGTGTTTGATTCAGAGTTGTGACTACACAAGAAATATTAAAAAAAAAAGAAAAAAGTATGAATCGTCCGGGATTTGAACCCGCAATCTCGCGATTTTTTTATCTCTGGTCCAATGCTCTACCAACAAGGCCATCAAGCCGCATGCTACTTACCTTTCAGATATACATAATTATACATCACGGTGACAAATGAAATATAAAAATAGATGTTTTATTATTTTACGCCCAAGGAAGACAAATCCAAAGACACAAAATTATAATAAAAAACCTTTTAAACCACCTTTTTCAAATTGCGCAAGTTGTATTATTAATATTAATGTTAATAAATGAAATATAAATATTTTGACGTTTCACAATTTGACAATTCACTTTTAACTGCAGTGCCTTAAAAATGTTAAAGCACTAGTGCCTTAAAGTAGCATTTTTAACGCTCCTATGGAGTCCTAAAAATTGCATTTTTAACACGTTTGTAGAAAAATATATTTAAAAACAATAATATATTCTTTCCACACCTTTTCTGGACTGATACATACATAAATTAAAACATTTTGAAGTATAACTTCAAAAATATAATATGAAAACTATTTAAAAAGGCAGTATAACTATTAACTAACCTTTGTTGTTTCTCTTCCCACAAATTTTAAAACACAACAACCATACATAACCAAACTGTCAACCGTCCAAACCACAGCTGCGCTACAGCTGCCATATTGGATAATTTTTGACATGTCATTTGAACATCCAATCAGAACAAAGTTATAATGCGCATGCGCCCGGATCGTAGGTTTTAACATATAAAAATTCACCCTCATATCGCGCATAAAGAAGTATAACTTCAAAAAATAACTTTATAATTTTTTCTCTTTTCTGGGTTATTAGTTTTTATTGTATAGTATATAAATTATTGTAATCACTGAATACATAACTCCCAATACGTCGGCCTCAAAATAAATATTACAAAACAAAAAAATCCAAACCCAGACGACCTCAGCTGTATAACTATAAAAGTGAGAAAAGCAAGTACCTTAACAAAAAGGAGAGGATTGCATGATCATTGAAATACTAAATTGATGAAAGAGAGAGAAGTTTCTAAAAAAGTAACAAAGGTGAATATAATAGAAATAACCAAATCATTAAAGGAACAATCAAAGAGGTCAAAGAAAAATGGGTAAATGTATATTTCAAGGAATTTAAAAGGTGAAGACATTTTTAAATATCATAAGGAGATCAAAGAGATGACACATACCTATAAAACACAAAACATCCGCAACACTTATTGACGAAAACAGCCTGTTGTTTTAAGTGTTGATAATACAGGGGTCAGTATACAAGTCAAGCAACAAATTTGCATTAAGAGAAAAAATGCAGCGTCAAAATGAATTTATTCAAATAAATTATAGACCGTTCTTTAACGGTAAAATATTGCAAAATCTCTAAATTTTAAAGAACCGCTTGGATTGACGTGAAATTTGGCATACAGATAGCTAACAAGTCAAAGAAAAAAAGCGATACTTTGCCGATATATGCTTTGGCTCTAAGGGTGGTTTTCATCCTCTCTTGGGGGTGAAAAAATATTCGTCCAAAGAAAGTCAGGAAATGGATAAACTGGCTAATTTTAAGTAACTTTTGTTCTATAGAGTTTTTCCACTAAGTCAATACTTTTCGAGTTATTTGGCAGTGAATATGTTCATTTTTTCAACAAAATAACCACGCTTTTATACGGTTTTTCGCAAATAACTCAAATAGTAGGTATTTTGTCGAAAAAAAATTCTTAGCAAAAATATATCGTGTAAAAAATTTTAAAAATGGTGTATATATCACGTCTCTACACCTAGTTGAAGCAGAGTTATAGCTAATGAAAAAGAGGTTCATATTCGTCAAATTCCAAATGGAATACTTTAACGTGAAATAACCAAAAATGAAGCACATTTCGGGGAAAACTCATTACAACATATTTAAAGTGTTAAAAAAAAAGTTTCATTTTTTTTATAAAAAAAAAATTATTAGCATCAAAACTAAACAAGTTACGCACGCTCAAAATATAATTAGTCCCTTTTGGTTTTGGTAAAAAAATCGAGAAAATCACCCCCTAATAGTATCTTAAATGAACTTAATCTTTACGACTTCACAAGTTTCTTGACTCGTGTATATATTGTTTATATGATCTGTAAGTTTCATCGGTTCAAAGTCCTTATTATTGAAAAGGCTGTATTTAAAAGGGGTTGAACGTGTCACTGATCACGAATGTATGCAAACTTTGAAACACCAAATCTTAATCAACTTTTGTCTAACAGAAAAACAAAAAAATACGTGATATTCAGAAAAGCAAATCTGACTTTTTTTTGTTTTTCGAGATTTCTGGTATCTCTAACAATTTTTAAAATATTTTGAAAAAAGCATATTTTTCAAAATTTTAGTTTGAAACCAAATTTTTTCAAAAATAAGCACTTTGAATCGATGAAACTTACAGATCATACAAACACAACGTAAGTAAAATAATTTGTGGAGCGGTAAAGATTAATTTCATTTAGGTTGCTAATTAGGGGGTGGTCTTCCAGATTTTTTTTTGCAAAAACAAAAGGGACCAACTTTATTTTGAGCGTAACTTGCTTAAGTTTAATGCTAGAAACTTTTTGTAAAAACAGAAATAAATTTTTTTTAAACACTTTAAAAAAGTTATAATGCGTTTTCCCCAAAAAGTGCTTAATTTTTTGGATATTTCACGTCGAAATATTCTATTTGAAATTTGGTGAATATAAATCTATTTTTTATTGGCTATAACTCTGGTTCTACGAGATAGATCCAGAGACCTAACACGTCCACCATTTTTTTTTATTTTTTATAAGCTATATTTTTGCTAAGAACATGTTTTCGACCAAATACTTACTTTTTGAGTTATTTGCGAAAAACCGTCTAAAAATGTGGTTATTTTGTTGAAAAATTAACATATCCATTCGCAAATAACTCGAAAAGTGTTGACTTGGCGAAAAAGCTCTATAGAACAAAAGTTACTTAAAATTAGTCAGTTTACCCATTTCCGGACTTATTTTAAACATATATTTTTTTACCCCCAAAAGGGGGTGAAAGTCAGCCACAAGGCAAAAGCCCACATCGGCACAATATCACTTTTTTTTCTTTGACATGTAAGCTATACGTATGCCAAATTTCATGTCAATCCGAGCGGTTCTTTAAAATTTAGAGCAAAAACCGTGAAAGAATGGACTATTACCAGTTGATGCACATGTTGATCAATGCATTTACGGCAACGTTTTGCAAAGGAGAGGCAGGTCCGGCGATGCATGTCAAGCTACCGCGAAGAAGACTACCAAATTCTTCTCCAACTGCAATTTTGGAGGTCGGGTGTTCGTTTTGCAAAAACGGGATCATTGAGAGAGCCTCAAAGGAATAAATCACAGTGTGCTAGGTCACATGACAGTGAAAATCACTCCGCGATTCTTCGTCTGCCTATCCATTCTCCAAAATGGACATTATAAGGCACGACATGACGCGTAGTGAGGCTAAGTTCCATCCTGCATGAAATAACGGATGTTCGCGAGTGTTGGATCGTTGTCAATTTTCCCACGTAAATCTTTGAGCATTTTAAGATAACTGGTCCATCACATGGACAATACCTTGGGCATTTTATGCGTAATGAGAAATACGACATACTTCAATTGATTACACAGGGGAAAATCCAGGGCAAAATAAGTGTAGGAAGGAGAAGAATGTCATGGTTGCCTAACTTGAGGGAATGGTACGGATGCATATGAACCGAACTATTCAGAGCAGCAGAATCTAAGATCAGAATTGCTGTGATGATTGCCAAAGGCCCATCACGTTATCCTCAAAAGATTTTTTGAGAGCGTTGTCTCCTTATGCCGACCCCCGTAGATGAACAGTCTGGTATCTATTTATTTAAACGTAATGCGTCTACTATATTAATAGACCAGTAAGGATCTGTTTTTAGGTGGATGTGAGAGGTGGCATTCAGATTTTTGCGGATAAAGTTAGGTGATAACTTCGTTAATAATAATTGATTTATGCTCCTTCTCAAATATGCCCGGAACATTAATAAAGAAAATAAAATATTTAAAAATTTCAAAAAATTTCGTTTTTTTTTCTACTTTTTTTTGATTATAACTTAAAAATTATTCATTTTAGAACAAAGTCGTATAAGAATAAAACAAAGATAATTCAATTTTCTATCAGATGCGATTGGTTAAAAATGTCTTAATTTATCACCCTTGCTTCAAAATAGCAATCAATAGAAAATAAGGGGGCAAAACAAGCCTGTCCTTATTCAATGATTTTCCATCACTTAGCTTACACTTGGAACCTTTCTAATTCGCTTAGAAAATTATTGTCATGTGCTAAAACCGTACACCAAATTTAATTAAACTTGACTTCCTATATTTTGCATAATAATTTTGCAATCCAAACTTATTTTTTTAAATTAAAATTTTTTAAAATATTGCACAACAAAAACTAGAACATACAAAGATTATTTGTCAATTTTTCTACATATAAAAAAGTACTCTCTATATAATGCACTTCACAGAATTGAAATCGGATTATTTAAGCAGCCTCAGCAATGTTTTAAAGTTATAAACAATTTTTTGGCTTATAAACAAATTAGTGCTGTGGCCAGGAGGGGGTGCTACGGGTTCCTTTATTTAGATGGACTTACCCAAGTTTTTTATGTATTTTGACCCGTAGAACACGAATTTTTTGGGTAGCAGTTGATCCGGATATCGATAAGATTGTTATGAACAAAGAACTTGAGGAATTACATAACATCGATTTTTCGCAAAATAAAATTTTGTTGGTATTTCTTGGGTAATTCTAAGCAAAAAATGTTCTTACAAGTTTTTTTGTAGGATGCATAGTTTTCGAGATAAACGCGGTGGAACTTTCAAAACTCGAGAAATTGCAATTTTTGAACGCGAATAACGTTTGATTAAAAAATAAAATAGCAATTCTGCTGACAGCATTTGAAAGTTTAAGTCAAATTATACTGGTTTTAATTATTTGTATTGCTAAAAATTAATTATTTTATCATTAAACAAAGCTATTTGTTTATAAGCCTAAAAATTGTTTATAAATTTAAAAACATTGCTGAGGTCCTTTAAATAATCCGATTTTAATTCGGCAAAGTGTATTAGATATGTAGAGCACCTCTTTATATGTAAAAAAAATTAGCCAACTTCTAAATGGTCCACTTCTTGTTCAGAAAAATTTTAAAAAATTTGAACTTTTTTAAAAACATTTAGATTGCAAATTTATTATGCAAAATTTATTAGGTCAATTTTAATGACATTTGGTACACAATTTAAGTACTTATGTTACAAAGAATTTCTTAAGCGAATTATTAAGGTTCTAAATGACGTCAAAGTGGTTAAAAATATTGAATAGCAACAGACTTATTTGGCCACCTTATTTTGTATTTATTTGCTATATTGCAGAAAAGGTAATACCTTAAGATATTTTTTACCAGTCGTATATCATACAAAATTTAATTATTTTTATTTTATTTCTCTACGACTTTGTTCCAAAACGAATCGTTTTAAAGTTATAAGCAAAGAAAGCAGAAAAAAACCGATGTTTTTCGAAATTTTTAAATATTTTAATTTTTTTATTAATGTTCCGGGCATATTTGAGAAGGAGCATAAGTCAATTATTATTACTGAAGGTGTCACCTAACTTTATCTGCAAAAATCCGAATGCCACCTCTCACATCCAAAAATAGACGTTTTTTCGCAGATCCTTACTGGTCTATAAATAATAAAATAAATTTACTAATATAAGAATCACAACTTACCGGTATAAAATCACTGCTTTCCTCTCCTTGTACGACCAAAAGCAAGACACAAAAACAAAACACTTGCTTAAACGGCATCTTAGTACACAAATGTGGAATAAAGGTTAAATGTCTTCCAATGTCACAGACCTCTTAAACCGGTTTTGATAAAATGAAATGATGTGGACGTAATAATAATCAAAATGTAATTAATTCATTTAAAAATCATTTTACAAATTATAAAACAATATACAGGATGAGTCATGAGGAACTAACCGTTAAAATGAGTTTGTTCTTATTGTTTAAGAATATACAGGGTGAGTAGTGACTTTTGATTTAAATTTCTATCCGTCGTAACTTTTGTACGCTACAAGTGTCCAAGTCTTTACTCCGTATAATAGCGTAGAAAATACATAGCACCTGACGATAGAGATTACTATTACCAAGTGGTAAATCGTGACTTCTGAAAAGAGACTTCATCATTATGAACGCTGATCTCGCTTTTCCTATGCGTTGTTTTATTTCACTTGAGTGGTCCCATTGGCTGTTTATATTGGTACCAAGGTCTGTGTTGCTATTTATCCTGTCCTTTGGTTGTAAAAGCCTTGTATATTATACTTCGCGCTTATAAAGCGATATAAGCTTCAAAAAAAGACACGATTTTTCGGTACATGTAAAAAATTGAACCTTTTATACTGTTTTAAATTAAGAAAGCTTTGGTTATTTATATACTTTATTTACTTATAAAAATATTTATTTTTAAATAGTTTATCTAATCGACTAATCTACAACATCATTTAAGCACTGGAAGTAAAACAAAGCTGCTTCTCCTCCTCCGCTGCTTGTTTTCAGTTTACACTTCGACAGAATTATCTTTACAGTACTTTCATCTATCTCAAGATTTTTAAAAGTTTCTTTAATTTTATCGTCTGCAAATTCTCCTGTCAAAGTTTGAATACCTGTCTTAATGTTGACGCACCAGGCAAATTCGCCAGCTTTCTTTGGATCAGATTCAGTTTTAGATCCTATTTCGGCCACAAAATCATCAGATACGTTTATTTCTTTTTGGCATTCGTGGATGTGTTTTCGTATGCTATTCAATATATCTTGTCTTGATGCCTAAAATAAAGAAATTTTGATAAAATATACGTAATTATGAATCTAATAAAGAACATAGAAGGAATAAAAACTAAAATTAAAGGCAATCTAGTTTCTTCGTTATAATAACATACAGTCCGTACAATATAGGTACCGTTGCACGTCATTATCTACGTCAGAGATCTACATTGATATTGTTGCCCAATTACAAAAAATTCTTGAATTCGTTTTAAATCAAATATATCACAAAATTATTGTGATACAATAGTTAAGTGAATTATACAACAAAATAAATTAATATTCAACGTAAATAAATAAAAACATTAGAAATAGAAAACTAGAATTAAGTTACAATTTTACGTTAAGAGGATCGGTACGTAGTTTCGGCTGCAATGCTATTCAAATGGGGATTCATTTTTTTTTATGGTTCAGGGTTCAGGGTTAAAAAACTAAGAGGAAATTTAGTGTGATTTAAATTTCAAATAGCTCATTCAAAATAAACTTTTTATTTATTCTAAGGGACTTTCGGCCCTCGGTATTAATTTATTCTTTCATTCTGCGTTTCAGAATTTTTCAAAAATATTTATTGGTTTTTTCAGGATTCGAAAAAAATGAACACAATGTCGGTGGTAATAGTTTACAAATCTATCTCTGTCTTACAACGCACTCAGTCGAATAGAATATTGTCAGCATATTGACAATTTTAAATATTTGACATGGCATTGGGAATATTTTGAGTTGTTGATTAAATACTATTGATATATAGTGTATTTGGTAAATATTTGATTTAAGACGTGAACTAAATAAAAAGTTATTTATTGTGTATTATTTGTGAAAGATCCAAGCAGAGAACACATAAGGATAATATATTCTGTGAGACAAGTATTTTGTTGTTAAAGATGTTCTAAATTGTAAGCGTACCATAGTAACAATATGTTATTAAAAAATAACTTTAACACTTTTCCTCTTTTCTCGATTGAGTATTAGTTTTTGTTGTACATATGAATTATTACAATCACTGAATACTTATTTAGTGAAAAAATTATCACATTTATTAACTGAATTAATAATTTGCAATTATACAAATAACAGTTATCCAAGAACATTCAAAATAAAAAGTTAATGATGACATTTTCAAGTAGAATGACATTCTAGTAATGTTTACATATCCATACCAGTGTAAATTTTACTACACGTAATTTGCCGTGTAAACACAGGAAAAGTAGGGATAGCCGTAAAATATTTGCGAATTATGTACCCATGGCCTTAAAGTAAATAATAATAATAATATAATAATAATAATAATAAATATAATAAAACAAATACTTATAGTAAAGAATAAAAACAAATCTGAAATGTAAACACCGCAACTGTCAAATAAATGTTACCAAGTTATGCCAAAATATCACCTTTTCTCGAACGCAGTTAGAGTGTAATCCGAACAAGGGTGCTTTATAAAAAATACGCTTTATATTTCACTTATTCAAATTAAATGAAACAAGTTAGGGTTTCTTTAAATTCACATTAATATAATATCTTCCAGTATTATTACTACGCCTCTCTACATAGTACAATATGTCTAGTGACATGATTCTAAAAAGGAACAGACCTAAGACTAAAATATTTCATGTTGGGATCATGTGATGTCACATACTATGACGCGGATAACGTTCAACGATATTGTACGGACTGTAACAGACCTGAGCACGCTAGCAGTGTCCTCTATTCGAAGCAACAAATAGTTAGAAGACTTCTCTTTGATAGCAAAATAGATTAACAGCCAATCAAAATAGGTGAACAGGCAATCAATAAGGTATTAAAAGGTACAATAATGGATGACATAGGTTCATAAAAGAAAACATACAAGAAAAGCAGCTCATATGGTAAGGACATGAACAACGAATGAATAACAGTAGACAGAAGACAGAAAAGAAGAAGACTGAAAATTAACATGGATGGAAGGACTAGGAAAATCACTGAGTTCCAAAGAACTTACAGAAAAACAGGGATGTAAATATGACCTACACGTCTTTTCAAATCCTGTTGAGAAATTAAATATAAATACGTACACGAAAGTAAATACAAATTAAGACTAAGATGGAGATAATGTAAAAAACTAACAACCAACAACCAAGAGATCATCATCTCATTGTTTGATTTGCTTGTCTAGAAAATGCTTTAGAAGAAATGCGTACAATGTGCTTCCCCGTTTAGGATTTTGTCCTCTTCAGGGTTTGAGGTGAATGTTTAGTGTTGGCAGCAAAAGCAAACAGTCCGAAAAACACACTGGGGCAAGCGCCGTGTCCTGGTGTTCTTGGATCCTGGGTTATGCCGGACGGTGGTGTCCAGAAGGCTAAGAAGTCAACAGAGAAGAAAGTTTGATGGATTGTTGTTGGTTCCATAGACATTTACGTGTACTGTCCGTGCTTTGCTCTCGACCAGTCTCCCTAGAAACCATTGTACAACGACAGGCGAACCTGCGTCCCTCGTCGGCGGTCAGGAGGTGGCTTTGAGCGCAGCGTGGACAGTGTGCGTTCGAGTGGAGAAAATAGTTGCGGCTATTTTCTTGGGACGAACAGGTATAATTGTGCAATGAAGTTGGGAAACCGCAAAAAACCAACTTCTCCCTGTTCGGGGTAGGGAAGAGGGAATGTTAGAGGTGGGTACGGTAGGCTAACGGGGTAGCCTCAAGGATGTTTTCGTACTCCACCGGGAGTTCGTCAATGCATGTTTGCATTAGAGCGGACGGTACATGAATCTTTTTGCGTTTGGGCTTTCGGTGGAGTACGTGGCCGGAAGATGAACAGGAACATTTGAGAGATTCTTGTGTGTCGGAAGGGGGGCCGTTGATTACTTTGATTGTGAAGTTCCTGTTCAGAGAGTTTATTCTCTCGGTGATTTTGGGGGTGTTCGAGATGTTATGGATTTCGTTTGAGGGATATCGCCAGTGCTCATAGTTACATCTACGCAAGACTCTACGCTCTGTCCTCAACAACCTTTCTTGTTTTTGTCTTGAGCAAAGAGAGTAGATACATGATTTGTACTCCATGACGGGTCGAATAAAGGTCTTGTAAGTGTGAATGAGAGTCTTCTTGTGTGTCTTGCCAATTTTTCCCGAGAGAGCGTTGAGAAGTCTGGCCCTGTTCCTTACCCTATCTAAAGTTGCCTTTAGATCTGCGTCCCAATTGAGAGTCCTGGTAAACAGTACTCCCAAATAGTTCACAGTCGGGCTAACAACAAGCCTTTCTCCCAACAGACTCAGAGGATGTTGGTCGTCATCATTGCAAATGATTCTATTTGACACAGAAGGGGCGCGAAACACAATTGTTGTTGTTTTGTTCGCGTTCAGCGTGACTCTCCACTTACAACACCATTCGCCGACGCCGTCCAACAGAGCCTGGGCTCTTCTGAAGAGGAGTCTTGGGTTGTATCGAGAGGTAGTTGAGAGCAGAGTCGTGTCGTCTGCATAGAGAAACAGCCGAGTACCTGGGATATTTTGGTTAGTGATGTCGCTGTTGTAGATGATGTACAACAGCGGCGCTAGGACTGAACCCTGGGGAACTCCAGCTTGTGGAGTGAAGGGGGTGGACTTTTGATCGCCATCCAAGAGATAAGAGCCGGTACTAACCACCATCAAATCTCGAAAGTTGTAATACTTTATGATTAATTATTTATATGGGAAATAAGCCACAATTAAAATGAAAAAATATCAAATTCTGATTTTGATCGAATTATTTTTAGTTTACACATAATTTATGAAAATTCATATCAGAAACAAAGAAATACACATTTAAATAAATTTAATAAACTTTTAGAACAAAATAGTCTACATACTTTTGTTAACCTAAATAGAAATAATGACATATTAGCGACAGTTGTCAATCTATCAAATAGACATTTAAATGCAACGGAAAATTTGGTATTGTCAAAAGGTTTAAACTATGCTGTTACTCATCCATCTATTCAAAAATTAGACATAATCAGCTCAGTGGAGAAAATATCCCAGTGTCTACCAACTCACGAAAAAGAACAATATAGGGTACTATGTAAACTTGAATTGGAAAAGTCTAATCAAACTGAACAGAACATCAGCAAAGAGGAAATGAAAGCTTTAAAAACTTTAAGAAATGATGACTCCATAACAATCCTACCAGCGGATAAAGGCAATGCAACTGTAATAATGAATAAAATACAATATGAGGACAAAATTACAGATCTAATTACAAATGGACCTTATACCAAATTAACGAAGGATCCAACGAAAACACTGGAAAACAAAATCTACAGAACTTTATTCTTCTTCTTCTTTCTCGAAACTCCTTATGCCCATCAGGGGCGTCGGAGGTTTTATTCATCTTCTATCCATCTCTTCCATTTCTTGCGGTCCTTTGCTAACTCTTTCATTTGTTGATGTGTTTTTCCTTTTTCCTGTCCAATTTCTATAATCTGATCGATCCATCTCTTCCTTGGCCTCCCTTTCCTTCTTTTACCATATCTTTTCGATTCCATCACCTGCTTTGGTAGTCTTCCCTGGCCCATTCTGTTAATGTGTCCATACCATTTTAATTTTCTTTTTTGTATCTTGGTTATTATCGATTCCTGTTTCAGTCTTTGTCTAATATCTTTATTAATGAACTTTATTCAAATTTAAAAATGATCTAACATACTATCAAAGAAAATTAATGACACCTGATTAAAGTAAGTCACCACATTTTTATGGAGTGCCGAAAATTCATAAAGCGAACATACCACTTAGACCCATTTGTAGTACCATCAGTTCTCCTTGTAGTGAACTATCAAAATTTTTATTAAACATTATAAAACCATTTGCTAATAATGATGACACATTTATAAAAAATACAAAACATTTTTTAAACAAATTATCAACTATTGAGTTTAATCCAAATAATACTTTAGTAAGTTTTGACATAAACAGTTTATTTACAAATGTGCCATTAGATAAAACTTTAAACATAATCAAAACGAAATTAGAGAATGATGATACATTGACAAATAGGACAAAACTAAATGCATTAGCTATAATGGAGTTATTGACATTATGTACTAATAATACCTATTTTCAACTAAATAATGAATTTTATAAACAAAATTTTGGTCTAGCAATGGGCTCCTCTTTATCTCCATTATTGACTAATATATTTATGGAGGATTTCGAAACTAATATCATTTCTAAACAAAATTTAAAACCCACTGTATGGTGGAGATATGTAGATGATGTGTTTTCAATATGGCCTCATAGATCAGAATTGTTGGATACATTCCTGAATATTATAAACGATCAAGAAGAGACAATAAAATTTACAATGAAAAGGAATATAATAACACCCTGCCTTTCCTCGATGTTTTAGTCTCAAAGAAGGATACTGGATATGAGACTCAAGTGTATAGAAAACCAACACATACCAACAGATATCTCAATTACAAATCAAATCACAACATCAACGTTAAAAAGGGAATCATAAAATCCTTATATGATAGAGCCAAAACAACTTGTTCTAACGAAAATTCATTTTTAGAAGAAAAACAATTCTTAACATCTGTTTTATTAAAAAATGATTATCCTTTATCGTTTATAAATAAGGAATTGTCAAGATTGGATCGAATGGAACAGAACAACATAGAACGGGATCCTACAACATTCACAAGAAATAATACGAGGAAAATATCAATACCATACATAAAAGGACTATCCGATAAACTTAAAACAATAGGAAATAAATTCAACATTTCAACAACATTCAAAACAAACAACACATTGAGATATATTCTATCTAAGACTAAACCTAACAATGAACCAGAAAGGACAAAGAATTGTATTTATAAAATACCTTGTGAATGCGAACAGTTTTATATAGGTGAAACATCAAGACCATTAAACGTTAGAATAAGTGAACATCAATCTTCTATTAAAAATAGAGAGTTTGATAGATCTCAAATATGTCAACACGCATGGGATAATGAACATAGAGTTCAGTGGAGAGATTCAAGTATAGTCCTAAAAGAAACAGATAGTAAAAAGAGAAAAATCAAAGAAGCGGCTCTAATTATGCTAAACGAAACCAATTGTGTTGCAAATTCCTCGGTGGAATGCAGTAGGATGTGGATACACATACTGAAAGAGGAAGTCAATAGAAAGAAAATACCACAATTAGTAAGTCAATAGTCGAGTTAGTACATATTTTATATTTTAGTATTACTTATATATCCATATATTATTGATATTATTTATAATTTAAACAAAATTATAGTAAAGTCAGAATTTGGTATTAATTTTGAGAGTAATTTAAATGTAAGACCAAATACTTACGATGTCGGGATAGTATCACGAGGTTTTTTTCCTGGTTTTCCCTCGTGATTTACTATGAGATCTCTAACACTAGAATTTTAATGTCACCGTTGCATGTGGTTGTCTTTTTAAAGACAGATCACATGCTATGATTTTTTTTTGTGACGGATATTCTTGAGTTGGGGTTGATTTCATATAATCGAATGAACTATCTTTCAGTAAAGTCGTCCCAGGAACGCAACTCATAAATATTGGCAATATCATTTTAAAGTCTTCTACTTTAAAATGTATCATATGTATCTGAATTGCCGATATAAATGAGTCAAATTAAATAAATTATTAGAAGAATTTTTTTACTAAGCAACAACATTTTTGTTTCTATTAGTAGTATTTTGTATTTTGACAACGGCACCCGATTTGGGCGTCGAAACGTTAATAAAATTATTTTTTTCATTTTAATTGTGGCTTATTTCCCATATAAATAATTAATCATAAAAATGCCACAAGGAAATAGCTTCAGAACAACATTGGAATACTTTGGACACATTATGCGAAATGAATCCAGATATGCCCTCCTACAAGCCATCCTACAAGGAAAAATATTTGGAAAGCCAGGTCCAGGAAGAAGAAGAGTATCCTGGTTAAAAAACCTCAGAAGCTGGTTCAACACAACATCTGTGCAGCTGTTACTGCTGCAGATAAAACGTTGCTGCAGTTAAAATAAAGATTGTCATGATGATCGCCAACATTCGTCACGGATAGGCAAATCAAGAAGAAGAGTGTAATAAAACTTGATATATATAATATGTTAATAACTTACCAGTGCAATTGTTACAAATCCAACAAATAAAAAAAGTATCCTAATATTGATATTCCACATATTGTTTGCACTGTTGAAAACTAACTCTTCTTTATAATATTTTTTTCTGGTATAATAATATGTATTCTCAATAGTTTATTTGCAATAATTTTATAAATGTTATTGTAGATTATATTTAAAACATCTGAAGTTACATATAAAAGGCGACCAAACAGAATACTGATAAAGAACTGATAATTATTATTATTCATCCGGTTTGGTTTACTTGCGGTACACAAATAAAACAAAACATTTCATCACGTTTCGTCTTATTGAAATGTACGGGTGGTATGACAAAAGTTAAAGAATTTTTAAAACGGTTATATGAGTAGTGGTGTAAAATATAACACGAATCAATATAATTTTAAATGGCTAACACTAATAATATTTGATTTGCAAGTTTGCCAATTTAGTATGATATAATTGATCCAAATAATGGCATAACCCAGACATCCAAAGTGAAAGTTATCCTCCAACACCAAATTGTTCTATATGGTCCACATATACTCCGGTCAACTTACGCATCCGAGGCTACAAAAATTACCATCAAGCTGAAAATTGGCAGGATTGTTAAAAATACCATCATAAATGAAATCTAAAAAGTCCTCATAAATCCGACCCCTGCTAAAATTTTACGCGGGGTCAAAGGTCACCAAATATGGTTTTTAGCGATTTTCAGCGAAACTGTAAGTTTTATGGTAAAACTTACAGTTAAGTTTTATGGTAAGACCTTAACAATTATGGCTTTGGCTAGTTTAGTTTTAAGGTCATTAATCGACCTAACACCAAGAGTTGTAGTATAAGTATTAGTTTGAAGAAAGATTTACAAGAAAAAAACCTGTTTTCAAAAGAATATAAATTGATCAAAATTATTCTTGTCAAAAAATATGCCTTTTCGCCAGATTTTTCTTCACCTCGCTGTAACTTAAAATAAAAATAATATAAATAAAAATAGATTTTTTTCTATATTAACATGTGTAATTTTTTTTCGTCCCTCGTATAATAAATATATCTGCGCTGTTTCCATTTCATTCACTTGTTAATATTAGCAAGTAACCATTTAACACTTACGGGAAATTACGTACCATACATATTATTTTTATCAATGAGAATTGAAATCAGTCACTTTTCTAGTGAAAATATTATCATTACTCTAATTCATTAGGCGTGGATGGAAACCACAACTTACAAAAAAAGATGAATTTTTGATGAAATATAAGAAAAATATATATTATTTTATTGGTACAATTATTGGTTAATGGTAAACTTGGTATGAAATTATATTAAAATTTAACATTGTTATATTGTTCCACGCATCTAGTTTAGTAGATTTTAAAACAGAAAAACATTAGTTTTATACCCAAAAAAAAAACCAAATCATAAAATATTTCTGGATGTTTTATTGTTTCCAAATTAATTTAAACTTGGTGAAAATGTGTAAGAAGCCGGTATTATTATTTTCAACGATAGAATAATGAAATAAGAAGACATTTTTTATGTGTTTTACAAGATAGGGAGAAAACTGTTGGGAAATCACTAGCTGAATTTTGTACTTGAAAAATTTTTTAACTTTCAAACTTAACCCATTAATTCGTTTAAAATTTACCAGATCGGAATACCAGCCAAATGGAGGAAGATAAATTTACCATAATAGCTAGATATGGGAGAGATCGATTTTGAGATCAACGGTTGTTCTTCTCTTTGATTTGAGGAGAAATTTCGATCATTTTGTTAGTGGAACGATTTAACCAGTCCTTGACATTGTTTTCCCATTTTTTCAGAACTTCTTGGTAATTTAAGATTGATGTGACTTTATATCTACAAAAAGGTGGTCTAGGTATTTCTTTCCGTATTTTGTATATTAATTTAGGTAGTAGAAACAAACTAATCAGTATCTAATACCACAAAAATACTAATTTTTGACTGTATAACACTAGATGTCCTCTTGATACTATTAAATAAAAAACAAGATAGACAAATCCCTGAAATTCACGTATTTCAAATTTTGCAAATCTAACAAAAGTAAACACATCTCGTCGTTTTGTCCGTTAAGCACTGGATTACAAAATAACTAGACAAACTTTCGAGTGTTCCTGAGATCCATCCGACCAAAATTGCAAGTAGTAACAGATGATGAATAGGCCAGTCTTAACTACAAATAGGTAATAGTTTAAAATTCTAACTAGTTTTCTAGTTTTGCCAGATCCTGTTGCATGTTATCAATTAAAATATGATAGATTTAATAGATAGGTGTTTGACCAGTGCATACATATTCCCAATTCTCACATACGCTTGCCAAACATGGACCTTGACCACAGAAAACATAGATAAGATATTGAAGACATGAAGAGCTATGGAGATCAATGTTAGAATTAAAATTAAAATACAAAAATCAAAACAACTGAATAAGAAATAAAACAAAAGTCAAAGACGCAGGACAACATCCTGAAATTTCGCAGGTCATAACGTCAGACAAACGGCCAATAGGTGGAATACCACGATAAGGGAGACCATGGACAGGAAAGAGAGTAAGAGGATGACCCCAGATGAGATGGAGAGATGACATTTGAAAGATAGGAGGAACATACTGGAAGCAGAAAGCACAAAACAAGCCCATGGAGTCTATATGTTCAAAATTGGACGAAGTTAAGGGCAAACGAAGATACATTTACGCTAAATATGAAAATTTATAAACGAAGTACCTAACTCAAAAAATTCTCAATTATAGTTGTCAGTTACTCACGGCTCAATAAAATTGTAGATTATTATAGATATCAAAGGGGTCTTTGGATCTCGTAGAATTTTTTACACATGAGCCTGTTCGCATATAGGCCTAAAACACCTTTACGATGTTTTATGCCTATTCTGCATCCATATTTTAGTACCAAATATCGAGACTAAGAAAGTAAATTATCCATATCAGCTACGTTTGTTACCTGATCAGGTGACTTTTTCGGGTATTTAAGTTATTGGCTAACAATTGCACTGCAATTGTAGAACATCTCTTCAACTCAAATTTACTAGCCAAACTAATTTGCTGCTAAGTTTTTCGCAAGAACATTCAGCAGTAGAAAAATAGAAATAAAAGTAAAGACATATAAAAATATAAAAGTTAAATTTTAGATTTCAAATTACTAGGCCTCAAACTTTGATTAGAGTATAGTTTGTTACGTTATTTAATATTTCGTACTTTTACCCTGGTTGCTTCAGTTTTTGCTACTTTTGTCTTTTTGCGACCTTATAGATTTTGCGACCTTATAGCCTACCTATATAGAAAAGAGCTGTTGCCACCTATTACCTATTTTACCTATTTTCATGACATTCCTTGTAATATAGTTCTTCCGTTTCCTTTTCTCTTGGACTTCATTAGACCACCACCAGGTTTTTATATTCAATCTTCTTTTTTCGGTCTAAGTAAGGTATGTCTAAGTAATTTAATTGCTTATAAATAACAGAACCAATAATATAACAAGTGACGCAGTTCTAGGCATCACACTGTCTAGCTAGCTAGAGAGAAATAAAGAAAGAAAGAGAGGAACTGCAGAGTTGAAATCCCTTAGAAACATTGATGGTATAACACTATGGGACAGAGCTAGAAGTACATCAATATACGACGGAAATGCAAAGTGACGAAGGTTAACGACTGAGTAAAAAGAGAAGAGTACACTGAACCTTTAGTATAAAACGAACGACAACAAATGGACTCGTAAAGATGACTAGAGATGGTTCCCCAATGGGAAGACGATGTCTTCCTATGTCTACACAAAAAAGAAGCAGAAGAAAAAAAAATAACGACACCAATCCTATCATCGTCATCATCAATCAGGCAATCGCGTTTACTGTTAAACATAGGCTTTCTTCAGATATTTCCAGTGTTCTCTACACACAAGCCTAACCGCTTGTAGTCAGTTTTCCGCTACTCTTTTTAAGTCATCGGTCCATCTAGTCGGTGGTCTTCCTCGACTTCTCTTATAGCTTCTGGGCCTCCATTC
Organism: Diabrotica virgifera virgifera; assembly: GCF_917563875.1. Lineage (NCBI taxonomy): Eukaryota > Metazoa > Arthropoda > Insecta > Coleoptera > Chrysomelidae > Diabrotica > Diabrotica virgifera. Next base: position 234,081,621 of record NC_065449.1, read on the forward strand.
CACGATTCGTTATGTCTACCATCCATCTTGGGTCCTAGCTAAGTGACCTGCCCAGTTACACTTAGGCGTCGTGATTCTTTAGATCATGTTTTGAATTCCTGATTTTTTCCTGATTTATTGGTTTGTTATGTGGTCTCGAAGGATCACGTCCAACATTCCATGTTCCATAGTTCATTGTGTAACTCTGAGTTTCGCTTGATACACACGGGAGTTGATTTTTTTAGAAAATGGCTTAGTTTTCCAAATGCTGCCCATATAAAGCATCTTCGCCTCTCTATTTCCTAATATGTTTATTATTGCTCTGCTTATTTTGATCTCGTGTCCCAGATATATTTGAGTGACACTGTCCTCTTAGCCGAAAATATTGAAGATCTTCAGAGACTAGTTAACAGAATAGCGACATATAGCGCTAAGAATACGGTCTAACAATGAACATCAAGACTATATGCATATCTTGGAACAATGATCAACTCTACAAATGATTACTCCCAGGAGATTAAAATTAGAATAGAAAAGGTTAGAGCGAATTTTAACAAAATGAGAAAAGTGCTCTGCACAAGAGATCTAAGGTTAGAGCTAAGAGTAAGGTTGGCTAGGTGCTACGTTTTCTCGACTCTGTTTTACAGAATGGAAGCTTAGACCTTGAATTCGGTGTCAATGAAAAAACTGGAATCATTCGAGATGTGGGTATATAGAAGAATTCTAAAAATACCATGGACAGAACACGTTACAAACAATGAGGTTCTTAGAAAGATGAATAAAGAAATGGAAGTCTTAAATACAATCAAAACCTGAAAATTGGAACGTCCCGGACATATTACACGTGGAGAGAGATACAACTCAAAACTCATTATGCAGGGAAAGATTCAAGGGAAAAGAAGCATAGAGAGACGCAGAATATCGTGGCTGCGCAACCTGAGAGAATGGTACGGATGTATATCAAACAAAATTTTCAGAGCAGCCGTCTCCAAACTCCGAATAGCTATGATGATTGCCGACCTCTGACGCGGAGATGGCACTTGAAGAAGAAGAATGTATATTACTGAATAGTGCAACAGATCTGTGTGGCTCAAAGGGCGATGTATCGTGCTATGTTAAGCGTTTCACTGCGAGACAAGGTCCCAAGCGCCAGATACTGTTGGGCTGATGCTGTAAAGAGAATAGCAACACTGAAGTGAAATTGGGTAGGTCGCGTGGCTCGAATTACAGACAGCTGACAGCAGAGATGACACTAGCCGAAGCAGAGGTTAAGTTTGTTGGCGTAGATCAGGTGGATGACGATTTAAAACGTTGCAATAGGAATTGGATGTAAAAGGCACAAGATCAAAACAGATGCAAAATTATAAGGCAGATCTATGTCCAGCAGTGGATAAGCCAACATTAAATGATAAACATGTACAAATGTAAGAACGTAAATGAAAAAGGGAGAGAGATGGATTGGTCAAAATAAACTTTCATGCTTGCGTAATATTAAACAATGGTGTGGTTCCACGGCAGAAGAATTATTTCGCGCAGTAGGCGATAGAGAAAGGTTTCAGCAACTGAAAAACATGATGACGATCAATGTCTGAATACGGACACGACATTTGAAGAAGAAGAAATAGAAAAATGATATCTTTTATTTACAAAAAATCAAGAAAGGAATTATTATTCGGATTGGGAAGAAATTAATCACCAATTTTATTTACTAAGAATTTATTTAAAAAAAATAAAAAAATATGAAAAAAAAGCTTTATTTAGTTACGAGTAACTAAAATTAAAATTATTATAAAAAATAAACTAAAAAGCTAAAAATAAAAAAAATTCAAACTCGAAGGATTATTTGAAAAAAAAACTGTTTGGCAGAATAAATATACAAAACTCTCACACATTCGTTAAAAAATTGAAAAACTCTAACACATTCGTTAAAGAAAAGCGTGGGGCGAAAACCGTTTATCCTATGAAGACGCGCCCCACGCTTTTCTTTAACGAATGGTTAGATTTTTTTTTCAATTTTTTAACTAATGTGTGAGATTTTTGTATATTTAATCTGTCTAACAGTTTTTTTCGGATAATCCTTAAAGTTTGAATTTTTTTATTTCTTGCTTTTTAATTGATTTTTTTATAATATTTTTAATTTTAGTCACTCGTAACTAAAAAAAAGCGTTTCTTAAAAATTTGTTTTTATATTTTTTTATTTTTTACATTTTAGTCTTACATCTTTAATACAACAGCCAAGAAATACAATATGATAATATCAGCAGAAAAAAACAAATGTATGACAACATCTAAATACCCACTACGATGTAAAATCGAAATTGATGGGAAAATAATAAAGCAGGAAGCAAGGTTTAGATATCTGGGAATTGATATAACCAGTTACGGAGATGTTGAAGAGGAAGTACGACAACAAAGCTTAAAAGCAAGTAAAGCGGCGGGATCTCTTAATGACACAATCTGGAAGAACAAACACTTAAGACAAGACACAAAAGCAAGAATCTATAAAGCAGCAATTAGACCTATATTAACATACACGGCGGAGACAAGGCCTGACACATCAAAAACGAGACGACTACTAGAAACAACAGAGATGAAAATACTCCGACGAATATCAGGGAAAAGTCTGTTGGATAGGGAGAGGAGCGAAAACATAAGAAGATCATGCAATATAGAAGACATACATGGATGGGTGACAAAACGGAAACAGGAGTGGAACGAACACATTAGTAGAATGGCAGAGGATAGGATAGTACGAATAGCACGAGATAAGTCACCAAATGGACGAAGAAGTATTGGCAGACCAAGAAAAAGGTGGTGCGATAACCTAAACAATTTAGGAGGATAATATTGAAGAAGAAACAGGCTTTAAAGCCTACATACAAGAAGGAAGAAGAAGAAGAAGATTTTAGTCTTACACTTTTCAAATAATAAAATATCTCGTCATGTTTATTAAAGTATAAAATAGGTATGTATAAAACATAATATGATGTACAAACATGAAAAGTAGTCGAAATCGGCAAAAAATTTGAAACTTTATTGTTTATTTTTAAAACATAACGTAAACAATTAACGTAAAAAGTGAAATTATGTATAGTTCATATAATTAGCAAAAACCAGTAAAAATTTCAAATTTCTTGATTGTAAAAAACAAGAGAATTTAAGCAATTTCCCTTAAAATCGTTTTTTTATTTAAACAATTATTATTAAAAAACATAAAAAAAATTTATTGACTATTCGTGTATTGTTCCCGAGAATGCATATGTCTGCAAATTTTCAATCATTTGCATTAAAAAAAAAGGAAGTCAAATTAACGTCTAAAGATTTGACCCGAACGATTGAACTAAAGAAAAGCGTTTAAAAATGAATAAAATCCTTTGTCAAAGGTATACAGAGTGTTTCATTAATAATTGTCCATATAGTAACTGGAGAAACCCTAGCACAAAATACGAAGATTTAACCTAAAACACTTAAATAAAATGTGGTTCCTTACTGAGTTAGAGGGTGTTTTATATAAAAATTTAAAAATTACTTTTGCTCAGCATTTTAAAACTATTTGACGTATCCTTTTCACATTACTGTACAAGCTACTAAATTATGTTAAACAAGCGTTTCTGGCTATTACCAGAGGTGTGCGACGGGGGAAAGTGAATTGTTGACCGTTTACAAATTCTACGTCACTGGCGGAATTGCTATTTTAGTTAAATTTTTGGATTCTCCAATACTTTCTTTGTAAATAATATACTCTTCATTCGTAACGATAAAGGCATTAGTTTTCGAGATCTTTGAAGTTAAAAATGAAACGACACGGTTATTTTGATTAATGTTATGTGTCGCTTCATTTTTAATTTCAAATATCTCAAAAACTAATCATTATATCGTTACGAATGAAGAGTATATTATTTACATAGAAAGTATTGGAAAATCAAAAAATTACACTAAAATAGTTTTTAAATTATTAGATAGAACACCCTGTAACTCACTAAGGAAACACATTTTAATTAAGTTATAATAGATTATAATAGGATATAATTGGTTAAATCTTTGTATTTTGTGCTAAGGTTTCTCCAGTTTCTATATGGACAATTATTAATGAAACACCCTGTATAAAGATATATACCTTTTATAAAGGATTTTATTCGTTTTTTGTATTATATGGTATACAGCCAACTACAGGAAAACTTTTTCCTTGTGGATTTTAAAAAATTTATTTATAAATGCAATTTTTAATAATTAAGGAATTTTGTTTGCCTTCTGGCCTATTCCTGAGAACTGTCCGTCCAATATCGTAGCTAGAAGCAAACGACAAAAGCGGGCATATTGTTATCAGGCGGCTGGCATACATATACAGCATTCAATACTCCTATGTCTGATATCCGCCCGTAGATAATTTCCTACAATGAAACGACAGCTTCGTGTACATCAGGATTTCCTCTAATTCGGGAACAAACGCCGTGTGGCATGTCTATAATACAGAACAAACGTATCTTTCAATTCACCCCAACGAGTAGCAAATCAGATCTGCTGCTGGATTTTGATGTCTACGCTTTACTCTCAGTTTATACAATTTGTACCTGTGTATTCTCCTGTATTATAAAATGACTATCACAACAACAAAAAAGTGTTTTTGGTTTCTGAATAAAGTATTTTCAGTATATAAGGCTTACAGAGTTATTGTGTAGCTATCTCTGATCTTAAAATAGAATTATTTAAACTGTATCTAGAAGCGAACAAAATACGCTAGTAATAAACAAAATATATTGACGGTGGACTATGCAGGTGCTCTTGATCTGGTTGTGTTGAACACAAGCCTGGAGCCTACGTTTGTGAGAGGTAACGGTGATACTGGAACATGAACATACATCGATGTCACCTGCGCAACGCAGGCGACAGCACGATGCGTGAAGATTGGACTGCGTTGCCGGATTACATTGGCAAAACGATAGGTTTATTGGTTTCGTGTTAGAGGAGTGGGGGTATACCCACAAGAGAGTCCCCGACGCACGTGTCGGGTAGTTAACTAAGAAACCAGGTAAACTGGAGTGTATACGAAGACAGAGTGCAGGGGTATCTGCAAGGCGTTCGGGACAAACCACCTACAATCGAAGGTCTCGAGCGAGTCATAAAATTCGCGTCGAATGTTGAAATTGAGAGGGGAAGAGAGATTGCATCATCCCGTAACAACAAATGACAAGGGTGATGAGTAGAAGACGGGAAAAAGTAGCTAGTTAAAAAGAGAAGGTGAGAGAATACACAGAGAGTAATTCTCTGTTTGACAGGCATTTCGTTCCAATCCCCACAGCGCGGAAGAAAGATATGAATATGACGATCAAGGCCGAGAAGAAAATGTACTGGAGGGATCTGTGTAGGAAGTTGGATGAGATCCTCTGAGGTTGATGGGTACGAAAACGTAATGAAGCAGTTTAAAGCGTATTGTCCGTAAAACTTACTGTAGGACGAGAATTTCAGGGTTTTCTAAGAGTTATTCCCACCTGGAACTTGGCATGACGTGCGGAGTGGTGAGGTATACCCTTCTCTCTGGAGGAACTCGCTTCGATGGTAGAGTCCATCATGTTGCGAAATACCTCCATAAGTCTCTCCAAAATACCTCCATAAATACCTCCAAATGTCTGAAATGATTCGAGTCTGCGTGGCTTTTGGCTCATATAAATGCCCTGCTTGTGACATAGGTGTTTCATGAGCCTTAAGAAATTTCGAGGCTCGTACTCGTAAAAAAACCTAAGTGAATTCGTATTCGAGGGCATATTCGTATTAGACATCGACCACCATCATGTGAAATGGTCCTGTATTTCGTGATCTTGAAGACCATCAACAAATGTTTGAACAGCCTACTTTTCCATCATGTCTTCGGAAGCTGCTAAATAAGTATATTCTGCTAATCTGGAAATATCTACTGTTCAATTTTCACATGCAAAAAATATTCTTATATTTTTCACTGCATTAAATCTTTTGTTACAACCCTTAACTTTAAATAAGTACCAGACCAACCCTGTCCTCTCCAGTACCACCTAGCTCATGCCCTCCTTTCAATTCCTTCCAATAGACAATATTTGGACAATTTGCGATTGAGAATTGGTCTCTACACCGACACCCGTCCAAGGGTGATCATCTCTCTATCTGATCAGCCGTCCTACGGTCAAGACTCTTCTCCTACGCCGGTCAAACGGTTAACAAGTACTTCTTGCAACACGCGAGGGTGCAATCTCTCAACTCTTACACCCGCAAAAGGGTGATCTCTATCATAGATAAGGTATATATAAGTACAATAGATAGGCAACTCTTTAATACGTAAAATTGCAATGTATACAGCGCCCTCTGTCCGGTTTAGTCATGAACTAAATGGACAATGGCGGGAATTTTAAACGTTCAAATAAGCTTTGTTGCTAATTATTGTAGTAAAACAAGATTCTATAACATAATGCAAATTATAAAAATAATCGACAATTGTTTCTTACATTAGCGATTATTTTTTGTAATTTGCATTACATTATGGAGTCTTTTACTGCAATTATAAATATAGTTAGTTCATACAATAGGAAAGGTAGAAAAACAAAATTCAAAAATTAAAATATTTATTTAAAAAATTAACGGCACAATTTACAGGAAAGTACCAAAATTAAAGCTCATAATAAAATTAAAATATTTCCAGTATCTTTTTGTAACATTGCCGAGTTTATATTAAACACATCAATCCTGACATTAAGGCAGCGCCGAAATTAACACACAATTTTTAAATTACATGGATGCAAAGTAACCCAAAAAATATTCCTTACTTCTCAGTCCTGTTTGGTACACAGCATTTAAACACCATTGACTCAAAAATTTGCACACAAACTGAATATTTTACTTTATAGTAAGAGAACAAAAATGTCTTTGTTATATATAGCTAATCTATAAGTAAAAAGTAAAAAAACAATTTAATAAAATAAATCCAAACACGTATGTAAACAAACAACGATGTCATCATCAGATGCCATTGACAAGACAAAATAAAATGACATTTCTGCACAGCGTTGCCACATTTTATTTAGAAAACCTACCGTGTCTGTAAGTTTAGCTAAAATCTACTAAATCAAAAACTAAAATATACTATAAAACTTTATTAACGTATTTGTATATAATTTAGGACTTTTTATAATAAAAACAACAGCTGACTAACTAGAACTTAATATAATATGAATATTTGTAAAAAAACCAAACTTTTTTAGATTTTAACTGGGAAAAAACTATAATTAATTTTTACCAGTTTCATATTTAATATTTGTATATAATATTTTGTCATCCACTGATTTCTGCATGTCAGGATCAAATTTTTCACACAATTCTTTCGCATTTTACATTGGAAACACGTAAACACAACATTTTTTGTGTTGCAAAGTTACATATGCTTGGATATTTTAGTTTTCCATCGTTAGCTTCTAAAGGCCGCGTCCCACCATCAAATAATTTGATCAAACTGGTTTGAGCAAACTGAAAGTGACAGTTAGTGACGTCACATCCTGAGTGTTCATTGTGGATAATGATGAAAAATTTTAATTTAAAATAAAGTACAAACAAGTTGGACAACTCAATACAAAAAATTTGATCAAACTAGACTGATAGTGAGAGCACAGATTTTTAGAATTTCAAAAAAACTGCAATTGTGACGTCACTTTGACGTACTTCAGGAGTTTGCTCAAACTGTTTGATCAAATTATTTGATGGTGAGACGCGGCCTTAATAGGCTCACCAAATGCCATAACTCTTCAATAACACCTGAAGGCCGCGTCCCACCATCAAATAATTTGATCAAACTGGTTTGAGCAAACTGAAAGTGACAGTTAGTGACGTCAGATCCTGTGTGTTCATTGTGGATAATAATGAAAAATTTTAATTTTAAATAAAGTACAAACAAGTTGGACAACTCAATACAAAAAATTTGATCAAACTAGACTGATAGTGAGAGCACAGATTTTTAGAATTTCAAAAAAACTGCAATTGTGACGTCACTTTGACGTACTTCCGGAGTTTGCTCAAACTGTTTGATCAAATTATTTGATGGTGAGACGCGGCCTTTAAATTCATCATCTACGTCCTGAATCTTATTTTCGGTAATGACATTGGGAAATTGTAACAAAATGTCTGAAAACTAATTTAGAAATGGGGTAAATACTATAAAAAGCAAATTTTATTTCAGTCATAACAAAATGTTGAAATATACCAAAAATTTACTAAAAAATATTGCCTATATACTAGAATTTTTTAAACAATATTAAAAATCTACCAAAAAAGTAGAAGTCTATTAAATGTGGCAACGCTGTTGCAGTTTCTGCAGATGCGATGACATGCGCATTTGGAAAAGTCTTTAGTGGCGCCACCTTTCCAGTTTAGTCAAGAATTAAAGAGAATGAACCGTAATTACCATTAAGGATAACAGTGCATGATCTCTATCTCAGCAGCCGTCCTACGGTCAACAAGTAACGCTCTTGCTCCGATACCCACTGAGGGTTAAGCTGCTCTCTCGCACCTCTCATCTTTTGATGGTCCAGCCTTTCTTTTGGGCAAAAACGAAATAAGCAGTACGTGTTACGTTACGTGATGAACAGTAATTCGCAAGTGCGGTAATCAAAACTCAATTTGTTGTGACCGCAGATCTAGTGATTTACAACATTGCACAACCTGGTAAGACTCTCAATATAAATATTAATATTGTCTGTATAAAACCCTATATTTTATATTCCCTTTTTGAACCTAACCTAACTTAATTACAGTCCACGTCCTCTGGAAGTATATTCATACTTTCACATATGTACAAGAATCGTACATCTACTTCATATTCTTCGAGAGCTTTATCTCTCTTTTGTCTTCGATTTTTAAACTGCGATTGGCAGATATGCTCCATGTGTTCCTGACCATCCACTATCGTGATGATAATATGATCACGAATTTGATACTCGAACTAACTCAACCACACCGTAGTAGGGCTAGTAGCTAAAATTATATGTCAGAAGTATTAAAAAAGAAGGAAAGTGGACATAATGGAGGAAGGGAAGGAATATGTAAAGAATAAAGAGAACAGTGAGGAATGAGAAAGTAGAACAATAATTTTTATTTATTCAGGAGTCCGTAAATGTATATCAGAAGAAAAGATATGTCCTGTTTTTGTTAACCTACAAAAAACCGCTTTTAACGCATAAATATAATCCATTTTCGCCAAAAACAATAACATCGTAAATATGCTAAAAACTGCCCTGCATGTTTTATATCAAACTTTTTGTTGGCAGTATTATCCGTCGAACAATAAACTCCATATACTCGCAAAACTAAAAGCCGCAGTTAAATACATATGATACAAAAATCACAACTTCGTCGAGGACAAGGACGATGTCAAGCCACAACAATAAAACGTCCATTATTCTAGGACTAAAGGGTTGTCGTATCCTGTTGCTCCGATGTTAATATAATTATCTAAGGCCGAGAAGTCATGCAGTTGCGTCTGTTCTGTTCTATCATGGACAATTGTTAGACCAGTCAACAACTTCACAAGAAACTAACTACTAGACGCTTTATATATTCTCTGTGGCTTGAATCACAATATTTTTATAAGTGTAGGTACATAAAAGAAAATAAATATTTTAAAAATAATAAATGATGGTTTTGCTTGTTTTCGATTCAGAGGGTTGCACACCCGCTGGACAGGCTGTTTCTACCATTTCAGGCGTCCTCAGCGGCGTTCGTTAGCGTGCACTCCTCTGAATCGAAAAACAGCTGGACCATCATTTTAAAGGAAATCTGAAAGATAATTCAAATTCCCCATTAGGACGCGATACAGCGACATCTCCTAACAAATTGAAGAGTCTCAGATGCAGAATCCACCAATTTAATAAAAATTAAAATGGTAAATAGTAATTTAAATCTGAGACTTTTGAAAGTTCTTTCTGGCACATCCTTAATCTGCGACTTTTTCAATTAATAAGACCGCAGACGACGAATATAGAAAACGAAAAGGAAACGATCACATTCAGTTTTCATTCGTCTAGGAAAAAAGGACAGAAGGGGAACTTTCAGTACTCAAATCCGAGTAAAGAAAAATAAAAATAATAAATGATGGTTTTGCTTGTTTTCGATTCAGAGGGTGGCACACCCGCTGGACAGGCTGTTTCTACCATTTCAGGCGTCCTCAGCAGCGTTGGTTAGCGTGCACTCCTCTGAATCGAAAAACAGCTGGACCATCAATTTAAAGGGAATCTGAAAGATAATTCAAATTCCCCATTAGGACGCGATACAACGACATCTCCTAACAAATTAAAGAGTCTCAGATGCAGAATCCACCAATTTAATAAAAATTAAAATGGTAAATAGTAATTTAAATCTGAGACTTTTGAAAGTTCTTTCTGGTACATCCTTAATCTGTGACTTTTTCAATTAATAAGACCGCAGACGATGAATATAGAAAACGAAAAGGAAACGATCACATTCCGTTTTCATTCGTCTAGGAAAAAAGGACAGAAGAGGAACTTTCAGTACTCAAATCCGAGTAAAGAAAAATAAAAATAATAAATGATGGTTTTGCTTGTTTTCGATTCAGAGGATTGCACACCCGCTGGACATGCTGTTTCTACCATTTCAGGCGTCCTCAGCAGCGTTCGTTAGCGTGCAACCCTCTGAATCGAAAAACAGCTGGACCATCAATTTAAAGGGAATCTGAAAGATAATTCGAATTCCCCATTAGGACGCGATACAGCGACATCTCCTAACAAATTAAAGAGTCTCAGATGCAGAATCCACCAATTTAATAAAAATTAAAATGGTAAATAGTAATTTAAATCTGAGACTTTTGAAAGTTCTTTCTGGTACATCCTTAATCTGCGACTTTTTCAATTAATAAGACCGCAGACGATGAATATAGAAAACGAAAAGGAAACGATCACATTCCGTTTTCATTCGTCTAGGAAAAAAGAACAGAAGAGGAACTTTCAGTACTCAAATCCGAGTAAAGAAAAATAAAAATAATAAATGATGGTTTAAAATGATGGTCCAGCTGTTTTTCGATTCAGAGGAGTGCACGCTAACGAACGGTGCTGAGGACGCCTGAAATGGTAGAAACAGCCTGTCCAGCGGGTGTGCAACCCTCTGAATCGAAAACAAGGAAAACCATCATTTATTATTTTTATTTTTCTTTACTCGGATTTGAGTACTGAAAGTTCCTCTTCTGTCCTTTTTTCCTAGACGAATGAAAACGGAATGTGATCGTTTCCTTTTCGTTTTTTTATATTTGTCGTCTGCGGTCTTATTAATTGAAAAAGTCGCAGATTAAGGATGTACCAGAAAGAACTTTCAAAAGTCTCAGATTTAAATTACTATTTACCATTTTAACTTTTATTAAATTGGTGGATTCTGTATCACTTTTACGTAATTTTTTTTGTGGGTACCTTGATGGTTGTTGTGCTTACATTGCTCATTAATGCTATTTCATTTGACGTTGTTTGTTATGATATTCTTCTTCTTTAGGTGCCATATCCGCGACGAAAGTTGGCAATCATCATTTCTATTCTAACTTTTGACACTACAGCTAAAGCGTTCAGTTGAGCTGCATCCAAACCATTCTCTGAGGTTTCTCAGCCAAGACATTTTTCTTCTATCTATGCTGCGCCTTCCTTGAATCTTTCCCTACATTATTAATTTTAGGAATTCATATCTGTCACCACGTGTTATATGATCCAAATATTGTAGTTTTCTTATTTTGATGAAATCCAGAATTTCCCTGTTGTTCTATATTCTTCTTAGCACTTCTTCATTGGTTAATCTGTCTCTCCAGGAGATTCTCAGCATTGCTCCCTCAGCATGTCTCCACAACATACAAAAAAAAAACGGTATTGACCATGATACTATAAATAACAAGATTATATATTGCACATCCGAAAGTCGTGTCGTAATTGGAGACCCGCAGGTTCGTAATCGTTCGTAATCATTCGTAATGCCCGATTAGTTTGAACTGTTCGCTGTTGTAAGCTAAGTGCATTTTATATTTTATCTTTGACGGTTATTTTCACAGGAATCTCGACACTAAATTTTTTTCGATTACATTGAAGTTTAATGTTATTTTGCTAATTAAATAATTTCATTACAGAATTTTACAAATCCCATTTAACTTTAACAAGAATTCAAATTCAACTTCCGGTCTCCAGTTACGTCATCATGCGCGAACTCGGACGTATTTGAGCTACGGGAAGATACTATCTCGTTATTTATAGTATCATGGTATTGACAGGCTTTTATTCACTATTTAAAATTAACGTTTTTCTGTAGAATAGGTCTCCATATACACTTACCGGCACAAAAAAGCGCCACCCCAAAAATGGGTCATTTTAATGTCTTATATTTCCTAAACCTAATGTCCGATTTAAGTAATTTTTTTAATATGTTATAGCCTTATTTTTTAGAAATATCGCTGTAAAAATATTGTTTCTAGACAGGTACACTGTCATTGTATCCAGGATATACGAATCAAACTGTGTTTTTTTCTCAAACTTTGGGACACCCTGTGGAATGTTCTAGCTTTTATAAAATACTGAAATTAAAACCCAACTATAGCTTCAGGATTTCTTAACATTCTCTTTTTTTATTCATTCGCTTATGTTGGATAATAAAAAAGTTAGGCACTTTAACAACTACCCCTGTTTTTCGTCAATAAAGGGTGTTTTTAAATAAGTACGGCAAACTTTAAGGGGTAATTCTGCATGATAAAATACTGACAGTTTGCTTTATAAACGTAAGCCCGCAAATGCTTTCTTTCCGAGATAGGGGGTTTGAAATTGTTCTTACAAACTGACGATTTGTTTATTGCTCTAAAACGGTTTGTGATATGCAAACGAAATTTGGTAGTTTTTAAGAGGTAGTTATGGCGCATTTTTTGGCATACAATTAAGAATTTTATATTCACCATTGACTTGCATACGGGAAATATTTAAAATATTTATACCCGTATGCACGCCAATGGTGAAAATAAAATTCTTTATTGTATGCCAAAAAAATCCGCAATAACTGCCTCTTAAAATCTACCAAATTTCATTTGCATATCACAAACCGTTTTAGAGCAATAAATAAGTCGTCAGTTTGTAAGAACAATTTCAACATCCCCTATCTCGGAAACGAAGCATTTACGGGCATACGTGTATAAAGCAAACTGTCATTATTTTATTATGCAGAATTACCCTTTAAAGTTTGCCGTACTTATTTAAAAACACCCTGTATTGACGAAAAACTGGGGTAGTTGTTAAAGTGCCTAACTTTTTTATTATCCAACATAAGCGAATGAAACAAAACACATAATGTTAAGAAAACCTGAGGCTATAGTCGGGTTTTAATTTCAGTATTTTATAAAAGCTAGAACATTCCACAGGGTGTTCCAAAATTTGAGAAAAAACACAGTTTGATTCGTACACCCTGTATACAATGACAATGTACCTGTCTAGCAACAATATTATTACAGCGATATTTTTAAAGAATAAGGCTATAACATATTAAAAGAATTACTTAAATCGGACATCAGGTTTAGGAAATACAAGACATTAAACATGACCCATTTTTTGGGGTGGCGGTTTTTTGTGCCGTTGGTGTGTAGTTGGCAGTGCTTGGGCATCATCTTTTGTATTTAGAATTTCTGGATTTTCCTCAGTTTCTGTTGCTTCACTGATTACACATTTGGTCCTATGTTCAATGGTAGCTAGCATCGTTGTTTCATTTAAGTTTATTTTGTATTATACGTTTATGACATAATATTGTGTTATGAATGAAGTGTTCTCTTTTCTTTCGATGGGGTTTCGATGTTCTCTTTATCAAACCTGTATTCTTCGATTGGTCTCTCCGATATATCGATTAGTCGCACAAATCACAAGTCCTCACAAGGGATTTTGTATACTTCGTTATTTTCCAATGTAATTTAGTCTTTTGCTGATATTAACATGCATGGTTTTTCCTGTCGGTGTTAAAAATATATGTTGATGGTTTTTTTGAATATATGTGCCTTATTCAATCGTAGACGTGAAGAAGCCATTTTTTAAAGCGGTTTTAACTTTGTACATTTCCTCGTTTGTTCTAATAGCGCTCATCTCTTATTTTTTATGTTCTTAAGCTTAGGGTTGGGATTCCTAAGTTAATTATTGTGCAGGATGATGGTGTGAATTGGCTTGTAGGTGTCTGTCAGTGTGGGTTGATATCGGTATACTGTATATCCTATGCTTCTGTCTTCCTTCTTTAATTAACAATCAAAAAATGTGAGTTGTTGCGTGTTCTCACGTTCCATGGTAAATTGTATTTTACAGGAGGTATTATTGTTGATGTGTTGTAGGGGTGTTTTTAGTTTTTCTTCTCCATGTGCTCAGATAATAAATGTTTCGTCTACATAGATAAGCCACAGTTTGGATTTATGTTTGACTGTTTTTATTACGTTTGTTTATATATCCTGCGTAAAAAGGTCTGCTTTGGTGAATAACAGAGATAAACCCATTGGTATTCCTTCAACTGGTTTGTGTCTCTGATCCTTGTAGATGAAATACGGGATATTCAATCAATGTCTTATCAGATTTAGTTTAACTTTTGGTACTAGAGATTTTTTCCGTATAATTTCTCATAATTTTTCTAGTGAACAGCGGTGAATAATGAGACTAATCAAAGCTAACTAACAAGGTTTCAACATCATAATCATATATCTCCAAGTGGAGCAAAGAGCACCTTGCGGTGTTTCAAGTAGCATGAGGAATGATGGTGTGGTGAGGTTGTTAGTCCTACGCACGCATCATCTGTTGAGTTCCATCCAATTTTGTTTACTGGTTTTCTCCATTCTATTCTATTTTTTGCTATCTTTTTTGCATCGTTCTATAATAAATTATTTTCTTGAGTTTCTTCTCTATTGTTCTTTTCCATGTATAAGTTGGTCAATCTTTTCTTCTTTTGCTTGAGCATTGTAATGTAGAGCTTGTCTAGCAATCTTTGTGGCTGGTTTTCGTAAGGTGTGTCCTATCCACTTCCATTTCCGTTTTTTTATTTTATGTTCAATCCGTTCTTCATTTGTTAGTGTCCACAATTCATCATTAATAATTTTGTTTGGCCAAATATTCTCAGTATAATACGTAGGCACCTCTTAATGAAGGATTGTATTTTCTGAAAGAATTGTTTATGTTGTTTCCATGTTTCTGCTCCATATGACAGGACAGACTGTACATTAGTTTCAAATAATCGTAGCTTTGTTCTTCTGCTGATGTTTGTCAAAGCCCATATATTGCGTAAAGGGTTGAAAGCGTTTTGTGCCAAGCTTATTCTTTGTGTTATGTCCTTTTCTGTGTCTCCTGTTGTGTTTACCAGACTGCCCAAATAACAAAAACCTTTTACTTCTTCTATTTGTTTCCCTTCTAAATATATATTGTTTCCGTTCTTTTCCCCATTTGATAATATTTTCGTTTTTTTGGGATTTATTTTTAAGCCGGTTGTTTTTGCTATGTTGTTCAATCTGGTAATTTTGTTTTGCGTGCGTTGTCTGTTTGATGTTATGAGACATATGTCGTCAGCGAACTCTAGGTCCTCTAGTTTTTTAAATGGTAAATATTGTATACCTGTTTTTTTTATCTTCAGTTTGTAACTAACAAGGTTTACAGACTTTAATATTCATTCAACTAACTATATAAGCATAAGCACAGCATACATTGGTCTAGAAATCCTTTCTCCTCGAACGTCAGGAAGAAGCATAACTCAGAAATAGGTAAATTTTGATTCAGAGGGGATAACATTTTTCAGTATTTTCGATTATTATCGGTCCCTTTAAATTTTTAAGTTAGGTCCATAGACCTGGATCCGGCGTAAGAAAGAAAAGTTGATTAACAGCAAGCTGAAAATTTGTTAATAGCTTAACAGTGTCTAGTCGGACAAACTTTGATGCACGGGAACACTGGAACAGGGGAAGTTTTAACTGTGGAGCATGATAAACGTGTCGTCCTGACAAGTTTATGATTGTGAAAAATAGCAAGTTGTTTTTAAGTTTATTCGATAGCCAACGTTATGTAATATATGAGAAAATGTTTGTCCGACAAAAATGTTGGGCATTTTAACGAGTCCGACACGTAGAACATGTCACATCACAGGAATTATGTTGGTGATGAATAGCAGTCTGATTTTTGCATGAGAGTTTAATGAAAGGTTAAAAAAGCAATTGGAAGTTCTGTCCGACAAAATTAATGGGAAGTTTTCCTAGTCGGACATTCTAAACAGGTAAGATATAGACAAAAATGATGGTGATAAATAGCTTTCCGTCAAAGACGAAAATTTAATTTAGTAAATTATTCCTTACCAAGAATGACTGTTGTCGGAAAAAATAAGGGGTAGATTTTGTAGTCGGATAATTTAAAAAAAATAATTTTTAAAATTTCAATAAGGGGTGATTATTCTATGTCCAAAATACCTGCAATCAATTACAATCGATATCTTTCGATTTATCTCAACATCATTTACACCGTAATACATTTATAGTTGATCAGGCAAATTATATTATGGATTGAGTGGTCTAGCTATCTTTGTCTGCCACATGCGCGGGATCGCTTGGTTAAAAGAAATAGATAGACCACCTATCGACTTTTTACCTGTCTACCCTTATGTCTATGAATACATTTCCATTTAAGAAAAACTGTCACTTTTGACAATAATTCAAAATAAATTGCAATCGTAACTTCAAATTTGAACTAATCGATTTATTTTGGCAGAAAATTATTTCTAGCCATGTGACATATTATTTCCATTAATATTTCATTTGTAGAAAGTTGAGAAAAATTACGTTATACAATTTTAGTAATAATTTATTTAGGTACCCTTTTTCAATCAAGCAAAGCATTACAGCACGAAGAATGATATTCAATAGAATTTTCACAATTATCTGGCAACTGAACCTCATTGAATTGATGACCAAGTATTTTACTAACTTTGTAAAATGTTCGAAAATTACTCAAAAATGTTCCGTTGAATGGTTTCACTTTTGATTTGGCGACTTAAAATTTAAACTGTTGACACTCAAAAATAGACACAAAAACACTCCGTATTTAATATATATTTTAATTTCCAACACACGAGGCAAACAGAAACTCAGAGACCATGTACTTTCAAATACTACTTTGTATAGCACAAAGTGTCACACTGACAAATGCAGCCTTCTAATACATACTTCTATTGCATATTTACGTCTACTCTTATAAGCACCGAAGTTTTAGACTCTTCACATTTTCCAATGTCGTTTACAGGATTAAGATTTGAGTATGGAAAAAAATATATACAACGTTTTTTGTAGGAAATTTTCCATACTTTCTGATGCGCCTAATTAGAAAACCCTAAGAGATTGCTTTCACATGTTCTTTGACATTTTTTATTATCATTTTGAGAATATCTAGAACAAACTCCAACCAAAAAATAATTGTTTTGCAATATAAACATGCATTGATATTTACCTCACTGTTTTTGGAGTGTGCATGTATACATATGCACATGCAAATATGTGAATATAAATAATAATATACAACTAAAATAGCTTTATCAATATGTGACTAAGTCATTCTTAAAAAAATGTTTTTTATTTATTTCCTTCGATTTGCCCAAACTTTTTGTCCGACATATAACTTTTTGCGTTACAAAATATAATTTGTATATAAAAAAATCAAAATTAGCTTGCTATTTATCACCAACATTTTTGTCTATATCTTACATGTTTAGAATGTCCGACTAGGAAAATTTCCCATTAATTTTGTCCGACAGAACTTCCAATTGCTTTTTTAACCTTTCATTAAACTCTCATGCAAAAATCAGACTGCTATTCATCACCAACATAATTCCTGTGATGTGACATGTTCTACTTGTCGGACTCGTTAAAATGCCCAACCTTTTTGTCGGACAAACATTTTTTCATATATTATAACGTTGGCTATTGAATAAACCTAAAAACAACTTGCTATTTTTCACAATCATAACCTTGTCAGGACGACACGTTTATCATGCTCCACCGTTAAAACTTCCCCTATTCCAGTGTTCCCGTGCATCAATGTTTGTCCGACTAGACACCCTTAAGCTATTAACAAATTTTCAGCTTGCTATTAATCAACTTTTCTTTCTTACGCGGGATCCAGGTCTACCAGTATTTTATGTCATTTACTAAAAAATAAATATATTTTAAAATGAATATTTTTAGCTAGTTACTTATTTCTTAGTTGACCAAATTGTGAATCAGATATGGGTGACCTCCGGCGTCTATATAATGATAAAGGTTTGTTCGATATTCTTTCATATTTCGAAGCATTTGCAGAGTGATCCATATGTATTCGGTGATAATTCCTTGAAGCAAATCTTCTAAACATGGGGCGGAGTTCTATAGATGTTATCTTTTAGGTATCTTCACAAAAAATCCAGGAAATGGGACGACCGAAGAAGCCAATCGACCTGCCTCTCTACCCTGTTCAATGCTGTTGAAAATTTTGTTCTAAATATTGACGAACAAATAAAGCTTAGTGCGAAGGAGCATCGCCATGTTGAAAAATTCAATGACCATTATCATATTGTTGATCATTTCCAATAATATCAGTCAAGGCAGAATTAATCATGTCTTTCAGTAATTGTAAATATATTTCGCCATTCAAATTGCTAGGTAAAGAATAGTCCCATTACCAGCCCATACATTTAATTTTTGGGGTTGCTGTTTATGTACCACGTGGAAAATCCTGGGAATTTAATCGGACCAATAACGGCAATTTATAACGTTTACAGTTCAAGTTATGAAAAAAGTTCATTCATTTATCGGAGAAAAAAATATTAAAACAAAACTGTGGATCGGTCACTGCTCGCTCACCGATTATTTTACAAAACGGTAAACAACGGTCATAATCATCTTTAATAAGTTAAGCGTACTACTTTTATTGATGGATTTTGTTTTCTTCAAAATGGATTAGACCCTAGTTCGGATGATTCCAAATACATCTGCTACTTACTTCGTGCTTATCATGAATTTTAAGTGAACATGTCGTAATACTGCAAGTTCACTACGTTCATTAACGACAGGCCTTTCAGTTTCTCGTTTTGTATTACATACCTTAATAATAAATTTTCAAAGGCTAAATATTAATGCTTACAACTAATATTCATAAGAGTATCCTCCAATTTCATGTTCTTTCTGCCTTTGTATCATATCGCTTACTTAGTGTGACAAATGTGACAAAAAAAAATGTGTGTGTACTTTGTACGCACATAGGAAGTTATACTTCTATTATAATATAATTTCAACGAAATAAATATACCTACTTAACAGTTACAATACAAAAAATTAACAATAATTACCAAAAATTAACCAAAATTTAACAATGCCAAATATTAAAAAAAAAAAAGAAAAAATATGAATCGTCCGGGATTTGAACCCGCAATCTCGCGATTTTTTGATCTCTGGTCCAATGCTCTACCAACAAGGCCATCAAGCCGCATGCAACTTACCTTTCAGATATACATAATTATACATCACGGTGACAAGTGAAATATAAAAATAGATGTTTTATTCTTACTAATGAAGTAAAAACCTCACATGTAGGTAGGTGGTATATACTTAATTTATTAAAAAATTTTTTCTAAAAATGATCCAAGATGGATAAAATCACAAACGTTTTCGGACCAATCAGTCCATCATCAGGTGGTAGAAACTTCAGATCCAAAGTAGTTGGAACTAGCTACATATTTAGGTCAAAAGACCTTAATGTAATAATAATTATGCCATTTAGGCTACAAAAATGTCGACAATAAGTCGATGTCACAAGAAATTAAATTGCAACGGTATTACAAAGTGGTCTTCATCTTGGCCTCAAACTGACAGACTGACATCGACTTATTGTCGACATTTTTGTAGCCTAAATGGCATAATTATTATTACATTAAGTTCTTTTGACCTAAATATGTAGCTAGTTCCAACTACTTTGGATCTGAAGTTTCTACCACCTGATGATGGACTGATTGGTCCGAAAACGTTTGTGATTTTATCCATCTTGGATCATTTTTAGAAAAAATTTTTTAATAAATTATATACCACCTACCTACATGTGAGGTTTTTACTTCATTAGTAAGTTTTTATTATGGTATACAGCCAATGAGAGGAATCTTTTCCTTTATATTAGATGTTTTATTATTTTACGGCCAAGGAAGACAAATCCAAAGACACAAAATTATAATAAAAAACCTTTTAAACCACCTTTTTCAAATTGCGCAAGTTGTATTACTAATATTAATGTTAATAAATGAAATATAAATATTTTGACGTTTCACAATTTGACAATTCACGTTTAACTGCAGTGCCTTAAAAATTTTAAAGCACTAGTGCCTTAAAGTAGCATTTTTAACGCTCCTATGGAGTCCTAAAAATTGCATTTTTAACACGTTTGTAGAAAAATATATTTAAAAACACTAATATATTCTTTCCACACCTTCTCTGGACTGATACATACTTAAATTAAAACATTTTGAAGTATAACTTCAAAAATATAATATGAAAACTATTTAAAAAGGCAGTATAACTATTAACTAACCTTTGTTGTTTCTCTTCCCACAAAGTTTAAAACGCAACAACCATACATAACCAAACCGTCAACCGCCCAAACCACAGCTGCGCTACAGCTGCCATATTGGATAATTTTTGACATGTCATTTGAACATCCAATCAGAACAAAGTTATAATGCGCATGCGCCGGGATCGTAGGTTTTAACATATAAAGATTTACCCTCATAGCGCGCGTAAAGAAGTATAACTTCAAAAACAAAACTTCACATAGTGACTAGTCAGGATTGTGTTCCATTATATTGCAGTAATCAAATTGTAAAGCTCAAGCCCTTTGTTCAAAATAATTGTACATACATCTCAAGTAGAGTGGCGTTAGAAAAAACGAAATCTATAATTGCGCTGTTGAAAAATTGGGGGACTTTTGGTAATGGCATAGATATTAATTACTAAACCAGTCCCAATTAGATTATAGTGTAATGTGTAGTGTGTGTGTGTGTGTTGAGTAAATGTCTTGTCACTTAGTAAAGGCGACTTCATTATCTTTATAAAGAGACGCTAATTATATCCGAACGTCTGTGGTCGCTCAGGTGAATATCGATCCCACGAGGATAGAAATTATTGATCTAAAAAGTTACGAAGATAGCAGAAAAAGTCTTTGGTTTGATAAATCTGTCCTTTCTACATTAGGATTAAAGTTGAATCATTTCTAAAATCTCCACTGTAGTAAACTAGATCTGCAATCTGTGTAGACCGGACTATCATATAATTATCCAAGGCCGAGAAGTCGTGAAGTTTAGTCCGTTTTATGAGGCCATAAAGATGTCACAGTGTGTACCGACCCGCATGAGGCTAACCTGATGTGTTCAGCCATGCATCCGGAGAATAGAAACAGTCGACCAACGCCACCGTGGCAACGCCATGGACGTTAGCGTCGCAACGTCACACGCCGCACACATTCTCACACCGCTGCATCTAACATTTAATTATCGTCCTTCCAATTAAACTGAATCCTCGGGGAACGCCACCAGGAAATGTCAAGGCATCAGTAAACATTACACGTACTCACTTTAAGAAATAGACCCACTCGAGGGGCTTGTAACCCTGCTGGATCAGTAACCGAAACTGAGCCAAGTCTAAAGTGGAAAGGCAAATTTTAAATGTTTATTTCTTTTTTATTGCCTTTCTTTACAACGAAACTTTTACCGAATGAGTTAGAGCAAGAAATGGTCTAAATGTTCTCTTTAAATGTTATTGTTTAAATGTACACTGGGACAACTGAACAGGTAAAATACACTTTTTTAAAGGAGAAAAAGTATTATTTAAGACACAGTAACCCAAAAAATTAACATAATGGCGAGTCGAAGTGATTCTTACAGTAGAGGTGTAAACAAAGGGAGCAAAGAGAAATAAAACAGAATATGAAACTAAAGTTACGAAACAGTTGGATACTCTTAGGAATCACATTGAGACTAGCTGAATTTACAGAAAGATAAAGGGCACAAGAAAAAAAAATCAAACCATGTACAGACAAGGATAGAAACATAGTGGCCAGTAAAGTATACTACTCTATAAAGCAGAACAATGAGAACCGGAAGAAACTACAACTAACTAACGAAACTGAAAACTTTTAAAAACAAATCTATGAAAGTTCCTGAAAATATACTGGCCTAACAGAATAACTAATACAAAACTATGGGAAAGAAATAAGCAAACTAACATATCTAATATCTACTACAGTCAAGGAAAAAAATGGAAATGGATTGGCCACACTTTGAGGAAGATCAAAGCAACATAGCACGACAACAACTATAAATATTAACCAGAGCGGAAATTCTATAATATCATCTAAAACTTATCCAGGAGCGGACATATCCTCCGATCACAACCCGGTTGTTTTGTCTATGAGAGTGAAACTAAAGAAGGTAAAGAGCCCTAGCTCCAATAAAATCATGGATACAAGGCGGCTCAAACAAGACACGACCTATGCGGAAACGAAATTTAAAATAAACGAGAACTTAAGAAAAGTCAAAGAAGATAGTGCGGAAACTCTGACTGTTGACCAAAAATGGGGAAAAATTCAACATGCCTTAGTATCAGTTGGAAAAGAAACACTCAAACCACTTGGAGAAAAACAAAATCTTGGATGACAGTAGAAATTCTTGAACTTATGGAAGAACGAAGAAAACATAAAACAAAAGACCCGAATAAATACAAAGAAATTCAGAGAAACATCAGAAATAAAATTCGAGAGGCAAAAGAGAAGTGGCTCTCCGACAGATGCAAAGAAATAGAAGACCTGGATAAAAAGTATGACAGCTTTAATTTACCCAAAAAAATCAAAGAAATGACAGGTTCTAGAAAAAGCACAAGAACGAATACCTTTAAAAATGATAAAGGGGATATTATTACTGACGTGAAGGAGAGATTGTGTCAATGGACCAATTACATCCAACAACTCTTTAATGATGAAAGAGGAGAACTGTCATTAGAAATCACAGAGGATACCGGACCACCAATATTAAGAGACGAATTCATCTATGCCATTAAAAACACGAAAGAGGGTAAAGCTACTGGACCAGATGATGTGCCCATCGAATTATTAAAACTTATTGATGACGATTGTATTGATGTAATGGTTGAACTTTTTAATCTAATATATCAGACTGCCACAATCCCCAAACAATGGCTGCAATCGACCTTTGTAGCAATTCCCAAAAAGTCAAGTGCAATAACCTGCTCGGATCACAGAACAATATCTTTAATGAGTCACACACTTAAAACATTTTTGAAAATAATACACAGTAGACTTGTTAAAACTCTCGAATATGAAATCAGTGACACACAATTTGGCTTTAGAAATGGTATGAGCACACGAGATGCTTTGTTCGGCTTGAATGTGCTGGCCCAGAGATGCATGGACATGAAGGATATGTACCTATGTTTTGTAGACTTTGAAAAGGCATTTGATAAAGTTCAACGTAAAAAGCTTGTAGATATATTAAAAAGCAAAAATATTGACAGTCGTGACATGAAAATTATATCTAATATATATTGGAATCAAACTGCCAAGATAAGAGTTGACAACCAGGACACCCAAGATATCAAAATACAGAGAGGAGTCCGTCAGGGTTGCGTGCTGTCTCCACTACTTTTCAATGTCTACAGTGAAGCGGTATTTCAAGAAGCGCTTTCAAATTCAATAGAAGGTATATCTATCAATGGAGAAGTTTTGAACAACTTACGTTTTGCAGACGATACAATAATAATAACAGATAATAACAATGATTTACAGAACGTAATACAACGCCTTAATGAACGATGTCATGAGTACGGACTGAAGATGAATTTAAAGAAAACTAAATGCATGATCATAACTAAATCAGCACACGTAAACATCCAATTAACTATTGAAGATACTGTGATTGAGAGTGTGGATAACTACAAATACTTAGGAACATGGATAACATCAAATGTAGACCAAACCAAAGAAATTAAGACACGTATTGAAATAGCACGTGCATCATTCATTAAACTTAAAAAGTTTCTTTGTTGTCGGGATATAAGTTTAGAACTACGCCTAAGGATGCTTCGATGTTACGTGTTCTCTACTCTTCTTTATGGCTTGGAAGCGTGGACGTTGAAACAAGTCCATTTGAATAAGTTGGCCGCCTTTGAATTTTGGTGTTACAGAAGAATCCTACGAATATCATGGATTCAAAGAATGTCGAACGTGGAAGTAACTAGAAGGATAGGAAATCAACCGGAAATAATACTAACTATCAAAAGACGAAAACTTGAGTACTTGGGACATGTGATGAGAGGGCAAAAATACTCATTATTACAACTTATTATGCAAGGCAAAATCCTAGGAAAGCGAAATGTGGGAAGACGAAGAACATCCTGGCTTAAGAACTTACGGGAATGGTTCGAATGCAGTAGTGCAGAGATATTTAGAGCGGCAGTCAACAGGGCCCGCATTGCCATGATGATTTCCAACCTTCGATAGAAGATGGAACTTAAAGAAGAAGAAGAGCGGAAAAGAAAGAGAGGAAGACCAGTCAGCAGCTGGAAAAGAACTACAACTAGTAAACACGAAAAAATTGGGCTAAGATGGGGTGAAGTAATCAAAAACAGAGCAACAATTATTAGAATAGAATGGAAGGAATTAGTACACAGTTTATCCAGAGAATAAATACAAATGTAGATGCGCTGACCAAGCCAGTCAGCAACCTTAGACTTTTGGCCAAAAAAAAACGCGTAAGCGCCCACGCCACGCATAGACCACGCAAGTACCCAATAATCCACAAAGAGGAATGGAACTAGAGACAAAGAGAGAACTGTTCGTTCAGATTTTAATAAAACCCTTGTTTGTTATTGTCTATGAGAATCACATACATACATGTCTTGATTCACGTTAAGGCCTTCTAGAGTGTATAAATGTAGAAGCATCCCAATCAACAACCCTAGGTGAAGGCTGAAGGCCCAGTATGGCGAAATCTACAGGAATCTTCAGACCTTTAGAAGAAATAAAAGTCTACTGTCTTTGAAGGGCACGATCTCTTCAGGTTAATATAACATAGAGTAATTCGTACGCCTGTTTCACGAAAGATCACTTCAAGCATGCTTCTCCCAATTTTTTAATCCAGATATTCTAATAGGTACATGGCCTACCTTAAATGGACAATAATCAACTGAAGCTTATATTCTGTACCATCATCGTTCTTAAAGGTTCCGTACAGAAGATCATGTTTTAGTACCAGACAATTCCAAGTCTTGCCAAGATGGATCATCTGCTTGGGTGTCTTGAATAGCTGTTGAGGCTGCCATTCATCACTAATGACGGAGGTTCGTCCCAAGAGGCAAAATCGTGTCTCCAATTTAAGACAGAATTATCAGAAACATTTATTAAAATCAAACGGCAAAAATCAAAATAGAAGACCAGTTAACTGATAAAATTTCAATAGAATGAGGAGTACGACAGGGCTGTATTTTATCTCCACTACTATTGTTTACGATTTAAATTAATTTACTATATTTTATTTAATATTTATTTAAATCCCGCTGCGACGGGCCTGGACTGTTTTTGTCACAACATATAGATCCAAAATCTAGTGCCGAACCAGCCGATTTTCATATATTTTTATTTTTATGTATAATGATTTGGCCTCGAGACTGTGAAGAATAAACACGTTCTTTGTCACGCATTTGTAAAATTGTACAGTAGTCAGTTCTTAAATAAATTCGTAAAACTGTTATCTACGTTATTGTCACTCAACTGAAGTGTACGAGATTTATTCTGATCAACCAATGGTCCTTCAAGCCGGATCATTGGTTGATGAGAATAAATCTCGTACACTTCAGTTGAGTGACAATAACGTAGATAACAGTTTTACGAATTTATTTAAGAACTGACTACTGTACAATTTTACAAATGCGTGACAAAGAACGTGTTTATTCTTCACAGTCTCGAGGCCAAGTCAATATACATAAAAATAAAAATATATGAAAACCGGCTGGTTCGGCACTAGATTTTGGATCTATATGTTGTGACAAAAACAGTCCAGGCCCGTCGCAGCGGGATTTAAATAAATATTAAATAAAATATAACAAATTAATTTAAATCGTAAACAACTATTCAATATTTACTCTGAATGGATATTTAAGGAAGCTTTAGACCGTTGTGCCAAGGGAGTATTAATAAATGGTAAATGGTTGAATAATATTAGATATGCAGATGACACCATAGTTTTCGCCGATAATCTGAATGATTTACAGATATTAAAACAAATCGTATAACAGAAGGCAGCAACAGATATGGACTAGCTCTTAACGTAAAGAAGACCAAACTTATGACAATTAGTAAAACACCAATATTAAACGCTCAACTTACAGTCAACCAACAGAATATCGAAAGAGTTGAGCAATATACATATCTGGGTACGAATTTAAATAGCCAATGGGAGCACTCGACAGAAATTAAACAGCGAATAATAAAAGCGAATGCAGCATACACTAGAATGAGACCCATTTTCAACAGTCGAGACATATCATTAAAAACAAAATACCGTCTGTTGAAAAGCTACATATTCACAGTTCTGCTTTACGGAATGGAAACGTGGATACTAACTGTTGCATCTATGAATCGGCTCGAAGCTTTCGAAATGTGTTGTTATAGGCGCATTTTACGTATATCCTGGGTTGACCGAATTACTAATGTGGAAGTTCTGCGTAGAATGGGGAAAGAGTGTGAAATTCTCATAACCATCAAAACAAAAAAATTAGAATATCTAGGACATGTAATGAGAAATCAAGAACGTTACGACCTTCTCCAACTGATTCTCCAAGGGAAGGTAAATGGCAAAAGTGGACCGGGAAGAAGACGCATTTCCTGGCTTCAAAATTTACGAAAGTGGTATAACACCACTACCACTGAACTGTTCCGCGCTGCGGTAAACAAAGTCAAGATAGCCATGATGATCACCAGCATCCGGAACGGATAGGCACTTTAAGAAGAAGAAGAAGAAGAATTTAAGACGGTGATTGCAATTTGTACTGTAAGGCCATCTTGAAAGAGCATCGGTATTCGAATGAAGTTTTCCAGCCCTCCTCGCATGTCTCTTCGGCATGGTGTTACGAAACACTTTCCTTACGATTTCCTCCAAACGTTCATCGTTTTTTTTCCCGCTTTTTCAACGGTTCGTACTCGATAGTTCCGTGAAGCTTGACTAGCTATTTCGTGTTAAAAGCAATAGCGAGAGCTTCATCTAAAATTGTCGGTCTTGCTAGTCGTAAAGTTTTCTGCAGTTCACTCTCCTTCAACTCATTGACGAAGGTATCTACAGCAATTTCTTCCACAATGCTGCCTGGCGCCTCTGGATAAGCCAACTGCACCATACGAGCAACATCGGGTTCAAATTCTTGCAGATACCCACTTGTTCGTTGAATTATTCTATTTTGGAGTTCGGCTTTGTAGACTTGTTGTAGATGGGCATCTCCATAGCGTTTTTCTAGGCGAGTGAACAGTAGTGATGTTGATTATAGTTACTTTGATTACTATGATTACTTTTGTTACTTTTGGATTTGAGTAACGGTACCTAATCATATCGAAAATCGTATTTCTCAGTAGGTAGGTGTTTTGTATAAAGTAATCATTTACAATTTACCGTATTCGTTACTTTGATTACTATGATTACTTTTGTATTTGAGTACCGGTAATCATATCGAGAATCGTATTTCTTAGTAGGTAGGTTTGTATAGGTATTCCGATATAACAACTTCCTTCACCAATCCGTTTAATGGATAAAAATGATTTAACTACTATGATTACTTTTGTTACTTTTACATTTGAGTACCGGTTATCATATCGAGAATCGTATTTCTCAGTAGGTAGGTATTTTCTATAGGTATTCCGATATAATAACGACCTTCACGAAGTACGAAGTAATCAGAGTAATCAAAGTAATCAAAATAAATACAATAGTCGTTACTCGCTCTGATAAGATTGAAACGAAGTAATCAGAGTAATCAAATTAATAAAAGTAGATACAATAGTCGTTACTCGCTCTGATACAATTGGTACGAAGGAAGTAACGAAGTAATCAGAGTAATCAAAGTAATCAAAGTAGAAACAATAGTCGCTACTCGCTCTAATACGATTGGTATGAAATAACGAAGTAATCAGAATAATCAAAGTAACGATTTACCTCTCTGTATAGTAATCGTTACTTTCAGTATTCCTAAGTAACGCGTACTTTGTAACGAATAGCTACTTTTTCAACATCACTAGTGAACAAGGTCTAGTAACATATTTCTTAACCCTTAGGAATCGATCTTAGTATATCTACACGATTACCTCGTAAAGAAACAATGTTCGGTCCAATGATTGGCTATCGCTTCTTTTCCTTTTAAGTGCCGTCTGCCAATCTGAGGTTGGATATCATCATCACTATTTTTACTCTATCTAAAGCTGCTTTGAAGGGTTCCGCAATAGCTTCAAATTGTTTAAGGTATAGGGACCATTTAGACTTCCCATCAGGGGGTTATAATTTGAATCTCATTAGATGCTACGTTTCGTCTCTCGGTGATTCTTCTTTCACTACATGATCTAAAACTACTGCATTAAATGGTGGTATTGTATTGGTTATCATGCTCTCTAATTGTTTAATCTTCTCTTCTACGTCGTCTTCATTTTCCTGTATCTTATCGAATTTTATAGAAACTTCTTCAAATTTTTCATTGTTCTGTCTACCTACTTCTTTAATTATTTGAGAGGTCTTGTCGAATCTTCTAGCAACAATTTCGAATTTTTCGTTATTTTCTCTAGCTGCTTTTTTAGTAATTTGAAAAGTTTTGTTGAAATTATTTCTAGAGGTTTCTTCAATTTTCGTTAAAATGTTTCTTCTGCTAATTGAACATGGAATGTCTATGAGTTATCCCATTCTTTTTGTTAAGAACATAATCTGCTCTGTCATTTTTGAAGGATATTCTTGGACTCGCTGTAGTCTTCATGCCATTCTTCTAGCTGTTCTTGTATCTGTTTCAATACTTCTCCTTCAATATGCTCCTTGCATGCAAGTTATGACAAAAAATTGAATATCGTAAGATTTAAATATGCCTCAATCAATATTGAATCGTCTATAATACTCGTAGCATGTTATAGGATAACATGCATATCTAATTTAGCCTCGTCGGGGCTGTAATATGGAATATATTTACTCGAAAGTTCCACCTTAATTCAGCGATTTGCAATTTCAATTGCGCCACATTCCGTTAAGTACTGCCTGTGTACGAGGTTTATCTTCCAAAGATAATATATTCACTGAAATGGCTGTATAAGACAGTTTTAGTTTTCTACTCTTATATACGCTGCCGGAATTAACACAAAATTTCTTGCTTCTAGTGAGTGCCTCAGTGTAATCCACTTTAGTTTTCCAGAGAAAGAGAGAATATTTGAAGCGGATTTAGTACGAGAAATAATTTAATTTCGTTTGAGATTGTTTTTCCTTCAACATTAAGCAATCTTCGTGCGATTATATATACATTAATTTTATATAGAAAATTGTACTTACTTTACTTTTTCGTATCTGGATCCGACTACAGTTTTTCTGCCCAGTATCGGGCTGTCGGGCTACGTCTACACCCTTTGTCTTTGCGAGCCATAAATCATCGAGGATGCACTGTGATGGGTAAAGTCTGCATATTCTCAGGTGCTACACGTTCTGTATTTCCCCACATTCACAAAGTGCGTTTTTATCTGTCTTGATGCCCCATTAATGAGGTTTTGGTTTACAGGGGCAACACCTGTGCGTATGCGATTGAATGTCTGCCAGGTTCTCCAGTCCAGGTTCATTCCGTCAAGTCGTTCTGGATGTAGGGGAACAGTTCAAGTGGTTCGACGCTGACATTTCTTATAAATCTTTTCCTTGATCTAAGTCGGCTGGTTCGTAGCGGTTCGTCAAACCCGTATAATTGGTGACTTAGATCGAAAGTTTGCCTGAGCTTCTCCACATATTGTGAGGCGCATCTACGGTCGTCTGGTGATGCAAATCCAGCTGCCCGATACAGTAGGGGTAAAGGGGTAGGCTTCATACAACCGGTAGTTTTTATACATGTTTCATTTAACGCCATGGTGACTTGTTTCGCGTGTCTAGATCTACCTCAGGCAGAACAAACATATTCCCCTGTTGAGAAACATAAGGCCTCAGCTGTTGACTTTAAGACCTGGGGGTTTGCACCCCACTTGCTCCCTACAAGTTTCCGGGGAAGGGAAGGTTGTTTCTCGTAGAAACCTTTTGTCTTGTGCTCTGACAGTGGAATTTATATGTTAGTGACCGGTCTAGTATCACTCCAAGATATTTGGGCCTATCAGTATGTTCCAAGCGTTGTCCCTTCCAAGAAATATTCAGTTTTGCATGCACCAGATGGTTGTTGGGATGAAATGCACATACTTGGGATTTAGTAGGGTTTGCTTTAATGAGTTTTGTTTGTAGTAAGTTGACATCATGTTTAAAGCCTCTTCCATTGTGGCCTCTACTTGTGTGAATATTCTCCCCTTTACGGCGATACCAAGGTCGTCAACATAAACAAAACTCTCAGTCTGGGGATGCATTGGTTGGTCGTTGGTGTAGATGTTAAATAGGGACGGTGCCAGAACGCTTCCTTGAGGGAGGCCATTTTTTTGGGTTTTCCATCTGCTCTTCTTTCCATTTAGCACAATGTAGAAGCTTCTATTACACATCAGTGATCTAATGATATTTACCAGGTCATAATCAAGCACAGTGTTATAGATCTTATTAGCAAGGTTCTGTAGTTTATCGTATCATAGGCCGCTGTGAGGTCTATCAAGGTTGCTCCCACTATCTCTTTCTGCTCAAATGCAAAATTGAGTTCAATGCAAATACAGGAAAACAAATAGCAAATTTTATATTATGAAAGGAAGTAATCCACATTAGCTCCGAATAGGAGTTTCAAAACTCCCTTACGTTACTTATACCTAATCCTCAGCGATTGCAAATTTTGATGATGATGATTATGATGCCCATATATTTTTATAAAACTACATAAAATGACACTTCTTTTCACAAATAATAGCTCTCAAGTATAAAAGAAATAAAAATAAAAATTCTTACTAGTTGCATCCCAGTTATCAAATTTTCCTGCACTATCTCCGGTTTTCCATCCAAAAGAAACGTTATAGCCGCATTGCATGTATGCAGGTCCCATGTTACAAGTGTCAGAAAATCGTATATTTTACAAATAATCGGGAGGCCCTAAAGGCGGGCGGTGTGTGGTACGGTTACGTGTCATTCAGACGAAAAGTGCCTAAGAAAGCCCGTACCAACCTGTACAAATGTTTGTTTGGCCTGTAATTAGCTTCGGGAGGTGCTTAATTTGTTTGACTCGCTGTTGATTCTGGAGAATAATTCATGTTCCTCGCTTTTAAAGTGGATATCACGCTTCTTTATGGAGTTTATGGTGAGCTGACGATTTTGACAGAGGCGTGCGAGCTTCAAACATGTGTGATGTCATTTAGGATTTCTAGAATATTATTTTTTTACAATTTTAAAATTTTCTGTTAGCTTCTAAATATGTAG
This sequence comes from Diabrotica virgifera virgifera, assembly GCF_917563875.1. Lineage (NCBI taxonomy): Eukaryota > Metazoa > Arthropoda > Insecta > Coleoptera > Chrysomelidae > Diabrotica > Diabrotica virgifera. Next base: position 234,113,250 of record NC_065449.1, read on the forward strand.
AAGGGAAGCCTTGGGTGATGCATTTGCAGTTACTAAAGCGTCATGGGGATCTATTGGGCTGTGAAGATTAGATCCTAAAACCAAATAGTTAAGTTATGTTTTCCATTTTATTGGCGATTTTCGATTTTTTAATTTAATTTTCCATTTTCAAGAATTGTTTTTTCCCATTATAGCGCCATCTATCTATAATTCTAAAAAATGTCTCAAATAAAATTTACTTATTTTTACATAAGGAATCCAAATCTGCAATAAAAATTTGGGGGTCCCCATTTAAGACTTTAAAGTAACTCCCACCCCACCTCTGTGGAGCGGTCGTGTTTGGTCGCGTCATTGGATAGATTTTTGAAGAATATTGAATAAGTAGTATTTTTCAGTTTTTTGATCTGATGTTCATTTTGTAAAATATCACGAGGTTCCTGTTTAAAATTTTACAGTTACCTCCACCTCCTTCCGTGGGCGGTCATGTTGAGTGTCATTCGATAAATTATATATAGGTATTAGATATTGATAGATGAAAAATATTGACCAAGCATATTTCAGTTTTTTGATCTAATGTTCATTTCGCGAAATATTAGCTTTTTTGTGAAATTTTGTGACACCCATTTCCTTACTCCCCGCTCAAATCGTCAGATATTTCAGATAACTATACACTGTTCTTTATGTAGGTATTTAACTTACCTTATCTTAATCTGACGCTTTCGAGTTTTTCTAAGGAGAGATTTTTTTACGGACTGCCCCAAAATCACGCCCCTGTATTAGTCCATATATTATGGTGGAGGTATATTTACAGGGTACAAGGTGTATCCCCATGTGATTTTCAAACGGGCTCCAGTAACGCGCAAAATCTCCGCTTGGACTCCCCTTCCATTATTTTATAATACAGGTACTTAATTTAAATAAAAATGTCGTACCATCAATGCAAGACTATCACAACCCAAAAATTAGCATTTTTTGTTTTGTATGAATCTGTAATGGTAATGGGTAGTCTAACATAATGCAAGAGTATTATAACTTAACATTAATATTGTTTAATAATGTCTTATATTAAATTTTGAGTTATTATGTGAGACTACCCATTACCATTACAGATTAATTAAAAACAAAAAATGGTAATTGTTGAGTTGTGATAGTCTTGCATTGATGGTGCGATGTGTTTAAATAATAAACAAAACAAAATTTACTTATATGCAATATGTAAAACAAAACAGGCGAATCCTTATCAAGTAGTCTAGTTGCAACATAGGGGGTTCCGTGAGAAATTCTAGCTCTCCGTGATTTGATGGTGGTATTATAGCTTTTTTGGGTCGCTGAATCCAATGGAAGTGGACTGGAAGCCCAAATATAGTGCGTTTAATTGTTATTAACAAATTATGGTAAAATTAGGTATTTTTCCGGTACTATTAGAAGCCCTGTAAAGAAACTGATAGTCTTCTAAGGTGTATTTTTGGTCGCTGAATCGAATGCGACTAGTCGAGATTCCTCAAAATATGTTCTTATTTTGTTGATAACAAAATAATTGTTTATTCGCCGAAAAGCTCGAAATAATGCGCTGTCTACAGCAAGGTTGTAGTCTTTTTCATAGTATTTTTATAAGCTAAATCGATTGTCATTAGTCGTGATAGCTTAAACCACGTTCCGACTTTGTTATTAATAAATTATTGCAAAAATAACGTTTACTAACGGTTTATGCTCTAAATTTTACAAAAACCACTTGGATTGACATGAAATTTGGCACACACATAGCTAACATGTCAACCAAACAAGTGATATTGTGCCGATGTGCAGGGCTGCTTTTTCCATTAGGCAATATAGGCAGTTGCCTAGGGCGGCACATTATGAGAGGGCGGCAAAAATACTGTACAAAAAATATTTGTATATAAAATTATGGATCTGCATTCTGTCATTAAGAGTATGAAGCTCTTTCAAATTACTTTACCGCAAGGAAGCCAAAAAATTGTGCCCAAATAAAACATATAAAGAAATAAGAAAGAGAAAAAGAAAAATTCAATTTGACGGGGGGGCCGATGATGAACTATCCCCAGAATACGATAGAGGGACAAATTATAAGCAAAATTTGTTACATAAAGTTATTAAAATAAATCAAAACTTTTTGAGTTATTAAAGATCAAAGATTTTAATTTTTCGTGAGAAAAATGCATGTTTTTAACCGATTTTTTATAAATAACTCAAAAACTATAAGATTTTGCAAAAAAAGTTATTATTACCAAAATTGAAGCTAATAAAAAATGAAATAAACTCCTTACTGGAAAAACTTTTTAGTGTTAACTAAGAGTGATTTATAGGTAATTGAATGTATATTTTTTTCGACGGGTACCCAAATCTAAATATTCAAGCTTGAATAGCGGGAAAATGATGCATTTTATAAGACATAACCTTATTAAACATTTGCCAAAGTACTTAGAAATATCTATCAAATGAGCCCCCGAACAAGTTGATAGCATTAAAATTTATGCACCAAATATTTTTCAAAATTTATCTTTTAAAAATTTTTCCAAAAAAGTTATTGTTTTTTTTTAAATAACTCTGTTAATTTTTATGATATCAGGTTTGACTGATACTGCTATTATGCAATGCCTAATGGCTATTACACCACGTTGAATTTAATCTTTGAAACCCCTTACTTTTGTTAAAAATAAAAGGTTAAATGGCCCCGATTACATGGTTTCCGCAGCAAAATTTAAGCTTTAAACGTTTCTATCTCGGTTATTTTTTACCCTACAGAAATAGTAAAAAGGTAAAATACTTGATACAGAAAAAACTAAAATTTGGTTGATACATATATCACTTTTTACGTATATTGAGCATTTTTGAAGTTATTATCAAAAGAAAATGAAAATTACGATAATTTTGGACATTCTGATTTTTTAAAATTACATTTTTTTTTCAAAAATACGCATTATAAACCGTTCAAAATTGTTGAAATCATTACTTATGCTAATATAAAGGAATTTTTCTAAGGATTATCAGAAATTTTATTATTTGTGGAAATAGCGCACGTTTTATTTTTCACTTTTTCCTAAAAAGGGTTCTCTTATTTTCATCATAACTTGCTTAATTGTGATGCTATTAACTTCTACTGGAGCTCATTTGATAGGTACTCCGACGTACTTTGACAAGTGCTTAACAGGTATATTTTATAAAACGCATCGTTTTCCCGTTATTTAAACTTGAATTTGAGTACTCGTCGAAAAAATATACATTTAGTTACCCATAACTCACTTTGAATTACCATTAATTTAGTTCTTTAAGTGAGGAGTGTATTCAGCTTTTTATTATCTTCAATTTTAAAGCAGCTTAAACATGCATTTTTTACAAAAAAAAAATAAAATCTTTGATCTTCAATAAATCAAAAAGTATTGATTTATATTAATACCTTTATATAACAAAGTTTGCTTAAAATTTGTCTCTATCGATTTATGGTATTATTAAAAAAATAATAATTTTCACCCCCGAGAAGGGGTGGCCTCCACCACCTCGGTAAAAGCGCAAGTTGGCATCATGTCACCTTTATTCCTTGAGGTATCCTCTAACTACTTACCAATTTTCATGAAAATCGATGGAGGTTCAACGAAATCGGAGGTGAAAACCTTCAGTGACGGCACTAAGTGAACTGAAAGATATTTTTCCTAATTTTGACATTGCTTTGCACATTTATTTGTGCATCCCAGTTGCCAACGTGTCCGCTGAAACGTCATTTTCGAAAATGTCAAGAATTAAAAATAATTTCCCATCAAATACGACGCAAAAACGTGTTAACAATTTTTTTTTGAAAAGTTTTTTTTGAAAAGAAGTCTCTGATGCGATCGAACTGGAATGACAGTTTTTTCTGTTATAGGTATACAGACATCGTAGTTTAAATCCATTTTTAGTGTATTCTTATTTAATTAAAATTTCTGGAATTTTTTGGCAAAAATGGTACATGTTTGAAGGGCGGCTAATAGAGAATTGCCTAGGGCGGCAATTGACCTAAACGCGGCTCTGCCGATGTGTGCTTTTTCCCTGAGGGTGGAAAAAAAAGACTTTTAAAATAGGTCTGGAAGTGGATAAGCTGATTAATCTAAGCAACTTCTGTTCTCTATAGTTTTTACAGTAAGTCAACACTTTTCGAGTTATTTGCGAGTGAATATTATGTTCATTTTTCAACAAAAAACCACGTTTCTGGTGGTTTTATAAGCACTTTCGAACTGATAAAACCTACAGATCATATAAATACAACACAAGCAAAGCAACTTGTGAAACGGTAACGATTAATTTCATTTGAGATGCTAATTAGGGGGTTATTTTACCGTTTTTTTTTTACAAAAAAAGGGACCAACTTTCTTTTAGCGTAATTTTCTTATTTGTGATACTAGATACTTTTTCAAAAAAACAAAAATAAAGTTTTTTTAAGCTTTATAAACGTTGTAATGAGTTTTCCTTAAAAAGCGCTTCATAGTTTGGTTATCTTATGTTGAAATATTCGATTTGGAATTTGACGAATATGAACTCGTTGTTCATTAGCTACAACTCCGCTTCTACTGGGCCTACGGACCTCACACATAAACTATATTTTTCACTTTTTTATAGTCTATATTTTTGCTAAGAATTTTTTTTTTAAATACTTACTTTTTGAGTTATTTGCGAAAAACCGTCCAAAAACGTGGGGTTTTTGTTGAAAAATGAACATATCGCACACCTAGTTCAATTGTGCTACAACTACAAAAAATTCGAATTTTGGGTTAAGGCTGTAAAGTATTGCCTATATAATGGCCCATCTAATTCAATACATCCTGAACTAAAATATTGTTTTGGATAAGTATAAAGTAAGTTACTTCGGTATATCACTGTAGGGTTTTTGGAGGTTTTGAAAAGGCAATATGGCCATAACTGGGAGATGTGGCGATAATATACACTGCCACAATACAACCGATGTAATTCAATACAGCCACAACTGCAAAAATCAATTGCTTTTTTCATTACATTGCCGCCGTATCTCCTAGGTATCGTTTTATAAATGACTTTCTTCACAATGCAATATCGCCATAACTATCAAAATCATAATAACGTTTTATTTTTAATAAATTGTAATAAGATCCAGCGAATAACTGTATAATTTGCTACCTAAATTATAATTTTGAAGCCAGTCATTCTCAAAATAAATTATTTACAGGGCATAATGCGTTTGCTACAGAACGTTTTGCTCATTTCTCGAGAATATTGTGTTTTGCACTTGTGGCACTATTGAACTAGGTGTGCGATATGCATTCGCAAATAACTCGAAAAGTATTGACTTGGTGAAAAAACTGTATGGAACAAAAGTTGCTTAGAATTAAACAGTATATCCACTTCGGGAATTATTTTAAAGGTTTCTTTTTTCACCCTCGGAAAAGGGGTGAAACTCACCCGCGGGGTAAAAGCACACATCGGCACACTATCACTTGTTTTGTTTGACATCTTAGCTACTTGTATGCCAAATTTCATATCATTCCAAGTGGTTTTTTTCAATTTAGAGCAAAAACCGTGAGTAAACGTACTCTAAATCGTTATTTTTGCAATAATTTATTAATAACAAATTTGGAATGTGGTTTAAGCTATCACGACTAGTGGCAACCGATTTATCGTATAAAAATACTATGAAAAAGACTACAAACTTGCTGTAGATAGCGCATTATTTCGAGCTTTTCGGCCGATTAACAATTATCTTGTTATTAACAAAATAAGAACATATTTGGAGTAATCGCAACTAGTCTCATTCCATTCAGCGACCAAAAATACACCACTACCAATTTATTTACAGGGTTTCTAATAATTTCTGAAAAATAAATAATTTTACTATAATTTGTTGACAACAATTAAACGCACCATAGTTGGGCTTCCAGATCACTTCCATTGGATTCAGCGACCCAAAAAACTTATAATCCCACCATCAAATCTCGGCGAGCTAGAACTGCCCACGGGACCCCCTATGTTGCGACTAGACTAAATTGAGGAAACCTCAACCCGAACACAAACGGGTTAAGGTTCACGACGTTGATAACGGTGGTCGAAACAAAAGATTAGAAGCGTTTGGATGGAAAGGACGGAGGAAAATCTTCAAGTCGATACCCAAATACCGGGAAGCGGCTGATCAATACTCATCTGCTCATCAATACAGGCTGGGTACGGTATGGAAGCTATCGATAAAAACTCGATTACAGAGACGGGAAAGAGTGGTGGACTCTGATCTGTACTCACAATCCGGGATAGAAGTTCTTGCCAGGTCAATACTCCTAATCTTACTTAGTTCTCGTCGTTGTTCGCGGTATTTTATACTTTTGGCCGGTGTGTCATCTCTAGCGAGCATCGATGTAGTGGTTGGTTGACCAAGCCTTTTCTTCCCTCTACTCTTCCTTTCACGATTACGTGTAGCAGAGGATATTTAAAATTTATTATATTAATTGTGTTCATAAGCTTTGTGCCATGTACAAGTCGTCTTAACACTTCTTAATTTGAGACTTTTACGGTCCAAGGAATATTATACAGTCAAAATATATATACAGTCAAACCGGCTTATTAGAATACTGGTTACAGGAATATCCCGCTTTAAGGAATAGAAATTTGATGTCCCGAAACGTTTCTACTAGCCACCAATGATCGGTTATTTGAATAACCCGGTTATAGGAAAACTTTTGCTTTACACGAAGGCTACTCCAATAAGCGGGTTCGACTGTAGCGAGATTTCGAATACCTTTTCAGAATTTATTCAAAATCCTATGTTATTAACGATGCTCCCTTCAATGCTTACACCTTCAGTTCTTTCCCACTGTACCTCCTGAAATATTAGTTAGGAATACAGTTATGGGAGGCTTCGAAATATATTATCTTTTTAATAATAATTACCTACGTGTTTATTTTAGAGCAAAATATACTTAGGTACCTACATACTTCTTATAATTCGGTATTTATTGACTTCTTAATAATTCTACTAAATCTTTCCTTTCCTTCCTATGTTTTTTGTTTGTACTGTTTATTATCGAAAAATTGAAGATAGGAATGTTTGATTTGCTTTTGTGTTAGATACTTTATATAAGCAACAACAATTTGGTTTAATTTAATAAGTAATACATATTTTGTATTTTGACAACGACGTCCGATGTGCACGTCGAAACGTTAATAAAATCATTTTTTTTTTAAATTGTGGCTTATTTCCCATTTAAAATAGTTAAATCACAAAAATGCCACAAAGAAATAGCTTCAGAACAACATACTTTATAAACAGATATTCATTATTTTGACTTTTATGTATATTGAATTCATTTTTCTGCTTTCTTATTATAGTGGAGTCACTGAAGGTGGATATGAGCTATTACCTCCGATTTCGTTCAACCTCCATCGATTTGCATGAAAATTGGTGAGTGGTGAGAGGATATCTCAAGAAACAAAGGTGACATGGTGCCAACTTGCGCTTTTACCCAGGGGGTGGATGCCACCCCTTCTCGGGGAGAAAATTATTTTATTAAAAATAACCCCATAATTAGATAGGTGGACAAATTCTAAGCAAAATGTGTTATATAAAGTTATTAAAATAAATTAAAGCTTTTTGAATTATTAAAGATCAAAAATTTTAAATTTTCGTAAGAAAAATGCATATCTTTAACCGATTTTTCATAGATAAATAACTCAAAAACTATAAGTTTTTACAAAAAAAGTTATTATTACCAAAATTGAAGCTAATAAAAAACTAAATATACTCCTTACTAAAAAAACTCTTTAGTATTAACTAAAAATCAGTTATAGGTAATTGAACGCATATTTTTTTTGGCGAGTACCTAAATCTAAGTATTCAAGCTTAAATTACGGGAAAATGATGCATTTTATAATATAAACTTATTACAAATTTGTAAAAGTAAATAGAAATATCTATCAAATGAGATACCCAACAAGTTAATAGGATTAAACGTTATGCTCCAAAAATTTTTCAAATTTTATCTTTTAAAAATTTTTCCAAAAAATGTTACCGTTTTTTTTTTCATTAACTCCGTTAATTTTTAAGATATCAGGTTCACCTAAAAACGGTTTCAAAGGTAATTCCAAAGGCTACAGAAACGCGTTGAATTTGATCTTTTAAACCCCTTACTTTTTAAAAATCAAAGATTAAATGGCCACGGTTACATGGTTTTCGCAGCAAAATTTAAGGTTTAAACTTATGCATTCTAAACCGGTGAAAATTGTTAAAAGCATTACTTATGCTAATACAAAGAAATTTTTGTAAGGATTACTATAAATTTTAATTTTTGTGGAAATGGCGTATGTTTTATTTTTCACTTTTTCCTAAAAAAATCGAAAGGGTTCTCTTAGTTTCATCATAACTTTCAACATTTTGATGCTATTAACTTCTTCTGGAGCTCATTTGTTAGGTATTCGGAAGTAATTTGATAAGTGTTTAGTAGATATGTTTTATAAAATGCATCGTTTTCCCGTTTTTTAAGCTTGAATACATAGATTTGAGTACTCATCGAAAAAAATATACATTCAATTACCCATAACTCACTTTGAATTAACATTAGTTTAGTACTTTGATTGAATAGTGTATTCAATTTTTTATTGTCTTCAATTTTGGTAAAAATAACTTTTTTTGTAAAAGCTAATAGTTTTTGAGTTATACGTGAAAAACAGCTTTAAAACATACATTTTTTTAAGAAAAAATAAAATCTTTATTTCTTTAAATAAAAAATAAAATCTTTAATAACTCAAAAAGTAATGATTTATGTTAATAACTTAATATAACAAATTTTAGAATTTGTCCCTCTATCCATTTGTGGTATTATTTTTAATACAATAATTTTCACCCCAGAAAAGGGGTGTCATCCACCCCTAGGGTAAAAGCGCAAGTTGGCATCATGTCACCTTTATTCCTTGATGTATCCTGTAACTGCTCACCAATTTTCATGAAAATCGATGGAGGTTCAACGAAATCGGAGGTGAAAACCTTCAGTGACTGCACTATTAGTAATATCAGCATGTTTAAATTTTTAACATTTCAGTTATTAGTATTTATTTTCGTGGCATAAAAAATATTACACACATACACCATTATTATTCAAAGCGATATTTTTCAAAGGACAATAATTTAGTGGAAAATACTTTTACGTTCCATGTGGCGTCATCTAGCTGGGTTTCCCTGAAACTTTCGGAGATGCCGAAATATAAATGCAGTTCTCTGTTGTATGTATGTAGGCGTTTATTAAGTCAACCAAAGGACACAGAGTAAATAATACAGGAGCTTAAATTTTACAATTAAATAAAGCAAGAAAATAAAAAAATATCTAGAGGTAAATACCCAAAAACATAATGTCAAAAGTAAAACTGCAAAAACCTAAATAATCAAAAATATACATAATATACGCAAATTTTTGCTTTAGAATGCAACAAGGCTGGTAAATAAACCTGGAATTATTAAATAAGGTAAAATAATATGAAAAATGGTTAAAGCAAGTGGTCTATTTAATTTTAATGAACTGACCCCCGTTATTGTTGGTAAAATTGTTGATCAAGTAGTAGTATTTTATTTATTATTGTTGTTCTGAAGCTATTTTCTTGTGGCATTTTTACTATTATCTATTATTATTTATTTACTACCCAAGTAGCAATTTTTCGACGCATTGGTTGTCAGTACAAACAAATGCACTGTATATAACGTTACCACAGTGGACTTTCAGTTGTTTCGGCCAACGACCCCTAACCCGACTGACATTACGATGTTACAACGTTAAGTAATATCTTTAGTTATATGGGCAACTAAGTTATTACTATTGTGACAACTACATATCACAGTTAAGTTTTTTCAACAATCGCAACTACTTAAAAACGTTATAATGCTAAACTAATTTACGCCCATGGGTTTTCTGGCCGACTAGGTAGTTGTCTCTCACGACCCCAGTGTGATGTTGGGGGTTGCTGGACGAAGACACTCCCGAACAAACAAACTTAAACTTTCTACATATCTTTATTCTTTCAAGGTTAAAGGTACAGTTACAACTACGTCGACCGACATTATAGTTAGGATAGGTCAAGGTGACCCATATCTCGGTAACTATATCCCCTGACCACGCGCCAGCAGAGTTCAGCGAACACACTGATACAACAATGAATGTCTCAGGTACTCGACCTTCCCACTTATATCTTATTATATTAAAAACAATGCCCATATGTATTACCATATATGGTTATGCTATACGTATTTCAATAATGACGTGTGCTGTGTTTGCAGTCTTGCGAATGAGTTGAATACTTTGAACTTTGCTACTATCGTAATAAATTATACAAATTGCAACTATAATATTGACCTTATTCTTATAACAAATAAATTAGGAAAATTCCGTGAGGGTTGTCGTGTACCATCACATCTCTCTGGGCGGGGAAAAGATGAAAGGGAATTTCAGTAACAATTTCCTTTCATCTCTATTTTATATTATTTATGCTGACTGACGTCTCTCCTTTATAAGAAAATTAAACAAACATATTAAAGAAAATGAGAAAAGAAAAAAAATGAGATATATAAATATTTACACTGAACCTTAAGTACTAGTAAAAGTCTTATGGTGGACTATTATTACACTTTTACACTATAACACTTTTCAGTACTTATTCTTTTTATATATTATACAGCTTAACGTTATTCTTATGTATGACTACTTGTTTACCCTTTTTCTCAATAATTACGTTAGGCGTTTCATCTTTACTTAAGGTATATGGACCCGAAAACAAACAGTTAAGTTTTGTGTTTGGCTCCTTTTTTATTAATACCTTATCTCCTGGTTTATAAGTTATTTTACTCGTTTTGGCATCATATATTTTTTTTTTGCTGTGTTTTGTATGTGTTAGTGTTTCTCTGGCCTCCTTTGCGGCTACTTGTAGTCTGTATTTCAGTTCCATGGGATAGTCGTCAAAATTATACAGGGGTTCTATTTCGTTTTGAACATTTGTCGGCAGTCTACATATTTTTCCGAACACTAATTCGAACGGAGTATAACCCGTTGCTGAGTGTACTGAAATGTTATACGAAAAACAGAAATATTGCACCCATGTACTCCAATTTGTAGGGAATTTTGATAGTTGTATCCTAAGGTACGCATTTAAATGTTTGTGAGTATTTTCTAAAGCTCCTATTGTTTCGTGGTGATATGCTGTTGAGTTTAGTTTCTCTATTTGCAATAATGAGCATGTTTCCTTAAATGTTCTTGCCATAAACTCTGAGCCTTGGTCTGTGACTATTTTTCTGGGTACTCCATACCTCAGAATAAAATTTTCTACCAATGCCTTGGCTACTGTTTCGGCTTCTTTGTTCTTTATTACATATCCTTCTATGTATTTACTTAGCTCACATTGCAGTGTCAATATATATCTATTCCCACTGTCATCCATCTCAAATGGTCCTACTAGATCTATAAATATTGTGTCGAATGCGCAGGTGGCAGTCGATGTGATAGTTAGAGGTTGTTTGGTTATGATAGAATGCTTATGTCTTTGACAATCGTCGCATCTCTTCACAAATTCCTCGATATCTTTTCGTAAACTATTCCAAAAATAATATTTCCTTATATTTTTGTACATTCTATTTATTCCGGCATGCCCTCCTGTTGGTAACATGTGAAAATCATTAATTATAATTCTTCTTAATTTTTCATCTGCTATATTCTGTTTGTCTTGTACTATACATATTTTGATATCTCTTTCTTTAAATATTTTAGGATCCTTTCTTATCTCTTCAATAATTGGCTGATTCTTATTATTCTTTACTAGTACTAGTTCCTTTATATTCTTTTGTGCGCACATTTGAATCAAGGCTCTCAACGATGCTCGTAGCGCAGACGTTGATCGAGGTTCTTGATATGTCGAGTTTCTCAACGACGCTCGTAGTGCAGACGTTGATCGAAAATCTCGAATCAGATAAATAATATCGTCTTCTTCATTGTACAATATACTACTATTTGTATTTTCTTCAGCCGAATCTAGCTTCATTGTTTTGCAATCGTCCTTGTCTATCAGTTTTACCTCTACCGCACTTTTCGGGAATTTCAACAATTCGACTACGTCTGGTTGATCAGTCCATTCGTTCTTCGAATCGGTGATTTCCTCCTGCTTTTTCGTTTGTGCTCTCGTCATCACTAATATACTTTTCTCTGAGTCCTTATTTAGTTGCTTTAGTTCTTCTGATGTAACTTCTATTCGTGATAAGGCGTCAGCTGTTACATTTTCAGCTCCTTTCACGTATTTAATTGTAAAGTCGTATTCTTCTAACTTCAATCTAAATTTGGTTAATCTGCTGGAAGGGTTTGTCATACCAAATAGGTACACCAATGGTCGGTGGTCTGTCAAAATAATAAATTCTTTCTGTAGAAGGTAATGTCTCCATTTAGCAATGCTCCATACTATTGCCAGTAATTCTTTTTCTATCGTAGGATAATTCATTTCCGCTTTATTAAGTGTTCTACTGGCATATGCTACCGGTTTGTCATTCCCGTTTGACAAAGTTGCTCCTAGTGCGATGCCAGATGCATCTGTCCGTAGAATAAACGTGTTCTCCTCCGATAAATCTGGGAATTCCATTACGGGGGGGTTTGATAATGACGTCTTGAGGCTTTCAAAAGCTTTTTGGCATTCTGTTGTCCACTCAAATTTTACATTTTTCCTTGATAGTCTATTTAGAGGTGCGGCTATTTCTGCAAAATGATTGATATGTTTTCTGTAATAATTTGCAAAGGCTACGAATCTTTTTGCTTCTTTTGCATTTTGTGGTATTGGATATTGTTCCAATGCGGTGATCTTTTCCGGATCTGGTGCTACACCTTTATTCGAAATCTTGTGTCCTAAATATAATAGTTCTTTTTTCATAAACTCGCATTTAATTGGATTTAATTTCAGATTTACTTTCCTTAGTCTCTCTAATACCTTCACTAAATTCTGATTATGCTGTTGTAGACTGTTGCCAAAGACTATCAAATCATCAAGATATATAAACATGTTTTCATAATTTAAACCTGACATTGCCATAGTCATGGCTCGTGAGAAACATCCTGGGCTTGTCTTTAACCCCATCGGAAGTCGTGTCATTTGATATTGACCTCTATCGGTTGCGAATGCTGTGTACGGTCTGGACTTAGAATCGAGTTCTATTTGGTAATATCCTTGGTATAAATCTAAATGTGAAAAATATGTTGCTCCTGATAAAGCGTCTAGGATTTCTTCTATGCATGGTAATGGAAATCTGTCATTCTCAATTTTGTTGTTTAGTTGTCTGTAATCTATCACAACTCTCCATTTCTTGTTTCCATTTTCATCGTTTTTCTTTGGCACTATAAGTAGTGGAGATGAGAATTCTGATATTGCATTTTCAATAATCCCGTCTTTTAACATTTTGTCTACTTGTCTATTTATTTCCGTTTTTTGTCCGTGTGGTAATCTATACGGTTTTGTATAAGCAGGTGATACTCCTTTTTGCAATTTTATTTTTGCTTTGTATACGTCCGTCGTTGTGCATGGATCGTTTTCTAAGAAAAACACATCGGAATATTTTACACATATTTTTTCTATTGCTCTTTTTTCCTCTAGCGATAAATTTTTTGTGTTTATTATATTCAAAAGTCTTTCGGCACGACTCACCGATTGTTTTGATTCTCCCATGTGGAAAACGTCGAACTTGTCTAATCTTTCGACCTTCGGTCTAAAATTCTTAACAATTATTTCTCTATCATTGATATTTAATATCCTTATTGGTATTTTTCCGTCGACTGGTTTTGAGACTGTTCCTGCCGAGAAAATTCCTTCCGCTATCTCCTGTGGTATAGTTACAAAATCTCCGTAGTGTGTCCCGATCTCGAAAAAAAATAATTTTTCACATCTCCTAGGTATTATTATCGTATAAATTTCTCCCATAGATAGCATTTTAAAATCTCTTCTCATTCCTTCTACATGTAACGATAATTTTAAGGATTCGTAATCTATTGTAGCAAAATATTGGTATACAAAATCGCTACCAATAACCCCATCGACTTTATTTGTGAAACTCTTCATAACTGCAAATTCCTGTGTCAACGTTATCTTCTCTGAGTTATCTAATATTTCAAGGTCACACAATAAGGTTCCCCTTGTATATATAGTTTTTCCGGTAACACCTCGCAAGCTAATACGTCGGGTTTTGTTTATGTCGGTGTAGTTTTTATCTAAACATTCTTCAAATAAAACGCTGACTGTTGCGCCAGTGTCAATTAATAGTTTTTTGCGTTTTCCTCTGTAATAAACATTAATATAATTTAATCCACTTGCTGTGGAATTATCTGCCTCCATTTGATGGGCCACGAAAAAAATCTACTTCTTGTATTGTGCTTGTGTGTGGCTGCTCTTGGCGGGGCTGCTCCTCTGTTGCGAAATATGCTCCTGGTGAATTTCTGTTGCTGGGGTTTCTACCTTGCGACCAATTATTATTTCTCCCTCGATGACCATGTCCTGCTCCTCTGTTTCTTTGAGACCTACCTCTGTTATGATATTGTCTTACTTCGTTTCCATTTGTATTTCTATTATTATATGTCTTGTTACCTTCTTTTCTCCTGTCAAAACTATTTTTGTATCCGTTTGTTGTATTTCTTCTTCCGCCTCTATATGTTTTATTCATGTGGTACATTCCTGCAGTTTCCGTTCGAGTTAGCGATTCTTCGTTCTTTGCGCTTGTTATCGCTTCCGCTAAAGTGCTAAAGTTCTTGGCTTTCAAAATTGTCTTTATCTTGTCATTTTTTAAACCGTTAGTAAACACGCTTATTGCAATTTTTTCGTTTACTTTGGCCAGCACTTCTTCTGCATCTCTGTTTCCCTCTGCTTGTGCTATTGTTAATTTAGCCATGAGCTCCTCTAAACTTCTTCCAAATTTTTCTATTGACCTATTCTCTTGTTTCGCTGAGTTGATCTCCGCTGACAGAACAGGGATAGATTGTTTTACTAGAAACTTTTCTTTAATATCGGTTATTAGTGCCGCGTTTGAGTTGTAAGTGGTCTTCAGTCGTAATTTTCCTGCTTGCGTTAGTTTCACCTTCAACAGGTACTTTGTTAGTTGCGGTTTTCCTTCATCATCTAAAAATTCATCGTACAGTTCAATTGCGTCTATGAATGCTCTAATTGATTCTTCGGTGTTTCCTATGTGAGGGATCAGGTTCCCTGCTGTTTTCAGTTCGAATTTCTCTCCCATCTTGTCGTTGTTATGTTCAACTTGTCTTTTCCGTAGTTCTGTTTGGACTTTTCCGATCTTTTCTCCAATTTTTGCAATAATATCTGCAATGAATTTGTCTTCTGCTGCCTTACAGCTGTCACCTTTGTATATTTTATGCACCGTCCTAAACTGTTCCGTGATAGTCCTGAGTTTTTCCACCCATTTATCTGTGATTAGCTTATTTTTCCTTCGTTCTATAGTGTCTTTTGTGAGATTCCTATTTAATATAGTTATATCTTCCAGAATACGTTGAAATCTTTCCTCGAACATAAATTCGGCTTGGCCTGACTACGTTACTCAATAGTATATGGCCTAGTGTCTCGAAGTCTCAATTACTTCGTAAAGCTTATCATTGCCGTTAAGTTTATCAAATATAACAAAATGTAACATATAAAATAATATAATAAAACATAAATGTAAGTAAAATAAAAGGATCAATAATATTGGATAACCGTCAATATTTAAAGTGTCAGTAAATAAGTAAGTGAGTAATTATATAATAAAAAAAAAATCAAAATTTCAATATGAAAATAAAAAAAATAGTCATCAAACTTACTTCATAAGCAGTTAAACTGTATTGTATTAAAAAGAAAAATTACTCACGAATATGGGTTCATGTGTCTATGCATTTGGTCCTGGATTCTGGGCGTCTAACCTCAGCATCTCCATTGATTTAGATACTTCCTGTCGGATGTGGCGTCGAAGCTGCTTCTTCCATCGTCGATACAGTAGCCATCCGACGATGATTATGGCCAGGCTGAACGATACAATTCCCAAAACTCCCGGGATTGATAGCTTCTCGTTTTCGCCGGTTTCAGCTGTCACACCTCCGCTGTTGCCTGCTTGGTTTATGAAGATCTGTTCCTCTTTTTCTTTATTCTGGTTGTTTCCCATCTTACGTGTAGAGCTGCATACCTCAATCTATATGCGAACCAGAAAACTCCATTCTTTAACTTAAGGCACGGGTCGCCATGTGATGTTGGGGGTTGCTGGACGAAGACACTCCCGAACAAACAAACTTAAACTTTCTACATATCTTTATTCTTTCAAGGTTAAAGGTACAGTTACAACTACGTCGACCGACATTATAGTTAGGATAGGTCAAGGTGACCCATATCTCGGTAACTATATCCCCTGACCACGCGCCAGCAGAGTTCAGCGAACACACTGATACAACAATGAATGTCTCAGGTACTCGACCTTCCCACTTATATCTTATTATATTAAAAACAATGCCCATATGTATTACCATATATGGTTATGCTATACGTATTTCAATAATGACGTGTGCTGTGTTTGCAGTCTTGCGAATGAGTTGAATACTTTGAACTTTGCTACTATCGTAATAAATTATACAAATTGCAACTATAATATTGACCTTATTCTTATAACAAATAAATTAGGAAAATTCCGTGAGGGTTGTCGTGTACCATCACACCAGGGCCTTTACGTATAGTTCTATAGATGTGTGACACGTTTACGGCAACTTCAGGAGCAAAAAAGGAATTTACTTTATAACCTTACTTTTTTCTTATTATTTTATATTTTATTTTGCTGGAAATTTTCGATTTATTTAACAACCTGTTTATTTGTTTTTTATTAGCTGGTTTCTCCATTGTCCATTGTTTTATCAGTAGATTTGATAAGCTTAAATCTTTGTATCAGCTTTGCTAGACAGGGTTGCCAGGCCAGTTCTTACTCTTTCAGTACTATATCCGTTGCAAGATAATTTGGCTGAAACTCCGACAAAATATGTACTTTTTGTACATATTTTGTCTGAATCCCATCCGAATTATCTTGCAGCGGATAGTAGTTTTGCTTTCAAAAAATCAATAGAAATCAGTAGATTCTTTTTAGGCCCTGTAAATACAGTAAAATCTGTGTTAACGGTTACCTGTCGAAATCGCCCGGTTTCATAATCAACTTAAAGTAAATATTAAGTAAAGTTCACTTTAAAGTTGACATTTACCCATATATGAATTGTGATAAAGGTAGGTACCAACTTAC
Organism: Diabrotica virgifera virgifera; assembly: GCF_917563875.1. Lineage (NCBI taxonomy): Eukaryota > Metazoa > Arthropoda > Insecta > Coleoptera > Chrysomelidae > Diabrotica > Diabrotica virgifera. The sequence continues at coordinate 234,130,495 of NC_065449.1, forward strand.
TTAAAATTTAAAATCCACTTTAACTGATTATGAAACCGAGCGTTACAATCATTTTGAAAATTCTCCAAACCAATTATATGAAGATTTCCTTATTTAGATCTGTTATTTACCAGTTTCATTTCTCTGTCCATCTATTATCATCATCTACGTCCTGAATCTTATTTTCGGTAATGACATTGGGAAATTGTAACAAAATGTCTGAAAATTAATTTAGAAATGGGGTGAATACTATTAAAAACAAATTTTATTTTAGTGATAACAAAATATTGAAATATACCAAACATCTAATAAAAAACATTGCCTACTAGAATTTTTTAAATAATATCAAAAATATACCAAAACAGTAGATATCTACTAAATGTGGCAACGCTGTTAAGGAGAATGATGCACTTCATTGCACTGGTCACATGACCTCTGTCACCCAATAAGAGGGTGCGTTCTAAAGTGGTTGGGATAGTCGGTCCAGGCCGTGTTTGGTCGGCGATTGGACTTCTCGGTTGTCTCATCCGTCTATGGTTGGTAATAAGGTATATTTTAAGTAATATTGGTAATGTTGTTTAATACACCATTTTGGTTTTTTTGGGATGTAAAGAAAATAAAAACACAAAATATAAAAAATACAGGCATTTTCTAGTACCTTTAAAAGCACCATCAATACATTAAATTTATACAAAACATATTTAACATAAATTCTGGCTTTTATATTAAAATTAGATTTTTTAAATTTGCATATTTTTTGTTAAAAAGGTGATAAAAACGAGCGCGTGTGTTTTTTAAAGGTGGAATATCCATATTTGACGGTAATCTGAGATGCGTTTATAAATTTCACATCAGGTAATTTTGTTTAAGTCCTTATTTATGTATTTATATAAATTTAAATACCTGATATGATGTCAAAATAGTTTACTTTTTATATAGGTAAAAAAACATAACCAGTCCGACTCTTTGAGCAACCATTGCACGCAGGCACTTTTTATAGTCAGTCGCTTCAGTTGTCTTAAGGCCGCGTCCCACGATCAAATAATTTGATCAAACTGGTTTGAGCAAACTGAAAGTGACAGTTAGTGACGTCACATCCTGAGTGTTCATTGTGGATAATAATGAAAAATTTTAATTTTAAATAAAGTACAAACAAGTTAGACAACTCAATACAAAAAATTTGATCAAACTAGACTGATAGTGAGAGCACAGATTTTTAGAATTTCAAAAAAACTGCAATTGTGACGTCACTTTGACGTACTTCCTCAAGTACGTCAAGTTTGATCAAATTATTTGATGGTGAGACGCGGCCTTTATGCAACGCTTAAGGTTGCCTAGGCAACGTCAAGACAACTCAAAAATCGTCCACCAAATTAGTGCAGAACTGGGTCGTCTTCTAGACAATAACAACGTTGTAACAAAACGTTGCCACGCGGTAGACAACTTTGTCGCGTCGACAAATTGCTACTTGGGTATTATTTATTATTATCCAAAATATTTTCTTTTTACTTCACATTTCACATTTGGAAAAGTCTCGGATGTTGCTTTTATAAGAAAACATAATTGACTGATTTAGGCACTTAGGAATATACCAAGTAACGGCATATCATATATTATATAATGTATATAGAAAACAATAACATAAAACGAGTGTATAGGTAGGTACTGTATATTACCTGTTACTTAACCAGTGCGACATGTTTTCCCCCATATTACCCATATTAACACAAAATGATATCTAAAAAAATGAGCTGGAAGATGCTTCAAAGAAGACGGCTTTGGATTAAGGTTATGGCTGAGTTTTAGACGTTTTAAATCGTTTGTAAGGAAAAGGTTTAAATTCAGCGTTTTTCTGCATATTTCAAATGCAATTTCAAACTCAAAATAAAGATTTTGTGTAATAGATTTTGAAGATTAGGTTTAGGGATTGTTGACAAAACACCGGTTTTCGGTTATACCGGTTTTTTTACTTACGGTTTCAAATGGCAGTTCTTCTTCTTCAGGTGCCATCTCCGCCACGGAGGTTGGTAATCATCATAGCTATTTTAATTTTTGAGACATTAGCTCTAAACAGTTGTTTTCAGCTGGATCCAAACTGTTTTGAGCTGCTCTCAGGTTCTTCAGCCATGAAATTCGTCTTCTTCCGATGCTTCTTCTGCCATCTATCTTTCCTTGCATTATGAGTCGCAGAATGCCGTACTTCTCGCCCCGCATCACATGTCCGAGATACTGTAGTTTTCTTTCTTTAATTGTAAGTTCAACTTCCTTCACTTTACCTATTCTTCTCAGTACTTCGTTGTTCGTAACCCTATCTACCCAGGATACCCTCATAATTCTTCTATAGGTCCACATTTCAAAGGCGCTGAGTCGTCTCGTTGTCTCTACATTTAACGTCCACTCCGTAGTATAGTACATAAAACCTTTTTAATTTTCATACAATTAGAACATGCTTTTTCGATTCTGACTTTGATTTCTGCAGTGTAGTCATTATTTTCTGTTATAAGTGTTCCTAGGTAAGTGTACTTTTTTACTCTTTCGATCTGCTGGCCCTCTACTATCAAGAGTTCGTTATTTCGTTAACTGGCGGTTATAACCTGTTAATAAACCGGTTATTCCAAAAACTGGTGTTTAGTTTTTTAATCAATAGCCAATACCGAATCGGTTCTAATGTTAAATTTTCATTGCATTTTGGTTTGTGATACTCCATTCTAATCGATACCAAAATTATCGATATCGATATTATCAAAACAATATATCGATACTAGGATAATCAATCGATACAAAAAGGGCGTCGACTTGTATTGAATACTACGTAGTGAGATGGGGAGGGGGAACTGGAAGTCGGAATTAGCTAATTGGGAACGAAAATAGAAATTAGTCACCAGTGTTGTTAACCTTCGGATGACCCCAGCGTATGTTTTTCTTTAATAAATTCAAAAGTATTTTCAATTTTTACCTCAGTATATATTTATTTGACTTTAATATCATTCTAGATATCCTCGTATTTTGAAATAAAAAAAATTCCCTATATTTTACGAATAAAAAATATATTCTGAAGTTGATGTTTAGTAAAATCCCGTCTATTATGTTTAATTCCAAGTAGTTTTACGCTAATGACGTCGACTTTGCAAAGTAACAAGACACTTACTCAACATACATACTACACATGACACTAATACTCATGTACTCATGTTGCGACTGGCTGAATGACATAAAGTATATGCCAAAAAAAAAAATAAAAAAGAAATTAAAAAAAACTTCATTTTTTTGTTAATTGTCATTTTTGACCTGGGGTAATTTCCCCCCCCCCCCCCCCTTGGTCATCCGTGTAACAAAAAAAGGTTGGTCATCGGAAGGTTAAACCTGTTTCGATTTAGGTCAGCATAAAATTTCTCCTTCGCACAAACGGGGACAAAAAACTTCCCCATTTTTTCTCTGAATTCAATATTTTCTTCAGATGTAACTTTTATCCGGTTTTTCACCGATTATTACTTTAACCTTCGGAGGACCAAGCGGGAGAAATTGTGACACCAGCGTATGTTTTTCTTTAATAAGTTCAAAAGTATTTTCAATTTTTAACTCATTATTTTTTTATTTGACTTTAAGACCATTCTAGATATCCTCATATTTTGAAATAAAAAAAAATTCCCTATATTTTACGAATAAAAAATATATTCTGAAGTTGATGTTTAGTAAAATACCGTCTATTGTGTGTAATTCCAAGTAGTCTTACGCTAATGACTTCAGTTTTCTGTTAATTGTCATTTTTGACATTTTTGAACTGGGGTCATTTCCCCCCCCCCCCTTGGTCATCCGTGTAACAAAGAAAGGTTGGTCATCGGAAGGTTAAAAAGATAAAACCGGTTATAATCGGACCAAAAGAAAATCAAGCGGAAAAACTGAGTATTGCGGACTAAAAAAATGGTTTTAACTAGGTGTTTATCACCTGTATTTAGGTTTCCATAATATAAATCCCATAGCGGTCGGTCAATGTAAGTAATAATCATGGAAATCGTAAAAAATAGCAAAACTCGCACAATGCTTATTTAACTACTTTATAGAAACTACATTCTCTTGCAGCAAAATGCGTAAATCGCATACCAAAACTGCACACTTCATGTTTATAATCATTTTCTTCCGTACCGGACTGAATATCTGCTTGCTATTAGTTGTATTATTATTGGCTGTGAGTTTCGACGGTAGCGCTATCTCGCGGTTTGAAACTTATACTTTTCTGATAAAATTTATGTATGTGAAATATACAAAACGAGAAAAATAGATACTTATCTAGAAAGACACAAATTATGAACTGAAATATTATTGTAACCTGATTACTAAATGAATACACAGAATTAATAGTAATATTAAATATGTTTTTTTTATTTTATTCATTATAATTTTAATATTTAATATATAAGTTCGTGCGACTGGATGACTGCTTACGCAAGAGACCATTGAGAAAAAGAATAAGTTTAAATGAATTATTTAACGTTTTAAATGTTACCTCTGTTTATTTTTGTGTGCTTACTGATTTGCTTATTAAAATTTGTAATTTGTATGAATTGTAATTTGTTTGAATTCTATCAAAATGGATATTAAACATTATACTGGATTCAAGACTTATTTCCCATGATATTCAATTTCAATCAGCAACACCAAAAAAGGAAAGGATTTTTGATGCAGGACATGTACGCAATGTTTCCGAATATAATAAATGCATCCAGTACTGTTATATTCAGTATTTTTACATGAATCAATACAACAGCTGCAATATCTTGTTTCCTTTTTTGAAAAATCCATATTATCCGCCATTTCAGTTTATAAAGTTTATCAAATGCACAAAACAAAACTGCCAACTGCCACTAACACAGCGTTGCCACATTTTATTTAGAAAATCTACTGTAAGTTTAGCTTACTAAAATCTACTTATCAAAAACTAAAATATACTATAAAACTTTATTAATATATTTGTATATAATTTAGGACTTTTTATAATAAAAATAACAGCTGACTAACTAGAAATTTTTTTATTTAGCTAATGCCTCGACAACTAATGGGCATTGGCATGGTGATGGTACAGTGGATTTTACCAATTAGGTAGCTAGTGTTATGTGTAGTGTGTGTGTTGAGTAAGTGTCTTGTTACTTTGCAAAGTCGATGTCATTGTGTTTGCAGAGACGCTAATTGTATCCGAACGTCTGCGGTCCTTCCGGTGGGTACCGATCCCACAAGGATAGAAACTATTTTCATTTATTAATTTATAATAAACGAAAAATTCTCTACCCTGGTGAGATTCAAACTCACGACTATTCGGTCCTTTCGATCCAAAGGTAGGCGCTCTTACCACTGAGCCACAGAGGGAGTTTAACTAGAAATTAATATAACTGTTTGTAAACAAAAACCAAACTTTTTTATATTTTAACTGGGGAAAAATGACCAACTATTATTAATTTTTATCAGTTTTATATTTAATATTTGTATATAATATTTTGTCATCCACTGATTTTAACATCTGCATGTCTGGATCATATTCTTCAAACAATTATTTCGCATTTTACATTAGAAACACGCAAACACAACATTTGTTGTTTTGCAAAGTTACATATATTATAATTAAGATATTTTAGTTTTCCATCGTTAGCTTCTAACAGGCTCACCGAATGCCAGAACTCTTCAATAACACCTGAAATAGGTACTGATTGCACTGCTACTTGAAATCTGCAAGTTTGTTACCAGAATCCAGTTTCATTTCTGTTTAATATTCATCATCTACGTCCTGGGGCTAGATTCCGTGCACTGTAGATATCTACACTTCGCTTTCTATCGATGTCAATTGTCGTGAAAATATTTGAATTTTTAGCTTTAATTGAATTATTTTCTAGTTCTGCTAGTTGATGCTGAAGTGACACTTAGTAAAACAAGAAAATATTTGAATTAAAACTAAAAATTCAAGTATATTGACATTGATAGAAAGCGGTCGGCGGTGTTAGCGATTGTACACAGAATCCCACCCCTGAATATTATTTTCATTAATGACATTGGGAAATTGTAACAAAATGTCTAAAAATTAATTTAGAAATGGGGTAAATACTATTAAAAAGCAAATTTTATTTTTGTCATAAGAAAATGTTGAAATATACCAAAAATCTACTAAAAAATATTGCCTACTAGAATTTTTTAAAAAATATCAAAAATCTACCAAAAAAGTAGAAATCTACTAAATGTGGCAACGCTGCACTAACAGCGCTGGAGAAAACCGTCAAATCCCCTCTCCTCTACCCATGGCGCGCCATTTAAATTTATCAGATAAATGCACAAAACTGCCACTAACAGCGCTGGCGAAAGCTGTCAAATCCCCTCTACCCATCGGCTCACGGCCAATAATTTATCCTAGATGGCACAGCAGGCGGTCCCCCTCTACTTAACTTATTCTTACAGTTGTGCCATAGAAGAGTGGGTGGGGTAGAAAGGGAACTCTATAGGCAGAACTGGTCCCGTATTCCAACACCATCGATATTTTTGGAAGCCAACTAAGCGTTTTAAATTGGAAGATTTCTGTAACGATTTGGAAGATCTCTGTAACGTTTTGGAAGATATCTGTACCGTTTTGGAAGCTTCGCTAGGCATACCAAATTCTATAATGTGCACGTTATTAATTTTTAGTTTTTGCAATAAAATATTTTTATTACAGAAACCATAAAAATAAAAATAATTATTGCAAAAACAAAAAATTAATAACATGCACAAGCATAGAATTTAGCATGAGCAGCGATTATATTTAAAAAATGATAAGTATGTATGTAAGAACAATAATGAAACCAACAAATGACAGTAATAATTATTATTTATATAAATTTTGACATGAATTCATTGTTTTCATAACATAATAATGTAAAATAATTGTCTTTCTACCTTAGGAATTATTAACATTACCTGGAAACAACTAGGTACAGTCGAGGGAAGAAAAATAATTTAAAACTGAAAAAATGTCTATTAATAACTAAAATATGAAACATTCACTTCACTAATCACTTGGGTACGGGATAAAAACTTAATACACAAATATAAAATTGATATAAAACGCATACACAACACAACAATTACAAAATGACGCACTCAATTCAATACAAGACAACGTTGCCGTATTTTATTTAGGAAATATATTGCATGTTTGGCTAAAATCTACTAAATCAAGAATTGAAACTTTATTAACTTATTTGAATATAATTTAGGTTTTTTTATAATAAAAACAGCAGCTAACTTAACTAGAAATAAATAAGTATAACGTGAATGTAAAAAACCAAACTTTTTTTACATTTTAACAGGGAAACAAAATGACCTAGGTACTTAATTAATTTTTATCAGTTTTATATTTAATATTTTTATATAATATTTTGTCATCCATTGATTTTAACATATGCATGTCTGGATCAAATTTGGTACAATTCCCAACCTAATTCATACCTTCTTTGACAAATAATCATGAAAATACATTTTTTTCTACAACCGTGTTAAAAATGCAATTTTTAGCACTCCATACGAGCGTTAAAAAAGCTACTTCAAGGAACTAGTACTTTAAAAATTTTAAGGCACTGCAGTTCGTATTGACTGTATAGGCAATTTGATGTAATGTCAAAAAAATATAAAAATGGAATGTCAGTCAAGTTCAAGTAAAAGTTTTTGTAGATATTGTCCTGTAATTACGTTTGTAGAAAAAATTTTGTATGATATGCGTGTTAAAAAGTACATGTTTAAGGCACTCATGTGAATTTGCAGAACTCGCTTCGCTCATTCTGCAAACTTTCACATGCGTGCCTTAAACGTGTACTTTTAACACTTATATCATAAATAACTATTTATTCAAAAGTTTATTGCGATCATCAGTTGTAATACGATTAAAACCGGAAAAAAATCTTTCTCATTTTACGTTAATAGAAACGGGTAAACACATTATTTTTGCAAAGTTACATTTTACATACATATTTTAGTTTTCCGTCGTTAGCTTAATTTTAATAGCCTCACCGAACGTCAAAACTCTTCGTTATATAAATATTACCCGAAACACTACTGCACTGCTGCTTGAAACAAGAAAGTTTGGTATCAGACTCCAGTTTCATTTCTCTAATCTCTATGTATTCATACCTACGTCCTGAATCTTATTTTCGGTAATGACATTAGGAAATTGTAACAAAATGTCAAATGTAAATACTATTAAAGAGTTAATTTCATTTTAGTCATAATACATAGCACAGAAAATGTTGATATACAGTGATGAGCGCGCTAATAACCGGCAAAATAGCTCAAAAGATGGAAACATTGCGAAACAAAAAGAGATGAAACTAGTGGAGGTGGAAATTATCGTTATAAACGTCTAAAATACCATTACATTACATAGTTTCCCACCTTTAGACGTATCAGAGGTATGACAACTGTCACTGTGAGAGTAGAATTTTATAAAATACTCCTGTCACAGACGTCTACAGGTGGAAAACTATGTAATGTAATGTTAATTAATACGTTTATAACGATAATTTCCACCTCCACTAGTTTCATCTCTTTTTGTTTCGCAATGTATTATGTTTTCCATCTTTTGAGCTTTTTTGCCGGTTATTAGCGTGCTCATCACTGTATACCAAAAACCGACTAAAAAATATTGCCTACTAGAATTAAAAAAAAAATATATCAAAAATCTATCCAAAAAGTAGAAATCTGCTGAATGTGGCAACGCTGTTACAAAATAAACACAACTGTCCAACTCAAAATTCAATTGTCAAATATTCTTCTTCTTTTCAATTAGCCTTGTACCACATATATTAGCGATCCATATTATGTGTCGCCATCTCTAATTCCGGAAGCTCACTATATATATGGAACCAATTTTTTCCATTGAGTTCGCAGGGCATGAGTTGTGCTACCTATTTGGCCACGTGCAGTCGTATTAAAAAATTGTGAAAAGTATTTTGAGTTTTATAGATATAATACTATTGAGAGTCTTGTGGGTAAAATTTATATTTTTGTGATTAGATAAGCATTTTGTGTTTTTTGTTAGAACGCATGATGAGTGATGGTTATTTTATTTGTAAGAAACCTCTGGGGAAAATTATTTGTCAGTGGGAAAGTTGAGCCATCTTTACTCACTGTTGTCGGCGAACGTTTTTCGTCTCTTTATATGGCTGAAATAAAGACGATCCTCTGGAAACCCTGAGATACAAACGATTCGCTAAAACAGTGACAAAAATGCATTTAATCTCTTCTCACTTCCTCCAACACAAGATGCAGCCCGTTTCCACAGACTCCGAGTGTATCACCAGATTCAGTCATGTCTCGGTAAATATTGTGATCCAGAAAATTGGGGCTGGAAAAAGCATGGAAAATTTTGGATACCAATCCAAAATTTCAAGCCTCCAGTACCCCCGAGCTTAAGAAATTCATCTTAAGCAGATGCAATGGAAACTGGAAGTGCATCGGGTTGCCGAAAAGTAGACCTTAAATGTTCTGCAGTGTGCCTCTATTGTGGTGGTGAAAGATGCGGCAACACTGTTGACATATCAACATTAATTATTGAAGAAAATGCATTGGTAGATGAATTACCGACAATGACGCCGACTCTAACTCTCTTTACACCACACAAATTCACCTCGGATACTGATTCAGATCTTGCGGATACCGCAAAAAAGACGCGCCTCCAGACTATACCTCATAGGTGGCCGGGAAAAGGGTCAAAAATTGCTTAATAATAGCTTAGGAATGTTAAAATCATAATAAATAAATATATAGATAGAAAAGTAAGCCCAATGTTTTGTTTTTATTGTATTCCTATGAGAATTCGAGAATCTGGTCAAGTTTGGAGCGCTGTAAAACCTAGATAAATAAATAAAATTAAACAATTTTAAAGTGGAAATTGTTCGTTGAACAATCCTCTACAAAATCGCTATAATGTTATTTTATTGTAAAATGAACTGAAAAAAAGTTATAACCTCCAAAAGAAAAACTTACAAAATTTTCTTTTATTTTTGTTTATAACTTTTTTTCTGGTCACTTGACGATAAAAAGTAATACCTAGATAAAAAATTGTATAAAATTTAATTTGCTACATTTTATGTGTAAATTAATTTTCTGTATGGTCGCCAGTTTAGGAGATACACCGCGAAAGCCCTTTGCACCCCTTTTTCCAAGATGGCGGCCGGGGGACAAGGGAGGCGACCCCAAACTTAAGCTTCTACTGAACCCCCCTACACATTAAAAAACATAAAATTAATTCCTCTAAGAAATGCAGCCCTAAATGTAACATTTCAGTGGACTAAAACTTTTTTGCATCTTTTTTGTGGTCCAAAAATTAATATTCTCAGCAAAACTCGTCAGCTTGTTCGTATGATTTTTAGTGGTTCAGTGGCATTTGCTTTATTATTGACATAAAATATCTTCATTTTTTACTACCTACATCGGTCAAATTCAGGAATAAATAAAACCTGTCGACGCAGGTACCAAAAACATATTTATTACTTACATCTCTATAACAGTTATAAACAATTATTTATTTTAACTTTAAAACTTATAAACATCGGGAGATTCGCTATAAAATTTCTGTTTATTTTGAATCGTTTGATAGTAAATATAAATAAAAGAAATCACAATAATTTGATAACTTTTAGACAAACATACAAAAGTCGGTGGGTATTTATTTAAGTAGTTCTGTTTCTGGAATCATTAGTTTTGATTAGATTTTCTATAGTAAATAGGCTGGAATTTTTACTTCGAGTTGATTCCGCATTGCTTTCCTCGAGTTCGACGTTGGTTTGAAGGTGGTGGGATTTGGAAACTAAAGGTAGCGCTTGTTCCTGAAAAAAAAACATGAAAATTAGTTAGTTTTAGTAATGTAAGTGAATATATTGCGCATTTTCAACGCAAACATTTCGTTTATAAATTCGCAAAAGTCTGTGTGTTATTGCGTTGCCGCTCCTGCAATACTCAGATCAGATTTATCGATGGATTCTTATGTAGTTTTTTCTTCTAAATCCAAATCTGAAAACGGCATTTCGATATTTCTAACCGTCTTCGAGATAATCGACCACAAAATGTAAAATGTGACGTCACAATCGGGTTATTTTCTTCCGACACACTACACGTCCAGCTGAAATCGTTGCTATTAAGTAGGCTAGTTTTTTAATCGCGATTTGTTAAGCAAAGCATAATAGGTTATTTACATTTGAGTTTGACACTTCGTGAATGTCAAACTAAATTTTAAATTAAGTATTAATAAATCATTAATGACATTTATAGTGAATTTAATTATTATATAAAATAAATAAGATATATAAAAATCTAAGAAATAATCTTAGTAGCCAAGAATATTTTCTAACAAACTGAGGAAGACCACAGATGATGTGGGTAGATACCATAAAATCAACAGCCGGAACAAACTGGAAGTATGCTGCTCAGGATAAACGTGGATGGAAGGGGTTGGGAGAGGCGAATGTTCAAAAATGGACAATAGAAGTCCAAAAAGAAGAAGACTGAGGGTCGGTTTCACCAACAACAAATAAATCAATGAATACTTATTCGTTGAATAAAATTTATTAGTCGATTATACAGAGTAAGTTATATGTATGGAAACACTCAATTATCTCGGAAACGGCTTGCAGGTTTTTACAGATTTTGGTAGGTAGAGGTTTTCTAATGCAGCCGATATTATAGTGATAATTACTTTGTTGACAGATCGTCCGTTTTTCGGGAAATCTAATGAACTTTCTTATTTCAAAAAGAACACACTATATATTTTTTGCGTTTTGAACTTCTTAAGAAATACTGATTATTTTTGTTATATTCCCGTCGGTCGATCGGGCTGAATTAACAACTAAAAAACAATATTTTAAAATGAAGCAAGCTCAAATTACTTATTGGCAACTGGTAAAATGAGGCTTGAACTTAAATTTGTGTACTTCGCAGTTTCAAAAATAATATTTTTTATTTGTGTTTTTGAACCTTGAAAATCGTTATTAATCGATTTTTTTCAGATCTAAATTCTTTATAGCTGGAAAACGATTAACTTTAGAGAACAATTACAAAAGAACTTTTTCGTTTCCAATGATCCAAAGAACGTAAAATAATGTCTACACGGGCCGAAAAAATTGATTTTTATAATTTGTAAATTTTCTTTTTTATCCGAAACTATGGCATTTAGGTATAGGAATATAACATATAAAATAATCAGTATTTCTTAAGAAGTTCAAAACGCCAAAAATATATAGGGTGTTCCATTTAAAATAAGAAAGTTCATTAGATTTCCAGAAAAATGGACGATCTGACAACAATTAATTTTCACTATCTATAATATCGGCTGCATTAGAAAACCCTTACCAACCAAAATCTGTAAAAAACGTTTAAGCTGTTTCCGAAATAATTGAGTGTTTCCATACATAAAACTCACTCTGTATTTGGATTGTGTCTCAATACAATTTTGATAATTTAAAGTTAAACTGACGAATTTTATTTTTTGTAGATTGTTTTTAAAGAGATAACTTGCCAATTTATTCGAAGAGTAAATACTTATTTGATAAATAAATAAATAATACGTTATTTGACTTTAGTGAAACGTAGATGTGTCAGTTTATTGGTCGAATAACTTTTATTTATTCATCGAATAAACTACTACTTCTCGTTGGTGAAGCCATAAGATTATTGGCCAGTGTGATGAATAATAATAGGTTCAGTGTTACCAAAGGATACCCCCCTTTAAGATATGCAAAATTCCCTCACTCCAAGAATTCTGTTTTTTTTTTTTCATTTCTTTTACATTCTATATGATTAAAAATAAAACTCAGTGTAATTTTAACCAATCAGTCCACCTTCTCCTCCACCCCACCCAAAACAAAATCTTGCCGTTTTTATTTTTTTTTAGGTGGAATGAAATCGATTTGAAAATTTCAAAAAATTTCACGCATAGCTGAGGCATTTACAAAATAGGTGGAGCGTACAGACTAAACAACAAACTGGTGTTTTGGGGGTGCTTAGACTCATTTAAACATGTTCTTTCAATGTTTTTAAGCGTTTTCGTGGATTTTTGGTGGGTTAATGATATTTGTTAATAATATTCTTTAGCCCATCACCCGTCCCCCTTTCTTCAAAAACTTTAAATTATTTTCATTTTTATTTATTTTTTGGTGGTTTGCAATCATTTTATAAATTTAAAAAATTTCACACTCATAGTTGAGGTTTTTACAAACGTTGTCTTTTTTTATAGATCCATAGGTACATAACCTAAAAATGATATTTTTTAGAAAACAGCATATACCTTTGAAAATGGCTGCAAATCTAATTATGTTTATTTTGTAAATTTTATCAAAAACTATATTTCTGAATTTTTCCAGATTTTTCCTCTTTAAAAATCCAAAAAAATTATTTTTGTGGATTTCCCCCATTTAATTGACTTCAAAATAGATAAACTCAAGGTTTTTTTGTAGATTACATATAATTTGAGTTAAGTTTTTTAAAACAGTCAAAAATTTGCTGAAACACGTTCTGACCCACCAAAAAATATGTTGTCAGGGTTTTTAAGTGTTTTTGTGAGTTTTTGTGGGATCAATAACGTTTTTTGAGGTAGATATAACCTTAATCAATTTTTTCATTTCTATGTTCATATCATCAATTTTTATGTTCTATATCAATAAAAAAACTCATAATTTTAGCCAATTTTTCGTGTTTTTGAAGGAGGCGTACCTTATGGAAAAATTGAAAAAATCAGAGAAATAGGTTTTATTAAAATACACAAAATAAAAAAAATACATTTGCAGCCATCTTAAAAAGAAGTTATACTTTTTATACTTTTTATTGGTAGACGAAAGTTCTTAAAATGTTACAATTTTTGGCCTTAAATTATTTAATAATTTAAGACGTTCACTGAACACACTGCAGGAAACATAGAGCTTTTGGTTATCGAGGTTCATGAAACTCAAAAACTTGTCAGATAACTTTTCAAGTCAAAATTCCCTACAGTGTACTCTTAACTTTTTTCACTGTATAGTATAATTAAACGAATCAATCTGATTATAAGTCTAATTATCGTAAAGGTACGATTCCGACAACGACTGCAGACGGCAGACGTTAACTGCAGGCGGCAGTTAGAGTTGTTACCATAACAAACGTCATTACTTTGCACTATTAATTTGTACCTATATTTATTAGCAACTGACGTTCTGCCGGACAGTAGTTGCTAATAATTCGTAAGAAAGTAATGACGAAGTCATGGTGACAACTCTAACTGCCGTCTGCAGCTACCGCCTGCCGTCGATGTCGGAATCGTACCTTTAGTATATAAAATCATATTAAGTAGATAATATAAATATGTAAAAATTGTCTCACTCTTTATATTCTTTTATTTTAATCAGTTTGCAACTAGTGTATGTGCAGATATATCACTGTTTAGTGTCGGCTTAGTTTCATCAAGACTAGATAATCAACACTGCAATTACGGAGTAGCATAAAACATTTTCTGCTCAAACACTCAACTAAATCTCAGATAAATTAACTCTTTGTATATCACAGAAACTTCATTCAGATGATACGTTGTTTATTCAGTTTGGAAATTAGAAGACCGTAATTTTAAATTTTATGACATTCCAAACAAGTGTGAGTCGAAATAAAATCGAATTGTGGAACATCTGCTTTATGTAGGTGAACACTGGCTTAAACATTTTCAGTCAATACAAATACCGACTTAGATATAATTCAAATTTAAAATATTTATCGAAATGACTTTTACACACTTAAAACAAATAGTATGTAAATAGGTGAGTTTAAATAGACAGCTCAAAGTTATCGTTAGGTATATTTTGCTACATGGTTAGATTATTTTTGGTCCCTGTACGCATATTAATAGTATCATTTACTGAAACATGATATAATTTCACACTACATACATATTTCTATTTATTTTCCTAGTAGACCGGGCTGTATCGTCTCCCCCGCTAGCAAAATTATTCCGATTCGATTTTTTTGTACAAACTTACTTACTCAAAAATAGGTTCTTATAACACATCCAGAGGGTGCCGGGCGGTGCCGTGGTCCAAAAATTGTTTAAACAATTTTTTTTTAAAGCAAATTCACAAAAATAATTTTTTCATTTCGAGAATTTGGATTATTCTGGGCAAAAAAGGTCTCTTGTGATTTTTCTCTAAAATTTATTGTTGTCGAGTTATATGGCCATTTTTGCATTTTTTAAATTGTAAATCGCGTATAACTCGACAACAATCAATTTTAGAGAAAAATCACAAGAGACCTTTTTTGCTCAGAATGTCCCAAATTATCTGAAAAAAAATTGTTTGAAGTAAAAAAATTATTTTTGTGAATTTGCTTAAAAAAATTGTTTAAACAATTTTTCGACCATGACACCGCCCGGCACCCTGTGGATATGTTATAAAAACCTCTTCTTGAGTAAGCTTGTGCAAAAAAATCGAATCGGAGTATTTTCACTAACGGGGGCAACTATACATCCTGGAGTATAGCGCTAATTGTTAATAATTAAAAATATCAGCTTTGTAACAAAGTAATGACAAAAATCTCTTCATGACCTTAAAGAAAACGTTTGAGACTTGATTTGGTTACTTTTTCAATTTTATAATAATTATTTTTAATCGAGTTATCAAGCCATAAAAATGGCACTTTTCGCATTTTTCAGGGCCCTTTTTTGCTCAGAATGACCCAAATTATCTAAAAACAAATTGTTCGAAATAAAAAAATTATTTTCGTGAATTTGTTTAAAAAAAATTTTTTAACACGTTTGTATATTTGTATAATAGGTACATTTTAACTCATTTAATACTTCCTATATGGGTGTATCGTTTTGAAATCCTTAGGGAAATCCTTTGAGATTCGTATTCCTAATCGGTAATTCGATATTCATAGTCAAAACATTATTTTTGGTAATCTGAAAAAGTCATTCATTCACCCACTTTCAATGTCAAGAGTCAAGTGTGAAAAATAGATGATGTTTGCGTCTACTTCGACCAGATCACTTCTTATGTAAATATTATGATTACAAATACCTTTTCAACGAAATATTATAATAAAACTTAATTGTTTCTAGCTGATGTGAGTTTGCACTTTCAGTTATTTGCTTCTGTATTTATAAAATAAAATTTGAATTATGGTTTTGTTTGGAATAATTACTTGAGAATAATAATTATGATTGGGATCCAAAATAATACCTAACCTAATCTTAATCACCCTAAAAACCTAATAACCGGTTTTTACTTTAACCTTTAACTACACGCGCTGGCGTATTTTGTACGCAAGATATAAGAATTCTGCTGCAAATATATTTAAAAATTTAATTTTTGACCTTGTTTATCTACCTAACCTATCACTGGAATGTGCTTTACAATTTGGTTTTAGTTTCATTGTAATCGGCGTTCTGGAATGCTCGTAATTTATAGTTTATTATTTGTTGTTTCCAGTGGTGGACAATATACGCCATGATTATATTAATATAAGTCGTAATATAAGTACATATTTCAATTGTTTTTTAGTCATTATGGCACAAAATATATTTTTCTTTATAAACAATACTTTTTCTCCTGTAAAAATCACATTTCAAAAAATTTTTATTAGTAATTTTATTTATCACGGAATCCAGTTATTCCATGATTCCAGTTATAAATCCCAATTGGCTTACTGAGAAGGATCTCCAAGTATTCACTGATGCCGAATAAGGTTTATAACAAACAACTAAGTATATTAAAAAAAAAAACAAATCCGCTGTTTTTAAGTGTATTTTCTTGTGGCGTATAAAGTACGCCACGCGTGTAGTTATGTTATAACTTGATGCGCGGGTAGTTAAAGGTTAAAAAAAAACAGGTTATAAAAGGGACAAAAAACAACCGGTAAAACCGGTTATTGCGAAGGTAAAAATCCGGTTTTAGGTTAAAACCGGTAGTTTTTTCTCATCACTACTGCCTGGATAACTCGGAAACCCATAACTGCCTCTTGCTGTATACTTCTTGACACGAACTCGTTTTTATATTTGTATAATAGGTACATTTTAACTCATTTAATACTTCCTGTATGGGTGTATCGTTTTGAAAACGTAGGGAAATCCTTGGAGATTCGTATTCGTAATCGGTAATTCTATATTCATAGTCAGAACCTTATTTTTGGTAATCTGAAAAAGTCATTCATTCACCCACTTTCAATGTCAAGAGTCAAGTGTGAAAAATAGTTGATGTTTGCGTCTATTTCAACCAGACCACTTCTTATGTAAATATTAGGTTTACAAATACCTTTTCAACGAAATATTATAATAAAACTTAATTGTTTCTGGCTGATGTGAGTTTGCACTTTCAGTTGTTTGCTTCTATATTTTTAAAATAAAATTTGAATTATGGTTTTGTTTGGAATAATTACTTGAGAATAATAATTACGATTGGGATCCAAAATAATACCTAACCTAATCCTAATCACCTTAAAAACCTAATAACCGGTTTTTACTTAAAAAAAACAGGTTATAACAGGGACAAAAAACAACCCGTAAAACCGGTTATTGCGAAGGTAAAATCCGGTTTTAGATTAAAACCCATAACTGTCTCTTGCTGTATACTTCTTGACACGAACTCTTCTTCTTATCGTTTCAACTGAAACAGTTACACCTGTAGCTTCCAAAAGCTGCCTTTGGAGTTGCAGGTGAGAAATGGTTGGGTGCCTTTTAGCCGATTGGACAATATACCGATCGTGGCGAGCCGTTATGACTTTTTGGCGACTTTCCCTTGCTCTATTTTTGGGCTTTTATTTTTCTTGTTACCATAGCATAGGTTTTGGACAGAACGCCCTGTGTTATGCCCAGCTCTGCAGGTATGTCCCTCTGAGAAAATTACGTGCTCCATAAGACCAATAATTTTTCCCGTTGTAAGTTCTATAAGACCAGATGGGGCATATTTTCGTTTTTGGGCGCAAAAGTTAGTTTATTTATTTTCGTTCAAGTTGCAACTCAGGCAAATAATCTATACCGTACCGAGGTGTACCATCTGATTGTCTTACCGATTTGTTTATTTTCTATAAAAACCTTTATTCTTCGCAACAATAACAAGTTTTTTCAAAAGAAGAAAATATTACTTTGAAATAAATGGTGACTCCAAGTTTGGTTGTGAGTAGTTGTAGTACCTATTATTGGTTGGCAGCAATAGAAATCATCTCGTAAGTCAAAATTCGTAAATAGTCGTTTAATATTTAAATTTTGACGGATCTGTATTTGTGTTTCATGTTATTTATTTACTAACAAAGTTTAATGATTTTACATTGATATCTACCTGTTTTGTGCCAAAAAGTATCCCTTAACTCCTATAATAAAACCGTTCATCTTGCGCTCATTAAAGCTGTTGAATGCTTCCAAGGTTGAATGCAGGTTCAACGATTTTTAGAAGTTTTAATCCCAACAGTTAACATTTTTAATTAGCTTTGTTTCGTGAGATTCCGGGAGTTCTGATAATTAAAAACAAAACATTAAGGCAAAGTGCTCTCAATACTGCATTAGCGTAGAATAATCAAGCAGGACGAAATATTTTAACTGGGGTATTTCAGTCTCTGTTTGATAGTTACAA
Organism: Diabrotica virgifera virgifera; assembly: GCF_917563875.1. Taxonomy (NCBI): domain Eukaryota; kingdom Metazoa; phylum Arthropoda; class Insecta; order Coleoptera; family Chrysomelidae; genus Diabrotica; species Diabrotica virgifera. Next base: position 234,149,061 of record NC_065449.1, read on the forward strand.
CTTTTACTAAAAGCAACCATTTAAAACTATTACTTAAAACTATTTTAGAAATAGTTGTTTCGGTACAAACATTTCGGTACAAGTTATTATTATATATGTATATCTCAATAAATCAGTTTGATGTAGTACTCGTCAACTTGAAAGTTTCTTTGAATAAAGCTTTCCCGAAATATTCTAATCAGAACCCGTCGATGACAGAGCAATCATCATCAGATTATGGTACAAAGGTCCTATGGGTAAGTGCCAGAGACACACGTCTTCTTCTTCTTCGTCTAGCCACCTCTAAACATAAGCCTCTTCAAGTCTTTCTTTCCATTGTTTTTGTTGTACGCTATTGTTCAAGCAATCTATATAGTGTAATACGTAAGATTTGTAGATTTCTTTGGGTTGTTCTTCTTTAATATTAGGCCGGCAGCTGGTGTTTTCTGGTAATTAAAAATGTAGTTAAAAATATTTATTTATGCTTAGGTAAATACCGTTAAAGCAGGACATAATATTGTATGTGTTAAAATTAATTTTATCAATTTTTTAATAACATTTAACCTCACAGGGACCTCCCTCTTACCGCATGCTTGCATTAATAACTGATGTAGAATAGCTTTTATAATTAATCTTGTTATTGTTAGAATTACTGATACTAAAAGAACTTTATAAAAACACAGTTAGATCTTTTTTTTATTAAAAATACAAAATCTAAAAATTTTTCTTTACCGACTTTTTTCATTAGTACACTTATGCTTGGAAAATTAATTGCACAATACAACAATTAAAATACTGATACACTTAACTCATTTTCTCCTTCTTCCGTATTTTCTTCGTCACTATCATCGCCCAATTCAATAATAAATTTATTTCCACCATTAATGTGGAAGTGCCCAATCTTCTTATAATATTCTTCCACTTTGATCACTTTGGCGATTCTTTTCTGCCAGTCTACTTTGGTAATATTGGCTACTTCTTTTTTAATTATCTCAATTACCTTTTTGTCAAATTTAGGAAATTTATTTGAACGCTTTATACTTGGTTTTAATTGTCCCCAAATTAACTCAATAGGATTGAAAACACAAAAGTAGGGGGGAAGTCTCAATATAGTGTGTCCATGCTTTTCGGCAATACTCTCTAGAGCGTATAATTTTCTAAATTGCTTCGTGTGTAGAACTTCAATAAGTTGTTTTTTTGTGTAAAAATCTTCGAAATACAAATCATTTCCCATTAAAAAATTTTGCAGGTCAGCTTTCTTTGAAGATGTATTTGGTATTTTAGTGGGCTGTCGGGAATGATAAGAAGCGTTGTCAAGCACTATTACGCTGTTTTTCTCCAAGTTTGGGATCAGCGAGTTTTCAAACCAATCTTCAAAAATGTCAGCTTCCATATTCTTCTGGTAGTCACCGTTACAATCTTCCATTTTCTTCCCACATAATTTTAAAGCATTCGGAACCCATCCCTCACTTCCTCCGCAATGTACAATAATTAGTCGCGAGCCTTTATTTGCAGGCATTTCTGGTATGCACATGCTTGAACCATCTGTCCATCCTTTCTTTACTGTATCGTGGGTATCATACCAAGTTTCATCTAAATAATAAATTCTCCTATTTTCTTGCCTATATTTAGTAATTTCTTCTAGGTACATATTACGTCTGTTGACTATTCTTTGGCTTTCCATAATTGCTTGACGTTTATTTATTTTTTTAAACTTAAATCCCATTTTTTTTATCCAATTTTGAAGAGTTTTCTCACAGCAGTTCATATTTCGACCGGTTGTTTCCAATTTCTTTCTTATTATTTCTATTGTAGGTATTTCATTGCTTTTGTAGCAGTCGTATATTGTGGTTTTCAATAGTTTTACAAGTGAAGGATTTAAAGGTCTTGAAAATTTGTTGTCACATCGTTTCTTGCGATGATAGGGTTCATTTTTAACTATTTTATATACAGTAGAAAGTGGAATTTCTGTTAAATCAGAGGTGGCTTGTGCTAATAGTGTTTCATCGAAGCCGAATTTCGTACGTAGATTTTTGTATACATTCAAACATACTTGCTGTGTTTCTGCATTTAAATGCATTCGAATCTTCTTTACGAGCTCTTTTTTTAGTAATTACATTCACACTAGCACTGGCAATTTCTACAATATCAGCGTTATCGTACGCGATATTTACATTATCCCACGGGCGCCACATCACTATTCACATTAATTAAATTACAATAATCAACACTTGACACTCTCCAAACGAAATACTAAACCAATATTCAAAATAATTACAGCAAACAAAACACTCGTATCACTTAACACACGTACACTCCAGTACTAATACACTGCTAGGCTACCGAACTAAAACTAATGTTTTGCACGTAACTTGTGAATAGATATGCGGGAGGTCTGGCCGTAAAAACACAGATGCTTTCAAAAGGCCGCTTCTTAAACGTTTGACCTAACACCTATATTTGAAGAATATCATATTTCACCGGCTTAAAGCTATTCTACAGTATTTCTTACTTGGACAATACTTGTAGCCAATTTTTCCCGGCAGTTCGTTTCAGATCATCTGTCCATCTCATAGGAGGTCTGCCTCTGGATCTTTTGTGTTGGTATGGTCTCCAGGTTAGAATTGTTCTGTGCCATTTGTTTAGATCGCTCCTAGCTACATGTCCAGCGTATTCCCATTTCAATTTTAATGATTTTTGTACCACATCGATGACTTTGGAGTCTTATTCATGTGTTTGTTTTCCTGCCCTTAAGTGATATGCCAAGCATTGCTCTTTCCATCGCGTGTTGAGTGACTCTGAGTATGTTCATATTCTTTTTTGTGATTGTCCATGTTTGTGCCCCGTGTGTTAATATCGAAATAATGCATGCATCAAAATCTTTAGATCTAAGATGTAGTTGAATTTGCTAAAAGTTCTTAGTATATAGTTCAGTTTGCCGAATTCTGCCCATGCTAACTTTCTTCTTCTTTTTGTTTCTTCCGTTTGAATTTTCCTATTTAGTATTATTTTTTGTCCTAAGTATATATTAATAAACGCAATGCAAAATGGTAGAATAGACAGCAGATATATTAACTTAAGAAAAGAAACAATGAACCAAGCTACAGCTACACACTACCTAAATGAAAATGAATACGCGAACCCTCTACCATTAAACAGGGGAGTCAAACAGGGAGACCCTCTATCACCCAAAATGTTCACCTAAGTTTTGGAGCACGTGTTTAAAAATCTAAATTGGAAATATAAGGGAATAAACATCAATGGCCGCTACCTCAGTAATCTACGATTTGCGGATGAGGTACATTGATGTTTATTCCCTTATATTTCCAAATTAGATTTTTAAACACGTCCTCCAAAACTTAGGTGAACAGATTGGGTGATAGAGTGTCTCCCTGTTTGACTCTCCTGTTTATTGGTACAGGGTTCGTGTATTCATTTTCATTTAGGTAGTATGTAGCTGTAGCTTAGTTCATAGTTTCTTTTCTTAAGTTAATATATCTGCTGTCTATTCTACAATTTTGCATTGCGTTTATTATGGTCGTGTGTTCTATAATGTCGAAAGCTTTTTCGTAGTCTACAAATGCTATAAAAACTGGAAACTTGTATTCATTGTATTTCTATTAATATTTTTGTGGTTAACACGTGATGGGAAGTTGAATAGCCTTTTCTAAAACCTGCCGGTTCAAGAGGTTGGTATTCATCTAATTTCCTTGTTAGTCGGGTAGTTATGACTACTTTGGTGAGTATTTTAAACAGATGTGACAGTGGACTGATGGGCATGTAGTTTTTCAACTTTCGTAGAGACATAGGTATCTAGCCTGAATTAAGACGAAGACGAAAATTTTGTGACTACTCAATCACCGTGAAAAGTTTGGCCATAGTTCAATTGACGCGTAACAAAAAAATATATAATTACCAGAATAATTTCGAAAGCAAGAGTAAATGAAAATAGTAAACCTGTATAATATTTTTTAGAAATATAAACTTTATTACATATCTTACATCAAGCTTCTTTAAAAGTTAGCGAAAAAAGTCAGACTACGGCTTTGCCCAACTATAGAATTCTAAGAACTTTCCAAGCCGCGCTGTGTATATTTAACCCCCGATTAAAATGTATTTTTAATAGTTTCTCTTAAATATTTGCATATAATTAAGGGATGAAAACTGTTAGGGAAGCATGGAGTTTAATTGCAATTATAATGCTGCATTTCCATCGTTCCTTGGTAGAAACTTTTAAGCATTTAGGAAGTTAATAGTAGTGTTAGCTGGAAATTCCTTTCTGTTACTTTCCTACTGTTGAATTATAGATATTACTTTTCTTTGTAGTTTAGGCAATATTTACGTAGTTTAATTCAGAGGAATAAGCTAATTTATTGTGTTAGTGGAACTTAAATTTACTTGTTTCGTTCTAGGAGGGTGAAGTGAATAACGGATTTAGATATCAAGGTATAAAAATATGAACTTATTATGTTCCCTTCATTAAAAAAATTGGTCTTAAAAGTTCTTCTTCTTCCCGTTGTCCTTATGCCCTATAAGAGCGTCGGACTTTGGTATCACCTATCAATCTTTTACCCATTTTTTCCACGCCTTCCGGCTCCTGCCATTTCCTTAATATGTTGCAGTGTTTTCCCTCTCTTGGTCCCGATTTCCTGGTTTTGTTCCATCCACCCCTTTCTAGGTCTGCTCCTTCCTTTAAAAGTTATAGCAGTTTAAGTTTAAGAAATTGTAGTCCGTAATCCAAAACTAGAATTGGAAGTTGTTATTTGAACTCTTTGTGTAATATTTTTGCTAAACTTCCTGTCATAAATTTTTAACCGAAAATGACAACAAAACGCATAATAAATAAATGCATAATAAATGAATGCCCACAATTAATCAAAGAAAAAATTTCCTAAATAGAAGATGGAAAAAGATGGAAAGATACTAGAGATCCTGCTGATAACCGTAGATTCAATACGCATTATTAAACACAAGGGAATTAAAAACATTATTCCAAGACCTCAAAAACCAGTTAGCTCAGTACCTACTACTTGGATAATTTTCTTTTCCACTAAAGATAGCGACTACCCGTCATGGAAAGCCATAAGAAAACTGAAACACGCAAAAACCGTCACCTCCAATCAGAAAATTCAACAGAGAATGGGTACGTATTGCACAAGAGAAAGCTTGTTGTTTTGCACAGCATTTCTATGAAGTATTTACTCTCCATCTGATGAATTCACCTGTGTAAGTAGAGGTATCCTCATTTCTTAAAAGCCTCTATCAAATAAGTTTGTCTATTCCGTAATTGAAATCGTCTGAAGTCATATTAGCTATTAATAATTTAAATGATAGAAAATCTCCAGGATATGTATTGATCAGAGAAAAAGTGTTGAAAGAAATACCTCCCAAATGCATAAAACTTAAAGATATTAATTTATATTCAATGCGATAGTAAACATGGGTTATTTTTCCGATTAATATAGATTATCTCAGATAATAAAAATTCTAAAATCGGAGACACCTCAAGAAGAAACTACATCCTGTAGACCAATCCAAAAACTATTAGTCAAAAAACTTGAACGCTGGATCAAAAATCGAATTCCAGTCTCGAAGTCTAATAGACGGAGAGCTTTACAGTCGAAAAATCATCGTCATAAATAATATGGAGTTTGGCCAGTGAAATGTGTCCATTGAAAATTGAAGACCCTGGTGCAAGAAGGGGATAAGTACCAAATTCTGCAAAAGCGAGATAGGTGCTTATTTAGGTTGAAAAGTAACTGTTCTTGCCTGGCGCAAGTATAGGATATGTACAGGTAATAGATACTGAAATTATAAGAGAATACTACTTATCCCCTGGTATGGTCTGGTGCAAGAACAATATAAGAAATGTGTAACTTATCCCGTTCTTGCACCAAATTTGAATTAACATTTATATGTGTGTTATTCTGTCCCACTATTGCACCGGTGGATTGCCGCGATTGGGTAAGGTACCGGTATCTGCACAAGCCACGATCGCGATTTAAGTCACGTAGTCAGCGAGAAACTGTTGGAGAGTTAACATAGTGCTAGTGCGAGAGGTAGGGTTTAGTAAAATATCGAGGATTTTTTTATTATTACTAAAACATAGGATATCATCATGAGTTCAAATAGTAAGGATGAACCATTTCAAAGTTCAGGCAGCGAGTTTCTGCCTTCGAATGATTCTGGTGCATCTGAAAATAATTTATATGAAGACAAGGAGTCCGCTGATAAAGAGGCTGCAAATAATAAACATGGACGAAAGAAAACAAGAGATCACAAGAGCTGGAAAAGAAATGTGCAGAAAATAAAAAGAGCTAGAGGTGAACCTTATAAATCTACGACAACGGGAAAAGTGGTACCAGAAAGAAACAAGGCGATGATTGCAAATGTAGTAAGAAATGCATATAAAAACTTTCAAAAAACGAAAAGCAGGAAATAATATCGGTAATAGGAAATAGACTTTCTGTTAAAATTTGCGTTGCTTTATTTTATATTCATTTTTATTAATAAGTACTCCACATTTAATAATAAAGTATCTCTTCTGAAAATGGATTTTAATGTAACTTATCCCCTTTTTGCACCTGCTGTAAACTACAGTACAAAAAAGGCTTAAACTTATCCTATTATTGCACCAATTTTTTTTTCCTTAATAGCATTGTTGTTTGGCTGTAGAATGGCGGCAAAATCATATATACCTTTTGTATTAGTTAGGCCCTACTTCATGAACAACATACATTTTAAATTAAAAAATAAAACTTTTTTTGCTTCTCCTGTAAAATTTACATATTGTTACTTATCCCCTTCTTGCATCAGGGTCTTCAATTGACAATATGACCCCTTTCAGGCTGACACCTTAGTGGATACAGAAAGTAGCAATAAGCGATGAAAGGGGAAAGTTAGTGCAGTCATTTAAGGTTTTCACCTCCTATTTTGTTAAACCTCCATCGATTTGCATTAAAATTGGTAACTAGCTGGAGCATACCTCAAGAAACAAAACTGATTTGGTGCCAACTTGTACTTTTACCCTCGGGGTGGATACCACCCTTTATCAGGGTGAAAACTATTTTATTAAAAATAACCCCACAAATCGATAGAGGGACAAATTTTAAGCAAAATGTGTTATATCAAGTTATTATAATAAATCAATACTTTTTGAGTTGAGTTATTAAAGATCAAAGATTTGAATTTTTCGTGAAACAAATGCATGGTGTAAAGCGGTTTTTCATAAATAATTCAAAAACTGTAAGTTTCAACAAAATAGATATGATTACCAAAATTGAAGATATGTAATAAAAAATCGAATAGACTCTTTACGTGAAAGACCTTTTAGAATTAATTAAAAGGGAGTTATAGTTGACTGAATATATAGTTGGTCCGCTATAACTTTTCCCATGCGTCACGATTTATTTTCAAACAAATTAACTCAAAACATTAAGTGAAACGAACGTCGATCTGTATATACATTTTGTATACTGTATACTATATACTACACACATCGGCGCACGTTTCACTTTATGTTTTGACTTAATTTGTTTGAAAATGGATCGTCACGCATGGGAAAAGTTATAGCGGACGAACAATATATTTTTTTCGGCGAGTACTCAAATCTAAATACGAGTATACAAGCTTAATTAATGGGAAAACGATGCATTTTCTAAAATATACATACTTATTAAACACTTAGTATCAGTGTCAAACTATAGTGTCAAAGTACTCAATAATGCCTATCAAGAAAGCTCCAGATGAAGTTGATAACATCAAAGCTAAACAAGTGAGGATGAAAATAAAAGAACCCTTTCGAATTTTTTAGGGAAAAGTGAAAATTAAAACATACGCTATTTATATACCTATTTATTTTGAAATTAGTTAGCAGAATTTTCAAATTCGAATTTTGAATTTTCAAAGGAATTTCGGGAATGAAGTTAGGATTATAATTTAATAATTAAAGTTTTAATAATATTTAATTTTTCTTTTGCAGTTTTCAATTTTTTTCACTAATTAATTTCACAGCTGTATCTGTATCAATTGTACAATTTATTTTAAGCACGCAAGTGTATTCTGTTGCCATGTTGAAAACAGTTATATTTTTTGGAGTATATAATACAATATACTCACTACAAACGCCGACTCCGAAATGACAGTAGCAAGTACATACCTGTAAAATAGCGTCTATTTAAGAGCACATGCGTGAAGTTACGGATGATAAAAAGAATATATTAATTAATTGTATGTTAGTAAAATATTATTTTTATATTATTTTGAATATCATTGAATTTTTTTTATTAAAATATACAGAATATTTCCAGAAACTGGGGTGTGTCCAATAATGGGTACATTTGACATATTTATTCGAATATATTCTTGTTAAATTTTACATAAATGTCTTAAAAGAATTAAAAAATATATATAAATAATATAATAATTAAGCTCCAAATTTTTGGAGCCTAAACTATGAAAACTGTTGTAGCATAATGTTTAGTGGTATCAACTTCTCCGGGAGCTAATTTGATACATATTTCTGAGTACTCTGACAAGTGTTTAGTAAATATATTTTATAAAATGTATCGTTTTCCCATTATTTAAGCTTGAATACTTAGATTTGAGTACTAACAGAAAAAAAAACATTCAATCACCTATAACTCACTTTTAATTAATTCTCAAAAGTTTTTCGAATAAGAAATCTATTTTATTTTTTATTATCTTCAATTTTAATAATTATAACTTTTTTGATAAAAGTTTTATTTTGAGTTATTTATTTATTTATTTATTTATTTAGCGTATGCCTATATCAGAGTTTTTGTACATAAATAAAGTAAACAATATATTATAAAAATAATAATTAATTTTTATAAACGAAAATTTAGTTGAAATTCGTTTTCTGCTTGTGTTTCTTATATTGCGACCAGATCAATATTCGTATCCTTTAATAGAATGTATAGAATTATTATGAGTTAGTTATGAAAAACCGCTTTACACCATGCATTTTCTACACGAAAAATTAAAATCTCTTATCTTTAATAACTCAAAAATATTGATTTATTTTAATAACATGGCAATTTTACTTAAAATTTGCTCATGTGTCGATTTGTGAGGTTATTTTTAATAAAATAGTTTTCACCCCGAGAAGAGGTGGTATCCACCCCCAGGGTAAAAGTACAAGTTGGCACCAAATCAGTTTTGTTTCTTGAGGTATGCTCTAGGTAGTCACCAATTTTAATTCAAATCGATGGAGGTTTAACAAAATAGGAGGTGAAAACCTTAAATGACTGCACTAACTTTCCCCTTTCATCCCTTATTGCTACTTCCTGTATCCACTGAGGTGTCGGCCTGAATGGGGTCAAAATTATCAATTTACAATAGACACATTTCACATGCCAAACTCCATATTACTTATGACGATGACTCTCCGGCTCTAGCTCTTAGACTCTAATTTCAGAACATCAGTTTGGATTTGGGTCCCATCACTAAATAATCTAACAAGTTTAGAGAATGGTTAAACATATACCTACATAAATGCCGATTTTAAGATCAAGAGGTACTGTTCATCATCGTTTTTAGACGTTAGGCAGGCATTTGACATGACGTGGCATGAATGCCTCCTATACAAGCTAAAAAGGGCATTACCGCACACTTTTTGCATTCTTCTTGAGTCATATTTGTCAGATAGGTGTTACTTCATCAGAAGTACCAAGAAAAAGTCCCAACTGGAAGAAGACCACGTGAACCACCTCGACTTCGCTGGCAAGATAATGATATGGCAGCCTTAAAGCTACGAGCGTGGAGAACTTGATGGAAATTGCTAAAGACGGAAGACGAATGGAGGCATGTTGTCGATTCGGCTAAAACCAATGAAAGTATAACATTTTTTATATAATAGGATTAGTAAATAATTAATATACCTTTTGGAGTAATTTTTAACCCCACTAGTACTAATTACGGGTACGCCTATGGCCGTCTCTGCAAATAACTGAGTTTAGTATTATAAACGGGACCACTTTTTTATTGCAGCTTTGCAGAAACACAATGTTTTGGAAATAGACCGGAAGTCTCTTATTTTATATAGCTCCTGTTATTGTAATCTGTTTAGTATAAAAGGTACCGTTAAAAATCCTCCCAAAGTTTACTACTAAGATCCCGTTAGGTACTCTACTCTACTCAAAGCGGATCATTTCTAAGGTTTCTTAATTTCCCCCTTGTAACCCCAAAAAGTTAAGTGGCGCACTGTATCTCTTCTCTTATCTTAGGTAATTTTACCTACCTATCTTTTTATCTGTTTTTTCTCTTCTTAAAATCTACCGTCACTTGGCTTATCTTTACCTATTTTTTCTATTGGCCCCATTCCACGTTCCAAAAGCTAGTTTCGAACCCACGACTCGCTTTCCACCAACCATCTGGGTGCCATTCGCAGTGTCTTTATCGGTGACCTTTCTAGCACCATCCAAAAAAGGTTTCCGAGGTTACAAAGGTTGTAACGCCACGGAGTAATCCTTCTTGTCTTTAGTCAAGGTCATTACTTTTACTTTTATTTATTGTTGATACTCAGTAGATTGCAAAATATTTTTAAATAAAAAAGAACTTTAAGCTTAATACTGTTGTATCATATTTGTAGTTCTGGTTGCCCATAAGTATATAATAAATGCCATATTGTTATAATGTCTGGGACAATTCTTGTAATAACATTTTTTACTCTGTTTCTATTTCTTAATTGCAAAAATATCAAAATAAATAATTTTTAGCATATTTTAAAGACAAATTGTGTATAGACTAATAAAACCAGTAAGTTAATTCAGCTTACTCTAACCTCCATTTATATTGGATCACGTTTAAAACACTAACCTGATATAAACTTGTACATTCGGCAATCCTTTGTCGTCTCGTTTTCCTTCGCCGATAATTTCCTTTTTCGAACATATTCGCCGCTTTCGGATCCAACATCCAATAACTACCCTTCCCCCCTGCTCCAGCAGCTCCGGCCTGCTCACAACCCCCAGGTGACACCTTATCTCTGGGCACTTTCACAAAACAGTCATTTAAACTCAGGTTATGTCTTATAGAATTCTGCCAGCCTTGCTTGTTTTCTCTGTAGTATGGGAAATTCTCCATGATGAATCTGTAACAGTAGTTCTGGATTATTTTTAAGGTTAGAGGGTTTGTTTTTTCGTATAAATTAGCAGGCAGGCAATTTATAAATATTGAAACAAATACTATATTTTTATTTAATGGTAATAAAAAATGTGTGTGTATAATTGTAGTAAACTGTACATGTCCAAGTTATTCTATTTTTAGAAGCATTGCGAAGCATTTCATAAATGTGAATTCCTCTTGATAGACGAATATTAGATACGCAGCCGTGACATCTTTTTACTCCCTAGAACTCTCTTACTCCTATCATTATTCCAGGAACCAAAGCTTTTCACCTCGCAATTTTTACGTAATGGATCAATTTGCTTGAAAATTTGAGAATAAGTAGTGAATAGTCCATGGATCAAAATCTATATGAGGCAGATAGGCGCTTTTACCATGGGGGTGGTTGCAACCCCGTCTCGGGGGTGGACATTTTTTATTATATTTTGACCGCAAAAGTTAATAAAAACATTCATTCTAAGCAAAAATGTTCTATACATTGTTTTGATAAAATTAATAGTTTTTGATTTATTCACTATGGAAAGTGTTAGTTTTACATCTAAAAAATCAATGTTTTTTGATGGTATACTCATTTACAATTCACCCAATTTTTGCTGTAGAACAAATGTTATCAAACCAAGTTCTTGGGAATTAAAAATTACCTACAATTTCATATTTAAACATTTGTTCGTATCTCTGATGGTAATCTTTCTATTCTGAAGGAAATGGCATTTTTTACCAACTTGCAAACATTCGTTATTCGCTTTAAACTTCAGTTTTTTAAGAACTAATCACTCTAAGCCAGTCAAGCTTCTAGAGTCTATTAATAATATAAATAAAGAAGAATAAATAAGGCCAATAACTAAAACACCGCTAACTAACATTATTATGCTTCCAATTTGATTTCTCCTTTTTTTTTTTTAAATATATTGATTTTTTAATCGAAATATTTTTATCTTATAAAGTTCGTTAAAAAATAATTTTGTAGGTTTTTACAAGATCTATGAGGTCATTAATATTAAATCATTTTAAAATTCTCAGTCACAAAAAGAGGTGGCATTGAAAGGGTTGGTAAAGGTGGTTTTTGCATGGTATTACAAGTTTAATCGTCAATAGCTCAGTCAATTTTTGCGTTAAAAAATTTTTGCAAACCAGTTTCTTGGGAATTAAATAGGCTACAATTTCATATTTAAATATTTTTTCATATCTCTGATGCTAATCTTCCTATTCTGAAGATAAGTGATTTTTTTATTAAACTACAAAAACTCGTTATTTGCTTTTAACTCCATTTGTTAAAGACTAATCATTTTAAGCCGATCAAAGTTCTAGAACCTATTAACAATGCATACATCAAGAAGACCAAATAAGGTCAATGACAAATTTTAATTAGGGTGGTGATTCTTCTTCTTCTTTATGTGCCGTGCTCGATTATCGAACGTTGGCTATCAAATTGGCTATAGCAATTTTGTTAACGGCAGCTCGGAAAAAAGGGATGCAGAGGATCTGTTATACCATTCTCTCAGGATTTTAAGCCATGACGTTCTTCTTCGACCTGGCCCTCTTCTTCCGTCTACCTTGCCTTGTATTATTAAATGGAGTATATTATATCTCTCTGGGTGTCGCATAACATGGCCAAAATATTCAAGTTTTCGATTTTTAACTGTTCTGACGACTTCTGTGACTTTTCCCATCCGGTGCAAAACAACTTCGTTACGAACTCTATCCACCCAACGTATTCGCAGGATTCTTCGGTACACCCAAATTTCAAAGGCTTCCAATTTCTTGAGAAAAGTATCTGTTAAAGTCCAACCTTCGACACCGTACAAAAGAGTAGAGAACACATAACATCTCACTAATCTAATTTTAAGATTCAAAGTAATGTTGTTTCCACATAAAAGTTTCTTTATCTTAAAGAATGCAGCTCTGGCCTTCTATTCTATATTCTAATTGTATTCTAATTTCTTTGCTCATGTCCCAGTTCTCATTTAGATTACAACCAAGGTAGGTGATACTGTTAGTTCTCTCTAATTGTTCACCATAAGCTGTTACTACTTCCGGTTGTATTGGCGTCTTACTGACAACCATCACCTTGGTCTTTGCGGTGTTTAGCTTGAGTCCATATTCATCACACGTTGTGGTAATCCTATTAATCAGATATTGAAGTTCTTCATAATTGCTCGCAATTAACACCGTGTCATCCGCATATCTCAAATTATTAATATTGACGCCATTCATTTTGATACCACATTGAGCATTATCCACTGCTTTATTGAAAACAAACTCAGAATAGATGTTAAATATTAGTGGGGACAAAATGCAGCCCTGCCTTACTCCTCTTCGTATTTGAAGTTCTTCAGACGTGTCCCAGCCAATCCTGATGTTTGCACGTTGATGCCAGTAAAGATTTTTGATAATGCGTAGGTCTTTATCATCAATACCCACTTTCTGAAGAATAGCAATCATTTCCGTATGTTTTACCCGATCAAAGGCCTTCTCAAAGTCAATGAAACACGTATAAACCGGATGTCCGACATCTCTGCATCTCTGTACCATAACCTGAATACTAAACAGTGCTTCTCTGGTCCCAAGGTAATTGCGGAATCCAAACTGTGTATCACCAAGCTGTTCTTCTATTTTTTGGTACATCCTAGAGTGCAAAATTCGTAGAAATATCTTTAAAACATGACTCATCAAGCTAATGGTTCGGTAGTCACTACATCTTTTCGCGTTTGCTTTTTTAGGTATCGTCACAAAAGTCGACAGCAGCCAATCCGTTGGTATATAGCCAGTTTGATAAACTTTATTAAAAATATGACGGAGAGATCTTTACAATCACTTTTTTGCTGAAAAAATGACATTCTGACATTCTTTTCATTATAAGTCACTTCATTTTTTGAACTAGAGATTTTACTTTTATTTCTGGAGATACATATTTTTAAATACTTTAATTTAGTTTCAATAAGTTATCCTCGAAAAATGCATAGTTTTCCGTCCTTTGACTTTGAAACTACAATATTTAGGATTTGACGAAGAAGAGCCATCATATAATAAAGTATAGCTCGATTACTATTGGTCTTAAAGAAAATAAAAAAAAACGATTTTGTTTATTTTTTCTAAAGGTACATTTTTGTTAATAAAGTTGATTTGATAAAATTAAATATTTTTGAGTTATTAGCAGAAAACTGATTAAATTGATTTTTTCGATATAAAACTAACACTTTCGATAGCGAATAAATCGAAAACTATTAATTTCATCAAAAAAATGTATAGAACGTTTTTTGCTTATAATGAATGTTTTTACCAAGTCTTGCGGTCAAAATATAATAAGAATGTCCACCCTCGAGATGGGGTGGTAACCAGCCCCATGGTAAAAGCGCCTTTCTGCATCATATAGGTTTTGATCCTTGGACCATCCACTACATATTCTCAAATTTTCGAGCAAATAGATTGATTCTGTAAAAATTGCGAGGTTATTTTAAGCTTCATTATTTGGACTACATTCCTTCTAGTACCAGTTGCTGAAAAGTATTACGTTCTCCTCGTAATATGTAACCTGCAGCCTTCTTACTGTTTATATAATCAACAAATTCTAGATCCTCAAGGCCCGCTCTTCTTAATAACCCTTATCTCTGAGGAATACGCAAAGACCAAGGAGTCAAGGACCAAAGACATCACCTTCTTTATCAGTACATCCATAACAATATTAAACAGGCAAGATACAAAACAATCATCACTGACAAACTGTTGGTCAATCAATTACAGTTTTCTTTGGTGTACCTCCCCTTATACATATTCTTTAAAAGCCATATGTACTTCTCAGAAACCCATTCCTCTCTGATTCATCTCCATAGCTTCTTATCTACGAAGTGGGTCGTATGCCTTCTAAAGATCTTTAAATACCAAATCTAGCACGATTTTATCGTTGCATTTCTTTATCAATTGTCTCAAATCAAACAAGGCATGAGTTGTGCTCCTTCCTGGCATAAAGTTAAACAGTTCTGATCATATCGATATCTTTTTCCATAGCCTTCGTTCTACAGTTGTCTACCAGGTTTTAATTTTGTGAGATTACAAGAGATTATTTTAATTTGTGTGATTAATTTAATTATTAACATTATCCCTCTATAGTTTTTATAGTTCTGAATGTCGTCTTTATCTTTATACACTGATATCATCAGAGATAACTACTGTACAATTTATTAATAATAGAGAGTCCCAAATGTTGTAGAAGGAGCCAAGAAAAAAATACGCCCAACGTACGACCAACTTACAAAATACCCCGGCCAAATTTTTGTGGATGAAGAGATTTGCAGTAATAAATAAATGATGGACTACCTTAAGGGCGTACTTTAAGCACAATTATTTAAATTCATTGCAAAAATATTCGTCTAGAATTTTATGCTAATACAGTTTTTGTGAACGTCATAATGGGAAAAGTACTAGTAAACAACTGTTAGGCTAAATAAAAAATGTTGAAGATCGCAAGTAATCACACTCAAGACATAAGATGTATCAGAATTCTGAGAGGAATCTATGTACCAAGATTAAAAACTCTAGGACCTTTCTTTTCAGAAATGGAAAGACATAAGAAAATGCATTGTAAACATAAAGACTATGTAATAAGTTTTAAAACTTATTATTTTTCTTTTCTTTTTAGGAATAGGGCTAAATGAGCGCCCCTTTTACAAAAATGAAAAGATCTAATTAAAAAAAAATAAGATCTATTCAAATTCAAAAAGGATCTTCTATATATATATATATATATATATATATATATATATATATATATATATATATATATATATATATATATATATACACCAAAAGAAACCTATATACAAATTCGCTTTATATTTTTTGATGATTTGATTTTAATACAATATTTTGATAAAGGACATCGCACACATCTTATGGAAAATATAATGTCACTCAAATTCAATAAAATTTATACGAATAGATTCGTTTGAAATTAACGGTCAAATCTTATCATTGCGCCAACTCCATATTTTCAATAATAAGAGCAGAAATTGATATAAATAAATCTGAAATCAAATGGATACGTACATAAGTTAGAGAGAGAAAAAATATTTTATAATACCCATATTGTCGGTACTCCATAAATCAGCGGATTAGTTTCACTAATCCGCTTAGGCCCAGCGGGGTTTTTAAGCTCTTTTGAATAGCACCCAGAGCAATAGTAATTGTAACTGACAGTTTTAATGACTCCAAAAATGTGATTTCGATAAACTTTAATTGCAATTTGCGCCGTAATTAATCATAACTAAGAGTTGGCGCAATGATAAGACTTGACCGTTAATTTAAAGCGAATCTATTCGTATAAATTTTATTGAATTTGAGTGACATTATATTTTCCATAAGATGTGTGCGATGTCCTTTATAATTTATTTTGTAAAATATTTTTGAAGTTATACTTGTTTGGGCGAGATGGTAGTGAAATTTAATATGCGCAAATTCATCAAAAACCTTGGTCCCCGGTGCAGACGCATTATACATCTGCTCTGATTGGGTGTTCAAGTGACATGACAATAATAATTGTTCAATATGAGGGTTATGGATAAACAAATATTGTATAGGTATATTAGTTTTAATTGTTGTGAGGACACAGACAAAAGCAAGTTTATAATTGTGGTAACTTTTTAAATAGATTTTAAAGCAACAGGTACGTACTTAATTGGAAATGTTTCAGTATTGTAATAAAAAATTACATAGGTACTTACCTATTTGGAAAATGTATGTACCTATCTCAGGGCCCCCGCAAGGCTGAGCGGCGCCCGCGTGCTGGATATATTTTTGCGCCCTTTAAATCTACCTATATCCAGTTATGAAATAAGTCTATAATTTTTCATTTTTTACTCGTAATAAAACAACAGAAATTGCAAGAACTCAAATTTTATTTTTCTTGTAACTAATTTTACTGATAATGGCAAAAAACAAATAAAACGTTAATATGTATGTTATGTACGTTAAGGGCATAGGCGTAAAATTTCGGGCCAATGTGTTTTAAATGCATTCATTCTTTTCAAATCAATAGAGAATTCAATTTATAGCAAAATATATTTTACAGACTTTTCTCAGTAAGTTAAGGTGAAAGGCGGAAAATGTCGCCTGTCAAAATTTTCAATGTGTTTTAAATGTATTCATTTTTTTTCGAATCCTAGAAAACAAATAAGTATTTTTGAAAAATTTAAACGCAGAATGAAAGGTTACATTATTACCGAGAGCCAAAAATTCCTTAGAATAAACAAAAAGTTTCTTTGGAATGAAATATTTCAAATTAAAAATCGCACTAAATTTTCTCTTTTTTTTTCACCAATGTAACTTATTAAAATAAACATTATACAAGTTTTCAGGGACTTCCGGCACTCGGTAATAATGCAATCTTTCATTCTGCGTTTAGATTTTTTAAAAATTCTTACATATTAGTTTTCTCAGGATTCGAAAAAAAAATAATGCATTTAAAACACATTAGCGCGAAATTTTGCGCCAACGCCCTTAAATCTATAGAAATCGATATCTTAAATCTAAATTGAATTAAGTGAGTGTTTTTCTAAATTTGACGGCAGCAAATTATTTTATAATATCTTTAAAATCAATTTCATTGACGAGATCTTGCTCGATTGTTAATATTACCAAACCAGATAATCTTTCCTGTACCATATTACAGCTCAAACAATTTTTAATTAACTTTAATTTTGAAAATGATATCTGACTAGAAGCAACAGACACCGGTAAAGTGAGGATGATTCTTCATGAAACAGTGATATTTGGTAAAGATGAAGTTAGATTATTTCAAATATATATTGAAGAATATCAAGTGGATCTGATGAGTTAGGTAATTAAAGTGCCCAACTATAAAGATTTTATCTCACTAAATAAATCAGTTACATCAATCTTTACTTTTGCCTCCGTCTTTACTGGATCAGTTATCTTTTGTTGGAGAGCAAGACAATGTTTTAAAATATCATGGTCACTTAATGTAAAACTATCACTGAAAAAACCAAAATCATTATCATAATAAGAAATCGTATCAAATCTACTATTTAATGAATTTAACCAATTATTCTAAAAAAAAAATAATATTTTAAACGCAGTTTTTGGATTTTGAAATGTCTCTTTTCTATGTTCATAATCTAAAAATTGTGGTTTATATTTTCGTCTCACAATATTTAACGAAGGAAAACCTTGTTCATCAGCTGCCAATTTTCCCGCTGGGGCAATTATTCCTTCAACAACATTTTCATCTCCACGAATTCCATTTTTTGGCCATTGGCATGGTACAGTTGATTTCACATTCAGATTATAGTGTAATGTATAGTGTGTGTGTTGAGTAAATGTCTTGTTATATAGTAAAATCTCTTTCATTGTCTTTACAAAGAGACGCTAATTGTATCCGAACGTCTGCACTCCCTTCACCGATCCCACAAGGATAAAAATTATTTCTATTAACTGATTTTTAGTAAAAAAAAAATTTGATACTCAGCTGGGATTCACAACTCACAACCCTTGGATCCAAAGGTCGGCTCTCTTACCATTGAGCCACACAGGGCCGGCGATAACGGGCCTGCAAGTGATGCACTGCAGGCGGGCGCCCCTATTTGTTGGGCGCCAAAATGAGCTTTTTGCTGCTGGTGTTACACAAAATACATACTAATTTTAAAGAGCTAAGGTGGCCTATGCTAGTTTTGCAGGCAGGCACCTTATACCTTACCGCCGAGAACCACAAAAGGGGGAGGCAGTAATTTTTAAAATGATCAACGAGGCTTTAAATACTTTTGATATAGTTTAATGTCAATAATTATTGTTACACGTTGTATCATTTTGCTTATAATATTAATCCGGAATAAACATGATACCAAATAATCATTATGATCTCTATAAATAAATCTAAATGATTGAATATTTAATAGTAAAGAACTTGCTTTATGTCTACTTGCTCCCATAATTTCAAAAACGGTAGTTTAGAAATAAATATAAAGGTACATATTATTTTTATATTACTATCTATGCCTTTTTATATCATGTATTATTTATCAAATTGAGTGTTTCTATTAAATTATTAAAAAATCTATTTAACCCAAAATCCAACCTTTCCACCGTCAAAATTTCTTTTTCACAATTTGAATTCCTCGTCTCAAAAAAACCCCGATGCCAAATGTTTATGAAATTATTGTAATTTCAAAAATCCACGAAAGCTTCAAAGCTGGAAATAATATTACAACCCAACAAGTTTTGACTTCTAAACAGTTTTTTACGATTTACGAATAAGTACTGCAAAATAGGTATTCCGATATTATGCTGTTTTAAAAAAATACAATAATAGTAATAAATTATTAACACCAAATATAAAATAAGATTTTAATTATTTTTTCACTAATAACACATTTTTTTTATTTTTGAAATTTCTCCAGATGTTCGTTAAAAATGTAAAATTAAAATTGTATAAAAAATGAATATCTCGTTAAAATAAATATTTCTTATTTGCCAAACCTTCGGTTTGGCGCCCTTTTGGGGCTGCGCCCGCGTGCGCCGCACGCGTTGCACGCCCGGTTACGGGGGCCCTGACCTATCTAGTAGGTAATGCTTTGATTTACATAATTTGATTACCAACATAATTTCTACCACTCTTCATTCAATATACCTATTGTTTCCTTACTCTATGTTTTGTTGTATTTTAATATTTTAATTCCCTTTGTAAACACACCAACGGAACACACACACACAAAAATCAAATTAATGTGATTAACTAATGTGAAATTTGAATTATTTTTCAGATTCCCTTTAAAATGATGGTAGAGCTGTTTTTCGGTCCAGAGGTAGGCACACTAACGAAAGCTACTGAGGACGCCTGAAATGGTAGAAACAGAGCCTGTCTAGCTGGTGTGCAACCCTCTCAATCGAAAACAAGCAAAACCATCATTTATTATTTTTATTTCCTTTACTCGGATTTGAGTACTGAAAGTTCCTCTGCTGTCCGTTTTTCGTAGACGAATGAAGGCGGAATGTGATCGTTTCCCTTTTGTTTTCTATATTCGTCGTCTGCTGTCTTATTAATTGAAAAAGTCGCAGATTAAGGATGTACCAGTAAGAACTTTCAACACGAAAAATCTCAGTTTTAAAATACTATTTACCATTTTAAGTCTTATTAAATTGGTGGATTCTGCATCTGAGATTCTTCAATTTGTTTTAATTTGATTAAATTCAGAACTGTCAAACAGTATAACGTTCAGTTAGCCTATCTTCCCACATGGCAGGTACGTGTAAGTGGTTAAGTCGGATGACGGGTGCGTGTAAGTGGATTTCAAATCTAAGCACGCGGGTTCGAATGCCAATGCAAGTTTTTTTTATTTTTTTTATACATTTTATGACTGTGAATATATTTGTTATAGAATTTTTTTTTAAATGCGTATTTAGTTAAAAATTTTGCCATCAATTATTGTTCAGAAATCATTTCTTTTTGGCATTTTCAATGTGATTGTGTGTGTTTTATTCTTTATTTTTTTAATTTTTGGTATTGTTTTAATAAAAATGTTTGGAAAGTAGTAAGTATTAAAATTAGTTTAATATTTAAATAAAATATAAATAAACTATTTAAAGTATATATATTAATTTCGCTGGAATCATATAATAGAAGTATAACTTCTTACGTGCGTACAAAGTACACACACATTTTTTTTTAATACATTAGTGACTTATCTCTTACTAGGTGCATACGTTCATATGCCAATAAGCCTTAAAAAAGAGAGAAAGTTACCTATAAATTCCGCTAAGGGTGAGTCTTTGCTTTGGTGACGACGATATGGCCATCGCAATAAGGGCAATATAGGAATACGGCGGCTTTTCTGGACGGGGCTGGGTTATCTTAATGGGAAACGGCAGCCAAAACTGAGGAAAATAAGGGTTAAAGAGTCTTTGGGCCAAGAATGGATTCTGTGTCACGCACTCGTTGTAATGGTCAATGCAGGAACACGGGTCCAGTTGGGGTAGCGGGAACATTTTGACATTGGACCAAGTTCACATTTAATCTGAAACAAAATTAAAATAAGTAACATAATGTCTATTTAATATTAAATTAAATAATAAATATACTGAATAATGCTGTCGCCAGGTGGGGTACAACGGCCCCCTTTATTTAGATGGACCCAAGTTTTTTTAAGTATTTTGACCCGTAGAACACGATTTTTTTGGAACAGTTGATCCGGGTGGGTGTTGAAACGCGGTTGAACTTTAGAAAAATCGAAAAATTGTAATTTTTGAACCCGAATAATTTTTGATTAATTAGAATTTAACTCTATTTCAGCAATCGAAGATTTCATTTTCCTGGATTATTTAATTCCTGAAATTCTAAATGCTGTTATTAAGGATTTTTTATTTTTAGTTGAAATTTGTCGTTAGTGATTTATTGTGTTATTTAAAAGTTAAAAAAATTCGTTATTTATCCAATTTGCTTAAATTATCTAAATATACACAAAAAATATTTTAAATATGTTTTATTACAGTTTTTATATATTTTGGATACGGTTTATTTCTACATTTAACCAAAATAAATACTGAGGCTATAAATCTCCAGTTCTACAAACAATTTTTTTAACTGTTAATTTTATTTTCTTTCAACATAAACAACAAATGTACCCATTGACGAATCAGTACAGCGAAAATAGTTGTAATTGTTGCGTAGATCCTTGAAAGTATAAACTTTTTAGAAATTTATTGGTAATTTGAAGCATTAAAAGCTATCTATGAAATAATACTAAACAGCGTCAAGCCATTAACAGATTGTAAAAATTTAATAACATATTTATAAGTATTTTCCCTAAGAACTGTTTTACTTGCATATGTATGTCGAAGAAAAATATTTTGCATGATGTTGAAATGAATAAAATTTGTTTTGAAGTACTACAAGCATCCATATGGGTGGCAATCAAAAGGATAATGACAAAATCGGAAGCAGGAGATCTTTTCAAAAGGATTGCAAGTTATTTGGTTTGATCATTAACAAAAATGAAAAGGGGAAATGGGTTTATACTGGTACCCGATGACTGCCTTAGAAAATAGACCAAAGGATTGGTACTATTCACTCAGTAAATAACTAGCCCATGGTTTGGCTGACACTTTTTCACCTTGCAGAGTTTTTCTTCTTCTTCTTCTTCTTCTTCTTCTTTTATATAGGCAGTACTGCCTGTTTTTCTTCAACGGTGCCTTTCATTCTGCCCCTAAGTTGTCATTCCATCTTTTCCTTGGGCGTCCTATACTTCTCCTGCCTAACGGTGACTTGTCCCTGGCTATTCTTACTATCCTTGACTCAGACATCCTGCTTATGTGCTCATTCCACTCTTCTTTTCTGTTCTTTACCCAGGTATTTTTATTGTCTACTCCACATATGCGTCTGATTTCCTCACTTCTTACCCTATCCTGTAGTCCTTTTCCAGCAATCCTTCTTAAGATCTTCATTTCGTTGGTTTCCAGATGTCTTCGTGTTTTGCTTGTATCTGGTCTTGTTTCGGCCGTGTAAGTCATAACTGGCCTAATAACTGACTTATATATTCGGGCCTTTGTTTCCAATCTTAGGTGTTTGTTTTTCCAAATTGTGTCGTTTAGGCACCCGGCCGTTCTACTGGCTTTAATTATTTGGTCTTTTACCTCTTCTTCGATATTGTTGTCGGCTGATAGATTAATTCCCAGATATTTGAAAGTCATTACTTGTTGTATAATTTGATTGTCTAAGTCCAATTTGCATCTTATTGGTTCTTTGGCAATTACTAAGCTTTTTGTTTTTTGGACTGATATTTTCATATTCATTTCTTTTGCGTTAATGTTGAACTCGTGCAATAATCTTTGTAGGTCGTCTTCGCACTCTGCTACTAACACGGTGTCATCAGCGTAACAGAGTATTTTTATCTCTCTATTGCCCATTTTGTACCCTCTTTTTTCTTCACTTGTTTTATTATTGCATCCAATATTATGTTAAACAGTAGAGGGCTTAGTGAATCTCCTTGCCGGATTCCTGTGTTTGTTTCTATGGGTTCTGTTATTATTCCATTGACTTTCATCTCTATTTTATTTCTTACATATATGTTTTCTATCAGTTTTATGATATCCAGTGGTAAATTTTTCTCATATAGAAGGTGTATCACATCTTTTAATTGGATTCTATCAAACGCTTTCTCTAGGTCTATGAAACAGAAAAAGGCTGGTTTGTTATATTCTAATGATTTCTCCGCTATTTGCCTTATCACAAAAACTGCATCGTTACATGATCTTCCACTTCTAGATCCTTGTTGTTCATCCGATATATGATATATTTATGCACGCCATTGTTTTCTCCATAAGTATTTTTGTTGTGAGTTTCAGTATAGTGCTCAGTAAATTTATCCCTCTATAGTTACTGGGGTCTGCCCTATCACCTTTCTTAAATAACGCTATCATTTGAGTGGTTCTCCATTCTTCTGGAATTCTTCCTGTATTTATTATTTTACTTATAAGGATATTCAGTTCTTTGTGAAGTCTATCTCCTCCGTACTTTAAAAGTTCATTAGCTATTCCATCTTTCCCAGGAGCTTTTCTGAGTTTAAATATCTAGGAATCACACTATCTAGCTACGGATAGCTCGAAACAGAAGTGGAAGATTAGATGAATAAAGCAAACAGAGCCGCAGGTTGCCTCAATGAAACAATATGGAGAAATAAAAATATCGGAAAAGAAATGAAAGGCAGAATTTACAAAACAGTCATCAGACCAATAATGGCACGCGCGGCAGAAACGCGACCCAACACAGAGAGGACAAAAAGATTGCTCGAAACAGCGGAGATGAAAACCCTTCGAAAAATCGATGGTAAGACACTATGGGATAGAGCTAGAAATGAGCTAGAGCAGATATAGGACGGAGATACAAGGTGGACAACATTAATAACTGCGTGAAAAACAGAAGAGTAGAATAGAACGACCACATAAGCCGAATGACAACAAATAGAGCAGTAAGGACGGCGAGAGATGGTTCTACAATAGGAAGACGATCAGTGGGAAGACCACGAAAACTGTGGAATGACAACTTTCTGGAGGCACATTAAAAAGCAAACAGAGTCATGCCTTCACAAAAAGAAGAAGAACAAGAAGAAGAAAAAGAAGAATAAGAAGAAAAAGAAGACGAAGAAGAAGAAGAAAAATATTTTCTCTGGAGCTCAGTTTAAATTAGAGAAGGAATTTTGGCTCCCAAAAAAAGAGGCTCATGAAACAATTTTCAGAACCCATCTAAGGAAACAAAATCAAGATTTTAAGATGAAAGACTGGTTGTTAAATGATCGGGGCATTTTGGGAGACTCAGGTCATAAACCCGTTATTAAGTGAAGAAGATATTCAGTCAGTATTTTTTATCGATGTTTCCTTGACGGATTACTTTTACAGGGCTTTGACCCTAATATTTTGTAAATTATATCTTGGTGGTTAGCATGTAAGCACTGATGATGACTGGTAAACCAGTCGAAAACTAGTTATGTGATTGTGATGTAGCCCTTTTTAGGGATTTTAAATATACCTTTTATAAAGGATTTTATTATTTTTTGTATTACATGATATACATCGAACTACAAGATAACTTTTTCCTTGTGGATTTTTGAAGAAGATGTTTTAGAAGAATTTTACAAAGATCTTAATGATGCTCTAAAGTAAAGCAAGAACCAAAAAGTAAACAAGAAAAATAATCCTAAATCTTGTGATGAGTACTGAATAAAGAACCTGAGAGGATGGTGTGGATGCATCTCAAAACAACTTTTAGAGCTACTGCCTCAAAAATTAAAATAGCTATGATGAGTTCCAATCAGTGGCGGCTCGTCAGAGGAGGCAAGGGAGGCTCAGCCTCTCCATAAATTTTTTACACACTCTATACTGTTTTGTTTATCATGAATCGCGAAAACAACAATTACTCTCACTATTATACAACGTGTAAATTCCATATTATCACTAATTATCCATACGTACGGAGCATTAGCATTAGAACGCATGATCGCGTCTCAGTTTTATTACATATTATTGTAGGCAGGACCCTGGGTTATCCCGAGATGCACGAACGGAGCCGAGAAGCCCAGAATTCTCCGCTGCTAATGCTCCGTGCAGCGCAGCAGGCGTTTACGGAGACCCGGTCTCCTAACAGTGGCATCTACGGCGCCATCACACGCTGCCCGGAGATATACCAAGGGAGGCAGAATAGCTTCTCAGCTCCGTTGGGTGGTTGGGTGCGTCTCGGGACAACGAATTTTAGGGTCCTGACTAAAAATAATGAAAAATCTAAAAGTGCGAATTTTGTTATGAAATTTGGTATGTGGGGTTATAATAATATTTGGAACAACTTGCTCAAATAACTTTTTCCGATATCTCTAACTCAAAGCAAAATATCGGTAATTTATCGTGTTTTTGAATTCGCAGTAGGCCGCGTTTAGAATTAAAAAAATTCAGTTGAGTATCTTAAAAAATTTGAAGCTTCATTATGTATGGACTGCAAAACTTCAAATCTGTATTTATTTTGATATGCATAGGTATCTATTTACAAATAGATGGAATTGTTAACAAATAAACGACACAAACTTTGGTATTAAACTTTTACTATTAGACTAACTATTTTTAAAATGATAATATCAAGAAATTATGAATTAGGATGATATTATGAAATGTAAATAAAAAATGGTCAAAAGATGGGGCCTTAAATTACATTTTTTGGCGCATTTTTTTGCTAGTGCAAAGGACATCGCACACATCTTATGGGAAAATATAATGTCACTCAAATTCAATAAAATTTATACGAATAGATTCGTCTTAAATTAACTCTCAATTCTTATCATTGCGCCAACTCTTAATTATGATTAATTACGGCGCAAATTGCAATTAAAGTTTATCGAAATCACATTTTTGGAGTCTATAAACGTGTCAGTTATAATCACTATTGCTCTGGGTGCTATTCAAAACAGCTTAAACCCCGCTGGGCCTAAGCGGATTAGTGAAACTATTATAATAAGATGCTTAAGAGCTCGAGAAGATTTATGAACTAACTATAATTTGGGTATTTTAAAATATTTTTTCTCTCTCTAACTTATGTACTTACCCATTTGATTTCAGATTGATTTATATCAATTTCTGCTCTTATTATTGAAAATTAAGAGTTGCCGCAATGATAAGAATTGATCGTTAAATTGAAACGAATATATTCATATAAATTTTATTGAATTTGAGTGACATTATATTTTCCATAAGATGTGTGCGATGTCCTTTGTCTAGATATTTTACAGTAAGGTATAGCCTCCCCTATTGTAAAAATCACGAGCCGCCACTGGTTCCAACCTCCGTAGCGGAGATGGCATCTGAAGAAGAAGAGGAGATAAAGGTCAGAATAGAAATAGCTTAAAAATGATTTATAAAATATAAGTCAATGTTTACAAATCAGAAATTAAGTATGGATATCTATCTGTGGGTCGTAGAATGTTACGTTTGATCGCAGCTAATATATATGAGGTAGAAGCTTGGACTCTAAAAGCTCAATCCTTAAAAAAAAATGGAGTTATTCCAAATGTGGCTAAATAGGCGTATTCTAAAAATTCCTTGGACAGCAAAAGTCCCAAACAAAGAAGTGTTACGACGAACTGGACATGGCAGAAAGCTTATAAACACAATTAAAATAAGAAAAACATCATATCTGGTCTACATCCTTCGAAATGATGAACACTCTCTGTTACACGTCATAATGCAAGGAATAGTAGAGGGGAAAAAAGGCTTAGGAATAAAGAAGAAATCTTGGCTGAATATCAAAGATTGGACTCTCCAGTGTTGAACAGATATTTCACGTTGTAAAAGATAGAGAAGCGTTTAAAGAGGTGATCGCCAACCTTTGTTAGAAAACGGCACAATAAGAAGAAGAAAAAGAAGAAGCAGATCCTATTAGGATTCTGATGACGATTCTGCTTTATTTAGTAAAATTAGTCCTGTCGCCAGGGGGGGTACAACGGCCTCGTTAATTCAGATGGACTTACTCAAGTTTTTTTTATGTATTTTGACCCGTAGAACACGAATTTTTTGGGTAACAGTTGATCCGGATGTCGATAAGATTGTTATAGACCAAGAACTTGAGGAATCAAATAACAGCGATTTTTGGCAAAACAAAACAATATTTTGTATTTTTTGGGCCATTTTAAGTAAAAAATATTTCTACAAGTTTTTTCGTAGGATGCACAGTTTTCGAGATAAACGCGGTTGAACTTTAAAAAAATCGAAAAATTGCAATTTTTGAACCCGAATAACTTTTGATTAAAAAATAAAATAGCAAGTCTGCTTACCGCATTTGAAAGTTTAAGTCAAATTATATCGGTTTTGATTATTTGCATTGGTAAAAATTTATTTTTTTATTGTTTAACAAAGCTATAAACACGTAGGGTTTCCCGTGCTTTTACATGCGTTTTAACGCATGTAACGTAGAAATAGTCTTGATTGCACTAGTACCTATTCTACCTACTCGTTCGATTTTAAATGAGAAATCATAGAAACATCACTCACGCACTAGTTGTTTGTAGCTTTGTTTAGCAATAACACAATAAATTTTTAGCAATGCAAATAATCAAAACCGACATAATTTGACTTGAACTTTCAAAGGCGCTAAGCAGAATTGCTATTTTATTTTTTAATCAAAAGTTATTCGGGTTTAAAAATTGCAGTTTTTCGATTTTTTGAAAGTTCAACCGCGTTTATCTCGAAAACTGTGCATCCTACTAAAAAACTTGTAGAAATATTTTTTGCTTAAAATGACCCAAAAAATACAAAATATTGTTTTGTTTTGCCAAAAATCGCTGTTATTTGATTCCTCAAGTTCTTGGTCTATAACAATCTTATCGACATCCGGATCAACTGTTACCCAAAAAATTCGTGTTCTACGGGTCAAAATACATAAAAAAAATTTGGGTAAGTCCATCTGAATTAACGAGGCCGTTGTACCCCCCCTGGCGACAGGACTAAATTAGTTAGTCCAGGAACCAAAGCTTTTCACCTCGCAATTTTTACAGAATGGATCGATTTGCTTGAAAGTTTGAGAATAAGTAGTGGATAGTCCAAGGATCAAAATCTATATGATGCCGAAAGGCGCTTTTACCATGGGGATGGTTGCCACCCCATCTCGGGGGTAGAAATTTTTTATTATATTTTGACCACAAAAGTTGATAAAAAATTCATTCTAAGAAAAAAATGTTCTATACATTTTTTTGATAAAATTAATAGTTTTCAATTTATTCGCTCTCGAGAGTGTTAGCTTTCTATCGAAAAAAATCAATGTTTTTTGATAGGAGGTATTCATTTACGATTCGCTCAATTTTTGCCGTAGAAAAAATTTTTTCAAACCAAGTTCTTGGGAATTAAATAACCTACAATTTCATATTTAAACATTTTTATGTATCTCTGATGCTAATCTTTTTATTCTGAAGAAAATTGAATTTTTATTCGTTAATCAATTTTAACTCCAGTTTTTTTAAACTAATCATTCTGAGCCAGTCAAACTTCTAGATTCTATTAATAATACATAAATAAAGAATAATGAATAAGGGCAATGACTAAAAATACCGCTAACTTATATTATTATACTTCCAATTGTATTTCTCCTTTTTTTTTTTTTTCAAAAAAAAAATTATTTTTTAACCGTAACTTTTTTATATTTCATCTTAAAAAGTTTGGTAAAAAATAATTTTGTAGGTTTTTACAAGATCTATAAGCTTATTAATAATAAATCTTTTTAAAATCCTCAGTCGCAAGAAGACATGACTTTGAATGGGTTGGCAAAGGTGGTTTTTGCATGTTATTACAAGATTTATTTGTCAATAGCTCACTCAATTTTTGCCGTAGAAAAAATTTTTGCAAACCGGTTTCTTCGGAATTAAATAAGCTACAATTTCATATTTAAAAATTTTTTCGTATCTCTGATGCTAATCTTTCTATTCTGAAGAAAATGCCATTTTTTTCCAAACTACAAAATTTTGTTATTAGCTTTTAACTCCATTCTTTTAAAAACTCATCATTCATAAATAAAAAAGTAATATATTCATAAATATAAAAACTCATTCAAAAGAAGACTAAATAAGGTCAATGACTAATTTTAATAATTAGTGTGGTGATTAGGAGTTTGCTTCCGATCACTTTTTCGCTGAAAAAATTTTAAATACTTTAAATTAGTTTGAACGAGTTATCCTCGAAAAATGCATAGTTTTCCCGTCTTTTAACTTTGAAACTACAATATTTAGCATTTCACGAAGAAGAGCTAACATATAATAAATAATAAAGTATAGCGTGATTATTATTGGCCATAAAGAAAATAAAAATAAACGGTTTTGTTAATTTTTTTAAAAGGTATATTTTTGTTAGGTAAAGTTGTTTGGATAAAACGAAATCTTTTGGAGTTATTAGCAGAAAACTTACTAAAAACATTGATTTTTTCTTAGATATAAAACTAACACTTTCGATAGCGAATAAATCGAAAACTATTAATTTTATCAAAAAAATGTATAAAACATTTTTTGCTTAGAATGAATGTTTTTTCCAACTTTTGCGGTCAAAATATAATAAAAAATTTCCACCCACGACATGGGGTGGCAACCACCCCCATGGTAAAAGCGCCTTTCGGCATTATATAGATTTTGATCCTTCGACTATCCACTACTTTTTCTCAAATTTTCAAGCAAGTCGATCCATTATGTAAAAATTGCGAGGTTTTGTCCTATTTTAAGCTTATTACTTGGACTTATTTTATATGATACGTTTTTATTAGACTAATTATTGCATTTTAAGTTTGTTCTTGTGTACCATATCCTTCTCTATGTTATTATATTAAAGATTAGGGTGGTTCGAAAAAAATTTTCTTTTATTTCAGATCACTATAGTGCGCAAAAGTTGCCATTGGTATAGACTTGAAAAAAAGCACTAATTATTATCAACGAAAACTTTTCGTTTATAAATTTGCAAAAGTCTGTGTGTTATTGCGTCGCCGCTCCTGCAATACTTAGAGCAGATGTATCGATGGATTCTTATGTAGTTTTGTCTTCTGAATCCAAATCTGAAAACGGCATTTCGATATCTCTAACCGTCTTCGAGATAATCGACCTCAAAATCTAAAATATGACGTCACAATCCGGTTATCTCCTACCAGGCACTAAACGTCAACTGAAATCTTTGATTAGGAAGTAGGCTACTTTTTTAATCTGAATTTGTTAAGCAAAGCAAATGTTATTATTCATATTTGAGTTTGACACTTCGTGAATGTCAAACTAAATTATAAATTATTTAGCTATTAATAACATTTTAATGACATTATGTAGTGAATTTAATTATTATATAAAATAATATTTGTAATAAATGTATAAAAATACAATTTAAGTATATTTTGAAAGCAATAATACATATTATACTATATTAATAATGAATTAGTAGAAACGATTATATTTAAATTTGGTAAATTATCTAAACTCCACTCGACCAGCGACCAGCGCACACAACTCAAAACACAAGTACGCAAATACGGTTGCGTGAAGCGTGGCGCAAAGCCGTGGAATTTACAAGACTCGCTCGGTCTGTAGATCCAAGTAAAGTTCATAATTAAAAAGTATCTTTATCATGTATGTATTATTTATTTTACAATATTGGAAAATTGTTATTTAAAATGTGGTTTGTAATAAAATAGTATGTTCTGATATATATGAAATTACATCCTTGTAATGGAAAAAAATATTTGACGAATTTTCTCAAATTATGGATACCAACATCATTTTCATTTATAACTCTTGTATTTTTAATTTGACGAAGAAAAGTTATTCTTCATAAAAATCTCTTCTTGGTCTAAGATTTATGATACAACCATCATGAATCAAATTTTATTAATTTTATACGAGGTATGTAAAAAAATATGAATTTCGAGTAAAGTATCTTTATAGTTCACAACATTTAAATTAGAATGATGTACTTGCACATTAAAACATAATTTTTAATTCTAAACACTTTTTCGTAATAGCAATTTTCTATATTATGAATTTAAATAGGTATATAAACAAAGTTTTCGTTATGATAATGCTCGCATTTTCAGCTTGTTTTTTTATTAATTTGTCTTCCGGTCGCGCAATGCCTTCGAAGTTAGCAAAAATTGTGAAAAACCTTAATTTTTCATATTTTTTTGAAGATATTCTTCTTTAGCGGCGAATCGATTGAGGGTAAAATTGTACATTAACCGCGCGCCTGCGCACACTGACAGTATGTAGTTCATTGCTAATCTTTCAAGATAGGTATGTATGTATCTGTAACCGTGCAAATAAGTCCTGAAAAGAATATATTAGTGGTTTTAGGAAATGTATTATTTATTATAATTCTTGTGTTTTTGGATTAATAAAATATTATGTAAGCATAACATTTTTACACTATATGTCGCCGTGTTGTGTAATTATATCCGAAACTTACATGTCTATTTCTAGTGCCTCGATGGAGTAGTTAGAAATGCCGTTAGCACTGCGATTGGAAGGTTGCGGGTTCAATTCCCGGGCGATTCATATATTTTTTTTATTTATGGTTGTTTTAATAAAAAAATTTTGAAAGTGGTAGATAAGAAAGTTAGTTTGATTTTTAAATAAAATACCAATATCCTTTTAAGTATATTTACTTTGTTTAAAT
Organism: Diabrotica virgifera virgifera; assembly: GCF_917563875.1. Lineage (NCBI taxonomy): Eukaryota > Metazoa > Arthropoda > Insecta > Coleoptera > Chrysomelidae > Diabrotica > Diabrotica virgifera. The sequence goes on from NC_065449.1 coordinate 234,180,855, forward strand.
TACCTATTATATAATAGAAGAATATCTTCTTACGTGCGTACATAGTACACACATTCTTTTTTTTTAAACAGGCCAGATGGTTTAATTGCGTTCCTATACCATGCGTTAACTACTAAAAGTATGTAAAATCAATAAATGCACTTATTATACATTTATTTCATATCTTCCGGTCGCGCAACATAATACAAAATGAGTAATTTAGTAGTATTTGCAAAATTTCAAAGTTTGACTGTTTAGTACAATTTAATCATACGACTTTTAGAGATGCTATAGTTTAATTCAATTACAATAATATATTTAAAATCCAAGCATAAGATAAATTTTGATATTTAAGTGGAGTTCGGTCGCGCAGCTTCGTCAACAGCAGACTACCGAGAGGCGAGGCGAAAGTGACGAGGGCCAGCGAAGCGCGCGCAGCCGCAAATAGAGATGTTGCGCGACCGGAAGATATGAAACAAATGTATAGTAAGTGCATTTATATTGAGTTTATATACTTTTACTAGTTAATTCATGGTATAGGAACGCAATTAAAACCATCTGGCCTGTTTAAAAAAAAATATGAAAAATTAAGGTTTTTCTCAATTTTTGGCTAAGTTCGATGGCATTGCGCGACCGGAAGACAAATTAATAAAAAAATAATAATTAGTGATTTTTTCAACTCTATATCAATGGCAACTTTTGCGCACTATAGCGATCTGAAATAAAACAAAAAGTTTTTTTCGAACCACCCTATTAAAGATATCTTAATATCAGCACCCGGCTAGTCGGATGTCGAACTTTACCCAAAGTAGATTAATAGCCTATTGTGCTGTTTACATCGATAAAGACGAAAACTAATTTGCCTACACAAACACAAAATCTCCATAGAGACTGGACAGACGGATTTCAATTACACGTAAATATAAATTATGCAACCATATGCACTAATCAAATCATTATGATTTTGAAGCTGTGTTAGCTGCACCAACTGCTAGACCAAGTTGTTAAGAGAATATACCGTGTACGTATGCAATTATTTCAGTTAATTGCTATTGATGTTGGCATAAGTTGTTCGGAAATAATCAATGTGCATACGGTATTATAATAATAATATCAACTAATATACAGGGTGTCCCAAAAGGATTGGTCATAAATTATACCACCGATTTTGGGGACAAAAATAGGTTGACTGAACCTCACTTACAAAAAATACAATACAAGAGTGCTCACAAAAAAAGTTACCCCTTTGGAGTTACAAAATGAAAATAATTTTTTTTTTCATATTATATCGAATACTCTTAGAGATTTTTCATTGAAAATCGACGTGTTGCTTTCTTATGGCAGCAGCATCTTAAATAAAAATTAAAGTGAAACTGGTGTACCCCATGAACATTTTATGGGGGTTTAATTCACTTAAACGCCCCCAAACTTTTGCGTGCGTTCCAATTTAATTATTAGTGTGGCACCATTAGTTAAACACACTGTTTTAAAACATTTTTGCCTCTTGTGACTTTTTCGATAAGCCAGTGTTTATCTAGATATTTTGAATATTTATCGAATCCACCACATATTTGTATAATATGGTTAAGTACGATTAAAGAGACCTGTTAATAATCTGAAAATGTATTTATAATTTACATTTTTAGGTATATTTTGAAAAAGAAGCCACATCTCGGTAAAAGGTGACTTATCAAAAAAAGACCAAGAGGCAAAAAAGTTTTAAACACACTGTGTTTAACTAATGTGTTTAACTAATGGTACCACAATAATAGTTTAATTGGAACGTACACAAACATTTGGGGGGTTTAAAGGAACAAAACTCCCATAAAATGTTTATGTAAATATATTAAAAAAGAAGCCGCATCTCGATAAAAACTCGTTTATCGAAAAAATACTAAGAGGCAAAAAAGTTTTACAAATGTTGTGTTTAACTAATGGTACCACAATAATGAATTAATTGGAACGTACACATAAGTTTGGTGGGTTAAAGGGATCAAAACCCCATAAAATTTTTATGGGGTGGACAAATCTCACTGTTTTAAGATGATCCTACCAAAAAATCTCTAATAGTTTGTAACTTTTTTTATGAGCACATTTGTACTAAGGTAAGTTAGGTTCAATGGAACTATTTTTGATTCCAGAATATGTGGTATAATTTATGACTAATCTTTTCAGGACACCCTGTATATAATAGTTCAAAGACTGATAAAACATGTGTACACACTTGCTGAGCGCCTTCGACTAAACGTCATAATCCGAGATATTGGTCAATTAGAAAAAAGTACCGCTACTCGAGGCACATGCGTGAGCATCTTGACAATATGAATCACATTACAATGTGCAATCATGTATGCTATTGAGTTGTTTTATCCTTAGTACAACCCCCAAACATAAATAAACAGAAAAAACGGCCACCTAAACATTACAAACACATAAAACCTGTTTTGATGGTGTGGGTGTGGGTGCATCACCCAACCATTTTGGCCTAATACTGGGGCCACACTAGCGTCTAATGCCATTAATTATCGCGTTATTTGCATTACAGAGATGGCAAACAATGCGATAATTAAAGGCATTAGACGTTAGTGTGGCCCCAGCATTAGAGAGACAACTGACTGACGCTCGTAGGCCAACATCTGACTGACAGTCATAATTGGTAACAAAGTCAACCAACTACAAGGAATGCTTTTGAATTAAGAGGTGTTTGAAAAGAATATGTTTGAAAATGAATCTAACAAAGACAAATATTCTTACTTTGAAGGAAGTACCTGTTGCTGGTGGGAAAAGAAGTGATAGAAACAGTATGAGAAATATATTTACTTAAGAGAACCAATAAACCAACAGAGAAGAGGAAACAAACGCGCGAAAGTAGAACGAAGAATTCATATAACATGAGCTGCCTTTAAAATACATAGAACAATAATATGCCCATTATTCTTGAGGAAAATATTTTCAATATTTGCATCCTTCCAGTGATGACTCACGATCTAGAGACAATTTGACAATTAGAGCAGATATTTCACGTTGCAAACACGACAAGAAAATATGAAGAATACAAGCAAATAAAACGTTGATGTTGAAAGGGAAAAGAGGAAAGAAAGAAAGACTGACGTACTTCTTCGTCGCATTGGAAATAAACGCATGTACATGTCCCTCGCACATACAAGAGAAACACTAAAAATTTAAATGTACTGTAAAAGCCATTTTCAAAATATAACTTTGACACTATTGGTCATTTAGCAACAATAATTATCAACCCTTTTTGATATATTTTTACTAAAATGCTGCATTTAATGAATAGAGAAATGTACAAACCTCTAGTTTCTGCTCTGGTATATATTTTTCTTTTTCACTAAGTAGGTACACAAACAAAACACACAACACTGATCGTATTTACAGGATTCTACTATCTTCGGGAAATCTTCATACGCTCTCATTAAAGCTGAAACTGAAAAACTGAAAGAAAAGCGACTTAAGCTAGTAGGCTGAAACAAATATTCTCCCCACCCCAAATCGAACCGCCCTGAAAACTCCCGATTGGGGCGGGCCTTCCTGAAAAGAATATCTAGGATGTAATAACTGTGACAATCTGTAAACATCTCTGGCAATAAATAAACCGAGTTTGTCATTAAATGCTGTATAAATAAGTAATGTGTCATCATTAAAGGATTATAGATGGTGCCAGTGAAGGAGAAAAAAGTCGGTATCTTGCATGAGATTAAGGGATGGAATTCTGATGATTTACTTCCTGACACTTTGTTATTGGTGTAAAATCTCTCGAGCCTGCACTAAAAGATATTACTTTAAACTAATAACTATAGATATGTTTTTAAATTTTATTTACTATTTTAAATAAGACACCAGTACCTAATATTAATAGGTACCTGGCAGTGCACTCTTAAAACTAGAAGTTAAATAAGAAGTAATGAACTTATCAAGAACAACTATGATAGAAGAACCACAAAAGAAATAAATTTGGTGCACCAAAAGAGAAAAGTACAAACAGCTTCTATTTTATTTTGTTTTCTTCTTTCTCTATTATGCCCGATTATCGTGCATTTTTAATCAAATTCTTCTTCCTATCTTGTGTACACATGACTGTTTTTCAATGTGGCCAAAGTCCCAAAGTAAGTTGTCATTCTAACGTTTTCGTAGTATTCCCACTGAGCATCTTCCTATTGTGGAACCCTCTCTCAGCATCTTTACTACTCTATTCATAGCTTATATAATGGTTTCATTCTACTCTTCTCTTTCTTATCTTGTCCTTGATGTTGTCGACTTTGCATCGTATATCTGGACCCTCCAGTCCAATTTACATTTGAGTAGATTTGTTTTTATAACCATCCATTTTGTCTTTTTTTGGGAAAATTAATGTTTCTAACAAATTTTTTGGCGGTTATATTAAATTGTTGCAGTCTCATCTATCTAATTAGCCTTCTTCGGTCCACCTTTGAACATAGGCCTCCCCAATAATTTTTCATTCTTCTCTGTCTGTCGCTACAGTTATCCACCTAGAGCCCACATGCTTCTTGACATCATTTGCCCATCTCATTTGTGGCCTTCCTCTGCTTCGTTTATATTCCCACGGTCTCCAATTTATGAGAATTTTGTTCCATCAATCTTCTTTTTGTCTTATAGTGTGTCCGGCAAATCTCCATTTCAACTTTGCCACTTCTTGTCTAACATCCCTAACTTTGGTTTTCTCTCTTATCCACTCGTTTCTCTTTTTATCCAATAGTCTTATGTGCAACATTTGCCTTTCCGTTGCTGCAGTATACGCTGTAAATCATCTTCACTTTCACTTTGAGAGAGTAGTATTGCGTCGTCTTCACAGCAGATTATTTTAAGTTGTTTTTCTTCCATTTGGTATCATTTTTCGTTCTAAATTTTTTATTGTCTTATCCATGATCAGGTTGCATGATAGAGGGCTTAGTAGGGAATCCCCCTGTCTTATCCCACTGTCAGATTTAATTGGGTTAGCTAGTTCTTCTTCAACTTTTATTTTGTGATTATGAAAGGTATTTTCGATCTTTTTGATTTTATTCCTAGATGTATCTCTCTTATGTACAATAATGAGTGAATAATGTCCTTTTTCTACAACCGTGTTAAAAATGCAATTTTTAGCACTCCATGCTAGCGTTAAAAATGCTACTTTAAGGCACTAATGCTTTAAAATATTTTTTTCTACAACCACTATTCAAAGTGCACTTTTCTGCACGGTTTTATGTTAGCAAACTTGATATTTTCTCACAGTATAAGATATTTGACATTAGTGTGCAGAAAAGTGACGTTTCTGTGCCGCAAAGTGACGTTTCTGTGCCGCAAAGTTCTTTTCTGCACAGTTGACTACCTCATTCTGAGTAACGTTATATTCTGTTTACATCCGTGGACTACCGCATTCTGAGTAACGTTATATTCTGTTTACATCCGTGGTTAAACTTTAGACACGTATATAACCTATAAGACAATTATTATATTTAACTATAGTATACAAACTAAATTATGGATGTTACAACTGTTTTATTTTACAATTTTATTCTTATTAAACATTTTATAATTATCAAATAACCAATAAGGATTTAGCAACCTGTGCAAGAGACCTCGAATGAAGTAGGTTTTGTGTAAATCCGTGACTGCATAAATATAATGTCAATAGTGTGTAATAATTGTTTAAATTTAAACAAATTAAGGCAGTGCATTAATATTTTAACTGATTTCTGTGCAATTTATTTAGGTATAAGGAATTTTAATTGATTAGTAGGTATTAATTAAATACAGTTTAAAATTTATCACATAGGTACCTATTATAATTAATCGTCGTTTGGAAATTGTGATTTTTATTTTTAGGAAAAACTGTGCTTGTAGAAAAAGTATAGTGTGAAACACGTGCAGAAAGGTAATTTCTCACTCGTTTGAATTGCGGCACTCGCTTGCGCTCGTACCGCAACTTTTCAAACTCGTGAGAAATTAGTACCTTTCTGCACTTGTTGCACAATATACTATTAAGACACTGCAGTTCGTATTGACCGTATAGACAATTTTGATGTAATGTCAAAAAAATATAAAAATGGAATGTCAGTCAAATTCAAGTAAAAGTTTTTGTAGATATTGTCCTGTAATTACGTTTGTAGAAAAAATATTGTATGATATGCGTGTTAAAAAGTACATTTTTAAGGCACTCATGTGAATTGCAGAACTCGCTATCGCTCATTCTGCAAACTTTCACATGCGTGCCTTAAACGTGTACTTTTAACATTTATATCATAAATAACTATTAATTTCAGCATGTCAAACGTATTGTCAAATGGCAAAATATAAATAATATATGCCGGTTTGTTCTGATTTCTATTGCCAAAAATTGAAGAAAAAGATCTTCTGTGTAAAAGATCTCCAAAACCTTCTTAATAAAATTGGAGAGCATAGCAAGAACATGGGACTTAGCATCAACATAAAAAAGACGAAGTTCCTTATAATCAGCCGTCAATTAGAAAGTTTAAGTACCTGGGAACCTGGCTATGTGAAGACTGGATGTCGGATATGGAAATTAAATGTCGGATAGAAAGGGCCAGAAGTACATTCATGAAATTCAGAAACGTCTTTACGAACTCTGACTTTGACCTAAACACAAGACTAAGATTCACAAAATGCTATATATGGTCGGTGCTCCTATATGGCATGGAAGGATGGATTTTAAAAATAAACACAATGATTAAGCTAGAGGCATTTGAGATGTGGATCTATCGACGAATCATTAAAGCTCCCTGGACCGCAAGAATAACAAACGAAGAACTCCTGAGAAGAATTGGTACAGAACGACAACTGCTATGCACAATTAAACAAAGAAAAACGGCATACCTGGGGCACCTAATTAGAAATGAAAGATACCAGTTTCTGCAAACCTTAATTGAAGGAAAGATCGAAGGAAGAAAGGGAGTAGGCAGAAAGAAAATGTCATGGCTCCGTAATGTCAAACAATGGACAGGACTAAAAAACATAGGAGACCTAATACATACTGCAAGGGATAGAGAGAAATGGTCAAACGTGATCGCGAACATCCGTTAGTGGATTGCATAAGAAGAAGAAGAAGTAAAAGGTATATTTATTTGAAGCTTTACACACCTGTCACCTGTAATCAGTTGGCTTTCACCTTTCTCTTTGTGAAGACAGAGAAATCAACTCAACCACCCACATGCTCGTGGTATAGTCATATGATGCTTTGAGGTATATCTTTTTTAAATTCCACCCATCGCCAGGGTTTAATATGTAACACGCCAATGTAAGGCTTTTAGTCGGCATTTTAAGGGTTTTAACCCATGCATTTTTGTTGGCTTAGCATGTAGAGCTTGTGAGTACAACCTTTTTTTTATCTTGGTCAACCTTTAAATTTTTTACTCTTGTCTTCACTAATTATGGTTATACTTATTTTAGGCTTAGAACACTGACGATGCTCTCTTTAGAGCGAAAACGTTCGGTTTTTTAATGTGGTTTATTGGGGTTTTCAAAAAAATATACCTTTTACACAGAAGATCTTTTTCTTCAATTTTTGTAATTAGTGGTATACAGCCAGCCACAGGAAATTTTTCCTTGTGAATTCTATTGCCTCATTATAAACATAACGTCGTTGCATGATTTTCCCGATCTAAAACCTCTTTGTTTTCCTGATAGTGTTTTAATTTCGTTCAGTTTATTTGTTATCACTTCACTTGTAGTTAATTTTAATGTCGTGTTTACTAAGTTAATTCGTCTGTAGTTCTTGACGATCATAAGTGGCTCGACAATCCGTTGTGGATCTTGTCTTGCTCGCAAAGAAACCGCCACTACTGTCGATTCCTGGCAACTTCCCTCCATCTTCTGACCCCTAGAATCTTTAGGTCTTCTTTCACATCATAAATCCATCTTATTCGTGGTCGTCCTCTACTACTTGTGATCTCTGGTTTTGAAAATGTTATTATCTTCGTGTATTCGTGATCTGACATCCTAGCAATGTGCCCAGTCCATCTAAGCCTCTGCACTTTAAAGAATTTTACAATATCTGGATCGGTGTATAACTGATACAGTTCAAAGTTGTATCTTCGACGCCATAGCCCTTTTCCATTTACGGTCCCAAAAATATTTTCAAGAATTTTTCTTTCAAAACTACCAAGAAGTCTTTCATTACTTTCAGATAACTCCCACGGCCCCATATATCAAAACCGGTTTTATTAAGGTTTTGTATATATTGAGCTTTACTGCACGTTTTATATTATTACTTTTTAAATGTTTCTGGATACCATAAAGAGTTCTGTTTGACATTGCTATGCGTCTTTTATTTCGTCGATTGTCGTGTTTATTGAGTTTACTAGCAATCCAAGATATGTGAATTCCTGGACTTGGTCAAAGGTGTGATTGCTAATTTGAATTCTCTGTTGGATAAAAAGACCAAGTTCATGATCATCTCCAGAAACTTAAATGCAATTGAAAACTCCACCATAACACTGACTACTAAGTCCATTGAAAAAGTGAGCAAATTTAAATACCTGGAAACGTGGTTTTTTTGAAGACTAGGCATCAGACAGGGAAGTAAATTGTCGTATTTAGTAAGCTCGACAAGTTTTAGTAAAATTCAGAAAGGTACTGAACTGTTCAGAGTTCGATCTTACACTGAGACTAAGGTTTACTAAATGCTACGTGTGGTCGGTGCTGCTATATGGCATAGACGGCTGGACACTCAAAACGAGGGATATAAACAGATTAGAAGCCTTTGAAATGTGGCTTTATCGCCGTATTTTAAAAATGTCATGGACGGCGAAAGTCACAAATGCAGATGTCCTTAAAATAATCAACCAAGAACGCCAGCTTTTCGAAAACATCAAGATAATAAAAACGGCATATTTGGATCACATCATGCGAAACGAAAAATACCAGTTCCTTTAACTTATAATCCAGGGTAAAATTGAAGGCAAAAGAGGAATAGGATGCAAGAAAATGTCCTGGCTCCCAAACATAAGGCAATGGACAGGGATTAACGACATACAATCTCTGATACACATTTCAAAAAACAGAGAGTTAATGGAAAATGTGATCGCTAACATCCATTAGTGGATTTGCATCTGAAGAAGAAGAAGAAGTTAGATATTTCAGGAATTTTAGAAACCAACATATATATTTGGTAGTTCCTCATTTACCACAAGTCCTAATTCACTTGACGCGTCCGCAAGCCTTGTAAAACACTGCACGATGTCTCTCATACTTCTTTCCACTATAACTATATAGTCAGCAAATGCGAGAATTTGCGTCGATCTATTAAAAATAGTTCCGTTCATTCTAATATTTAATTTTCTGACTGCCTTTTCCAAGGTAATATCAAAGAAGACGCACGCCAGCGCGTCTCCCTGTCTTAGACCATTATTAATCTCAAAGAACGTGGAGTTTTCTCCTTTAATTCTAATGCACGAGCTTACGTTTTGCATTGTTAGTTGGGTCATCTTAACTAACTTAGGTGGGATTCCAAAGTCTATCATTGCATTATACAGGGTGTCCAGAAACTCTACCGACAAACGAAGACAGGGGATTTCTCAGATAATTTTTAAGACAATTTAACCAAATTCACCTAGTCCAAAAATGCTTTCTAAGGGAGCTAGAGCTCTTTGAAGATGGCGTCTTGTAATTAGTTTTTCTCAAATACCTCCAAAATGTTTCTATTTAAAAAAACAGAAACTGGTACCCGTATTTATCTTCCAGAGATAAATCAATTCCATCCATTTCGAATTTCTAATACCGATAATAGGCGTCCGTTTCGGGTAGGGCAACGGATATTTTATCGCATAACTTTTTTATCTTTAATTTTTAAAAAATTTTGACTCTTAATTATTAAATTGTGTGGTATTCTAGTACTAAAAGGTACTCTTGCTTTAATTCGATAGGATACACCGTTTTCTAAAAAAATCGATTTGAAAATTTTTCGTTGTTTGGATTTCAAAAAAAATTTCAAAAAAAACCATTTAGAAAGACGAAAACTGGTACATTTATTTTTATATTCCAGAGATGAATCGATTTCATTAATTGCCAAGTTCTAGTACCGGTCATATGCATCCGTTTTGGGTAGGTCAACAGTTATTTTATAGCATAACATTTTGTCTTTAATTTTCAAGCATTTTTGAAAATAGATTATTAAATTATGAGGTATTCTAGTACTAAAACATACTCTTGTTTTAAGTTGACAAAAAATATCGTTGTTTTTTGAAAAAAAAAAATTCAATTCTTTTTCAAATTCCAAAAACGAAAAACTTTAAATCGATTTTTCTAGAAAACGGTGTGTTGTACCGACTTAAAGCAAGAGTACCTTTTAGTACTACAATACCGCACAATTTAATAATCCAGTGTCAAAAATGCTTAAAAGTTAAAGACGAAAAAGTTGTGCGATAAAATAACCGTTGCCCTACCCAAAACTGACGCCTATACTAGCCGATACTAGAAATTCGCAATGGATGTAATCGGTTCATCTCTGGAAAGTAAATATGCATACCAATTTTCGTTATTCTAAATAGAAGCGTTCTGGAGGTATTTATTTAACAAAAACTAATTAGATGACGCCATCTTCAAACAGCTCTAGCTCCCTTAGGAAGAATTTTCGGACAAGGTGAATTGAGTTAAATTGTCTTAAAATTATCTGAGGAATCTCCTGTCTTTGTTTGTCTGTAGAGTTTTTGGACATCCTGTATAATAAAAGAAGTTGGGTATATATATATATATATATATATATATATATATATATATATATATATATATATATATTGTATTTTAGTAACTTTTCTAGAATCTGCTTATGTGCTTGAATTTGATGTATAGTTAACTTTCCAGCAGTAAATCCGCATTGATGTTGACCTACAATATCCTTTGTAAAATGTATGTCTTCCAAACAATACATTGCCGAAGATTATATATGCAGATGCCAACAAAGTTATGCCTCTATAGTTCTTAAAATCCAGTTGATCACCCTTTTTATGCAACGGACATATTACTCCCTTTAGCCACTCTTCTGGTACCAATAATTCATTCTGCGGTATAAGAACTATCAGTTTATGGATTGCTGCAAAAAGTTGATCACCACTTTTTTTACACATTTCCGAACAGATTTCGTCGATTCCTGGGGTTTTATTGTCTTTGAGTTTTAGGGTTCTTCTTTTCACTTCTTCTCTTGTCGGGTCTTCACTGTGTGAAGATCGTCTGAAGTTCGTCTGTAGATCTCTGGGTCCAATTTGTCTCTGTTTTTGAAGAGTTGTATTATTAGTATGCTAGCTTTTGGTTCTTATGTAATATTCTCTTTGTTGTATTATTTTTTGGTTAATTATTAGTTTGGTTATCTGTGGTCCTCCAAACATTAGTAGTTCATTCAGTATTCTGCCCTCTCGTGGGAGGTTTCTATTATTTAACATCCATAATGGTTTCTTTACCTCTCTCTCTCCTCAATGGTTATTCCTTGGTTTGTCGTCACTTCTGGTGTTGATTATTCATTATTCTTACCTTTAGAAAATGGGGATCGAATGTACTCTATCCACATTTCCTTCGGAGTATGTCTAGTTTTTGTTATTTCTTTCATCTCTTGTCTTTGGACTTTGATCATTCTTCATATTTCTCTTTGTGTTCTATCTGTTTTTTGAAGCTCTCTCAATGTTCCCTTTTTATTTGTCTGACTAAAGTATTCTTTTCATTTCTGATTCGTTTGTAGTGTTTTTACACCTACTGTGTTTGTTGTGTTCTGTACTGTAAAAGGCTTTCTCCTTTTCTTCATATTCCTCTTCATTTCCTCTCTAAACTATAGGGTACTTTGATATGTGAGTATTCGTTGTTTTCCTCTCTTCAAATACTCTTGTTGCTGCGGTAATTATATTACTGGTGAGTTGTTCCCAGATTTCCTTGATGTTATCGTTTTCAAATATTTTATTCTCAGCAAGCATCTCTGATATTCTTTTTCTGTATAGGTAGGTATTCCGTGGATTTCGTATTTAGTCCTTTGACTCTGATTTTTGTTTTTGTTCGTGCCTCTTTCTTGGTGATGATGCATTTCACTATGATTATTATTTTACATAATACTAGCTTTAAAAACTACTCTTACTGGGGCGCTTGAGGCATATTACGTCGACTATTTTTATGATTGTATATGTATATCTCTGTTATGTTGGTTAGAACATAATCTATCATAGATCTTTCTCTATGCGTGTTACTGAATGTATATTTGTGTGGGCCTTTGTGATCACAAAATGTGTATTCTAAGCCCGTTATTTGTATTAGTTTATCATCAGTTCTCCATTTTCATTCTTAACATTGTCGTTATCCTGTCATTATTAAGTCATTGTAATAGTTAAGGAAAAATATGTATCAAAACCCGAACTTGTTTAAAGTTAACATTAAAACTACCTTGTTAAACAATGAAAACTGTTTCTTTGGTAATTTTTCCCATACAATGGAATGGTGTAATCAGTTTTAATCTTAATAAAATCTCAAACGAAATAGTTATTTATGAAGCAGTTCGTGAAGTATGCTATTTGCGAAAGCACGCGATATTTAGAGCACGAGCGACAACGAAGCGAGTGCTATACATCGCGTGAGTTCGCAAAAAGTACTTAGCGCACAGTTTCATACAATATTTTTTCTATGATGAACAAATAAAAAAATTGTAACTCTTCGTCACTGGAATTTATTTCTATTCTACAATTTTTAGAACTTTGACATTTAAAAATTCTAACTTCTTTCAAACCACAAAACTGTCAAAATATTTATCGTAATTTATTGCTCATTATGTCATTATCATGATACTATGACAAAGCGAAATTTAAGGATATTTGATTATATGAGAGTGTGTTAAAAACAGTGCGAAAAAGTAAGTCCCATTTAAAATACATTGTTACTTCACGCACACTTTAAACACTTCACGCACTGCTATCTATAATGACAGTTTTGACAAACTAAAACTTAATACATAATATGACATAGAGTAGATAAAATGTATTTTTTGCATTTTTTTAATATTTTTTTATATTTGCAGATAAAATCTGCCATATTTTTCTAAAAAACACTAATATGTCGGAAACTTTTGGATTTTTTTTCATTTTTGTAATTATGGACATTTTAAAGTATATTTTTACAATGTTTCGTCAAAATTGAATAAATTTTATAGAAATAAAAAATTAAAAACGAAAACGTCGGAAAAATACAATTTTCTTCATGTTTTCAGTAATTTTGAGTTTATGTTAAAAATTTTATGTATAACAAAAGTTGTAGATTTTTCTATTAGGTATCTACAACTTGTTTTTTTTTTGATAGGGTGTCAAATGTCGTGAAAAAAAAACTGTTTTCACCCGGTTTCAATCGCTATCCCACCCCAAATCACCCAGGGTATGTTTTACCTGTCACGTACCTATCACTCTCCATTATATATATTTTACGGGGTATACCAATACCTATCATTCCCCATCACAAAAAATTGGATACCTTTTTTACCTTTTTGCTAGTTTGCCTGGTTTATTATTAAAATAATCGAACACTGATGTCGTCGAACGTATAGCGAAGCTGAAATGGAATTGGGCTATGGCTGGTCACATAGCGAGACTGAAAGACTCAAGATAGACCAGAAAACTAATTTACTGACGCCCAAAAGAAGACAAACGCAGCAGAGGACGACCACCAACACGCTGGATGGACGAAATTAAACGAATATCCAAGAACTGGCAACAAGACCCACAGAACCTAGAGAGAGACCTATGTTCAGCAGTGGACAGAGGAGATTGCATGATGATGATGATTATGAAAATAAATCAGTAGATATTATTAGGCTACCTTTTCTTTGATTGCCTTTCTTATTTAACTATTGTTTGTTTTTAAACCAGGATGAGTAAACTAAAAAGACAGATTCACACCCAACAAAGTCACTAGAAAAATCACCAAATTTTTTTTATCATGTCGGCCTTCGACCCTAATCCATAAATATTGTATTGTACTAATACGTCGCTAACGAGTTCTAAAAACAACTGTTTTTTATATAAAAGTAGACTGAAAATCTAAAAATAAATGAATAACGCAGAAAACCCAAAAAAATCCGATATACGCTGTGAGCTAGTACGTAGAGGGGATATTTACAAATTCGCTAGCGCCAGTAGTGGCAAGTCTGTAAACGTTTACCGGAAATTTGACATAAATGTCAAAGTGATTAATTTAAAATTAAAATTAAAAACATTAATTATAAAAAATATTAGTTGGTCAAAGCTGTGGTATATATTTTTACCTTAAATATACTTACGTTTTAAATACTGAATTTAAGTTTTTTTCAATGTTCCGTAATATGTAATTGTAATTTAATCTAAAAATCTTAGCGCCATCTACACGATAATAATTGTGAAAGTATCCGAAGTAAGAAATTCATATTTTATCAATAGAACGTCAAAATGATTAGCAAAATCTTTAAAAAATCGATTACAATTTAATTACTTTTTTGCGTTGTAAATGTTAAGCGATAACAATTAAATAATAAATTTAAAAATGACCGGTGAAAGTTGAATTAGTAATCCGCTAGGAGCGCCACCAGCGAAGCTCAGAGCGTATAACTTAATTAACCTGTAAAATGACAGAAGTGTCAAAATTTAATAAATGTCATTAGTGTCAAAATTTCGTAACAGTGGCGTAAACTTGCCTGAGGTTGGACCAATTACAAACAAGCATTACGGCGCGGTAAATTTGAATTACTCCTCTTGGTTTAAAAACAGACATAGGTATAGACCTGGATCCCGCGTACCAAAAAAAAAAGTTGATTAATAGCAAGCTGAAAATTTGTTAACAGCTTACCGGTGTCTAGTCGGACAAACTTGAATGTACGCGAACCGCGGAACAGGGAAAGTTTTAATTGTGGAACAGCTTAAAAATTTGGAACGTCAGATTACGAAAACGTTCCATGTATTTTGTCGGACAGAACTTTCAATTGATTTGTTACCATTTCAATAAACTCTCGTGCAAAAATCAGACTGGTGTTTATCATCAACTGAGCATTTTAATGAGTGGAACAGGAAGAATATATCAAATGACAAGAATTATGTTGGTTAGGAATAGCAGTCTGATTTTTGCACAAGTGTTTAATAAAATGGTAACAAATTAATTGGAAGTTCTGTCCGACAAAATACATGGAACGTTTTCGTAATCTGACGTTCCAAATTTTTAAACTGTTCCACAATTAAAACTTCCCCTGTTCCAGTATTCCCATACATCAAAGTTTGTCCGATTAGACACCGATAAGCTCTTAACAAATTTTCAGCTTGCTATTAATCAACTTTTTTTGGTACGCGGGATCCAGATCTAATAGTTATTATAATTTAATACTTTATTAATATGGGCCATTACACGAACATGCGCCTGTTTTGGATTACTTCGACAACGAATATTTTACTGTGCAACATAAGAAGTACGAAAGTAAATGGCGCTAATAATTATTCCAATAAACAACAATGTAATTTGCAATTTACTTTCGTTCTTCTTATTTTGCACAGTAAAATATTCGTTGTCGAAGTAATCCAAAACAGGCGTATGTTCGTGGAATGGCCCATACGTTGTTTTAACTGTATTGGGGCCAAGTTCCGTAGTGTTTTTCATTAAAAATTTAGTAGAAACGACATTTTTTTTATTATTTCAAATATTGTTTATGTTTAGGCGAGACAATTTATTTTCTCGCTAGACTGGTCGTCTCCACTATGGATTTGTGAGCCCGCCTTTACACAGGGATAATCTAAAACAACATCTGTTAACCGCACGTCACATTTTAATAAGATATTACTTTTTGAAATAAAAAAAAAATAAATCTTCCCACTGCAGGTATAAAAACATTTTGTCATTCTGGGCTTTGTTTTTATTCACTTATATCATTGAATCATATAATAATATATTGATTCATATACATGGTGTTTCATTAACAATTGTCCATATAGTAACTGGAGAAACCTTAGAACAAAATAAGAAGATTTAACCTAAAACACTTAAATAAAATGTGGTTTTTTACTGAGTTACAGGGTGTTTTATCTAGAAACTTAAAAATTATTTTTACTCAGCATTTTAAAACTATTCGACGTATCCTTTACATACTTGGCAGAAAGTGCGACCACTAGACACCCTACTAAATTATGGTAAACAAACGTTTCTAGCTACTACCAGAGGCGTACGACAGGTGATGGTGAATGGTTGACCCTTCTTAAGTTCTACGCCACTGGAGGAAATACTATTTTAGTGCCATTTTTAGATTTTCCAATACTTTCTACGTAAATAATATACTCTTCATTGGTAACGATAAAGTCATTAGTTTTCGAGATATTTGAAGTTAAATATGAAACGGCACAGTTATTTTGATTAATTTATGATATGATTCATATGATAAAAATTCAAAAATAATTTGTACCCAGTACTTTAAACCTATTTGGCGTATCCTTATCATACTTGGTAAAAAGTGTAGCTACTGTACACCCTACTAAATTAAGATAGATTAACGTTTCTAGCTACTACCAGAGGCGTACGACAGGGGATAGTGGCTGGTTGACCCTTCCCAAATTCTACGCCACTGACGAAATTGCTATTTTAGTGTAAGTTTTGGATTTTGCAATACTTTCTATGTAAATATTATACAGTTCATTCGTAACGCTAAAATGATTAGTTTTCGAGATATTTGAAATTAAAAATGAAGCGACACAATACATTAATCAAAATAACCGTGTCGTTTCATTTTTAACTTCAAAGATCTCGAAAACTAATGACTTTATCGTTACGAATAAAGAGTATATTATTTTCATAGAAAGTATTGGAGAATCCAAAAATTGAACTAAAATAGCAATTTCGCCAATAACGTAGAATTTGGAAAGGGTCAAACTTTCACTTTCCCCCGTCGTACGCCTCTGGTAATTGCCAGAAACCTTTGTTAAACATAATTTAGTAGTTTGTATAGTACCTATACTACCTGCCAAGTATGCAAAGGATATATCGAATAGTTTTAAAATGCTGAACAAAAATAGTTTATAAATTTTTAGATAAAACACCTTGTAACTCAATAAGGAACCACATTTTATTTAAGTGTTTTAGGTTAAATCTTCGTATTTTGTGCTAAGGTTTCTTCAGTTATTATATGGAGAATTATTAATGAAACACCCTGTAAATTATTTGAGAAACCCTATAAGCCACAAAACTAAAACTTTCGGAAAACAAGTCTTCGTGTCTGAGGGAAACACGAAGATTTCTACATGTAAAAAACTGAACTAATTCCATTTATACACTGTTTCTTGGCATGTTCTCTTCCATATTAAAAAAAAAAGATTGAGAATAAGCTCTATATAAGCTCAAACTTGATTGACTTATGGGGTTTCTCAAATAAACTGTTCAGCGTCACCTAAAGCTAAAGTTTATAAGGAACTAAAATGGAACAAAATACACATAGTACTGTAATTTATATTAAACAATACGAAAAATATTATTATAATTAAAAAAAACGAAAAGTGCGATCATTCATCTTATTTGCGTATATTATTGGCCGTTGTGGGCCAGTTGAACAATTCATTATAATAATCCTGGATATTTTCTACATTCGGTGTATTACTGTGTAGTTTTTGTATATCAACAATCTTCTTATAACTAATTGGAATTTTTCCACTGGGATACGCCGATATCGTGCTATGATATATGCGTGCTACAACTAAGTTTGTGTTCTCGTAGGAGTGGTGAAAATGCATGAATTGGCATTTAGTTAAACCTTCTAATTCTTTGGAATATTTTTGCCACTAGATTCCGCGGATAACATGGTTTTTTTTTTGTAGTACTCTGGCCACCAAATCTGTAAACAATTACGGCTTCAGAATTGACCAATACCACATTAAAGCGGTAATTTTTGCATGAAGTTTTTATCAGCTGTCCATATTCTTCCATGGTGTATATACGATCTACTTTTTTATTGTATTATCCATACCAACGACATGCGCGCTGCATAGGAGAAGCGCCTTTAGTCATGGACTTTGGTATTTCTCAAATACATCGCCAAATCACACCGCTGCGCGCTGTACATAGGTTATGAATGCACTGACTGAAGGTATTTCTTTACACAAATGTGTATTTACCGTTTAAAAGTCCATTTTAGTAAAAAGCCGATTTTGATAAAATTAGGGTCTGGCATAGGGCAGCTGCATATACCATTAGTAACTCAAGTCTAGAGTTATACTCCAGGCTGTGGGTGAAAAATAGGTCGATTTCAGGATATAATTCAGGAATTTTTGAAACCTATCAGGTGTTGTAAAGGACGATGCCAGGAATAACTTCTACCAAAATGTGACCAAAAATATTGTGAGCTTTTTTTGTTATTGCGATTTTCATTTGTTAAATTTGCAATTTTTAAAGATTTTTAATTTTGCAGCTTAGGATATTGATTCTAGGGAAAAACTTTTTAATAGAAAGTTGTAATATATTAAAAAACCTACAAATTTGAGCTATGGTAAGTTTAATTTCATTTATTGGTTATTGCAACACAGCCTGCGAAAGGTCCAAAATGGCCGTTTTTTACAATTGCGTTATTTATTGTACAAATATTTTTTTTTTATTTTTTAAAGCTTTAAAATGAAGGTCTTTCAATTTCAAACATAAAAAAGTTGTACGGCCGGATTAACGAAATTTTTGCTTAGATATTATAAATTGTTTATCCCAAGAGGTCAAATGTCGAAGGCTACAACTTTTTGAAAAAAAAATCGCAGAAAGTTAGTGAAACATCCAATCTCCTTCTAAAGAGTTATGTTTTCATATTCTGATGTAAATAAATGCGTAAAACATTTTTAACTTCTAATTTTTGGGTTTGAAAATAAGGGGGCAAATTTCGTTATAAACATTTAGAGCTGAAGCGGCCCTGTACATCCTATGAGTTTTTAACTTACAGATTATTGTTGCTAAAAACGAAACGAAGATTTATAAAAAAAATAAAAGATTTCTACGACCAACTGAAGCCGAGCTAAATGTTGGGCTTGAAAATAAGGGGGCAATTTTCGTTATAAACATTTAGAGCTGAAGCGGTCCTGTACAGCCGATGAGTTTCTAACTTACAGATTATTGTTGCTAAAGACGAAACGAAGATTTATAAAAAAATAAAAAAATTTTACAACCAACTGAAGCCGAGATAATTGTTTCTTTTTTCTTAAATCGTAGTGCCTTTATTTACAACAATTAAGAAATTATTTTACAGTCATTGACTAAAGAAAGACTTATATTATCTTAAATTAAAAATAATTATAAAATATAGTTACATTTAATTATTAAAAATTATTTTTAAAATCGGTGCTTTCGCGAGCGTCCGAATTTTGCAAATCGCCCGGCTCGCTTCAAATCCGCGCGCTCGGAAAATTTTTACGTAACTTGTATTAAATTTTGACCGAAAACAATTTAATAATATTACCATTATAATATACAGTCTATTTACCACTCTATTTGTTTTTCTTGATAAACTTTTATATGTGAAATCTCATTTCTGAAGAAATAATATTACAAAAATGATACATATATTTATATGAAATATATAACTATATTTTTAATTTTTTCATTGTTATATAAATATAATAATAATAATGTTACTTCTTATTATACAATATAAAACTTTGTCTTCTTATAGTGACTATCCGTTTTGGATGTTGGCGACAATCATGGCAATCTGTACTTGCACACTAAATCGGTACTGCTGTTCTAAAAAGATTTGAAGTTGTTGTGTTGAACGACGACGCACGTAAATTTTCTAGCAAGGTAATCAGCTTCGCCTTCCTGGTTCTCAGTTTCCAAATGGGGTTTGCCAAATTGACATGATGGTCGCCAACATCCAAAACGGATAGTCACTACGGATAGAAGAAAAAGTTTTATATTGTATAATAAGAAGTAACATTATTAATATTATATTTATATAACAATGAAAAAATTAAAAATATAGTTATATGTATCATTTTTGTAATATTATGTCTTCCGAAATGAGATTTCACATATAAAAGTTTATCAAGAAAAACAAATACAGTGGTAAATACACTGTATATTATAATGGTAATATTATTAAATTGTTTTCGGTCAAAATTTAATACAAGTTACGTAAAAATTTTCCGAGCGCGCGGATTTGAAGCGAGCCGGGCGATTTGCAAAATTCGGCCGCTCGCAAAAGCACCGATATTAAAAATAATTTTTAATAATTAAATGTAATTATAGTTTATAATAATTTTTATTTTAAGATAATATAAGTCTTTCTTTAGTCAATGACTGTAAAATAATTTCTTAATTGTTATAAATAAAGGCACTACGATTTAAGAAAAAATAAACAATTATCGCGGCTTCAGTTGGTTGTAAATTCTTTTTATTTTTTTATTTATCTTCGTTTCGTCTTTAGCAACAATAATCTGTAAGTTAGAAACTCATAGGATGTACAGGGCCGCTTCAGCTCTAAATGTTTATAACGAAATTTGCCCCCTTATTTTCAAACAAAAAAAGTAGAGGTTTAAAAATGTTTTACGCATTTATTTACATCAAAATATAAGAATATAACTCTTTAGAAGGAGATTGGATGTTACAACAACTCTCTACGACTTTTTTTCAAAAAGTTATAGCCTTCGACATTTGACCTCTTGGGATAAACAATTTATAATATCTAAGCAACAAATTCGTTAATCCGGCCTTGCAATTTTTTTTAAGTTTAAAACTGAAAGATCTTTATTTTAAACCTTTAAAAAATTAAAACAAAATTATTTGTACAATAAATAACGCAATTGTAAAAAACGGCCGTTTTGGACCTTTCGTATGCTGTTTTGCAATAACCAATAAACGAAAGTAAACTTACCATAGCTCAAATTGTAGGTTTTTTGATTTACTACAACTTTCTATTAAAAAGTTTTTCTCTAAAATCAATATCCTAAGCTGCAAAATTAAAAATCTTTAAAAATTGCAAATTTAACAAATGAAAATCGCAATTAAAAAAAAAGCTCACAATATTTTTGGTCACATTTTAGTAGAAGTTATTCCTGGCATCGTCCTTTACAACACCTGATAGGTTTCAAAAATTCCTGAATTATATCACGTTTTTTCACGCACAGCCTGGAGTATTATTCAAATCACACATTTATAGCGGGTGGTCAAATATCGATTCACCCGGCTATAATAATAAACCTTAGATGGTTAAAGAATGCTAAGATATAAAGAATGCTGTAGTTTCCAGTTGGATTCCTCTAACGCAGGCCTGGTATAATTGAATATTCTTGCATTTGATAGAGGACTGGTCCTGGGGGAGCGTTCAAGTATTACGTAACGCGATTTTTGAAGATTTTTATCCCCCATCCCCTACTTAACGCACTTTTATTTAACTATTGCGTAACGCAATTTTTGAAGATTTTTGAACCCCTCCCCCAACCTGCGTTACGTAATACTTCAACGGTCCCTGGAAATAAAAGATTAAATTAGTCTTTTCCATTGGTGCTTGTTTCTTGACTTCTTGGGTATTCCTGGTAAAAGTTAATCTTGTGAGAAGTGGAGTCCTAGGTATTCAATAAATTATTCTGATTGGATTCTGTTTACTCTCATTAACTACTGGTGATTTTTGTTGCTGCGTAGGTATGATAAATTGAGACTTTTCTCTTCTTTACCGCTTAGAGGGATGTGTTTGTTCTTGCATATTATGTGGTCAAATCAGACACACAAATTTTGAATATAATCAGTGATTAAATGCTGCCCTGGATCATTCCTTTCTGAACTTCTTATATTCTGGATATATTTTGTATTTTATGTGATAATTCAATATTAGGCCGTAAGATGGCAGAGGTATCACTATTATAATATTATGTGGTGGTGGTGATTAGTCCTAAATATTGGCTGCATTACTGACACTAGTCATTTTACGTCCAACGCTCGATAAGATCACGGTACGTTCTTGTCATCAATATTAGCACATTTTGAGTTGGATCAGTGTTGCCAGAAAAATTATACACACGATTTAGAGAAGGTATCAACTTTAAGATAATTTCCGTTTACCAAAATAAATAATTTTTTATGAATTTTCCTTAGTAATAAAAACTTTAAACCTGATTTTTTGAGTTGTGCCCCTATTGCAGTCAATAAGCGATTTGCTGTCTATTTTGTCACGACATGTGCAATAGTCTTGCAATAAATTGTTAAGTTAAAATGTAGTAAAACCATTAAAAGTACATTACCTATTAGTAAAACAAAATACGCAAACAAACAAAAACATGCGGTTCTGGATGTCATAAATAATACAATAATTTCGCTACAAAATACATCGTTTGTTTGAAATCAACGAATCGTATGGCTGCAGTTTTCAAAAGAATATTTAGGTAGCACGTGTTCTCCATTCAGAATGGGAGCGTTAACAACCGTATCAAATAAATTCACTCACCAAACGACAAATTTATGTGTGTATCTCTTTGAACGCAAAAAACTATATAAATTATTTATCCAACATTATTTTTCACTGGTGTGGACCACACGCGCATATTATGTGCAGACAAGCATAATGCGTAATTTATTTTAAAACGCCTACTACGATTTCCGAGCTTTGGGTTATATGGAGAAAACGTCGGGGGTATATTTCAGTAGCTTAAATTTTGCGACTGTAAACTCCTTGACACAAAAAACTAATTTATGGAACGTATAGGACATAAGTCTTGCAAGTTTGGTCTGGAATTTCTAGCCGGTTTTAGTATCTAGTCTTACTACTTTTAATCCTTAATCAGTAAGGTGAAAAAATATTACACTTACACAAACTGTAGGGGTAAAGTCTGTCAAACTGTCATTTAAAAAGTTATAAAAACGAGATTATACAAGACATTTTTTATTATGGTAGGGGAGCCCAAGCGGGGATTTTTGCAGTAACTCGAGCGCGTCAGATTATCATATGAGGAGAACCCTGGTACCCTGTAGATGTACCTCTACCATATATTGGCTCTAAACACAGGGGAGTTCGTTAAGGTGGGCCGAAAAAAAATCTATCCTTAGAAAAACTCGAAATCGTCAGATTAAGATAAGGTAAGATAAGTACCTACATGCAAAACAGTGTATATTTCAAAAATCTGACCATTTGGGTGGGGCGTAAGGAAATGGGTGAGTCACAAATTTCACACGAAAAAAACGAATATTTCGCGAAATGAACGATAGATCTAAAAACTAAAAAATACGTGCTCAATATTTGTCAAAATCTATCGAATGATATCAAACACGATTGCCCACGGACAGGGGTGGGGGGTAAATTTTAAATTTTAAATACGAATCCCGCGATATTTCGCGAAATGAATATCAGATCTAAAAAGTGAAAAATACACTTATTCAATATGTTCGAAAAATCTATCGAATGGCACCAAACACGACCCACACGGATGTGGGGTGGGGCGTTACTTTAAAATTTTAAATAGGATCCTCCATTTGTTATTGCAGATTCGGATTCCTTACGTAAAAATAAGTAACTTTTATTTGAAACATTTTTTCGAATTATAAATAGATGGCGCTATAATCGGAAAAAACGATTGTTGGAAATGAAAAATTAAATTAAAAGTGGGAAGTCCCTACTAAAATGGAAAACTTTACTTAACTTTTTTTGGGTTTAAAACCTACTCTTCACAACTCAATAGGTCCCCAAAGCGCTCGAGTGACTGCACATTTAGCATACTTTCCTCCCCTACTATTAGGTAGGTAAGTTAAAAACAATGTTATATTAACAACAATGCATCAGAAACAAGACCCGATACATCCAGAACACAAAAACTACCAGAAACCGCAGGAATAAGAGTACATAGAAGAAGTACATGAAATACGCTGAGAGATCGAAAGAGGAGTGGAGACATTAGAAGACAATGTAATGTACAGTGTATAAACAAATGGGCACTAAATAGAACATAGAATGGAATAACCTTATAAGCAGAATGAATGAAACTCGTGTTGTCAAAATAGCAATAGATAAATCACCAATCGGTAGAAGTATCGGCCGACCGCGGAAAAGATGGAGTGACTAGTGGCGGCTGGTCAGAGGAGGCAAGGGAGGCTTAGCCTCCCCATAAATTTTTTACACATGCTACACTGTTTTCTTTACTTTACTATTTGGCTTAGCGTTAGAGATATCGGAAAGAGTTATTTGAACAAGTTGTTCTAAATAATGTTCTAACCCCACATAATAAATTTCATCACAAAATTCGCACTTTTAGTTTTTTCATTATTTGTAGTCAGGGTCCTAAAATTGGTTGTCCCGAGAGCGGAGGCTACCGGCCGAGAAGTCTCACTTGCTAATGCTCCGCGCAGCTAACGCTGCATTATCGCTTAACGCACATGCTACCCGGAGATTTAGCAAGGTCGGATGACCGACCAGCAGCCTCCGCTCCGACTACAAATAATGAAAAAACTAAAAGTGCGAATTTTGTGATGAAATTTGGTATGTGTGGTTAGAATAATATTTGGAACAACTTGTTCAAATAACTTTTTCCGATATCTCTAACGCGAAGCAAAATATCGGAAATTTACCTTGTATGTGGATTCGCAGTATACCGCGATTAAAATTTTAATCTTAGTTGAGTATATTTAAAAAATGTGAACCTTCAACCTGTATGACAGTGCAAAACTTCAAATTCTGTATTTATTTTGATAGCCGAAATATAGGGCTGTCTTCATCTTAAATGCGACACACTATATATAAATTTATTATTAAATTTATTAAAATTCTATTTATTTGGATTGTATTTAATTGTATTAAAACAATCCTATTTTTTTTATGACTTAATATTTCGCCAACTGGTTGCCCGCTTCATCAGAAGGTGCACTACAATTTTAATAAAACAAAAGTATGAGCAAAATGAGAATAAAATTACATGCATATCTACTAACAAAGATGGAATTGTTAAGAAATAAACAACACAAACGTTGACATTACACTTTTACAATTAGACTAACTATTTTTAAAATGTATGCTATTATGAAATTATGAATATGATGATATTATGAAATGTAAATAAAAAATGGTCAAAAACAAATAGGGCCTTAAATTACATTTATTTGCCCATTATTTTGTTAGTACAAATTTATCTAGATATTTTATAGTTATGGCCTCCCCTATTGTGAAAATCACGAGCCGCCACGGTGAGTGACAACCTTCCATAGAGGTGTTAATCCGCCAATGAACAAGCAGAATTGCTTATAAAAAAATAGAAGAAGAACAACAACAACAACAATATTAGCAACTCGAACATTAAAATGAAGTAGACAGTACCATAGGCGCCCATAACCATGGGCAGGGAGGCATGCTTCCACTATAGCTTTTCGGCTGCTTTACACTATATTATATTGTCATCCAAAGTATACAAAATGTATTGTGCAATATCTTTATGTCTGCCCCCTCCATCCCCTAAAAATTTTCATATGGGCGCCATTGGACAGTCCTCATAGTAACGAAAAGATTACTAAAAATCAGAATAGCGATACGACTGCTAACCTAAACCACAACAAATCTACTAATTCCATGTTAAACCTCCTGTTGAAACAGTTAATGTGTTGGATGAAAGAATAACAGATCTCGAACAATGCATCAATACCTAAAGTCAAAAATGTCGACGCAACTTAAAATAATGGAGTGGAATGGGAATGGCCTTTTACAATATCAATAAGTCGATGAAGCCGAGAAGTTGATCGTGACAGAAAAAAATTGATGTATGCTATATCCCTAATATCTGAAATGCACTATATTAAGGACACATACAATATTTCTCATGATCATTTTTCAGTGCGTCACAGTTTTTCGATTTCTTTCTAACTCATTAAATTGTATGTGACATAAAAATAGGCACGTCGGTGATTGCATTTCGTCGGTGACATTTTTATAACATTTATTCTAGTTATTCTAGTTGTCGATAGATGGCGCCATAATAAAAAAATAATTTTTGATTAATTAGATAATAATATTACAAATATAATCTGTATAATTTATAAGACTATACACATCAAAGAAAATACCATTTTATAAATGCAAAAAACACATTTGATTTGTTTTTATTCCAAATTGAAAATAAAATGTGACAACTGTCAGATTTAACTAAAATGTCATGTTAGAATAAATGTCATAAATGTGTATTATCACGGACTTACCCTTTTTCCTATCATTTGTTACGCACTGAAAAATGATCATGAAAAGGACAATACGTAGGATTCAGTCGATATTTTAGTGTACCATACAATCCACCCAGAAAATTGGATCAAAAGAGGCAGTGCAATAATAATTATTAAAAAAAGAATGTGTGTGTATTTTGTAAGCACGTAAGAAGTTATACTTCTACTATATGATTTCAACGAAATCAATGTACTTTAAACAGTTTATTTATATTTTATTTAAATATTAAACTAATTTTAATACTTGCTACTTTCCAAAATTTTTTATTAAAACAATATCTACTAGGTCTGGATCCCGCGTATAAAAAAAGTTGATTAATAGCAAGCTGAAAATTTGTTAGTAGCTTAAGGGTGTCTAGTCGGACAAACTTTGATATATGGGAACACTGGAATAGGGGAAGTTTTAATTGTGGAACAGGTTAAAAATTTGGAACGGTCACAGCACTAAAACGGCACATTTATTTTGTCCGACAGAACAGACTTAAACTCTTCGAATAGAGATTAAACTCTCATGCAAAAATCAAACTGCTATTTATCACCCGTGGCCCGTGTGGGATGCGGGCCGCTAAAAAGAATACACCCACAGTATCTCCTACTGGTCGTAAGAGGCGAACGCAGGAGCAGCTGACCGCTGTCCTTACCCAACATTCCATCTCGTCCCATACCCATTTATTTACCAAGAACCTATCTCAGCCACACCCCGAGTGTCGGATGAGTCCTCTTGACCGTGTTTGAGTGGAAGGGGTCCTTTTTGCGCGGGGGGTTTGTGGCATATACATGTCGCGCACCCTACACACAAACTGCGTAACTTGCGCCTCTCCCCATTCACACACTCCTAATTTCCTCAGGGTAGCGGGTAGAGACTCGTCTATAAACCCAATAGGTGATAGTCCTACTTCAGGTATGCGACCCTGCAAACGCGAGCCTTGGTATATCTACTAAGTCCAAACAGTAGATACCATTGTCCTTTCCTACTAACCCTGTTTAAACAAATTTCCTTATTAGCACTCCCAACCAAAGGGGAAGGCAACGGGAAACCACCCCTTTATTTCACCCACGAAAGTTCATGATATGAGCAATAGCTGCGAGGCCTCGGATGATGAGCTTCGCGATCCGGATGGCACCCGGCGCATCTTCTCGTCCGGGGAGGAATGTGTGAAATCAGTTACCGGGCATGTAGACGTGACTCATCAGGCTTTACATGCGAAATGTGCTACTGGTGAAAAACAAAAACTTAATAACCGCAAACCATACAACATAGCTACATGGAATATCCGTGGCCTTTTACAACCGGGCAAACAAGCTATTCTGGAGAAGAAATTGAAACGAACCAATATCTCTGTGGCCGGGCTCTCTGAACTTCACTTCCGTAACGAGGGGCACTACATAACTAATTTGGGACATTTCTTGTGCTTTTCAGGCAACACTAACAAAAGTATCAATGGTGTTGGCTTTTGGGTTTCAAAATCTCTTTCTCCTTATATACTGGGATATCTAGCTATCAGTGATCGTATAATTTCCTTAAAACTAAATGGATCTCCCTCTATCGTCCATTTGATTCAGGTATATGCGCCTACCTCAACTGCTGATGATGATACAACTGAATCTTTTTTCAACGAACTGGAATCATATCTGCAAAATATCCCAAATAAAGAAATCGCTATCATCATGGGTGATTTAAACTCAAAAATCGGTGTTACTATGGATGACGAACATATACGAAATATTGTGGGTAGATATGGAATAGGTGAACGTAATTCAAGGGGAGACCGCCTTATCCAGTTCTGCGTTGACAATGACTTGACAATAATGAACTCTATGTATAAGCACCACCCCAGAAGATTGTACACTTGGATCTCACCTGGCGGACGACACCGAAATCAAATCGATTACATAATGATTAAACATCGCTGGAAAACATCTATTAGCCAATGTAAAACACGACCTAGCGCTGACTGCGGCTCTGACCACCAACTTCTTTTTGCAACGCTAAAGCAAAAATTCAAGGCATGTGCTAGGATCCGAAACAAGAGGATATCAAAAATAAAAGATACACAACAATTTAAAAGCCAATGTAATGAAAGATTCGAAAATATTTTACCAACTATCGCCACTCATGATTCCGAAAAGATTTGGTTATCTTTTAAAAATACCTTGATACAGACCTTGGCTGACTGCGAGGCACAGTCTAATGCCGTCTCAACCGGACCAAAAAAAGTGTGGATGTCTGCAGATACTTTTAACCTCGTTGAAGAACGTAGAAAACTTAAAATTGCTGGAATCGAGAACCCTCTCAGGAATTCCCAGTACCGACAGCTATCTAGAGCTATTCAGGCTGCTTGTAGACGAGACAAAAACAAGCATATATAGAAAATCTGCAGAGAAATTCAACTACATGCCGACACAAATAACACCAAAGAACTCTTTGATAAAGTCAGACTACTCACACGTAAATTCAAACAGAAATCTTGGTCTATCAAAGATGATGAAGGTAATGTACAGACGGATTTGGACAAGGTTATTGATGTTTGGAGGGCGTATTGTAAGTCTTTATACGCCAATACGGACCAGATGCCAGCGGACACCCCGTTTGTACCTGACTGCCAGACCTCCACTTTCCATTCTCCTTCAACAGAGACACACCACACTAGTTTTGAATCTGAACCTGACATACTTTTTTCCGAGGTGGAATTCGCTTTAAAAAGACTTAAGTTAAACAAAGCAGCAGGATATGATCTCATT
Source organism: Diabrotica virgifera virgifera (assembly GCF_917563875.1). Classification (NCBI taxonomy): domain Eukaryota; kingdom Metazoa; phylum Arthropoda; class Insecta; order Coleoptera; family Chrysomelidae; genus Diabrotica; species Diabrotica virgifera. The sequence continues at coordinate 234,209,730 of NC_065449.1, forward strand.
ACTGCAGACGTCTTGAAGCATCTTCCGGAATGTGGAGTGAAAATATTACATCGATTGTGTAATGAAATATGGCACACAGGCGTTTGGCCTGAGGATTGGAGAAAGACCATAATCATACCTCTTCATAAGAAAGGTTCAACAAATAATTGTAACAACTACAGGCTATTAGCTCTAATATCACACGCCAGTAAGGTGATCCTCTACATACTGCAACGGCGTCTAGAAAACTTCATAAGTTGGCAAATAGCACCTGAGCAGGCTGGATTTGTAAAGGGCAGAGGTACTAGAGAACAAATCCTTAATGTAAGAAACATCATAGAAAAAGCCAGAGAATACCAGGTCCCGATATTTATATGTTTCGTCGATTATACATATTTGATAATGTTAGATGGGACAAACTATGGAACATATTGACGATAATGGGTGTACCTAAACACTTGACTCACCTTATTAGCAAACTGTACCAAGATAACCTGGCATATATTCGAATGGACGGATACCTGTCTGACAAATGCACTTTGGAGAAGGGAGTACGCCAAGGATGCGTTTTATCTCCCTTATTATTTAACATCTATTCGGAGTTCATAATGCGCAGAGTCTTGGATGGTTGGGAGGGAGGAGTAAACCTAGGTGGTGTTAAGATATCTAACTTGCGTTTCGCAGACGACACTACACTTCTGGCCTCTACTCCAGAAGAAATTATTGAATTATTAAAAAAACTCGAGGAAGAAAGTGCTAAATTTGGACTCATGGTTAACTACAACAAAACCAAAATTATGGTTATTGATCGCCAACAACAGTTTCCTGAAACCCAAACTATTGCGGGATGCGAGGTAGTCTCATCTATGATATATCTTGGAGCTCTAGTTAACAACACAGGCAGTTGTGAACCCGAAATTAGAAGACGCATTCAACTAGCAAGAGCAGCAATGAGTGAACTAAACGGGGTCTGGCGTGATCGTCACATTACTATGACAAACAAAAAGAGACTCGTTTCAACTCTGGTCTTTTCCATATTTTACTATGCATGCGAGACATGGACAGTCAAAGAATCAGATAGACGACGTATAGACGCCTTTGAAATGTGGACATGGAGACGCCTGCTTCGAATTCCATGGACGGCTCGCCGTAGAAATGTCTCGGTTCTGGATGAAATTAAACCGGATCAGCGTCTCTCCAGTACCGTTTACTCTAGAATTTTAAAGTTCTTTGGTCATATCCATCGGAGTGATCACAAAATGGAGCGGTTGGTGGTCCAAGGAAGGCCTCAGACTCAACGCCAACGCGGAAGATCTCCACAGCGATGGGCGGACATTACTAAAAAGCTTCTCAACAAACAGTATACTGAGGCAATACATGTAACTGATGACCGCGACCAGTGGAGAAATATTATCAATGAAACTGTCCGAGCTGCTGAAGCCCAATTATGAACCACAACACATCTACTAAGATGTTAATGACTATGATGATGATGATTTATCACCAAATGGGCGTTTTAATGAGTGGAACATGTAGAATATGTCAAATGACAGAAATTATGACAGGTGATAAATAGCAGTCTGATTTTTGCATGAGAGTTTAATCTCTATTCGGAGAGTTTAAGTCTGTTCTGTCGGACAAAATAAATGTGCCGTTTTCGTGGTGTGACCGTTTCAAATTTTTAACCTGTTCCACAATAATTAAAACTGCCCCTGTTTCAGTGTTCCCATATATCAAAGTTTATCCGACTAGACAGCCTTAAGCTATTAACAAATTTTCAGCTTGCTATTAATCAACTTTTTTTTTCATACGCGGGATACAGACCTATACCAAAAATTAAAAATATAAAAGAATAACACACACGCAAACAATTGAAAAATGAAACAATGAAATGATTTCTGAACAATTTTGTTGAGAAAATTTTAACTAAACACGTATTTTCTGAAAAAAAAATATAATAAATATACTTACGATCATAAAATGTAAAAAAAAAATTAAAAATAATAAAGATTTGCATTGGGAATTGAACCTGCGTCTATCAGGTTGTTAGATTATTTTGAACTCACCCCACGCAGAATTAAACTACCGAGACAAGTGAATGAAGTGGGAAGATATAGCATCTAATCGTTTTAAAAAAATTTTGACAGTTGTTTATTCTCTTAATTTAATCAGATAAGTTTAATTCTTGTGGAATTAAAATACGACAAAATATAGACTAAAAAACCAATATATTAGATGGAGATTTTTGTTGGTAAATCAAGGCATTACCTACTAGCTAGATAATTACATTTTCCAAATAGATGTTTAATTTGTAGTTTTTTATTACAATACTGAAACATTTACAATACCTGTAAAATACAGTACCTGTTGCTTTTAAAAACTATTTAAAAAGTCACTTCAATTATTATAAACTAGCTTTTGGTCTCTGTCCTCACAACAATAAAAACTAATATACACAACATTTGTTTATGCATAATATGCATTTGAACAATTATTGACAGATAATTTTAACACCCAATCAGATCACGTATAACGTTTGAGCGGCTAATACCATACTGTCGGTGTGCACATGCGCCCGGCAAAATCAAAATTCACCCTCGTGCCTAAAGAAGTACCTATAACTTCAAAAACATGTCTTCTCCTTTTTCTTCTTCCCGCTTTAGAAATAGGCTCATGCTTGTTTTACTTCGGTTTTTAGCATCATTTTTGACGTGGTCTGACCGTATTTTCCTTGATCCGGTCGTCTCAATGATCTTCTTCCATTTGGCGATTTGTCTCTAGCTATTCGTACTATTATATTTTCTGTCATTCTTTCTCTGTGTTGATCCAATTATATTTTTCTTCTTTTGGTCCACATGTTTATGTCCTCTATACTACAGCTCGTTCGTATTTCCTCACTTCTTACTCTGTCTTTTAGAGTTTCGTTTGTTATTTTTAGTTAGACTTTCGTTTCTGTTTTTTCCAGCACTCTTTTTGTTTTCGTCGTGTTTGATCTTGTTTCCGCTGTGTACGTTATTATCGGTCTTATTTTTGATTTATATACCTGGTTTTCGTTTCCGTCCTGCTGCTCTGTTTGCCATGTTCACTTGTTTTTGTACTTCTTCTTCCACTTTTCTGTAGCTGGACAGTTTTATTCCTAAGTATTCCGTTTCCATCACTACTTGTTCTATTATTTTGTTAAAGACATATCTGATCACCAAAAAATGGGTTGGTAGACAAACAAAATAAAATCTAGAGCTATAAGAATTAAAAGTAAAAACTGTAACATTTCCGTACTCGGCAGTATACTATCCCCAAAACATAATAGTAGGGGAAGAAAGTATGCTAAATTTGCAGTTACTCGAGTGTTATGGGGACCTATTGGGTTGTGAAGATTAGGTTCTAAAATCAAAAAAAGTTAAGGTAAGTTTTCCATAAAGGGGGAGCTTTCCATTTTTAATTTAATTCTCCATTTCCAACAATCATTTTTTCCGATTATAGCGCCATCTATCCATAAATCTAAAAAATGTCTCGAATAAAAGTTGCTTATTTTTACGTAAAAAATCCAAATCTCCAATAAAAATTGGGGGCTTCTATACAAGATTTTAAAGTAACCCCTCACCCTACCTTCGCGGTGGGGTCGTGTTTGGTGGTGCTGTTCGATAGATTTTTCAAAAATATTGAACATGTGTATTTTGCAGTTTTTCGATTTGATGTTCATTTCGCGAAATATCGCGGGGTTCGTATTTAAAATTTTAAATTTACCACGCAACCCTCTCCGTGGGGGGTCGTGTTTGGTATCATTCGATAGATATTTGAAAAATATTGAACACGTATTTTTAAGTTTTCGGATATAACGTTCGTTTCGCGAATTATTCGCTTTTTTTTGAAATTTTATGACTCGCCCATTTCCTTACGCCCTGCTCAAATCGTCAGGTTTTTGAAATATACATTGTTTTGCATGTACCTAACTCACGTTATCTTATTCTGACGATTTTCATTTTTTCTAAGAATATATTATTTTTCAGCCCCCCTTTAACTAACTCCTCTGTATTAAGATCCAATATATGGTATACGTACATTTACAGGGTACAAGGTTTCTCCCTATCCACAAGGAAAAAGGTTTTCCTGTAGTTGGCTGTATACCATATATTACAAAAAAACTAATAAAATCCTTTATAAAAGGTATATAATATTTAAAATACCTAAAAAGGGCTACATCACAGAACTAGTTTTCGATTGGTTGACCAATCATCATCAGTGCTTACGTGATCTAACATGCTAACCACCAAAATATTATATTACAAAAATATGAGGGTAAAAACCCTTTAAAATAATCCTTCAAGGAAACATTGGTGAAATATGCTAACTAAAGCATGGATGTTTAAAATATTCCATGTACTACGACGCTCTCGGTACCATCTGAGATCTGATACGACTTGTTCGCATGACAGCCACCATACTGGGATTTTAATTATATACCTTTTATAAAGGATTTTATTCGTTTTTTTTTTTGTTTCTCCCCATGTGATCATCTGACGCGGTCGAGTAACTGCCAAAATCTCCGCTTAGGCTCCCCTACCATAATATTATGAAACTAGAATTATATAAATAAGTCTTCAGTTAAATAGTCAATAGATTTATACACAGCGATAGCGGCCAAACACAGAAATGTAGATATAGCAGTGACCAACCTGCAAACAGCACTACAAGAAATAGAGGAATGGAGTATAAAATGGAAGATAGCCATCAACTCGGAAAAGACACAAGCGGTTCTATACAAGAAAGGAAGACAACAACCAGAGGAACAGCTGACGGTACAGAAGACCCCCATCGAGTGGAAAAACGAAGCTAAATACCTAGGAGTCATCATGGACAAAGGATTAACCTTCCAAAAACATGTAGAAGCCACAGTCCATAAGGCCAACATAGCGAAAGCAACGCTAAGAGGACTTACAGGCAGAAAAAGCAAACTAAGACTAAAAACAAGGTTAAGATTGATAAACAGCATTATACTACCGGTATTAACATACGCATCTCTCGCATGGGCACAAGCATGTAACACCCACAAAAAGAAGATTCAAGCGGTCCACAACAGCAGCTTGAGAGAAGCCGCCAGAGTCCCAAGATACGTAGCAGAAAGATTCCTGTTCAGAGAACTCCAACAGGTGAGAGTCACCGAAATCATGACAGACAAGGCAAGGGTCAAATTCGCGGAACTGGAGCACCACCCAAGTCATATACTGCGAGAGATGCTAAGGTATGATGAGTTCCACCGATGGAAGCACAGAAGACCGAAACAGCAAATAGTGGAATAAAGTGAACAAAAGTGAAAAGTGATAGTAGTCAGTTCGTAGCTCAAAAACAAGTGCCGAAGATAGCGTTACATACGGAGTCCAACACCACGATCACCTTCAAGGTAAGACAATTATAGAAAATTATAGAAGGGCGCAGGCCCCCAAAAAAATATATATAAAAAATAAAAAGGCGTAAGCCCCCAAAAAAAATATAAAAAACCATAAAAAACACATAAAAACTCGAGCAACAAGTCATTGGGCGGAGCCCAATAGGGCTCAGCACGATGACTTGGGGCCCAAGCAAGCAATTTTTAGTACCGCGGTTAAGTAAGTAAGACGATAAAGGCATAGAGCGCATCACGCTGAGCCTAAGATTTTGCATTCGATTAGGGTACCACATGGAATCTTATTACCCAGGATTCCATTGTGAAGAGCATTTGGCTACGATAGTTGTGCCCTCATCGCGCATCAGCGTGCTATGGGGGGGAAAGGGATGGCCTGGGGCATTGGAGCGAGGTGGGGTGATCCCTGTTTTCACTCGGGTCAAAACACCTCGCCCCAATGAATTGTTACACCCGAATGTACTCTTTCGAGAGGGTGGACATTCCCACAGGTCGGGTTAAATCAAATTGCTTGCTTGCAGTCAATAGATTTATGCTAATAGGTGGCAACTGTAATGCAAAACATACGGAATGGGGATCAAAATTAATAACCAGAAAATCTAGAGAACTATATTAAGGCTTGGAAACAACTAAATTGCAATGCGATATCCACTGGAAAGCAAGCTTACTGGCCGAATAACGTGAACAAAATTACAGACTTAATTGGGTTTTTTATGTATATAATAGGGTGGTGCGAAAAAAGTCAAGTTGATAATTCCGTATCGCTATAGTGCGGAAAAGTTGCGATTAGTAATTACAAGAAAAACAAAAAAAGAATTATTCAAATCGGACTTTATCTTCCGATCCCGCAACCGGCCTAAAGATTATGAAAAAAATGAAATTTTACGTTTTTTCAAACATTTTTATTTATCCTTCATGTACGTTTAATTTCTCGCTATAGTAAAATGTATTTACATTTTTCATGGTTGAGTAATAAAAAAAATAGTTCTACGCATTTAACGAATCTCTTCCGATCCCGCAAGGTCAATCAAAATCTATAAAAATTTCAAATTTTTGATGATTTTGATAAATTAAAAACATTTAGATATATCATTTTTCTGTTACACTGTGAAGCTCTTCGCTTGTTTAGATATTTTGTGACAATATTTAAACAACCCAGAACTCAAAACGAGGGGGTGGTAGCACTTCTAGCTCCACACGCACCCTTTTATCCAACCAACCAATAAGTGTGTGCTTTTACATTATTTACATATGTATGTACATTTGTTTTTCATCTGTTTGTGTCCAGCTCTTAAACACCAACTTTGTATTGTGATTTCTTGGTAAAATCAGGCAGCATGGACCTTGCTTTAATCAAGGTCCATGTTGCAAGATTTTACCAAAAAATCACAATAAAATATATACTAAATTTTAGTGTTGTCCTGATGAATACATCTCTTGATTTGGGCCCACATACATTAGCATTAGACGATGCTTCTGTGGCCAACTTTAGACACTGCTCGTCAGCTTGCGTGTGGAAGGGATAGTTTTGTACCTTCCAGTCTGGCATATCGCATTTCTGTCTGGCAACTCTTCGAAGAATTGGTGGAGAAGATAGTTTTAACATTCCAGTCTATTATTTCAGTGTAGTCCTGTGCTTGAACATCTAAAGTAGAAGGGATGAAATTCTTAATACTGTTGCCCTTGGCTTTAGTCTTTTCGGCTTTTAACACTCTCCTTGGCCCTAACTCTCTAATGTGTTTCCTTTCTCCCTACTACTTGAAATTTTGAAGCACAGGACTAAACACTACATCGAAGAGTTTCAAATTAAGATATAACTTCTTGCATTACATCTGGCGAAATGCCAGACTGGAATGTACAAAACTATCCCTTCCACACGAAAGCTAACGAGCGGTGTCTAAAGTTGGCCACGAAAGCATCGTCTAATGCTAATGTATGTGGGCCCCAATCAAGAGATGGATTCATCCGAACAACACGTAAATCAAGGTCCATGCTGCCAGATTTTACCAAGAAATCACAATACAAAGTTGTTGTTTAAGAGCTGGACACAGGCAGATGAAAAAGAAAGGTACATATGTAAATAACGTAAAAAACACCCACTCATTGGTTGGTTGAAGAGAAGAGTGCGTGTGGAGCTAGAAGTGAAACCTCCCCCTCGTTTTGAGGTCTGGGCTGTTTAAATATTGTCACACAATATCTAAACAAGCGAAGAGCTTCACAATGTAACACAAAAATGATATAACTAAATGATTTTTAATTTATCAAAATCATCAAAAATTTCAAATTGTTATAGATTCTGATTGACCTTGCGGGATCGGAAGATATTCGTTAAATGCGTAAAATTATTTTTTTTTATTACTCAACCATGCAAACTGTAAATAAATTTTACTATAGCGGTAAATAAAACGTAAACGAAGGCTAAATAAAAATTTTTGAAAAAAAGGTAAAATTTCATTTTTTTCATAATCTTTAGGCCCCTTTCGGGATCGGAAGATAAAGTCCGATTTGAATAATTCTTTTTTGTTTTTCTTGTAATTACCAATCGCAACTTTTCCGCACTATAGCGATACGGCATTATCAACTTGACTTTTTTCGCACCACCCTAGTATATAACATTAAACTTTTAAAACTAGAATATAGCATTAAACTTTTTAAAACTAGAAGAGGAATACTACATGAATTCAGATTATTCATGCATCCTCCTATCAAAAGATTCAAACAAAAACTGGGAGCAATAATATTAACCTTCCTGTGAAGATAAAAGCAATCGAACAATTTGACTCCGAAGTTGAACTTTTCACAAAACAGATCCAAGATGCAGCAGCGTGTAAAAATAAGCCAACCATCCGAACTTGAATAGAAAGAAAAAAATTACCCAAGAGATACAGGGCTGATAATATCCACCCTAGGTACAGTATTACAGGTAGTGGGCTCCTGCAAACCCACGAAATCTCCATGAGCGTCCTTTACATTCTCAAAAAGTCACAGTGTGGTGTGCTATTGGTCCGACTGGCGTTACTGGGCCATATTTTTTCGAAGAGGCTAGCCATACCGTCACCGTTAATTCTATTCGCTACGTTGACAGGATCAAAAATTTTTTGGTTCCAGAACTACGCAGAAAAGGGATAAACCCAAGGAATGTGTGGTTTCAGCAGGATGGTTCCACGGAACATACTGCCCATGCTTTAATAAATATTCTCCGCAACCTGTTCCCAGGACAACTCATTTCACGTTTCGGAGATTTGTCGTGGTCTCCAAGGTCGCCAGACCTGTCAATTTTTGATTTTTTTCTATGGGGGTATTTAAAGAGTCGCATATATTCTAGCAAACCTCGTAATTTGATCGGACACCCAAGAATCTCTCAAATGTTCCTGTTCATCTTCCGGCCACGTACTCCACCGAAAGCCCAAACGCAAAAAGATTCATGTACCGTCCGCTCTAATGCAAACATGCATTGACGAACTCCCGGTGGAGTACGAAAACATCCTTGAGGCTACCCCGTTAGCCTACCGTACCCACCTCTAACATTTCCTCTTCCCTACCCCGAACAGGGAGAGTTGGTTTTTTGCGGTTTCCCAACTTCATTGCACAATTATACCCGTTCGTCCCAAGAAAATAGCCGCAACTATTTTCTCCACTCGAACGCTCACTGTCCACGCTGCGCTCAAAGCCACCTCCTGACCGCCGACGAGGGACGCAGGTTCGCCTGTCGTTGTACAATGGTTTCTAGGGAGACTGGCCGAGAGCAAAGCACGGACAGTACACGTAAATGTCTATGAAACCAACAACAATCCATCAAACTTTCTTCTCTGTTGACTTCTTAGCCTTCTGGACACCACCGTCCGGCATAACCAAGGATCCAAGAACACCAGGACACGGCGCTTGCCCCAGTGTGTTTTTCGGACTGTTTGCTTTTGCTGCCAACACTAAACATTCACCTCAAACCCTGAAGAGGACAAAATCCTAAACGGGGAAGCACATTGAACGCATTTCTTCTGATCATTATCCAGACAAGCAAATCAAACAATGTAGTAGTAGTAATTTGATCGAGTTGAAGAACGCAATTCGCCAGGAAATCCTGACTATTGATCGAGCGATGTTAGAGTGTGTTATTCAAGATTTGATGACATTATTTTCCATACTTAATTAGATTGTAAATGGCATAATATAAGATTCATTTTGATGTTAATAAAAAAATAGTATTTTTTTGCACATTTTTTTTGTACCATTTAGTTCAAAATCGTCCTATTCCCAATTGTCACCCTTCATTTTTTCTTCCTCCGTCTCCTAATTTAAGAAATCTGCTTTACTAGGGGCCGGTTGTTCGAACGCTAATCAAGAAGTTGATTATAATCAATCATTTATTGTAATCAATTTTCTTGATGGGAATCAAATCGCGACATGAAAAATACATGTAAAACACTAATCAGTTATTTATTGTAGGTAAAACAGTAATTAAAATATAGCCGCAGCTCTTAAATTATTAAAAATTGCTTATTATTATTATTGATTTGTAAGTAAAAACAAGAAATTAACATCAGAAAGAGTTTAATTATGTTTTATTTTAAATTAAAACCAAAATAATAAAATAAATCAGTCAACATAACCTCAAAATGCGCCATCTGTCAGAAGTACGCTTAATCAAATATAATTGTAATTAAATATTTGATAATGATCAGTTTTGATTAGCGTTCGAACAACCGGCCCTAAGTAATATAAAATCCAAATTATTAGATTATAACAACGTCTTTGATAAAGTGCGGCATGATCATCTAATCAGACTCCTGGCAGAAAAGAATTTAGATAAACGAGACATCCGACTAAGAGTAAATATGTACTACAATCAGAAAGCAATAGTGAGAGTAGAGAATAATACCACTGAAGAAATTGAAATAAAGCGAGGTGTGAGACAAGGGTGTATACTGTCACCAACCCTGTTTAATCTCTATTCCGCAGACGACAATGGATAGAACACTCTCTGAGCAATCCATAGGTATTAAAATAAATGGTGTTAGATTAAACAAACTGAGATTTGCCGAAGACACCGTTCTGATAGCAGAAACACTTGAAGAGCTACAGCTATTGGCGAATAAGATAGCAGACTGCAGTGAAGAATATGGACTATCTTGAACATAAAGAAAACTAAATTTATGGTAATATCGAAATCAACACGAAATGTCCAAAATTTATATTTACATAATGAAATTATCGATCGAGTTAGAAAATGCAAATATTTAGGCACTTTAATAAATGAAGACAATGATAGCTCAGCAGAAATCAAAATAAGAATAGAAAAAGCCAGATCCGTATTCACTAAAATGAAGATTGTTCTGTGGAAGAGATTTGAACCTTGAAATGAAACTTCGCCTGATGAGATGTTACGTACTTTCTGTGCTGTTCTACGGAATGGAGTCATGGACGCTGAAAAATATTGATACCAAAAAATTAGAGGCATTTGAACTGTGAATGTATCGCAGAATCTTGAGAATATCATGGACGGAGAGAGTCACAAACGTCGAGGTCTTGAGAAGAATGAATAAAGAAAAGGAAGTCATATGTACGATCAAAAAACGAAAACTGCAATACTTGGGACATATTACAAGAGACGAAAGATATGAACGGCTTCGAATAATTATGCAGGGGAAGAGAGCAGGAAACAGGTCCATAGGAAGAAGACGAAACTCCTGGCTAAAGAATCTACGGGAATGGTATAGCCGTAGCAACAACGAATTGTTTCGGTCAGCAGTTTCGAAAATACGTATAGCCCTGATGATCGCCAACTTTCCGAACGAAGATGGCACTTGAAGAAGAAGAAGAAGAAAAACCAAATTTAATCTATTCCTTGGAAGGATGAAGTAATGGATTTCCTAATAGCAATATTAATAGCAATATTATTAATAATATTTAAAATATTAAAAACATTACTAAAAATATTTTATTTTATTTTTAATCTATTCCTTTCTAAAAAACTGTCATATTTTTAATATTCAAGAGATATCACACGATTGAATCACGTGTGGAAAATAATATTAATTCTGCTCTAAAATATGATTTCTTTGTTTCCTAATGGCGAATGCGCGCCTCCGGATCCTAATTTAGCCCTCCCCTCCTGCGGTTCTAAACACATAAACTCCATGTGGCCGCAGATAATTATGTTTAAAGCAAATGATGTTTGTTGTCTTTAAGCAAATCTGAAATGAAACCAGATATAACATAGTGGGTTCTTTTTCGAAGAATAGTCATAATCCAGTCGTAGATCAAATGTAACATACGCCTGTAATAACATAATGACTGTCACTTCAAGCTCCGTTTTTGATGTATGCCCTATTCCGCCGCCAAGCTCTACACGTTAATGTTGTTTATTATTAGCTCCGGTAAATTCGAATGATTATTTTGATGGTCGAGTTGTCGGGATGGATTAGTGTTAACTTGATTTCCTGATTTATTGAAATTTCTGTTATAAACAAGGATATCCGACGGGAATACTGATCCTACTCTCACAATCTATTATTTATTACATTATTTATGATATGTGAACTGCGACAACATTAGAATATAATAATATGTGTTTTATAAAAACACTTAATCAACACTGTGCAGAATTTTATGTACACTTTCAGCAGTTATAATATATTCCTGCTGTATAAGAAAAACAAGAATAAAAAACCGCTTAACTCCGTAAAAATGAGTGGCGCATACAATATTCCAGCTACAAAAGATCTGATATGAATTATAACTGGCGCGAAAATGTATCTTCATTTTGATGCAGAATAAAATTATAGTTTTATTTTAAAAGATTTTTCCATAATATTTGCTAAATTTGAAGTAAATCGCGCCACAAAAGAGTATAACTTTGATACAGTTTGAATTTTGAAACTCTTGTGGCGCGTTTACTTCAAATTTAGCAAATATTATAGAAAAATCTTTTAAAATAAAACTAAAGTTTTATTTTTCATCAAAATGAAAATATATTTTCACGTAATATTCATATCAGATCATTTGTAGCTGGAATATTGTATGCGCCACTCATTTTTACGGCCTTTAGCGTTTTTTATTCTTGTATCAGGAGTGTTTCAAAGTTTTTTTTTATAAATTAAATTTATGAAGTTGAATTCAATTTTTCTCGGTTACACGTTAAGCTTTATAAATGGTCGCCTTTGTCGCATTATCTCCCAAATGATCTAGTGTCCATCGAATGTACACTAGATTTTTTTCTATTCGAAATATATTGAAAAAAATTATTGGGACGGCCGGTTAATGAACTCGGATTGCCCGTTGCCAGATCAAATTTAGCGTCGTAACCACTACAACTACATAAACCATTTCGGGAATAATCGTTAATTTTATTATACTTTTGTAGCTTAATAACTTCTAAACAGCTTAACCGATTTTAATTGCTAAACATGAGTTTGAAACGTATTGACAAGTAGTATCTGATGCATCTAAGGTCAAGTATGATAACTGAAGCTATTACAGGAATTATTGTGCTTGAAAAACCGTTTTTTATCATAGGAAATAGATTTGATCATACTGATGAAGCCTATAACTTAAAAATTTGGATTTTCCTGGATATAAGGTATACACCGTCAGATTCGCCTAGAGTCCTTCTACAAAGGCTTAGTTATTGGCGCAATTCGTAGGTTGAAATTTTGAGTAATTGTCGAAAAACCAAAATTTTCAAAGTTTAGTTTTTCAGTTTTTCGGAAATACTGAGCCGTGTGTATGTCTGATCCTGACGGCTTACACACTATTTGAAAGCTTAACTGAATACTATTGATTTGGTGTATTTTCGGTTCTCCTGTCTCGTGTATTTACAGTTCTCCTGTCGCTTCTTGAACCGAAGATATATACCCCCAAAAAATATGCCGTTTTGTACATACCAAGTCCTATAGCTGGCTTATGGGTGGTCAAAAGTCACAAACTATACCAGTACTGAATCGGCGCTAACCCCTTCTTCAAACACAGAAAAAAATCAGATCGGTTTTCCAGCCACATACATACATATCCACAAATATTTTCCCTTTTTTAAATAGAAATTAAGTCATATTTCTGAGCTCGGTAACTTTTGAATGGTATAACCGATTTTCAAAATTAGACATGAGATGGAAAGGTAATAATCAGTACTATTAGAAGCCGTAAAATTCGGACTTAAAATTTTGAAGTTTTTGGGAGTTTTGGGGACGAGAACGAAAAACAGGCCCTAAAGAGGGAGGGCTGTAAAATCCACACCCTTGGACCAAAATGGATGGTGGTTGATATATGAATGGGTGAGTATTTTCTTGAACTTTAAGATGGGAGGTGGTACAATTTTCAATTCCGTCAGATTTAGAATATCGAAAATTTCGTGTATATAGTGTCGCGTGTAGGGGGGTGTGGGTGTACGTCACTGGCGAGAACTGCCGTTCTCTGGTAATATGTTGGAATAAGGAAAAAAATAAGATTTATATATGTTTACAAACGATTAAAAATTACACAAAATTAAAAAAAATAAGATTTATATATGTTTACATAAGATTAAAAATTACACAAAATTATACAATTAATTGTATGTTTGCATATTTGGGATTTCTCGAAGTCTCTGTTCGTATTGTATGTTTCATGCTCGTTTTCCCTGACACTTAAATGATCTGGCAGTTTCTCTCACGTAGAAGTTGTCGCATTCACAGGGTATAATTTCACATATGCAGTATTTGGATCTTTCTCGTGTGTTGTTGGGCTTGGTGTTGGATAGGAGAGATCTCAGAGTGTTAGTTGTTTTAAAGTTGTGATATTGTACTTATTTCCTATAATTTTCAACTTATCTTATAAGTCCACATACTTTCGTTGTCCCTTCCTTGTCCCTTCTTTCTTCTTGTGAGGACTCTGGAACGCTTGTGGTGTTTTGTTGTTTCGTTTCCTCAATCTAGTGGAATTCCTTGTTTATCAATTACAATGGGTAGTCATTTTCAGTCAAAAGCTTCGAGGGTTTTGTTAGCGAGTTTTTTCTTCCTTGAATGCAGTTTCACTGGAGCAAGTGCTTCAGTCTCTATCATTTAGGGATTTAATAATTCCTTTTTTGACGTTTACGTTGTGGTTAGAGTGGCAATTTAACCCTTAAGCTCCTAGCGTTACATATATTTAACGTGAAAACCGCTAAAATCTTAAGCCTTAAATTCGGGAAGTGATTCTAATTGTAACTAGATGGTGATGCAAGAATTTCAAGGGACACTTGTTTACTAGTTTTCAGCAGTTGGTTCGAGGATTTGATGTAACCTGTTTATTTAGTTGAGTGTTTTGTGTGACGGTGTTTATTATTTGTGGTAAAAATGGATCCCAAGTTTAACTAAGTATATTTTTACTATTTTTTTGTTATTATATTTTGTTTAAAGTGTTTTCAGTTGAGAATCAATTAATGTCTTTCCTTTTGGTTTTGTAAAAAATGGCTTTAAGTTTTGGTGTTACATATATGTAACGCTAGGAACATATATGCGAACAAAAATCGGAGCTTTTAGAATTGTAACGTATTTTTTGTTCCAGAAAAGGATTTTCTCTTCAAGAAGCGCTTGAGATACTTGATGCCGGTGAAACTTTAGACGTTGATGCTATATACATACATATAGGTATGGAACACCCAGAATTAAATGTGCTTACAGACGAGGAGTCTGGTGATGAGGAATATAATGATTTTAACAGGCTATCTGAGAGAATTCTTAGAGCACCTGTTGAACTTGTTTTACGAAATAGTGAAAGAGATTCCGAAACATATGATGATATTAACGAGACTCAGCCTTCCAGATCATCATTAAAAGCTAAAAACTGGTGAAAAAAAAGTTGAATGTAGTTGACCAGAATGTAGCTAGATACCAAGTAGGAATTTGCTTTAAAAAATGGTGGTGGTGTCTATTTACATTTATGCTGGACATAACTATGGACATAATGGTATATTTACATTGATGCTGGACATAACTGGACATGATAGATGCTATGATCCTATGCCACAACTAGAATTTCGAAGGTATCGAGTAACATCGTATCTTACGATGTATGGTACCAAACCAAAAGATGCAGGCAGGCCATCTTCGTTCAAAGTAATCGTAGATATAAGATATGATAAGATTGATCATCACCTGACCTATATTCCTGATAAGAAAAAGAGACGTTTTGCAGATGAATGCTGTAGTTTATATGTGCGTACCATGGGTTGCAAGTGCAATGTGGGAGTGTGCATCAAGTGCAACATAGACTTTCATCTACAATAACTTGATTACGATTTTTCATTTATCTAGTTTTGTATTTGTTTTTTATTTTGAAATTTATAATCGAAAATATTTTAAATGTTTTTGGTCCTATATCTTCCTTCTTCTTTTGCCCTTTAATTCATCCAATTCTGAACATAGGCTTCCCCCAGTTTCCTCCATTCGCTTCTGTTTAGTGCTTTCTGTTTCCAGTGCGTTCCTCCTATCTTTTTAATGTCGTCTCCCCATCTCATCTGGGGTCGTCCTCTTGCTCTCTTTCCTTCCATGGTCTCCATTGTTGTATCGTGCTATTCCACCTATTGTCCGTTTGTCTAGCGTTATGACCTGCGAAGCTCCATTTTAGCCTGGTTATATGTTGACCTGCGTCTTTGACTTTTGTTCTATTTCTGACCCAGTTGTTTTGCTTTTTGTCTGTCAATTTTACTCCTAACATTGCTCTCTCCATGGCTCTTTGCGTCTTTATTATTTTATCCATGTTTGCCTTGGTCAAGGTCCATGTTTGGCATGCGTATGTGAGAATTGGGAGTATGCACTGGTCAAACACTCTTGTTTTTAAGTATTGTTGTATTTTTTTATTCTTTAGGACCCATTTTAATTTTCCAAATCCTGCCCAAGCTAATCTGACCCTTCTTTTTACCTCCGCTGTTTGGTTTTCCTTATTTATTTTTATAATCTGTCCCAAATATATATAATCATTAACCGCTTCTATTGTGGTGTCGTTTAGTATTACGTTTCTATTGTCTTGTGTGTTTGTCATTGTTTTTCTTTTGGCAAAATTCATTTTTAGACCTATTTGTTCGGATTCATTTGCTAGTTCGGTTAGCATGGTTTGTAGTTCTTCAAAATTTGATGCTATGACTACTACATCGTCTGCATATCTTAGGTGGTTTAGTTTCTTTCCATTTATGTTTATTCCCATGTTTGTCCATTCCATTGTTTTGAAAACATCTTCCAGTGCTAATGTAAATAGTTTAGGAGAAATAACATCTCCCTGTCGCACTCCTCTGTTAATTGGTATGGGTTTTGTGGTTTCTTCCAATTGTACTGTCATTGTTGCTTTCTTATATATATTATGTATTAGCATTCTGTATCTGGAATCTATTCGACAGTTGTTTATAGCTTTTTCTATTGCCCACATTTCCACGCTGTCAAATGCTTTTTCGTAGTCAACGAACGCTAAGTGCAGATCTTCCTAGCGTTACATAATATATGTAACGGCAATTTTCTAAAAAATCAAAAATAATTAAGAAAAAGAATATATGTATTTTGTGTAAAAACCTTCTCCTGAATACATTAAAATAAAAAAAATAAAATGTTCCAAATAAATTAATTCAGGATCTTAAGGGTTAAATATCGGTTGAGGTCGATTGGTTTTCTGTAGACTTTGGTTGCATATCCTATGTCTTCTTTTGTAGTTAACGCATCGATAAAATAAATTTAATTATTGTTTTCTTGCTCCAAGAAAAATTTCATGGATTCTTCTTTATTGTTGATGTCCATCATCTACATATCTCCACCATACTTACTGTGGTGGTTTGTCTTATGTGTGTCCTATGTTTTTCTCGAAATACTCCATAAGTATATCAGCTAATAATATAATCGAGATAAGGATGGACCCATGTTAATCATTATCATAGAAATCATTATCCAGTTGAAAATAAGTGCTATTTGTGTAAAGTGTTAGTTGCTCCATAATACATTCAGTTTGGTTAGGTTTGGTTGATAGCTGATACATTCAGTTTGGTTTTGGTTGTCAATATATCATCTCTTTCTATTTTACCTCTTATTATTTTTAAAGATTTTTCCAGTGGTACATTGGTCAAAAGATTGGTAATGTTAAAATTGATTAGCATATTGCTAGAATTGTAATGCATATCCGCTAGTTTTTGCAAGAATTGCTTTAATTTTGTGATAATATATTTGTCTACTCATTGCCCTCTTCCATATTTTCGTGGTGAAGCAAAGCAGTATTATGGCACTTATTATACTTTATGCACTGTTATATCTCTCTTGTTTTCGTAAACAGGTAACATATGTCTTCTCCTTTAGATTTATCAATGCACAATAACTTAGATGGATGGCACATATAAAAAAAGGGAGCTCACGAAACAGTTAAATGCATTAAGAATTAAGAAAATCAACAACTGTAGACCAGTAACAGTTAAACCACTAGAACATCCAAAACGAAATGGGAGAACCAGTTAATACAGGACCTTATATTATTATAGAACCAGTTAATATGGAAGTTAGATCATGGAAATCAATGTACAAAAAGAGGAAAAAAGAAATATTGCGAAGAAACCCAAGCCTCTTAACCAGTTTGTATACCAAAAATTTATTGCGAACTGATTCCCCACGACAAATGAATAAGAGCCCAAAAGTAGCGAAAATCGACTCTTCAGGAATCAGGAATGTACAGGAAGCGACCAACAGTCTAACTCTTCATCCTTAAGTATTTTAGGAAAGTATAGAAAAGCATGGAAAAGTATGGTATGGAGCCTGTGAAAGCATGGAGCATGGAAAACTGTATGCTAAAAGAACTTGTGGTTATTTTCAAACATATTTTCTCTATCGAAGTGTCTTAATAATTTATGTCGATAGTTATTTATGTACTGTTCTCTTTTGGTTCCATTATAATATACAGGGTGTTTCATTAACAATTGTCCATATCGTAACTGGAGAAACCTTAGAACAAAATACGAAGATGTAACCCAAAACACTTGAATAAAATATTGTTGTTTATCAAGATACAGAGTGATTTATTACAAATGTTCTAAAACGATGTTAGCGCATGGTTAAAGCACCTTTTAATATTTTTTGTTCAAACTTGACACACAGTTTACACATGCTAGGGTACTTTAACTAGTCTTAAAAGAAAGTTTTCCGCTGTTACCAAAGGCGTGCTGTAGGGATATATACTTCCTTTTCGCCCGTTTCCCCCCTTACAAACTACGCCGCTGTCGTAATAATCATTTTAGCATATTTTTTTGATTCTTCGTTACTTTTTACGTAAATATCACCCGTTGTCTCAATGCGATAGAGTAAGTAGTTTTCAAGATATGTATTTGCGTTTTAATGAAATGGATTCAATAAGATTATGTATTTTAAACACATACATAATCTTATTGAATGTAGTTTAAAGTACATAGTCTTATGGAATTCATTATTAGACCAGGCCGCATCTGTAAAAATATTAGTACATTTGGACGTTGAGAGGTGACTCAAATTTTTTTGCAGAAATTTCTCGAAAATAGATCAAATAATAATATTTGAGTTATCCTCCCTCTCAAAAATGTCCGAAACATTGGTTAAATACTTAAATAATCAAAATATCAAAAAATTAAGGAAAAATTCGATTTTTTTCTTCGTTTTTTGATTATAACTTTAAAAGTATTCATTTTCGAGAAAAGTTGTACTGACATAAAAGTTGCGTTATTAAATTTCCTTCAATAAAAAATTGGTTAAAAATTTTAAAAATAGTCAAAATTTTAAAAATAGTCACCCTTAAAAAACATACAAAAACAAGTATTCGCATTTTACGTTTTTCAACCATTAATGCAACACTTAGGATATTCATATTTCACCCAGAAAAACTTTACGATACAGTAAAATAGTACTGCAAATTTCATTAAGATCGGTTCAATAGATTTTGCAAAATAAATTTTGCAATCCAGCTTTCTCAAAACAAATTCATTTTTTCAAAATGTTACAGGACTGAAAATAAAGCAGATAGCAAGTTAAAATTTTTTTTTTGGATATAGAAGTGCACTGTACCTTTCATATTAAATTTTGCAAAATTAAAATCTATTAACACCACGGCGTCAGGAATTTTTTTAAATAAACATTAATTATTGGTGCTACGCGCAGAACAGCGGATAGTTTGCTCTGATTGGGCATTCCAATGACCTTTGATAATGATTAATACATTTTAATTTTTATTACATTTCGATATAAATAAATAAATTTGTCTACTGCAAAATGAAAACATATAATATACTCTATCCTTTGAAATAACACTTTTATTAGCAAAAACTTTCTTTGTTCATATATTGTAATAAAAGAATAAAAGTTTATTATTTTTAAACATATGCAATTGTTTAAACAATATTTCACAAACATTAGTTTGATTTTTGTGGAATTAAAATATTAAAATACAACAAAATATAGAGTAAGAAAATAATATATTAGATAAAAATTGGAAGAAATTTTGGTGGAAATCAACTTGTGTGAATCGAACACCGCTGTCCTGCGCATAGCATCAAAAATTAATGTTTACTAAAAAATTTCCTGACGCCGTGGTAATTAATCGATTTTGTGTGTGTGTGTGTGTGTGTGTGTGTGTGTGTGTGTGTGTGTGTGTGTGTGTGTGTGTGTGTGTGTGTGTGTGTGTGTGTGTGTGTGTGTGTGTGTGTGTGTGTGTGTGTGTGTGTGTGTGTGTGTGTGTGTGTGTGTGTGTGTGTGTGTGTGTGTGTGTGTGTGTGTGTGTGTGTGTGTGTGTGTGTGTGTGTGTGTGTGTGTGTGTGTGTGTGTGTGTGTGTGTGTGTGTGTGTGTGTGTGTGTGTGTGTGTGTGTGTGTGTGTGTGTGTGTGTGTGTGTGTGTGTGTGTGTGTGTGTGTGTGTGTGTGTGTGTGTGTGTGTGTGTGTGTGTGTGTGTGTGTGTGTGTGTGTGTGTGTGTGTGTGTGTGTGTGTGTGTGTGTGTGTGTGTGTGTGTGTGTGTGTGTGTGTGTGTGTGTGTGTGTGTGTGTGTGTGTGTGTGTGTGTGTGTGTGTGTGTGTGTGTGTGTGTGTGTGTGTGTGTGTGTGTGTGTGTGTGTGTGTGTGTGTGTGTGTGTGTGTTTGTGTGTGTGTGTTTGTGTGTGTGTGTGTGTGTGTGTGTGTGTGTGTGTGTGTGTGTGTGTGTGTGTGTGTGTGTGTGTGTGTGTGTGTGTGTGTGTGTGTGTGTGTGTGTGTGTGTGTGTGTGTGTGTGTGTGTGTGTGTGTGTGTGTGTGTGTGTGTGTGTGTGTGTGTGTGTGTGTGTGTGTGTGTGTGTGTGTGTGTGTGTGTGTGTGTGTGTGTGTGTGTGTGTGTGTGTGTGTGTGTGTGTGTGTGTGTGTGTGTGTGTGTGTGTGTGTGTGTGTGTGTGTGTGTGTGTGTGTGTGTGTGTGTGTGTGTGTGTGTGTGTGTGTGTGTGTGTGTGTGTGTGTGTGTGTGTGTGTGTGTGTGTGTGTGTGTGTGTGTGTGTGTGTGTGTGTGTGTGTGTGTGTGTGTGTGTGTGTGTGTGTGTGTGTGTGTGTGTGTGTGTGTGTGTGTGTGTGTGTGTGTGTGTGTGTGTGTGTGTGTGTGTGTGTGTGTGTGTGTGTGTGTGTGTGTGTGTGTGTGTGTGTGTGTGTGTGTGTGTGTGTGTGTGTGTGTGTGTGTGTGTGTGTGTGTGTGTGTGTGTGTGTGTGTGTGTGTGTGTGTGTGTGTGTGTGTGTGTGTGTGTGAAAAAATGGCTTGGATGCGAGTCCGTTAGCCACAGATTTTTATTTTATTTTTACCTCAATTTATTAGTTTTGTTATATTTATACGTATTTCACTTAAATGATTATATTTGTTTCTTTCAAGTAGTTTATGAGTAATTTAAATATTTCCATTTTATGACAACTTAGTAGATATTCTATACTAATTGGAAAATGAACTTGTGTTTGTCGTAAATTGTAATATAATTGATTTATATATCTCTCGTTAATTTTGCATTCCAAGAAAATATGGTTTAAATCTCTAATCGAAACATTATCACAAAAACATACTGATGAATTAATTATTCCTAATTTGTGCAGATGTGCCTCATATTTCCCGTGTCGAGTTTTTAATCTGACGATAGTAGAAATATCTTGCTTTGGCAGGTTATATTTAAATATGTATTCAGGTGGCGGAGGTAATCGATTTTAATTTTGCAAATTGCAAATGAAAGGTACAGTACACTTCTATAAGCAAAAAAAATTCAACTAGCTATCTGCTTTATTTTCAGACCTGTAACATTTTGAAAAAATGAATTTTTCTTGCGAAAGCTGGATTTCAAAATTTATTTTGCAAAATCTATTGAACCGATAATAATGAAATTTACAGTATTGCTTTACTGTATCACAAAGTTTTTCTGGGTGAAATATGAAGATCCTAAGAGTATCATAAATGGTTGAAACACGTAAAATGCGAATACTTGTTTTTGTATGGTTTTTTCGCAATTATTGCTATTTTGCAACTAGGGTGACATTTTTTTAAATTTTTAACCAATTCTATATTGTAGGAAATTTAATTACGCAACTTTCATGTCAGTAAAACTTTTCTCGACGATGAATACTTTTAAAGTTATAATCAAAAAAACGAAGAAAAAAATCGAATTTTTCCTTCATTTTTTGACATTTTGATTATTTAAACAATGTTCCGGGCCTTTTTGAGAGGGAGGATAACTCAATTATTATTATTTAATTCATTTTCAAGCAATTTCTGCAAAAAAATTTGAGTCACCTCTCAACGTCCATCTCAAAACAGATGCGCTCTGGACTATATCTTCAAATGCAAATAACTTGAAAACTACTTACTTTATCGCAATGAGACAAAAGGATGATATTAACCTATGTAAAAAGTAACAAGGAATCAAAAAACATGCTGAAGTGATTATTACGACAGTAACGTAGATTGTGAGGGGGAAAAAGTGGCGAAAATGATGTATATATCCCTACAGGACGCAACTGGTAACAGCGGAAAACTATCTTTTAACATTAGTTAAAGTACCCTAACATGTGTAAACTGTGTGTCAAGTTTGAACAAAAAATATTAAAGGTGTTTTAACCATGGGCTAAAATCATTTTAGAATATTTATAATAAAACCCTCTGTATCTCGGTAAAGGAGAATATTTTATTTAAGTGTTTTAGGTTAAATCTTCGTATTTTGTACTAAGGTTTCTCCAGTTACCTACGATATGGACAATTGTTAATAAAACACCCTGTGTATAAGAAAGTTTCCTAAAAGAATGTTTTAACAAATTTGAATAAAAAAGCACAGGGAATATACAAGAGGGGGTCATGAAGGTGGCCAAGAAGAATATTATTATTCATAGGATATATTATTCAATTCTAGATACGAGAAGGCTATCAGTGTGTGATGCTGATGCAGATAAATATAGACTAGCATTTTTGTCTATTAATATTGTTTATGTATGTTGCCGCTGAACCTATTTTACTTCAAATCAGGCCCTAGGCACTACACAATTTTCGGGCCCGTTAATTTAATAATATTAATAACTTTTTTAAATATATTAATTATCTAATAGAAATATAGTTGCACATAGTAGAGTTGTTTATGAATATAACTCTTATTGTTATCATTTTTTATCATTTTTTGCTGTTCGTAAAATGAAATAATTTTTATTATTTCATTCATAGGAGATTCTGACCAATAGAAAGCTATAGAAATAAAAATTAAAGTGATTATTTTTTGATGATTTTAACTGCCAATCCTACAGTAAGATATTTGATCACGTGTTTAATTTTGTCCAATCAGATTAAAATTATACTGAGAATTGTCTACTGTAGAAAATTACCGATAGAATTTTTTTAAGTAAATTTTTTATGTTTAATGGCAACCATTTTCATAGTTTTGACAACTGTCACATCTAAGAAAATATCCATAATATACGTATTAAAAAATAATCTTCGAATATCACACGACAGTAAAAATAAATAAAAAATAATGCTTCATTTTTACTCAAATTTGTTGTCATTGGGCAATAGCCACTCGAGCTCTGCAGGATCTCGTGTCTATTGCCAGACAATAAATTTTCGAGAAACTGTCGCACTATTTTATTCTCACTCTCTTGTGATATTATACCCGATAATTTTTGATAATATCCCGTCAAGTATATTATGTCAGATGCCCTTCGTTGCTACGAAAAAATACATTCAGTAACATTAATGACAATTAATGTTTTAAAAATTATAAAATGATGACTTTCAAACCGTCAAATATTTATAACAACTGTGTATTTAATTGTACTAATTTATACTCACATAAATAAATTACAATAAAATTTTGGTTTTGAAGA
Source organism: Diabrotica virgifera virgifera (assembly GCF_917563875.1). NCBI lineage: Eukaryota > Metazoa > Arthropoda > Insecta > Coleoptera > Chrysomelidae > Diabrotica > Diabrotica virgifera. The sequence goes on from NC_065449.1 coordinate 234,233,406, forward strand.
GTTTTATTCATGAAATAATCGCAGCAAATTACACTCGATCTCTAAAATTATTATCGAATTTTTGCCCTCGTGACACTTTCACATAATTTCACTCCCCTTCGGGTCGTGAAATTAAAACTGTCAAGGTATCACTCGGGAAAAATTATCACTCGGGAAAAATTCGATAATTTTAGAGCTCCTGTGCAATTACTACTGATTATTTCATTCATAGGAGATTCTGACCAATAGAAAGCTACAGAAATAAAAATTAAACTGATAATTTTTGATAATATCCCGTCGTCAAGTATAATACGTCAGATGCCCTTCGTTGCTACAAAAAAATACATTCAGTGACATTAATCACAATTAATGTTTTAAAAATAAGTGATGACTTTCAGCCGTCAAATATTTATAATAACTTTGTGTTTAATTGTACTAATTTGTACTTACATAAATAAATTACAATAAAATTTTGGTTTTGAACAGTTTTATTCATGAAACAATCGCAACAAATTGCACTCGATCTCTAAAATTATTATCGAATTTTTGCCCTCGTGACACTTTGACATTAAAACTGTCAAAGTGTCACTCGGGAAAAATTCGATAATTTTAGAGCTCTTGTGCAATTACTACTGAAAATTTATTTTGCTATTGCAATAAGACTTTTTTGTGATCTTTACGGGCCCCATTAAAATGCGGGCCCGAGGCAGGTGCCTCACGGGCTTAGTGGTAAAATCGGCCCTGTGTTGACGTTGTTTAGTTCCTATTGCATATCTGTATAATTGAGCTTCCTTTAGTTATTATTTACCAGTCTTTAATGATGATCACAGCATGCTTTTAAATCTGCAATTGCATAATTTAAAATAAAAGCCGTCCATCGTTAAGAGTAAGCGGTCGTCATAAAAGAAAATGTCATAAATTTAGAAAGACAAGGCCACCTTTATTCCAACTACTAGTGTTTGTGTAACGTTTAATGTTCACACACATTCACAAATAAACACTCGAATTTCTAGAACATTACTATTTACTTATTTACGTATCCCTTTATTGCTGTAAGCCGAATGTTTTCTAATTTTGTAATGGGTCGGGCTCTTTGGTGATTGGTAACGTTCGTGTTGCGGGTGGTCTTTCACACCTCGTAAACCGGGAGATGCTGGATATAATGCGAAACCGCTATCATTTAACTCATCACTGATTATTGAAAAATAACTTTTTCTTTTTACATACTTCTCTTACTTATTTGTCGTTTCGTATTTCCGTTTAATTTTTGTTAGATGTATTGCCGCGTTTAATCGATTTCGATGAGTATAAATAAACGCAGTAGTCCCAGGATGAATGAACATATTTTTTTATTTATTTTACGGAAAATTCATTTTTTAATCAGTCGACACGTTACCTACAATCAAATTATTTTGGGAATATAATTATTAGAACTATATATTATATGAGCAATTAAAAATATACCTATCTAAAAAATTCTTTCCATCGAATTTATTTGTTCGTTCACTGGCACGCACCTTCGTCTTGTTTAAGTGTCGTCCTCTACCTAAGGTTGACGACCATCAGACAATATTTTTCTCTGTTTTCTGCCACATGTATTATGTTTGCATCTTCTGGTGTTTGGAACCAGTTCCTTTTCAGTTCTCTCATTTCATTCCAGCTTCTCAGCCAGGATTTTTTCTTTCTGCCCAAACTTCGTCTACATTTACTCTTGCCTTCCAGTAAAAGCTGTAGCAGACTGTACTTATCATTCTTAGTCTACTAATCCAGATATGCCCTCCTACAAGTCATTCTGCAAGGAAAAATATTTGGAAAACGACTTCCAGGAAGAAGAAGAACAATCTGGATAAAGAAACTTAGAACCTGGTTTAATACAACATCAGTGCAGTAGTGATGTTGAAAAAGTAACTATTCGTTACAAAGTACTAGTTACTTACCAATACCGAAAGTAATGATTACTATACAGAGAGGAAAATCGTTACTTTGATTACTCTGATTACTTCGTATAAATCGTACCAGAGCGAGTAACGACTATTGTATCTACTTTAATTGCTCTTTACTCTGATTACTTCGTTACTTCATACCAATCGAATCGTATTAAAGCGAGTAACGACGATTGTATCTACTTTGATTACTCTGATTACTTCGTACCAATTGTAACAGAGCGAGTAACGACTATTATATCTACTTTGATTAGTCTGATTACTTCTACCAATCCTAACAGAGCTAGTAACGACTATTGTATCTACTTTGATTACTTTTATTACTCTCATTCCTTCGTACTCCGTGAAGGTTGTTATTATATCGGAATATCTATACAAAATACCTACCTACTGAGAAATACGATTCTCGATATGATTACCGGTACTTAAATTCAAAAGTAATAAAAGTAATCATAGTAATAAAATCATTTTTATCCCTTAAACAGATTGGTGAAGGTCGTAGGTCGTCGTTATAGTTCGTCCGCTATAACTTTTCCCATGCGTCACGATTCATTTTCAAACAAATTAAGTCAAAACATAAAGTAAAACGAACATCGACGTGTATATACATTTTGTATACTGATATACTACACACATCAGCGTACGTTTCACTTTAAGTTTTGATTTAATTTGTTTGAAAATAAATCGTGACGCATGGGAAAAGTTATAGCAGACGAACAATATATCGGAATACCTATACAAACCTACCTACTGAGAAATACGATTCTCGATACGATTACCGGTACTCAAATCCAAAGTAATCATAGTAATCAAAGTAACGAATATTGTAAATGATTACTTTATACAAAAGTAACGATTTGTAACGAATACTCGAAAGTAACTATAATCAACATCACTACTGTGCAGCTTTTCCGCGCTGCTGCAGAAAAGATATAGATTGCCATGGTGATCGCCAACGTTCGTCTCGAATAGGGACTTCAAGAAGAAGAATTTAGTCATTTGAACATCATCTGTATACCTCTGATGTTATCAGCTAGTATAACAATGTCATATGCATATCGAAGATTAGTTATTGGCCTTATTCTTGATGTTTCCATTATTAGTCTCCAGTACATCTAGAAATATTTGTTCCGTGTATAGGTTGAAAAGCAGTGGAGAAATAATGCAGCCCTGTCTAACCCCTTGATAGGCTCACCAAAGAGCCCGGGTGATTGGTAACGTTCGTGTTGCGGGTTTCTTTCACACCTCGTAAACCGGGAGATGCTGGATATAATGCGAAACTGCTATCATTATTTAACTCACGACTGATTTGAACAATAACCTTTTTTTAGTTCTCTTACCTATTTGTGGTTTCGTATTTCCTTTTAATTTTTGTTAGATGTATTGCCGTGCTTGATCGATTAGGAGGAATATGAATAAACAAAATACCCTTACGATGAGTAAATAGTTATTTATGAAGCAGTTCGTGAAGTATGCTTTTTGCGAACGCACGCGATGTTTAGAGCACGAGCGGCAACGGAGCGAGTGCTATACATCGCGTAATTTCGCAAAAAGTACTTCACGCACAGTTTCATACAATATATCGTTACTTCTCGCACACTTTAAACACTTCACGCACTGCTATCGATAATGACAGTTTTCACAAAACTAAAAACTTATACATAATATGACATAGAGTAGATAATAGTTATTTATGTACCAAGTCAGTAAAGTTACTCTTTATCAAACGAGTCAGTTATTCGCCTCGCGAGCGAGGCGAATAACAGACGAGTTCGATAATAATAATTTACGTAACAAGTTCCGAAAGTGATATTTTACGAGACGAGTAGGAAGTTTCCAGGGCGAGCCGTAGGCGAGAATGATAAGGATTATTATCTATTAAAAAATAATTTATTCTTATATCTACAAATTCACACAAATCTGTTAAAGTTTTATACAGTGCGCTGGAATAAGTGTTACCCTCCCTATTAACTTATTTATTTTTAGCACATAAGCAAAACTCTCGGACAGGTCGATTTTTAAAACAATCATAGTGTATTCTGGCATCAATGTTTCGAACTTTACGCGATACTTTTTCAGGTGAAAGGCATAACTTTGATTTTTTTAAATGGGAAAGTACATCATGTGACACCTCATTTAAAAGCTTTTGAGATACTGATTACAAAAATGTACAATACTTAAATTCTTCTTGAGAGCGTAGTCGCAAAATTTCGGTCGAATTACTTTTAAACGCATTCATTTTTTGCTGATCCTGAGAAAACTAATAAGTATTTTTTTAAAAAATAAACGCAGAATTAAAGATTTCAGTATTACCGAAGATCTTAAGTCCCTGACGACTTCTGTAATGATTATTTTAATAAGTTACAGAGGTGAAAAAAAAGAGACAATTGAGTGTGACTTTTAATTTAAAATATATCATTCAAAAGAAACTTTTTGTTTATTCTAAGGGACTTTTGCCCTCGGTAATAATGTAATCTTTCATTCTGCGTTTAAGTTTTTCAAAAATACTTATTAGTTTTCTCGGGATCCTCAAAAAATGAATCCAATTAAAAATAATTAGACCGAAATTTTGCGCTTACGCTCTCAAGAAGGATTTGAGTATTATACATTTTTGTAATCAGTATCTCAAAAGCTTTTAAATGAGGTGTCACATGATGTACTTTCCCATTTAAAAAAATCAAAGTTATGTCTGTCACCTGAAGAGGGATCCCGTAAAGTTCGAAACGTTGATGCCAAAATATACTAGAATTGTTTTAAAAATCGACCTGTCCAAGCGTTTTGCTTATGTGCTAAAAATAAGTAAGTTAATAGGGAGGGGTAACACTTATTCCAGCGCGCTGTATAATATACAACTATGCAACTAATATTAATACACAAATCTTTTAGTCACTCTTTTCTATCCACTTTCGTCTTCCATATTCATTCACCATAAAAGCAATCTTGTCTCTTGCAGCCTTTGGAACATCTTCTTTAAGAACTCCCTTTATTCCATCAGTCTCTAATTCATCATCACCCCTATCCTTCTTACCAAACACCACAAACATTGTCATGTACATGATATCTATGAAATTAGTAGGAGCTACAGCGTCAAGTTCCTCCCAAAATTTGTCGATATCAAATAAATTGGTGTTACAATTGAGCCTTCTCAATTGGTCGGTAAATTCTGTGTGGTAGTAGGTGAGAAGTTCGTCAAAGTTTTGCTTTAGGACGTCTAAATGTACACTAGACCAAAGGAAAAACAATACGTCGCTTACTGGTGATTGATAATAATATAGTTGGAAGTCAACAAATTTGTTTTTCTTTATTTTTCCACCCTCTAAAAAAATTAAAATATAGTAGTTGTATGCTTAATATATACTCATCTTCTTATAGTCCTGGGCGCATCTGTTTTGAGATGGACGTTGAGAGGTGACTCAAATTTTTTTGCAGAAATTGCTTGACAATAGCTCAAAGAATAATATTTGAGTTATCCTCCCATCCAAAATGGTCCGGAACATTGTTTAAACAATCAAAATGTCAAAATATGAAGGAAAATTCGATTTTTTTATTGATTTTTTGATTATAACTTTAGAACTATCCATTTCTCAGAAATGATAAAAAGAAAATCTATGACATCAAAATATTACTGCATGCAGTGGTTAGATTCGAAATGCCATATAAAAAGCAAGAAATAGTCCAGTGCAAGAGATGTCAGAATTATGGACACACTAGAAATCAATGTACACAGCAATTTCGATGTGTTAAATGTGCAGGACTACACGATTATAGACAGTGCACAAAGAAAAAAGAGGATGGTAAGCCACCCAAATGTTCTCTTTGCGGAGGAGCGCATCCATCAAACTACAAAGGGTGCCAGGTATATCTTGATATCATAAATCGTAGATTTCCTCAAAACAGAAGTGCACCTGGCAAAATAAACACACCTAACCAGCCAAAATAACAAAACATAGTAACACAAATGAAGAAAGGTCAATAGCTATGACGTATGCAGAAGCTGCGGCAGAACATGTAGTGTTACCAACAAATACAAACGCGCAACTAAATGCCTCAGCAAATGATTTTCAAGTAATAGCGTTTCTACAACACCAAAACAATTACCTCCAGCAACAAAACAGACAACTGCAGCTAACTATTGAAAAACAACAAGCTTCAATCAACGACTTAATACTAGAGGTTAAAAAACTAAGATTGGAGGTAAAACAAGACAGGGAAACTAGAGTATAGATGGCACAGTTATTCAAAATTGCTCTCTGGAATGCTAATGGTGTATTGAACCATAAAAATGAATTTCAGGTATTTTTAGAGTCTCATAAAATAGATATAATGCTAATCTTAGAATCCCACCTAACTTCTAACACTAATTTCAAGATATATGGATATACCAGTTATAATGCAGCTCACCCTGATGCCGTTAGACTAGCAAGAGCAGGAGCCATGGTCCTAATAAAGGATGCTATTAAACACCATTTGGTTAACAAAGTAGAAGAAACATACCTCCAAGCAGTCAGCTTAGTCATAGAGGATTGGATAGGGCCAATAGCGGTTTCAGCTGTCTACTGTCCTCCTAATTATCCACCTAACAAAGAAGCATTCACCAACATCTTCAAAAGTCTTGGCAATAGATTCCTAGCAGGGGGTGACTACAATGCTAAACATACCAGCTGGGGATCTCGGCTTACAGCACCCGTGTAATATAGTTGGGACAACCTATATAAATTAAGTTGTAAATATCTTTATCAAAATATAATGTAGTGTATTAGCCATGCTCGAAGACAATGACTCCTGACCGTGAATTAATACGTGAGGTTTACATATTAGGTAGTGTATAAAAATGCAGCATAGGTAAATTCAAGAGTTGTTATAATTAGATACTTGATATGTACAAATGTGTGGTATAGGTAATGATTTGTATTTGTAAACAATTATGGTTGAATCACCGTTTATACGATGTAAATATAAAGTTATCCAAACAATAGAGTTTTAATTAATTGGGACCAAAAAGACATTAACAACACACCTATTTAATACATGGCTGATCCTGCAGACTAGAGGAGAATCTTCTGAAAATGGGCGACAAAAATTGGAAACACCGACGGCGGAAAATGGACCAGACCAGGACAGGAAGAATGCAGAGAACCCAGTGAAAAAAGACACAAGTGATAAAATGTAAGTAAGAATGTCTATCTTTATTAAAAATGCTTCCCTCGTTTTTATATTATTATTGAACATTGAATATTTATCTTTGCTGATTTTTGAATAATTTATGAAGTATCGATTTTTTTTTTAAGAATATCTATGAATTTTGAAATATGAAGTGATTTTTGAATTGAATACTTTTATCAAAGTTTATTATATATGCTATTCTTGAATTTTTATTGAATTTTGAATCTTTATTGAATTTATTTGAAAAATCTCTATCCGATTTCGATTTTTAGTACGGTCAGTTTTGAATATTTTATGGAATATCGAATTTTTTTTTCAAAAAAAAATTTCTATCGAATTTTGAGATATGAACTGATTTTTGAATATTTTTACCTAACTTTTGCATATGCTATTTTTGAATTTTATTGAATTTTTGACGAATATATATACTATTACTGAATTTTTATTAGCCAGTTGCTTTTATTATTGATATTTATTGATTCTATAGATACATTTTCATCGATTTTGTGTTAAATTTTGTATGAGATGAACCTGAATTAATATTTTTTTGTGTGATAAATGATATTTTTTTTAATGAATAATGATTAGTGATGACATACGTTGATATAAGAGCTTTAAGACAAACATTGCTATAAGCAAGAGATATATTTTTAACGAACCGACCTGAAGAGTCGAGATAAAGAATCTGGAGGACTATATAGATAAGAAGAAGAGCTAACAATATTATAAGCTAAATATTATGAGGCAACTAGAGACAATAAGAAACCCACTGCTCTTGTCAAATTAGGAAGGTACTAATGATTTATAGAAGCTTGAACGCTTATTAGAGACCCACTCTGTGTTTTGAAGGGTACCTATTTTATTCATGATTATTCGTGAATAAACAAGGGCCTCAAAGCAAGGGATTGAGGTTGTGAAATTTGTAAAAGAATTTGATCTAGCCAACGATGTTATACCCGCTTCTGTTAAGGTAGATTGTAGAGGTTTCGTGGCTAGTATTGAGTATTATGATTGTTATATGGAATATGTAGAAGAATTGGAACTTTTCTCTCGAGTAAAGCCACTTTGATTAGTCGAACGTAGGCATTGAGGGATAAGTAAAGGAAGTGATGATTATGATGTTATATGAAATGATATATGAGATAAATGATATATGATTGTTATATGAAAGATGTATATGAAGATGAATTATGTACACTGTAGAAGTGTTATTATGTGGAGAAAAATGGAGAAATATAGTTATAGTACCAGACAAGAAGAAGAGAGAGAGAAAAAAAATAATTTTATTAAAATATGTGGGAAAAATGAAAGAAGAAACATAAAAAATGCCAAAATAAACAAGCAAAATTAAGAAGATACTAAGCAAATAAGTAGCTAATCATTGAATTTTTGTCTAAGAATTAAAGTTGTAATTTTTTTTTTCTAAAGTAACGTAAATTATAAATAACTTATTTTTAAATGCATATAATGAATTCAGGTTAAATTTTCGCGGGAAATGGAAGTGTTTGAATTAAGGATAGACAATATCTTACAATAGTGTTAGTAGATAGTAAGCAAAGGGACACAGAAAGTGAAATTTTTAGACATTCAGAAACATAGATTAAATATTTATTATAGGTACAAGAGAGTTATTAAAAGTTTTTAGAGAAATATTAAAAGTTTTAGAGAGATTACATTTTTATTATAGGTACAATATTTTAAAGTTAGTAAGGCGTATATAAATAAATCAAAATAAGACTGAAATAATAAGATGAAATAGTAAAGTAACGTTAAATTATTTTTTTATATACCATTTAATAGAAGTTTAGGTAATATTTAGTTAGCTTAGGAAGTATTAAAGTCGAGATTTTATTACAATGAGATAGTTACGGCTTATAGGCACTAAAAGACTATTTAAAAGTTAGGTTCAATTTCATTCACTGTGGACACTGTTTTGATGAAGTGAATTAGTGAACGAAAAAAAAAAGGACGAAAAGACACGACGTGAAAGTACGTGAACTAGTAATAGGTTATAAAATACCAGTTTAGTATAGGGAAAATATGAACTTTTGTGTAAAATAGGAAAAAGAATATACATGTTTAGGGAAAAATTGATTGATCTGAAATGTACCATGTTACAGTTAGTTAGCATAGTTAGGAAATTTAATTTTTCAAAATAGTATTAGGTAACCATAAACATTTTGTAAAAGGGAAAGAGAAATATATCTCATTTTAAAACAGGGAGATGTAATATAGTTGGGACAACCTATATAAATTAAGTTGTAAATATCTTTATCAAAATATAATGTAGTGTATTAGCCATGCTCGAAGACAATGACTCCTGACCGTGAATTAATACGTGAGGTTTACATATTAGGTAGTGTATAAAAATGCAGCATAGGTAAATTCAAGAGTTGTTATAATTAGATACTTGATATGTACAAATGTGTGGTATAGGTAATGATTTGTATTTGTAAACAATTATGGTTGAATCACCGTTTATACGATGTAAATATAAAGTTATCCAAACAATAGAGTTTTAATTAATTGGGACCAAAAAGACATTAACAACACACCTATTTAATACACCCGGTAGAGGCAGAATACTCCATCAAGTAAAACAGGAATTAAAACTAGACCATCTATCTACATATCGACCAACCTACTGGCCAACAGATCATCGAAAAATACCTGACTGCCTAGACTTCTTCATTAAAAAAGGTTTTGCACAAGGATACCTAGACATACAGTCAAATTTTGATATTGCCTCTGATCATACACCAGTAATTGCTACAATTAACTCTTCGGTAGTATTAAAAGAAAAACCGGTAACCTTATGCAATAACAAAACTGATTGGGATCTATTCCGGGATAAAATTGAAGAAAAGCTAAACCTAGCTATATCCTTAAAGAATGCAAAAGAACTCAAAGATGCGGTGGAGTACTTCACAACACTGGTCCAAGGGGCTGCATGGGAATCAACCCCTACCACAACACCAAAGCAAAAACAACTAAACTGCCCCTTAAATGTCAGAGAGATGATTAACGAAAAGAGAAGACTAAGAAACACCTGGCAAAGAACAAGGCACCCAGATGATAGACGAAGATACAATCGAGCTGCAAGGCAACTAAAAGAAACACTTAGAAGACTCAAAAATAAATCATTCACAGAATATCTACAAAACTTATCACCCTCAGCCGATACTAACTATAGTCTCTGGAAAGCCACAAAACACCTAAAACAGCCACGAGATCAAATCCCACTAATTAGAAAATCTGATGGTACCTGGGCCAAAACAGATGGAGAAAAGGTAGAAGTTTTCGGTAGATATTTGGAGGAAGTATTTCAACCGTTACCACCTGCAAACGGAATTAATGACGACGAAATATATGCATTCCTTGAGGAAAACGAGCAACAAATTAAAAACTTCACAATACAAGAAACTTACGACGTTATAAAAATCACCTAGACCCCAAGAAAGCACCTGGCTATGACCTGGTTACCGGCCAAATATTAAAAGAACTTCCTAGAAAAGCAGTCGTTATGTTGACTCAACTCTTCAATGCAGTTCTAAGAGTGAAGTACTTCCCTGCACAATGGAAGGTAGCAGAAATCATATTAATTCATAAACAGGGAAAACAGCCAAATGAACCTAGCTCCTATCGACCAATCAGTTTACTACCAGTCTTGTCAAAAATAATGGAAAAGTTACTGATGAAGAGACTGATGGAAACTGCCGCAGCAAAAAGCTTAATCCCAGACTATCAATTTGGGTTTCGTCAGAAACACTCGACAGTAGAACAAGTGCATCGTGTTGTTAACACAATCATCAAAGCATTCGAAGATAAAAGTTACTGTGAATCAGCTTTTTTGGATGTGAGCAAAGCTTGCTGATGACACAGCTATATTAGCAGTAAACAGAAATCCTGAAGTAGCAGCGACAACACTACAAACCAGTCTCAACAATATAGCAACGTGGGCAAGGAAATGGCGAATTACAATAAATGAAAGTAAATCTGCACACATAACATTCACAAAATGCCATGGTGAAACGCCAAGCATTACATTCAAAAATGAACGAATACCTAAAACACACAGCGTAAAATATTTGGGGATACACCTGGACAAACATCTAACCTGGCGTACCCACATATGGAAAAAAATAAAGCAGCTGGATACTAAATGGAAAAAGCTGTACTGGCTCCTTGGCAGAAAATCACAATTATCATTGCGGAACAAATTACTAGCTTACAATACCGTTCTCAAACCAGTATGGACCTATGGAATCCAGTTATGGTGAACAGCATCTAAATCGAACATTGCTATCATCGAGAGATTCCAGTCAAAAGCCCTGCGCAGTACAGTAGATGCTCCTTGGTTCGTAACAAACCGAGACATTTATAATGATCTAGAGATGCCAACGGTTACTGCAGTGACCAAACAGCTTAGCACAAACTACCTAAGACGCTTAGAGCAACATCCAAATACACTGGCAATTAATCTGCTTGACAACAGTGAAGAAACCCGAAGGCTGAAAATAAGAACACCCTTGGATCTACCATTCCAACAGCAATAATTGTACATATGAAATTAAATTTAAATTGTGATAGTTTTATTTTATTTTTTAATATCAATGTAATAATGTAAAGTTACAAATTTTTATTGTTTTTAACATAAATGTAAGAATGTAAAAGTGCATACAGAGAGTGAATCATTGGACAAACTATCTCTCATGACATTGTACCAGTCAACATGTATACTTATTGTTATTGTATGATGTAACAGATTGCAAAATAAACATTAAACAAAAAAAAATTTCTCAGAAAAGTTGTATTGACATAAAAGTTGCGTAATCAAATTTGCTACAATAGAGAGTTGGTTGAAAATTTAAAAAATAGTCACCCTTGTTGCAAAATAGCCATAATTGCAAAAAAAACATATAAAAACAAGTATGTGCATTTTACGTTTTTCAACCATTTATGCTATACCTAGGACCTTCATATTTTACCCAGAAAAATTTAATCATATAGTAAAACAGCACTGTAAATTTTATTAAGATCGGTTTAATAGATGTAGCAAAATAAATTTTGCAATCCAGCTTTCGCAAAAAAAAATTCATTTTTTTGAAATGTTATAGGACTGAAAATAAAGCAGATAGCAAGTTGACTTTTTTTTTGCTTGTAGAAGTCTACTGTACCTTTTATTTGCAATTTGCAAAATTAAAATCGATTAATTACCACGGCGTCAGGAACTTTTTTAAATAAACATTGATTTTTGGCGCTACGCGCAGGACAGCGGTGTTCGATTCACACAAGTTGATTTCCACCAAAATTTCTTCCAATCTTTATCTAGTATATTATTTTCTTATTCTATATTTTGTTGTATTTTAATATTTTACTTCCACAAAAATCAAACTAATTTTATTATTGTTTGTGAGATATTTAAACAATTGCATATGTTTAAAAATAATAAACTTTTATTCTCTAAGTTAGAATATATAAATAAAAAAAATGTTTACTAAAAAAAGTGTTATTTCAAAGGATGGAGTATGTGTTTTTATTTTGCAATATACAAATATATTTATTTATATCGAAATATAATCAAAATTAAAATGCATTAATCATTATCAAAGGTCATTAGAATGCCCAATCAGAGCAAACTATCCGCTGTCCTGCGCGTAGCACCAATAATTAATGTTTATTTAAAAAAATTTCTGACGTTGTGGTAGTTAATCGATTTAAATTTTGCAAATTGCAAATGAAAGGTACAGTACACTTTCATACGCAAAAAAATTTCAACTTGCTATCTGCTTTATTTTCAGTCCTGTAACATTTTAAAAAAATGAAATTTTTTCCGAAAGCTGGATGGCAAAATTTATTTTGCAAAATCTTTAAACTGATCTTAATGAAATTTACAGTATTGTTTTAATGTATCATAAAGTTTTTCTGGGTGAAATATGAAGGTCCTCAATCTAGCGTAACTGGTTGAAAAACGTAAAATGCGAATACTTGTTTTTGTATGTTTTTTTTCGCAATTATTGCTATTTTGCAACAAGGGTGACTATTTTTTAAACTTTTAACCAACTTTGTATTGTAGGAAATTTAATTACGCAACTTTTTATGTCAGTACAACTTTTACCGGAAATGAATACTTTTAAAGTTATAATCAAAAAACGAAGAAAAAAATCGAATTTTTCCTTCATTTTTTGACATTTTGATTACTTACACAATGTTCCGGATCTTTTTGAGAGGGAGGATAACTCAAATATTGTTATTTGAAATATTTTCAAGCAATTTCTGCAGAAAAATTTGAGTCACCTCTCAACGTCCAAATGTACTAATATTTTTACAGATGCGCCCTGGTCTATTATGTATTCTATGTTTTTAGTTCTTTTGTACCTTACAATATTCATTCTTGCACTACACGAAACGAAACAACTGGGAAATTAAATAATAAAATTGGAAGGAGCACCCTAACCAAGATCAATTTTTTAGTAGGATTCATGATGTCCGAGTGTATTTTAACGCGATAAAACCTTCGATAAGATGCTGGTTGAAAGAGATAAAAACGTTGTGAAAGGTATGACTTTATTAGCTCCAAAACACTAAATTAAATAGTAAAATATAGGATGAGTCCGTTACATTTTGAACAGTCTAAAGTTTGATAAACACGACACGAACCACGTTGGAGAGATACGATGCACGCTAAAAGGGGTTGTTTCACCCATATGACTTGGCCGTGGTGACTCGACGAATGCTTTGCGAACCTTTCTGGGCGACTGCTTTTTGGCGAACTGGCTTTATCATATGTAGATATATCGGTATAAACATACCATGTTTCCACGTAATAAAAAAAGGCAAAAATAAACTAGAAGAGGGCATAAACACCGAGAAGGAAAACAAAGCGGTTGCAGATTTTTAAGCAATAAGTATCAGATACAATATCTTACTTAAGCATAAGTGAAAAGTATAGAAAAAGTAAGTATCATTAACGTATATGCTCCCAATGAACACAAAGATTTAAAAAACAAAACGGCGTTCTACGAAAACCTAAGTACACTATTAGGGAATATACAGATATACAATATAAAAATAATTAATCGAGACTTGAATGCGAAAGTCAAAAAAGGGGAAATGTATAGAAAAATAATAGGGGACGAACTTTACATAAAGAATCAAAAGAAAAAGGAACAAAAGAGCTAGTTTCTCCGAGCATAAAGCCATTCATTTGATCGTAAAAACATTCCTAGGTTCTCACGAACACAAAGTAAAACAATTAGATAAATCATGTCCTGAGAGAAAACACACATCAAAAGGTAGTCCATTGCAGGAGTTACCGAGGAGCAGATAGCAATAGTTATAATACACAAAGACAGATTAAAAATTACTAATTAGAGCCCTCTCAAGAGAAACTGGTAGTAAACAGACTAAAAGAAGATATAAATAAAATGCTAGATAATCCAGTCACGAAATAGAGGAAATAGAGGAAGAATCGAAAAAGAAGATATAAAAAAATACGTATATACTAGTATATAGGGAGAGTTCATATAAAGACACGTCAATACTGGTTTGATGAAGATTATATCAATGCTTTGGCAACAATAAATAGGCTAAAGTACAAACAGGCCGAGAAAATATCCAAAATAAAATCGAAAACTATTGGTAGAAAACGAGAACTTAAAGTAATTTGCATAAAGATCACAATATAACAACTAGAAAACTAATTGACCACATAAAAGGAGCCTAAATAAACTTTCTTCTTCTTTTGATGCCTATTCTTTTCAAATATTGGCGATCATTCTGGCGATAATTATTTTATTAACTGATGCTTTAAATAGATTAGTTGTTGTTGTGGAGAACCATTTTCTCAGGTTCTTTAACCGTGATATTCTTCTTCTCCCAATTCGTCGCTTTCCGAATACTTTGCCTTGAGGGATAACCTTCAGTAATCTTCATTTAGTGCCGTTTCGCACTAAGTGTCCGAGATATTCTAACTTTCTCATTTTAATCGTATACATCACCTCTCTTTCTTTCCCCATTCTTTGTAGTACGGTCTCGTTGGCTATCTTATCCGTCCATGATATCCTTAGGATTCACCTGTATAGTCTTATCTCGAAAGCTTAAAGTTTTTTCTCAAACGCTTCAATGAATATCCAGGTTTTAACTCCATAGTATAACATTCAGATATAATAGATATAACATCGTAGGAGCCGTACTTTTATCTCCAGATTAAGGTTGTGGCTTTTAAAAAGTTTGGCCATGTTGTTGAATGCCCTCCTTGCTTTCTCTATTCTAAATTTTACAAAGAAGTAAAAAATTTCCCACAAGAAATTAAGAAATCCAGAGAAACTAAACAAAATAATACAGTATTGCAGAAACAAAGAAGATTTACTTCTAGGAGAAACAACAGAAAAATGTTCGTATCCCTGATGCTAATCTTTTTATTCTGAAGAAAATTGCATTTTTTACCAAACTATAAAAATTCGTTATTCGCTTTTAAGTCCAGTTTTTTAAAAACTGATCATTCTAAGCCAGTCAATCTTTTAGAATCTGTTATTAATGCACAAGTAAATAAGAATGAATAAGGCCAATGAATAAAAACACGGCTAACTTACATTATTATGCTTCCAATTGGATTCTTCCTTTTTTTTTCAAAAAAAAATATATATTGATTTTTTAATTTTTTATTATTTATCTTAGAAAGTTTGGTAAATAATTATTTTGTAGGTTTTTATAAGATCTATAAATATTAAATCTTTTTAAAACCGGCAGTCGCAAAAAGAGGTGACTTTGAAAGAGTTGATAAAGGTGGGTTTTTGCACGTAATTACAAGTTTTAATTGTCAATAGCTCACTCAATTTTTGACAGAAAAAATTTTTGCTAACCAGGTTCTTGAGAGTTAAATAAGCTACAATTTCATATTGAAATATTTTTTCGTATCTCTGATTCCAATCTTGCTATTCTGAAGAAAAAGCCATTTTTTTTAAACTACAAAAATTCGTTATTCGCTTTTAACTCCATTTTTTAAAAACTAATCATTCTAAACCGGACAAACTTTTAGAACCTATTCTCTCTCTCTCCTGTCGTTTCCCCATTACTGAGGATCGTGATTTCTTCCAATATTCCTAACAATGTTTCTCCATTGGTCTCTATCTTCAGCTGCCCTAAGAGCTGCGCAGAATGAGTTTCCAGCTGAATGCTTTATTTGGTCAGACCATCTAGTTGGTGATCGTCCTCTTGATCTTCTCCCCGGAACGTTTCCAGAAACAATTAATCTCTCCAAACTGTCGTCACCTCTGCGAACTACGTGACCAAAGAATTGCAGAATTCGTTGCAGACATATTGTGGACAGCCTTTTTTTAATATTGAGTTGGTTTAGAATGGAAACGTTTGTCCTATGAGCTGTCCAAGGTATGCGCAGCATTCTTCTCCAGCACCACATCTCAAAGGCATCAATTTTTTGGCGCTCGCATGCGCGAAGAGTCCAAGTCTCTGCTCCGTATAGAAATATTGAGAATACAAAGGCATTCACCAGTCTCATCTTGATATTTTGAGAGATAGATCTGTCTTTCCAAACTTTAGTTAGGCGACTCATCGCATTTTTTGCCATACCAATACGTCTCCGAACTTCTGCTTCACAGTTACCATCGTTAGTTATACTAGACCCGAGATAGACAAAGGTGTTTACTATCTGGTATTCCTGTAATATGTTAGTCAGTTGAATAGTGTCAAATCTGTCGACCACCATTATTTTTGTCTTAGCTTTATTGATTTTCAGACCAACTCTATTGCTTTCGTACTCAACTCTTCGCAGAAGATCAAACATTTCTTGCTCATTTGCTGCTATAAGTGTAGTGTCATCAGCAAATCTTAAATTGGAGATTTTCTTACCAGCTACTGTTACTCCACCGGCCCATCCTTCTAAAACCATCCTCATGACATGTTCACCATAAATGTTAAATAAGTCAGGTGACAACACGCATCCTTGTCTAACACCTCTCTCGGTCTTGAATTGGTTTGAGAACTTCTGATCTAGTCGTACTGTCGCTATGTTAGACTGGTATAGATTTTTAATAAGTGTCACCAGGTGCATTGGTGCGCCCATTTCTATTAAAATTGACCACAGATTTATCCAGCTTACACAATCAAATGCCTTTTGGTAGTCAACGAAGCATATAATCATAGGTACTTGAAATTCTCTAGACTTTTCAATGAGTTGTCTCAGGTTCAGGATTTGTTCCCTTGTACCTTTACCCTTTACAAACCCCGCTTGTTCCTGAGGTATTTGGTAATGTAGATAGGTTTTTAATCTGTTTTTGATGATATGCAACAAGATTTTACTAGCATGTGTTATTAGTGACAGTGTGCGGTAGTTTTCACATCTGGTAGTAGTTCCTTTTTTGTGTAGTGGGATATAAATTGAGGTACACCAATCAGATGGCCATTTTCCTGAATTCCAAACAGCGACACAGATAGAATGGATGATATGTAATCCTTTGTCACCTAGTAACTGTAGTATTTCACATGGTATTGAATCAATGCCTGGGGATTTATTTCCCTTTAGTGATTTAATTGCATCTTTGACTTCAGCGAGTAAGACAGTAGGTTCTCTAGGGTAGTCAGAAGGCCACTGATTTTCTGCTGATACCTCGTTATTTTTATATAGCTCGCCACAGTAGTTTCGCCATGTTTCCAATATTTCATCAGTATCGGTCTTTAAATTACCTTCCTTATCTATTACAGACCACGTTTGAGGTTTAAACTCTCTGGTAAGGAGTTTGATCTTCTGGAATAAGTCACTCGGTTCATTTCGACAGCCATGTTCCTCTATCTCTCTGCATATTTGAGAGATGTAATCAGCTTTATCTTTGCGGCACTGTTTTCTGATTTCTCTCGATAACGCTCTGTATTCATCGTTTGTTCCGTATCTAGTTTTATGTGCTTTAGAACCTATTAATAATACATAAATAAAAAAGGCCAAATAAGGGTTAATGACTAATTTTAATTAGGGTGGTGATTAGGGGGTTGCTTGCCATCACCTTTTTGCTGAAAAAAAATGGGGACTGACATTCTTTTCATTATAAGTCACTTAATTTTTGAGTTAGTTAAAAATTTAGTTAAAAACTTAAAAAAAAAACGGTTTTGTTTATTTTTTCAAAAGGTACATTTTTGTTCAGTTCTTTTGATAAAACGAAAACTTTTGGAGTTATTAGCAGAAAACTTATTAAAAACATTGATTTTTAGATATAAAACCAACACTTTCGATAGCGAATAAGTCGAAAACTATCAATTTTATCAAAAAAATATATAGAACGTTTTTTGCTTAGAATGAAATATTTTATCAACTTTTGCGATTAAAATATAATAAAAAATTTCCACCCCCTAGATGGGTGGCAACCACCCCCATGGTAAAAACGCCTTCCGGCATGATATAGATTTTGATCCTTGGACTATCAACTACTTATTCTTAAATTTTCAAGCAAATCTATCCATTCTGTAAAAATTGCGAGGTTTTGTCCTATTTTAAGCTTCATTACTTGGAGTATCAAAGGAATGCTTATGACATAAAGTGAAACAAAGTTATCAGCACATGAAAAATATACTCAGTTACTTACGAAATAGTTGCATGGTGTTATTAACCCAAAGATCACAATGTACTAAGGTAGCAAATGGTTCTCTCGCAGGTTTATCAAAAAAGTCATTGATTGCTCCTCTCATGTTGTCAAACTGAATTTTAAGATTTGAAATGTACGGTCTGCATTCTTCGTAATCTGCCAAAATATTAAAGAACACCTCCAAGGGCTGTCTATACCTCTCTTTATCTGACGGTTTAGGTAATGGTATGGCCTTTTTACAATTTTTTCTAATTTTTTCGTCAAATAACTCTGTCTGACTAAATTTTAAACCCAAAGCGGTGGCATGTAGTCTGCATATATCTTTTAAGATTATTTTTGCTTCTGCCAAATTGAAACCCTCGTGACGATCAACATTTATGTAGCCTACAAATAAAAAAATATAAATTAAATAACATTAAACCTGTCATAAATATGGTATCTAATATAACTCTATGAGTACAAGGTACAAGGAATGCACATGCACAAGAAGTAAAAAAAATTGTATGGCTTGGATTTTTTCTTTTTGGACCTTTTTAACATTATTTTAATTTATCTGAATTAGAAAATGAACGAATTAGTGTACTGGTACATGTTTATTCCAAAAGTCGGGGAAAGGCGCAAAATGTCGCCTGTCAAAATTTTCAATGTATTTTAAATGTATTCCCTTTTTTCGAATTCTTAAGGCGCATCCACATTATGCCATACCTTGCCGATCGGCAAAACCGATTGGTGTCGCTGGTGTCCACACAATATTTGTAGTGTGTACGTAGCAGTTGTACAGTGTTGCGTGTCAATAATGAGTTCAGAAGAGGATGATATGATTCTTGCGGCTGCAGCTGTTGTAATAATTGCCTCTACTTCATATAAACGTCCCAAGAGGTTTTGGGTTCGCCCAAGCCTCAGAAGTCGTAATAGGTACAGTGCCACGGATCTTATGAAAGATTTGATTTCTGACGACGCAGATGAATTAAATTTGGAATATAGATGTGACGCAGGATTCAGAAATTTTTTTCGAATGACCAAAACAGATTTCCAAACATTATTAGATTTGATTGGACCTGTTATTAAAAGAAAAGATACGTCATTTAGAGCAGCAATTCCTGCCTCTGAACGACTTGCAGTTACGCTACGTTTTTTTGCCAGTGGAGATTCCTACCATTCTCTCATGTATACCTTCAAAATATCTAAGCAAACTATTTCAAAATGTGTTGCAGAGGTATGCAAAGCGCTCATAGATGCTCTTCAAGATTACGTAAAGTTAAGAAAAAATAACTATTCATCGTAGTTTGTTATATATTTAAAAATATAAGAAATTACAACGTCAATAAGAGAGTGTGAATGTCCTCATCTTGATTAATAGTAGAAGTTGATGTCGAACTCCGACCACTTAATGTATTGGGGTAATGTCCTGGAGATGGTATTGAATTATGGGCAACATTGAATGATTGCAGTGGATATGCTTGTGGAGTAGATGGGTGAGAATGATTTATGAAATGAGGATTATCGTATTTGCCCATTTCTGCTTCAAATAGAACAGTATTAATTATATTCTGAACGGAAAATCTAGCAAATAGCGACACAATTTTTCGAAGCTTCATTGCAACTTGTTCACCAAACAATGAAAATTCATCCTTTTCAGCCCTTTTAGTAGTAATAGATCGCATAAGATTCACTGCCTCGTTTACAATTGGTAAATTAGTAGCCATACTTTTTCGACCACGGGACTTCACAATGTTAATTGAGTTTGATTTAGATTGAGATTGAGCTGTTGTTCCAACCTCATTTTCGGAACCATCAATGCTCTGTTCCAATACTTGTAGCGACTCTTCTCCATCGTCTGTTTCTACTTCTTGTGAATCTTCTTCCTTTCGTTTTCGTTTACCCTGAAACAACATATTAATTTCTAAATTAATCCACTTTTTTGCTTTGCAATTTATAGTTCGTTCGTCTGTTTATGGTATGTAACTTTTATTTTCAGATGACTAAAACTAACGAAAGTTGGTACTTTATAGCCAAGCAGTTCAACGACAAATGGAATTTTCCAAATTGTGTCGGAGCTATGGACGGCAAACATATATCAATACAAGCTCCTATAAATTCAGGAACCGATTTTTTCAACTACAAGAGCTTCTTTAGCATTGTCTTGTTCGCTGTTGTAGACGCAAATTATAATTTTATATATGCAAACGTGGGATGTCAGGGACGAATATCGGACGGGGGCGTATTCAACGATTCATATTTCAAAGAGTGCCTTGAAGAAAATACCCTAAACCTTCCACCTGCTTGTTCATTACTAGGACGAAGCACTGATGTTCCATTTGTTTTTGTGGCGGATGACGCATTCCCACTATCAACAAACATAATGAAGCCATTCGCAGGACATCAGGAAAAAGGTTCAAAAAATAGAATATTCAACTATCGATTGAGCCGCGCAAGAAGAGTGTCAGAAAATGCTTTTGGCATTTTAAGTGCTGTTTTCCGAGTGCTTCGTAGGCCCATGTTGTTGGAACCAGAAACTGCAACGAACGTAGTTTTGGCCTTAATTCACCTACACAATTTCTTGCGAAAAAACACTTAAAGAAATCTTTACACTCCACCTGGAATGATTGATGTAGAATGTTCGGATACTGGAGCAATTAATCCTGGGCTTTGGAAACGAAATGCTTCCTCTAATGAATTGCTCAGTTTTGGCAGAAGGGCAAGAAGGAGTGGAGCTGCGGCACAAAATGTGAAAAACGAATTGGCCGAATTCTTCATTTCTCAAGAAGGAGCATTGCCTTTTCAATATGATAAATGAAATACGATATACTCGGATATACCAATATGATTATATCAATATTTTCAAATTTATGTATAAATATGAACTCAATTATTAAGAATGAATAAAGTATCTACTACAGTGTAAATATGATATACATACCTCTGAATCTGGCGTTACAATAGGTTTATTCTTATCCTTCAGAAATTCCATTAACTTATACGCAAACCATTTACTTTTGTAAGTTTCTACGGTTCCATTACCACTTTTTTCTGAATCTTTCTCTTTTTTTACTTCCCGTGCAAAGTGACTTAAGAGATATCTAATCTTTTTTTCGATTTCCTCTTTCTCCACTCCAAAAGATACGCTTATTTCCAACAATGCATCGCGACGTTTGTTCCGGTCTTTATAATCTGCCAATCGGCTGTTCCACAGAACGGGGCGCTCATGATACATTTCAAGTAGGTTTTGTGTATTTTCTTCATTCCACTCCATTTCCCGAATAACAATAAAGCACACAATTATTGTGAATCGACAGGCCACGAGATGTCTTCGTGATCAATTGCACTGATCCCTCACTGAATGCCGACGAGGATTGCCTACAAAACGTACACACTACACTGATCGGTACGGTTCTCTTTCATCGAGAACGCCATCAATCGGGTTTGGAATCGGTTCGGCTTTCGGCCCCGAACCCAAGCCGCAATTGCGTCCGTACTACATGCGGCTTTGCCGATCGGCAATACCGATCGGCAAGGCATGGCATAATGTGGATGCGCCTTTAGACAACTCGTAAATATTTTTGAAAATTTTAAATGTAGAATGAAAGATTACGTTATTACCGAGGGCCGAAGTTCCTTAAAATAAATAAAAATTTTCTTTTAAATGAAATATTTGCAATTAAAAATTACACTAAATTTTCTCTTTTATTTTCAACCATTTAACTTATTAAAATAACCATTATAGAAGTTTTCAGGAACTTTCGGTCCTCTGGAAAAATGTAGTCTTTCATTCTGCGTTAAACCTTTTTAAAAATATTTATCAGTTTTCTCAGGATTCGAAAAAAATTAATACATTTTTAAAACGCTGAACGCTGAACATTTTGACAGGCGACAGTTTGCGCCTATTCCCTTAAATTTTCATCCAGAAATAAAATAAAAAAAGGTTAGATATGGATCAATTTAGAAATACCGACATAAAAATTACCCTTGTAAAAAGTATTTATGCTGCTACGATCGTATGGGGTCTACCGTCGCGTTTCTACTGTAGCTTGCGGTCTACCGAAAGATGCGATGTATAGCGTGTTTATTATATTACAGTTCCGGTAAGAAAATCTTTACAAAGTGAATAAAATGCATCAATCAGAAGAACTATTATTTTAATTTTACAAATTAATACTTATAACAGATATTACGACGCAGGTTATTTGTAATGTATGTTGCATTTTATTCAAAGTTTATGACTTAGAGTACAATGCAATATACAATACAAATGACCTGCGTCTTAAAAATTGTGCTATCAATCATTTTCAAACAGAGATAATGATTTTCATTATTTACGTGCAAACCTTTCTGAGAAAAGTTTATCGTGTTGTTTAGCGGCAAATGTATAGAGCATCGGCTAAAAAATTTTTACAAAGTAAATAAAACGCATAAGTCAGACGAATTTGTTATTTTAATTTTTCAAATTAATACTTTGTCATACCAATTAACTATTGTAGTTGTGAATAAGCAACAACAATGGCGTAGATAGATAGAAGATATAATGCATTCTCGGTGTAGACCGCATACTATAGTAATATCGTATTATTATTAATGTCGCAGTATTATCAACGATATTAAGACAGATTAAATCAACTTAAAGTACGCTTTTTGTAACCGCGCGAAATAAGTACTAGTTACCGCTATCGAAGGAAAATAAGTGAATCACACACGAAATGTTATAATAGCTATTGGACAGGAGGGAAAACAAAAATAATGACGAACGATTTAAATATTAAGATACAACTACTGTCAGCACTAAGATAGAAGAAGATAAAGATAAATGATTATGAAAAAAAAAATTCGACAAACAAAATCAAAAAAACAATAGCTTCCACATGCATAAAAATTTACTGGCTGGCTTACTTTGGTTCAAAACCAAAGTAAGCCGCCACCCATCAACTTAGAAAAACATAACTCTAAACAATTTCAAGTGTAATAATACACATCACGTTTTAAATAATTTTTATTACAATGAAGTTGTAGCTTAATCCATATCTAAATTAACAGTTTTATTTCACAAAGAATAGGTTTAAATATTTAACTGGGATTTGTTTTATTTCTACAGATAACAATAACAATATTCAGAAGTATTTGTTTAACCTTAATTTTTTTCTTATCTTATCGGATATCCTGTTAAGTAGGCTAACACCTTTTGTAAAAGATTAAATAGGGGAATACCATGCAGGATTTAGAAAAAATAGATCAACCATAGATTAGATTTTTACTCAAATCAAGGCAGGTGCTTGAAAAATTATGGGAATTCAATAGAACTGTCCATAATTTTTATATAGATTTCCAACAAAAAAACGACAGCATTGGAAGGGATCATAATATGTGGAAAGCTATGGCAGAACTTTCGGTTCCAAAAAAATGTAGCCAGCTCGTTAAAATATGTAACGAGTTGGTAAATGGTAAAGGGCTGAAGAAAGTACACAGTAAGAGCAGTAAATGTAAGTCAACATTAAGAACAAATTAGAACAGAACTACTGACAGTAATTTTATGAAAAGACTACTAGCATACGCGGTTGACATTGAAATTGTTGGAAACACCATCACTAATAGGTAATTGATTATGTACTATAGAAAGGAACTACAACGTTAACGGGGTTTTATTATTTCATATGGTCAATGAATCCCTATATATGAAAAAACCGCGGAGTGCTACCATTTAAAGGGGTGCGTTTTTGAGAAATGGGTGAATTAGTCCCTGGGCACATGTTACATTAGGTTGAGTTCGATGTACTTTTGGTACAAACATATCTACATAAAAATTGTTCTTGGTTAAATTTCCTATCTAAATATAACTTTTTAAAGTCAAAGTTACTTTTTTTTACAAAAATATATTCAAAAGAAAAAGCACAAAGAAACCCAAAGAAAGAAATTTTGTTTTTTGTACCATAACTTTTGTCCACGGGGATATAGGTATAGACATTGCTTCACAGAAAAAAAACTTACTTATTTTCTCTTTAAAATGATGTTTGGTAGAGGTCATTAGGATTTATAGTTTTCGAAATATGATTTTTCAAAGTTCGCCACTAACAGCAATTTTGGGCAATTTTCCTTGATATTTCGCAAATATTATTCTGTAGCTTTTTTCTTCGTAACTTTAGGCATATTTATACAATGGTACATGTAAGAGGAATAGAAATCAATTACCTTTAAAATGCTCCACTGTATAATGCTGTACGACTTCTTTTAAAAAGGTTATCTTTTTCAAGATTTTATACTTTTAACGAGTTTTTATATTTTTTACGATTATTTTTTAAATTTCCCATGATAACTTTTTTTTCTAGATTTAGGTATATATTATATAATAAAAAATAAATATGATTCTGTTTACTTTAAAATGGTGTATTATAAAAAACTCTAGGATTATTTTTGAATAAGATATGCTTTTTCAAAATGTAATAAGTACTTGAAACGATTTTTGATTTTAGGATTATTTTTTAAATTTTTCATTATAACTTTTTTATGTGATTGTGTGTTATGATTGAATCTTATTTTTTATAGGTAATACTTTGAATCCACTTGACTCGGCCGGGCAAACTTCAAAATATGGATTAATTCCAATATTTACTGTCAAAGCTCCTGCTCCACAACCTTTGCTTGAAAAAATAGCATGTAAATGTACCAAAGGATGTACAAAAAACTGCGGTTGTAGGAAAATATGAACTAGTTGTTCAATATTCTGCAAAGGGTGCATGTGCATGGGTACTAATTGTGGGAAATCTAAGATAACTGAGGTGTGAGAGGAAGATATTGAATCTAATGTTAACGAAGAGATGGACTTTAATTTTGAAAATTTTTTAAATGTCAGCGTTTAAATAATTTTAACTAAAGTGTTGTTTTCTAAGACTAATGTTTATGTAATTTTTGTAAAAGAAATAATTTTAAATAATACAGGTAAATAAATATCAAAGAACCACTCGGTTTCCATTATTTAAATATAGATGATACACCATTTTAAAGGACAGAAAGTAAGCCCTCTTTATTGAGCAATATATAGTATATTCATGTACAAGAAAAAAGTTATAATAAGAAATTTCAAAAATAATCGTAAAAAAATTTAAAAAATAAAATTTTTTATATTAGGTATTATATTATAATATATGTATAATATATAATATAATCTTATATTATATATACTATATATAATATATTATATTATAATAATATAATTTTATTTTTATATTATATTAAAAAAAATTGTTGAAAGTATAAAACATTGAAAAACCATAATCTCTTTAAAAAAAGTCGTACAACGTTATACAGTAGACCATTTTAAAGGTAATTGATTTCTCTGCCTATTACGTGTACCATTGCATATACCTAAAGTAACGTAGAAAAAAGTTACAGAACAATATTTGCGAAATAACAAAGAAAATTGTCCAAAATTGCTGTGAGTGGCGAACTTTGAAAAATCATATTTCGAAAACTGTAAATCCTAATTACTTCTACTAAACAACATTTTAAAGAAGGAATATGTAGATTTTTTTTTCTATAAAGCAATGTCTATACCTATATCCTCGTGGGCAAAAGTTATGGGACAAAAAACAAAATCTCTTTCTTTTGGGTTTCTTTGTGCTTTTCCTTTTGAACATATTTTTGTAAAAAAAAGTATAATTGACTTTAAAAAGTGATATTTAGATAGGGAATTTAACCAGGAACAATTTTTATGTAGACATGTTTGTACCAAAAGTTCATAGAACTCACCCTAATGTAACCTGTGCCCAGGGACTAATTCACCCATTTCTCAAAAACGCACCCCTTTAAATGGTAGCACTCCGCGGTTTTTCCATATATAGATGTCCATTGACCATATGAAATAATAAAACCCCGTTAAAGTTGTAGTTCCTTTTAGCTATCTTATTTTGAATATAAGCAATAGCCTATAATGTGTAGGAAACTTTTAACAAATTAAAAATATATTATTGGTGTAATGGTCAATGAAAAGAAAATGAAATATATGTGCCATTAACAGGCAAAAGATACGAGAAATAAAAAAATGTAACAATATGACCATAAGATTTTGATAAAGTGGAGCGTCCTAAATATTTCGATACGACAATCGTCTAAGAAAACGGTATCACGGAAGAGAGATAAAAGGGAGAATGCAGGTAGCAAATATGTATGTATGGCTTCCACAGCAATATTAGATCCAAGAGCCCAACATGAGCATCAAAAACAGTATATTTAAACTTTAGTGATTAGACCGATGTTCATGTATTGGTGTGAGATTTGGATGCTTACAAAAGCAATGGAAAAAACTCAAAATTTTGAGAGAAAAATCTTCACAAAGATCTTCGGACCCTACCACGACTTGAAAACTAACCAATACTGAATGAGAACCAAACAGATAAATAAGGCTAGCGACATACTAGTGATGTACTACTACGAGAAGAAGAAGAAGTAAATGGACTGCAAATTAAGTTCAAATTAAGTTTTAAACTGTATTAAAATAAGTAGAATGCCGAAGGACTTTCGCATACATGGAGTAGAAATGAGTTCAGAATATTTGAGAAAAATATAGAAAAGGTCTAGCACAAAAAAACGATGTTGTACAGGATAAATTGAAAATAAGAATAAAGCACGAGATTGATGAATTGAGTGAAATAAATATAGTGTACCATTTTAAAAGGCAGAGTTTGATATGGCTGTCTAGCTGGCATAGGTCCAGAGGTAAGAAGATAAAAAGCAACTAGCACAGTATGTCCTGAAAGTCAACAGAAAAACAAAAGAAAGGTACAGAAATATATAGTTGTATAAAATGGAGAATAACTCAGGATGGATTAATGCAAAAAATGCGTTGTATGTCAAAAAATGCGCAATAACTACCTCTTAAAACCCACCAAATTCCATTTGCATCTCAACCGGTTTTAGAGCAGTAAATAAATCCTCAGTTTGTAAGAAACATTTTAACACCCCTTATCTCGGAAACGATGCACTTGCGGACATACATTTATGAAGCAAACTTTAATTATTGTTTCATACAGAATTACCCCTTAAAGTTTTCCATACTTATTTAAAAATACCCTTTATTGATGAAAAACATGGCAAGTTGTTAAAAAAATACCTAACTTTTTTATTATCCAACATAAGCGAATGAATTACAAAAACAGAATATTAGGAAAACATGATGCTATAGTTGGGTTTTAATTTCAGCATTTTGTAAATGCTAGAATATTCCACAGTGTGATGCGAACTTTGAGAAAAAAAAAGTTTTATTAATAGTTGGTACACCTAGTATACAATGACAATTTTCATATCTAGCAACAATATTATTACAGAAATATTGTTAAAGAATAAGGCTATAACATATTAAAAAAAAACACTTAAATCAGACAAGAGGTTTAGGAAATTCGAGGCATCAAAAATTACCCATTTTTAAGGTGGTGATGCTTTAATTTCTTGGAGAAGTGTACAATACATCGCAGGTCCATAAATACTACAATTTCTTCAATTACTTCTATAGAAATTAAAAATCAT
Source organism: Diabrotica virgifera virgifera (assembly GCF_917563875.1). Classification (NCBI taxonomy): domain Eukaryota; kingdom Metazoa; phylum Arthropoda; class Insecta; order Coleoptera; family Chrysomelidae; genus Diabrotica; species Diabrotica virgifera. The sequence goes on from NC_065449.1 coordinate 234,261,592, forward strand.
TCGTCATGTGCTAAACTACAGTTTAGATAAAAATTCCTATATATGGTTGATGCGACCGATGGTAAAGTTAGATTATTCAGAGAAAAAAGAGTGTGTGTGTACTTTGTACGCACGTAAGAAGATATTCTTCTATTATATAATAGGTAATTTAAACGAAGTAAATATACTTAAAAGGTTGTTTGTACTTATTTTATTTAAAAATCAAACTAACTTTCTTTCTACCACTTTCAAAAAAGAAGAATATCTTCAAAAATTATATAATAATATACTTACAATAATAAAATCTATAAAAAAAATTAAAAAAAATAATAACTTGCTTGGGGCTTGAACCCACTTCACGTCTACCGCGCCGTACGAAAGTTGACGCCATTTCAAACTGCACCAAACTTTCGTATACGTCATGTGGGAATATACACAAACTAAACGTTTACACCATAAATTTATATGAATTTAATAAAATTATTAGTTTGATTTTTGTCGAAATAAAATACAACAAAATATAGAGTAAGAAAACGATATATGAGATGAAGATTTGTAGAAAGTTTGTTCGTAATCAGATTATGTAAATTAAAGCATTGCCTACTAATAGGTAACTACATTATTTTGTTTACATTTTCCAAATAGATAGGTATTGAAACTATTAGGTATTTCCAACTGAAACATTTAGAATTACGTACCTGCGGCTTTTCAAAACTATTTAAAAAGTCACTATAATTATAAATTTGATTTTATTTCTGTCCACACATCAATAAAAACTAATATTATACAATATTTTTGTTTACCGATAACCTCCATATTGAACAATTATTGACAGATCATTTCAAAATTTCAACACCCAATCAGAGCCCGTATAACAACTAATACAATACTGTCGGTGTGCGCATGCGCGCGGATCAATCAAATTTTACCCTCAATCGATTCGCCGCTAAAGAAGAATATCTTCAAAAAGTTTAAGTTTTTAATCTAATAACACACAAAATGATATTTAAAATACCATTCTATATCATATCAGATTAAAAACAATGGAAAATCTTCTCTGGTCACACCATCCGAGGCTTCTAAAAATGCAAGCCATACGAATTTTGACACTATAGAAAGATGAGGGAATTCTACAAGTTATAATTCACAGAACATCTGCTCAGGCGGTAAATTTCCAGCGAGGATGGTTCCCTTCATACTCCAAATAGAGAAATATATAAATATATGAACTGAACATGTTTATTCATTTTTAATTAGATCATTCAGATTTAATCCAAGAGAGCAGGAACACAATTCAATCTAAACACAAGAGAGCAGGAAATCACAATAGAGCTTGTAGAAAAAAATATACACATATGTGCACTACAAGAGACCAAGAAAAAAGGAAAGGGTCAAATTATGCTGGATGACTATCTGATGATTTACAGTGGTGTTGCAAAAGATACGAGAGCCAAGGAAGGAATCGCACTGCTAGTTCACAGAAAATTTGTACACCAAATACAAGAGTGCCGATATATCTCCGAAAGAATAGCTAGTGTAAAAGTCAAACTGGATGTCAAACCTCTGAACGTGATAGCGATCTATGCACCTGAGAACAACAGGGATGCCAACATAAGAGAAAACTTCTATGAACACCTTCAGACTGTAATAAACGAGATCCCAAATGATGAATATAAATATATCATTATGGGTGACTTTAATACCCGTGTTGGTAATGACACAGTTCCGAGAATAAAACAGCGATATAATCAAAATATCAGAAATGAAAACGGAGACCTACTGACGGACCTCTCCAGCATAAATAAAATACGAAGTAACAATACATTTTTCCCTCACAAAGAACAATACAAATACACTTTTGAAAACACTAGAGGACAAAGATCTATGATAGACTATATTCTGTCGAATAGAGAGTTACACCCGTCACTAATCTTGGATGTAAAAGCACTAACATCAGCAGGAATAGGAAGCGATCATAAATTGGTATTGTGCAAAATCAGAATGAAAACACATATACGTGATAACAAAACAGCAGAATACACCACCAACATTAAAGTCGAAAGCTTACAGGACGACTCCACAAGATACCTATTCCAAAAAAGACTAACGGAAAAAGCAGCAACATGTATATCACAGAAAGTGGCGGAGTCGAAGATAGCTGGGCAAAAATTAAGTCTAATATATTAGCTTCAGCCAAGGAAGTTCTTGGTGAAAGAAACATTAATAAAAATAAATCGCTTCCAAGGCGAAGAACTCCATGGTTTTGTATGTAATTCAAGTGAGGGAAAAATGTAAAGAGAAGAAAAAAGCTTACCTAAAATACATGTCAAGTAAAACACAAGAGGCATACGATAATTATAAGACTATAAGAAACGAAACACATTCAGTAGTAAGAAGAATAAAAAATTATCACTGGGAACGTTTTTCGAAAGAAATGGAACATGATTTTTATGGCCTCCAAAAGGAAATATGGCGCTTTATAAGAGGTCAAAGAACGGAGGTAAAGGAACTAATAGAAGAAAAACACATAGAAAAGGATACATGGATTGACTATCTAAAAAAGCTCTATGCAGAGGAAGAACAAATGATGTGCATGATGTTAATATAAGTGCACAGGAAGTACGAAAAACACTCGAAAAGCTGAAGAACAGAAAAGCTGCAGGTAATAATAATATCGTATGACATTTTTGCCGGGGAGATCCTTTCGGATAGTTCCGGCGCCATTTACATCTTTAACCCTGTTTTAAGTAACTAGTGCCGATGTACACTAGCCCAGGGGGACCGACGGCTTTACGTGCTCTCCGAGGCACGGTGAGACGGCTCGTGTCAATTTTGGAAATGAAAATGGTTTGTCTTTGGCAGGGCTCGAACCCACGTCTACGGGCGTATGAGGCCAGCGTTTATGCCGTTACTCCACGGCCGCTCACAAGGCTGCAGGTAAGGATGGAATACCAAACGAATTACTGAAATATTGTGGAGCAGCAATGATTGAACAATTAACAACATTAATTAACAAAATCATAAAACACAATAAAATACCGGAAGAATGGAGAACGAGCGAACTAATTCTACTATTCAAAAAAGGAGATAAAAAGCAGCCAGAAAACTACAGAGGTATCAACTTGTTAAATACTACCCTAAAACTTACAACTGAAATCTTACAAAGCGTAATGAATCGGAGGATAAGTTTAGCAGATGAACAACAGGGTTTTCGTACTGGAAGATTGTGTACAGATGCAATATTCGTCATAAAGCAAATTACTGAGAAATCACTAGAGTATAATAGACCAACATTTCTATGTCTGATTGACAAAGAAAGCATTTTACAGAGTAAGGCTCAAAAATGTAATCCATCTTCTGTATAATAGAGAAGTCCCTCTAGATATCATAAAAACTATTGAGATATTCTACCAAAACAACAAAATGGAAGTCAGAATAGATGGACAACTTACAGAATCTATAGATATAGGCAGCGTAATAAGACATGGAGACTCATTGAGTCCTATGCTTTTCAATTTAATCATGGATGAAATCTTCAAAAACGTCAACAAAGGAAGAGGATATAGAATGAGAAACAAAGAAGTAAAAATACTCTGCTACGCAGACGACGCAATATTGATAGCCCAAGATGAAGATAGTCTTCAAAGATTAGTCCACAGATTTAATATAAGAACAAAAGAATTCAATAGGACAATTTCATCTCAGAAAACCAAAACAATAGTAATCAGTAAAGAACCAATCAGATGCAAAATAGAAATTGATGGTATCAGTATTGAACAAATAATGGAAGTAAAATACCTTGGAATTACATTCTCAAGTTACGGAGACCTAGACAAAGAAGTGAGAAATCAAGTACAAAAAGCAAATAGATGGGCAGGATGCCTTAATAACACTATATGACGAAACCGACATATTAACATTGAGATAAAGTCAAGAATTTATAAAGCCAGTGTAAGACCAATAATGACATATGCATCATAAACAAGACCTGATACAGCCACAACACAAAAACTACTGGAAACGGCAGAGATGAGAGTACTGAGAAGAATTACAGGAAATACACTGAGAGATCGAACGAGGAGCGAAGATATTAGAAGACAATGTAACGTACAGTGTATAAACGAATGGACACTAAATAGAAAAAAAGAATGGAACAACCACATAACCAGAATGGGGGAGACTCGTGTGGTCAAAATAGCACGAGATAAATCACCAATCGGTAGAAGAAGTATCGGCCAACCGCGCAAAAGATGGAGTGACAACTTTCCATAGAGGTATCAATCCGCCAATGAACAAGCAGAATTGCTTATAAAGAGGAAGAAGAAGAAGAAGATTTAATCCACCATGTATAACGAAATAGTCGACAAGCTCCCGAACTATGCAGTAAATATGTTTCATAAAAATCACGTAAACTGATAACGGTGGTCGCACACCGATGGAATTAGTCAGCGAGCGATAGTAGCAAAATTAAAATAAACACAAACAAACTTACCATCGAATTTTAAGTCTTCTAAGAGAACGACAGCAGTATCATCGACTTCATCACTTCCATTATTATTAATTCTAGCGCCATAGAACTCAGGAAACATATCAAGAACATCTTCAATCCCTCTCTCCTGCTGAAAATTTTGTAGCACTGGAACTATTTCTTTGTAAAATATTATTTCATTCTTGAAAGCAGTAGGGAATAAACTTTTGACGAAATCATTAGAGTTTTTGACACATTTAGCTACAGCATTCAACTTCTTTTCGGACCCATCATCACGCTTTTTTAGTATCACCTCAACTTTTAACATAATACTTAAAAAATTGTCACCTGGTTTGGTTAACGATGTTATAGATTCTTTGGTTACTTCATAATCTTTGAATATTTCTCTGATAAATTCCCTTAAGTTTTCTTCTGCCATTGTGCTTATATGGAACTAAAACTAACTGATTGTTAATGATTGTGCTGCGCTTAAGCGGTTTGATAATCTTACTAGCTTCTTTTCAATTACTTAATGCGAACTAATTCAATTGCCTTCATTTAAGTAATATACCCGGTTATTATCGCTTTGTTTGCCTGTACTATATACAGATTGTCTGGTAAACTGATATCGTCAGTGTTTTGTTAGTTTTAAATTGGATAAAAAGATAAAAAAAATGTAGTTAACATTGTAGGTTGTAGATTTTACAAAATTATTTAATTTATCAATTTTTATCATCTAGACCAGCGCGCATCTGTAAAAATATTAGTACATTTGGATGTTGAGAGGTGACTCATATTATTTCTTTACAGAAATTTCTTAATAATAACTCATGTAATAATATTTGAGTTATCCTCCCACTCAAAAATGTCCGGAACATTGTTTAAATAATCAAAATGTCAAAAAATGAAGGAAAATTCGATTGTTTTCTTCGTTTTTTGATTATAACTTAAAGTATTCATTTCCGAGAAAAGTTGCACTGACATAAAAGTTGCGTAATTAAATTTCCTACAATATAGAATTAGTTACAAAGTTTAAAAATTGTTACCCTTGCTGCAAAATAGCAATAATTGCGAAAAAAAAAACATGAAAAAACAAGTATTCGCATTTTACGATTTTCAAACATTTATGCTACACTTAGAAGCTTCATATCTAACCAAGAAAATCTTTATGATGTGATAAAACAATTCTGTAAATTTCAAGATCGGTTTAACACTAGAAAGTCGGGCTTACCTACCTAGAAAGCCGGAAGGGATCATTTTGACCCCACGTTCTTTAATCAATTAAAACTCAGTTTAAAGAAATTAAATCTACTCTAGACGATAGAATCTGATTTTATTTTTTATTTTCATTGTTTAACACATTCAGCCGCGGCAACGATTGGAAGTATGATTTCCTTTACAAAATATTTTCAACTGATATTTTTGTCGTTTTTGGATAGTAACAGTGATAGTTGTTGGTAGACCTAGTGTTGCTAGGCGTAGTTCCAGATTTCGGGAGGCAATGTATGGGGCCCTTAATTCTTCACAGCCGAAGAATAAACTTACAAAGACTGAGTCTACTTCCAGTTACTTCTTTATAAATAATCCATGCATTTATTGCCTCCAAGTCAAGAGTATTATAAAACACGTACATAGGCCATCGTCTTGAAGTTACTTTTGTAGTATAAAGACGCGTCATTTGGTCCTCTACACCCACAGTTGTATCTTTGTGTTCACTTGTGTTCACCAACAATTTTATCTTTATTACGTAGATGATCAGTACCAGTATAAGGGTAACCATATACAATAAACATACATAAATATAATTTTAGCCATCCGACAGGAATTTGAAAGAAAGGCTCGTAGAATTTCCCAGACAACGTTAATAACTTACACAGGGCCAATTTGGCCCCTTTAGACTTCTATGGTAGATTTGTTAGAAAAACCTTTAAATAAATTTAGTAAACAATATTTTTTGTGCTAAATAAGTCTTTGTATCAAAATATTAAAAGTCATAAAATATAAAACTATTATTGCTTCAAATAAAAAAACTACAATAACTTCAAATCGCAACAGGGGCCAAATTGGCCCCTACGACTTTCTAGTGTTAATAGATTTTGCAAAATAAATTTTGCAATCCAGCTTTCGCAAAAAAAATTCAATTTTTTAAAACGTTGCAGGACTGAAAATATAGCATGGAGCAAGTTGAATTTTTTTTTACATATAGAATAATACTGTACATATTTCATTTGCAATTTGCAAATTTAAAATCGGTTAACTACCGCGGCGTCAGGAATGTTTTTAAATAAACATTAATTTTTTGTGCTACGCGCAGGACAACGGATACGTTTGCTCTGATTGGGCATTCCAATGACCCTTGGTAATGATTGATAAATTTTAATTTTTAGTAAATTTCGATATAAATAAATAAATTTGTTTATTGAAAAATAAAACAACACATAGTTTGTCCTTTGAAATTACACTTTTTTTAGCAAAAACTTTCTTTGTTCATGTATTTTAACTTAGAGAATGAAAGTTTATGATTTTGAGACATATGCAATTAGCCTAATAAAATAAAAAAAAAGTCAAAATGTAAATTCGTACAGGTTAAAACAAATTTTATATCAAAGTTTAGGTGGGTACAAAAGATATTTTCAAGAAAGTATCCAAATCATACAAGGGGATCATTGCTTAAATAATTAAAAAGGGGTCATTTTTGCAAAAAAAAATACTTTTTTAACTGCTGAGATAATCCAGTTATCGATGAAGGTCTATGGGATTTTTTCTGCAAAGTTGAAGAGAAAATCTTTCACATAAGACTTACTAAATTAAATTTTACCCCGTATTTATTTAAATAATTGTATATAAAACTTTAAAAACAAATTTTCAAAAAAATATTTTTAGCGTTTTAAATAAGCATTATAAAATATCTTTTTTTATAGACTAAGTTGCGCTATGTTTCCAGTATTAAGCAGAAAAAAAATTGGTCAAAAAATATTTAATATTTTTTGAGATATTAAATTTGTTTATTAAATGTTACTATATTTTCAATTGCAAAAACGTGGTTGTTGCCAAAGAAATATTCACCTGATTAAGATCTCATTATTTTTATTTTTATGTATATTTTCGATAAATGTGTTGATAAATTCAAATTTCAATTAAACTCCCCCCTAAAATGGCATTTGAAAATTACTCAAATTTGTTTATAATTTCTTTTTTTAATAACGTCGCGGGGATTAAGTATTGTGAAATGCCGTTTCGATAATTGGGTTCCTGAGATTTTTTTACTACTTATCAAAATTTTTTGTCGTCTTTTCTTCTTCTTTTTTTTGCTTGGAGTTATATTACTACGGGTCCTTTTAGGGTTAAATTTTATTAATAATGTCGAATCTCTGAGTTGTAGATTCTAGACCTAAAAATATTAAGATTTAACTAAAATCTCTTAAATAAAATGTGGCTACTTACTGAGTTACAGGGTGTTTTATTTAAAAATTTAAAAATTATTTTTACCAAGTACTTTAAAACTATTTGACGTATCCTTATCATACTTGGCAGAAAGTGTAGTTATCATACACCCTACTAAATTGAGATTAATAAACGTTTCTAGCTAGTGCCAGAGGCGTACGACAGGGGATGGTGAATGATTGATCCTTCCCAAATTCTACGCCACTGAGTGAATTACTATTTTAGCGAAATTTTTCGATTCTCCAATACTTTTTATGTAAATAACTTTATTGGTATCGATAAAGTCATCAGTTTGAGAGATATTGGAAGTTTAAAATGAATGAATGAATTAATCAAAATAACTATGCCGTTTGATTTTTAACGTCCAATATCTCGAAAACTAATGACTTAATCGTTACCAGTAAAGAGTATATTATTTACATAGAAAGTATTAGAGAATCGAAAAATTTCGCTAAAATAGTAATTTCCTCAGTGGCGTAGAATTTGGGAAGGGTCAACCTTTAACTATCCCCTGTCGTACGCCTCTGGTAGTAGCTAGAAACTTTTGTTTATCACAATTTAGTAGACTGTATAGTACCCACACTTTCTGCCAAGTATGATAAGGATACGTCAAATAGTTTGAAAGTACTTGGTAAAAATAATTTTTAAATTTTTAAATAAAACACCCTGTAACTCAGTAAGTAGCCACATTTTATTTAAGTGATTTCAGACCAATCTCAATATTTTTAGGTCTAGAATCTACAACTTAGAGATTCGACATTCTTAATGAAACTTAACCCTAAAAGGGCCCGTAGTAATATAACTCCAATAAAAAAAAAGGAGAGGAAAAAAAGACAAAAAAATTTGTTAATTAGTGAAAAATTCCCAGGAATCCAATTATCGAAACGGTATTTCAAAATGCTTAATCCCCGCGACGTTATTAAAAAAACAAATTATAAACAAATTTGAATAATTTTCAAATGCCATTTTAGGGGGAAGTTTAATTGAAATTTGAATTTATCGATACATTTATCGAAAATATACAAAAAAATAAAAATAATAAGGTTTAATACAGGTGAATACTTCTTTGGAAACAACCGCGTTTTTGAAATTGAAATTAGATTAACATTTAATAAACAAATTCAATATCTCAAAAAATATAAAATATTTTTGGACCAATTTTTTTTTATTAATACTGATAACATAGCGCAACTTCTTCTGTAAAATATGGTATTTTATAGTGCTTATTTAAAACGCTAAAAATAATTTTTTGCAAATTTGTTTTTAAAGATTTATGTATAATTATTGAAATAAATAGGGGGTCAAATTTAATTTTGTAAATCTTATGTAAAAAATTTACCCTTCAACTTTGCAGAAAATAATCCTATACACCTTCATTAGTTATTGAATGACCTCAGCAGTTAAAAAAGTAAGTTTTTTGCAAAATGACCCATTTTTAATTATTTAAACAATGATCCCCTTGTATGATTTGGATACTTTCTTGAAAATATCTTTTGTACCCACCTAAACTTTGATATAAAATTTGTTTCAACCTGTAGGAATTTACATTTTGATTTACATGTAGTGTAATTTTATTTTACTAGACTAAATTGTTTAAACAATATTTCACAAACAATAATCAAATTGGTTTGATTTTTGTGGAACTAAAATATTAAAATACAACAAAATATACAGTTAGAAAATAATATATCAGATAAAGATTGAAAGAAATCTTGGTGGAAATCAACATGAGTGAATCGAATACCGCTGTCCTGCGCGTACCACCAAAAATTAATGTCTCTTTTTAAATTCCTGACGCCGTAGTAGCAAACCATTTTAATCTTTCAAGTTGCAGATTAAACTTACAGTACTCTTCTATATTAAAAAAAAATTAAACTTGCTATCTGCTTTATTTTCAGTCCTGCAACATTTTGAAAAAATGAATTTTTTTGCGAAAGCTGGATTGCAAAATTTATTTTGCAAAATCTATTAAACCGATCCTAATGAAATTTAAGGTATTATTTTATCATATCATAACGTTTTTCTGGGTAAAATATGAATGTCCTGAGTGCAGCATAAACGGTTAAAAACCGTAAAATGCAAATACTTGATTTATTATGTTTTTTTTCGCAATTATTGCTATTTTGCAACAAATGTGACAATTTTTAAAAATTTTAGCTAATGCTATAATATAGGAAATTTAATTGCGCAACTATTGTTTTAGTTCGACTTTTTTCGGAAGTGAATACTTTTAAAGTTATAATCAAAAAACCAAGAAAAAAATCGAATTTTTCCTTTATTTTTTGATATTTTGATTATTTAAACAATGTTTCGGACCTTTTTGAGTGGGAAGATAACTCAATTATTATTATATGAGTTAATTCCAAGCAATTTCTGCAAACAAATATGAGTCACCTCTCAACGTCCATCTCAAAACAGATGCGCCCTGGACTAATCATACAAAACAAATATGTTTCATGTTTATATTTTTGGTAAATTATATTTCCATTTCACACTTTTACTTGTCTATTATTATTCTATTATCAGGGTTGCCACTTGTAAGACAATAATTATAAATTTAAAAGATATATTTTTTTCAATTTTGATAAGAAAAAATGTAACATTAATAACTGTACCATATCTTTTTAATGAATCACAATTAGTGCACGCATTTTCAATATACCTATATAATACCACAGAGCCGGTTCGTATACTGGATGACTAAAAAACTATTTTTGTATGTGTATTTTTATATATTTGTAAATTCGTGTTTTTGTGTAAATAAATGTTTTTGTAATTCTTTAATTCTACTTTTTTTTCTGTATAGATCTATTAAATTGTCTACTTATAAAAATTGCAATGTTATTAAGGGTGGTTTTTAAGGGTAGAAATATTATGATATTATATCCTAAAGCATAAAACAATCATTATTTAACCAGTCAAAACCAAATTTTACCTATATTAAAGTTTACAATGTTTTTATATAATTTTTGAAAATAAGGGTAGTTTACAACCCTAAAAATAATCAATGTCCTTGAGCATGATATAGAATATGAAGTACAGGGTATATGATCCTAACCCCAAATTTTTATGTAAATTGATGCAAGCCGAAATTATTCTTTTAGGATAAGTAAACTTTTCATATATAGCTCCAACAAGGGTGGTTTTAAGGGTTGAAATATTGTGATATTATATCTTAAAGCACAAAACAATCATTATGTAACTAATAAGAAGCAAATGTCGACAATATTAAAGTTTAAAATGTTATTTTATAAATTTTAACAATTAGGGGTGGTTTTCACCCTTAAAAAAGCAAAAGCGTACAACGGCTCAATATAGAAAATGAACTAGAGGGTGAAATGAGCCTAATCCCAAATTTTTGTACAAATCGATGCTGGACGAAAAAATTGCGAGGTTTTGCCATTTTTCCAGCTTCATTTCCTCGACTATAATACTAATTAATCCTTCTAATATAACGATCTACACAATTACTCTCATAGGGTCACAGAGTACTATCTAATTATTTGTAAAGCAAAATGTCATACAGGATATTAAAGTAAATATGTTTAGTAAACATATTAAATCGGAAGTTAAAAAAAATTAATACCCTTTTTAAAAACCTGCATCACTAAAGCTAATTCTAATTATCTACAAGTACCTAAGCACTGCAATTTTATTTGATTAAATATTTATACTGTATTATCACATAAATATTATCTGTGGTATAATATTTCCGTTTTAAAATATCTGTAAATATAATATAATAATATTAGGCTATTGATTATGTACCTTAGGTACTATAGGAACTACAACGTTAACGGGGTTTTATTATTTCATATGGTCAATTAATCTCTATATGAAAAAACCGCGGAGTGCTACCATTTAAATGGGTGCGTTTTTGAGAAATGGGTGAATTAGTCCCTGGCACAGGTTACATTAGGGTGAGTTCTATGCACTTTTGGTACAAACACGTCTACATAAAAATTTTTCCTGGTTAAATTTCTTATACAGTGTGTCAATTTTAAAACTTACAATGGCTATATCTCACGAACAAAAGCTGATATCGAAAAATGCTTGAAACCGTTTCTAGGATAGTAAGGGGGAACTAAAATGACATGAAAGAGAACTCACCCCCATCAACCCCCTAGGCCCCACCAATCACAACCAAAAAAGTTTAAATTGCAAACCCCTACTTGTGATACATCATTGAAAAGGCTATAAAAAATGCTATCCAATGGTATAAATAATAATTATACAGGGTGAAGCAATAATTGTGAAACTTTGGCTTAAATGAAAAATTTAATAAGGTTTTGTTGAATTACATATTTATTAAAAATGTCAATTAAGTAAATATTTAATGTGAATTCTAATGTTTGGTAAACAATAATACAGCTTATTTTCAAATTTTGCACGAAATTTAGCAAATGTTCTAGTAATAGGGCGACATGTTTGAGTAATTCTTTCTCGCAATTCCCCAAGTGAAGCAAGTTGAGTTTTATAAACAACTGATTTAGGGTAACCCCATAGAAAAAAGTAATATACTATCCTACTATAAAAAGTATTATCCAATGGTATAAATAATAATTATACAGGGTGTTAATATCAGCTGGCTTACTATGATTTTTGTATTTGTAATGCGATCTCCCAAACTATTATTTTAAATGGTAAGTGTCCGCTCGTACTTTTTTTTTGTTAATTAAAACTTAATTTGCCATTTTTGCCTTAAATCAGTTGTTTATAAAACTTAACTTGCGTCACTTGGGAAATTGCGAGAAGTAATTACTTAAGCATGTCGCCCTGTTACTAGAAAAACATTTGTCAAATTTCGTGCAGAATTTGAAAATAGACTGTTGTATTGTTTACAAAACAACGGAACCCACTTTGAACATTTATTTAATTGACATTTTTATCAAATTTGTAGTTCAACAAAACCTCATTAAATTTTTCATTTAAGCCAAAGTTTCACAATTATTGCTTCACCCTGTATAATTATTATTTATACCATTGGATAGCATTTTTATAGACTTTTCAATGATGTATCACAAGTAGGGGTTTGCAATTTAAACTTTTTTGGTTGTGGTAGGTGGGGCCTAGGGGTTTGATGGGAGTGAGTTCTCTTTCATGTCATTTTAGTTCCCCCTTACTATCCTAGAAACGGTTTCAAGCATTTTTCGTTTTCAGCCTTTGCTCGTGAGATATAGCCATTGTAAGTTTTAAAATTGACACACTGTATAAATATAACTTTTTAAAGTCAAAGCTACTTTTTTTTACAAAAATATATTCAAAAGAAAAAGCACAAAGAAACCCAAAAGAAAAAAATTTTGCAAACCCAAAAGCACAAAGAAACCCATTATTACTTTTTTTTCTACATTTAGGTATACAGGGTGTCCAGAAACTCTACCGACAAACAAAGACAGGATATTCCTCATATAATTTTAAGACATTTTAACCCAATTCATCTAGTCCGAAAATGCTTCCTAAGGAAGCTAGAGCTCTTTGAAGATGGCATCCTGTAATTAATTCTTCTTAAATACCTCCAGAACGCTTCTATTTAGAAAAACAAAAATTGGTACACATATTTACCTTCCAAAAATAAATCGATTTCATTCATTGTGAATTTCTAGTATTGGTCATAGGCGTCCGTTTTGGGTAGGGCAACGGTTATTTTATCGCATAACTTTTTTGTCTTTAACTTTTAAGCATTTTTATACTGGATTATTATATTGTGAGATATTCTAGTACTAAAAGGTACTCTTGATTTGAGTCGGTAGGACACACCGTTTTCTAGAAAAATAGGTTTGAAAATTTTTCGTTTTTTGAATTTAAAAAAAATTGAAAAAAAATTTCAAAAAAAGCGGTGTATTTTACCAACTTATAGCAAGAGTAACTTTTAGTACTAAAATATCTCACAATTTAATAATCTAAAATCAAAAGTTCTTAAAAATAAAAAGACAAAAAAGTTATGCGATAAAATAACTCTTCACCTACCCAAAACGGACGCATATGACCGGTACTAGAAATTCGCAATTAATGAAATCGATTCGGCTCTGGAATATAAATAAACGTACCAGTTTTCGTTTTTATAAATGGTTTTTTTTTGAATTTTTTTTTGGAAATTCAATAAACGAAAAATTTTTAAATCGATTTTTCTAGAAAACGGTGTGTTCTAACGACTTAAAGCAAGAGTACCTTTTAGTACTAAAATACCTCATAATTTAATAATCCAGTGTCAAAAATGCTTAAAAGTTAAAGACATAAAAGTTATGCGATAAAATAACCGTTGCCCTACCCAAAACGGACGCCTATGACCGGTACTAGAAATTCACAATAACTGTCATCGATTTATCTCTAGTAGATAAATATGCGTACCAATTTTCATTTTTCTAAAAAACGCGTTCTGGAGTTATTTAAGAAAAACTAATTACAAGACGCCATCTTCAAAGAGCTCTAGCTCTCTTAGGAAGCATTTTCGGACTAGAAGAATTGGGTTGAAATGTCTTGAATTTATCTAAGGAATCTCCTAACTTCGTTTGTCGGTAGAGTTTCTGGACACCCTGTATATTATATAATAAAAAAGAAAACTTATTCTGTTTACTTTAAAATGGTGTATTATAAAAATTCTAGAATTATTTTTGAATAAGATATATTTTTCAAAATGTAATAAGTACTTGCAACGATTTTTGATTTTAGGATTATTTTTTAAATTTCTCATTATACCTTTTTATTTGATTGTGTGTTATGATTGAATCTTATTTTTTATAGGCAATACTTTGGATCCACTTGACTCGGCCGGGCAAACTTCAAAATATGGAATAATTCCAATATTTAATGTCAAAGCTCCTGCACCACAAGCTTTGCTTGAAAAAATAGCATGTAAATGTACCAAATGATGTACAAAAAACTGCGGTTGTAGGAAGACAGAAATTAGTTGTTCAATATTCTGCAAAGGGTGCATGTGCATGGGTACTAATTGTGGGAACTCTAAGATAACAAATGTCAGAGGAAGATATTAAAGCTAATGCTAACGAAGAGATGGACTTTGATTTTGAAAAATTTTTAAATGTCAACGTTTAAATAATTTTAACTAAAGTGATGTTTTCTTAATGTTTATGTAATTTTTGTAAAAGAAATAATTTTAAATAATACAGGTAAAAAATATCAAAGAATCACTCGGTTTCCATTACATATTTAAATATAGATGATACACCATTTTAAAGAACAGAAAGTAAGCCCTCTTTATTGAGCAACATTTAGTATATTCATGTACAAGAAAGAAAAGTTATAATGAGAAATTTCAAAAATAATCGTAAAAAATATAAAAAAAAATTTTATATTAGGTATTATATAATATATAATATAATATTATATTATATATACTATATATACTATATATACTATATATAACATAATATTATATAATATATAATATATTATATAATAATATTATTTTATTTTTTTATTATATCATAAAAAATCGTTAAAAGCATAAAACCTTGGAAAACAATAATCTCTTTAAAAAAAGTCGTACAACGTTATACAGTAGACCATTTTAAAGGTAATTGATTTCTATTCCTATTACGTGTACCATTGCATATATACCTAATGTTACGTAGAAAAAAGTTACAGAACAATATTTGCGAAATAACAAGGAAAATTGCCCAAAATTGCTGTGAGTGGCGAAATTTGAAAAATTATATTTCGAAAACTATAAATTTTAATTACCTTTACTAAACAACATTTTAAAGAAAAAATATGTAGGTTTTTTTTCTCTAAAGCAATGTCTATACCTATATCCTCGTGGACAAAAGTTATGGGACGAAAAACAAAATTTCTTTCTTTTGGGTTTCTTTGTGCTTTTTCTTTTGAATATATTTTTGTAAAAAAAAGTATCATTAGCTTTAAAAAGCAATATTTAGATAGGAAATTTAACCCGGAACAATTTTTATGTAGATATGTTTGAACCAAAAGTGCATAGAACTCACCCTAATGTAACCTGTGCCCAGGGACTAATTCACCCATTTCTGAAAAACGCACCCCTTTGAATGGTAGCACTCCGCGGTTCTTTCATATATAGATGTCCATTGACCATATGAAATAATAAAACCCCGTTAACGTTGTAGTTTCTTTTAGCTATCTTATTTTGAATATAATCAATAGCCTATAATATCACTAGTACAATATTTTGCCAATTAAATGTCATTTTATATACTTATAGGATAAGAACACTTCTGTTTAATTCCTGTTGACTTTTCATTAGAATATGTCTAAAAACGTTCAAAAAGAGTTAAAAAACATTCCCATTTACAAAAATCGCAAATATACAATTTCTGCTTCTTCTTTTTAATTACACCCTCCCATACTAAATTACACCATTTATTGCAGACATTGCACTTAATCCAAACCTCCTTGGTCTGCAATGTACTGCATAATTCTGAGAAACCGTCGTCTTCAGCAGAAGCAAAGCTCTTACATATTTTCTTTTTCTTTTTTCGAAACGTTCTTGCTTACAATTTTCCTAGCTGCCTGTGAAGTTGGCTTTTTTAATTACTGGTGTTTTTTAATTGCTGGTGTTTTTTAATTTTCTTTCATTAAAACATACCACATACCTAATTTGGTGTGGAGACAGAAGGCCTCCACACCAAATTTAAGAGCTGATCATTGCGAAGGTCTTGAACTCCTTAGCTTAACAGAGTACCGTAAAATGGGGTTACTTTGACCGCTGGGATGAATTTGACCGAAAACATAGAAAGATATCTATTGTGATATACTTCAGCCACCCTGTATAATTTTTAAAATTATTTTTAACGATTCAAATTTATAAATATCTAAGAATTCATTTTTAAATAAAAAAAAAAGAATTAATATTCCAAGGGTTGTTAAATGCACCGATATAACGAATTAAGAAAAAATGGTTTAAAAAACGGTCAAATTAACCCCACCTAAAAGAAAAATAAGTTTAACAGGCAAAAAGCATATACGGTCAAGCACCCAGATGAGGTGAACTTGACCAAAAGCATTTTTTATTTTTTTTTTCCTTTCATGATTGTTTTCTTGTAATTATAATCCAAGCTACTTAAAGTAGGCGTCTACTTTCGCATAAACCCATAACATATTTGCATATACAAAAATGTAGCAAAATTTAAAATATGATTTTTTTTGGATTAAAGTATAAAATCGGTCAGTCACCCCATTTTACGGTAATTAGGTTTTTTCGAGACACTCAAAGATCCAGGTAGCTGACTAATTTTTTAATTATTGAAGACCTATAGAAAGAAAACCTACCTGTTTCCTGCCTAGAGTTCGCGTCCGTTTTTTAATTATTAACAATTTAGTGCAAAAATCAATATTTTTTCGATTTTTTGTACTCCATTCAAAAGCTAAATAGTTGACATTAAATTACAACATACAGTTTTTTAGAACATTAAAAAACCTTCCAAATGCCGATATTTAAAATTTAAAAAGTTAATTTGCTGCTACGCAAACTGCAAAATAAGTTAAAATCGTTATTTGTTAATAACTTTTACCAAAACTACCTTAAAACTTTAGTGTTTCACCCAAAGTTTGGTATAGGGGTACTTAACAAACCTTCAAAATTTGAGACCGATCCATTAATTAGCTTAAGAGTTATTCTAATTGTTTATCCCAGAGACCTTTATTTTGTTATAACATAAGATAGAAAATAATGAAGATAGGGCAATTCTGCGTAAGCCAAATGAAAGTAGAAAACTAATACTATCAAAATGTACTAAAAAAGATAAAAAATTACCTAATAAAGTCAAAATTATTTTTAATTATTAACAATTTAGTGCAAAAATCGCGATTTGTTCGATTTTTTGCACTCCATTCAAAAGCTAAATAGTTGACATTATACTGTAAAATTTAATTTTTTATAACATTGAAAAACCTTCAAAATGCCGATTTTTGAAAGATAAAAAGTTAATTTGTTGCTACGCAAACTGCAAAATAAGTGAAAATTGTTATTTGTTAATAACTTTTACTAAAACTAACTTAGAACTTTAGTGTTTCACTTAAAGTTGGGTATTGGGGTACTTATCAAACCTTTAATTTGAGACCGATCCATTAATTAGTTTAGAGTTATTCTATTTGTTTATCCCAGAGACCTTTATTTTGCAATAAGATAAGACAGAAAATAATGAAGATAGGGCAACTCTGAGTATGCCAAATGAAAGTAGAAGAGTGATATTATCAAAATGTATTAAAAGAAGATAAAAAATAATTAATATAGCCAGAAATCCTAATACCAAATTTTTGAAATTTTGTAGTTTATAAGAATTTAGAATAACTTTAAAAATTTTGTCCGTATGAACAATCTTTTTATATATTCGAAAAGACAGTATTTTAACACGAATTTTCAAATAAAAAAATTTAGCTTGGCTTCATTTGGGACAAAGTTAGCCATATGTATTGTTTAATTCACAGCTAATTTGTTTATAATAATTAAGGAATCTCATTAGTGCCATTTTAAAGAATGGGATTTGTATTTTTTCTTAAACAATTTGCATAAACATTGTACCTTCACAGCACCCTCTACGATTTTTCAAAAATGTAGTTCAAACGATTACTAGGGGGAACCTACAAATCCACCGAGTTAAAATACCGAAAAAGCAATTTCAAGCGAATATAATTTTCTGTATCTCCGGATCAACTCAATGGATTTTGATCTTTCTTTTTTAATTTGTATGTAATTTCAACCTACATTACAAATATGCAATTTGTTTATAAATTGATTAATTAATAAACAGTCTAATTTGTTTAAACCATTGTTGAAAAAAACATTTTTTTTACAAAAATCTATTTTTTTAATCATAGTATCAATAATGATCATAGAAAAAGTTAAAGTACACTTTAATAAATAAATGATTTTTATTAGATAATAATTATTTATTGAAGATAATTTATTTATTAAATTATACCTTAACGTTTTCTATGATTAATAAAGATAGTATGATTATATTATAATCATGGATTTTTGGGAAAAAAATATTTTTTCAAAAATTTTTTAAACAAATTAGACTGTCTATTAATTAATAAATGTCTAGACAAATTGCATATTTGTAATGTACAGAAAAGTTATATACAAATTAAAAAAGAACGATCAAAATATTAGTTTTACCGTTTTTAGTTTTTGAACTCCTGCTATTGTCGGCTCCCAGCTTCCCCTTCACTTATCAAGACTAGTCACCAATTATTGAACTATATTTTTAAAAATTCGTGTAAAATACCAGCTTTTCTAATATGCAAAATGATTTTTTCTACGGGCAATATTTTTAAAGTTATTCTACGTGTTTATAAACTACAAAATTTCACAAATTTGGCATTAGGATTTTTGACTTTATTAGATAATTTTTTATCTTTTTTTAGTACATTTTGATAGTATTAGTTTTCTACTTTCATTTTTTGTACGCAGAATTGCCCTATCTTCATTATTTTCTGTCTTATGTTATAGCAAAATAAAGGTCTCTGGGATAAACAATTAGAATAACTCTTAAGCTAATTATTAATGGATCGATCTCAAATTTTGAAGGTTTAATAAGTACCCCAATACCCAACTTTGGGTGAAACACTAAAGTTCTAAGGCAGTTTTGGTAAAAGTTATTAACAAATAACGATTTTCATTTATTTTTCAGTTTGCGTAGCAACAAATTAACTTTTTAAATTTTAGATATCGGCATTTTGGAGGTTTTTCAATATTCTAAAAAAACTGTATGTTGTAATTTAATGTCAACTATTTAGCTTTTGAATGGAGTACAAAAAATCGAAAAAATCATGATTTTTGCACTAAATTGTTAATAAATAAAAAACGGACGCAAACTCTAGGCAGGAAACAGGTAGGTTTCCTTCCTATAGGTCTACAATAACTAAAAAAGTAGTCGGCTACCTGGATCTTTGAGTGTCCCGAACATGGTCTATTTCAAGCTTATTACCCTGGAGTATTAGGAGATACCTGAGGTAAAGGAGATATTATATCATATACATACATAGTGTTACGTAGGGATGTCCACGAGTTACTTCACGCAAAGATCCCTGGTTCGAAATCAAATTAAAGAAAATAACTTTCGTTTACAGAAAATTACCCCTATTAAAAATACGCAAGTGTAGCTTAAAATAAAGTTTTTATTTGGATGTTATCCGAAGAATGTTACAAACTCGACTGACTTAAAAACATAATATCCAATATCTACACATTCCTTAAAACTGCAATACATTCTTATCGTTTCAATCTCTAGTGGGCAGGCTAGTAAGCCCATCATCCCTTCACCTTAAAACAACGAAAAACAAACCATATGGCTCGCCGTAGGTATAAAGCAGAAATATCTTTTAAACACGGACACTGCCATATTTTATAATGACTCGACATTCTCCCACCTTGGGGAATTTGACAAAATTTCTCAAAAAATACAGAGTCACGAAAAATTACAATAAAATATCAAATAAAGTAAATAGTAAAATATATCAAAAACAAACAGAGTCATGAAAAAATCAAGTCAAGAAAATGTCACTTGAATCTTACAGGAGTTTTAACTACCCGGCCACTTCGCGTACATCTTTCATTTAGATCGGGTGCTCTGCTTTTTGTCACTCCCGCACTTATTTCACTTGATTCTTCCTCAGCCTGGAGCTGACAACCGTTCTCTTGAGGCACTGTCTTTGGAGCCGCATCCCGTAGGGTAATGCCCTGGATATTCTCGCCAGCAGTAACTGCCTCCACGACTTCCACTGGGTAAAGCCTTTGCAACGGTCTCAGAAGTTGGCCTTGTGCTGTCGCAAGACGAACTAACCGCACCTGATTATCTCTACCGGGTAAAAGTTCAATAACTTTTCCTAAAGGCCACTGAAGACGCTTGATGTTTTCGTTGCCTACTAAAACGACATCCCCGATAGACACTTTAGACACTTTCGTCTTCTTCGTTCCCGCTTTGAGTTGAGCCAGATATTCAGCACGAAATCTTTTTCGCAAATGACTTCTCAACTCTTGCAAACGGCGTATTTTGCGTGTGAGAGAATTCTGCTCCAGCAAATCACAATCCGGCAACTCGTAACTGACTTGCTCACGTAAAAACATACCTGGCGTCAACGCGGCTAACTCAGTAGGATCATCCGAAATATACGTCAATGGCCGCGAGTTGACTATACTCTCACAATCACACAACAATGTCAATAAGTCTTCATAATTGAGAGACGCTCGACCCAAAACTTTTCGCAAAAGTCCTTTCACAATACCTATTAATCGCTCCCAAAATCCACCCCACCATGCAGCTGTAGGGGGGTTGAAACGCCACTTAATACGTTGTGTAGAACTATATTCCGCGATCATGTTCCAGTCCAATTGCTTAAGCGCGTTCTCAAGTCCCGTAAAATTCGTTCCATTGTCACTATAAACCGTTCTCGGGCGTCCACGCCTGGCAACAAAGCGACGGAAAGCTTGAATAAATGCATTTGTTGACAAGGAGGTAACGAGTTCCAGATGAACTGCGCGATAAACGGCACAAGTGAACAAACAAATCCATGCCTTCTCGCCCGATTTCAAGTAAAGAGGCCCAGCTAAGTCCACCCCGGAAATCTCAAACACTGCAGCATCTCGAACTCTATCGGCCGGCAATGAAGGCGTTTGTACTTCGAACGATTTCCCATCTTGTCTCTTGCACACACCACATTCTTTTAAAATGGACCGCACAATCCGTCTACCCCCTAAAGTCCAATATTTTTCGCGGAGCAAACTAAGCAGTCCCTGTGTACCAACGTGACAAGAGTTTTTGTGTAAGCTCAAAATCAACTTGCGCACTATAAAATGTTCACCCGGAAGTAAGATAGGCAGACGAAAATCTTCCGTGTCAATTCTCTCGGTAACGCGAGTTTTTAAACGTATAAGTCCAAATTCATCGACAAACGTGTTTAGCGAGGAAATTCGTTTCGTATCTGAACCGAACGCTTCTTTCTGCACTAACTTCAACACAAACATTTCGGCTTTGTCGATTTCCTCCGCGACCAATTCGCCTGTAAGTTTTCCATTTGAATTTCTCGTATTGTAACAAAATCGTAGCGTCCAAGCCATCATTCTTAACAGTTTTGTGTACTGAGAAAAGTAACGCAGGTGCCAATCGTCGGACGTCATATTCAATAGTGACGAAATGGCTTTTTTCTTTTTCTCAGTGCCGACTTCTTCTTCATCAACCTCTACTTTTTGTTGGGGCCAATAATTTTCGTTTCTGTACAACCATTCCGGGCCCTCCCACCATCGAGATTCGAACAATTGCCGAACACCACAGCCTCTTGATGGAAGATCGGCAGGGTTGAGAGAACCAGGCACATATTTCCAACACTCAGCATTGGCTAAATTTCTAATCTCCTGAACTCTATTAAAAACAAAAACAGACCAGTCATCCTTACGTTGAATCCAAGAAAGAACCGTAGTGGAATCACTCCAAAAATAAGACTCAACATGCTGAGAAAATTGTCTTTTGACTGACTGATAAAGTCTAGCACCAATAGTGGCTGCCAACAGTTCCAATCTAGGTATAGAAATCTTCTTCAAAGGAGCCACACGACTCTTAGCTGCTATAAGAAAAATCGAAACACCATCATTCCGAAGAACTCTCAAAAACACTACGGCTGCATAAGCTTTCTTACTTGCATCTGAAAAGGTGTGCAAACTCCAATGGTCAGCTTCAATGGGCCCAGCCTGGATCCAACGTGGAATCTCAATACTCGACAGTTCAGGAAGATGAGTAACCCATTGACAAAATTCCTCAGCCATGTCATTCTCGACTGGTGCATCCCATCCCAGGCGCTTTTCCCAAAGTTTCTGCAGCAACAGTTTAGGGAACAGAGATACTGGACAGGTAAAACCAATAGGGTCAAATATACTCTGAGCTACAGAAAGCATCAGTCTCTTAGTTATGGGTTCTTTTCCGACCACTCCCTGAAAAATTTCACCATTGATTTTTAGTGTGTCTCTTGAGGAGTCCCAGAGAAGACCAAGAACAGGGACAACTGTTTTTGTACTACCAGAAGACTCCCACCCTCTCAAATCCATCTTAGCTTCCTCCATGATGGCAGTTGCTCCTGATACGAGCTTTCTCAACTCAGTCTCATCAGTAACACTAGTCACACAATTATCTACATAGAACCCAATCATAAGCCTTTCAATTGTATTTTTAGAGTACGGCATATCATTACAACACTTCTCCAGCGCCTTTATCAAATGAAATTCTATAGTAGCACCCAGAAGAAATGGACTACAGTTGACTCCAAAAACAACTCTCCTATGTCGAAATACAAATTCCTTTCCTTCATTGTTTACCCATAGGAACCTCAAAAAATCTCTGTCCTTCGAATGTACAGAAATTTGAAGAAAAGCCTTTCGAATATCCGACACAACACCTATTTTTTGTTGTCTGAACCGTAATAACACAGAAGGAATAAGTTCAATAAGATTAGGCCCTACCTCTAAACACTGGTTCAAAGAAGGACGACCCTGTTCATGAGATGATGCATCAAAGACTGGCCTAATTTTCGTGGTTTCGCTAGTATTTTTAATAACGGGCCTGTGAGGCAAATAGTGCACACAATTATTCTCTTCGGGATCATTTACTATTTCGATCACACCCTCGTTCAACCACTCATTGAATATTAAATTATACGATTCAAACAAATTTGACTTTTTCAACTTATTTAAAGTAGTATCTAACCTTCTTCTAGCGACAACTAAATTATCTGAAATTAAAGGATGCTTGTTCAACCAAGGTAACATAACCTCATACCTACCTTCGTTGTCACATCGGATAGTCTCATAGAAAAAATTCTTAGCCTCCTTGGCCGCCACCTCTCGTGTCAATTTTTCTACAGGATCGGTTATCCCAATAATATCAAGCTCCCAGAGTTTCGCCACAGAAGAACTATCAACAAACAACGCAATCGACATCATAGATGTGCTGAAATTAGAAGCAACTGCCGGCACCTTGCCCATAAGAGTCCAACCTAACAAAGTTTCAACTGCTACAAGACCACACTGTAACTGATATTTCCTTCCTGTATACAATTTGCCTACAACATCAGCTCCTAACAAAATCTCAATTGGTGCTATATGTCCGACATCGCTGAGCGAAATATTCATGTCACTAAGTTCCCCAACCCAAGGGCCGTGATAAACAGGAGAAACATCTGCACAAATTTTTGGTTGATCTAAGGCATCAAATGAACAAGAGTAAGCTCCTTCACTCGCAGTTACCTTGTATAATTTATATCGTTGTTCAGAAGTACTTTTACCGCCAAATAACGTATGTACGATATTTTCCGTTCCTTTAGCAGAAAAACCCATTTCTTGTGCGGTACGCTGTAAAATATATGTTCTCTGCGATCCAGTGTCAATAAGTGCCCTTACTTGTTTAGTACCAAGTGCACTTCTTATGTTTACTCGCAAAGTTTGTAAAAAAACCTGTGTATTATTCAAATTCGCAAGCGTCTGATACTCAGTCCTATTTTCTTCCGAGCGGCTGATACTTGAGGTCGATGTATCAATTTTGTTAACAGGTAAATCAGGACACATCAAAACAACATGGGATTTACAACACAAAATACAATTCAAACGTGCTCTACAGTTCTTCGAAGAATGTCGCACCTTCAAACATCGAAAACAGGCTTTCTTCTCTGACAATGTTCGTCGTTTCTGTTCCATAGACAATTTTTGTGCTTTAAAACAATTGATACTGTCATGCTGTCCTTCGCAAAAAATACACCTGTCAACCTCATAATTTACCAACCCAGCCGCGGTCGCTGATGGCTGATCAGTTCCTTGCTTTGGTAATTTTATATTCTTCTTTTCAACCAGGTTATTAGATTTACATTTATTTTCAGTCGATAAACCAAAACCTTCCGTTGCTAAATTAATTTTTTGTTCATTTTGAACTTCATTTTGTAGAAAACTCATTAGCCCACTTAATCTTGTCTCCAAAGTTGAAACTTCTGCATATTCTTCGACATTGTGCATGGATACGGAACCAGAAGGCCTTAAAAACTGTGAAGATCTATGCCATAGTCTGATCATATCCTCCGGTAAACATGACTCAATAAGGGGATACAATATTGCCGCATATTTGTCAGCAGTTATGCCTAAGGTCTCAAGTGAACGAAGTTGACTCTCTATCATATCATATAGTGCAGAAACATTACAAGAACTACTAGAAACTCGACTCAAAATTAACTTTAAGAGCTCCCTAATATATACTTCAATCTGGAGATCCTCTCTGCCAAACCTAGACTTCAAACTCTTTATAATTTTTGAGTAATTATCGGCTACTGCAGGAAAACTCTCCACTAAACGTCTGGCCTTACTACCGTCTACAGTGGCTTGTCTCAAATAAGCTATTTTGTCGTTTAAATCAATCGATGGATCATCATGCACTACTTTGAACTGCGACCAAAATGGAAGCCAATCTATCAAGTCCCCAGAATATTTCTTGAATTCGATTGGAGGTAATTTAAAACTGCGCTTACCTTTTATTGATGACTCTGAACTTAAACTGGGTCTGTCTTCGCATTTGTACTTCAGTTCATAGTAGCGTGTGCTGTATCTATCCTTTGCCTCCATCTCACTGATTAATTCTGCCTCGGAAGCCTTTTCGACCATAGCTTCAAACACCGCACTTTCCACGACACACAGCTCATTGTACTTAACTTGTAACAGTTCCCACTGTACACTAATTTGTTGCCAGGGTCGAGTGTCCACCGTTTCAGATAACAAATTGTCCAAAACATTAGCAGCTGTCGTAAAAGCAGTACGAAGCACTGTTCGGCGTTTTGTTTCTAATTCCAATGCCATATTTCTCGCTTACAAGGGTAACAACTTCGGCCGAGCCTCACGACAAACGAATTTATTCGCCGGAAAAAAGTTTACACTCAAATAAGCGGAAACAACTAACTTTTAAGCACACCCGTATATATCTAAGTCCTTATCGCGGTCGCCAAAATGTTACGTAGGGATGTCCACGAGTTACTTCACGCAAAGATCCCTGGTTCGAAATCAAATTAAAGAAAATAACTTTCGTTTACAGAAAATTACCCCTATTAAAAATACGCAAGTGTAGCTTAAAATAAAGTTTTTATTTGGATGTTATCCGAAGAATGTTACAAACTCGACTGACTTAAAAACATAATATCCAATATCTACACATTCCTTAAAACTGCAATACATTCTTATCGTTTCAATCTCAAGTGGGCAGGCTAGTAAGCCCATCATCCCTTCACCTTAAAACAACGAAAAACAAACCATATGGCTCGCCGTATGTATAAAGCAGAAATATCTTTTAAACACGGACACTGCCATATTTTATAATGACTCGACACATAGAGGTACAAAATATCCTCCAGAAACGAAAGAATTTCACTCCTTTCAACTCCACCTTGCTGTTGTGAAGTGCTAACTTCGGACACTGGGATTATATTACCCACTACGGAGCTTGTAGTGTTATCTTTATATGGTTTGGAGTAACATTTTCCGGATTTCAAGCTCCAATTTTTCTTTTTGTTTAGGTAGATAGTCTTGTAATGGAAGTAGTACCTCGTTATGAATAAGAAGTGCTTTGTTCATGGATGGGATCAACGGTTTCATTTTGCACTATACATAGGTGGTTAAGTTGTACAAGATGGTTTAAATTTCCAATCTGGGAATATGTTAGGATTAATTGGACGGATACCTGCTGTCTCAAATCCACTAAGGCCGTGGTTAAGTGAGGCAGCTCTTTGATACGATATTCCAAACGAGCTATGTTACATAGAGTTACGACTTTTCCAATGTGTTTAAGCCATAAAATATCTTCCTCATTAAAATATGCCCCATTAGAGGTAAAAACACTGCTACATCTAACGGCTGCAATTCGTGTGTGCAATGTGGAGGAAACGATAGCATTATAATGCCATTTTCTCTACAATATTCTCTACCTTAGGTAGACTTGTGGCTTGAAAGACAATCAAGCAATAATAAGACGCCATTTTCAACTGAACACTATATGTATATGTATATTGTTGAAAATTCTTTAGGAACAGAATTCAGATATCAAATTCCATGTATCTAGGTTCGTTATAAAGAGAAAGTGTTCCATTTGGAGAGCCTTGAAATAATAGATAATTCATTTTATTGTTTGCAAGGTATATTAATTTATGCTGGAGGTTAAGTATACCCGCAGTATTTACACAGAGAACAATGGTAACATTTTGTAACCCTTAAGGTGCTTGTTCGGAAACCAACCTGTTTTCTCCCTTTAATTTTGGGCAACTTGCTAAGGACCGTTTAAAAATCAAACTCATCCCTCTTACTAGTTTCTTTCGTTGTAGATTGTTTCATTTCTTCGGAGATATAAGCAATATCGTGCAGAAGAATGATAAGCTTTTCTGGACGGTTTAATCATAATGCTTGTTAAACCTTGTTTAAAGTTCTCCCATACAGGTTTTCGTTAATATGCATTCTAGGTTCCGAAAACTCCATGAGCAAGGGCAACAGTTGAAAAAACATGTTAACACGACCTTGCCCGCAGAAGGTTAAAATTGGTATTGCCGCACTCTGATTATATTTGTACTGATTGTTAACAACAAACGCCATTTTAAAGTCACTATACTTAAAATAGTAGCCAAATATAAATTATAGGAACTGATCAGTGTGACGTGTACAAACATAACTAACATTTCACAACGTAAGTTGAGTTATTACAATTATTGTTTCCGAGGCTAGGCTTTGGTTGACCAAAGATATGTTTCAATTCTTTTTCTTGTTCTTCAAATGCAAATTCACTACTGGATATTAGCGATCACATTTTGTATTAACTATCTGTTTCTTGTAATATGTAGCAGAGATTCAGTGGAGTAGCGTGAGTGTCGGCCGCCTGGTGCGGAAGGCAATTTTGCCCCCCTGTTATTTAGGTATTTTAATTTATTATATAATGTATACTATACATTACATACATTAATTATAGAGAACTTTTCGTCGAGAACAGTTATGCACAGCATACAGTAGGTTGAATTTTAAATAAAAAAGTTTATCTAAGTTTGACAATCACGTTTATTAATACAAAAATTCTTTTATTTTAACGAATTAGATACATTGATATAACTATTATAACAGGTATTATAACAGTAAATTGATATAACTTATTAGTGAAATAAGATTAGTTTAGGTACACCTTGACGATCGACAAAATTAAATAAAATCAATTGTTCATTAGAAATAGAACGATACTATAATGTTATATTTTTATCTTTATTGAAAACTAATATGATTTTTTTTTGTTGGAATTAAAAACAAAACTTCGGTCTTTAATTAAAAGTTTATACGTCTACTTTTTTTTAGAGCAAAGTCTTTTATTGCACCGTCAATGTCTATTGCATCACACACCTCTTGCTCAATAGACAAAATAGCCAAATTAGTTAGTCTTAGCGCTGTTTCACATTATAATAATTTTGACCGTGCAATGGTTAAAAGCTACCTAGTGGCTCGAGCAATCATATGGAATCTTTCTCTCTTCTCCGAACGTTTCAAGCGGTGAAGAGAGAAAGATTCCATATGATTGCTCGAGCGACCATGTAGATTTTAACCATCGCACGATAAAAATTCTTATAATGTGAACAAGCGCTTAGAGTAATCATTCTCAATCTTAAATATTTTTTAATCAATTTCAATTTTGAGAAACTCCTCTCACAGCTGGCATTGCTTATAGCAACTGTGAAAAGTATTCGAAATATTATTAAAATATTGGGCAGAGTATCTTCCAGCTTGGATTTAACAATAAATTTAAATAATTCAAGTGAGTCTGTATTAATCAAATTTCGTTGCCTGTAGCAGCAACGAAAGTCCGCAGTCGAAGTTTTTATAGCTTGAAACCCTGCTCGTCAATTTCGTCAGAAGCGTAGTCTACATTTCTACATTTAGTGTTTTCTGGAACTAATAATATAGCCGACGTTAGATAAACAAACTTATCCGTTAAATTCTGTAGCTGTTGAAAACGCTCACGAATTACGAATTTCTACAATAACTCTATCTAACGAAGAAAACAGCTTTCGTCTCAACTCATTTTCACAAGACAAGTTAGCACCTCTAGTTCCGTCACCAAAAATATGCTTTCTTGTTATGCGCCTTCGAGGTTTTATGGATATTCCAAGTTCTTCACACATATTTTTGCATAACCTACAGCGCCATTGGCTCATTCCTCTCTTTTCTCTGTCAATATCATCTGCAAAGCATCTACTTTTTGAGCGCACAATCTTATGTCAAGTGCCATTGTTTGTAAATATTTTTGTGTATCATTCACTTCATGTAGCACCGGATGCCACAGGCCCAAAAAAACAAAGAAAGGAAAAGGACTGTATCAAAACTAGTAAAGCACCTGCATCTGTCCCTAGTGTTTACGCTTTTACATGCCTCTGTTAGTTTTTCCAAAATGACAAGAATATCTTTGTAATGATGCCATGTCACATTTACGGCATCGCCTCTTGCACTCCACCGCATGTCTTGAATCCTTCTTTTGCTTGTAGCTACTATCAGAACTTCCCAACGATGTGTCGATGAGGAAAAAAAAAAGAATAGCAACGTTCTAAATTGCCGAAAGAAGTTGTGCTGATTGTAAATCATAAACAGGGAATTCCCACAGGTCAGTATAGACGTTGATGCCAGTCGCTACAAAATATTAAAAGAAAAGGAATTCCCAGAATTCGTCACAAAATAAGTAATGAAACATTCCGTGTTTCTTTCAATCGGTCCGAATTTGTAGTTGCGATAAAAATATAAAATGTTTCAAATATTTATAAAATATTTTTATTATTTCTTGGTAAATTTTGCCGCCCACTGAAACTTTACGCCACTGCAGAGATTGTATGTCTTAAATACCTTTCCATAGTGTCCATTGCCCTCAATTTTACCCTCGATTATAAGTTGGAGGAACTGATAATTTTCTTTTCGCATGATGTGACCCAAATACGCTTTTCCCTTTCTTGATGGTTTCGAAAAATTGGCGTTCTTGGTTGATTCTTTTAAGGACATCTACATTTGTGACTTTCACCGTCCATGGTATCTTGAAGATACGGCGATAAAGCCACATTTCGAAAGCTTCTAATCTGTTCATATTCCTCGTTTGGAGTCTCCAGCCCTCTACGCCATATAGCAGCACCGACCATACCTTAGTAAACCTTAGTCTCAGTTAAAAATCGAACTCTGAACAGGTCAACTGAAACAGTCACGTTTCAATTGAACATGCTTTATATTCTCATAGGCTTGATGTTATTTTTATTTTGTATTTGATTTAAAAGGGAAAAAATAG
Organism: Diabrotica virgifera virgifera; assembly: GCF_917563875.1. Lineage (NCBI taxonomy): Eukaryota > Metazoa > Arthropoda > Insecta > Coleoptera > Chrysomelidae > Diabrotica > Diabrotica virgifera. The sequence continues at coordinate 234,291,784 of NC_065449.1, forward strand.
CGACTGCCTCTCGCTCTAGCAGCTGAGGTTGCCTCAGGAGTTCTAAAATAACCCTATGGTTGTCTCTTCAGCAATTCTCTAAACTAAGTTCCAACTAACTTTGTGTTTTTAAAAAAATCTGTGTTCAACACGTTGACGGACAGAACGTCTAGTCTACAGATATCTAATTTCGATTAAAATTCGATTAAAAGGAAACGAAAAGATTAAAAATTAAAATCGTGTTTTTAAAGCTTGTATTCAGTATTCCACGTATGTTTGTAATCCATACGTTTTCATTTTGTATTTTTTTAACTGGACAATTCCTTTTGCAGTGAGTCATATGAGTCATATGAGAACAGGTTTCTCCTTGGTTCTACTGGGTTCCAGTTTTCGTAGCTCCTCCATAGATGGAACTGATAAAGGAATAAAATATTTTAAATCCTAGTGAATTTGGTGAAACTAATAATTTATTTTATTATAAAGTTCTTAAAAAGCTTCTCATAAAAGCTTAAGATAATGGAAAATGTACGTGAAAGTACAATAGGATCTAAAACAAAAAATATTTCAAAAACCAGGCTAATCCTAACAAGGAATCAGAAGATAGCATTGTTTTACAGAATAAATTAGACTACATTACTGAGAATATTACATTTACAGAGAATTTGATAAATTAATAATATTATAATATAATTATGGGTTTTCATGTTAGAGTATGTATTTTACTCTTCTTTACTCTACATTTTGCTTTACAAACTGAGTTATAAAACTTCTACGACAAAGTAGTTTTCTTCTATAATCATAGGACCAAGCTATAAAGTTCCTGCCACACTCCATAGATGGAACTAATAGAATTAATATTACTGTTTTAGCATCAGTAAAAATGAAAATACAGTGATGCAAAAGTATGAAAGAAATTAAATTATTTATTTTAGAAACTGACCACGTCAAAAAAAATTTTAAATACGTCAATTTTAATTTTTAATTGACCGGCAATAATTATTGTAGATGGACAGTAATGGCGTAAAATTATTAAAAATATTGTGTAAGTGTAAATCTAAACACCCGTGTTGAGCTGCCCCCCCCCCACTTCCAAAAATTAAAAAACAAATAGCCCTGATTTATGAGCTAATTATGAGCTTTCATATTCCGCAAACTAAAAATTTTGAGCTCGTTCCAGTGAGCAGGAATTTAATACTTTAGTGGGGGGGCTGAGTCAGCCCCCCCACTACTTAAAAATAGGAATATTGAATCGGTTTTTGCGGCAGAATTACGAGCTATTTATGAGCTCTTGAAATTATATAGTTTCGATTTTTGAGCTCATCCCCTTCACCCCCAAACAACCCTTTAATTGATTTAACCTAAGAGCAAAAAGCTGAGAAAACTTAAAATATATCGTATTGCGGATATAATTCCTATAGCTTATATACTCTAAGAATAAACTATTAAATCACGTGCATTTCGATTATTGAGCTACAACCCCTTCGCAAGAAAACCACCCTATCTTCCCGGCTAAAGAGAAATTTGTACTTAAAATGCATTAAATTGATTATTTGGCGACTACATATCATTTAATAATTTATAAGCTTCCAAATTACGCGCATTTAGATCAGTAAATTGCAAATTATTTTGTATACTGCAGTCACTGAAGGTAAGAATCAACGATTACCTTCAATTTCGGTGAACCTTCATCGATTCAGTGGCGTAACTAACGCCAATGCAACCAATGCGGTGCATTGGGGCGCAGACCTTAGAGGGGCGCAAAATTCTGGTAAAGTTTTAGCAAAAAATATGTTGAAGCAAAACTCTCTGTAGCTTACCAAAAATAAATGTAAAAAAATATTCGTGGTAATAAGAGCCGTAGGTTCGTTATCAGGGAATAGGAATTAACGTACAGTGTTGTCACTATGAGCTGTAGGGAGCTCTTTGACTGTAAGAATGCTCATCTAATAAAATTAATCAAATTTTGAGAAACGGAACATAAACATTATTATTGTAGCTTGCGATATCATGTATACTATATAGGGCACTGAATAAATAGAAAATGTTAAGTAAAGTAAGAAGTAGTCTATATTTTATCGTCCTAAAAAGTACATTCATTAATTGTAAGTATGTACTGTGATCCTTACTTCAGTTATATTAATGATGTTTGGAAATGTTTAGTTACTTAATTTTACTTTCAATTAAATAATCTTCCTCTAATTGGATAAAGCTTGTACAGGGTTATTCACTATATTTTGACCCCCCTGTAAACTGCTTTATTTAAAGAATTAGAAAAAAATGTAAAATACAAAAGTTATTTGATTTTTAAATTATAATTTTTTGACATTGACATAATTAGTAACGTCATCCATCTGGGCGGGATGACGTAATTTACTATTTTTTAAATGAGAATAGGGATCGTGTGCTAGCTCATTTGAAAGGTTATTCAATTCCCTATTCAGTAATATAAATATTAACATGATTATTTATACATGGTATCCAAAAAGAATTTTTAAATTAAATTCATTGACACAAAAAGAAGAATGTTTGTAATTTATTTAATTCAGAATACATTCTACTACTGTCAGAAAACAGAAATATATGTTTATTGAACAAATAAACATTACTTTTCATTTAAATTCAACGTTCAAGCCGCCACCCAAGCTGCCACCCATCTGCCTCTTGGTGAAGTTTGGACATTGAATTTAAGCAAAAAGCAATGTTTATTTGTGCAATAAACTTTTATTTCTGTTTTCTGACAGCAGTAGAAGATATTTTGAAATTAATAAATTACATGGATTTTTCTTTTTGTGTCAATTAATTTAATTAAAAAATGTTTTTGGAAACCCTTATCTTTATGTTTATTTTACTGAATAGAGAATTGAATATCCTTTCAAATGAGCTAGCACACGACCCCTATATTCATTTAAAAAAAAAGTCGATTACGTCATCACGCCCAGATGGATGACGTCACTAGTATGATATACATGTCAAAAAATCATAATTTAAAAATCGAATAACTTTTGTATTTTAGACTTTTTTCTAATTCTGTAAATAAAGCAGTTTACAGGGGGGTCAAAATATAGCAAATAACCCTGTACAATGTCGTGTGTAGTGAGAGAAATGTCGTTTTTAGTTTCGTTGTTGGTTATGGAGAGGGGGAGAATGAGTCTACGAATAGGGGCGCACGGGGAATACTTGCATTGGGGCGCAGTCAGACTAATTACGCCACTGCATCGATTTTCACAAAAATTGGTCAGTGGTTAGAGGATACGTCAAGAAACAAAGGTGACATGGTACCACCTTGCACCTTTACCCTGAGGGTGGATACCGCCCCTTCCCGGGGGTGAAAATTATTTTATAAAAAATAACTGCACAAATCAATAAAAGAACAAATTAAGAGCAAAATTTATTATATAAAGTTATTAAAATAAGTCAATACTTTTTAAGTTATTAAAGATCAAAGATTTTAATTATTCGTGAAAAAAAATGCATGTTTTGAAGCGGTTTTTCGTAAATCACTGAAAAACTGTAAGTTTTTACAAAAAAGTTAATAGTAGTTTAATTGGTATAGCTTATATTCTAAGAATAAACTCTTAAATCACGCGCCTTTCGATTATAGAGCTACAACCCCTTCGCAAGAAAACCATCCCATATTCCCGGCTTAAGGGATAGTTGTACTTACAATAATTTAAATTAATTATTTGGCGACTACATATCGTTTAATAACTTATGAGCTCGCAAAATATACGCATCTCAATTATTGAATTGCCATTTTCTTTCTATAGTGCAATCACTGAAGGTAAAAATCAACTATGACCTTAGATTTAGGTAAATCTCCATACATTTTCACGAATTGACAATAACAACTTGCGGTTTTAGCCTGTGGTATATGTCACCCCTTCTTGGGGGTGAAAATTACTTTATTAAAAATAACCCCACAAATCGAGAGAGGGACAAATAGTAAGCAAAATTTGTTATATAATGTCATTAAAATAAATTAATACTTTTTGAAAAAAACTCATACAGAAGTAAAAAATTTCGAGATATATTCTGGTATAAAATCGTTTATTTAAAAACTATCTAAAATGTCATGGATTGCAAAACGTTTTCGGTCTAATACAGAACATCTTCAGTGCATTCTGCCGAGTAGTTTGAAACTAGCACACTGTATATAGTGGTAACCCCATAATATATGGTTTACATAATATAATTTGGTAAACTTTTATGACTACAAGTCGATGATGTTGATAGATATAATGGAACACATGCTAAAAGGGCACTATGTTTCCCTGTTCGAAGATGCTAGGTACTTGCCAATTCAATGGGCACAGACCAACACAAAAATTAAAATATTTGATCTTTAATAACTCAAATAGTATTGATTTATTTTAATAACATTATATAACAAATTTTCCTTAGAATTTGTGCCTCTCTTGATTTGTGGGGTTATTTATAATAAATTAATTTTCAGCCCCGAGAAGGGGTGACATATACCCCCGGCTAAGTTATTATTGTTAATTTTCTTTCTTGAAGTATCCTCTACCCGCTCACCAATTTTCGTGAAAATGAATGGAGATTTACCGAAATCGAAGGTCATAGTTGATTTTTACCTTCAGTGACTGCACTATAGAAAGAAAATGGCAATTTAATAATTAAGATGCGTATATTTTGCGAGCTCATAAATTATTAAACGATATCTAGTCGCCAAATAATTAATTTAAATTATTTTAAGTACAACTCTCACTTAAGCCGGAAATATGGGATGGTTTTCTTGCGAAGGGGTTGTAGCTCAATAATCTAAAGGCGCGTGATTTAAGAATTTATTCTTATAAAATAAGCTATACGAATTAAACTAGTATTTACTTTTTTGTAAAAACTTACAGTTTTTCAGTGATTTACGAAAAACCGCTTCAAAACATGCATTTTTTTCACGAATAATTAAAATTTTTGGTCTTTAATAACTTAAAAAGTATTGACTTATTTTAATAACTTTATATAATAAATTTTGCTTATAATTTATTCTTTTATAGATTTGTGCAGTTATTTTCTATAAAATAATTTTCACCCCTGAGAAGGGGCGGTATCCACCCTCAAGGTAAAGGCGCAAGGTGGTACCATGTCACCTTTGTTTCTTGAATTATCCTCTAACCACTGACCAATTTTCGTGAAAATCGATGAAGGTTCACCGAAATTGAAGGTAATCGTTGATTTTTACCTTCAGTGACTGCACTATACAAAATAATTTCAATTTACTGATCTAAATGCGCGTAATTTGGTAGCTTATAAATTATTAAATGATATGTAGTCGCCAAATAATTAATTTAATGCATTTTAAGTACAACTTTTTCTTAAGCTGGGAAGATAGGGTGGTTTTCTTGCGAAGGGGTTGTAGCTCAATAATCGAAATGCACGTGATTTAATAGTTTATTCTTAGAGTATATAAGCCATAGGAATTATATCCGCAATACGATATATTTTAAGTTTTCTCAGCATTTTTCTCTTAAGTTAAATCAATTAAAGGGTTGTTTGGGGGTGAAGGGGATGAGCTCAAAAATCGAAACTATATAATTTCAAGAGATCATAAATAGCTCGTAATTCTGCCGCAAAAACCGATTCAATATTCCTATTTTTAAGTAGTGGGGGGGCTGACTCAGCCCCCCCCCCCCACACTAAGGTATTAAATTCCTGCTCAGTGGAACGAGCTCAAAATTTTTAGTACGCCGAATATGAAAGCTCATAAATAGCTCATAAATCAGGGCTATTTGTTTTTTAATTTTTGGAAGTGGGGGGGGGGGCAGCTCAACACGGGTAATCTAAACAAAGCCACCAAATTTGTCCAATGTATATACACTCACCGGCACAAAATTCCGCCCCCAAATTTTTTGATTAAGTTTGACAATTTATAACTTTATTATTTATTGTGCTCCGATTTTCAAGATTCTTGCAGCAGTTTATAGGTAGGTATATGTATTGATATCGTTTGGTATGATTCCAGTAACAAAAAAGAATGTGTGTGTACTTTGTACGCACGTAAGAAGTTATACTTCTATTATATGATTTAAACGAAATTAATATACTTTTTATTTATATTTTGTTTAAATATTAAACTAATATATCCTTACTACTTACTACAACAGTGCCAAAAATTAAAATAATAAAAGAATGAAACACACACAAACACATTAAACAAACCACAAATGATGTCTGAACATTAATTGTCGAAAATTTTTTTAACTAAATACGTATTTTCTGAAAATACAATTATATAATAAATATACTTACAATCATAAAATGTATTAAAAAAAAACAAAAAAGAAACTTTCTATTGGGACTCGAACCAGCGCTGATAAGAGCGATTGGTATTGGAATTCATTCGCCTTCTCCGCTTAGCCACGGACACTATGTGTGATTATTTACGAAGATCGACTAACTAAACGGATTGAACTTGTGATATTTTGATATTTTGAAAATTGATCAAATTATTTTAATTTTGAATTGAAATGATTTAGAATTGAAAAATACAACAAAACATAGAGTGAAAAACAATATATTAGGTGAATATTGATAGAAATTTTGATGGTAATCAAATTATATAAATAAAAGTATTACATACTATGTATTTTGGCAGATCAAATTGGTAGGTTTATACCCATGATACATTAACAATTATTACGTACCTGTTGCTTTTAAAAACTATTTAAAAGTCACTACAATATTATAAACTTTTTTGTTTCTGTCCTCACAACAATAAACTAATATATTATACATTTGTTTACCTTTACCTTTACCTCCAAACCACAGCTGCCATATCGGATAATTTTTGACATGTCATTTGAACATCCAATCAGAACAAAGTTATAATGCGCATGCGCCGGGCTGATAGGTTTTAACATATAAAAAAATCACCCTCTATCGCCGGTAAAGAAGTATAACTTCAAAAAATTTTGATTGCATGGCATTATACAGGGGTGAATGGATGCATTGTACCTATGTTCTCCCAAATTTAAAGAATTCTGTGGAAAAATGGAAGAGCTGATTTTGTTTCATAGTCCTGTCATACTATCCCGGAGGCATCACGAAAATTTTGTTTTTTGAATTATCCGAATATGTCTTTTGTTGTAAGAGCTGCTTTTGTAAACAAAAACACTGATTGACTCATAAAATACAGGTTGGATTGATAAGATTAGAATGGCCCGCAAGCAGCCCAGATCTCAATCCTATTGAGCATTTATGGGATAAATTAAAAAAGATATTCGCCGACATCCTAGGCCTTCAGAAAATTTAATACAGTAATGGCTCTCGTAGAGGAATATCGGGCTATTCCCCAGGAAAGGATAACACATTTTTATTCCATGCCAAACAGATTGCGAGCAGTCGTTGCTGCAAGAGGTGGACATACCCGCTATTTAATTGTTTTGTTTTTTTGTTAATTTTGTATTGTTTTGTTAATTTGAGTGGGCTTGATAATTTTAATGAAATAAACCTTCAAAGCAAGTTTTTATTTACAGCTCTTACAATAAAAGAGATATTTGGATAATTCAAAAAACAAAACTTTAGTGATACCTCCAGGATAACACAAAAGGAGTATGAAACAAAATCAGCCCTCCAATTTTTCCACAGAATTTTTTAAATTTAGGAGAAATTACGACGCTTCCATTAAACCCCTATAATGTCATCTAAGCAAAAATTTGTTGTTACCGGAATAATAATGAACGACACCAATACACGTATCTACAAACTCATGTAAGAACCTTTAAAATCGAAGTACAAATTATAAAGTTATAGATTGTCAAACTTAATCAAAAATTTTGGGTGGCGGAATTTTGTGCCGGTGAGTGTATTTTTATTTTATTGAATGGGTATTGGTAATATATGTATATTCAAACAAAATTTATAGGTAGTTCAGTTTACTAATACAGTCTAAAATATATATGGTAAATTTTTCTTTAAACAAATTTGAATGGTTGAAGAGTAATTAAATTTTTAGTGATCTATATTCTGGATCTATATTCTGGCCTACAAAGGGTTAATACATAAGTACAGTGGGCCGTAATGTGTAAATAGGTATAGGTAACAAAACAAAGTAGGGAGACAAAAAAAAAACAAAATTTATAATAAATACTGTATTTAAGACAATGTAGTATAATACTACTTTTTATAAGATTTATCTATTTAAATCCAGTTATTTCTTGCAGAATATTCGACAATAAAGTGAATTTTGTCTTTGACTACCTGAGGCAATCTCTTTCTAGCATCCTCTACACTTAAACTGTCACTAAATTTAATATCCTGAAAACTAGGTACTGTAGAATCATCACCTTTTTTTCCAAAAACCACAAAAGGGATAAAAGTTAGAACCCAAATCAACGATATGTATGTATGTTCTTCAAATTCTTTTAAAAATCTATCATAACCAAATGGTTCCAGATCGCATCCCAGCTCTTTTAAATTTTGTAAAAGGCTGCTATGATAGAATTTTAGAAAATCATCAATATTTTCTTTCAGGACGTTATTTTGAACGCTCGTAAACATGAAATATAGAAAATCTGCTACTGGGGAGGCGTATTCATATACCTGGAAATCTACAAATTTTAATTCAGTTGCTACACCGTTTGCATACTTGACCATAATATTATTAACCCAAGGATCACCATGACTGAATGTAGCGAATGGTTCCTTTGCTTCGTTGTCTTCTTCTTCATAGTAAAACTTGTGCCAGAGTTTTTGGATCTAAAAAATTTGTTGTTTTTTAATAAGTTGAAAACAAATACTGAAAACACATTGTGGTATATAGGGAGAAGCAACAAGAGGATTGGTAATCGCTGACAGCGAAATAAAAAAAATAAGAAAATTTTACCAGTGATGGAAAGGAAAATCTAGTCAGATATATAAAGGTCAATAGACTCAGATGGAAAGGGCATGTGATACGCAGTAACTACTTGGAGATGGACCACGCTCTGGTGTCAGAGTAATCGGAGTAGAAACTACAAAAATCATGCGACATACGTATGTTAAAACACCTTAGTACAAAAAGAAGGGCTCAACGCATGTTAAACGACCAAGTGGCCGCAATTATAGACGACTCTGACAAAACACAAAAGATCAAACATATTACAGGAGTACATCAGGGGTCGTATTTTCGAATTCAATCGAATATTTTCGCATACGAGTTAACTCAAATGAAAAATTTCGTATACGAACGTGAATGTGTATTTTTGAACGTCCTTCGAAATGTTATACGTATACGAGCAAAATTTGCACCGGCAACACTGCAAATTCGAATAACATTGAACTTATATTTGTCATCTGAAGAGTCGCAATGTTGCCATACTTTTTTTGTATATTTCTTGTATAATTTCAATCAATGGTATAATCGCAGTATTAAAAACAAAATGTTATATTTGTTATATATACTGGGGTATAATGTACAAGAATAATATTGTATAAGAACGTTTAATGTATAAACATAACGACTTATAGTCTGAACAAATTATAAAAAAATGCCATTTTTGGGAAAAGTTGTTTAGCAGTTATTTTAAGTGTAATCGAATCTTAAGATTGCATAGGTATATTAGTAATATCGATTTGCAAAGTCCGCAGAAAGTGTGCTATTTTGTTTAATATTATTTTTGTATCTAGTATTTACACTGATATTTTACTATTTACTTTTCAAAACTTTACTTCAAAGCGATTTTTGAAATGCACCTTTATGTAATGTGATAGTATGAAAAAATTGAGGATATGGCAACGGTGTCATATGTCAAGTTTGGAGCTTAGATCCAATGCTAAAATGCGTACTTAAAGTTAGGTTAGGTTATATTTTCAAGGTATAATCGTACAACATGTCCTTCCTTTCTATTAAAGAATTATTTAAACCAGCCATTGAAAATAAATTTCAATGTAAAAATATTGTAGACAACAACACAATTAACACTATCAGCTAAAACTATCATGACAGCTGAAATGACCTTGAAATGACAACAATAATTCGTATACGAGCATCACGATTCGAATGGTTCATACCCATTCGAGTCGTCGTATACGAAAAAATTCGTACACGAAGTATTCGAAAATACAAGACACCGGATTTCAAGCGAAATTCTTCTAATTTCGTATGCGAAATATGCTCGAATGAATTCAAAAATAGGACCCCAGAATGTAAAGGAAAACGCTTACCTACTGGAAAGGAAGATAAAATATGAGAAGAAAAATCAGAGAAGTAAAAGCAAAATAAGCAAAGAAAATATGCGAATTTTAAGTATGATTGCTACAATCTACAAAGGAAAGTTAAAGAAGTCACAGTAGGACTAAGATGGAGGCAGAGAGGAAATCTAATTGATTCTGATAGAAACATCATCTTGGACACAGAAAAACAAGAATGTGGAAAGAAGGCCTAGAGAATCTGTTTGAAAACCAAAGAAATAGTACCTTTGAGCTAAATGATGGCCTCAGAATGTTGCCACAGGAAGTTTATTCTCCATAATTTGAGTTGTAAAATTTAGTATGAATTACTTACCTTTGGTACTAGAGGTGCACATTTTTGAGACTCATTAAGTATTGCCTCGATTATAGGAAGAGCCATTTCAAAACCACCACTCCCATGAAGACCGTTATTTAAATGTGGTCTTATTTCTTGCTTAAACAATTCAGGATTTCTGATCTTAATTGCTAATGGTACAGCATGAAGCTGGGCCAAATATTTTAACAGTAGTTGGGTCTCTTCAAAATTAAAGCCAGTAAGTCTGTCAATATTTCTGAAACCTAAAGATTATTTGCTATATCATTTATTTCTGATCCCGTTTTTGTTACCATTTATTATCAAGTCTTGCATCAAATATATTCCCGATACTTGCTGATATAGAGACATTCATGAAGACACTTGATAGAGCAGGCTGAACGTGAACAATGCTATTCAGCAACATTTTTACATTTCTAGTTTAAGGCAATATTATTATTTAAAACATACAACAATTAGGTATATTTTGTCGTGCTTCACATTAACCTAGTGTATACTTAAAAGTGTCACTTGAAGTTGTCATGTAATTAGCATCAAATCTAAGCCTGAGCACTGTCTAGGCCTGCAAAAGGATATGGATTGATTTTTGGTCTGGAGTGTGTTTAGTGGAATGCAGTTGAATACCAGGGAAATGCAATGTCATGCGATTTTACATAAAGTTCATTATAGACTTCAGGCCCATGTCTAAAATGGATGGGTCATAGGAACCACAAGGTGACGTATATAGGACGATATAAGGGCATAAAATAATAAGATTCAGCGCTATGCCGTCACTTGTAAGCAGTCTAACTGAGTGCTGGTGAGAATTCAAAAGTGCAGGTAGAGTGGGTACATTTTGGTCATATATTTTTTTACGGCATTTTTACCATAGATAGATCCAAGAAAAATAATAAGAAAGCGCGCAGTGCCGTACAAAAATGGCTAGCCACAAAGTTGGTAAATTTTTTTGATTTTCTAACAATTTCCAGGTTAAATTTGGTCATTTGATTCTGTACGGCATCAGTTTCATACTGTTTCAATACAACTTCTAATCCATTATTCCGTAACGCCGTACAAAAATCACGCGACAAGGGGAAAAGATCGAGGGTGGCAATCCCCTCTCTTTCCGTGGTCCTGGGGGTGATTTGAAACAACATGAAATTAATTTATTTTGAAAGTATTTTATGCATAGATAACATTATTTTACATGCCGTACATTTTCGTTGGTCCAAAGGTTTGTAGGAAAAAAAAGCTCAAGGAAAAATCTACAGAATGAAATGTACGAAAAATCCATATAATGAAATGTATGAAATTTATGACGATATTTGTTTATGCAGCATTTAGATAGTTCATTTGTACTTAATGCAATAATTTATAAAAAGTTAACGCCGTACAAATCTGAAATTTCATATTGATAAAAAAGTAATAAAAATATTAAATAAATATAATTTACATATATTTATATCGCTTAAGGAGCAACATTATGTTACGACGTTTAGCACTTGTAGGCATATTGTCTACACCTGCCTATAATACTGTACTGTGTGCTAAGTAGTCGTTTTCTAGTAGTAATTTTTCTAAAAAATAGTAGTTGTTTTATTTATTCACATCATTAAAATGAAACAAATCAATTATATACATGTAACAATAATGCTTGAAGTATATATTAAACCAAAAAGTATACAAAACTGTTGATACTGGGATTTACAGTTTCAATTCTTGGATATTATATACCACCACGCCCTTTCACTTCATTTATACGTCATAATGATTTTATCATTTATTATCAATAATAATTGTTCTCTTCAAAATATGTTAATACCGTACAGTATCAAATGACCATAAAATACTATGTACCTTTACAATGGTAGCGTCATTATCATCAACCTAAAAAATATGGTATGCATTACAATGTACGGCATCATTTTTTTCCTAATTTATTAATCTTAATACTATTTAAAACAAAGGATAAATGTATAAAATTGCTATATTTTATTAATCTATGAATATTTCAACTGTGGCAATATTTTAAAAAATTTCTGTTTTTGTATTTCTTTATAATTTTTTTTTAGAACAGTTTCTTTTGATCGGCAATACTATATATAACAATTATATTTTACAATATAATGTTAAAGAAAAAGTTGCCGTACAGAGTCAAATGATTTTTTTAGCTTTATAAATCAAGTATACCATGAAATTAATATAAGTATTAATATACATACAAATGAACAATAATTTTTTGACGGCATTATTTTTAATAGTACTTTTGAGTGCTAACTAATGTTTTGGAACCGAAGCCGTACTTTTTCAAATCACCCCCCGGAGCACGGAAAGAGAGGGGATTGCAACCCTCGATTTTTCCCCTTGTCGCATGATTTTTGTACGGCGTTGCGGAATAATGGATTAGAAGTTGTATTAAAATAGTATGAAACTGATGCCGTACAGAATCAAATGACCAAATTTACCCTGGAAATTGTCAGAAAATCAAAAAAAATTTACCAACTTTGTGGATCGCCATTTTTGTACAGCAATCGCTGTACAAAAGATCTTGTAAAGATTTTGTACAGGATCGCTTTCTTATTATTTTTCATGGATCTATCTATGGTAAAAATGCCGTACAAAAATATATGACCAAAATGTACCCACTCTACCTGCACTTTTGAATTCTCACCAGCACTCAGTTGGACGGCTTACAAGTGACGGCATAGTGCTGAATCTTATTATTTTATGCTCTTATATCGTCCTATATACGTCACCTGGTGGTTCATATGACCCATCCATTTTGGACATGGGCCTGTAGTCTATTAGAACTACAACTGCAATTAGTCTGTGAGTGAAGGAGAAACATTTTTGGACCCCATGGTAAATAAATCTGTACGATGCTAGATTTTAAAGAAAAATTTTCAAAATTTCAACAATATTTCTTGCTAGTAGCCTCCTTGCATATACATATATGTACTAAACTTCATCGGTATGGAACCCTCAGTATATTATTCATATTTTGAGAATCGAGCGTATGCCACAGCAATTTTTGGGTTCTATTAATAATTTAAACATTTTCTGATATTTCGTAGAGTGTCGAGTTACTTCAATGTAGAATATAAAGAAAAGGAGTTATTGTAAATTTATTAAAGCGCTTTATTTGGAAGTTCTCATATCAGAATCTAGCGGACTCCCCTTGGCAAGGTCCAGACCAGAACTTTAAAAGCACTTAGGTATTTCAAATTACATGAAGTGTAACCTTATTAATTGTATAATAAAATAAAATAAAGGTTTTTATTGACAATCTGCGAAAATTTTAACTCTATTTATTACTATTCATTATAAGCAAAATAGATTTTTCAAAACAAATTTCAATTTTAAAATAAAAAGAATTTGGCTTTTATTAGTCGCAGAAGGTTCAGATTTTCGTTAAAATGTATGTTTTAAGCAGATTTGTAGTCGATCTAATTAGAAAAATGTACCAACGAAAAATAATAAAAAAAATACAATACTATTATATTTATTTGTAACCACATATTAGGGTGTTCCTAAAAGATTGGTCATAAATTATACCACAGACTCTGGGGTCAAAAATAGGTTGATTGAATCTCATTTACCTATATACAATAGTGCATACAAAAATAGTTAGTTACAGCCCTTTGAAGTTACAAGAGAAAATCAATTTTTTTTCACATATCAAAAACTCTTAGAGATTTTTTATTGAAAATGGACATGTGGCATTCTTATGGCAGCAGCATCTTAGATAAAAATTAAAGTGAAATTTGTGTACCCCCTAAAAAAAATAAGGGGGTCTTGTTCCCTTAAATCCCCCCCCCCAAACTTTTGTGTACGTTCCAATTCTGGGGTCAAAAATAGGTTCATTGAACCTCACTTACCTATATACAATAGCGCACACAAAAAAGTTACAGCCCTTTGAAGTTACAAAATGAAAATCAACTTTTTTTCATATATGGAAAACTCTTAATTTTTCATTGAAAATGGACATGTGGCATTATTATGGCAGCAGCATCTTAAATAAAAATTAAAGTTAAATTTGTGTGCGCCATAAAAAAATTATGGGGGTTTTGTTCCCTTAAACCCCCACAAACTTTTGTGTACGTTCCAATTATATATTAGTGTGGCACCATTAGTTAAACACACTGTTTTCAAAACATTTTTGCCTCTTAGTACTTTTTCGACAAGCCAGTGTTTATCGAGATATTTTGAATACTTATCGAATCCACCACATATCTGTATATGTATGGTAACTACGATTATACTCGTAGAGACCTGTTAATACATAATCTAAAAATGTATTTGTAATTTACATTTTTAGGTAGGTATATTTTGTAAAAGAAGCCACATCTCGATAAAAGGTGACTTATCAAAAAAAGACTAAGAGGCAAAAAAGTTTTAAAAACACTGTGTTTAACTAATGGTACCACAATAATAGTTAAATTGGAACGTACACAAACATTTGGGGGTTTAAAGGAACAAAACTCCCATAAAATTTTTATGTAAATATATTAAAAAAGAAGCGGCATCTCGATAAAAACTCGCTTATCGAAAAAATAACACGAGCAAAAAGTTTTAAAAACGTTGTGTTCAACTAATGGTACCACAATAATGAATTAATTGAAACGTACACAAAAGTTTGGGGGGGTTTAATCGATCAAAACTCCCATAACATGTTGATGGGGTGGACAAATTTCACTATAATTTTGTTTTAAGATGTTCCAGCCATAAGAATGATACATGTCCATTTTCAATAAAAAATCTTTAATAGTTTTCGATATATTGAAAAAAATTGATTTTCATTTTGTAACTTCAAAGGGCTGTAACTTTTTATGAGCAAAATTTTACTAAGGTAAGTTATGTTCAACCGAACTATTTTTGACCCCAGACTGTGTAGTATAATTTATGACCAATCTTTTTGGGACACCCTGTATAACGGCTTATTTAGACATATTATTAATTTGCAAAAGTATCTAATTGTTTTTCTCACTCTTCTTTTACACTTTTAATGATTATGAATCTATTGCTGTTTGCTAAATTACTGTAGAAGCATACCGTGGTGGACAGCAATAAGTTTTTAATCTTCTGATAACACTGGTCAACATGGAAAAATGAACAGACACTCTGATGGGTGTTCTTAACTAATTTTGGGTCGCTGAACTCGAATATGACCTCCGTTTTTTTCCATCACCCTCCATTTTTCCGCTCCCCCCTATTCTTGCCAAAATAGTGGTGAAATAGGTAAATTTCGTTTAATTTGCTCATTTCGCCGCGATAAATGCCAACTTATAGATTAAAATTTCAGTAAAATAATGATTAAGATTATGCCCAACGATAAACATAACTGGGGATCCGAGGGGGCGAAAAAAGGGGAAGAAAGGGGTATTTTTCTGAAAAAAACGTAAAAAATCAGCATTTTTCAGTATTTTTTTTGGAAAAAAAGCGACATTACAGGCCTTTTGCCATTTTTTACACCTTCCCACTACCCCTTTGCACCATCCTATCTCTCTTTTTCACCCCCCCCCCTTCTCTCTTTTACACTACTTGAATTCGCAAGCAAGCACCTGTCAGTTGCAGTGAGCGTGTTGTTCGAGACAGACTGTCTCGAAGTTTTTAAAAGTGAGGTGTTTGCGTTTAGCACACGTGTTTTTTTTCTGTGCTTCAAGTACATTTCTTTGTAAAGTTTTTGGAGTTACAATGCCGCGTTTTTGTAAGAATGATGTGAATTCTTTCTGTTATATTTGTGGAGAAGTAACTTTTAAGAATCAAAGGAGACCTTTAAATAAGATGGTTCGAAAAGCTTATGAGCATTATTTCGGTTGCAAAGTCGGGGATCAAGACAAGCCATGGGCCCCAAAATTATGTTGCAATAGTTGTTACACTAATTTAAGTTCGTGGTTACGTGGGAAATCACGTCCGATGTCCTTCGCTGTATCAATGGTCTGGCGTGAGCCCACTTCTCATGCCGAGGACTGTTATTTTTGTATGACGAAAATATCTGGATTTTCGCGAAAATCGAAACGTACCATCACTTATCCGAATATCCCTTCGGCAATTAGACCCGTGGAACATAGTAATATGCTGCCTGTTCCCATACCACCCGTAAACTACACCCTAGATAATGAAGAATCAGCAACTGAACAGAATGCGTCACCACTGGAAGAGGAGACCTCACATGGGAGCCAAGATGGAGACTACACGCCTAACGGTTCGAACGAACCACAACTTTTTACTCAGCAGGAATTGAACGACTTAGTTCGCGATTTAGACCTGCCTAAAATAAAAGCTGAGCTTCTTGGTTCACGACTTCAGCAGAAAAATCTCCTGCAGAAAGATGTCAATATTACGTTTTTCAGAAAAAGAAATTCCGCCTTCATTTCCTTTTTCTCGCGAGATGATGATGATGAAGATTTAATTAGCTGTAACAACATTGCAGGACTAATGACTGAGCTAAAAATACCATACGTATCTGAAAACTGGAGACTTTTCATTGATTCCTCAAAAACTAGTTTAAAAGCGGTTTTACTTAATAATGGAAATGATCTACTATCGGTCCCTGTTGCCTATGCAACCAGTATGAAGGAAACATATGACAATCTAAGAAAAATTTTGGAAAAAATTAGTTACGATCATCATCAATGGAATGTTTGTGCTGACCTCAAAGTAGTGGCAATATTAACTGGATTGCAAGCTGGATACACTAAATTTTGTTGCTTTCTTTGTGAATGGGACAGCCGTGCTAAAGATCAACATTATGTGCGAAAAGACTGGCCCTTGCGCGTGAATGATATTCCCGGTTGTAAAAACATCGCTTTTGGTGCCTTAGTAGACAAAAAAAAATCATTATACCTCCACTTCACATTAAGCTGGGCCTTTTTAAACAATTCGTTAAGGCTCTAAATAGGGATGGTAAAGGATTCTTATACCTGAAGCAAAAATTTCCGCATATAAGTGATGCCAAAATCAAAGAAGGCGTATTTGTGGTACCCCAGATTAAACAGTTATTTGATGACGATGCTTTCTCCAACAGTTTGTCAAGAAAAGAGAAAAGAGCCTGGGAATCTTTTGTTTTTGTTTGTCGCAATTTTCTTGGAAACAAAAGGTCAGATGACTATCAACAACGAATTGATGAGCTACTTAAATCTTACAAGGCTTTAGGTTGCAATATGTCATTGAAAGTCCATTTTCTCCACTCCCACCTGAGTTTTTTCCCGGAAAATTGTGGAGCCGTTTCGGACGAGCATGGTGAAAGATTTCATCAGCAGATTGCCCAAATGGAGAAGAGATACGCTGGAAAATGGAACCCTACTATGTTGGCGGACTACTGTTGGACTCAAATTCGAGAAACACCGGAGGACGCTTACAAAAGGAGAAAAATTTCCAAGTAGATGCAGGTATGTTTTTTTTCAGACTTTTTGATTGCTTAGCCTTATGATTAATTTCAATACTTTTTCTCCCCCTCCACCTTGTCTAATCATATTTTTGTCATAATTCTCAGATACAATCAAAACCACATAAGAGTTTGTTTCAAATAAATAGGTAACTTCTTTTTTTTTTGTACATCCATATTTATGTTTTTTTTTTCTTGTTAAGAACGAGGGGGCTTTAAGGGGGGGAGGGTGAAAAAGAGAGATATGATGATGCAAGGCGGTTCAAGGGGGGTATTGGGAAGGTGTAAAAAATGGCAAAAGGCCTGTAATGTCGCTTTTTTTCCAAAAAAAAATACTGAAAAATGCTGATTTTTTACGTTTTTTTCAGAAGAATACCCCTTTCTTCCCCTTTTTTCGCCCCCTCGGATCCCCAATTATGTTTATCGTTGGGCATAATCTTAATCATTATTTTACTGTAATTTTAATCTATAAGTTGGCATTTATCGCGGCGAAATGAGCAAATTAAACGAAATTTACCTATTTCACCACTATTTTGGCAAGAATAGGGGGCAGCGGAAAAATGGAGGGTGATGGAAAAAAACGGAGGTCATATTCGAGTTCAGCGACCCAAAATTAGTAAAGAACACCCATCAGAGTGTCTGTTCATTTTTTTTCAATTTTTTTTGTTGGCCAGTGTAATGTTTAACATCGATGGCGCAAAATTTCTTGGCAATTATTTTTAAATTACCTACCTGGCAATTATTAGATTAATTAGAAAATTAACAGTAATTCTTAATTTCCAATATTTCATTGAGAAGAAACTTTTTGTTTATTCTAAAGTACTTTGGGCCTTCGGTAATAATATAATCTTCCATTCTGCATTTAAATTTTTCAAAACTATTAATTAGTTTTTTCATGATTTAAAAAAAAATAATGCATTTAAAAAACATTTACCCGAAATTTTGCACCTACTCTTTTAACAACAATAATTATTAACGAAATTCGATAATTAACAAACCGAGTGGAAATTTTGCACGCTTATACATTTACTTAAACACCTACTTAATTCATTTACTATCAAGGTTTTTTACATTTTACATTTTTTTAATATTGCCTCAGAGTAAATATTGAAGAGGAGTGTGAAAAGATTCACCACTTTTGAATACCTCTTTTGTTTTTCACACTTCACTTTTAATAAGCTTTTTGTCTTTTAGCTCTTGCTGTTTAACCATAGCATAGGTTTGCCATAATCCAGAGATCCTTGTCGTCAAGAATCGCCTTTCGCAGAATATCAATTAGGTTTCATGATCAACATTGTTAAATGCTTTCCCGTCCGATCCTTAAGTACGACTCTATAGGGTTTGATCCACAGATATCATGATCAAGTGACAATGACACGTGATCTCAATGTCAACAATGAAGTGAAATTATATACATAATTTGTTTCAATAACACTCTTTCAATCAATTTTGAATAACACTAGTCATAGAAACTACTTGTGCCGTTTATTAAAACAATACATCATTTATATTAATATCATGAAGAAATTGGTCATATTATGATTGTTTAGCATTTTACAACAATTATCTTACTAACCTGCAATACTCAAATTTTCAAAAACTATAGCAGCATCCAAATCAACTTCTTCTGATCCATTCAAATTCAATCTGCTGCCATAAAATTTTGCAAAACAATCCAAAACATCCTGTACATTATTTTCTCTCTGGAAATTTTGAAACAGCGGTACAAGTTTCTCGTAGAAATTAATCTCAGCTCTAAAAGTATGTTGGATATTAAATATTTCCTGATATATTTCCGAGGGAGGAATTTTTTTCACCACTACATGTATTTCTTCGCTCTGATTGCTGTTTTCGTCCTGGACCACCAGATTCAATTTTACCATTTCTCCCCCATAGTTTTCTCCTTCTGGTACTAAACTACTCGTATCAGTTTTAATAATCTTTTTATTGTATCCAACTCTTTGAGAACAAAGAGATTCAATGTTATTCACGGACATTGTACTATCTTTCACAAAATAAAAAAAAATTAATTTATTTACTACTAGTTTCGAAACATCTTTATTTTTAAAAGGATTTGTTATCGAAACCTTCAATTGGTACGCATTTGTTGTGTAATAAACTGATAACAACAAGAAGAGATACTTAATTCAAAGTGGCGAATTATCAGTAGACTAAATGCAAAAAGATAATTTTTTATGTATAATAGGAAATCTGTAAGTATGTTTTCCAGGGTCGGAGTTTGGAGAACGTGAGTAAGGGAGGGAATAAAATCTAATAAGTCTACATTTGTTGATCTCCAACAAAATGTTTGTCGCTCGATATCTAATTGATTTACATCACAAACTTTTTACATTAATAACTAGGGAGCGGATTTTATGCTAAATGCAAAATGCATATTGCATGCATATTTCCCATATTTGAGAACTTTACTAAATTTTGCATATTTTTTAAAAAACGTGCATATTTTGTGCCTATTTAAAAACATTTAATTAAAAAAAAATATTTTTTAATTCGGCACAAAATATTTACCCGCATAGGCTGTCCTATCTATTAATTCGAGAACTACCTGAAGAGAGACAGCTCATTCACTGCCTTTTCATTTTTTCTTAGAAAATACCCGATCTTTACACAAAGTAATAGTGCTTACAGTACGCCGTTATAAAATTATTGTAGGATGTTAAAATGATGAAGGATGGTTTACCGGGAAATCCGAATTTTATTTACTTTTATTATATTTTTTCTACGAGCATGCAAAAATGTCTACTTTCGCGCACGCATTTTACATATACCTACTATCGAAGACATGTGCCGGATGAAAGTACTCTGCGAAAAAATATGTTAATTGCATTTACAATAAAACCAGAAAAAAAGTAAAAACGCTAGTAGGAAACAATTACATCTGGTTTGCTGTGGACGAGACTACGTATATTTGTGGAAGATAAGTCGCTAATTTAGTCATAGGCGTACTTCACGAAGAAATCTTGACGAAGGGTTATTTAGTGTGCACAAAAGAACTAGAAGCAACAAATAACAACACAGTTCCAAGATTCGTAAATGACGCTTTTACAAATTTTTATCTTCCCGAGGCTGTGCCCACCAACAAAATAGTATTAAAGCTTTCCGACGCTGCACCATATATGATCAAAACAGCATCGAATCTTAAAGTGTTTTATCCAAATCTAATTCACTGTACGTGTCTAGCACACGGCCTGAATCGCGTTGCTGATTTGACGGCTGCAATTTCCACTTGTTAATAAGTTGATACAAACTGAGAAAAATTTTCATTAAAGCTCCTTTAAGGGTTCAACTGTTTAAAGAAAGATTCCTAACACTCCATTAACACCGGAACCAGTGTTAACTCGGTGGGGTAGATGGTTAGATGCAGTTTTATACTACGCCGAGTATAAAAGCTTCGTATTGGAATTTAAACAGACTGCTAGCAAATCGATAAAATATTTTGTTAGGATGTTTTAGGTGAAACAGAATTACAAAACAATCTTGCTTTTATCAAAAGCAACTTTTGTTCTGTGAGTGAAACAATAAAATATTTGTAGAAACAGCAAAAATATCGTAAGTCGAGTCGATCCAAAAAATAAACAGTTTAAAAAAAAGATCGAAGGTATTCCTGGAAAAATTGGTAAGATAGTGTTAACAACATTTTCAGTTTTAAATTGAGAACACCTTGAAGTAATAGTAATAGTACAAATCCGATCATTGCATCTGAAATTTTACACCTTCTTGAAATTTACATAAATCAAGACTATTTTGAATTCAATAATCAAATTTACACAAACAACAGTGCAGGACTTATTATGGGTAATCCTCTAAGCCCATTACTATCAGATATATTTATGAACCAACTTGAAACAACAATTTCTAAACACCCCTTATTTAAACAGTTCTTATATTGGTGGATATACGTGGATGACATACTAGTCTGCTTTACAGGAACTAACAGACAACTTGACCAATTTCTATCATACATTAATTCACTTCATAGTAATATTGAGTTCACAATAGAAACAGAACAGAATAATTCAATAAACTTTCTAGATGTAACGATTACCAGACTACACAACAAACATGAGTTCTCCGTATATCATAAACCTACCCATACTGACACAACTATACACAATTCATCATCCCATCCTACACAACACAAATTAGCAGCCTACCATAGCATGATACATAGGCTGACAGAAATTCCTATGACAAAAAATAACTTCGAGACAGAACTAAATATCATTAGACAAATAGTAAACAATGGCTATAACGAACAAACAGTTAACAACATTTTAAACCAAAAACTCCATAAGAAAGCCTTGAAATTATTGTATCCACCACCACAGAAAAAACCCAGTACCTTCTGCTCTCTCACATATACTGGCAAAATAACAACAAAAATAGCCAGATACATAAAAAAGAAAGGAATAACACCAGCTTTCAGAACTAACAACAACTTAAGCAAACATATTAAAAACAATAAAAGCCGAAAAAGAAAGCAACTACAGAGTGGTGTGTACAAACTAACTTGTGGTGACTGTCCGAAAACTTACATCGGTCAAACTGGCAGAACTTTTGACAAACGGATAGCAGAACACAAAAGGGCTTTCAACAATAGAAAAACAGACACTTCTACATACGCACTTCACCTTCTAGATCATAATCATTCTTTCAATGAAGAGTTTCAAATTCTACATATTCAAAATAAAGGCCTTAAGCTATCACTTTTAGAATCAATGGAAATTAATAAATTGAAAAATACAGATATAATTCTGAATGACCAACTCGAGACCAACAGCTCCCCACTCCTCAACCTCTTCAGTTAAAGACTTAAAAAGGCAAATACATTGTAAAATATATCACTTGAGAAAGGCACTTTGCCGAAACCGCTGTAGTAATAACATAGTTGTAATAAATTTTGTGGAAGTATAGAAAAACAAACGTTTTTCAGTGTTTATAATATTTATTTTCCGCAAATCGCCAGGAAATTTTGACATTCCTGTCAAAATTTCTTGAAGAAAAAGTCAGGACTTCCTTACTGTAAGGAAATGTCATTTCCTTACTGTAAGGAAATGATATTTCCGTACAGTTGTTAGTGTTCTACATAAATGATAGAAAATTATTAATAATCCATAAAACGTCTGTATGCATTTTCGTACTTTTCTCTTGATTTCTTTGGCAATAATTCTAATGAAGCAGTATTCACTGCCTCAACCAGCTCTGGAGGAGTCCCAGGAATGGAAATTTCATCATCACTTATCATTTTACTTTCGAGAACACCAGCAATTAAATTTATAAGCGTCAAGTTTGACAATTCAACCTCAATACGTTTCCATAGTAACCCAAGTAATTTTATTAGGAATTTCAAAGCACCATTTATTTGGGAATAAATTTATCGCGTTTTTTTTAAATCAATCAATAGCTGTCGAATTTTAAACGATTTGCGGAAAAATAGTATGTTTACCTCGTAGGAAAAGCCACATTCCTGGACTCTGTGTTGCTAAGTCTCGGCTTGCGCCTCGACTTAGCAATCTTCACAGTCGTCCAGGAATGTTAGGCTTTTCCTACCCGGTAAACAATGTACTATTACTAGTTCTTAAGTTAGGATAATTATATATTTTTTTAAAATAATGGTTTGTCACAATTTTTATGCTTATTCTCATGCTTTTTTGTATAATAAAATGCATTTTTTCGTAAAATTTTTATGCTTTTTAGCTCTTTTTTTGTGTCTCTTTATACTTTTAAATCCGAACGCTACTCATTAGAAAACCTGTTGACAAAGCTGATTGCGCTGATAGCAAACGTTGGTCGTTTGCACACTTAGCAAAATATATTTATTCGCTTTTTTTACTTACAACATACAAACATTTTTAGAAATAAAAGCAAACAGAATTAGTTGTATTATAACCACTTCTTCTTTATAAACTCTTCCACAATGTAAAAAAGCCTTTCTTTGGCCTCCGGCATCATGTTAGCTAAAAGCTTCTTCCTAAATACACGATCTTCAAAATCAAATGTTGGTGTATCTGTATAGCTCTCTCCTTTTCGGCCAAATACAATTACTGGTACAAATCCTACTGCCCATGTAAGTGCTGCATGAGCTTCCAGCTCTAATTCTTTAAGGAAGTTCGAGTAATTGAAAGGCTCAGGATCACATCCTAATTGTTTCAAGTTAGAAACAAACTCTGAATGGTAATGATGTAGTAAATAATCAAAGTGATTTTTAGTTGCATTTGTGTTGGCACTGGTCAATAAGAAATTTAGAACGTCTGTAGCTGGTGATCCGTAATCGTAAATTTGGAAGTCTATAAACTTGTTCTTTACTGCCTTATTATCGTCGAATTTCATCATGGCGTTGTTAACCCAAAGGTCCCGGTGACTGATAGTTGCGAATGGTTCTCGAACTGGATGCGATTCGGCGTCTGGCGAGAAGTTCTCGTACCATAAGTCACGAATCTACAATAAAAAACTGAGTGCAAGATAATGAGTTTTAAAAAGGAAATATATTATTTAAGAAAGGTACATAAATAACTAAATATAGATCATAGGATTTTAAGCAGATTGGATGTATCAGAGACGATAATAATAAAATATTAGGTAGTTCCTGTAATGAATGTTAAAAAGCGATGGAAAAATATTTGATAGTTTTTAAATAAAGGATCTGAAATTAAATTGCAAAACGTAGATAAGTGTGATTATTATTCACGTGAATATCAATGCTGAGTGAAGTCGGCCGTAAAAGTCACGAAATAATGCCCAACATCAAGTTCTTGATAAGTCATACTTATAATAAATTCTGTTTGTTGTCATTCCCTAGTCCATTATAGCATATATACGGGAAAGCTATGTTAAGGGAAAGATGTAATGATGTGCTTTATAGATTATGAGAAAGCCTTCGATCTAGTACAACATCATAAACTCGTACATATACTAAAACAACTCGACATAGATCAAAAATACATTCGCTGCATAGAAGCTCTTTACTGGAATCAAACAGCTGCCATCAAGGTGGATAATGAAACAACGCAAGCTCAAAAAATTCTCAGAGGTGTAAGACAGAGATGCATTCTCTCTTCACCACTGTTCAATCTATATGCAGAAAGTATCTTCCAGGAAGCTCTTGAGGAATGCGAAAGCGGCATCAAAGTAAATGGTACCTGGGTCAATAATATACGATATGCGGATGATTCGGTCTTAATAGCAGACAATATAGAAGACCCCCAAAACCTTAATAAAATTCGAGAACATAGCGAGAACATTGGACTTAGCATCAACATAAAAAAGACGAAGTTCCTTATAATCAGCCGTCAATTATGTCAACATCAAAATGCAAGACTAGCACATAACAACCAAGATGTAGAGCGCGTAAGAAAATTTAAGTACCTGGGAACCTGGCTATGTAAAGACTGGATGTCGGATATGGAAATTAAATGTCGGATAGAAAGGGTTAGAAGTGCATTCATGAAATTCAGAAACGTCTTTACGAACTCTGACTTTGACCTGAACCTAAGACTAAGATTCACGAAATGCTATATATGGTCGGTGCTCCCATATGGCATGGAAGGATGGACTTTAAAAATAAACAAAATAAATAAGCTAGGGTATTTGAGATGTGGATTTATCGACGAATCATTAAAGTTCCCTGGACTGCACGAATAACAAATGAAGAAATCCTGAGAAGAATTGGTACAGAACGACAACTGCTATGCACAATTAAACAGAGAAAAACGGCATACCTGGGGCACCTAATTAGAAACGAAAGATACCAGATTCTGCAAACCTTAATTGAAGGAAAGATCGAATGAAGATGCGGAGTGGGTAGGAAGAAAATATCATTGCTACGTAATGTCAAACAATTGACAGGACTAAGAAACATAGGAGACCTAATACATACTGCAAGGGATAGATAAAAATGGTCAAACGTGATCGCGAACATCCATTTGTGGATTGCATAAGAAGAAGAAGAATGTTAAATTTTCATGCGACCTTGCCGGATTTAACCCATCCGCTGCCTATGGAAGGGGATGGAACTCGGCTAGGAGCCGTTCTGTTGAACAACACCTGACTAAAGTAACCATATCACTCGCTGGCGTGTGAACAGCACCTGACTGAAGTAACCATATCACACGCTGGCGCGTGATCGGCAGCATATGGGTTGAACAGGAAAAGTTCCTTGTGTTGAAATAAGAATTTTAATTCACTGAGTAAATTTGAATACTGCCGATAGAGATAGAAATTAATCCTCTGAGGGGTTGACACGGTATTGGTGGCTTTCGCGGTGTGTATTTTGAATTATTAATGGTGATAGTAATAACGAGTGGCATAAAAGGCAAAGAAGTGGAAAGGAAGGTGAAGAGTTCCGAAAATGTACGAGAACGAGAAGATCACCAGCGATAAAAGAAAAAGATAAGGATGCAAAATTAGATAAATTGTTAGAACTAATGGAAGATATGTAGATAGAGATAAAAAATGAACTAAAATAGATGAGGCGACATATGACAGAAAAAGGGAAAAATCAAGTGCATCTTAGGTATAAGATCATAGAACAAATGAAGACAAAATTAACAGAAATGCAGAGTACAATTTGTTTTGTTAAAAAAAGAGAGACAAACATTGTAGTTAATGGCTTAAAAATTGACTTGGAGGAACCTACATAAGTAAAAAAGGAAATATTCGAGCCCCTCGGTTAACCGAGGCAAAAGTCATAACTGGTGAGTTACAACTTTCAACTTTGGCGCAACATCGTTGCCTGAAAAAAAGAGGCTTACGCAAAAATCAATCAAAGAATTTTAAACAGTAACAATGATAATGTAATGTTTTTATCTTTTATAGACAGTACAGTATTAGTGCTGTCATTAAAATATCCATATTTATGGTTATTTACGTGTTTTTCTATCAATATAACCAATCTCATTGTTAACCGAGTTTTTCCGTATCCGAGGTAGTCACAGTCCCAGTTACCTCGGATAATCTCGAGTCTACTGTAGCAGAATCCATAGACCGGCACCTGAGGATTGTAACAAAAGTTAAGACAGTCCGGAAACTAGCAGAGTATACATGTCTGAGAGAACCAGAGGATGTTTTTGAGATAGAAAAAATATCGCAGAATGAATAAAAAATAGAATAATAAGCTTGAAAGACTTACCAAGTTATATTATGTAGCACGATTTGAGTAAAATAGAAAGGAAAATGCAGAGCGTGATAATGAGAGGAAACGATCCAAGCAAGGAGGAAGGCAATGATTACTGGTTACAATTAATAGGAAAGTATGAATAAGAAAAATAATAGAAATGGGGAAAGAAGCTGATAAGAGAGCTTAAAAAAGAGAAAATGCACAAATAAAATTGTACTAGCGAGCTGGAGCATTCGAGAGTTCATTTATGAGGAAGCGTTTAAAGAGCTAACCGATGATCTAAAGAAATACAAAATAGATGCTGTGGCTTTCTAGGAAACTAAACACATAGGAAATGACATAACGAAAGTTGGGGGGATATCACTATTTAACTGTGCTAAGAAAGACAGGATGCTGGGAACTGGTTTTGCAGGTGCACAATATTTATAGAGAAAGTTATGTCCTTCAGGCTTGTCTCAGACAAAATATGGTAATATACGAATAAAGGAAGAAAAAATGAATATAAAAATATAATTAACATACACGATAAAAATATTAATCGGCGATTGAAATGCAAAAGTGGAGAAAGGAGCTATTATCCTATATGTATAAATAAAGTACCTGGAATACATAGCAAGCATGACGTGACACATGGTAATTAGTCCAAGTAATGAAGCTTAAAATAGGACAAAACCTCGCAATTTTTACAGAATGAATAGATTTGCTTGAAAATTTGGATCAAAATCTATATGATGCCGAAAGGCGCTTTTACCATGAGGGTGGTTGCCTCCCCATCTGGGGAGTGGAAATTTTCTATTATATTTTGACTACAAAAGTTGGTAAAAACATTTATTCTAAGCAAAAAATATTCTATGTATTTTTGTGATAAAATTAATAGTTTTCGATTTATTCGCTATCGAAAATGTTAGTTTTATATATCGTAAAATCAATGTTTTTGATAAGTTTTCTGCTAATAACTCCCAAAGTTTTTGTTTAATCAAAACAACTTTACCTAAAAAATGTAGTTTTTGAAAAAATAAACAAAACTGTTTTTTAATTATTTTTACGACCATTAGTAATCAAGCTATACTTTATTATATGTTAGCTCTCCTTCGTCAAATGCTAAATATTGTAGTTTCAAAGTCAAAAGACGGGAAAACTATGCAATTTTCGAGGATAACTTGTTAAAATTAATTTAACTTATTTAAAAACGTCTATCTGGAAAAATTGAATGAAAGTCTCTAGCTCAAAAATTAAGTGATTTATAATGAAAATAATGTCAGTCCCTATTTTTTTCGGCGAAAAAATGATCGGAAGCAACCGCCATAATCACCACCCTAATAAAAATTAGTCATTGACCTTATTTGTTCTTCTTTATTTATGTATTACTAATAGGTTCTAGAAGTTTGACCGGCCTAGAGTGATTGGTTTTTAAAAAATGGAGTTAAAAACGAATAACGAATTTTTGTAGTTTAGAAAAAAACGGCTTTTTCTTCAGAATAGAAAGATTAGCATCCGAGATACGAAAAAATGTTGAATAATTAAATTGTAGCCTATTTAATTCCCAAGAGCCTCGTTTGCAAAAAAATTTTCTACGGCAAAAATTCAGTGAACTACTGACAATTAAAATTTATAATAACATGCAAAGACTATCTTTACCAACCCTTTCAAAGTCACCTCTTTTTGCGACTGAGGATTTTTAAAAGACTTAATAATAATTTTCTTACAGATCTTGTAAAAACCAATAAAATTCCTATTGACCCAACTTTCAAAGATAAAAAACAAAAAAGTTCTTAAAAAATCAATATATTTTTTTTGAAAAAAAAAGGAGAAATCCAATTGAAAGCAAAATAATGTAAGATAGGGGTGTTTTTAGTCATTGGCCTTATTCATTCTTCTTTATTTATGTATTATTAATAGATTCTAGAAGTTTGAGTGGCTTAAAATGATCAGCTTTTAAAAAACTAGAGTTAAAAGCGAATAACAAATTTTTGTAGTTTGTTTAAAAATGCCATTTTCTTCACAATAGAAAGATTAGCATCAGAGATACGAAAAAATGTTTAAATATGAAATTGTAGGTTATTTAATTCCCAAGAAATTGGTTTGAAAAAATTTTTTCTGCGGCAAAAATTTAGTGAATCGTAAATGAGTACATTTGGTGAGACATTGATTTTTTTTATATAAAACTAACACTTTCGATAGCGAATAAATCGAAAACTTTGTCAAAAACATGTATAGAGCATTTTTTGCTTAGAATCAACATTTTCATTAAGTTTTGTGGCCAAAATATAATAAAAAATTTCCACCCTCGAGATGGGGTGGCAACAACCCCCATGGTAAAAGCGCCTTTCGGCATTATATAGATTTTGATCCTTGGACTATCCACTACTTATTCTCAAATTTTCAAGCTAATCGATTAATTGTGTAAAAATTGCGAGGTGAAAAGTTTCGGTTCCTGGACTAAATGGCCAAAGACTAATCGCAAAGACAATCACAATCGACTATCTTCGATAGTTGACTATGTATTTAGTAGAAGATAACCATTAATAAAACCAATGAATAGAAAGCCATTGATTTTTATAATATGATATTGACAATTGTATACTGTACACAGTAAAGTGATTTAAAGAGGGCCAAGGAGAGTAAGACCCCGGAAAGCCCTGATGAAGACTTCAGAGATGAAGGCGAAAGCTCGGAGTACTTAAATTGGATGAAGTTCAATCCGAAAAGGATATATTATGTACTTTATTACAAATACATACTTACCTTTGATATATATGGCTTGCATAAGTCTGATTTCTGCAAAAGGTCTTCTATAACTAAAATATAGTGGAAAAATCGTTGGTCACGGGGAGCTTTTATATCGTTCTGGCAAAAATGTCTCACTTCCCGTTTAAATACATCAGGATGCTTAAGTTTTAGTGCAACTACTGTTGATTGAAATTCTGCTAAATCTTTGAGTAAAATTTTGGCTTCTGCTAAATTATAACACACGTATCTATCTAGATTACGATAACCTAGAACAAACACAAGAAGTTAACCCATTAACCGCCAAGCAAAGAAATACTGCAATAATCTGTAATATATTTTATTAACTAGAGTAAAGTAAACTTCAACATTCGTAAAAAAAATTGTTTTGAATTTTGATAATGGCAGGTGTCACAACAACAAAATGGTTCGTTTTCGAACCTTTGGCGGGACTGAGATATAAAAATTGAAATACACAATTTTATTTTTTGTGAAAAGTCTCAAAACATTTAGAGTGTAAATGGACCTGGCATTTTTGATAAACAAAAATAGTATGGTTAGAACATTGCCTACACCTTCTTCAGCTTCTTTGTCAAAAACGAAGTTTCGAATGGTCTTTTTTAGAAATTATTTTAGATTTTTCCAGTTTACACTTTTCAATCCTGTATCTCGGACTATACCAGTTGCATAAATTCGACAAATCGACATAATAGTGTCTACAACCATACACAACCTCTCTTATGTAGTCCCCCACCCCCTCCAGCCCTAGATTATAACAAAACTGAATACCAGAATATCCGTCTTTCTAAAGGTACGTACCCACTATGTTCGTAATACTGGACCACCGAGGCGGAGTGCGCACTGTTGCACGGTCCGGGAGCGCCAACCATCCACTATGTTCATGAACCTCTTGCGCTCCGCGCTCCCTGCAACTGCTCCAATCAGTACGGTATGCGCTCCTCTACATATAAACCGACACCAATTGGAACACCGATGTGGAGTGAGCACTGTGGCACAGTCCGGGAGCACCAATTATTCGCTCTGTTTACAAACATCTTGAGCTCCGCGCTTCCT
The DNA here is from genome assembly GCF_917563875.1 of Diabrotica virgifera virgifera. Taxonomy (NCBI): domain Eukaryota; kingdom Metazoa; phylum Arthropoda; class Insecta; order Coleoptera; family Chrysomelidae; genus Diabrotica; species Diabrotica virgifera. The sequence goes on from NC_065449.1 coordinate 234,322,564, forward strand.
GCAACTTCTCCCATCGAGACGGCATCCGTTCCTCTACATATAAACCGCCAACTATTGGACCGTTGCATATAAATGCACTCCCTTACATATAAACCGCCACAGATTGGAGCGCCGAGGCAGAGTGCGCACAATTACACAGTCCGGGAGCGCCAAACGTATCAACTATGTGGAGCAGTTGCAAGAGCTCGGAGCGCAAGCATAGTGGATACGCAAGCATACGGATATTTACACATAAATAAGAAATATCCCAACAATTACTGCCTGTGCGTCACCTTGAAATTCCTGATCAGACAGGATTGTCGACTTCCGCCAATGGTTCGTTATTGAACCATTATTTTTAAACACGAGATTTGATGACTCAGAAATTTTTCAGTCAAATGATGACCCATTCCAGAGATAATGAATTTATTCGAACTCAAACGTCCTCACTTTATAACACATATTTACGGATATCGTTAAAAAAACAGATTAACTGTTAGAGCAACAGTAGGACAAGCAACTTTTTTTCCAATTATTTTTCACTTTTTATGAATTAATATAAATACACTAAAACAAAATTCCATGTAAATCCATTCAAATATAAAAAAGTTATTAGGTAATGAAAAATTCGTAAAAATTTCAATTGCGTTTTTCTCGAAACTACAATATTTGACATTATATCCTACTGTTGCTTTGAGGCGACGGTATAAGGGAGTAACGACTAGTCCTTATTTATTCTCATTAGTTTTGGACCAGACAACAGCGAAACTACAGGGTAGCATTCCATGGTGTCTAATGTATGCTGACGATGTAGTGTTAATAGGTAATAGTGAAAGAGACTTAGAACAAAAACTGGAACAGTGAAGAAAAGCTCTGGAGGAAAAAGGTTTAAAACTTAGTAGGACAAAAACAGAGTATTTGGAATGTTCATTTAAAGATGGAGTTACTACAAATAGAATGGTATCTTTGGAAGGGAAGGTGAAATTATTGTGAAAAGCAATAGTTTTAAGTATCTAGGATCGGTATTGCAGAGTAATGGAAAAATAGATGGAGATGCATGCAGTAGAATTAGGGCTGGATGGATGAAGTGGAAATAAGCGAGTGGTGTGTTGTATGACAGAAAAATTCCAATGAAGCTGAAGGGAAAATTCTATAAAACAGCCATAAGACCGGCTATGATGTACGGAACTGAATGTTGGGCAGTGAAAAAGAAAGAGGAACAACGAATGCACGTGGCGAAAATGAGAATGCTTAGATGGATGGGTGGAGTGACAAAGAAGGATAAAATTAGAAATGAGTATATTAGGGGAAGTCTAGGTGTGGCACCAATTGATGCCAAAATGAGAGAGCATAGGTTAAGATGGTTTGGTCATGTTCAGCGTCGAGACATTAATCACCCAATACGAAGAATAGCTGAAGTGCAGATTCCTAGAAGGAGTAGAAAAGAAAAACCAAGGAAGACCTGGGGGGAGACGATAAGGCAGGATATGTTGGTAAAGGGGATTAACATTGATATGACCCAAGATAGAATTGTATGGAGAAACGCAATTAGGGAAGCCGACCCCGCATAGGGATAAATCAAAGAGAATGATGATGATGATGATGAGTAAGAGGTCTTCATAATAGTCTACTGCGTTTGATTATGGTGGGCAAAACAAAAAATAAAAGAGATGTAGGAAGAAGACGAACTTCCTAATTACGAGACCTAAGTGACTGGTTTATGGCTCTAACCAATTATTTAGAGCTGCTGTAAGTAAAATATGAATTGCAATCTTGATATCCAACCTTCGATAGGAGATGGAACCTTAAAAAGAAGAAGAACAATATGGAATAAGTTAATAAAGCATTAAATAAACCGACAGTTAAATCTTAACTAAATGTTTATGTCGTGTTTGTGTTTTGTATTACTGGGATTCTCAGCAACCTTAAGATTAAAGAACTTTAAAATCTTGTGGGAATCCTGAGAGGCTCGACAGACTGGTATACAGTGTAATACCTAGATGACTGCTAGGTCATCAGGTAGTACGCGATTTGAAGAGAAGGTCAAAATATACCCATCTGCTTGACAGATGAAACATTTCTTTATTAAATTTCATACATAGACAAATATTGATAGCATGGGTTGCCTATCAAAATCGTGTCATAGCTATCAATAAGGGGGGGCCGAAGGGGTTGAAATCAATATTCCAAACTCATTTTTTTTTAAAGTATGATAGAATTATTTTATTTTTAAATTAAATAGGCATATCCAGTATAATTCATAGATTACTCAAGAAAACATTCAAGGAAAAATACTGTAAAATAAGCCAACGGAGGCAAATTTTTAAAGACACCTTAAAATATAATGAATCTTGCGGTGGACATCAGAACTCATCATCGAATCATGGTTAACAAAAAAGTAAAAAAGATTTTATTAGCTTATGAGTTTTTCGAGGTAACGCTATAAAGTTTTTTTAGTTTTATGTAATTTTGACTTTTTGATATCACTCAGAAATCTAAACAAAGAATTTTTTTTGCAAAAAGGGTGAAATCAACATATTTATTATTGTTAAACCGAAAATAAGCATAAAACAAAAATATCTTGACAGCGTTACCTCAAGGAATGCCTAAAGAAAATATATACAAAATTCCATTTGGGTCGTTCAAGTAGTTTTTGAGCTACAATATCTACAGCCTTTGAAAAAGGAGTTTTGAGGAAAGCGAGTTTAAATTATTGTCAACTTTTATTTTCAATTTCTTTTTTGTCTTTCCAATCGTAAAATGATGCACACCTGAATATCTTTTTGAATCGCGGAGTAATTTACCAAAGAAAATAAAAACAGCTGTTGGCCGTTGTTCACTATGTTAAAGAGTGCTGGCGCGAACCTGCTGCAAATCAAATCGAAGCTAGGGCTATTTAATACTATCTCCCTACCTTCCTACCTTCGACTCGTTTTATAGCAAGTTCGTGCCAACGCGCTTGAGCGTAGTGAGAAACGGTCAACAGATGTTCTTATTTTATTTTGTAAATTACTCCGCGATTTAAAAACATATTTCGGTATGCATCACTTTACCATTAGACAGACAAAAAAGAAATTGAAAATAAAACTCGACAATACTTTAAACGCGTTTTTCTCAAAACTTCTTTTTTCAGGCTGTAGACTTTGTAATTCAAAAACTGTTGACCAACTCACCTGGAATTTTGAATATATTTTCTTTAGACATTCCTTGAGTTAACTCTGTCAAAATATTTTTGTTTTATGCTTATTTTTTGTTTAACAATAATAAATATGTTGATTTTCACCCTTTATTGCAAAAAAATTCTTTGTTTAGATTTCTGAGTGATATTAAAAAGTCAAAATTAGATAAAACTAAAAAACTTTGCAGCATTACCTCGAGAAACTCATAAGATAATAAAATCCCAGATGTAAACAATAAACGTGAAAATTCTCGTGGAACCACTTAGACGTAAAATACTTAATCTCTGCCTTTTACAATTTATAAGGGAAGCAGACGACGAATAAAGGAGATGAAAGGGACTCCACAATATGCAGTAACATTACGTCTATTCGTCTAGGAAAACTTCCAACGAAAGTTGATTCCGTGTACTCAAAATATGAGTAAAATGCAAAATTAAAGACAACTTATGTCTCATTTTGGTTCAGACATCTCTAAAACTTCATCCGTAAAAGGCAGATAATAAGGATGCTACCAGAAAGTGGTTCCACGAGAATTTTCAGATTTATTGTTTACATCTGTGACTTCTCATTTCTTTAATAGATGTCCCTACAGCGTCCGATACGCAGAATTACTTTCATAATTCTGCTTAAATAGGCAACTTGGTTACGTTTCGATGCAGAGGTGTCCATGTAGTCTCACTGAAAAGGTCTGGAGAGACCGAAACGGAGATATAGGGATGGTGGATCATAAATGAAATATAAGTTGTCTCTACTGACCAGGGCGCATCTGTAAAAATATTAGTACATTTGGACGTTGAGAGGTGACTAAAATTGTTTTGCAGAAATTGCTTGAAAATAACTCAAATAATAATATTTGAGTTATCCTCTCTCTCAAAAAGGTCCGGAACATTGTTTAAATATTTCAAAATGTCAAAAAATGAAGGAAAAATTCGATTTTTTTCTTCGTTTTTTGATTATAACTTTAAAAGTATTGAATTCCGAGAAAAGTTGTACTAATATAAAAGTTGCATAATGAAATTTCCTACAATATAGAATTAGCTACAAATTTAAAAAATAGTCACCCTTGTTGCAAAATAGCAATAATTGCGAAAAAACCATACAAAAACAAGTATTCGCATTTTAGGTCTGTCAACCATTTATGCTACACATAGGACCTTCATATTATTATTTCACCCAGAAAAAATTATTTATGATACAGTAAAATAACACTGTTAATTTCATTAAGATCGGTTCAACAAATTTTGCAAAATAAATTTTGCAATCCGGCTTTCGCAAAAAAAAATTAACATTTTCAAAATGTTACAGGACTGGAAATAAAGTAGATAGCAACTTGATTTTTTTTTTCGTATATAAGTGTACTGTACCTTTTATTTGCAATTTGCAAAATTAAAATCGATTAATTACCACGGCGTCAGGAATTTTTTTAAATAAACTTTAATTATTGGTGCTACGCGCAGGACAGCGGATATTTTGCTCTGATTGGGCATTCCAATGACCTTTGATAATGATTGATACATTTTAATTTCTATTACATTTCGATATAAATAAATAAATTTGTTTATTGCAAAATAAAAACACATACTCTATCCTTTGAAATAACACTTTTTTAGCAAAAACTTCCTTTGATCATATATTTTAACTTAGAAAATAAAATTTATTATTTTTAAACATATGCAATTGTTAAAACAATATTTCACAAACAATAATAAAATTAGTTTTGATTTTTGAGGAATTAAAATATTATAATACAACAAAATATAGAGTAAGAAAATAATATATTAGATAAAGATTGAAAGAAATTTTGTTGGAAATCAACTTGTGTGAATCGAACATCGCTGTCCTGCGCGTAGCACCAAAAATTAATGTTTATTTAAAAAATTTCCTGACGCCGTGGTAATTAATCGATTTTAATTTTGAAAATTGCAAATGAAAGGTACAGTACACTTCTACAAGCAAAAAAAATTCAACTTGCTGTCTGCTTTATTTTAAGTCCTGCAACATTTAAAAAAATTAATTTTTTTTGCGAAAGCTGGATTGCAAAATTTATTTTGCAAAATTTGTTAGACCGATCTTAATGAAATTTACAGTGCTGTTTTACTGTATCATAAAGTTTTTCTGGGTAAAATATGAAGGTTCTAAGTGTAGAGTAAATGGATGAGAAACGTAAAATGTGAATACTTTTTTTTGTATGGTTTTTTCGCAATTATTGATATTTTGCAACAAGATCGACCATTTTTTAAATTTATAACAAATTCTATATTATGGGAAATTTAATTACGCAACTTTTATGTCAGTACAATTTTTCTCAAAAATGAAAAGTTTTAAAGTTATAATTAAAAAATCCAATAAAAAATTGAATTGTTCCTTGATATTTTGACATTTTGATGATTTAAACAATGTTCCGGACCATTTTGAGTAGGAGGATTATTTGAGTTATTTTCAAGCAATTTCTGCAAAAAAATTTTAAGTCACCTCTCAACGTCCATCTCAAAACAGATGAGCCCTGGACTACTAATTTACTTTAGTTTATTTATTTTTTGTTATCACTTCCTTACCGGAGATTTTTAAATTCTCCAGGAGTATTACACCATCTCTATCGATAACACTGCTTCCATTTAAGTTTAATCTACTTCCATAATACTTCGGAAAACAATCAATGACTTCCTTTACATCATTTTCCTTTTGAAACTTTCGCAATGCAGGTACAATCCTATCGTAAAATGCTATTTCTGACTTAAAAGTGGTTTGCACCTTGAATACTTGTTGGGATTCTTCATGTTTAGGGATAGTTTTACCTAAAAATTATATGAAATAGTAATTTTTTATTACTAAATTAGTAAAAGTATCAACAACAGTTTTGGAAAAAAAAAACCAGGTCAATTTTTAGACCAAGAGGCAGCGCTGAAAAATCTCTTTGAATTTACTAAAGCTAGATTTTTCACAGTTGGTTACTGTGATTACTGTGTAGATAAACATACTGCGGTCGGTAAAGCGAAACGTAGAACAGGGGTTACTGAGGGGGTATCAAAGTTGCTTTCCTACGAAGGTAATTAAATCCATGTACTAAGACTGAAAATCAGTACACACATTCTTAATTACATATAAATAAAATTTATTATAGTCGGTCAGTTTCACAGAAGGTAGGGAATAGTCCAAGGATCATTTTCTATATCATGCCGCTGTCATACGCTAAAACCTTGGGGGTGGTTGCCACCCCATCTCGGGGGTGGGAATTTTTTTATTACATTTTAACCATGTAATTAGATGGAAAATGTGATTCTAAGACAAAAATGTTTATACATTTTCTTCGTAAAACTAATATTTTTCGAGTTATTCGCGCTTGAAAATACAGTCGAACCCGCTTATTAAAATAGCCTTCACGTCAAGCAAAAATATTCTTATAAGCATGATATTCTAATAACCGATTATTGGTGGCTAGCTGAAATAAGTGTACCGAATATACTTTATAATAGTACATACTATGTCAATATGTAAATGCATATGATGGTTTTTGGTCTTTTTATGTCAATAAAAATTTATAATCTATTTAAAAAAATAATTACGAAACGATTGGACAATAAATTGGAATTGGGTTTTAGAAAAGACTTCCGAACAAACGATCAACTATTGATAATAAATAATCTTATAGAAAAATGCTGTCTATAAAAACAGCCAAGTTTGTGGCAATGTACCTACCTATAGAAATTTGTAGACAAATGAAATTATGATATGACCTTGTCGGCATACGATTGAATTTTCTGTGGGAAAGGAGCGTTTACTCATAACACAGTAATGAAGTGTTTATTAGGTACCTGACAATCCGTAATAATATACAAAACAGCAGGCTTTCGAAGCTAGTACCGACAAACCATTATATCAGGCAAATTTAAAATTATTGGGAAATTGTACGTTTTTATTTGTTGACCTGAAAAAATTATTCTACAAAGCGATATTAGGTTACTAAACCATATTTCAATAAACGGATAAATTTATTAAAGGGTAAATGGAAACGTTTAGGGACCTCGAATTTATATTCCATAAACTGGGATATTCCTATAACCGGTACCCTAATAAGCGGGTTCGACTGTAACAGTTTTTCGACGAAAACATCGACTTTTTTAGAGGGTTTTTTGAGAATACCTCGAAAAATATTCTATATATTATTTTTGGCGATAAACAGTTTCTACAGAAATGATTTTGTAGGATTTTTTAAGAGCTAAAAGACTGTAAATTAAATTCCGTAAGATCCCTTAGTTTTTAATTGGGGCGGGTTTAAAGGGCTCGAATAATGGGGTGTTTGCTGGTAAATATAGGTTTAAACAGCTAACTGTTCACTGTAATGAAAATCTATGCACAAAATCAATTTTTCCTTTAAACTCCAATTTTTCCAAAATTATGCATTTTAAATAGGTCAAACTCCTTGCGTGTATTGATAATATAAATATAAAAGGAACTACAGAAAGGTGAAGACCAATTTTGAATTAGGAAGGTAGTTAGAGAGTTGTTTTCACTGATTTTTTCGTAGAGAAAAGCAGGTACCGACAATTTTTTGATTTTGAATTCGCTTAATTTTCATGCTAGAAACTTTTTATTATTTTTTCTTGAAAGGTCTAATTGTATAATTGAAAAAACCTTCTTTAAGTTTTCCTCAAAAAATGCAAATTTTTCCCATTATTTGCTCATTCATTTCCTCAATTGACTATTGGGGCCGACCGACCGGCTCTGTCCCGTCATACAGCTGACCGATTATAATAACTTTTATTTATATTTAATTAAGAATGTGTGTACCGATTTTCAGCCTTAGTAAATAGATTTAATTACCTTCGTAGGAAAGCAACTTTGATCAACCCTCTCAGTAACCCCTGTTCTACGTTTCGCTTGACCGACCGCAGTATGTTTCTCTACACAATCACAGTAATCAAATGTGAAAAATCTGGCTTTAGTATATTCCAAAAAAATTTTTCAGCGCTACCTCTCTGTCTATTTGAGCAATGTCTTTTAGAATTCGGTGGGCTAGATATGGAGAACTTTTTGGTCAAATGATACTAAAGTTATAGTTCAATGCAAGAGAATTTGTCTTGGATGTTTCTTTTCACAAAATGTTTTGGAGAAAGGAAAAGGGGGGTTCATTTTCACCTTCAGATACTTTTTTGGGTTTCAGCACTAAATGCAAATTTATATGTGCGGAATTTTGAAAGAATGTCCAACAGTTCGGGCTGAAATTTTGGAACAAGGACAGTTATATCATCGTTTAGCAAAAGAGCTAAAGGGATCCTGGCTGAAAAGTCGAAAACTACTCTCAAGTTTTCTTTTTTTTTTGTGGAAAACCCTTTTATTTTGTGGGACAAAATATGTATTTTCAAGTGTGGACTTACAAACGATCATAGGAACTTCCCTTCCATGCCCTAGCCCAATATACTCCATCAGAAAATTGATGAAATGTTTAATGAGGGGGAGGTTGATCTGGTAGCAACTATCCTTCAAAATTTTGATTGTTGCAATAAAGAACGATTTAGCAAGCTCCTGCTGTTCAGAACTGTTAGAAACCTCGTGGTCTTGGTACTGTTGGAAAAGTGATCTAGTGTTTCATTCATTGATTCCTTGGTCTTCTGAAAGCAAGGGGTCGAGTGAAATATGTAAGATCTAGGTTAACATCGAGAGTGAGGTTTAAGATAGCTGGTCGGTTCCAGTTATAGCCACCAATCATGGTCAGCCAGACACAATATATCCTAGCTGTAGCTGAATAAGAGAAAATCATGCTTTCCTCAGCCTTTCAAGATTCAGTTCAAGTTTCAAGATCAACTTCAAGGTTAGGTTTACTTTCAATTATGGTGGTAATACCAAGGTTGTCATTGTTATTTCTCTTCATGAAATATTATCAGTCTAATTGCTGTGCCATTAACACACATTTTGGTTTTTTGATCAATTGTATTTACGAAAAAATCATTGCTCCCACTGCTAGTTTTTTTTTATTTTAGTTTTATTTCCCCGGCTTACGGTCTACGGTCCCTTCCAGGTATTTGAAATCATATTTATATTAATACTTGGTTTTTAGGTATGGCTCTAAGTAAATCTCGTTAATGTACCGGGTGTCCCAATAAGAATTGCTCTCGACCATATCTCAGGAACCGTTTATAATACAGCTTTGAGAAAAAAATATTTGTAACAAAATTTGCCTTGGGAAAAGCCTTGAAATTATTTTCATAATTGGAGGTCCACCGCTAGAGGGCGTAATTGAATATCAAAATATAAAAAATCAAAATTTTACAAAATTTACTTAATGAAAGGGCACTGGAAATCCAATCATCGTATTCTTCATAAAATTCTGCGTATACTATTTTTGACAAGTTTAAGTCTATCGTTGCAAATAAGAGGTGGGGGTGAGTGGGAACCTTCTTATAAAAAAATGGCTGGTTCTGCTAAGTCGAATTTTGCATACTGAGTCTTGTTAAAAATAGCTCTTTTTCGTCAATATAAGAGTCTTATTTTTGAAATAGCCTAATAAGTAATATGCTAGCTAGTAGGCGTTATTTAATTATTTTCTAAAATCTAGTTTTCTTTGGAGAATATTAAATAGAAGTATGCATTTTTAATCCACTATTACAAAACTAGACCAAATTAGCAACATAATACTGAAAACCGCATGTCGACACCTTTTTTTATCTCGAGATATCTTAAAAAACGTGTAAATTTTAAACAACTGTTAATGTTACTGTAAGCGAACTGCTGTAAACGAAGTTACGGAAAAGTAGTGTGCTATGGAAAAAACAAAGAAACATTTTCCAGATGTAAACTTATATAATTAATTATAACAACAATAAGACAAACAACACTATAAAATATAACAAAGAAATAAAAGCAACTACTTAATTAGTGACGACCTAAATGTTCAAATTGTTGCCCATCATTTTCGATGCAAGCATTTACTCTTTCAAGAGTAGATTGAACAGCAGTCTTAATTTCTGCTTTCGCAATGCTTTGAATGGCGTTTCGTATTCGCTGTCTAGATTCTAGATCATGTTTTGTCGAATAGTGGGCCTAGCGGCAAAAACAAGGTCTTTAATCCGCCCCCATAAATAAAAGTCTAAAATAGTTAAAACTGTTGCTATTCAATCTACTCTTGAAATAGTAAATGCTTGCATCGAAAATGATGGGCAACAATAATTTGAACATTTAGGCAGTCAGTCACTAAAGACTAAGTATGTAGTTGCTTTTATTTCTTTGTTATATTTTATAGTGTTGTTTGTCTTATTGTTGTTTTAATTAATTATATACGTTTACATCTGGAAAATGTTTATTTGTTTTTTCCATAGCACACTACTTTTCCTTAACCTCGTTTGCAGGTAACAGTAACAGTTATGTTTAAAATTTACACATTTCTTAAGATATTTCGAGATAGAAAATAGGTATCTACATGCGGTTTTCGGTAATATGTTGCTAATTTGCATAGTAATTATTAGGCTATTTCGAAAATAAGACACTTACATTGACGAAAAAGAGCTGTTTTCAACAAGACCAAGGATGCAAAATTCGATTTAGCAGAAACGGACTTACAGCCATTTTTTCATAAGAAGGTTCCCACTCACCCTCACCTATTATTTGCAGAGGTAGACTTAAACTTGTGAAATCAAATATGCGCAGAATTTTATGAAGAATACGATGATTGGATTTCCACTGCCTTTTCTTTAGGAAATTTTGAAAAATTTTTAATTTTTTAATTTTTGATATTCAATTACGCCCTCTAGCGGTGGACCTACAATTATGAAAATAATTTCCAAGCTTTTCCCGAAGCAACTTTTGTTATAAATATTTTTTTCTCAAAGCTGTACTAAAAACGGTTCCTGAGATATGGCCGAGATACATTCTTATTGGAAGACCCGGTACAACTATACTAATAGAAAGCTAGAACAACATGAATGGCCCTTTTGACCGAAACAATCAAAACCAAACAAATTACAACCCCCACATATAACGTGATACTTGATAAAAATGGACACAATGTCATCCTAAAGTACACAAAATATACATACATAAATATGTTTTCCTAATCGATATAATGATATAAGTGTATACTACTCACTATATACGATGAAAACCTATTGATTTTACTAATAACCTTTTTTAAAGTCATTATAGTCATTAGTAGGGGAGGAAAGTATGCTAAATGTACAGTCACTCGAGAGTTTTGGGGACCTATTGGGTTGTGAAGAATAGGTTCTAAAACCAAAAAAAAGAATGTGTGTGTACTTTGTACGCACGTAAGAAGTTATACTTCTATTATATGATTTAAACGAAATTAATATACTTTTTATTTCTATTTTGTTTAAATATTAAACTAATTTATACTTACTACTTCTCAAACACTTTTATTAGAACAGTGCCAAAAATTAAAATAATAAAAGAATAAAACACACACAAACACATTAAACAAGCCACAAATGATGTCTGAACATTAATTGTCGAAAATTTTTTTAACTAAATACGTATTTTCTGAAAATACAATTATATAATAAATATACTTACAATCATAAAATGTAATAAAAAAAAACAAAAAAGAAAGTTTCTATTGGGACTCGAACCAGCGCTGATAAGAGCGGTTGGTATTGGAATTCATTCGCCTTCTCCGCTTAGCCACGGACACTATGTCTCATTATTTACGAAGATCGACTAACTAAACGGATTAAACTTGTGATATTTTGATATTTTGAAAATTGATCAAATTATTTTAATTTTGAATTGAAATGATTTAGAATTGAAAAAATACAACAAAACGTAGAGTAAAAAAACAATATATTAGGTGAATATTGATAGAACTTTTGATGGTAATCAAATTATATAAATACAAGTATTACATACTATGTATTTTGGCAGATCAAATAGGTAGCTTTATACCCATGATACATTAACAATTATTAGGTACCTGTTGCTTTTAAAAACTATTTATAAGTCACTACAATATTATAAACTTTTTTGTTTCTGTCCTCACAACAATAAAACTAATATATTATACATTTGTTTACCTTTACCTTTACCTCCAAACCACAGCTGCCATATCGGATAATTTTTGACATGTCATTTGAACATCCAATCAGAACAAAGTTATAATGCGCATGCGCCGGGCTGATAAGTTTTAACATATAAAAAAAATCACCCTCTATCGCCGGTAAAGAAGTATAACTTCAAAAAGTTAGGTAAAGTTTTCCATTTTAGTGGGGACTTTCCATTTTTAATTTAATTTTCCATTTCCAACAATCGTTTATCCGATTATAGCGCCATTTATCCATAATTCGAAAAAATGTTTCAAATAAAAGTTGCTTATTTACGTAAGAAATCCGAATCTGCAATAAAAAATGGGGGCTCCTATTTAAAATTTTAAAGTAACCCCCCCCCCCCCACCTCTGTAGGTGGTCGTATTTGGTGCAATTCGATAGATTTTTTAAACATATGGAATAAGTCTATTTTTCAGTTTTTCGATCTGATGTTTATTTCGCGAAATATCGCTGGATTCCTATTTAAAATTTTAAATTTACCCCTCCCCCCCCCCCCCACAACACTCCGTGGGGAGTCATGTTTGGTACCATTCGATAGATTTTTAACAAATATTGTGCACGTATTTTTTATTTTTTAGTTCTCTCGTTTATTTTGCGAAATATTCGCTTTTTTCTTGTGATACTTTGTGACTCACCCATTTCCTTATTCGTCGTATTTGGTGCAATTCGATAGATTTTTTAAACATATGGAATAAGTCTATTTTTCAGTTTTTCGATCTGATGTTTATTTCGCGAAATATCGCTGGATTCCTATTTAAAATTTTAAATTTACCCCTCCCCCCCCCCCCACAACACTCCGTGGGAGTCATGTTTGGTATCATTCGATAGATTTTTAACAAATATTGTGCACGTATTTTTTTATTTTTTAGTTCTCTCGTTTATTTTGCGAAATATTCGCTTTTTTCTTGTGATACTTTGTGACTCACCCATTTCCTTACGCCCAAATCGTCAGATTTTTGAAATATACACTGTTTTGCATGTACTTAACTTACCTTATCTTAATCTGACGATTTGATAAGGATAGAATTTTTCGGTTACCCCTTAACGAACTCCCCTGTGTTTAGAGCCAATATATGGTAGAGGTACATCTACAGGGTATCAGGTTTCTCCCCATATGCTAATCTGACGCGCTCGAGTAACTGCAAAAATCCCCGCTTGGGATCCCCTACCATTATTAAGTTTCATAAATGAAAAATTATTATACCTAATATAAAACTAAATACAGTTTTGTAGAATAAAATTTATTTGGTTATAATATTTGGTTCTACTATTTAAAAAATAGTATTTGGTTATATTTAATAATAATCATGTGCACAATTCTTATAAGTAATATTTAATAAGTCGATAGGTATTACATCACCTTGTTGTTTCTAACTAAATAAAGTTTCTAACTTACCTACTAGATGTATTTGATATTTTTCTTTAGACTTACTATCTTCTATATTAACATCTATTTTAAATAATTCTCCACCATAGTTTTCTCCCGGTCCAACAAGGCTGGTGACATTTGTATCAACAATGTTTTGGTTCTCTCCAATGTGTGCCGCTATGAGAGATTCTAAATTTGGCAGTGTCATGTCTGAAATTAAATTAATACTGCTGTGAAAATTAGAGATCAGCGGTTATGTTTATATTTTTATTACATTGGAAATTACAATCACTTTGATTCATATAGAATGATTTGCTTTAATATTTGTATAATCCCAGAATATCTATCCTGCGTAGTCATTTATCGCGTCATTTATTTAGTGTCGATGACATTAAACGGCAGCGTCTAAAAATAATCCAGTCAAAATCGACCACAAAAGTAACCACCTAAAAATTCTAATACTCATATACTGCATAACTACTTAAATAGTGTCATATCGCTAAAAAATGGAAAATCTGTTTTTTGACCAAACACGTTCCTTTAGGCGTTGCCATCATTGTGGAATAATGTCATATAATTTAGTTATCTTAAGCGCGTGATACACACGCAATCTTTAAGTACGCGGGGTTAAAGATCGCGGACTTACTCGGCTCGCCGTCGGTGATACAAGGCAGACTTAAAATACGCGGTTTTAAGAATCGCGGTCGCCGTCGGTAGCAGAAAATTTAGAAAACTGTCCTCGTGGTTAAATTTTTTATTTTCTGTGTACCTAATTTTGCTGAAATCTTATGTTTTTTAGTAGAGTTTGACTATTTTTTGATCAGGTTTTGTTAAATAGAAGAATAATTTGATTTTTTATAAGTGTGGTAAGCTGTCAAAATCATGATGTGAAGTATAGCACTTGTTTTTGATCTATTTTAATTTAATACAAGGTAGGCATAAACAAACAAAATATCATAGATAAGATGGTAATATTTTCATCAGGAGGATAAAACAGCCTATAAACAATTAGGTTTACTCAAAAACAAATAATCAAAATAATTTAGTATAGCTTAAAATAGTGTTTTACGGTTTTCTCAAAACTTGTAAATATATTATTACATAAAATGTAACTTGTCTCCTTTCAACAATAGACGATTGAATTATTTCTAGGCAATTTGCTTAATTAGTGAAAATATAAGTGTAACTTTAAACGCAATAACATGATGGCTCGAGGCTCGTATCTCGTGGCAGTGATACACGTACGGGTTACGAGTAAGATTTCACACTTGTTGGATCGACGGCGTACTTACTCGGCGGACTTAAAGTACGCGTACTTGCGGTGATACACGCGCGAAAAAGGTCGCGAGCCATAAGTTCGCGTACTTATTCGCGTGTGTATCAACCCTTTTAGGATCTGCATAGTACACTTGTGTCGTTATTACCATTTCCGGTTTTGGCTCACTCAGTATTAGCCAGTGGCCTACTGAGCATGGTTCCACGGGTTCCGCGGAAACAGGGCCCGGGCCCCGAGGGGCCCGCTCTAACGCGCTTTTTGCTTCTTTTGTAACTGCTTAATAAATTTTAATTTCTGTGTAGGTATTTATAAATAAAAAAATACCTATTCATCAAAAAATTTGAAAACCAAATTTATTAAGAAACGCGGAGAACGCTATTGTAAGCTTCTTTCGTTTTACCTGCTAAACAAAGCCGTTGTCTCAACACTTCTTTAAAGAATAACCGCCGGTGCCTGCCTAAACACGTGCTAACACAAATTCTTTTGTAAGTATTTTTTATAGTAGCATGATCCATGAGTAAAGTTGCAAACTGCAAAGTTGCAGTAACAGTAATTCGGAAACAGATATTCAATGCAATTTTTGTACGGTGGATTATAAAAATAATCCCAAGATGCTCGATGCTCCTTTTGTAAGTATCTATAGCACCCTCATAACACTGCATAAATATAGACAATTATAGTGCTAAGTATAATAAGGATAAAATATATACACTAATTTATTTTTAAGAAAATCTCTTCGTTTGATTGATGTATTTAACCTCACCGATCCAAGGTTTTTTTTGATATTTTTATATTTAAGAGTTTTATCTCCCTAGAGATTTGTATGTAATTATTTAACTTATTAATAAATGTATCATATGCAATTTGAAAATCTAGTTTGTTGACATAAATTTCATTCCAATGTTCATTTTTAAAAGCTGTAGTAGTTTTCCGACATTGGTTGTTAATTTATTATGACTGGAGATCAAGATGAAGAAAATTTTCGAGTTTTATTATTTATAAAAACGACACGGTTGGCGTAAAATGATCAGTCATGTCAGTATGAAAACCGATATTAATATTAAATCAATATTAATGTACTGCTTTAATAGTCCATTCACCCACGGTAAAATATTGCAAAACCTTCAAACCAAAAAAAAATTAAAAAACGGCTTGGATAGATATGAAAATAAGTCCTCAATTGGATGAATCAACTAATTCTAAGCATCTGTTTTTTCACTAAGTCAATACTTTTAGAGTTATTTGCGAGCGAAAATGTTTATTTTTCTACAAAAAAACAAACACATTTTCAACATTTTTTTGCAAATAACTCAAAAAGTAAGTATTTTATTAAAAAATACTATTATATTAGCAGAAATTAAGCTTATAAAAAAGTAAAAAAATGGAGTATATGTAAAGTCTGTAGACCCGTATATAGAAGCAGAGTTTGTAGCTAATAAAAAGTAAGTTTTTACTCGTCAAATTCCAAATCGAATATTTCAACGAGAGATAACCAAAAAATCAAGCAATTTTTGCGAGAAGACTGATTTTAACTTTTTTTTTTCTTGCCGCTTCACAAATTAGTTTATTTATTATGTATTTTTTATAAGATCTGTAAGATTCATTGGTTCATAGTGCTTATTTTTGAAAATGCTGTAGTTAAATGGGCGAAACGAGTCACTAATCACGAGTGTATACAAATTTTGAATAGCCATAACTTAACCAATTTTTGTCTTCAGGAAAACAAAAATTCCAAATTATTTACAATAGCAAAACCTATATTTTCTTACTACTTGAAATCTTTAGTAGGTATCACCAATGATTTTTAAGTTATTTAAAAAAAATTTGTTCATAATTAAAAAAAAAACAATTGTTACTCAACCAATTTTTTTCAAAAATGAGATCTTTGAACCGATAAAACTCACAGATCATATAAACAATACATAGGTAAGTCAAGTAATTTGTGAAGCGGTAACGATTAGTTTCATTTGAGATGCTAATTAGGTGGTGATTTTTACGATTTTTTTTTTACCAAGAAAATGGACCAACTTTATTTTGAGCGTACCTTGTTTACTTATGATGCTAGAAACTAAAAAAAAAGAAATTCAGCTTTTGTAAACACTTAAAAAAGGGGTGATAAGTTAAAATATTCGATTTGCAATTTGACGAATAAGAACCTACCTTTCATAACCTACGACTCTGCTCCTACTGGCTCTACAGAGGACTTTTTGAGTTATTTCCG
This sequence comes from Diabrotica virgifera virgifera, assembly GCF_917563875.1. NCBI lineage: Eukaryota > Metazoa > Arthropoda > Insecta > Coleoptera > Chrysomelidae > Diabrotica > Diabrotica virgifera. The sequence continues at coordinate 234,339,638 of NC_065449.1, forward strand.
AAAAACCGCCTAGAAACGTAGTTTCTTTTTGTTGAAAAATGGATATATTCACTCGCAAATAACTCAAAAATATTGACTAGTGTAAACAATCTATGGAACTAAAGTTGTTTAGAATTAGTTATTTTATTTAATTCCGGACATATCTTGTACGTGTGTTTTTTCACCCCTGAGATGCGGTGAAACTCACCCCCCGGACAAAATCACACATCGGCACACTATAACTTTTTTTCTTTGACATTTTAGCTATGTTTATGCCAAATTTCATGTCAATCCAAACGGTTCTTTAAAATTTTGAGCAAAAACCATGAGTAAAATGAACTATAAATTAGCTTGAGTTTTTATAAAAAATGTATGATACATTTTATGATATGTGATAATTTATATTCAATGTTTATTAAAAACTTTTGATATACAATGTGTAGTTTTATTGGGCAGGTCTGCCCGCATCCCAAATGGAACCAGCGCCCGCTGATCTATCAGTACGCCGCTGGTATTAGCAAGCACTCCACAAGGCCGTTTGCGTTACACTGTGGTCGAGAATGGATGGGTGATTACCGTTAATGGATGGATGGGTGGCAGTACCGTTAATTTTTAAATATTGCCCTAACATGTGATGTAATGCATTCGCATGTCTTGAAAGAAAAACCATAATTAAGTGTGTTTGAAAATGTTGTCTTACGGAGCAGAACCGTTGACCATGACAAGGAGAACAGTGTGAAAAATCCGTGTGTCTCAAAGGGTAATGGAGCGTAGGTACTATGTTTCACTGCGAGACAAGATCCCAAACCGCCAGTTACGACAAATATCAGGAGTGGCTGATGTAGTGGAGAGAGTGGCAAGGCTGAAATGGAACCGGGCATGTCACGTGGTTCGAATGACAGATTACATATGGACAAAGTGGATACTGGAGTAGAGAAAAAAAGATGATGCCTACCGAAGTGGAGGTCGTCTACCAGCACGTGGGCTGATGATCTAAAACGTTGTCATAAGAGGAACAAGATCTAAAAGATGGAAAGTTATAAGGGATATCTATGTCCAGCGGTGGACAAGGGAAGATTTAATGATGTACATAAAGAAACACACATAATATACATAAATTTATGGCTATAAATGTAAACACAAAAATGTATGCTACTATCTGCAAGATTGGTTGTATACTTTTAGGTAGGTACACTACTTACCTTACTACAAGCCTTTCTAGCTACACTGTGAAAAATTACCAATTTATTAATTTTACAAACGTAGCCTAACCACTTCAATATTGAGGACTACAACAGCAACAGCACATCACACCTGTTCAGACGCGATGACCTGAATTTGCACATCACCACGAGCTCTTCAAAGTGGGAAAGTATGTAAACATGTAAACATGTAATTTAGTCTCACAATTGAAGTGGGATTATTGATTATTAGGTACACTAGTTTAAACACGTCAAGTGCCTAGTTTAAAAACTAATAAAAAGTAACTTAATTCTTTCAAACATGTAAAGACTGAAACAGTTTTTGTACACATTTATGACTACTGAAAGACAGCGAGGAGCGTACTTTTGAAGTGTGTAAAATATGTAAATCCTAACTAAGCGCTTTCGGCTTATAAAGCCATCTTCAGAGTACCAAAATACCACTATGAAGAGAGAGGGATCCCATGTAAGATTTAAAAAACTTCCAGTTCTTATTCATTTTTTTGTTGGTAGAAAAAACCTTGTCTGACTTTTGGAAAACATTGTCTTTTTCTAAATTGGTGTTGTCGGTTGTTGGTTGGAACATTAAAAAACACCAAATACGGGCACAAAGGACTCTCACACAAAAAAATCATTACATATTAGAGAGATTTGATCATGGTATGGTAAGGTCAAATATCTGTAATCTGTAAGGTTTTTTTTTGTGTGAGAGTCCTTTGTGCCCGTTTGCATAATATTCTGCATGCTACCAACGTACGCTTCAGATGGTAAGGTTTTTTTCACTTTACCATGATCAAATATTTGTAATATGTAATGTATTTTTTGTGTGAGGGTCCTTTGTGCACGTATTTGATATTTTTTAATGTGCCAACCAACAACTGACAACACCAGTAGACAATTTTTTCCAATAGTCAGACAAGGTTTTTTCTACTAATAAAAAACTGCATAAGAAGTAGATGTTTTTTAAATCTTACATGGGATCCCTCTCTCTCTCTCTCTCTTCATAGTGGTATTTTGAAATTATTGACCCTAGCTCTGAAGATGGCTTTATAAGCCGAAAGCGTTCAGCTAGGAATTATATATGTTATACACTTCAAAAGTACGCTTCTCCCTGTCTCTCATTAATTCTTTTAAACTCAATAAATAAGAAAGCAAAATATAACATAATAAAACACTTATTTTTCCTTTATTTTTATTCTGAAGCTGAATCTATTCTATTGAAGCTGACTGGTCATATCAGTAACTGTAGTTTCTCTGATATTGTCTAGATATTCATCTGTTTCTGGCTCCTTTTTTATTTCTCCCAATATTAATCGAATTTTTCAGTGATGTTATTGCTCTTTTCCAATTATTCTTTGGTCTTTACCTCTGTCATTATTGTAGTTATTAATCAATGCCTCTGTCTTTGGCTCTCAGGCAGATATCTCAAGTGTTTTTTTCGCTACACTATTTTGTTCTATTATCAATGTGTTGCCAATCCATCTTCAATCGTTCTTCTCCATTTTCTGTTTTTTTGGTTTCTCAATTGATCCTGTAAAAATTGGTTATATCAAGCCTTTTTATCTTTAGAATAGTTCTTAGTTATTCAGGAAAGTTTTTAGTCCTTCAGTTGATATTGCCTTATGTTTTCCTGATAATTTCCTGGAAATGTCTGCGTAATTATGATTTTGTGTGTTCCATTAAAATTTTAAACAATAGTTTTGAAAGTCAACCAAGCACTATTTTCAATTCAGGACAAGATTTTACAGTTACCCCCCGCCCCACTTCCGTGGGGGTAGTGTTTGGTGCCATTCGGTAGATTATTTAAAAGTATTGAATAAGTGTATTTTTCAGTTTTTCGATCTGATGTCCATTTCGCGAAATATTCGCTTTTTCCTTGTGAAACTTTGGAACTCACACATTTCCTTACTCAAATCGTCAGATTTTTGAAATATACGCTGTTTTGCATGTGCTTAACTTTATTATTATTATTATTAACATTCAATAAGAGTAGATGATTAGAATCCTTTTATAATCTAAAAGCTAAACAAATTTTGGTACTTAGCTGTTATACACTTAAGCTCTATTACATTATTAAACTAAAAATACAATTAATTATTATCGAGTCTATTGCCCTGCATGAAATGAATCTAATTCCAAGCATGAAAAACCCTATTTGATAAAAAGTTTAACCTGATGTTGGTTCTGCAGAGTTCTCTTCTTAGCTTTCTGGGATGGCGTCTTAACCGCTCACCTGTATTTATTGTAAAGAAATTTCTGAGTGAAGAAGTTTCATAATGAAATAAATTGAATGTTGTAATTAAGTCGCCTCTAAGTCTGCGGAGGGATAACGGAAACGTCTATTACGCCAGATCATCCATTTCATAAGTCCATATTTGGAATAGTTTCATATTTTTTTGCTAATTTTTTGCTAATTTATTACCACAAAAACAAATTTTTTGCTCCACCCCTAACCGAGAAACAATGGTTGATGTAGCGTAATATTACGTCACATCAACGATAGCCATATCTCGCGAACCTAAAGAGCTAGAAAATCGTACGACGCGGCATATTTTTTTGCTAATTTATTGCTGTCGATCTGAATATGCAACATACCCCAAAACCATCCCTGCTTCCCTTACAGCTAAACAACACCCCCAAAAAACAACGAAAAATCTTGAAAAATGATTTTTGTGATATAGTTGACGATTGATATTTAATTGCTTATTTTTTGCTGTCATTAGCCGTAAAAAACAATTTTTTTGCTCCACCCCTAACTGAGAAACAATGGTTGATGTAGCTTAATATTATGTCACATCATCGATAGTCATATCTCGCGAACCTAAATAGCTAGAAAATCGTACGACACGGCATATTTTTTTGCTAATTTATTGCTATCTGAATATGCAACATACCCCAAAACCACCCCTGCTTCCCTTACAGCTAAACAACACCCCCAAAAAACAACGAAAAATCTTGAAAAATGATTTTTGTGATATAGTTGACGGTTGAGATTTAATTGCTAATTTTTTACTGTCATTAGCCGTAAAAAACAATTTTTTTGCTCCACCCCTAACTGACAAACAATGGTTGATGTAGCTTAATATTATGTCACATCATCGATAGCCATATCTCGCGAACCTAAAGAGCTAGAAAATCGTACGACGCGGCATATTTTTTTGCTAATTTATTGCTGTCGATCTGAATATGCAACATACACCAAAACCACCCCTGCTTCCCTTACAGCTAAACAACACCCCCAAAAAACAACGAAAAATCTTGAAAAATGATTTTTGTGATATAGTTGACGGTTGAGATTTAATTGCTAATTTTTTGCTGTCATTAGCCGTAAAAAACAATTTTTTTGCTCCACCCCTAACTGACAAACAATGGTTGATGTAGCTTAATATTATGTCACCTCATCGATAGCCATATCTCGCGAACCTAAAGAGCTAGAAAATCGTACGACGCGGCATATTTTTTTGCTAATTTATTGCTGTCGATCTGCATATGCAACATACCCCAAAACCACCCCTGCTTCCCTTACAGCTAAACAACACCCCAAAAAACAACGAAAAATCTTGAAAAATGATTTTTGTGATAAAGTTGACGGATGATATTTAATTGCTAATTTTTTGCTGTCATTAGCCGCAAAAAACAATTTTTTTGCTCCAAATTTATTGCTGTATGTTAAATGTAAAAAATAAATTTTATAGTTATTTAAAACCTTTAATTAAAAATATATGTACTAGGATGAACGTTATTTCCCAAATTTAAAAATTTGGTCTTCCTAACCCCTACATCGATAGGTTACCTCGAAAAAATGAGATTATATCTGTGACAACTTTCAATTTTCGATTTTTCGAGATTATTTTTTAGGGGACGTTACAGTGCACCAAAAAATCTGAAAAAATTCATGAAGGTGCCTCCATTGACTATAAATTACCATGAATTTTTCCAGATTTTTTTATCGTAAAGATTTTTGTATAGAAAATAATATTGGATTTGCAAAATTTATATCGATTGATCAAATGGTTTCGAGATAAAAAAACAGAGACGAAAATATTGTTTAAACGAAAATTTTTTGCTCAATTAGAAATCCAATGAAATCAATTAATTTGTGGTCATCTGATTGAATACAACCAATAAAACCAACATTATACTGAAAACAGATCCCATGGGCTGTTTTCACTCAATCATGTAGCTATGGATACCTACATTTCGTTTCATTTCGATTTTGACATTTCAAATATTCAATATTTCAAAATGTCACGGTTTGGTTGTAATACTGATGAGAATATTAATGAAATTATCGAATCAAAAATACACCAAAGAATACTGCTTACAGTAAAAAATTTGTATGGAAAGCGTTTATGGACTTTTGCAATGATAGAAAATATGAATTAGATGGAAATCGGACGGTGGAAGAATTGGCGTCGATTTTAATTTTTTTTTCATAACCAGCAAAAAATTTTCTATCCGAATAACCCTCGAACATTGATAAATGCTCAAAAATTTTTTAACAACTTTCTCAAGTTTGTTGCTTACAGGCAACAGACCTCCGCCTACAGCGTCGGTCTGTTTCCAAGCAACAAGCTTTCGAAATCTGTTATAAAATTTTTTCGAACAATAGGGAACTTGCACAATTTTTTTTTATTACATAATAATGTTCAGTTTTGTTTAAAAATGAGATTTCCAAAATTTCACGCTTCAAAAACTCGTAATAACTTAGAAATACATATTTAAAGTCTTCTTCGATATAAAATAGTTCAAACGACCCGTGACGTCACATAGTTTTACATTAGTTATTATTATGGTTATATTTCGCTGTGTCTAGGTACACGCTAACGTGTACGCCAATAAAAAAAGTTAGGTATGAAAAAAATACACGCGAATTAAACTTCATCAAGCCAGTGACGTCATTATTTAGCGTGCGCAGTGACTGTATATTTTGGTACAAGATATTTTGATATGTTTAGTGTTTGTTTGATAGAAAAATATTTGTTAAAGGAAGGGAAGCAGAACTATTCAGATAGCCAGTGACGTCATTATTTAGCGTGCGCAGTGACTGTATATTTTGGTACAAGATATTTTGATATGTTTAGTGTTTGTTTGATATAAAAATATTTGTTAAAGGAAGGGAAGCAGAACTATTCAGATGTTTTAAACTTAATTGTAATAAATCAATGTATATATAAAAGTATATATTTAGGTTAGCAAAATAAATATATGTATTCAGTTGACATAACACGTACAAAATATTGTTAAAATAATTTTTATACGTAAGTTAATTATTATAATCAACTATTCTAAATGGGAAATACGTTTTGGGGTATGTTGCATATTCAGATCGACAGCAATAAATTAGCAAAAAAATATGCCGCGTCGTACGATTTTCTAGCTCTTTAGGTTCGCGAGATATGGCTATCGATGATGTGACATAATATTAAGCTACATCAACCATTGTTTCTCAGTTAGGGGTGAAGCAAAAAATTTGTTTTTTACGGCTAATGACAGCAAAAAATTAGCAATTAAATATCAACCGTCAACTATATCACAAAAATCATTTTTCAAGATTTTTCGTTGTTTTTTGGGGGTGTTGTTTAGCTGTAAGGGAAGCAGGGGTGGTTTTGGGGTATGTTGCATATGCATATCGACAGCAATAAATTAGCAAAAAAATATGCCGCGTAGTACGATTTTCTAGCTCTTTAGGTTCGCGAGATATGGCTATCGTTGATGTGACGTAATATTAAGTTACATCAACCATTGTTTCTCAGTTAGGGGTGGAGCAAAAAAATTGTTTTTTGCGGCTAATGACAGCAAAAAATTAGCAATTAAATATCAACCGTCAACTATATCACAAAAATCATTTTTCAAGATTTTTCGTTGTTTTTTGGGTGTTGTTTAGCTGTAAGGGAAGCAGGGGTGGTTTTGGGGTATGTTGCGTATGCAGATCGACAGCAATAAATTAGCAAAAAAATACGCCGCGTAGTACGATTTTCTAGCTCTTTAGGTTCGCGAGATATGGCTATCGTTGATGTGACGTAATATTACGCTACATCAACCATTGTTTCTCGGTTAGGGGTGGAGCAAAAAAATTGTTTTTTGCGGCTAATGGCAGCAAAAAATTAGCAATTAAATATCAACCGTCAACTATATCACAAAAATCATTTTTCAAGATTTTTCTTTGTTTTTTGGGGGTGTTGTTTAGCTGTAAGGGAAGCAGGGGTGGTGTTGGGGTATGTTGCATATGCAGATCGACAGCAATAAATTAGCAAAAAAATATGCCGCGTAGTACGATTTTCTAGCTCTTTAGGTTCGCGAGATATGGCTATCGTTGATGTGACGTAATATTACGCTACATCAACCATTGTTTCTCGGTTAGGGGTGGAGCAAAAAATTTGTTTTTGTGGTAATAAATTAGCAAAAAATTAGCAAAAAAATATGAAACTATTCCAAATATGGACTTATGAAATGGATGATCTGGCGTAATAGACGTATAACGGAACTAAATCGATGATCCTTAAACGATCTTCATATGAGGGACGCACCAATGAATACGGAATCCGTGTTACTCGTCTCTGTACATTTTCCAGCATATTTACGTCATGCTGAAGAACCGGGCACCACACTGAATTAGCAAATTCTAATATAGGTCTCACATAAGTTTTATACAATTTTGCCAAGGTTTGACTGTCACAGGACGAAAACACTTTACTAATAATGTATACCATGCGATTGGCTTTATTACACTGTTGCAATGTTTGAGGAGTCCAGGACAAATGAGAGTCTATTAACACGCCGAAATCAGAGTGACAATCGGTCTTTTTTAAAACGGTGCCAATAATAAAATAATTTAACCGAGGCTTGTTTTTGCCGACATGAAGAACGACACATTTATCTATATTAGGCGGTAGCAACCAGTCAGTACACCATTGAGAAATGCTGTTCAAGTCTTTTTGCAAACACTGAAAGTTTATTTTAGGATTGTTGTACAGTTTTGTGTCATCCGCATAAACCGAGACTGATAGAATGATGTATTTTAGCTCCGATGTAAATATGTTAAACAGTAGTGGCCCTAAAACGGATCCTTGGGGAACTTACCTTGTCTTAATCTGACGATTTCGAGTTTTTCTAAGGATAGATTTTTTTTTCGGCCCCCTCCTTAACGAACTCCCCTGCATTAGGAGCCAGTATATGGTAGAGGTACATTTTCAGGATACAAGGTTTCTCCTCATGTAATAATCTGACGCGCTCGAGCAACTGCAAAAAATTCCCGCTTGGACTCCCCTACCAGTGAAACTTGCTGGAGATTGCTGCTGAATGAAGCAGTAGGCAAATTGGGATACTCTGTTTTACATTTGTTTTTCTTGTTGAATCCTGACGTTTTCACTGTACAAAAGTAACAAGAATTTTATCACATATTCAGTCAACGCACAGCTTAGAGGTTTAGTAGGAGCCCATGATTTATTTTAATCATTAATAACCAATTTTTATTTTAAAATGGGCAATATAGGTTTGCCTGACAAATTTACTGCTTCTTGTTCTTTGACTGGGAATGGTAAAATGGTCACAGTATGTAACAAACCTAATCGACGCCGTATCAGCACTTACGACGTGAAATACCAGAGGTAGACACAAGAATAAGTTTCAGTGCCTGTTAAAATGATTAAAGTGTTGATTGTTCGAAAAAAGCATGAGAGTCATGACAACTTTACTAAGGTATTCTATAAAAATAATACGACTTTAGGTTTTCTATGTTATATTAAACATAACAATTCTGTGGAATAATCGCCAATTCCACAAATAAATACCGTAACTAAGATTCAACCAAAACTTCATCATTGGTCTTGTCATTTATATCCAGTTACATCTATGGCACTGACGTAAAATGAAAAAGAGTCTTTCTAAGGCTTCTGGCATTAATCCATCCCTCACCTTTTGCCTATACTTAGGATCTTGAAAATCTGGAAGGGGATCGTCCATGAAACTTTTATTCTTTTTACCAAATATCACCAGTGTAACGAAACCAATAGTCCATCCCAAAATTATTTCTGATTCCATTTTTAACTCTCTCAGAAAATTTGGATAATTGAACGGTTCGGTATCACATTTAAACCGTTTTAGGTTGTTTACAAATTCTGTATGGTAATGCTCTACCAAATCATCAAAATATAGTCTAGAAACCTCCGTCTTGACACTGGTGAATATGAAGTTAAGAACGTCCGAAGCTGGGGAACCGTAGTCGTAGAGTTGGAAGTCAATAAACTTGTTCTTTGCTGGTTTTCCTTTTTCGTATTTTATCATTACGTTGTTAACCCATAGGTCACGATGGACGATCGTTGCAAATGGTTCTCTTACTTCAGTTTTCATTTCCTGTTTGTCCCATGCTACATTCACCTAAAAACAGAAATAACAAGCTGAAAATGCGAGATTTATCATAACGAAAACTTTGTTTATTTACGTATTTTAATTCATAATATGGAAAATTGCTACTATGAAAAGTAGTTTAGAATTAATAACTATGTTTTAATGTGCAATTATATCATTCTAATTTAAATGTTATGAATTATAAAGGCAGTTCACTCTTGATCGAAATTAATATTTTTTATATACCTCGTATAAAATTAATAAAATTTTACATATGATGGTTGCATTATAAATCTTAGAACATGAAGAGCTTTTTATGAAGAATAACTTTTCGTCGTCAAATTAAAAATAAAAGAGTTATAAATGAAAATGTTGCTGGTATCCATAATTTGAGAAAAATCTTCAAATTATTTTTTTCCATTAGAAAGATGTAATTGCACATATCAGACCATAATATCCTTTCATATACTGTCGGTTCGCTTAACTCAGACACAACTGGTTAGTGATTTTAGTCAATAATTTTGCCAATTTGGCAAAAAAATAATTACTAATTAGTTAATAATTACTAAATAATTAGTAATTGTGTCAATTTTGGCAAAATTCGCAAAAACAAAAAAATTATCTACTAAAATCACTAGCCAGTTGTGTCGAGTTTAGCGCACCGACTATATTTTAATTTCATAGCAAATGGAACAGTCCATTTATCATAAAGGGGAGGCCGCATACTCGTATAAACCTTTTTGAAGCTGTTTATTGGTTTTAAAATATACTCAAATTGTATTTTTGAACATCTTATTTATTTTATATAATAATTAAATTCACTATCAAATGTCATTAATGTTTTATTAATACTTAATTTAAAATTTAGTTTGACATTCACGAAGTGTCAAACTCAAATGTAAATAACCTATTATGCTTTGCTTTTAAAATCGAGATTAAAAAACTAGCCTACTTAATAGCAACGATTTCAGCTGGACGTGTAGTGTGTCGGAATAAAATAACCCGATTGTGACGTCACATTTTACATTTTGGTGTCGATTATTTTGAAGACGGTTAGAAATATCGAAATGCCGTTTTCACATTTGGATTCAGAAGACAAAACTACATAAGAATCCATCGATACATCTGCTCTAAGTATTGCAGGAGCGGCAACGCAATAACACATAGACTTTTGCAAATTTATAAACGAAAAGTTTTCGTTGAAAATATTACTCATTAACAACTATTTTCAAAAATTTGTGAAAATTTAAAATTTGTTAAAAATCTACCTGATACTATATCGAAACTTCAGGCTTTTGAGCAATGGTTGTACAGAAGGATTCTGAAGATACCGTGGACAGACAAAGTCACCAATGAAGAAGTACTACGGAGGATGAACACAACCGCAAATTTAGCCAATATCGTGAAGGACCGTAAGCTGCATATAATGGGAAATCAAGGCATATCCGAGCTACTCCAATGCATTTTACAAGGTAAAATTGAAGGAAAAAGGGCCCCAGGACGAAGAAGAATATCCTGGCTTGCTAACCTGAGATCATGGTATATAAAGACTTCAACACAACAACTATTCCGTATATTCGTATATAGCAACCAACAAAGTCATCCTAGCCAAAATAATCGCCATCGTTCGGAACGGACAGGTACCCTAAGAAAAAGAAGATTTAGCAAAAGATTTTATCCCAAGAAATTGGCCCACAAAATAGCCCTATTGCAAATTGGTGCTGGCACCCAATAATATGTAGCCCGAACATTTAATGTTTCTCAGATTATGTTGCGTCTGATTTAAAAATAACATAGAATTTGTAGTGATCAACATGGTTAAAATGTTTATAAATAACTTTATATTTGAGTAGTATTATTAAGGTGGTATGCTGATGCTGCTGGTGACAGGTGCATCCCTGTCGAACTACTTTTCCGACTGTGAAGATCTCGAGCAGTTCAATTTCGAATAGTAAGTACTGTGAAATGAACTATGTGATATTCATATGTGAGAGATGAATAAGAAAGAGTAAAAGTTTTTGCTTATATCACTGTTTTATTTGAAAAATTTTAATTATTCAATTTAGAACACACGCAGTGTACTTAAAAGGTATTTGTATCTTGATCCATCTCATATTTGCAAATTATTTTTTATCTATTTTGTTTTCGTATGTTATCGCATCATAAAATTTACGTCGTAGTATTTACATACATTTTTATAGTTACAGTGGTTTTGGATTTGTGTTACCTTTTAACGGCAAATTAATGCTACAGCATGTGTTTTCTTCCCGACATTGAAACACTGTTTATTTTATTGTACTTCTTACTACTTAAACACTGATAAATTTTTGTTTTATTGAATATTGCTCGCCAATAAGACAAAGTACGGCAGGCCCGTCGCGTCACGTCGTAGCTATGAAACATTAGTTTCATTTTCACTAGTTATAATTTTCTGAGGCAAATCTTTTTACCGATCTAGATTATGTTCTTATCCTTGCTGCAGTTGGCAGATTCATCTATTTTAGCTCATAATTATTGTCATTCAATTGCTTTATTTCTTTTAAACTTTTACTTTTTGGTATCCCAGTTCTTCTAGATATTACATTTTCCAACTTTTCCTTGTTCTGTCCGTTCTTAATTTGCCCGTTCTTTTAGCGTTGCTAACTTTATTTTTCTCAGTGTATTCAGCAATAATTTAGTTCTAACCACTCGGACGATATGTTCAAACCGTAACATTCTTTAATAAATATATCGCAAAATAAAGGTCTTTATTTCTATACCTTCTTATTCAGTTATTCTTCTAATACATTCATATTCCCATATTGTTTTCCATGTAATATTTCTTAGAAATTTTACCTCTGCTGCTTTTATTTGATTTTGTGTTTTTGTATTCGATTATTTAAAATAATTATTTCGATTTTTACTTTCATTTTTATTTTCATTTATATCTTCGTTATTTTGCCTGGTCCATAATATAACTTTCTCTCTTCACCATCATGCGAGCAGTTCAAGAAGGAATCATTCAGAGCATCATTTTATCAGCGATAGTATAATATAATATTTTTGTTTTAGATATGCACATTGATGCTGGAACAAACATAATCATTTATATCGTCGCCTCAAAGCAACAGTAGGATATGTAAAATAATGTAGTTTCGAGAAAAACGCAATTGAAAACTTTACGAAACCTCAGTAATTAATAACGTTTTTATATTTGAATGCATTTACATGGAATTTTGTTTGAGTACCTAACGTTATATGCGTCACATAACAATTTATGTTAATTCATAAAAGAGTGAAAAATAATAATTGAAAAAAAAGTTAGTTGTCCTACTGTTGCCCTCAAAGATAATCTGTTTTTTAACCATATCCGTAAATTTCTGTTATATAAACTTATATTGCACTAAAGTTTTATTTAAAATTTTACACATTTCAATACAAAAAACAAAACAATTTTGTTGCTCAAACATGTTATTACATAAATTATAGCATGAACAAACTTGTTTTCTAAAAATTAAAAAAAAAATGACAAGATAATAAACACAATAAAATGAAAAAATCATCAGAATCTGTTTTGGTAATAGCGGATGCTGAAAGTTGTGAAAGTAAACACTTATTGCATTTTCTTAAATCAGCTCGAAATTTCTAAAGGGGAATTTATCACGAATTTAACTTACCTTTTTCCTGTGCTTGAGAAATTCCAGATAACAACGCAGAATCAGTATTATTTTTGTTCGCTAAATACACTAAATATTGACTTCTTTTAGATACCCATAATTTTTACAATTTAAATTGGCTGAATTATTCATTTTTACTCTTAACATACACCTTTTAACATAAATATAATAGAACTATTGTTTAAGATTACTGAAGATAAAATGGTGACCGCAAGCTGGATAATATAAACAAAGACATAATCGCAACTCAGCAATAACTACATGGCAACAGTAGGATATGTGCGTAAGATAACTTAGTGTTGCATTAATATTGATGACCAAAATGGGTAAAATGATATGTATGTTGTCTTAGTGTTGCATTATAGAATTTGGGCTAAAAGGAATTAAGCTACACAAGGATATATTATAATATTATGAAAAAAGTATTCCACTGTTTATTTATCTTAGTGTTACACTCAACAGAAGGGTTTATTTCGAATCATTTGACATGGATATCATAAAAGTCATTTTTTTACATATCTTACTTTTGCTTTCAGGCGACGATATGCCGACGACACAGCAATCTATACCACAGTTAAAGACAACAGAATGGTCGTCGAGAGACTTAAAAACTACCTAGAGAAACCATACCAACCACAGATGTAAGGAAATAGAATCCACTCAGAAGTGGTCGTCAAACAGCTAGAACTCCATATCGACAAAAGATTAAACTTCACAAAACAGACCCAGGAAGTCAAGAAAAAGGCATTTATTACTGGCGAAGAGATTGATTAAACTTTAGTTATACAGGACCAGTCTTCTACCGCAGACCAAGAAAATATCAATATACCAGGCCTACGTTACGTCTATGATGTTACACCAAGTGCTAGTATGGAGTTCAACAGCGAAGACCAACTGGAAGAAGCTTGTAAGAACAGAAACGGCATGCTACAGATTAATAGATGGATTGTCATTGCAAGACCAAGACAGAGTTTCAAACGTAACTATTTAAGGAAGGCTATAGTACATATTATTATATTAAAAACAATACGGGGATAATATGTTGAATTAGTTGTGTACATGACTTTCCCCAAAGGGCGGAAACCAGAGTGGGAGACGAGGATAGTTATAAGGGGTCAAAGTCGCGGATTTTATTATTTTTTTTTGTTACTGTCATGGTCGAGATATTGCACCAAAATTTGGGAATAAGTAGGTCATGACGTAAATAGGGACAGAACGCTGCTTGAGGCAAAAATTGTTGGGGGCAGAGGTGAATGTAAAAATTATAAGGTGTTTTTTGTGACCTTAGTGATCGAGATAGTGCACCAAAATCTGAGAATAAGTAGTATTTCCAAGAGAGTTGTATCGGAACTAATCCAAGCGGAAGATTACGCAGGAATTTCAAAATTTAATTTCGGCACGAAAATTTAAATATAGCTTAAACTATTTAAATACAATGCTGTACAGCTGGATTTTTTTAAATTGGTACATTTTTTAAGAAAAAGAATCCCCACCGCTGTGCGCCCTTTTGGATTTTGATTATAGGCATTCATATGAGTCAACTGTGCAAGTTGCAGATATATTCTCGACGAGAAGCATCACCCAAAAGTTTTGCATATCGACCCCTGCCTACCACCCCATCGTCCCCCCACACAGCATTACGCCCCTGGAGATTTTGCTTCGTTACGTCATGATCTACCTATTCCCAAATTTTGGAGATCTCAATCACGAACGTCACAAGAAACCTCTTATAATTTTTATATTCTCCCCTGCCCCTACACCTTTGTCCCCCACACAGCATTCTGCCCCTGAAGATTGTGCTTAGTTGCGTCATGATCTACTTATTCCCAAATTTTGGTGCACTATATCGATCACTAAGGTCACAAAAAACATCTTATAATTTTCACATTCACCCCTACCCCAACCCTTTATCCCCAACGCAGCGTTCCATCCCTGGATATTTTATTAAGTTATGTCATGACCTACTTATTCCAAAATTTTGGTGCACTATCTCGATCATGTGGGTCACAAAAAAAATAAATTGGAAATTGGAAAAGACTGCAAGACTTGTACACACTTATAAATAGGTCAAAACGGCAAACAGGTGTATGTTTTCAAAAAACTTTTGATGGTGTGTAAAAAATATATTTTATATCAGCTAAGTACTTTCAACACATAACGTGCCATCATCAGAGCTTCGTCCTCTTAAAATACCTTCATAGAAGAGCAATTGCTTAACAACACAACAAAAAACATGAATACTGGGCAAAAGCCACAGAGCTGTTCACGTGGGCTCAAAATGGTCTGACACAGCCATGATGTCTTTATAAATTAATAAAAGAATTTAGATGTGATTCTATTCACTGTAAAGGGTTATTACCCTATATCTGTGGCTTTTGCCCAGTATTCATGTTTTTTGTTGTGTTGTTAAGCAATTGCTCTTCTATGAAGGTATTTTAAGAGGACGAAGCTCTGATGATGGCACGTTATGTGTTGAAAGTACTTACCTGATATAAAATATATTTTTTACACGCGATCAAAAGTTTTTTTGAAAACATACACCTGTTTGCCGTTTTGACAAAAAAAAAATAGTAAAAACCGCGATTTTGACCCCTTATAATTACCCTCGTCTCCCACTCTGGTTTCCGCCTGTTGGGAAAGTCATGTACACAACAAATTCAACATGTCCCCGTATAGTTTGTCCATATTACTTATCACGAGCAAAATCCACTTCTATCTGTCCGACTACAGGGATATCCTCTCAAAAAACAGAATGCAAAAGATACATCGTAAAACCCATAAACTGATTTATAATCTTTTCTGCTTTTCTCCACATTTCTGCAGTAAAACTAAGAGCACAAACAAAGCCCTTGTATTTCCCAATTCTTGAAAAACGTAACAAGATCTTGAAAAGTCTTAATTCATTCTGGTAGAATAAAATATCTCAAACATGGACTTAAAAATGAGTGGTTAGAGCTATCGTGGAATCAGTTTTTAGCAATGAGTCCACAGATCTACGGACTCTTAATATACAAACCTTTGGAATGAACGGTCTAAATTCTTCGGAGTCTTCAAGAATTTCATCGATAACTAATATCATATTTCTAAATGGATCATCCTCAGGAGTTGCCAAATTATTGTTACAAAAAGGTTTAATTTCTTTGTTGAATACATCGGGCTGCTTAATTTTTAATGCAACGACTGTTGATTGGAATACAGCAAGATCTCGAAGAAGGATTTTGGCATCTTCCAAGTTATATCCAATATACCGATCTAAATTGTCATATCCTGTAAAATTAAAAATAAAAATAAAATAACTAAACTAAACTATTTGTAACCATAATCATCATTAGAGCTCGGAAAAAATGCACTTAAAAACCTAAAATATGCATGCAAATATGCACCAAAAACATGCTTTTATGAATTTAATGAATATAAAAACGCAGTAATCCCTGTAGGTATTTAATTTATTGTACAGTAAAGTCACAAAAGAAATTTATTGAAATTTCTATTACCTACTTCCTACATCATTATATTCATTTATTCTTTATATTCATCATCATCACCATTCTTTATTATATTATTATTACAGTTAAAACTGTTATATTATTAAATGTTTTTCTAAATTTGCTAGAGAATAACTGTGCCGTCTTGCAAATAATAATTGTTTAATATGCAAAAAACCTTTTTTCTACTTCAAATCACGTTAAAGGAGCAAACATAAAATATTATAAAATTGGGGGTTCTGCATGTAAAATTATCTTCACAATTCTCCGTCTTAAGGACATAGGCGCAAAATGTCGCCTGTCAAAATGTTCAATGTGTTTTAAATGTATTAATTTTTTTCGAATCCTTAGAAAACCAATAAATATTTTTGAAAATTTTAAACGCAGAATGAAAGACTACATTATTACTGAAGGCAGAAAGTCCCTAAAAACTTCTATAATGTTTATTTTAATTAGTTATAGGAGCGAAAATAAAAGAGGAAATTTAGTGTGATTTTTAATTGCAAATATTTCCTTCAAAAGAATCTTTTTACTTATTCTAAGTGACTGTTGGCCCTCGGCAATAACGAAATCTTTCATTCTGCGTTTAAATTTTCCAAAAATACTTATTAGTTTTCTCAGGATTCGACAAAAATGAATACATTTAAAACATATTGAAAATTTTGACTGGCGATATTTTACGCCACTTAATAATATTTTTATTTGAATAATTTTTTGATATCACTCATTTTTTTTAACACCGTGCAGAATTTTTGATAGGTACACTTTGTTGGTTTCCCCAAGGTATTTAATTTGTTCATCTAATGAATTGGTAATTTGAATACTTTGGTCTAATGAAATCTTTCGCTTTTCTAATTTAGTAATTGATTCAGCAATATTTACAAAATTAGTTTGGATATGTGCCAAAATACCTTTTAATGACGGTTTTTTTTTAAATATCCACACATTTTTTTAGAGCACTTAAGCCCGGTTGCACCAACAGATCTTAAGCTTAAGTCGAGAATATCATAAGAATTAATATAATATAATTATAATATATTACGATAAGAATACCATAATATAATAATAGATATAATTGATAAGTAAGGTAAGAATCTAAAATTATGGTGCAACGTAAGTGATACTCAAGGAGGCCCTACCTATAAGTAGAGCTTAGCTAAGCTGGAGGTTAAGATCTGTTGGTGCAACCAGGCATAAATCCTCTCAAAATTATCGGTTATGAAATTTACAGAATTTAACCATGTTCCCCATCTAGTTTTCACAGATACCTCGCTACATTGCATTACTCAGATGTTTGTCCATATAATATAATATTTGAAAATATGCACTTTTAATAAATGCATGTGCATTTATACAATTTATCCAAAATATGCAAATATGCACTTAATATACATTTTGCATATTTCCCGAGCTATAATCATCATCATCTTCATCTCATCCAGATTTAGCCATACGGTTCACACTCCCTCTAAGGGGAAAAACCTACGGTATCAAAAGGATTCAGCTCTGGTGGGACTCTTTCCGTATTATCGAGCCTTAGGTGATTTGGTATGCAGGTGTATCTCCCAAAAATGTTCGTATATATCTGGCCGTTGCGAGTAGTAGAGCTTTCTCTATGATCTTGTAAAGATGTTCATTTAGACCCAGCTTTTTATGCTTTTGAGCAGGTTCTTCGGAATGACTCCAGTAGTAGACATAACAATAGGTATCGTCTGGGTACTTTGCATTCTCCATTGTCTTCGTATTTGAATTTCCAGATCTCTGTACTTGGCGATCTTTTCAGTAAATTTACTACGTAGATTATTGTTGTTAGGTATCGCCACGTCAATTGTCTGTCTGGTTAATTTATTAACTAGTATGAGATCTGGTCTATTATGTGCCACTCTTTGATCTGTGAGCAGAGTGCGGTCCCAGTATAGCTTGTAGTTGCCATCCTCAAGCATACTCTCAGGAACGTATTGATAATATGGGAGATGGTCCGTTTGGAGAAGTCCCAGCTTGATAGCTATCTCTTGGTGAAGGATCATTATTATCATTATTATTACCATTATCATCATCATCATTATCAACACCAACTTATACGCGTCCACTGCTGGGCACAGGTCTCCCTCAACTCCTTCCACATGTCTCTGTCATGAGTTACTGATAACACGCTTCAGGTTCACCAGGCTTAGTCAATCTGGATGCTGGACGTTCTCTGCTTAGTAACGATACTTCTGAATAAAAACTATAATTATGGCCAATCTGCTGAACATTTGATTAATTTATTAATCTTATTCTGGTTTATGGTTAGCTCTCGACAGATATTTGGGTTGTCTAATTGCTTTTTAGTCTTTTTAATGTTATTGTTATATTAGATATTTTGCGATCTACTTATTTTGCGACTTTATTCAGCATGAATCTGTTATAACCATGTAAAACTGAACACTCACATGTAAATTTATCAGTCACTCCTATATTATATTCTAAGATAACTTTTTGTCTATCATACACATATTTCACAACTTTCAATTGAGCCTGATGTCTTAGACAAAAACCTTTAAATCAGTGTTTTGCCAATATTGACTTACGGGGCAGGGAAAACGTTAACCATAACAAGGGGAACAGTGTAAAAGATTCGTGTGACTCAAAGGATGATAGAGCGTGATATGTTGGGCATTTCACTGCAAAACAAGATCCCACACAGCCAGCTACGACGAAGATTAGGAGCGATTGATGCTGGAGAGAGAATAGAAACACTGTAAACTGAGCAATTGGATCTGGACAGGTCACGTGGCTCAAATAACAAATAACTTACCGACAAATCGGACACTGGAATTGAGATCTAAAGATGATGCGTATGGAAACAGAGGCCGTTCTCCAACGCGTTGGACTGATGACTTAAAACGTTGCCATAAGAATTAGATTGAAGAGGCACAAGATCGACTTATCTATCTAATTAGCCTTCTTCGGTCCATCTTTGGACATATGCCTTCCCAATCCTTTTCCATTCTTCTCTGTCTGTCGCTACTTTTATCCACCTAGAGCCCACGTGCTTCTTAACATCATCTACCCCTCTCATTTGTGGCCTTCCTCTGCTTCGTTTATATTCCCACGGTCTCCAATTTATGAGAATTTTGTTCCATCGGTCTTCTTTTTGTCTTATATTGTGTCCGGCAAATATCCATTTCAATTTTGCAACTTCCTGTCTAACATCCCTAACTTTTGTTTTCTCTCTTATCCACTCGTTTCTCTTTTTATCATATTGTAACGGTCCACCCGTTATAATATCATTTGTAGTACTTTAATTATGTTTATAATTATTTTCTCTTGTTCTCTTAATTAATTTCTCCAATTTTCGCGTAAATAACTATCTCTAATTATTATCTTTTATATTTAAAATTTCGTGCAACGATGCCACACTTAATTATGTTAATATCACTGGTTGACTTGTATTATACGCACCTATCGGAGAATTTGACTTCGTGTTCCGAGTCGGAATTTTGGGGAACAGCGAAATTCTGTGCCACTTGTGGCTGGAGATCCGACTAGTATGGGTGGCGTGTGAAGATCAAATTTAGAGGTTAGACCTCGGTTAAGTTAAAATGTGTGAATTTCGAAGGATGGATCACCAAACTTCTTCAGAAGTCTTTGGAAGGAATCAATAATGGGATTTCTGCATAAAATCATCGTATCACACGGTAACTAGCCAGTGGTGTCATGGCAAAATTAGCAGTGCGGGAACGCAGTGCCGGAACGCATTGCTAATTTTTGTTTACAAAACCTAAATTCTCTATTATTTTTTTTCTTTTCTTAACCAGTGTGGGAACGGCGTTCCCACGCGTTCCCACACCATGACACCACTGTAACTAGCGATATCTGTTTTTATATTATTTTTTTATAACTGTCAGAAGCCATTTCATGGTGACATATAATTTTTCCAATTAAATCATGTGTAAATTTATTCAGTGAATTTAGTAGATATCTTTTAAATAATTCAAAATCTTTAAGTAATATTCCTTCACAGAAATCATAATCTTAATTTTTAGCTATTTATCTGTATCTTTGATATCTGTATATTTTACTCTTACATCTAATAAGAAGCCTATAATTATTTTAAAGGAATCAATATCTATTCTGTAGTTAAATCCCAAATCCACGTGGCTGTAATTAGAAATTCTCACATAAAGTTGTCAAGGTTGAGTATCCAGTAATTTCTTGCGCCTAACTAATGAGTTTTTTTTTTCATTACTATCTATCCAAAAAGCGCTTTCCTAGTTTTTCTTCCTTTTCTTTGATTTGTTGTACACTTGGGAAATTGAAATAAACGGGAATTATATTTTTTGTAGCCACCCATGTGAAGACTTAAAAAAAACACCTCGAAACACCGAGAGGCCAATCTCCAGCCATAAGTCACTGGCAGTAGTCACTTGGGGAAACAAGTTTTTTTTGGGGCATTCCGGCTCCTTTTCGTCTTGGCACCTGGACCTACAGGAGTCATGGCGGCTCACCATGCTGGTGCTCATTTTCTAGGATGCAACCGCAACATCTTTAGGAAATCGTTCGATAAATGGATTTGTTTGGGAACATTTAGTGATGTATTTTAGTAACTATGGGTTTTTTTATATTTCGAACTTTTGGTAATGCACTATGTTTATTAATATTTTTTCAGATTAAGCTGTCTGTATTTTCTTTATATAACATATTTGTTTATTAATGTATTAGGTTCCCAAACTTATTTACGATCATATGGTACGTTACATTGTGCACAAGGTAGTGCAATAAGCCTAGAAAATTAGGTTTTTATATTTTATTATTGGTTTGATATTTATTTTTGTAATATTACTTGCTTGTTTCCCAAATATTTTATTGCTATTTGCTTTATTTCATTTGTTCGGTTAATTCATCGATACTTTATTTCATTGCATTTGCTCGGTTAATTTAGGTCATCGGTTCGGTATTTATCTTAACTTCATTACTATAACTTTTATTCATTTTTATATTTAACTTTGCTTATTCATTATTGTATTTTCTCTTAGTGAGGCTTGGGCCTATTTACTTGTATTATTTTCATCTTCGTCGGTTTCAATTTAGTGGTAGGTAGCAGGCGTACTATAACCATTTGGTAGAAGACGCATGTCAGTTGTACCCTATATGTTAATAAGAGGTACTTCTGCCTGTAATTTTGTAACAGATATCATTATTGTTGTTATTTTAACTATAACTTTTGTATAACGAATGTCATTTTAGAGTCACAGTATATGCTTTGTCTAGCTCGGATATTGTTAAAAATCTGGTAGTTAATTTTAATATATGTTTATTTATTTTGTACATCCTTTATTCTTATTCCCTTTGTCTTTACATTTACTTATATATTTAATTTATTTAATATTTAACAGCTGTGTAAGGTACCTGGGAGAATGATCGAAGATCATTTTCATGGCGCCCATGATTAGTTAGTTCTATTTATTTTGTTCGTCTTTAGCAATTATTCATCTTCCTTCATTTTCAGTACATTATTCTTATTTTATTATTTCACCTTTTAGTCATCATTACTTCTACTTAGAGCTACTGTTCTTCGACAGGCATGAAAACGAGCCGTATCCATCCTTGAGTGTCAAGTTGTTCTCTTGCATCTCTTGCTAGCCAATTCTATTCAGTTTGCCTCTATCTCTTCATACTTCTACTTCTATCTCTTATTATTCCCTTTCTTCAGTACTACTGCAAAGTAGTATTTTTTCCTACTGCGGCTTCTCAACGTAGAAGCCACTACACTCATTTCTTTACAACACCCCAATTCTCTCTTATTTTCTGTCACACGTTTTTCCTCTTTCCTTACTTCTGTTGGAGTATATCTTTCCTTTTACTTTCACTCCAACAGAAGTTCGCTTTCATTTTGTTACAATGTGTAACATTTGTCTTTACATTACTCTGCGTGTTTTTTTATTTTGTCTATGTTGGCCTTTGTAAACGTCCACGTTTGGGAACCATAAAAATTGAAAAGAGTGAGTACTTATTGATTATATACCTTGGTCTTCAGATGTTGTGAATATTTTTTATTTTTAAAGATATAGCTTAGTTTGCCAAGTGACCCCCATGCCCAGTTTGATAAGATCGATAAAGATGGAAAACTATGAAGGAGATATATAGCTGTGGACAAGCGAACATTGAATGATGAATTATCTCCAATCTTCTTATATATTATATATAGCTGTGGACAAGCGAACATTGAATGATGAATTATCTCCAATCTTCTTCTTCCTTAATTTATTGTACAACTAAATATTCTCGATTAATACATTACAATAAAACACTTGATTAAAAACGGAGGAGAGGAGGAATAGCACAGAAACGGAGGAGGTTAAGACAAAGAGAAGGATGATGATGATGAGAAGAGGAACAGCACTATAATCAACGTTCAATTACTTAAAAAAATATGTTCAAGATTGATGCTTATAACTAAAAAATTAAGAAATAAGGAAAACCTAGTAATTAGTAAAAACATCTTACCTTCTATTTTTAAATTCTCTAGCAATAACACACCGTCTCTATCAACTTTGTCACTTCCATCTAAGTTAATTCGGCTTCCATAAAATTTGGGAAAAATATCAAGTATTTCTTCGATTTTATGCTTTCTTTGGAAGTTTTGAAGTGCCGGTACAATTTTTTCATAGAATCCTATTTCTGATTTAAAGGTATTTTGAACGTTAAATATTTCCTGTGAATTATCATCTGCTGGAATGATTTTGCCTAAAAAGTATTTAAGTTAAAGCTTCAGGGCCCAAGAAATATGTTATCAGAGAGTCAGAACCAATTATTTTACGAGCAGAAGTAGAGAAGGCTCTGAACCAACTCACAAACAAAAAACCCAGTGATCGATGGCATACTAGGGGATATTCTAAAAGCAATGGGCGATATTGGCGTAGATGTAATACTGGGTTTGTGGAACATGATATGAATCATATGTGAATATTAAGCTCAGGTTGGTTAATGCTGTAACATGGTACGTTAACCCTTAGCATTGAACAGAACTTCTAAGAAATAAAATATAATATAGTTTATATTAATGTAAGTATGATTGGCATTGACCGCTATTGAACTTATCTATGTTATTATTTAGTGTTGTATATGTTAGGGTTGATGTGGCAAATCCGGTCTGTGTTAATAATTACCAGTAAATATTAATAATAACCGTAGCAGCTGGTCAATGTGATTAATAATGTATTTATAATCAGATTTACCGGTTATTATTAATACTTCCCTAACAATTCTGGTTAATGTAATAAAAACGCATTTTGGGCTTCACTATTGTTTATTTATGAAATTTGATAATAAATTTAAACACTTAAACAGAATTTATCAATAAACAAATCTCAACTAGACACCTTATAAGTAAAAACAAACTCATATACACGCATTAGGCTTTAAGTTACTAGACTATAATTACTTGTTTTTATAGGAAAGGCTGTTGTGGTACTTAGAATTACAAAAACACGCTTAATTTTTTGCGTTTGCAGCATTTTTAATTGCATTGCCACTACAAGTGCAGTGGCGGAATCCTTGACTGCCTAAATTCGAATCTTTACGAACGCATTCACTGTAGTGCGGCCGATATGTGAAACAACTGCACATTTAATGATACAAGCATATAATTTAGACCACGTATACTACACATATAAAGGTTCAAATTAAGATATGAGGCCATCTCAGATTTTGCCTTTTACAAAAATGGCGGGCATTCAAAGTGGGCCCTATACATATGTGTTTAATAGTACCATAACTTTTGAACGAAAAGTCCGATTTTAACCAAATTTGGTATATAGGTTCTCTTTTGATTTACAAGATGGATATGGTGAACCAGAAGAATCGGTTTACCAGAAGTTGTGTTTTTACTGGTTGTTTATGTAGAAATATGTTTTTTTTTCAATTTTTTCCCTCTGTATATATTAATTTTTCAAAATGGTAATACCGCAATTGAAAAGAGCGTAAAAGTATTTTGTAAAAAATATTTTGAACTTTTTAGTTATGTTAATTACCATTTAATAAATGCATAACGTATCTTCACATGTACCTATGTGTGGCAGATTCGTGCAAATATTATAAGAATTATTGTGCATTTAATGGTAGAAGCACATAATTTGCACCACGTATACTACACCCATCAGGGTTCAAATTTAGGTATAACTCCATCTCAGATTTTACCTTTTACAAAAATGGCGGGCATTCAAAATGGCGACTGTACATATGTGACTAATAGCACGATATCTTTTGAACGAAAAGTCCGACGTCAACCAAATTTGGTATATAGGTTCTTTTTTTATGTATAAGATCGAGGTCTTGAACTGGAAGAATCGGTTTACCAGAAGTTGTGTTTTTCCTGATTTTTATGTAAAACATGTTGTTTTTTTACTAATTCTTTCATGTATTAATTTTTCAAAAAGTTAATATCGGCGTTGAAAAGAGTGTAAAAGTATTTTTTAGGAAATATTTTGAACTCTTTAGTTATGTTAATTACCAATTAATAAATGCATAACCTATCTTCATATGTACCTATTAACCTATGTGCGACAGATTCGTGCAAATAATATAAGAATTATTGTGCACTTAATGGTAAAAGCATATAATATGGACCACACACACTACACATACAAAGATTCAAATTTAGATATGAGGCCATCTCAGATTTTGTCTTTTACAAAAATGACGGGCATTTAGAATGAATTTGCCGCACATAGGTACATGTGAAGATACGATATGCATTTATTAAATGGTAACTAACATAACTAAAATTTCAAAATCTTTCCTAAAACATATTTTTACACTCTCTTCAATGGCGGTATTACCTTTTTGAAAACTTAATATATACAGGGTGAAAGAATTGAAAAAAAAACAACATATTTTTACATAAAAAACAGTGACAACACAGCTTCTGGTAAACCGATTCTTCCGGTTCAAGACCTCGATCTTATTCATTAAAAAAAACTTTTGATGCCAAATTTGGCTTAAATCGGACTCTTCGTTCAAAAGTTATCGTGCTATTATTCACATATGTGTAGCCGCCATTTTGAATGCTCGCCATTTTTGTAAAAGGCAAAATCTGAGATGGCCTCATATCTAAATTTGAACTTTTGTATGTGTAGTATATGTTGTCCAAATTACATGCTT
The DNA here is from genome assembly GCF_917563875.1 of Diabrotica virgifera virgifera. Taxonomy (NCBI): domain Eukaryota; kingdom Metazoa; phylum Arthropoda; class Insecta; order Coleoptera; family Chrysomelidae; genus Diabrotica; species Diabrotica virgifera. Next base: position 234,365,453 of record NC_065449.1, read on the forward strand.
CTACCAATAAATGCACAATAATTCTTATAATATTTGCACGAATCTGCCACAAATAGGTACGTGTGAAGATACGTTATGTATTTATTATTTAAGGGGCCTCAGCAATGTTTTAAACTTATAAACAATTTTTTGGCGTATAAACAAATAGCTTTGTTTAATAATAAAAAAAATTATTTTTAGCAATGCAAATAATTAAAACCAGTATAATTTGACTTAAACTTTCAAATGCTGTCAGCAGAATTGTTATTTTATTTTTTAATCAAAATTTATTTGCGTTCAAAAATTTCAATTTTTCGATTTCTTGAAAGTTCCATTGCGTTTATTTCAAAAACTATGCATCCTACGAAAAAACTTGTAAGAACATTTTTTCTTAGAATTACCCAAGAAATACAAAAAAATGTTTTATTTTGCGAAAAATCAATGTTATGTAATTCCTCAAGTTCTTTGTTTATAACAATCTTATTGACATCCGGATCAACTGTTACCCAAAAAAATCGTGTTCTACGGGTCAAAAAATACATAAAAATCTTGGGTAAGTCCATCTAAATAAAGGAGCGCGTAGCACCCCCTCCTGGCCAGAGCACTAATTTGTTTATAAGCCAAAAAATTGTTTATAACTTTAAAACATTGCTGAGGCTACTTAAATAATCCGATTTCAATTCTGTAAGGTGAATTAGATAGGTGGAGTATTTCTTTATATGCAAAAAAATTGACAAATCTTTGTATGTTCTAGTTTTTGTTGTGGCAAGATTTAAAAAAATTTTAATTTTTTTAAAAAAGTTTAGATTGCAAAATTATTATTCAAAATCTAGTAAGTCCATTTTAATGAAATTTGGTGTACGGTTTTAGCACATTACAAAAATTTTCTAAGCGAATTAGGAAGATTCCAAGTGTAAGCTAAGTGATGGAAAATCATTGAATAAAACAGGCTTGTTTTGCCCCCTTATTTTATATTTATTTCTATTTTGCAGCAAGGGTGATAAATTAAGACATTTTTAACCAATCGCATCTGATAGAAAATTTAATTATCTTTGTTTTATTCCTATACGACTTTGTTCCAAAATGAATCGTTTTAAAGTTAAAAACAAAAAATTAGAAAAAAATCGATGTTATTCGAAATTTTTATATATTTGAATTTTTTTATTAATGTTCTGGGCATATTTGGGAAGGAGCATAAATCAATTATTATTAACGAAGTTATCACCTAACTTCATCCGCAAAAATCTGAATGCCATCTCTCACATCCACCTAAAAACAGATCCTTACTGGTCTATTCTACGCATTTAACGATATTGCAATTTATCACATTTACCATTCTAATCCGGGATTTATTAATAATTACCGGTCGATGTGATTAGTTCTGGCATATTTATTACTTTTACCTAGCTATTTGGTTTGTATTAATAGTAACCGGTAATTATTAATAATTTCCAATTAATCATACTTACCGTAACATATATACATAAACGAACCAGAGAAGTGACGAGACATTCAGATCAGTAGATTAGTCACGATGAAGCAATAATCCCTTAGTTATTGTTTACATATAGACCGTTGTTTAATTGTTTAAACGAACATTGTGAAGTTCAAATATAATTATATAACGAGAATGGTATTTTATTATACATCCAGCACTGCCGATGCCGCACTGCAGGATGCTAGATGGTGGCTTGGAGGGTGGATTTTAAAGGTGGATGGTGGAGGGTCGCTGCATCCTGGACGCAGTGAAAGAGTGAAATGAAGTCAGAAGTCAGTATCCAACTGACTGCTGAGGAGTCGTTTGTTTCATTTGTTACGTTACATTTGGTTTGTTCTTTTAGCATATCGTCGTATTAGAGGTAAAACCCACTCACTAAACTTTTCAGAAAGTGGAGAGAAATCGACTTGAAGGCAAAAATTGTTTTTTAAATTCACCTGACTTGAATATTGCATTTTTTTAATGCAACTGCAAAGAATAAATAAAACAGATATTTTAAGCCATGTTTCGTCACATAGTGGGTCTGCTGGGTCCCAAATTGCCCTTATTTTATACACAGCACTTATTACGCTTTCACCATAGCGAGGCTACCCGGATGGATTATCAAACACGACTGATATGGGTGGATAGACGCCTGGCGGACCACCGGGTGGGTAGATGGTAGTGGGAGGCCACTGCGGCTACCGTCGTTGGATTATTCGTGATATAAGTAGCTGGATGGTCGCCAGGCGGGTATCTACCATCCACCATCCTAGCAAACTTCCTGCACTGCGGCATCGGCCTTCCTGCACTGCGGGCGCAATAACTCGGCCACCAGAAGTATTACCACATTAACCTTATTTTTCCCCTTGCTACATATACAGCTGACACATGGACCCTCAAAAAAAATCGATAGAAGTAAGGTCGAAACATTCGAAATATGGGTGAGAAAAATTCTAGGCAGTTCCCGAACAGAACACAGAACTAACCCGTTAATGCTGGAAGAACTTCATATAGAAGATAGATTGTTAACAAAATTATACTGAGCATACCTAAATTACTTCGGCCATAAATCCAGAAGAACGGGGACCATGCAACTATTGATAGGATGGTACGGAATGAAATGGTACGGAAAATCGATTACATCATTATTCAGAGCTTCTGTCAAAAAAGCCGCTATAACGAATATGGTAGTCAACATGATATCCAACGGTCGATAACGGACATGGAACTAGAAGAAAATAATTATAAATATGTATCTGCTACTTACCTACAATATGTAAAACTTCTTCTTTCTGGGTATCGGAATCTTCTAACGTAACATCTATTTTAAATAATTCTCCTCCATAGTTTTCTCCAGGATTGACTAAGTTGGTTGTTTGAGTTTCTTTTATTTTTTTACCCTCACCAATGTGTAGTTCTAGAAGTGTTTCTATATTTTTCACACTCATCTTTACACAATTGATGTGAGGTTTAAAATTAAATTACACATAAGTGAGGTTTAAAATTAAATGATTGATTTTAGCTCTAAGTGTCTTATATCTTATCATCGGGATATATTGTATTTCTAAATTGATGGTTTTATAATACTTGATAATTTTGTAAGTCGATTACGATTTTGCAAATATTCATCAGATCTGAAAATTAGATACTCATAAACTTTTGAAGGTGTTAATATGGGTGGGCTATTATTTGTGCATTAAGTAGTTTCGTCAAATTATCAACTGTACAAAAAAATAATTGCATCTATTATATTGTATATTGTTCTGAAACTATTTATTTGTGGCATTTATGTAATTTACTATTCTAATTGGGAAATAAGGCATAATTTAACTCGAAAAATGATTTAATTGACGTTTCAACTTCACTTCGAACGTCGTCATCAAAATACAAAATATTAATAAATTAAACCCAAATGTTGCTGTTTAGTCACAAAATGTCTCTAATAATTTAATTTAATCAGACTCACTCATATTGGCAATTCAGACATATATTATACACACATGTCCAAAAGTTTGAAATACGTACAAATAATATATCTACGCCTATGGCGGTTTCAAAACTGTTGTTGATATTCATTTTAGAGCGTTTTTACATGAAAATGATAAAAATTTTGAATCGTTTTTGTATAATTTTGCCCATTTTGGTCACATTCAACTGATTAGCGAATTTTCACATTATTTCAGTCTGTGTTTAAATTTCAATTGAGCTGTTTAAAAATGCCTAGAAACGTGATATCTCACTTTGACAGATATAAAGTAATTGCTTTGTTACAACACACTCAAAAAAATTTAGTTCGTAATATTGATTAACAGTGATTATTGAATAGTATTTAGTTGTAACAACAATTTAATTTTTTGTTTCAACGAACTATTAGACATTAACGAATGTATTTGGTTATTGTCACCATAATTGAATAATAATTGTGAAAATAACAAGAGTACATTAATCAATAACACTCAATTTATTCAGCCAATAACTTAGTTTAGTATATTTAATAAATAATGTTAATTCTGGCAGCCACTCACTTTCTTGATTTCGCAGATGACAAGCAATTACCTTGATTTATCGTGACAACGCACAAATTTCATTAAAACAATGTACAAATGTTGGTAATATAGAGTAATATATGATTATTGTATAGATGTAAACTGATTGTTGTGACAACGAATGCATTAATAAATTTGCTACTGCGTTTAATAACCACAATCAATGCGTTCATGGTGACAATAAACGTAGTTGTTGAGACAATAAATGTTTTGCTTGACCATTTGAAATGTAACGGCTTTTCCTTATCGTGATACCCCTAGCTTCTCTGTGTTACCATTGTTTAAAAAAAGAAGAGAAGAAGAAGAAGAAAAAAAGAATTCTTTTTAGACAATGCTGTTACCTCTGCCGAATTGCCGAATAATAATTTTATTTCGTTTCGAAGTGTAGTCCGTAGTAGAAGGAAGTTTTTGTGTGTCTGTTATCGTGAAATTTCGGTCGAATTCTTTTTAATTTTTTTTCGAATCCTGAGAAAACTAATTAGTATTTTTGAAAATTTAAACGCAGAATAAAATATTACAGTATTATGGAGAGTCTGAAGTCCCTGAGAACTTCTATAATGATTATTTTAATAAGTCACAGGGGTGAAAAATAGAAAATCAGTATGATTTTTAATTTCAAATATACCATTAAAAAAAACCTTTTGTTTATTCTAAGGGACTTTCAGCCCTCGGTAATAATGTAAACTTTTATTCTGCGTCTAAATTTTTCAAAAATGCTTATTAGTTTTCTCAGGATTCCAAAAAAAAATAAATGCGTTTAAAAAGAATTCGATCGAAATTTTGCACCTGCTCTCTCATAAAGGATTAAAGTGTTATGCATTTTTGGAATCACTATTTCAAACGCTTTTAAGTGAGCTGTCACATGATGTACTTTCCCATTTAAAAAAACTAAAATTGTGGCTGTCACCTGAAGAGCGATCGCGTAAAGTTCGAAACATTGATGTTATAATAGCTTTGATCGCGCAGTACGTCCTGGGTATACCCAGAGGGAGAACGCCTGCGCATTACAAAATTGGGCGTTCGCGGAGTCCAAATCTTTCCCTCTGAACACCCTCCGGATTTTTAATTCGGTGTTCGTGCAGTACAGAAAAAAGATCCTGAACGTGTCCGGAATACCCTCTCGACGTTCGAGGATTTTGTTTCGGATTTTAAGTTCGCACAGGCGCACAAAATACTTGGGAAGAATTTCTTGACATTCTGTTCTTACTCCTTCCAATTCTTAACCTAACATATTGTTTTGTTAAACAGCTTTTAGATGTAGATTCTGGTTTTTAAAGTTTTGGAAGTGTTGTATCATTTAAATATTCTTCAAACAAATTTTAATATTTTTTATATTAAAGCTTTTTTAGTTGTTTTTGTCAATGTTTTCCATTTCGTATGTTTATAAATAAGTAGGTACCTTTTCTAGTATTATTTTCATTCGATATTCGCTAATTATATATTACGGTAGTATCTATGTATTACAATAAATTGTACTCTGTTTTTACTTAATTTCTTCTATCTAAATGAGCTTATAAGTATCTACATATTCTTGTGGTTTATTTTTCAGTTTAATTTATAAGTTAAATTAGTCTCTTATTGAATATAATGAAACATAAACAATACATCAAACTTATTCTGAAACTATTTCTTGTGTCTTGTTATATTTCATTATTTTTGTGGTGTAATAAACCACAACACAATGCCACAACCCATTAAATTCAATACATAGATATCAAAATTGGAAATGATTGTTTTATTAAATTATTCCTTCCTTCAGATAATGTTCAACCCCCATGAAGTTAAAGGTAATTTTTATATCTAAATATCAACAATCTTTTACTCTCTACAAGAATGTAGCTGGATTTCAGAGTGGAAATAACCACATTATATTGTGGAAATAATAAAGAAAGACTCTACTCAAATTTCTACCTTCTAAGAAAGGCATTGAATTATTGAATAGAAAGTTAATCGTTTGCCTGTTGCCTTTATTCTCTTTTCTCTTTCTCTTTGTTGACATACAAATTTGTTGCATTTGCATTTTTTTGACATTTATTTCGAAATAAGAAAGAGACAACAAAAGGCTTCCTTCTCTAACCTTAATGTATGCAACCCGTCATTACATTGCGAATCCGAAAATTGTTCGCGGAGCGAAAAATCCTGAGCATGTCCAGGATAAGTTTACGTTGACGCCTGCGCATTGGAAACTAATCCCGAACTTACTCTGGGTATGCTCGATTTGTACTGCGCGAACGCTACTAATATACGTTGTATATTTTAAAAATCGACCTGTCCGAGCGTTTTGCTTATATGCTAAAAATAAATAAAGGGTAAATAAATAAGAGGGTGCTCTTTTTCCAGAGCACTGTCTAAGTGAAATGATATGAGAAATCACACAGTGTATAGTCCATTAGGTTTAGGACAAAAAAATGGGATTTGCAAAATTATTATTAATCAATTATTATCATACATTGAGCGAATGCATTTAGTAATTATCAATATAAAATACATTTATAGTAGAGATGAATAAAATTGCTTGTAAGAATAACCGTATACAGGGTGTTCAGAAACTCTACCGACAAACGAAGACAGGAGATCCCTAAGATAATTTTAAGATAATTTAACCCAATTCACCTAGTCCGAAAATGCTTCCTAAGGGAGCTAGAGCTCTTTGAAGATGGCGTCATGTAATTAGTTTTTCTTAAATACCTCCAGAACGCTTCTATTTAGAAAAACGAGAATTGGTATACATATTTACTTTCCAGAAATGAATCGATTCCATCCATTGCGAATTTCTTGTACAACTCATAGGCGTCCGTTTTGGGTAGGGCAACGGTTATTTTATCGCCTAACTTTTTTGTCTTTAATTTTTAAGCATTTTTGACTCTGAATTATTTAATTGTGAGTTATTCTAGTACTAAAAGTTACTCTTAGTTTAAGTCGATAGGATACACCGTTTGCTAGAAAAATCGATTTGAAAATTTTTCGTTCCTTGAATTAAAAAAAAGATACAAAAAAAAACTATTTAGAAATATCAAAACTGGTACATTTATTTATATTCCAGAGATTATTCGATTTCATTAATGGCGAATTTCTAGTACCGGTCATAGGCGTCCGTTTTGGGTAGGTCAACAGTTATTTTATAGCATACCTTTATTATCTTTAATTTTTAAGTATTTTTGACATTAGTTTATTCAATTATGAGATATTCGAGTACTAAAAGTTACTCTTACTTTAAGTTGGTAAAATACATCGGTTTTTTTTTAATTTTTTTTAACTTTTTTTTTTTTTCAAATTCCCGAAACTAAAAACTTTCAAATCGATTTTTCTAGAAAACGGTGTATCGTATCGACTTAAAGTAAGACTAACTTTTAGTACTAGAATACCTCACAATTTAATAATCCAGTATCAAAAATGCTTAAAAGTTAAAGACAAAAAGTTATGCGATAAAATATCCGTTGCCCTACCCAAAACGTACGCCTATGACCGGTACTAGCAATTCGCAATGGATGGAATCGATTCATTCCAGGAAAGTAAATATGTATACCAATTTTCGTTTTTCTAAATAGAAGCGTTCTGGAGGTATTTAAGAAAAACTTATTACATGGCGCCATCTTCAAAGAGTTCTAGCTCCCTTAGGAAGCATTTTCGGACTAGGTGAATTGGGTTAAATTGTCATAAAATTATCTGAGAAATCTCCTGTCTTCGTTTGTCGGTAGAGTTTCTGGACACCCTGTATATTGTGGGAATGAACGGAATTAATTCTAAGAATAAACGGAAATAACTGTAGAAATAAACGAAATACGTTAGGAGAAATAAAACTGTTATTGACACAACGAATAGTCTTCGTCGGTCAATTAACGACGTTGTTGTTTCAATGAATAGTGTTCGCTGGTTAAGTCAACAGTGTTCGTAATATTAATAAATTGATGTTCATCCATTCAATAAACGTAATACATTGGATCAACTAACGAACATAATGAATTGATGAACATCGCTTTGTTGTTCCAATAAATCCAAGAATTTCACAAATTTTAAGTATGGCTTTTGTTGTCTGAATTAACATTTTTATTATTATTACGTACCTTTTTCGTTGAGTGAATATGTGCTATGATTCTGTGTAGTCTCTCTGTTACGTACTTATTGAGTTCATTAGCGATTTTTCCTAATATTTCCTGAGTTTTTGTTCTATAGAGTTCTTTAGAATTCTTTAAACTTTAAACGTAAACTTCATTATAGAAAAATGAAACAACTATCACTTACTTTGAAAAAACACTCGATATCGTAGCCTATTGGGCTATTTTGCGAACGGAAGGATTGACTATCTGTGAATAGACCTAATCCCGGATATCATATCAAAGGACAACACCATCTGTAAATACCTACGCAAATATTTTTATTAAACAAATTGATCCCATTAAAATAAATCGACCATTTGTACAGGGGGATACAATCAAATCTCTCTAAAACGAAATAACTACATAAAGTTATCTTTAAAAATCCAAAAGCATAAATTTTCCTTTAGTTGGCTGCATACCATTAATCGCAAAAAATTAGTAAAATCTTTTGTAAAAGGTATATTTTATTTAAAAAAAAACCTTACAGCTATATGACAGTACGTTGTCGAACTAAAAAGTTTATTATCAGTGCTTGAGTTTTTGGCATGCTTGAGCCACCAAAATATATTTGTGAAAACCCTTTATAGTGGAGTCAATGAAGGTTTTCACCTCCGATTTCGTTGAACCTCCATCGATTTTCATGAAAATTGGTAAGTATGTAGAGGATACCTCAAGAATCAAAGGTGACATGGTGCCAACTTGCGCTTTTACCCTGGGGGGGATGCCACCCCTTCTCGGGGGGTGGAAATTATTTTATTAAAAATAATACCACTAATCGATAGAGGGACATTATAAGTAAAATTTGTTATATAAATTTATTCCAATAAATCAATAGTTTTTGAGTTATTCAAGATCAAAAGTTTTGATTTTTCCTGAAAAAAATTCATGTTTTAAAGCAGTTTTTCATAAATAACTCAAAAACCATAAGTTTCTTTAAAAAAGTTGCTATTACCAAAATCGAAGATAATATAAAAGTAAATAAGCTCCTTATTCGAAAAATCTTTTATTACATATACAAAGTGAGTTACATGCAATTGAATGTGTATTTTTTTCCGTGAGTGCTCAAATCTTAGTATTTAAGCTTAAATAACAGGAAAACGATGCACTTTGTTAAATATAGATAATAAACATTTTAATAAAGTACTTAAAGGTAACTATCAAAAAGCTATACAGTAGGAAAAATGAAAGAATACCCATGAACGAACATATAAAACACGTTGTATTTTTCTGTCACCGCGTCACACAAAAAATTGGCCAGCGCAAGTACATGTAATAATTATTATTACATGCACTTGCGCTGGGCAATTTTCTTTGTGACACGGTGACAGGAAAATACAGCGGTTTTATATGTTCGTTCATGGGTATTCTTTCATTTTTCCGACTGTATAAGAAGTCGATAGCATCAAAATTAAGCAAGTTATGATGGAAATAAGAGGACCCTTTCAGATTTTTTAGGGAAGAATGAAAAATGAAACATACGTCATTTCCACAAAAATAAAAATTTATAGTAGCCCACTTAAAACGTTATTTATTTTAATATGAGTAATAACTTCAACAATTTTGACCGGTTTAGAATGCATATTTTTGAAAAAAAATACGATTAAAAAAATTAGAATTTTTCAAATTTTCGTGAATTTCATTTTCTTTTGATAATAACTCCAAAAATACTCGATATACTGAAAAAATGGTAGAGAACAAAATTTTAGTCTTAACTTTATTTAAGTATTTTCTTTTTTTAATATTTTTTTACGACAAAAAATAACCGAGATAGAAACATTTAAAACCTAAATTTTACTGCGAGAACCATGTAAACGGGGCCCTTTCACCCTGTATTTTAAAAAAATAAAGGATTTAGAAAATTATGTTTAATACAGTGTTATTGACCTTTCACTTAGCTCTGTAATGGTTTTTAGATAAATCTCGTAATTCAAAAATTAACTGAGTTATTTTAAAAAAACCAATAACATTTTATTTGAAAAATTTTTATAGCGGAGATTTTGTATGTATACAGGTTGTGGGAAGTCCAATTAAGTAGTCGTTTGTTGTAGGAGATACGAAAAAAGTTTATTTAGGTGAGATTGGGGCATAGATAATATCAGAATTTAAATACATTTCCAAATATACAGGGCCACCCATATTGACAGGGTGAAACAAAATTATCTTTTATTTAATGGAACACCCTGTATATTTTTACATTTTTGGATTCTCCTCTATGTTTTATTTCTTAAAATATCAGGTTTTGTGATATTATACGAAATAGTTTAAAAGATAATTACGTTTTTTTTTCAAATTTCATAGCAATATTCACCCCCTGTATAATTGTAGTGATTTGACATCAGAAAATCAATTTATGTTCAAGTGATTTTTAATACAGTCTATTATTGTTAAAAATTAATAATCTAGAAAAACGTTTAATTTTAGCTAATACAGGGTTGGTCGATCTGAATGAGTGTTTTCTCAAAGTTTGAAAGTATGAGTTTTCTCAAACGGAGCAGCCTGTAATGCCTGTAATGAGCATTATAATGAAATGCTATTGTATGGCACTTTATTATTTCCCACCCTGCCAGTGAGAACTGAATTTATTTTTGAAATCCCTAACTTTATGTCTTTAATTATTTTAAATATTGTAAACGATTAAAAAACAATCAAATTAAATTGAAATGAATAACCAGTGTATGTCTTCCACATTTACTTCATATTTAACGTAGCCTGTACCATAACATTGCACAGATTATTATCCCTGTATAGCAACGATATACCATGAATGTGAATTCATACTTGAGAAATGTCCTATATCCAGTCGCACAAAAAAAAGGGATTCTTCAAACATAATATATATGCAGACAAAATCAGCCAAAGTGATTTGCGATATCTAATTAAAGGTCGTACCAAGTTGGTTTTGTTGAATATCGCATGAAAGCACGACGATACTTTAGTGATAAGCGTATTTTTCGTAGTAGCTATAGTATGTCGTTTTATATTATGTATTACATTAGTTTTAGTATGTTCCGTTTATCTAAAAAAATGTAAAACAAACAAAAATTCTGTTTTTCTTGTAGTTGTTTTTTCGTATAGATATTGTTTTATATTGTAGTAATTTGAATTTAGTTTTAGTATGTTCCGTTTGTTTGTAGAATTATATTTAATTAGATTTGCTTTAATTACTAAAATAAATAAATTTTCAATTATATTTTATGTATTAGTGGAAAAGGAAACCTAGCATTAGCGGCCACATTTCTATAACGGCCAATCGTTTTCTATTTTTAGTGGCCGTTATTGGCAGGTTTTACTGTACCAATAATATTTTATTAAACTATGAAATATTATTTAAATAAAAAATTTATAAACTTGATAAAAGAAAGTTTGCTTAGAATTTATGGGGTTATTTTTGAGAAGGGGTACCATTTATGAGAAGGGGTAACATCCACCGCCAGGATAAAAGCGCAAGTTGGTATCACATAATTTTTGTTTCTTGAGGTATCCTCTAACTACTTACCAATTTTCATGAAAATTGATGGAGGTTCAAAGAAATCAGGGATGAAAACCTTCAGTGACTGCCTTTTTGGAAATATAAAAGAATAATTTTTTTCGTGATTGTCGATTTGCTAATTTTCTGATTTTTGTTGCTATAGGGTTTGAAAAATTAATAAAAATTATAAATCATGCACATAAATGTAAAAAAATATTTATTTTACTTAATTAAATGAGATTGCTTGAGCCAGAATGCTGAAATCTGCATTTTTATCAATAAAAAAAGGTGGATTTCACCCCTAAAATGCAGAAAGCGCAACTTGGTGCCAAATCACTTTTGTTTTTTGAGGTATCCTCTAACTAATCAACAATTTTCATGAAAATCGATGAAGATTCAAAGAAATCGTGGGTGAAAACATTCAGTGACTACACTTTCAGAAATATAGAAGAATAAGGTTTTCGTGATTTTCGACTTGTTAATTTTCGGATTTTTGGTTACGATAAGGTTTGAAAAATTAAAAAAAAAATGTAATTCATGCACATAAATATAAAACAAATATTTATTTTTCTTAATTAAAGATTACTTGCGCCATAATGCGGAAATCTGCATTTTTTACAATTTAAAAAGTAGGGGTGTATTGCACCCCTAAAATGCAAAAGCACAAGTTGATGCTATATAACTTTTATTGCTTGAGGTATCCTCTAACTACATACCGATTTTCATGAAAATCGATGAATGTTCAACGAAATAGTAAGTGAAAACTTACAGTGACTGCACTTTCAGAAATCTAAAAAATAATTTTTAAAAAAGGGGTGTATTTCACCCCTAAAATGCAAAAAGCGCAAGTTGGCACTATGTCACCTTTGTTCCTTGGGGTATTCTTTAACCACTCACCAATTTTTATGAAAATCGATGGAGGTTCAACTAAATCTGAGGTAATAACTCATATCCACCTTCATTGACTCCACTATTATACGTGCGAAATGTTATAAGTAGACTTAGGCAAATATTCAAATTGCATATTTTGGATATTATGCATAAAATATGCAAAGATGTAAAATTTTGCATATTTCTATAAAAGTGCGCATAAAGTGCATATAATTTGAAATTTTGTTTGAAACTGTTTATATTCTTGTAACAAACAGCTTGGAAATCCCAATATTTTGTTTTATAATCTCTTGGTATTCAAATTTTTGGTATCGAAAGTAGTAACTTATAAAAGATAGTGGCTTATAGTTTTGTCCTTGAATGTAAGGGTACCAAAATCTGCCAGTTTATATCTCTAGGTAAAAACTTTTATTTTAACTGCCAGTTTTACTTCTTTTTTTGAAGTCAAAAATGAAGCCGTTAACACGTGTCTTTGTAGTTGTGAAAGATTGTACTTTGAAAATGCCGAAAATAAACTGTGATAAAATTTGAAAGTGCTTCTACTGTTATAATACCTTACAAAGGGAGACTTTGTAGTATTTGTTATTTTATTTTAAATGGTTACACGGTGGTACAAAAATACATTTCAAAAATTGAGACTATTTTTAATAAGTGTGAACAAAAGGCAGGTTTGCAAGAAATCGATGTATTTTTTCTTTTTCAAGCATTTTCTAAATTTTTTGAGATGAAAAAATCTTCAAAATGTAAATCATTCAATAGTCTACTAATCCTATTGTTCCAGAAAAAAGTAATAACCACCTATTACTTTTTTCTTGAACAATAGGATTAGTTGGCCTTTATTTTACTAAACACAAAAATATATATACTACACTTAATTACTTAAGTGCTTTTAATTTATGTTCATAGTATTTTTTCTTTAAATATAAAAAGAAAATATTGAGGCCTCCTGTAAATATTTGGGAGTTCTTCTTTCTTGCGCAGTCATTTCTTAACATTTTTAAGATTACTGCACCAATTTTTATTGGATATTTTTAATTTAAATATTGTAATTGTTATGCAAATAAAAGTTAAAATATTTTGACAATTTTAAGATTCCTACATCGATTTTTATTTAATATTTTTAGAAGACTTCGATGCAAAACATCTTACATTACAATTCGTTCAGAGAGGACCACAAACGCCCTTAGGTACGTTTCACCCTTATTAGGGATCGTCGGAGGGGTACATATGGTTCCCTCTGTGAGGTACATATCCCCCCCCCCCAAAACAGCGTTTAATAATTTATTGTTACAACAATTCGAAATAATATCCTTATTTAATTGTTAAAATACTTAAACTTTAATATTTAACTACATGAACTTAGTTTGTAAAATACATAGGTACCTCTTAATTAATATTTTATTACATGCATATTTTTTAGATAAACATGCATATTTTTGCGTAAAATACTGCATATTTATGCGCATATTTCATACCTTTTATTTGCATATTTGCACAAGTCTAGTTATAAGGTAAGGAAAGGTTAGTTAGTGATAAAAATGAAAAATACAAATAATATAAGAATTTGACAACTACACAAGAAATAAATTTTGCTTTATTATGTTACTTATTATTTAAAGTAAATGTTTAGAAGAGTAAATTACACAAAATCTTAGGTAAGTTGGTGACACGGTAAGTTATATTTGTGATAGTGGTTAGAAAATTTAGTGAAATAACCACAATTTAAGGAATTTAAGTTACCTTGGCTAAATTACTAATTCAATGTAGCTTTTTTTATTGATAATTAGTTTATTGAGTGGTTTTATAAAGTTTTATAAAGAAAAAAGCACTTATTCCAATAAATACTATGTAACCATCTCTCACATTCAATAAGAAATGGCTCCATTGTCGACTGTCGCACAAAGCAACGGTCAAAACAGTGTGTTTACTAAAAGCGAGTGCGCGAATTGCGAAATCGTAATATAATATGTTTGTCCTGCTTACACTCGTAACAACTTACTAGCGCTGTATCATGAATGTGCTTTCATAGGGAACTGTGTGGTAATCTGATTAAAAATTATCACCAAATTACTAGTATAACCAATATACCCTACCAACTTACCCTATGTATATCTAGGAATATTTTAAACATAATTTTCAGTTGCCTGATGTTATATTTAGGATTATTTTATTACACATCATTTTCAGTTTAACATAAAAATGTAAACATTCTGTAATTGTATAATATTTAAAGGGTTTTCTCCCATATATTTTGGTGGCATCTCAAAAAACCTGTAAACATCACTGATGAACAACTGGTTAGTTCGGAAACGTTCTCTGATGTAGCCCTTTAAGAGATTTTTAAATAAAATATAGCTTTTATAATAGCACTACCTGTATCATAATAAACTTCATTTTGATACAGATTTTCATTAAGATACAGATTTTTAACCAATAGAATCGCGATATGACATTCGCGATAAAAATGGGACACGCACAGTGACCAATGGCGAGTCAAATACATACGCTTTGACAGTTCTCAATATGTAAACAAACCGTCAAACTGACAAACAACTGAATTTATTTGTGTTACAAAATTAATAAATTTGAATATATATTTTGTTGTGAATGATCATAGAAAAAATAGTGTATACAACTTGCATTTAATTATCATTATGAAGCTCGTACTCTATACGAAACTCGCCGCTTACGGCTCGTTTCCCTCGTAACCCTCGTACTCACTTCATAATGACCATCATTAAATGCTCTGCATACTATACTATTAAAACACTAGACTGGAAAAACTTAATTCTTGTAACAGTTACTAGAATCTGACAATACTTAAATCACTTAATATTTTAAGAATATTCTAATTATATCTAGAATATTTAAATAAAAAAAACTATAAAATAAGGTTTAAGATTTAAACTAAAAGAAAGATTGGAACCCCGATAAGTCGGCCCCCGATAACCCGGAATTCCGGTTAACCCGGACCGATTTTCATCAGACAAACATTTCAACAATAACAATGCATGTAATATAAAATTTGAGAGATAATGGGTATTTGTGTAATTTGAACAATACGATAGTAAAAATGACTCACGGCGTCAGAGAGACGTTCATTGGCTGGGATTATCGGAAACAAGAGGCGCATCTATTATTTATTTCAAAGTATCTTAGCATTGTTTTAGAAAATACTAAAATACTATTTAAAAAATTCTTTTTAAACAATGGTCTTATGCCGATGCCACATTATGCGTTTTGACCGGATGCGGTGAAAACGCATCCGTTTCCAACGCAACCGGACCGACCTGTCACACTATGCGTTTAGTCTGGTGCAGTGTGTAAGCGCGTACCGATGACTCAAAACGCATCCGTTTCCAACGCAACCGGACCAATCTGTCACACTATGCGTTTTCACCGGATGCGGCGGAAACCATCCTGTCTAAACGCATAATCTGACATCGGCCTTAGTCTCCACTGTTCTTAAGTAACATTGTGACATTGTGACTGTATTGTGTGTAGTACAGTCGTATTTCAATTATAACGGAGGTAATTTTTACCATATTCTCCGGCTAACCCGGATTTTCGATAACCCGGATCGACCGTGGTCCCGATTAATCCGAGTTATCGAGGTTCCACTGTAGAAGGATGAAAGAAACAGGAGAGGTGTCTAAAAATACATAATCTTGACTGAATAGAAACAGATATACGGATATACAGGGTGTCCCAAAAGTAGTGGAACGGTCGAATATTTCGCGAACTAAACATCGGATCCAAAAACTGAAAAATACGTGTTCAGTCATTTTCAAAAATCTATCCAATGATACCAAACACCAACCCCCACTACACCTCCTGGAGGTGGGGTGGAGGGTAACTTTAAAATCTCAAATGGAAACCCCTAGCTTTTCTTGCAGATTTGGATTCGTTACGTAAAAGTAAGCAACTTTTATTCAAGACATTTTTTGGAACTGTGGATAGATGGCGCTATAATTGAGAAAAACGATTTATCCTGATGCCATAGGTAAATTATAGAAACGGTCTAATATCTCGAGAAATACACTTCCAGATGAGCAATAAAAAAAAGGTTTTTAATACTTTTCGAAAACCTATCGAATAACACTAAACATGACCCTCCAACCCACCCCCTGGAGGTGGGGTGGGGGTAACTTTAAAATCTTAAATAGCAACCCCCACTATTCATTACAGATTCGGATTCGTCATGAAAAATTAAGCAACATTTATTCGAAACATTTTTTAGAATTGTTGATAGATGGCGCTTTAATTGGAAAAATACGATTTATTAGCGCCATCTATCAGCAATTTTAAAAAATGTTTCGAATAAATGTTGCTTAATTTTTCATGACGAATTAGAATCTGCAATAAAAAGTGGGGGTTGCTATTTAAGATTTTAAATTTACCCCCCACCCCGTCTCCAGGGGGTGGGTTGGAGGGTCATTTTTGGTGTTTGTCGATAGGTTTTCGAAAAATATTAAAAACTTGTTTTTTGGTTTCTTATTTGGAAGTGTATTTTAGCGATTTTAGACCGTTTCTATAATTTACCTATGGTATCAGGATAAATTGTTTTTCCGAATTTTAGCGCCATCTATCCACAGTTCGAAAAAATGTCTTGAATAAAAGTTGCTTACTTTTACGTAACGAATCCAAATCTGGAAGAGAAACTAGGGGTTTCCATTTGAGATTTTAAAGTTACCCCCCACTCCACCTCCAGGAAGTGTAGTGGGGGTTGGTGTTTGGTGTCATTGGATAGATTTTTGAAAATGATTGAACACGTATTTTTCAGTTTTTCGATCCGATGTTTAGTTCGCGAAATATTCGATCGTTCCACTACTTTTGGGACACCCTATATTTATAATCATTTGTAAGTAAAAAAAAATTAAAAAAGTCAGTCTATGTATTAAAAAATAGATACCTACATTGTTTCGACCACCTTGTTATGGATTAAACTCATTTTTTCGTTTGTAACAAGAAAAATTTTTTAGGTTATCAACAATATTATAATGTATTGATCTGATGATACATATTTACAGAATAGAATACTTATTGGCTTTTATCAAATCATTAACTCTTATCTTCCATATTTGAACATATTCATTCATACATAAAAATCTATAAAAAAACACTTAAATATCTCACAATTTTGCTTAATAAACGTATCACGTAAAAATCGAATTTTGGATGATAAGAAATGCAAATATTAAATGTAAAATACCTAATGCTTAATGACATTAAGTGTTATGTATAAATATTGGATTATCGGCATGAAAATAAAGTCAAATTATGCACTTACATAACATAACCACTTACAAAAGGTCTTTAATTAACCGCTTTCTATCTTTAAATTAAATTAAATTAAAATTTAACTCAAAGAATAAAACAAAGTGTGTGTAAGATACCATAAAAATTTTTAACTCATTTGGAGAAGCTTTCCACTGCATAATAAAGGCGGGTTGACATTACTAGTGAATAACGAAAGTGGTTCACGCTTACGTATTTTGCCCGTGCTATTGTTAGATATTTTATTATCTATTTTCAAACTCGAGCAGTACATTTGTATTTATGCAATGCATAGATACATATGTACTGCTCGAGTTTTATAATGGGGCTTTATGGGATCTTATAATTAATCAAACAAACAACAAATACTACAAAATAAATAAACACAAGTACATAACAGAACGAAAAAATTCCATAGTAATGGAATACAGCACTCATCTGCCCAATTCACAGAAAAGCTAATAAATCTATCTGAAAATTAAAGAGGAATTTGACTAAGTATTAGAAGCAGTATATAAGGTATTGGCAAATATTATAAAAAGTAGAAAAAAAAAACAACGAAACGGAGATAACAGGAGGTTACCAGACTGGATTCAGACAGGGAAGAACAACAACCGATCAATTTTTTACGGTAAAGTTATTACAAAACAATACGAGTAATTATGAACAAAATGTAGGTTTGATATGCTCTTTATTGATTTTAAAGCGGCCTACGACTCAATCTCGCGAATTGAACTATACGAAACAATGAGATTACTAGGATACCAGAGAATAAGGTACGATTGGTTAAAATGACGCTAACTAATGCAGTTAATAAAGTAATTAGAGAAAGAAGACGACAAATCAAGAAGAAATCGCGTACAGATACGGAAATAAGAAAGGAAAATACATAAGAAAATAAATGGACCACTCTAAGGTCGAATGACACAGATTATAAATTTGAGAAGGTAACAGAATTTGAGAATATTCGAGTAGCAGATAAGGAAATAGAAGGAGAAGAGAGAGAAATAGATAAAAGGTTGCTGAAATGTAGCAAAGCAGTAGGATCATTAAACGTACTGTTGAAGTTTAAAAAATGTGTCCAAGGCATGATTCGAAATTTTCGATCCTATGCAACAGTAGTGAGACCAACGGTAATGTACGCAGGTGAAACATGGACAATTAATCAGAAAGAAGAAAAAAGCTAGTGATTTGGGAGAATAAAATCTTAAGAAAAGTTTTTGGTGGTCAAAGGAGGCTAATGGGGAATGGTAAAGAAAAACAAACCAGGAGCTAACGAAGTCAGATGGTTGGGACATGTTTCATGAATGCCTCAATAGAGAAACGTCCTAAGAGTTTTGTAAGCAGTAAAACAAGGGAATAAGAGAAGAGGGAGACCACGAAGGAAGTGGTTTGATGTCGTATAGACTGATATATAAGAAGTGGGAATAAGACACTATGGACAACAACTGAAGGACCGGAAATAGTAAAAGAATCTAGTCAAGAATATCGCAGCCAAGAACCTGTAAGGCCCCTATAATATTGTTAAGATATTTTATTTATCGCCAACCGTCACTAAAATCATTCATTATTGTACTCATTTGCCCTCATTTACGGCAGTAAAGTAACACTTTATTGTACTGAAAGAAGAATTTACTTTACCTGCCGCGATTAATCGAGATTAAAATGTAAGTGGTCGATGGCAGTAATCGATTATTTATTTGAGTTAACCTACTATTTATTTACTTTAATTATTAAAAATATTGTACAAAATTTACGACATTGTTAATTAAATTTATGTCAAAAGTGAAATTCTGTAGTATTTTGTAATTATGTTCATATAAAATAAATCAAAACTTTAGCGATTTAGTAATTATTCAATATTGATAACTATCGATTGAAAATCGAAAGCTGCCATCATGCAAAAGTTATCTGTTATGACTGTCATGGAATTTTTATTACGTCTAAAATTTAAAAAATTCTTAAATTGTAGATTGTTGTAACTTTACTGACTTGGTACATAAATAGCTATTATTAAAATACAAAAAAAATATATTTACCTTATTACTGGATTTTCTATTTCCATCAAATTGATTCCATCAACTCATGTTCACCAATATTTAGTAAATATCCAATATTTAGTGTCTAGTTTTCGATTGTTATGGTTTATTGATACTAAAAACAGAACAAATAGACCATCGTTCATATCGCATAATAATTTATTAATTTTCGATAACGAATATTTTCAAGGCACTTTTACGTATCCCATTATTTACACTACGTATTTTTACCAAATAATCGGTTCTAGATGATTACGGAGATCTAAAATTACGATCCACCAAACAAATGGTATTAATGGCTGATTCGATAAATGAGATGGAGCATACTACTATTATTTCGGAATGGGACGTTTCGGCGTCGCCGTTTCGGCGTGGCCATTTCGGCGTGGCCGTTTGGGCGTAGAGCCGTTTCGGCGTAGGCCGTTTCGGCGTAGGCCGTTTCGGCGTCGGCCATTTCGGCGTCAGAAATTTTATTTTAGTTGACTAAATACCTACATTGAGGTTTATTGGTCAGGCAATTTTTTGGAAAAAAATCTTTTAATATAGTTATTTAAATACATTGGAGTTCATTGGTCACACAATTTTAACATTAATGGTCAAGTAGAAAAATAAACTAAATATATTTCTTTTATAAACATTTTGTTATATTTTATTCTGCAAATACCTATATTGGATTTTTTATTAATGCATATTAATAATAATTGCTGTTCTCTTAATTGTCCCAGAGCTAATTAGATGATAACTGACATTTTTCAACTTTAATTAGACATACATTATATGGTATATAGACGGAGAATTTTAATATTGTTAAAATATCTTTTTTAAGCAAAAATATTTGCAGAATGTATATTTTAAAAAAAAATTAAATTATACAATATTTTCTTGAAAGGAATCTGCTTTTAAAATATTTACCATTAGTTAGTATAATAATAGTTATCCCTATATTTATTGCAGTTTCTTCGAAAATTTAAATACAAAATTCTATAAATCACATAATAATGTTATTAACATTTCCTCGAAAACTAAATTACCTGTTAATTCCAAATGACATTATCATGTATCAATTAGTTGTTGATTTCAAAAATTACATTATAATGTCATTAACGAGAGATGCAAGTTATTTGTTGATTTTAAATATTCGAAAACTAAATTAGTTGTTGATTTCAAAAATTACATTATAATGTCATTAACGAGAGATGCAAGTAATTTGTTGATTTTTAATCTTAAGGGAAATTTTAAGTAGGTACCTACCTATTATTGATTTGATTGGTTGGATTATTGAGGGTACAGCTATATAAACAGAGATCAGTTTAAGAGTTTATGTAGTGTCTTATAATATTTCATAGTAGTATTTATACGATATACAGACGAAGAATTTTTAAGCTATGGAACGAAAAATTTTATCGACCAGAGGAAGAGAGAAATTTACCACTGATGGTTTCATGTATGTTTTTGACGCTG
The DNA here is from genome assembly GCF_917563875.1 of Diabrotica virgifera virgifera. Classification (NCBI taxonomy): domain Eukaryota; kingdom Metazoa; phylum Arthropoda; class Insecta; order Coleoptera; family Chrysomelidae; genus Diabrotica; species Diabrotica virgifera. The sequence continues at coordinate 234,386,692 of NC_065449.1, forward strand.
TTAGTAAAAGCGATGAATCCCTAAAATTTTGGAGGTGTGAGAGGAAACAAACGTGCAAAGCAAGAATACATACAAGAGATGGTGAAGTCATCAAGAAAGTAAATGTTCACACTCACGACTCCTCGGCGATGGACGTGGAAGTAGCACAAGTTGTTACAAAAATGAAAAAGCGTGCTACAGAAACAAACGAAGGGACAATAGTGGTAATCAATGAGTGCCTGAGAAATACAAGTCAAGCTTGTCATGGTCGGCTCCCAAACACTGGCGCGATGAGAAAATTCATCAGACGAAAACGTAACGAAGTCCAGGAACCCCCGTCAAATCCGACAACTGTTGAAGAGTTAGTAATTCCCGAGTCTTATCGTGTTTACACGTTACAAGATGGTGTAGAAGAAAATTTTTTATTAGCAGATGATGGAGAAGGATTGCAAAGAATTTTGATTTTCGGGAGAGAATCGTGGCTGCAACATCTACAGACCTCAGATGTGTGGTATGGTGACGGTACATTTGCTATAGCACCATCTCTATTTTTACAAGTATACACAGTTATGGCCACAAAATATAATGGAGTCCATCCAATATTTTATGCCATGCTGCCGAATAAAACAAGATCCACATATACCCGTATGTTTGAATTGATCAGACAAATTGTACCAAATTTGCAACCCAGAGCAATCCATTGCGATTTCGAACAGGCGGCATTTAAGGCAATGGAAGATTGTTTTCCAGGCGTCGACATCAATGGATGTTTTTTCCATTTGGCACAAAATATGAAGAAACAAGTGGCTGCTATGGGATATACGAGAGAGTATAATGCTGATCCACAATTCGCTTTAAATTGCAGAATGTTGACAGCATTAGCATTTGTTCCTATCGAACATTTAGATGATGCCTTTGCCGTTCTAGCGGAAGCTCTACCTGCTGAACACCAACCACTTGTAGACTGGTTTGAAGACTACTATATTGGACGTATGAACAGAAGAGGAAATGGCAGAAGACCAAGTTTATTTCCCCAAAGGATGTGGAACCTCTACCAGAGAACTCTGGATGGAGAAGACCGGACAAATAATCACGCTGAGGCCGCCCATAGAAGACTCAAGATGGAATTGGGAGCAGATCATCCAACCATATGGAAATTTATAGATGGCCTGCGTCAGGTGCAGAAAGGTCGAGATGTCTATTTCGAGCAACTTGTGGCAGGTAATCTCCCACCATTGAAATTAAGAAAATACAGAGACGCAGATGATCGCATTTCACGGCTTGTGGGAAATTTTGATGCAAACGGGGATGTTTTAGAATTTTTAAGAGGACTAGCACATAATTATAATATGTAAGTAGGTACTTTATTTTAATTAATATTTCGTGAATAAGTTTTGTAGGTTAAATATAAATGTCTTGTATGTAAGTATAAATGTTTCAGAATTTTTAATTGGACTAGCACATATCTAATTATAACATGTAAATACTTTATTTTAATTAATATTTCGTGAATAAGTTTTGTAGGTTAAATATAAATGTTTTGTATGTAAATATAAATGTTTCAGGATTTTTAATTGGACTAGCACATATCTAATTATAACATGTAAATAATAACTAAAATAAAATATTCATTTTTCCAAAATCTTGTTTATTCATTTATTTATATATAATATCTACAGCTAGAAGCCAATTACAGATATTACATTAACTATGAGCTAAATAACAAGCACACACACATAAGTATAAAATTGACATATACAAATCTACCATTAATATTAAAATTTTGTGATCAATGGACTCCAATGTATCTATTTAAATAACTATATTAAAAGATTTTTTTCAAAATAATGTCTTACTAATAGACTCCAATGTAGGTATTTAGTCAACTAAAATAAAATCTCTGACGCCGAAATGGCCGACGCCGAAACGGCCTACGCCGAAACGGCTCTACGCCCAAACGGCCACGCCGAAATGGCCACGCCGAAACGGCGACGCCGAAATGTCCTAGACCCCTATTATTTAATATAAAAAGGACACTAATCCCTTGACGACATTATTAGTAGTAAATTGCACAATGAGCATGGAATGGACCTCACTTCCCACGGGTATGAGAACATATAGCATAGGCTGTAGGCAATTTATACGAGTGAAGAATGAACATTCCAAGTAAATGGTAAGTATAAATTTTATTCGATTTTAGAGGCTATTTTTGAAATATACAATACAGATATCTGCAAAATAAATCAAATTTTTTCAGATTTTTCACAAACTGATATAATGTTAAAAATTAATAACTATTTTCAATTTCATTGCAAAACGGAAATACAGCCGCACCATATTCTAGTACAATCAGAGAGTGCAGCAAGCACCTCTACCGGTTTCGAAACTTATTAGTCTCTCATCAGGAGGCACATATGCTGCTCTCCCTGATCCAACCAAAACAACGAAAGAAACGAAATGACATAGATGCCCTAGCGGCAACTTCTAGCAAAAGACTAAATTTTTTAATCTAATGGCATATAAAAAGGTGTACTCGGAGGTATAACCAGAGAAGGTTCCCATTGTTTTCAGTCTGGTGGGATGTAGAGTAACATTATGTTGTTTTATATGCCATTAGATTAAAAACTTAGTCTTTTGATATAATGTTTTTATTTTGTATTTGTGTTGACATTACATCTGTTTTTCAATATACCTTTAGTAGATCATCCTTGAATAATTTTTTGGTATCCCACTTGTACAGGATTATCAGCATCCAAAATAAGAGCAAGCCATTTTTATTTTCTTTTTAAATGTCTTACAAAACAAACATCACGTTTGTTGTTAAATAATTAGGTGACACCGATTACTCAACAAAAGTGCACTAGTTTTCAATAACACTTTGTCAGCTATTCAATATTATTCATAATTCACGGCCAGGCCGTGTCAGCATTAAAAATATCAACACTTTTCAAGTTTATTTATAGATACAGAAAAGCATCGCGGATCATCTTTTTATCAATTATCATTCGTGATTCTGATACATTATTAGACAGTTAGACCTCAAACGCACCAACTAGTTACTGTGGTATTCAGAGTTAGTAAATAAATAAGTATTCAGCAAATAGTGTCTACTTCATCAACACCTATCATAGGTGGTAACCACCCCAACTAAAACAGGACGTTCCTAAGGGTGGAGTACCAACATACACTGATCGTTATTCTATTACCCAAGAAGCAATTGGACGTAATATTACGACGTCTTAACGTTGGATTAAATGCCCCAACGTTAATATGCGACGTTGCGACGACGGTCAGAAAACCGCTCTTTGCACCTAAGTGGAGAATAGAAATACGGGTTGCCTCGACGTCCCCCTCTCGACTTCTCAGCTCGAGATATTTTATCGTCAAATTACGTTAGTTTTTAGGACTTTGGTCTTGTAAAGTAATAGTATAAAATTCTCTACCACAGAAGTACGGCCGACACACTTCATTTTTACCAAATAGGTTAATAATCTTGGAGGATATTAAATCATCAGAATCTAAGATGCATGACGGCCTGTTGATACTTATTTAAGTAGGTTCCTACTCTATTCAGAATATAACCTAAGTGACTTGTATAATTATTTTATTAATCATCTGCCTCATTGCATAATGCGGTCGAAAATTTACAAACGCAAGGAAGTGTACTGTTAAACTAGGTATAAAAATTGCTAAAAACTGAAAGCGCCTCAGAAATTTACAGGTTAAATCGAACAAAACGGTAAAAATAGAAATAACCATCGTAATTAAAAAAACATATTATTATGTCTAGATCCATATAAAATTATCCTTGATTTATATATAAACAAAATTCGTTAATTAGAATCAAATATTCATTAAAATCTACCAAAAAAATTGCCAAACATTGTCTCAAAAAATGGCTGAATCATGGCGATCTTTCATTAATGGCGGATTTGACTCGCGACCTAAATTGCACTACATTTTAACTGATTTGGACAAGGACACCCCCTGCCGACCTTTAGTATAACCTATTTTTACCTTGCACACTTCGAATTTACTTATTGGTATACCTAATACGTCCTAAAGTAAGCGCAAACAACCTGGTCTTGATGACAGACTCCCGACTCGTCGTCGTGAACACGCCTTAATCTGGTGGATATATATGTTAATATGGTGGATCTGGTTCAATAAATTGTTATTGTTAATATACTGTTTATAGAAAAACTAGAAAAACCAAGTGTAAAAAAGTAAGGTTATGTTATGCAATGTAATATCTGTCTGTCATATTATAGTCATATAAGTCAAGATGAGTCAAGTAGATAGGCACTAATCAGCAAATTTTTACGTCGTTTTGTAGTTGGAAACTAAACAACCACTTGTCGAAAATTTACTTTACGACGTTGGATAGTCGTCGACGTTTTTTAGTAAATTACAGGTATCTTATAAAAAAAACTTTGACGTCAGGTTAACGTATACAACTTTACTTAAGTACTACGTTGTTATTACCTACGTTGTATTGTCGTTCTCACCTTCCCGCAAGTACACGCAGCAATCTACCATATACCTACTGAGAAAACACCCGACGTCTCCTGAACGTTGGGTTCGATACTAATAAATACTCTGTAATCCCCGACGTTGAGCAGTCGTTAAATGTCTTCCAGTAAATTACATTGTAGTATATAGAGGTTATACCCGACATCAGCTTAACGTTAAACCTTAACCTAATAATTAACGTTGGTATTCTCAACGTTGGATTGTCGTTGTCGTCTTCCCGAAAAATACGTCTACCATACTCGATAAAACACCAACGTCCTCTGAACGTTGGCATCTTCCTAAAAAATGCGTTGTAATTCCCGACGTTGAGTAGTCGTTGATGTATGCCACTTAATTGCACTTATACTACAGATAGGTTAAGACCGACGTCAGCTTAACGTCAAACCTTATCCTAATAATTGACGTCGTTATTCCCGATGTCGGTTGGTCATCAGATTATATTACTTATTAACAGCAACGTTGGTCCATAGGAGAAACAGACGTTGTCCTTGGTTAAGGCTTACTGTGAACCAATTTTGTCCTTAAATTTAACGTACCATTAGGACAAAATTTGTTGCAGGTTGTAAAATTGCTACTTGGGTAGTGAACCGACTCTCGCCCTCTTGGCTGCTCTACTTGTTATCATTCTGCTTTTATGATCCTTCCATTCTATTCTTCTGTTTTTTACCCATTGCTTGATATATTTTCCAATTTGCATCTTTGTGGTACATATATTTGTAGTTCTAGTTCTGTCCCATCGATTGCTTACTATCGAATTTTCTAAGGGTTGTTATCTTTGCTATTCCTTTTGTTCCTTGTATATCAGGTCTTATTTTTGCTGTGTAGGCCACTGTTGGTTTGGTGACTGTTTTGTAAAATCTTGCCTTTCACTTACCTCTTTATTTCTCCATACTGTTTCATTGAAGGTATACTGCTTCAGGCTCTCTTTGCTTTATTCAATTGATCTATAACTTTGGTTTCGAGTTTTTCCGTAGCTATACAGTTTATAGTTTGGTTGCTATATATTTAAACTCCATCATTTGGTCTATTATATTATCTGTCCCTCCATCTTCAATGCACATCTTTAAAATATTAAGTCAAATTTTCTGGCGGTTATATGAAACTGGTGAAGTATACGTTGTAAATCACCTTTACTCTGAGAGAATATTATGGCGTTGTCTGCAAAGCAGATTATTTCAAGTTGTTCAAGTTTATCTCCCGTTTGGTGTCCTTTTTCGTTCTTACTTTTTTATTACATATTTCATCCATGTGCGTGCAGGTTCAATAATAGAGGGCAGAATAATTTCACTGTCATTTTATTTGAATCCAATTGCCAGCCTAAATTCTGTCGATTAGTTCTTCTTCTACTTTTCGTTTATCCTGTTGTTCTGGTCTATATTTTCGACCCTTTTTATCATTTCTAGAGGTATGTATATCTATTGCGTATAATAAACGGATAAAGTGCTTTAATATGGCCCTGTGGATTGACTTCTTCAGTTAAACGGAACATAAATATGCCGGTTTGTTGTATTTTAGTGTTTTTATTGCATTTGCTAACCTTATTGTTCTTCTGTTGGTGTTATAATTTCACTCAGTTTATTTACAAAGTATCAATATATATTTTCTTGTAGTTATCACTGTCGGTGTTAACTTTGATGTTTTGCATAGGTTGGTTTTCGCTGTAGCTTTCCGGGTCTGACTTTTTCCCATTTTTTAAGAGATATACATATTAGGATTCTTGATCTCCATTCTTGTTGTGTTGTTTTGTTTTATTATTTTTTGGATTAATTTTAATTGTTGGTTGGTTACGTCTTTTCCTCGTACTTTAGGAGTTTTTCGGTATTTTGTCTCGTCCAGGCAATTTCTTATTTTGTAATTTCTTTAATGAAAGTAAACAAATAGAATACTCCAGCAATTAGTAAACTAATAGAAAGTGGGAGTCATTATTTATATTACATATAAAACAGACTATACATTAACGTAAAACACATAATATACAATAAATGATACAAAAACACACATGGCTATTCACTACAAAATCGACACCAAGTAAGTCACCCATCAGTTTTGAATAGCCTGATCCGGTTAATAACTTTTTCTGCAGCAGTTCCGAAAATAAAACTTTCGGTATGATTTATTAAATCGAAAGTACCATTTTAAAAATCTCGTACCGAAAGTAGCTATTTTCGGGACTAATTTTTTCACTTTCGGGACGATTTTGTGTAGCTAGGCAACGGCTTTGACAATAACATCAACTTTGTATTTTATTATGACAACGCTTGTCATTTAAGACTCGCGTATGTGAAAATGGCCGCGACCAAATTAATATCTCAAAAAATAGTAAAAGTACTGACACGTCTAACACTAATTTCAATACTGCCACTTCTGTTAATATTCCTAACAATATCAATGCACATAATTGTTATAATTGTGTTATTAATATTCATAAGTAGATTTTTCTAATGTTGAATTCACGAGAGTAACTTTAAAGTGTTTAATAAAAGTTCATAAGTAAAGTTTATCCATATATTCTTTTTAACACAAAAATCGGCTGCAGAAAAAATATTGTACGTAACACGATCCAAAAGTAATTTAACGAGACTCGTAGGATTCCAGGACTCGCCTACGGTTCGCCCGTAGGAAACTTCCTACCCATCTCGTAAAATATCACTTTCGGAACTTATTACGTAAATTACTATTTTGGCCTAAATATTGAAATAATCTTTTTGGAATACGATTTCCAGAATGGAAATATGAAACGTCAAACAGGAATAATAATAAAGTATAATTTTCATTATAATCAATTGTAGCTTAGCCCATACAAAAATAATATTCAACGTTAGAAGTTTGTTTAAGAGGATCGGTACGTATTTTCGGCTGCAATGTTATTCAAATGGGGATTAATTTTTTTCGAATCCTGAGAAAACCAATAAGTATTTTTGAAAAATTTAAACGCAGAATGAAAGATTACGTTATTAGCGAGGGCCGAAAGTCCCTGAAAACTTCTATAATGTTTATTTTAATAAGTTACAGGGGTGAAAAACTAAGAGAAAATTTAATGTGATTTTTAACTTCAAATATCTCATTCAAAATAAACTTTTTATTTATTCTAAGGAACTTTCGGCCCTCGGTAATAATTTAGTCTTTCATTCTGCGTTTAAATTTTTCAAAAATATTTATTGGTTTTTTCAGGATTCGAAAAAAATGAACACAATGCCGTTGATAATATTTTCCAAATCTATCTTTGTCTTACAACGCACTCAGCCGAATATAATATTGTCAGCATATATTGTCAGTCAGACACTGTCAATCAATGACAATTTTAAATATTTGACATTGCATCGGGAATATTTTAAGTTATTGATTAAATATTATTGATATAATTGATTTAAGACGTGAACTTAATAAAAAGTTATTTATTATGTATTATTTGTGGAAGATCCAAGCAGAGAATACATCAGGATAGTATATTCTGTGATCCAAGTATTTTGTTGTTAAAGATGTTGAAAGTTGTAAGCGTTCCATAACAATGTATTATAAAAAAATTACTTTAGCACTTTTCCTCTTTTCTCGATTGAGTATTAGTTTTTGTTGTACAAATAAATTATTACAATCACTGAATACCTAGTTAGTGAAAAAATTATCACATTTATTATCTGAATTAATAATTTGCAATTATAAAAATAACAGTTATCCAAGAACATTCAAAACCCATCTCTTTAAATTAATGATGACATTTTCAAGTAGAATGACATTCTAGTAATATTTACATATCCATACCAGTGTGAATTTTACTACACGTAATTTGCCGTGTAAAGTCAGAAAAAGTAGGGATACACGTAAAATATTTGCGAATTATGTACCCATAGCCTTAATTGATATTTAAATCATTTCAACGTTTCAGAGCTCAGAATATCTTTGGACCATTTTAATAAGGTTGTGAATCCATTATAGATTGGGAGATATTAACAGAACTTTAACCACGATTTTCTGAGTTTTGCCCTTTTCAATACTGGAAGGTTAGGAAAGGTACTTACAATTAATGGAAAAATCCACGGGTTTCCTGTGACATTTTTCTGTGAAAATTAGATTTTCCTTAAGGAAAAAATGGCGGTTGGGATAAATTTCTGAGTCCTGCCATATCCATAGAATGACATGATACTATTAATTTTATGAAGAACATTTTTTGGACAGAAGGATTGCAAAAGGACTAAGGGAGTATATATTTAGAAATACAAACATGTAATGAAAATAATGAAATTTTCATAATTTTCTGAGTCCTGCCAACTTAATAAATTAACATAATTGATTGAAAATGATCGAAAAAAACGTTGGCATGACGTCTCTTAATGTTTAAATGCACTTGTCCCTTGGAAAATTCTGTGAAAAATTTTCACCCTGGTTCCGTGATTTTCTGAGTCATAAAAGAAATTTTATTATAAAATAAACCATTTAAGCAGACATTATTTAAAATGGCAGGATGTTTAGTTACACCTTTTTTACTATACATAGTTAAAACATGTGTAAGAAAATTCGAGGAAAGTTACAAGATTTTCTGAGTCATGCCATTTTGCGCATATCTCAAGAATGTTAATATAAAGCTATTTACAAAAAGGCAGGATGGTTGTGCAGTTATTTCGTATATAAAAATAAAATTTAAAGTCAGTAAAATTATTGCAGGTTGTTATACAAACATATTCATATCACCAGAATTTTCTGAGTCATGCCAAGTCAAGTATGGCGTCATGGTGTTACTCGAGCTCGTCAGATTAGCAAGAATAGCTCTTTTAGGAAATATTCTTGGTTTAGGTGAATTATGTTAAATTGTCTTAAAATTATCTTAGGAATCTTAAAATTATATACAGGGTGTTCCATTTAAAAAACATAAGTTTGTGACACCCTGTCAATACGGGTAGCCCTGTATATTAGAATATATTTTTAAATTATGATCCTATCTTTGCCCCATGTTTTACCTAAATAACTTTTTTTCGTATCTCCTACGACAAACAAGTAATTGGACTTTGTCACAATAATGCCCCACCCTGTATACGCAATAACTATAAAACCATCCTGCCTCTTTGTAAATAGACGTATATTAACATTCTTGAAACAAATGACATGACTCAGGACATCGTGGAATTTTTCACGAATTTTCTTACAAATCTAGGACTCCTGCGGTCTTACAAGAACCGTTTAACCTTCCTGCCGAGTATCGAAAAAGTATTGATTGCATTTGAGTATTATAACTTTTTAAAGGCAGGACTCAGAAAATCACGGAACCAGGGTGAAAATTTTTCGCAGAATTTTCCAAGGGACAAATATACTTAGTAGGAGACGTCATGCCAACATTTTTTTTGATCATTTTGACACAAATATGTTTAATTTATTTAGTTGACAGGGCCCAGAAAATCATGAAAATTTCATTATTTTACTTACATGTTTGTATACATATAATATACTCCGTTAGCCTGTTTGCAACCCTCCTGCCCAAAAAATGTTCGTCATAAAATCCATAGTATCCTACGGATATGGTAGGACTCAGAAATTCATCGCAAAACTCTATTTTTATTTTTTGGGAAAATCTAATTTTTACAGGAAAATGTCACAGAAAATTTGTGGATATTTCCAAAAATTGTAAGTACCTCGTCTAACCTTCCACTATTGCAAATACTCCAGGCTGTGGGAGAAAAATAGGTCGATTTCAGGATATAATTCAGGAATTTTTGAAACCTATCAGGTGTTGTAAAGGACGATGCCAGGAATAACTTCTAATAAAATGTGACCAAAAATATTGTGACCTTTTTTTTATTGCGATTTTAATTTGTTAAATTTCCAATTTTTAAAGATTTTTAATTGTGCAGCTTAGGATATTAATTCTAGAGAAAAACTTTTTAATAGAAAGTTGTAGTAAATTAAAAAACCTACAATTTGAGCTATGGTAAGTTTAATTTCGTTTATTGGTTATTGCAAAACCAAGGTCCAAAATGGCCATTTCTTATAATTGCGTTATTTATTGTACAAATAATATTTTTTTATTTTTTAAAGCCTTAAAATGAAGATCTTTCAATTCCAAACATAAAAAAAAAAGTAAGGCCGGATTAACGAATTTGTTGCTTAGATATTATAAATTGTTTATCCCAAGAGGTCAAATGTCGAAGCCTATAACATTTGAAAAAAAATCGTAGAGAGTTGGTGAAACATCCAATCTCCTTCTAAAGAGTTATATTTTCATATTCTGATGTAAATAAATGCGTAAAACAGTTTTAAACCTCTAATTTTTGGGTTTGAAAATAAGGGGGCAAATTTCGTTATAAACATTTAGAGCTGAAGCGGTCCTGTACATCCTATGAGTTTTTAACTTACAGATTACTGTTGCTAAAGACGAAACGAAGATTTATAAAAAAATAAAAAATTTCTACGACCAACTGAAGCCGAGCAAAATGTTGGGTTTGAAAATAAGGGGGCAAATTTCGTCATAAACATTTCGAGCTGAAGCGGCCCTGTACATCCTATGAGTTTCTAGCTTACAGATTATTGTTGCTGAAGATGAAACGAAAATTTATAAAAAAATAAAATTTTTCTAAAACCAACTGAAGCCGAGATAATTGTTTTTTTTTTCTTAAATCGTAGTGCCTTTATTTCTAACAATTAATAAATTATTTTACAGTCATTGACTACAGAACGACTTATATTATCTTAAAATAAAAATTATTATAAAATACATAAGTTACATTTAATTATTAAAAATTATTTTTGAAATAGGTGCTTTTGCGAGCTGCCGAATTTTGCAAATCGCCCGGCTCGCTTCAAATCCGCGCGCTCGGAAAATGTTTACGTAACTTGTATTAAATTTTGACCGAAAACAACTTAATAATATTACCATTATAATATACAGTATATTTACCACTGTATTTGTTTTTCTTGATAAACTTTTATATGTGACATCTCATTTCTGAAGAAATAATATTACAAATATTATACATATATATGAAATATATTAACTATATTTTTAATTTTTTCATTGTTATATAAGTATTATAATAATAATGTTACTTCTTATTGTACAATATAAAACTTTTTCTTCATGTAGTGACTATCCGTTTTGGATGTTGGCGACCATCATGGCAATCTGTACTTGCAGACTAAATCGGTACTGCTGCTCTGAAAAGATTTGTAGTTGTTGTGTTGAACGACGTACGTAAATTTTCTAGCAAGGTAATCCTTCGCCTTCCTTGTTCTCAGTTTCCAAATGGGGTTTGCCAAATTGCCATGATGGTCGCCAACATCCAAAACATATAGTCACTACAAGAAGAAAAAGTTTTATATTGTATAATAAGAAGTAACATTATTATTATTATATTTATATAACAATGAAAAAATTAAATATTTATATATTTCATTATATATGTATCATTTTTGTAATATTATTTCTTCAGAAATGAGATTTCACATATAAAAGTTTATAGCAATTACAGTGGTAAATAGACTGTATATTATAATGGTAATATTATTAAATTGTTTTCGGTCAAAATTTAATACAAGTTACGTAAAAATTTTCTAAGCGCGCGGATTTGAAGCGAGCCGGGCGATTTGCAAAATTCGGCCGCTCGCAAAAGCACCGATTTTAAAAATAATTTTTAATAATTAAATGTAACTATATTTTATAATAATTTTTATTTTAAGATAATATAAGCCGTTCTTTAGTCAATGACTGTAAAATAATTTCTTAATTGTTATAAATAAAGGCACTACGATTTAAGAAAAAGGAAACAATTATCTCGGCTTCAGTTGGTTGTAGAAAATTTTTATTTTTTTATAAATCTTTGTTTCGTATTCAGCAACAATAATCTGTAAGTTAAAAATTCATAGGATGTAATGTACAGTGCTACTTCAGCTCTAAATATTTATAAAGAAATTTGCCCCCTTATTTTCAAACCCAACATTTAGCTCGGCTTCAGTTGGTCGTAGAAATTTTTTATTTTTTTTAAATCTTCGATTCGTCTTCAGCAACAATAATCTGTAAGTTAAAAACTCATAGGATGTACAGGGCCCCTTCAGCTCTAAATGTTTTTAACGAAATTTGCCCCCTTATTTTCTAACCCAAAAATTAGAGGTTTAAAAATGTTCTACGCATTTATTTACATCAGAATATGAAAATATAACTCTTAAGAAGGAGATTGGATGTTTCACCAACTCTCTACGATTTTTTTCAAAAAGTTATAGCCTTCGACATTTGACCTCTTGGGATAAACAATTTATAATATCTAAGCAACAAATTCGTTAATCGGCCCTCACAATTTTTTTAAGTTTGGAATTGAAAGATCTTCATTTTAAAGCTTTAAAAAATAAAAAAAAAATTTGTACAATAAATAACGCAATTGTAAAAAACGGCCATTTTGGATTTTCGCAGGCTGTTTTGCAATAACCAATAAACGAAATTAAACTTACCATAGCTCAACTTGTAGGTTTTTTAATTTACTACAACTCTCTATTTAAAAGTTTTTCTCTAAAATCAATATCCTAAGCTGCAAAATTAAAAATCTTTGAAAATTGCAAATTTAACAAATGAAAATCGCAATAAAAAAAGCTCACAATATTTTTGGTCAAATTTAGTATAGGTTATTCCTGGCATCGTCCTTTACAACACCTGATACGTTTCAAAAATTCCTGAATTATATCACGTTTTTTTTACCCACAGCCTGGGGTAAAAATGCAGGACAGAAAATCGTGATTGAACTTCTGTATAATATCTTCCAGTCTATTATACCTGCTTATCAATACTCATATTATTACAGAATATTACATAAATAATATTTATTTTATATATTGCAATTAATCACAAAATTCAAGGATTCTGTTTTTCTAACATTGTATTTGTGTAGTATCATGAACCCAGATAAGTGATTTTGCACATTTAAAAATACTTTTGACTACAAAGTATTAATTCATTATTAATCGATAAAATAGAGTAATCGAGTACATTATTTATTATAAGAGGTTTTTCAACAATGATGACTTTTATTTTTCTCTGTTTCAATAGTAATAGATGAACCGATGAATGGTACAAACTAATGTGTCTTTCTTTAATATGGACCTCGTCTCATCATAATTTTTCAACGCAATAATATGTATTACTCATCATCATTCTCTTTGCCTTATCCCTATGCGGGGTCGGCTTCCCTAATTGCGTTTCTCCACACAATTCTATCTTGAGTCATATCAATGTTAATCCCCTTTACCAACATGTCTTCCCTTATCGTCTCCCCCCAGGTCTTCTTTGGCCTTCCTCTCCTACTCCTTCCAGGAATCTGCACTTCAGCTATTCTTCGTATGGAGTGATTAACGTCTCGACGTTGAAAATGACCAAACCATCTTAACCTATGCTCTCTCATTTTGACATCAATTGGTGCCACACCTAGACTTCCCCTAATATACTTATTTCTAATTTTATACTTCTTTGTCACTCCACTCATCCATCTAAGCATTCTCATTTCCACCACATGCATTCGTTGTTCCTCTTTCTTTTTTACTGCCCAACATTCAGTTCCGTGCATCATAGCCGGTCTTATGGCTGTTTTATAGAATTTTCTCCTCAGCTTCATTGGAATTTTTCTGTCACACAACACACCACTCGCTTCTTTCCACTTCATCCATCCAGCCGTAATTCTACTGCACGCATCTCCATCTATTTCTCCATTACTCTGTAATACGGATCCTAGGTAGGTACTTAAAACTATTGCTTTTCACAATCATTTCACCATCCAAAGATACCATTTTATTTGTAGTAACTCCATCTTTAAATGAACATTCCAAATACTCTGTTTTTGTCCTACTAAGTTTTAAATCTTTTTCCTCCAGAGCTTGTCGCCACTGTGCCAGTTTTTGTTCTAAGTCTCTTTCACTATTTCCTATTAACACTACATCATCAGCATACATTAGACACCATGGAATACTACCCTGTAGTTTCGCTGTTATCTGGTCCAAAACTAATGAGAATAAATAAGGACTAAGCACCGAGCCTTAGTGCAATCCTACTTTCACCTGAAATTTATCAGTCTCTCCCACACCTGTCCTAACATTAGTCGTTACTCCCTTATACATATCTCTCTCACAATCTTTACATATTCGCCAGGGACTCCTTTCTTATTGAGTGCCCACCACAGAATCTCTCGAGGAACTCTATCATATGCTTTCTCAAGATCAATGAATACCATATGAGCGTTGGTCTCTTTATTCCTGTATTTTTCCATCAGTTGCCTTACAATGAAAATCGCATCTGTTGTTGATCTGCCCTGCATAAAACCAAATTGATTATCGGATATTTCGGTTTCTTCACGTATCCGTCTATTAATTACTCTCTCCCATATTTGCATGGTGTGGCTAACTAGTTTTATAGCCCTGTATTTTGTGTATTGTTGTATGTCTCCCTTGTTTCTGTAGACAGGTACTAATATACTGCTTCTCCATTCGTCTGGCATTTGTCCAACTTCCATAATTCTATTAAATAGACCTGCTAGCCAACTTATTCCTGTCTCTCCCAATGCTCTCCATACTTCCCCAGGAACATCATCTGGTCCGACTGCTTTTCCTTTCTTTATTTTTTAAAGCGCTTGAGCCACTTCCTCGTTTGTTATTCTTTTAATCATTGCTGTTACTGTCTCCGTTAACTCCACAGGCTGTCTGTCAAATTCTTCATTTATTAAACTGTCAAAATACTTTCTCCATCTCTCTTTGACACCCTTTTCGTGAATTAGTATTTTATTGTTTTCATCTCGGATACATCTAATCTGATTAAAATCTCTTGCTTTCTTTGCTCTTTGTTTGGCTATTTTATATATCTTTGCTTCGCCTTCCCTGGTATCAAGTTGATCGTATAAGTTTGAATACGCTTCTGCTTTAGCTTTTGCTACTGCTACTTTCGCTTCCTTTTTGGCGACCATATAGTTTTGAAGATCTATGTCCGATCTGGTTTCTTGCCACTTTTTATATAATTTTCCCTTCTCTTTTATTTTTCCTTGTACTTCTCTTAACCACCACCAAGTCTCTTTATCCTCAAACTTCTTTCCTGACGTTTTCCCAAGTATTTCAATAGCCGTCTCTCTAATAATATTGGCCATTTTTCTCCAAATTCTGTTAGGGCTTCCTTTCATGTTCCAACATATTTTTTCTACTATTCTTTCCCTGAATAGACCTTCTTTCTCATCTTTTAGCATCCACCACTTTATTTTTTGTGGTCCTCTCCGATATTTTTGTTTAGTTTCGCTTTTTTACTTCGATGTCCAGAACAAGCATTTTATGTTGTTGGCTTATTGTCTCACTAACTATTACCTTGCAGTCCTTGCATTCACGTATGTCTTCTTTCCTTATCATGAAGTAGTCTATTTGGGATTGATGTTGTCCACTTTTTTAGGTAATAAGTTGAGTTTCTCTTTTTCTAAAGAATGTATTAACAATCGCCATATCCAATGCTGTTGCTAATTCTAGCATGTCATTTCCAGCTTCATTTCTAGTTCCAAAGCCTAAACCCCCATGTATTGTTTCATATCCTGTCTTGGCTTGGCCCACATGTTCATTGAAATCACCTCCTATTATAACTTTCTCCTCTGCTGGAATGTCACTCAGTACGTCTCCTAATTGATCATAGAAATCTCTTCTTTCATTCTCACCCACACCTGTTTGAGGAGCATACACACACCACATTCAATACCTCTTTATCAATTACAAATTTCACTGACATCATTTTATCACTCGTTCTTACAACTTCTACTACGTTACCTTTCATTTCACTATCAGCAATTATACCAACTCCATTTCTAGTGTTACTACTCCCTGCATAACACAAATTATATCCATCACCTAGTTCTTTCGCCCTTTGTCTTTTCCACCTAGTTTCTTGAATACAAGCAATTTGAACTCTTCTTCGTTTGAGCGCATCCACTAACTCCAGACTCTTACCTGTAAGACTACCAAGATTCCAAGACCCTATCCTGATTTTTGTAACCTGTAATGGTGTTCCCCCTGAGATAGTCCTCACCCGGAGAACCGAACGGAGGCTCATTTTACTTCCGGAACATTTTACCTCAGGAGATGCCATCATTTCAATATAAGTTTTTTTATTGCATTTGGAGAAGGTCTTTTCATTATTATGGCCTGAAAACATTTTTGGATATTTGATGCCTGAATGCCTTTTCTATCAGCACCATACCCTGCCCTGCACGTTTAGCCAATACACCACCAATGCAACCAAAGTGCAGTATTACCCCACACTCGCCTGCATTTTTCTGTATAGGCCAGGATCCCTACTGTAAGGACTGCCCTATAAGCCATTGTATTGTTGCCCGTATCCCGCCACTAGGAGGCACGTACTTTATTCGGGATACAATAATATTATGTATTACTATGTCATTTAAAAGATTTTAATAACCAAAAATTTGGATATTTTCAGCTACTATCAAGATTTTTTACTGTGATGATCCGACTGGATCGAAAACGTTTTGGAGATTTATATTCATTTGGATAAAAAAAAATTACATCATATTATACAGAGTGTAACAAAAATACAGGTCATAAATTAAATCGCATACTCTCGGACCAAAAATAGTTCGAATGAACTTAACTTACCTTAGTAAAAATATGCACATAAAAAAAGTTATAGCCCTTTGAAGTTACAAAATGAAAATCGATATTTTCGAATATATCGAAAACTATTAGAGATTTATTAATGAAAATAGATATGTGACATTCTTATGGCAGGAGCATCTTAAAGAAAAATTACAATGAAATTTGTGCTCCCCATAAAAATTTTATGGGGGTTTTGTTCCCTTAAACCCCCCAAACTTTTCTGTACGTTCCAATTAAATCATTATTGTGGTACCATTAGTTAAATTCATTATTTTTAAAACTTTTTTGCCTCTTTGTATTTTTTCGACAAGGCACCTTTTATCGAGATATAGCTTCTCTTTTAATACGGTTCAAAATATACCTAAAAATGTAAATCATACATTTTTCATATTATTACCAAGTCTCCATAATCGTACTTAACCATATACAAATATGTGGTAGATTTGAAAAATATTCAAAATATCTCGATAAAAACTGACTTTTCGAAAAAGTACTAAGAGCCAAAAACGTTTTAAAAATATTGTGTTTAAGTAATGGTACTACAATAATAATTTAATTGGAACGTACACAAAAGTTTGGGGGGGTTTAAAGGAACTAAACCCCCATAAAATTTTTATAGGGTGTCCAAATTTCACTATAATTTTTTCTTAAGATGCTACTGTCATAAGAATGCCATACGTCCATTTTCAATAAAAAATCTTTAATAGTTTTCGATATATTGGAAAAAATCGATTTTCATTTTGTAACTTCAAAGGGATGTAACTTTTTTATATGCACATTTGTATTAAGGTAAGTTAGGTTCAATGAAACTATTTTTGGTCCCAAAATATGGGATTAAATGTATGACCTGTATTTTCGTTACACCCTGTATAGGAAGTTTTTACTCCATTGTAAGTAAACTTTATTATAGAGCCAACTACTTGAATTTTCCCTTATTCATTTTTAAATAAAGTAAGTGTATAAAACCATTTATAAGACTTTCAGTCATGTTGGGTACAATTGTACCCATCAATTTGCATGCATATATACAGGAATCTGTTTAAACCAGTTTAAAGAAATATATATTCTATAAGTACTATACTTCCGCGCTTTGTACTCAGATAGCGCATGGTTCGTTATATTCTAAAACAAATAATGTTTAAAAGCAAGATGGCGGCAATTGCATTATTGGCTAGAAGTAAGTGTACTTGTTTCTTCAAATATGAGTTTAAATAAATGTCAATCGCGGTTTATATATCAGTGCAAAGTTGAAATTAATGTTACTTCTTAAATTGTAAATGTATTTTATTGAAATTTTACTTTTTCAAATAGGGAAGTGTACCTCAAATTCGATGGGCACAATAATGATTGTACCCAAAATGATAAGTTTTATTAAATACCTGCAAAAAATATTTAACGGAGAAGGAAATGCTAGAAGAGCCCACAGCTACTTTTACTTTTAAGGTGCAAAAACCCTGGTTGTACAGGAAAATTAAGATGGAAATAGCAGAGGTGCAATGTCTATTTGTGTCTTCAAAAGAAAAAAATTGAATTCTTTTTTTTTCATAATATGAATATGCGCTAGTTTTTAGATTTGTTTTTTTTTAAGTACAAATGTATGTCTTTTTGAATACAAAGGAACCCCTATTTTTTTATAATACACGCATATTTTTATTAATGACAAAAAAGTGTTATATGAACTGTTTCAGATACATTTTAGGCAAAAAATATTTTTTCGTTTACCGAAAAAAAAAAATGATACTGAAACGGATAAAGTAAAGACGTTACGATACAATACATAAACATATTATAATACATAAACATTATAATACACAAACGGATAATACACAAATAAATAATACACAAACACAAAATACTTAGCATTTGATATCAGCTTGAGAGTAAAAATACCACCCTCAAAATTTTTACCGAAAAGTATGGCTATTTGCCTATAGGAACGAGGCCAAGTTTGAAAAATTAAACATATGCGTAAACAATTTTCGGTTGTCAAAACACATGTCAGTATTTTCTGAAATAATCTTTTTTTGTAAACTATTTCCGGGTGGAGACGGCAACGTCGAACAGTAGTTAAATAGCTATTTGTATAACAAGGGAGCAAAGTGCTACTTTTCCTCCCGAGAAATCCGAGAATAAAGATAATTATTCAAGAGAAGAAAGGGCACTTTGCTCCTATGTTATACCTATGATTTTTCCACGTTCCTCAAATAACAAGTCATTTTTTCATTCTTAAATACTTTATATATATATATAACTAACTAACAAAATTTATTAGAGAACTAAAATTAACAAGTAGGTACAGTATAACTGTCAACTGTCAAATATAAGTCAAATTATTAATGTAAACATTGTTAAATCAAAATATCAATTTACTGTTTTTTACCATTATGCAAAATACAGGGTGTTCTATAAGTAAACGTTAAAATGTATACCTACTTACGTAATAGAAAATAGAATATTTTATAGGGGGTCAATAAATTATTTCATCAATGAGGTACCATGACGTCACTTTTACTTTTACTCCCTAGGGAGTAAAAGTACGATTTTGCTCTCTACAATCAGGTCAGGAAAAGTATACTTTCGGCAGAGGTAGGTTTTTTTCATAACAATCAATTCTGGCTTAATCCTATACAGACATATCTAATATTTAACTAACAATTTTTTTAATCACATTTTAGTCACGCTAGTGTTACGAAACATTTGCAATTCTAATAATACCTGTGACAACTTAGCATACTGACTTAAATCCAATTCTTTTGTTAAATATGTTTACGTGATTTTTAAATCAAAGCAGAAAGATATTCCATTGTTATGTAAACAATAATTGTAATTTGTACTTGTATCAATGACATTCCTATCGAGGCATATTTTTGAATATTTTTCGTGTTTTGCGATGATTAATAGACAATTCGAATTATTAATGTATAGTATGCGGCAAAATAAAAAGTACTGAATATTGAAATGTTTACAATTATTTATATATTTAGTATATGTACACGATACAGCATTGTAATCATTATTCACAATGACGTTCCCGATCAAACAGATGTTAAAATGCCCTCTAGCACGAAAAAATCTTAAATTCTAGTCCGCAATTACGAAATGTCAGACAGTAGATCGGTCTTCCTCCCTCAGCATTTCCAATATGTACGCATCAGGTGGCGTTAGGTAACTTAGGTAGAGAATTTAGAAAGTACATATAAAGTTTTAAACGTTGTTATACTACAAATATTCTCATTATATCTTTTTGTTTAATATATTTCATGTATTTATTAATGTTTTAAATAATATGTAATATATTAATAATCCACAAGGAAAAAGTTTTCCTGTAGTTGGCTGTATACCATGTGATACAAAAAACAATAAATCCTGTATAAAAGGTATATTTAAAAAACCCTCAAAAGGGCCACATAAAATTCACATAACTAGTTTTCGACTGGTTTACCAGTCATCATCAGTGCTTACGTGCAATGTACATGCTAGTCACCAAGATGATATTATGCAAAAATATGTGGGTCAAAGCCCAGTGAAAGTAGTCCGTCAAGGAAACATAGGTATAAAATTCTACTTTAAGCCTGGATGTTTAAAATATTATATAATTTGCCCTAGGTAACATCTGAGATCTGGATATGACTTGTTCACATGTTGGAACAGACTTGCCGTCTCACTTCCAACATGTGAACAAGTCATATCCAGATCTCAGATGTTACCTAGGGCAAATTATATAATATTTTAAACATCCAGGCTTAAAGTAGCATTTTATACCTATGTTTCCTTGACCGACTACTTTCACTGGGCTTTGACCCACATATTTTTGTATAATACCATCTTGGTGACTAGCATGTACATTGCACATAAGCACTGATGATGACTGGTAAACCAGTCGAAAACTAGTCATGTGAATTTGATGTGGCTTTTGAGGGTTTTGTAAATATACCTTTTATACAGGATTTATTGTTTTTTTTAATATATTAATGTTTTTTTTAATTAATAAATAAATTTCCTTATTAACATATTTTTCAACAAATTTATATTATGACGTAGGGATTATAAATAAATTAAGTAATAAATTATTTATCTCGCAATAAACTTGATTAAAAATGTATTAGTTTTGGTATTATTAATAATAACCACGTAATATTAACCTAAAAGAATTTTTTATTGGTGACATAAAGACCAGATTATTATTCAAAATATCACAGCGACCTAATACCGCATTATATCAATTACGTTAAACAAACAAATTGGATGATAACTCTTATATTATCGTTAAATAGATCAAATACAATCCAAAATTAAAAAGTACAGTGAACAGAGATGAACTTCAACAGGTAGTGTAATATTACAAAATGCTTTATACAATTTTTCTTTACACGAAAACAAAAACAGTTTGTATAATATATTATATACTAAAAATTTATTACTAAATACTAAAAAGGTTATTTACAATTACAGTGGAACCTCGATAACTCGGATTAATCGGGACCACGACCGATCCGGGTTATCGAAAATCCGAGATAGCCGGAGAATATGGTAAAAATTAATAAAATACGGTATACTTACAGATAAACTCCGTTAGAATTGAAATAACATGAAATATTTTTATAAATATGCACAGTACATATTACCTACTCATTACAATTCTAAAAAAAACACCAAACCCAAACAATACAAGACACACAATACTAAAGACCATTGTTTATAAAAGAATTTTTTAAATAGTCTTTCCTAAACAATGCTGACAGTTTGAAATAAAAAGGAATAGATACTACAGACAGCTGGCTGTTGTTTCTGGGGCGTGTACTATGAGTAATTTTTAATCTCGTGTTCAAATTACACACATAAGTACACGACACAGAGAGTCTAGACACATTATCTCTCAAATATTATATTACATACACTTTTATTGTTGAAAGGATTGTCTGATAATTAACTATTTTGATTGGAAATAAGCCACAACTAAATTGAAAAATACAAAATATTGAAAATCAAAATGTTTATCTGATGAAAATCGGTCCGGGTTAGCCGGACTTCCGGGTTATCGGGGGCCGACTTATCGGGGTTCCACTGTATTGTTTTTAACCATTTTAAAACATTAAACAATGGTAAAAGCTTGTCCATGTCCATGTTTTCATCTCTGTCTCTTGATTGCTGTTGTCCCACAAGTTGTCCGATTACGTTATGTCTACCATCTTGTTTAGGTTATCGCACCATTTTTCAGAGATATTCTTCTTCTTTTTTCACATATGTGACACCTGTGACAAAAGATAATAGAGAATGCAAACTAATGAAAGATAAAAAATTCAAGAGCAGAAAGAAACAATTTGGACAAAAAAAGATATAAGGAATATTATTGGGAAGTTCAAAAGTAAGATTTAATAGAAAACACAGAGGAACTATAGACAGAATACCCATGGAAAAGATAAGATAGAATCCATACAAATGGGCGAATGGGCAAAAATATATGCACTCCCAAACCTTACGAAAACAAGAGACAGATAAACCAAGGTTGCAGATACCTACATCTGAAAACGAAATAAGGAAATCGGTAAAAATGATGATAAATATTAAAGCAGCTCATCCTGGAGACTACCTGCAGAAATGCTGAAACACGCTGGTTCGGTTTATGTAATACAAGAATTAAAATAAATATTTAACAAATGCTAATTTGATGGAAAAATTCAGAAGCAATAACAAGTGGGCGACTTATGCTCAATGCATCATCATCATCCAGGCTCAAAAGACCTCTGCTGAACATAGACATCCTCCTCTTGTTTCCAACCCCTACTATCCTGCGCCGCTCTCATCCAGTTTTACTCTTTTCCTTGTTAACTCCTACTTTTCCTTGCTAACACCCTAGTCTAGTTCTTCTCCTGATATCTTCGTTTTTGATTTTGTTAGGTTCAATGAATAAAAAGATAAACAAAAAAAACCCCAATAATTTTAGAGAAATTTACCATCCACCTTCTGTGGATGGGCTGTAAGTATAACTGATCATTAAAGGGAGGATGGAAAAATAGATGCGAATTTCAGAAGAATTTTTTGAGCTGGACGCACAATGGTAGGGGAGCCCAAGCTGGGATTTTTGCAGTTACTCGAGCGCCTCAGAAAATCACGTGGGAAGAAACCTTGCACCCTGTAAATGTACCACTACCATATAGGAACTCTTAATACAGGGGAAATCGTTGGGGGTCTGAAAAAAAAACTCTATCCTTAGAATATCTCGAAATCGTCAGATTAAATATTGTGGTAAATTAAGTACATGCAAAACAGTGTATAATTCAAAAATCTGACGATTTGAGCAGGGTATAAAGAAATTGGTGAGTCACAAAGTTTTACAAAAAAAAAAGAATATTGTCGTACACACGTATTTTCACAAAAATACGTGTTCACTATTTTTCAAAACTCTATCGAATTATACCAAACACGACCCAAACGGAGAGGGGTGGAGGTATCTTTAAAATCTTAAACATGAGCCCCCATTTTTTATTACAGATTTGGATTCCTTACGTAAAAATAAATAACTTTTATTCGAGACATTGTTTTCGAATTATAAATAGATGGCGATATATAATCGATATATGGTGAAAAGACGATATTTGGAAATGGAAAGTTAAATTAAAAAATGGAAAGTCCCCACTCAAATGGTAAACTTTACTTTTTTGGTTTTAGGACCTAATCTTCACAACCCAATAGGTCCCCATAACGCTCGAGTAATTGCAAATTTAGCGTACTTGAGTCTCCTACTATACGTACTGATAGTATAGCTTCTTTAAAACAGCTCATACAAAAAACAACAGCTCGTCTTCTTTTTCAGGTGCCATCTCCGCTACGGAGGTTGGCAATTATCATAGCTATTTTAATTTTTGAGGCATTAGCTCTAAATAGTTGTTTTGAGCTGCATCCAAACCATTCTCTCAGGTTCTTCAGCCATGAAATTCGTCTTCTTCCGATGCTTCTGCCATCTATCTTTCATTGCATTATGAGTCGCAGGATGCCATACTTCTCGCCCCGCATCACATGTCCGGGATACTGTAGTTTTCTTTCTTTAATTGTAAGTTCAACTACCTTCTCTTTACCTATTCTTCTCAGTACTTCGTTGTTCGTAAATCTATCTACCCAGGAAACCCTAATAATTCTTCTATAGGTCAACATTTTAAAGGCGTTAAGTCGTCTCAATGTCTCTACATTTAACGTCCATGATTCCTCTCCATAGTAGAGCACACTGTATACATAACATTTTGTTAGGCGTACTTTAAGAGCTAATGTTAAATCTTTGCTACATAGAACCTTTTTCATTTTCATAAAATTAGAACGTGCATTTTCGATTCTGACTTTGATTTCTGCAGTGTAGTCATTATTTTCTGTTATAAGTGTTCCTAGGTAAGTTTAATTTTTTACTCTTTCGATCTGCTGGCCCTCTACTATCAAGATTTCGTTATTATTATGGTTGTTTTTACTAATTTTCATAAAGTTCGTCCTTTTGATATTGAGAGAGAGATATTCCCTACTACACATTACTATTTTACTCATGAGTCTTTGCAGGCCTTGTAAACTATCGACTATTATTATTGTATCATCTGCTTATCTGATGTTGCTAACTAAGACTCCATTTATGCCGACTGCATCTTCCAGAGTTTCTCGCATTACCTCTTCAGAATAAGCGTTAAATAATAGAGGCGGTAGTATGCAGCCTTGCCTGGCTCCTCTCTTTATTTCCATTTCTTCAGATGTTTCTTCTTCAATTCTTACTATTGCTCGCTGATTTTAATAGAGGTGTGTTATTAGTCTTAAATCTCTTTCATCTATGTTTTTAGTTTTCGGAAATTCCATGAGTCGATCATGTTTTACTTTATCAATCGCTTTATTGTAGTCTATAAAACAGACGTAAAGAGAACGGTTAACATCCAAACATCTCTGTGTCAGCACGTTGAAGGAGAATAATGCCTCTCTGGTACCCATACCATTGCGGAACCCATATTGAGCGTCACTAATATCCAGCTCCAGCTTACCAGCTTAGAGTGTATTCTGGCGTGGATAATTTTCAGCAGAATTTTTAAGGTATGTGACATTAAGCTTATGGTTCGGTAGTCACTGCATTCAGTGGCAGTCACTTTCTTTGGCAAACACACAAATGCTGATGTCAGCATTTCTCTAGGGATGATTCCCGTAGTATAGATAGCGTTGAACAGTTCTACTATTATATTATGTCCAGGTTTTTTTCGTTTACCAACTTTACCAGCTCGCTAGGTAATTCATCTGGACCAGAAGATTTATTGGTTTTCATAGTTTGCCTGACTAACCTCTGATTTGGTTATCTCATACAACAGCTCATACAACAACAAAATTACTTCGGAATGGACATGTGGATAGGATGGCCGAGATAAAATTAGAAAAAGGAAACCAATAATAGAAAGCGGAAAAGACATCGTTCTGGATTACAGTGGAATGGATAAATAAAAACAGCCATCCATCGTAAAAGAGACCTCCCAGAAGAAGAAATAAATGATAAGAAGAAAAATAGTGATTGGGATGTGGTAAACGACAAACAGAACGTGGTGTGGTGTAAAGTTACTGACGAGTAGTAAGTAAATAATACAATGGTTATTAATAAATATCATGAATAGGGAGCGGATATATATGCGGACAATTTTGATGAAATATGCTCATACATATGAAGCAAAAACTTCGAAATATGCGCAAGATATGCACAATAATTACAAAGAGTGCGCATTTTGAGATACTGCATATTTATCTACAATAAAATAAATAAATAAGCAAAAAATAAATGTATCCATTTTCCACAAACTTCTTATTTTTTTTTATGGTATCGTTATAAACTTGAAGTAGGTACGTAATTTTTTCTCAATGTAATTACATCGGGAACACTTTTGTTGGAATATATTTTCAAAAACCTTTTAAACATAGGATTTTCCAGTTTTTAAAAGGTATGTTTGCACAAATCATCGCTTCGCATAAATCCGAATTAAAGGGTACCCCCCGTTAAGATAGGCAAAATGCCCTCACTCCCAGATTTCAATATATTTATTTTTTTTACGTTCTATGCAATTAAAAAATGAGATAACGCGGATTTTTAGATCGCCACCCCCCCTTACCCCTCCCCCCACAGCCAAAAAAGTAGATTTTTAGATTTAATTTTTTTTAGTTGGGTTGCAATTGATTTACAAATTTCAAAAAATTCACACATATATCTGATACTTTTACAAAACATTTCCATTTTTTTATGGACCCGTAGGTCGAGTGTACATAACCTCAAAATTTTTTTTAACTTTTTTAAAGCTTATAACTTTTTCTTGGAGGGGGCTGCAGGTCCAATTTTTTTTGAATTTTGTGTATTTTATCAAGAGCTATCTCTCTGATTTTTTTCAGATTTTTACGTCAGGTGCGCCATCTTGAAAAATCCGGAAAACTGTTTTTTAGGGGGTTTTTGGGGATTTTCTCCATTTTATAGACCAAATAATAGATCAACTCAAGGTTTTGTTAATAGACTATGTAGAATTTGAAATAACTGAGTATTTTAGGACTATCAAAAATTGGGCAAAACACCCCAAGCCCCCCAAAAACCATGTTTTTTTAAGTTATATAAGGGTTTTTGTTGGCTTAATGATATTTTTTAAGGTCGATACAGCCTAAAAATTTTGAATTTTTTTCATTTTTTTACTTTAAGTGATTAAAAAATAAGACTCATCGCATTTTTAGCCCACCAACCCCCCCCCCCCCTGCCCCCACAAAAACGTCATTTCTTTTATTTTTTTATTTAGTTAAAGTTTTGTAAGGGTTTTGCGGGTCTAATCATATTTTTTGAGGTCGATACAGCCTGAATATTTTTTTTATTTTTTTACGTTCTATGTGATTAAAAAATTATGACACACCGCAATTTTAGCCCACTTCCCCTATTACCCCTCCCCACAGCCAAAAACGTAAATTTTTCGATTTTATTTTTTTAAGTTGGCCTGCAATTAAATCGAAAATGTTGTTCTAAAGCTATTTCTTTGTAGCATTTTTGTAATTAACTATTCTAAATGGGAAATAAGCCACAATTTAACTAAAAAATGATTTTATTTTCCATCTGTAATGCGTTAGAGAGAATTCGATAATCTGTGACGCACTGAAGAAAGGGTTCGGGGCGATCTATATAAATAAGTCAGATTAAATTAAATTATTAGATATTTATAAGATAAGATTTTTTACCAAGCTACATTTTTGTTTAATTTATTAATATTTTGTATTTTTACAACGTGGTGGACGTCGAAACCTTAATAAAATCATTTTTTAGTTAAATTGTGGTTTATTTCCCATTTAGAATAGTTAATAATTATTAAATTATAAATTACAAAAGTACATTTTAATATATCATACTTCTTGAAGTTTTGTGAATCAAAACATTTTGTCCTTTGTTCATTAGTTTGTATTTAGTAGGTACCCTAATATTACCTTACATTATACATATTCTAATTATTCAAACATCTGCTTGTACCATCTACATAACCTATATGTATCTCTGCCTATAATGACACTTTGCTTCACGTTTACTGCCACATAAAACACCATAAAAAGAATGAGGAAAGTATTACCAAAGAATATATAGCTCCGTATAGGTATATTCATAGAGTATTCGGAGAGTTATATTCGTTGGTATTACACTTAACAGTTCTAAAGTCTTCATCGCTGTCTTCGTCTATTACAGGTATAACATCTGTATTGTCAAACAGTTTTGCAAGACATTCTGCTGGCATGATGATTTTTGTAGAATATCTTCCATGTCATAAATAGTATACTATGGCAGCTACATGCGAACAACAGAACAGCCTATGGTTATGTTGCCGATTGCGCAACTCGCATCTACAAGATATATACAAGAGATACTTTCCCTTTCCCCTTTCCTCGTTTGCCTTCTTTTTGCTCTGACGTTGTATACATATTGTTTGCAAAATTTTTAATTTTTTAATGTGTACTTAATAACTGTAAAATTATATTAAGTAGTATAACTCACGCCATTTACTTGGTGTCTGTTTCTGTTTTTGTTTTGTTTGTAGTTTTTTACTATTTTTTGTTTTTTATTGTATTTTTTATTTTGTATAAGCTTTGTCCACAAATTGTTAAAATTTTTTGACAATAAAGCATACCTTACATAGATATATATTGTTTAATGTTTTCCAAACCATCTACATTTGGCTCATAATGCAAATAGTCCACGACGTATGCTTGTCCCCATTAGGTAAATTATTCCGATTCGTTTTTTTGCACAAACTTACTCAAAAACAGGTCCTTTAAACAAATTCACCTGTACCGCGGTCGGAAAATTGTTTAAACAATTTTTTAAACGAATTCAAAAAATCAATTTTTTCACTTCGGACAAATCTGTTTTAGATTATCTGGATCAACCTGAACAAAAAAGGTCTCTTGTGATCTTGCTCTAAAATTGACTGTTGTCGAGTTACACGCGATTTACAATTTGAAAAACGCGAAAATGGCCATATTCAAGGCTTAATAACTCGATTAAAAATTATTATTAGGAAAGTCAGAAAGTGACCAACTCATAGTTTAAGGCCCCCCTACAAGAGCCTGAAGAAATTTTTGTCATTATTTTATTACTAACTATTAATTTTAATAATTGAAAATGAGCGCTAAGCACGTATTGAGGCGGTCGTCCACGAGAGAGATGTACAATTCATTGGACGTTCTAAAAAATTTCGAAAAACAAGTATCGATCGAAGTCAAAAATACGTTTTAAAAAAATAAAAAAGGAATTTTGAGGTTATGTGTACACTTGACCTACGGGTCTATAAAAATAGATATGTTTTTTAGAAGCCTCATAAAATGTTTAAATTAATTGCAACTTAACTAAATAAAAAAAATAGAAGAATTGTCGTTTTTGTGGGGACAGGGGGAGGGGGTGGTGGACTAAAAATGCGATGAGTCTTATTTTTTAATCACATATAAAGTAAAAAAATGAAAAAAATTCAAAATTTTTAGGCTGTATCGACCTCAAAAAAGATCATTAAGCCAACAAAAACCCTTATATAACTTAAAAAACATGGTTTTTGGGGGGCTTGGGGTGTTTTGTCCAATTTTTGATAGTCCTAAGATACTCAGTTATTTCAAATTCTACATAATCTATTAACAAAACCTTGAGTTGATCTATGTTGCAGTCTATAAAATGGAGAAAATCCCCAAAAACCCCCTAAAAAACAGTTTTCCGGATTTTTCAAGATGGCGCACCTGACGGAAAAATCTGAAAAAAATCAGAGAGATAGCTTTTGAAAAAATACACAAAATGCAAAAAAAAACTGGACCTGCAGCCCCCTCCAAGAAAAAGTTATAAGCTTTAAAAAGTTAAAAAAATTTTTGAGTTTATGTACACTCGACCTAGGGGTCCATAAAAAATGGACATGTTTTGTAAAAGTCTCAGATACATGTGTGAATTTTTTGAAATTTTTAAATCAATTGCAACCCAACTAAAAAAAAATAAATCTAAAAATCTACCTTTTTGGGCTGTGGGGGGAGGGGTAAGGGGGGTGGCGACCTAAAAATCCGCGTTATCTCATTTTTTAATTGCATAGAACGTAAAAAAATAAATATATTGAATTCTGGGAGTGAGGGCATTTTGCCTATCTTAACGGGGGGTTCCCTTTATATTGTTTAGCTGAAGTCATCAACGATTGCCTATTATCAATAGGTAACTGATCAACTTTCGATTCGCTCATCTTCTTGCATTTTGACTTATGTAGTTCTCTCCCGACGTGATGTGTATCCAAAAATTTTCGCTGAGATGGTATCTACGACAATAACACAGATTTTTTCAAACTCTTTAAACTTAAAATGTTGAGGAAGCAGCCAGATATTATTTATTAAAGAAAAAAAAAGGAAGAAAAAAAATTTTAAACTCATCATTTTACTACATGCTTTGCAGAATAGTTTTCTATTGGTGTAAAGAAGCTGGGAATAGGTTCTGATCCTCGAATAAACCAGGCTAGAATCTTTCGGCCTATTGCACTATTCACATAAAGAAGTACTTTTATACAAAAAATTAAGCATTCGCATTGACTGAATAAAGGTTACTAATTTTACTGATTTACGGAATCTGATCTAAATCTAGTAAAACGATGTTTGGATGTGTAAATATTGTCTTAACAATGGGGTATTTAACATCCTACAATCATTTTATGACTGCGTACTATACGCACTTTGTGGGTAAAGATCTTGTGTTTTCTAAGAAAAACCTAAAAGGTAGTAAATGAGCCGACTTGAGGTAGTTCCCGAAAATATATTATGACAGCATGTGCGGGGTAATATTTTGTGTCCAATTAAAAAAATTAGAATTTTTTCGTTTGGACAAAAATGTTTTTAAATAGACACATAATATGAACGTTTCTTTAAAAGTATGCAAACTTTGGTAAAGTTTTCAAATAAGCGAAATATGCAAGCAATATGCATTTAGCATAAAATCCGCTCCCTATAGTCTAAGAGCTGGGAGCGGATTTTGTGCGTGATAAGTAATATGGAAAAACTATACGGGCATATGTTGAACTAGTTGTGTAGATTACTTTCTCCAACGGCCGGAAAACAGAGTTGGGGCCGAGGGTAAATATAAGGGGTCAAAGTCGCGGTTTTTATTATTTTTCTTGTGACGCTCTTGATAGGGATAGTGCACCAAAATTTGGGAATAAGTAGGTCATGACGTAGCTAATTAAAATCTTCAGGGGCGGAAACCTGCGTAGCCGACAAAGGGGTGGGGGAAGGGCTGAATATAAAAATTATAATTAGGTTTTTGTGACGTTCCTGATCGAGATAGTGCACCAAAATTTGGGAATAAGTAGACCATGACATAACTAAGTTAAATCCCCAGAGCCGGAAACCAGAGTGGGGGACGAGGGTAGTAATAAGGGGTCAAAATCGCGGTTATTACTATTTTTTTTTCTGACACTCATGATCGAGATAGTGCACCAAAATTTGGGAATAACTAGTTCATGACGTAACTAAGTAAAATCTCTAAGGGCGAACGCTGCCTGTCCGACAAAGGGGTGGGGGCAGGGGTGAATATATAAATTATAAGTGGTTTTTTGTGATGTTCGTGATCGAGATAGTGCCCCAAAATTTGGGAATAAGTAGATTATGGCATAACTAAGTAAAATCTCCAGGGGTGGAACGCTGTGTGGGGGACAAATGGGTGGGGGCAGAGGTGAATATAAAAATTATAAGGGTTTTTTGTGACGTTCGTAACCGAGATAGTACACCAAACTTTGGCAATAAGTAGATCATGACATAACTAACTAAAACCTCCATGGGCGGAACGCTACTTGGGTATAAAGGGGTGGTGGGTAGGGTTAAATATACAAATATAGGGGTTTTTTGTGAGCTTCGTTAACGAGATAGTGTACCGAAATTTGAGAATAAGTAGATCATGAAAAAACTAAATAAAATCTCCAGGGGCGGACAAGGGTGAATACGCAAAATTTTTGGGTTATGGTCGTCATCGAGAATATGTCCGTAACTTGCACAATTGATTCATGGTAGAATCAAAATCCAAACGGGCGGACAGCTAGGTGGGGTCAGCTAGCTTTTTTAAAAACGGTGTCACAATATTTTCATAAAAAATATAAAGAAAAAATTAAAATTTCTTATCATTTTCAAAAAATTTTTATAACATTGATTTATGCAAATAATTATAATTATTGTATTATATACATGTGCATATATGTATAATTATTGTAATAAGTATTGTAAGTATTAGGAAGCTACATCAGTGTGTCATTAATATTAATTCGAGCAAAATTTTGCTGCACCGTTTTTCGAAAGTTTTGCGAACCTTTAATAACAGTACGTCGGAAGTAGGTGACACTATCAAAGACGAAAGCACAATATTGTAATAATAGGCATTGTGATAACATCTTGTCAGTTAAGTTCGACTTCTTGTTATAGATAAACGATTTTAGTAGTTCCAATGTGACAGAAATGCAGGCATGGGATAAAAATTTTATTCGAAAAAACTGTAATTTTTTGTTCTCCTTTTATTTAATTATTAATTACATAAGCGTAATTATGAGCGTTAAAAAAAAACCGCTAATTTGACCCCTTATAACTACCCTCGTCCCCTACTCTGGTTTCCGGCTCTGGGGATTCTACTTAGTTATGTAATGATCTACTTATTCCCAAATTTTGGTGCACTATCTCCATCAGGAACGTTACAAAAAACCCATTATAATTTTTATATTCACACCTGTCTCCACCCCTTTGTCGGCCACGCAGCGTTCCACCCCTGGAGATTTTAATTACCTACGTCATGGCCTACTTATTCCCAAATTTTGGTGCACTATGTCGATCATGAATGTCAGAAAAAAAAAATAATAAAAACCGCGACTTTGAACCCTTATAACTATCCTCGTCTTCCACTCTGATTTCCGGCTTTGGGAATTTTACTTAGTTAGGTCATGGCCTACTTATTCCCAAATTTTGGTGCACTATCTCGATCAGGAACGTCACAAAAAACCCCTTTTAATTTTTATATTCACCCCTGTCCCCACCCCTTTGTCGGCCACGCAGCGTTCCGTCGCTGGAGATTTTAATTCGTTGCGTCATGGCCTACTTATTCCCATATTTTGGTGCACTTTCTCGATCATGAGCGTCACAAAAAAAAATAAAAACCGCGAATTTAATCCCTTATAACTACCCTCGTCCCCCAATCTGGTTTCCGGCTCTGGGGATTTTACTTAGTTACGTCATGGTCTACTTATTCCCAAATTTTGGTGTACTATCTCGATCAGGAACGTCACAAAAAACCCAATTATAATTTTTATATTCACCTTTTCCCCCATCCCTTTCTCGGCCACGCAGGTTTTCGCCCCTGGAGATTTTAATTGGTTACGTCATGACCTACTTATTCCCAAATTTTGGTGCACTATCTCTATTAAGAGCGTCACAAAAAAAATAATATAAACCGCGACTTTGACCCCTTATATCTACCCTCAGCCCCAACTCTGGTTTCCGGCCGTTGGGGAAAGTAATGTACATAACTAGTTTAACATATCCCCATATAGATTTTCCATGTTACTTATCACGCACAAAATCCGCTTCTATCTCTTCGACTACTAGTCATGAAACTGTATTTATTACGAGAAATATGATAATACTTTTGTAATGCACTCTAAAATTGAAGACTACAAGAAAACTTGTATTCCGACAAACAATATTTACTTTGCTTAATATTTTCTGCACGCATTACTTGACATAATCATTTCTAAATTTAGTTCCATATCTAACGCTACGACTATCTAACAATTGTTCTATAAATACTCGAAATTGAAACATTGGTTACGGTACTGTATTACGATGTCACTGGTAGAGTAAAAGCACGAAAAATTTCGTAAGGCAGGTTAAATTTTAACCTTTTGTCAGTCAAGCATATCCGGCTACAATGAATAAAATTAATGAGTTCAAGGAGCTTATTAGGGACTATATTGGGCCTAGTAAGAGTGTGGTAGATACAAAAGTGAGCAATGTTACAGCACCGGGAGAGAATTACATGAGTGAAATTATTCGGATTAACGTTACTCTAAAAAATGATACTACGGGGAAAGAAGAAGAGTTGTCCATGGTGGCGAAATTGGTGATTGATGCTGAGATTGTTAATGGAGGAACCACAGCCATAATCACCAAGAATGAAGTGGTGTTTTATAAAGAAGTGATTCCTGTTATACAGGAATTTCAGAGAAGACATAATTTGCCGGTTCTAGATTTATTTCCAAAGTTTATAGCGGGTAGGCTTAATCTCAACGGTAGCGATGTAGCTGACACAGATGCTGTTTTGATTTTGGAGGATTTATCACCAGCAGGTAAATTGTTTTTTTATTTGTATTATACATTTTTAACAAGAAGAAAATCTCATCGCTTTTTTATAGCCTTGGTAGATTAGTAAAAACTTAAGTTAAAGTTTGTGGGTTCACCACCCTTCTACCAAAAGGGCTATCTTGAAAAAATTGGTGCAAAGAGTTTTCGCGCCGTATCTCGTAAACTGACAACCCTACAAAAAATTTATATACCATTATTTTATAACAAATTGAATTGTCTACAACATTATTCCATTATATTTTTTTCTTAAAATGGAAAACCAAAAAGTTGTAAACAAAAATAATTGAAAATTTTTGAAAAAATTTTCTTTTCGGCATTATTATTTTTCTGATCATTTTATAATAAAATAACAACAGAGCAATTTTATTGAGGGTTGTTAAGCGAATAAGGCTTATAGGTAATTGATTATGTACTACAGAAAGGAACTACAACATTAACGGGGTTTTATTATTTCATATGGTCAAATATGAAAAAACCGCGGAGTGCTACCATTTAAAGGGGTGCATTTTTGAGAAATGGGTGAATTAGTCCCTGGGCACAGGTTACATTACGGTGAGTTCTATGCACTTTTGGTACAAAAACGTCTACATAAAAATTGTTCCTGGTTAAATTTCCTATCTAAATATAACTTTTTAAAGTCAAAGATATTTTTCTTTACAAAAATTTATTCAAAAGAAAAAGCACAAAGAAACCCAAAAGAAAGAAATTTTGCTTTTTTTTTCCATAACTTTTTTCCACGGGGATACAGGTATAGATATTGCTTCACAGAAAAATACTTACATATTTTCTCTTTAAAATGATGTACGGTAGAGGTCATTAGGATTTACAGTTTTCGAAATATGATTTTTCAAATTTCGCCACTCACAGCAATTTTGGGCAATATTCCTTGTTATTTCGCAAATATTGTTCTGTAACTTTTTTCTACGTTACTTTAGGCATATGCGATGGGACATGTAAGAGGAATAGAAATCAATTACCTTTAAAATGTTCTACTGTATAATGTTGTACGACTTCTTTTAAAGAGGTTATCTTTTTGAAGATTTTATACTTTTAACGTGTGTTTATATTTTTTACGATTATTTTTTAAATTTCCCATTATAACTTTCTTTTTCTACATTTAGATATATATTTTATAATAAAAAGAAATCTTATTATGTTTACTTTAAAATGGTGTATTACAAAAAATTCTAGGATTATTTTTGAATAAGATATGCTTTTTCAAAATGTAATAAGTACTTGCAACGATTTTTGATTTTAGGATTATTTTTTAAATTTCTCATTATAACTTTTTTATGTGATTGTGTGTTATGATTGAATCTTATTTTTTATAGGTAATACTTTGGATCCACTTGACTCGGCCGGGCAAACTTGAAAAGCTGGATTAATTCCATTAATTCCACAGTCAAAGCTCCTACACCACAAGCTTTGCTTGAAAAAATAGCATGTAAATGTACCAAAGGATGTACAAAAAACTGCGGTTGTAGGAAGATAGGAATTAGTTGTCCAATATTCTGCAAAGGGTGCATGTGCATGGGTACTAATTTTGGGAACTGAGATAGTTCTGAGGTGACTGAGATAACTGAGGTGTCAGAGGAAGATATTGAAGCTAATGCTAACGAAGAGATGGACTTTGATTTTGAAAATTTTTTAAATGTCAACGTTTAAATAATTTTAACTAAAGTGATGTTTTCTAAGACTAATGTTTGATGATGATGTAGATGATGCACCATTTTAAGAACAGAAAGTAAGCCCTCTTTATTGAGCAATATATAGTATATTGATGTACAAGAAAAAAAAGGTATAATAAGAAATTTAAAAAATAACCCTAAAATAAAAAACCGTTGCAAGTACTTATTACATTTTGAAAAATAATATCTTATTCAAAAATAATCCTAGAATTTTTTTAATACACCATTTTAAAGTAAACAAAATAAGCTTTTTTTATTATAAAACATAATATATACCTAAATGTAAAAGAAAAAAAGTTATAAAGAAAAATTTCAAAAATAATCGTAAACATGTAAAAAATAATATTTTTTTTATATTAGGTATAATATATAATACATAATGTAATGTTATATATACGATACATAATATAATATTATATAATATATTATATAATAATATTATTTTATTTTTATATTATATTATAAAAACTCGTTAAAAGTATATAAAATGGTTCGCTATGGCAGATAGTGACCAAGCATCTTCTAATTTCGTTACAATTCTTGCTTTTAGTTCTTTGCTAGCATGTGGAGCCATTTTTTGAGGTTGAATAGAATAAGCTATCTGACAAATTTTAAGATTTGGCAGTGACAATGACAGTATGTAAATAATAAGTATTTATCCTTCAAAATACACTGCTCAATTTTCTACAATATACGCTTTAAGAGTCGTACATACAGCTTTACATTTCGAGAGAAACTTTTCCATTGGCATTATTCGCTGAGGATAGCATAAAAAAGGTACCAAGTCATCTTTGTTTAAAGCCTTTACACCAGCAGAGCGATCCTCCAATAAGAGTCACAGAAATCATTGTTATCGATGGTGAATTTCTGTTACATAAAATGGTATGGGATAAGAATTTGTCTTTGAACAAAATTCATGAGAAGTATGTTAAGAATGTACCAGAACTCGATGGACTGTATGCAAGTATAATATTTGATGGCTGCTGTAAAATCCCTAATATCGCAGAAACAAAGTCATGGGAGCTCTTGCGTCCGTCTAGTCCGAATTGCGTTCCGTTTCTTGGGCCTTGTCGAATTGCGTCCCGAATATTTTGCTTACCTGGCCACCGAAAACGTCTAGTCCGAATTGCGTTTCATTTCTTAATTAGCCAACCCAATTGCGGTCAGAGGATAGCTTAATAAATATTAGGTAAGCAGGGAAATATAATAAACGTAATATCAACTAACAGTTTATTTTTATATAATATATGATATTAAAAAGCACCGAATTTATAACTAACACATTTAACGAAATTGTATCATGAAATTTCACCCCTGTTATACTGGTTAATTTTCTGTTCGAGAAAAATATATTTGCTGGAGGTATCTACATTTCTAGAAATATTTTGTAATATTCAGAATTTATTTTTATATAATAATCGGTTTGAATGCGCTTTAATGTTTCAACAAACAAAAAAATATTAGGATGTGCAGACAAACAATAATTTTAAAATTTTGAATGAAATCCCTCACAAGAATTAGTTGTTCTATATATAGATGTGCTATTCTTTGCCCAAATTTGTGGGGGAAATGTGGAAAAATCGCCGACATCATTTAATTCACCAAGGAAATGCCAATAGTGTCAAAATTTCCTAACAGTAGACTAAACTTGGCTGAGGTGTTGGACCAATTACAAAAAAGCATTACAGCGCGGTAAAGGCTATATAGCGGGATAAGTTGGTCAAAAATTCCCCCGCACCGATCAGCCCAGCTACTTATGTTTTCGATAAAGGATATAAAATTATGCCCTCATGCAAATTTTTAGCTTCCCAGAGGTCCAAAAACCTCTTAAATCGAGAAAAGAAGAATTTTTAGGTTTTATTTTTTTGTGAGCGTAATTTTAACCTTTAACTACCCGCGCATCAAGGTATAACATAACTACACGCGTGGCGTACTTTGTACGCCACAAGAAAATACACTTAAAAACAGCGGATTTGTTTAATTTTTTTTGAAAAAATACACTTAGTTGTTTGTTATAAACCTTATTCGGCATCAGTGAATACTTGGAGTTCCTTTTCAGTAAGCCAATTGGGATTTATAACTGGAATCATGGAATAACTGGATTCCATGATAAATAAAATTACTAATAAAAAATTTTTTTAAATGTGATTTTTTACAGGAGAAAAAGTATTGTTTACAAAGAAAAATATATTTTTTGCCATAATGACTAAAAAACAATTAAAATACGTACTTATATTATGACTTATAGTAATATAATCTTGGGGTATATTGTCCACCACCGGAAACAACAAATAATAAAATGTAAATTACGATCTTTCCAGAACGCCGATTATAACGAAACTAAAACCAAATTGATAGGTTAGAAAAATAAACAAGGTCAAAAATTAAATTTTTAAATATATTTCCAGTAGAATTCTTATATCTGGCGTACAAAGTACGCCATCGCGTGTAGTTAAAGGTAAACTTAAAAAATCTGAAAAAATTCAAGAGGATGTATATTTTGAATATAAAACTTATTTTTTCAGATTTTTGTAATAAAAAATGAGCTTAGGATAAATTTTTGAAATTTTCAAAAAATTTTTAGGTTATGTAAATATGATTTGGCCAACTTCTAAATAGTATTTTTTTGTGTATTTTTTGTCTTTCTTTTAAATGGCAGAGGCAGAATTTTTAATATCTGAGCGGAAAGAACGAAAAAATTTAAAAAACCGTTTTTGGCTGTCTCGAGATGCATCTCGGGACAGCCAATTTTAGGATTTAGGATCCTGACTACAACAACTGAAAAAACACTAAAAGTGTGAATTTTGTCATAACATTTGGTATGTGGGCTTATAATAAAATTTGGAACATCTTTTCCAAATAACTTTTTTCGATATCTCTAACGCGAAGCAAAGCGAATCGCATATCGAAATTTCACCCGGTTTGTGGATTCGCAGTAGACCGCGTTTAAAATTTAAATTTCAGTTGACTATTTTAAAAATTGTGAACCATCAACCTGTATGACTGTGCCAAATTTCAAATCTGTATATATTATGATAGCCGAAATATAGGGGTGTCTTCAACTTAAATGCGACACACTGTATATTATCAATTTGATAATTAATTGCAACTAATATAGTCGTATTTTTTATACCTAGATTCAAAATATACATTCGAAATACTGACTAATTCACTAATTTTATCATAAACAGTTCAAATTGATTGCACTGAAGTATTGAACCAATTAATACGAATTAATATCATATGAATATAGTAATTATAACATACATAGTGAGTTTTATGTATAGAAACCCTCAATTATCTCGGAAACGTCTTGCACGATTTTTATAGGTTTTGGTGGGTAGGGGTTTTCTATTGCAGCCGATATTATAGTGATAATTACATTGTTGTCAGATGTCCCTTTTTTCTGGAAATCTAATGAACTTTCTTATTTCAAATTGATTATATATTGATTAATTGAACGCTAAAAATATACAGGGTGTTCAATTTGAAATAAGAAAGTTCATTAGATTTCCAGAAAAAAGGAACATCTGACAACAATGTAATTATAACTATAATATCGGCTGCATTAGAAAACCCCTACCCACCAAAACCTATAAAAATCGTGCAAGACGTTTCCGAGATAATTGAGGGTTTCTATACATAAAACTCACTATGTATGTTATAATTACTATATTCATATTATATTAATTCGTATTAATTGGTTCAATACTTCAGTGCAATCAATTTGAACTTTTTATGATAAAATTAGTGAATTAGTCAGTATTTCGAATGTATATTTTGAATCTAGGTATAAAAAATACGACTATATTAGTTGCAATAAATTATCAAATTGATAATATACAGTGTGTCGCATTTAAGATGAAGACACCCCTATATTTCGGCTATCATAATATATACAGATTTGAAATTTGGCACAGTCATACAGGTTGATGGTTCACAATTTTTAAAATAGTCAACTGAAATTTAAATTTTAAACGCGGTCTACTGCGAATCCACAAACCGGGTGAATTTTCGATATGCGATTCGCTTTGCTTCGCGTTAGAGATATCGAAAAAAGTTATTTGGAAAAGATGTTCCAAATTTTATTATAAGCCCATATACCAAATTTTATGACAAAATTCACACTTTTAGTGTTTTTTCAGTTGTTGTAGTCAGGATCCTAAATCATAAAATTGGCTGTCCCGAGATGCATCTCGAGTCAGCCAAAAACGGTTTTTTAAATTTTTTTTGTTCTTTCCGCTCAGATATTAAAAATTCTGCCTCTGCCATTTAAAAGAAAGACAAAAAATACACAAAAAAATACTATTTAGAAGTTGGCCAAATCATATTTACATAACCTAAAATTTTTTTGAAAATTTCGAAAACATCCTAAGCTCATTTTTTATTACAAAAATCTGAAAAAAATAGTTTTGTATTCAAAATATACATCGTCTTGAATTTTTTCAGATTTTTTAAGTTAACCTTTAACTACACGCGCTGGCGTACTTAGTACGCCAGGTATAAGAATTCTACTGGAAATATATTTAAAAATTTAATTTTTGACCTTGCTTATTTTTCTACCTATCACTGGAATGTGCTTTACAATTTGGTTTTAGTTTCGTTATAATCGGCGTTCTGGAAAGATCGTAATTTACATTTTATTATTTGTTGTTTCCGGTGGTGAACAATATACCCCAGGATTATATTACTATAAGTCGTAATATAAGTACATTGTAATTGTTTTTTAGTCATTATGGCAAAAAATATATTTTTCTTTGTAAACAATACTTTTTCTCCTGTAAAAAATCACATTTAAAAAAATTTTTTATTAGTAATTTTATTTATCATGGAATCCAGTTATTCCATGATTCCAGTTATAAATCCCAATTGGCTTACTGAAAAGGAACTCCAAGTATTCACTGATGCCGAATAAGGTTTATAACAAACAACTAAGTGTATTTAAAAAAAAAATTAATCAAATCCGCTGTTTTCAAGTGTATTTTCTTGTGGCGTACAAAGTACGCCACGCGTGTAGTTATGTTATAACTTGATGCGCGGGTAGTTAAAGGTTAAAATTACGCTCACAAAAAAACAAAACCTAAAAATTCTTCTTTTCTCGATTTAAGAGGTTTTAGGACCTCTGGGAAGCTAAAAATTTGCATGAATATCCTTTATCGAAAACATAAGTAGCTGGGCTGATCGGTGCGGGGGAATTTTTGACCATCTTGTCCCGCTATATAGCCTTTACCGCGCTGTAATGCTTGTTTGTAATTGGTCCAACACCTCAGCCAAGTTTAGTCCACTGTTAGGAAATTTTGACACTATTGGCATTTCCTTGGTGAATTAAATGATATCGGCGATTTTTTGTATTTTCTGCGTTATTCCTTTAATTTTTAGATTTTTATTCTGCTTTTATATACTTAGCAATCAGTTGTTTTTCGAACTCTTTAGGGACGTATTTGTATAATATAATATTTATGGATTACCCTCGGAGGCAGACATGATCAATCAAAAAAGAAAATGTATTTGTTGATTTTTCTGGTGTCTTTCTTGGGTGTCTGTCTTTTTGGTTTACTTCTCCTGGTTTAAAAACAGAGCGTAGATACAGTAGGTAGATATGTATTTGTATTTCATTTTCACAATTTTGGATCATATACAGGGTGTAACAAAAATACAGGTCATAAATGTAGTCACATATTCTGGGACCAAAAATAGTTCGATTAAACCTAACTTACCTTAGTACAAATGTGCACACAAAAAAAGTTACAGTCCTTTGAAGTTACAAAATGAAAATCGGTTTTTTCCAATATATCGAAAACTATTAGAGATCTTTTATTGAAAATAGACATGTGGCATTCTTATGGTAGTAGTATCTGAAGAAAAAATTATAGTGAAATTTGGACACCCCATAAAAATTTTATGGGGATTTTGTTCTTTTAAACCCCCCCAAACTTTTGTGTACGTTCCAATTTAATTATTACTATAGTACCATTAGTTAAACACAACATTTCAAAAAATTTTTTGCCTCTTAGTACTTTTTCGAAAAGTCAGTTTTTATCGAAATATTTTGAATATCTGTCAAATCCACCACACATTTTTGTGTACCACCACAGTACGATTATGGAGACTTGGTAATAATATGAAAATTTATTTATGATTTACATTTTTAGGTATATTTTGAACCATATTAAAAAAGAAGTAATATCTAGATAAAAAGTGCCTTCTCGAAAAAATAGAAAGAGGCAAAAAATTTTAAAAATACTGTGTTTAACTAATGGTACCGTAGTAAAAGCTTAATTGGAACATACACAAACATTTGGGGGGTTTAAAGGAACAAAACCCCCATAAAATTTTTATGTAAACATATTAAAAAAGCAGCCGCAACTCGATAAAAACTGCCTTATCGAAAAAATATTAAGAGGCAAAAAAGTTTTAAAAATATTGAATTTAACTAATGGTACCACAATAAAAATTTAATTGGAACGTACACAAAAGTTTGGAGGGGTTTAAAGGAACAAAACCCCCATAAAATTTTTATGGGGTGCACAAATTTCACTATAATTCTTTTTAAGATGTTCCTGCCATAAGAATGCCACATGTTCATTTTCAATAAAAAATCTCTAATAGTTTTCGATATATTTGAAAAAATCAATTTTCATTTTGTAACTTCAAAGGGCTGTAACTTTTTTTATGTGCATATTTGTACTAAGGTAAATTAGGTTCATTCGAACATTTTTGGTCTCAAAATATGTGATTTTATTTATGACCTGTATTGTCGTTACACCCTGTATTATTTGGAGCTATCATGGATAAACAGCATTGTTTTTATTTTATATGTTGATTGATTTGAGTACCTGTCCGAATTTTGATCCCAGTTTTCTATAATCCTGTCATTATAAACATTGAAAAACGTTTTTGTTATCAGGAAACCGTCTTTTAGTCCTTGGTTTTTTATTTGTTTATTGTTTGACTGTAACTTAGTCATAATTTGCGCCGCTAATGATGTAAGTAAATGTACCGTATAATTAGTTGTTGTATGAAAATCCCTGTTAAGAAGTATTTTATTTCTTAACAATGTTGGTAAAGCTTTTCTTACGTAACCGTTTTCAATTATTTGGCCAGCTTAAAATACGTTTATTTTAAACAAATAATAAAGTCTTTTTACATCTGATATCTCTACTGAGTACAACAAATAAAATTCTAACAGCCCTCATCGAACAAAAAGTCACTTAATTCACAGATAATAAATTGGGGACTACCAGCAAGGATTCAAAGAAGGCAGATCCACTACAGATGCGATCCACGTAGTTACACAAACAATCGAAAAATGCCACGAACACAGCATAGAACTCCACATCCTCTTCGTAGACTTCAGACAAGCCTTTGAGTGTATTGGAAGAAATAAATTATTAAAATGAAAAATCAAGATATACCAGCAAAATTAATCAGATTAACAAAAATGACCATGGATGGATCTCGAGCAAAAGTAACAACAGAAGAAGGTAGCACAAAATCAATTGCAATAGAAACAGGAGTGCGACAAGGCGATTCCCTGTCAACCACATTATTCAACATAGCAGTAGAAGGAACAGTCAAGTCCAGCATAATTAAAGGAACTATAGCCCACTCCTCAACACAATTAGTTGCATATGCCGATGATTTAGTTCTTGTGTGAAGTTCTCTCTCAACATCTAGCCGAACAGTGTCAAGACATTGAAGAACTTGAAAACAAATATGACAATCATGTATAAAAAAGTGAAAGAAGCGGCTGGTACCTTCAATAGGAAACAAACTGCATTGCTACAAGATGAACAGGGTAAAGTAATATTTGAAGTAGAGGACAAACTTAAAGAATTGGAAAATTACGTTACGAACCTATTCGAAGACGATAGGAGTAGTTCACCAGCCGATATTACTAACTGCGACGGACCCCTAATATCGCGCTCTGAGGTAATAAAAGCCATACAGTCATCAAAAGATGGTAGAGCAACTGGTCCTGATGAAATTTCATCTGAAATATACAAGCTTATAAATGATAGCAATGTTTTAGAGGCTATCACCTCCTTTTTCAATACCATTTATACCAGCGGACAACTTCCTAATGGCTGGTCTAATTCACTGTTTATAGCTCTACCTAAGAAGACAACAGCAAAAACCTGTGCTGATTATAGAACCATAAGTTTGTTAAACCATTTATTTAAAATTTTTCTGAAGGTAATACATGGTCGTATCTACAATAAATGCGAGGAATACCTGGATGACACACAGTTTGGTTTCCGTAACGGGTTTGGAACGAGAGAGGCATTGTCTGGAATAAACGTACTTGCTCAAAGATGTCGAGATATATCTGTAGACATATACTGTTGCTTTATTGACTTCCAAAAGGCATTTGATCGTGTTAAGCACTCTATATTGATCGAAGCTCTAAAAGACATAGGCTTGGACGGCAGAGATGTTCCAATAATTGCAAATTTATATTGAAATCAAACAACATAAGTTTCAGTAGATGGTGTGGAATTACAGGCTCTTAATATTAAAAGAGGAGTACGGCAGGGATGCCTCTTGTCACCACTGCTTTTCAACGTTTACTCCGAAAGAATTTTCAGAAAAGCTCTTTCTGAAAAACAAGAAGGAATACTTGTGAACGGTGAAGTCATCAATAATTGCGATATGCGGACTATACAGTACTCCTACCTTCTAGTCAAGAAGATCTGCAAACACTACTTGATAGTGTCGTTGAGATTTGTAGGGAGGCAGGTCTGGATCTGAACATATGGAAAACCAAAATACTCGTAATAAGTAAACAGCAGCATATAAAACCTTCTATATATGTAAATAACACCAAACTTGAGCAAGTTGATAAAATCTTTTACCTTGGACAGCAACTAAATTGTAACGCAGAAAGTCACGGCGAAATTAGATCTAGGATAGAGCAGGCTAGAGCGGCTTTTAGAAGGATGTCCAAGGTGTTATGTAACAGAGACCTAAAATTGGCATTGAGGATCCGCCTACTTCGCTGCTACGTGTTTTCGATCTTACTTTGGTGTCTAGTCCTGGACTGTGAATAAAATCGATCTAAATCGCTTTGAGGCTCTCGAAATGTGGTTCTATAGAAGAATTTTAAAAGTTTCCTGGGTGGAGAAAATTCGAAACTCCACAATACTAGAATGTCTCAGCAAGACTACTGAGATCATAAAAAGCATCAAGCAGAGAAAGCTGGAGTA
Source organism: Diabrotica virgifera virgifera (assembly GCF_917563875.1). NCBI lineage: Eukaryota > Metazoa > Arthropoda > Insecta > Coleoptera > Chrysomelidae > Diabrotica > Diabrotica virgifera. The sequence continues at coordinate 234,431,564 of NC_065449.1, forward strand.
CTTCTGACATGTATTGAGAGGTCCCAAATATAGGTTGCTACAAAATATTATGCAAGAAAAAATAGCAGGCAAACGCAGTCCAGGACGCAGAAGAACCTCATGGTTCAAGAACTTGCGAGATTGGTATGGTGTTGATTCAAGCATGCTATTTAGGGTGGCAGTGAATAAAATTAAGATAGCTATGATGGTAACCAACGTTCTGAAAGGACATGGTACATGAAGAAGAAGAAATACAGTAAAACCTGTGTTATCGGTCACCTGTCAAATCGGCCACCTGTACCTACTAACGGCCAGTTTAAAAAATCTTCATATTATGAAAACTTCCTTATTTACCTAAATAATCCAATAATATCAGGTCATAATCTGGAAATTAGGATACGAGAAGCGCTGACAGCTGTAGAAGACTCGCTTATTATATATAGAAGGATTGCTGGAAAAGGACTACAGGATAGGGTAAGAAGTGAGGAAATCAGACGCATATGTGGGGTAGAAAATATAAATACCTGGGTAAAGAACAGAAAAGAAGAGTGGAGTGAGCACATAAGCAGGATGTCTGAATCAAGGATAGTAAGAATAGCCAGGCACAAGTCACTGTTACGCAGGAGAAGTATATGACGCCCAAGGAAAAGATGGAATGACAAATTAGGAGCAGAATGAAAGGCACCGTTGCAGAAAAACAGGCAGTACTGCCTATATAAAAGAAGAAGAAGAAGAAGAAGAAGAAGAAATCACTTATTTTGACATGTTCGCCACTTATTTTGACATTTTTCTATTGTAGACTTTTTTCATGACATCAACCTGAACAGAAGGTAAAAGTTGAAAGATTCTAGGCGCTGTTTTAAAAATCGATTTTTTTCCCCTAAATCCCCTGGTTATAGTTATCCCTTCGACTAACCTAATTTCGGTGCGTTTTTTTCTATGGCGCTGTCTTTTTTATTTACATCATAAATAAATAGTACTTTGTCGATGGTTAAGAGCGCAGATATACAGGGTGTAACGAAAATACAGGTCATAAATTAAGTCACATATTTTGAGACCAAAAATAGTTCGAATGAACCTAATTTACCTTAGTACAAATATGCACATAAAAAAAGTTACAGCCCTTTGAAGTTACAAAATGAAAATCGATTTTTTCGAATATATCGAAAACTATTAGAGATTTTTTATTGAAAATGGACATGTGGCATTCTTATGACAGGAACATCTTAAAAAAGAATTATAGTGAACTTTGTGCACCCCATAAAAATTTTATGGGGTTTTGTTCCCTTAAACCCCCCAAACTTTTGTGTACGTAATTAAATTATTATTGTGGTACCATTAGTTAAATTCAATATTTTTAAAACTTTTTTGCCTATTAGTATTTTTTCGATAAGGCAGCTTTTATCGGGTTGCGGCTTCTTTTTTAATATGTTTACATAAAAATTTTATGAGGGTTTTGTTCTTTTAAACCCCCGCAGTGTTTGTGTATGTTCCAATTAAGCTTTTACTGCGGTACAATTAGTTAAACACAGTATTTTTAAAACTTTTTTGCCTCTTTGTATTTTTTCGAGAAGGCACTTTTTATCGAGATATTACTTCTGTTTTAATATGGTTCAGAATATACCTAAAAATGTAAATCATAAATAAATTTTCATATTATTACCAAGTCTCCATAATCGTACTTAGCCATATACAATGTGGTGGATTTGACAAATATTCAAAATATCTTGATAAAAACTGACTTTCCGAAAAAGTACTAAGAGGCAAAAAACTTTTTAAAATATTGTGTTTAACTAAAGGTACTACAATAATAAATAAATTGGAACGTACACAAAAGTTTGGGGGGTTTAAAGGAACAAAACCCCCATAAAATTTTTATGGGGTGTCCAAATTTCACTATAATTTTTTCTTAAGATACTACTACTATAAGAATGCCACATGTCTATTTTCAATGAAAGATCTCTAATAGTTTTCGATATATTGGAAAAAATCGATTTTCATTTTGTAACTTCAAAGGGCTGTAACTTTTTTTATGTGCTCATTTGTACTAAAGTAAGTTAGGTTCAATCGAACTATTTTTGGTCCCAGAATATGTGATTACATTTATGACCTGTATTTTTGTTACACCCTGTAGTATGTCCAAATATCTTGAGGAGAACGTTTTGAAGTTTTCGCGTTACTTTTTGTTTGATACTGCTGATATACCGATATATCATAATGTTTGGGTAATATGTTCGGGTATAATTATTAGCTTAATGTAGATAGTTTTTAAAATACTATGTATTATTGGGTTAAAAAATATTTTTTTTGAAAATGTGTATGGACATACAACATAAGGTATGTTACTGCATGTCCGGACAAACAGTATTTACAGCCATGATAAGTTTGATCGCGTGAGCACTAATATTGTATGTCCCGAAACATACTATGTTTGTACACTTCCAAACGGACATAAAATATCTGTGCAAGTCGGTTTTTAGTACAAATGGGAAATACTATATTTTGGCAAGGCCGTTTAACCCATTTACAATCATTCTGGACTTACAATAATTATGCAGAACATTCATATGACCCTACTGAATATTTTTATAATGTTATCTTAAAATCAGCAAAAAGTGGACATACTATATCTGTGCTCTTAACCATCGTTATATACTATAGCTATGGGTACGAATTATCTGTTTCGTTACAGTTACTTATTGCCAATATTAATAATACAATTTAGGTAATATTTCTATTGGGAATATGCCACAACTTTACTTTAAAATAAGTTTATTTTGACGTTTCGATTTTCTCTTCGGAAATCGTTCTCAGATTACAAAACATAATAATTTAAGAAATAGGTTTCTAACAAAATAAGTAATATTTATTTTTGTTGTAGGATTTAAAAATTTGGACCGCATGAAAGGATTTGATTTAAATGGAGCGAAGTTAGTCCTCAACAACATGGCGATGTTACATGCTGAGCTGTTAGCGATGAGGCTTCTTGAGCCAGAAACATATGAGGCTAAAATTAGATCCAATGCTCAAGGTCTAAAACCAAACGACCCTGATTTGAAGAAAAGAGCTGAATTTTTTGAGCAGCCTGTAAACTTGTTGACTCTAGTCGAAGACATATTAAAAACTGATGAAGAGTGTAGGAGTCAATTAAGACAGTTTAAAAGCTTCATTGTACAGTTGAAAGCAAGCCTTGCAAAAAATACTGATAATTTCTTTGGGAAGATGGTGAGAGATGATTTTGAGACTTTGGTGCATTACGATATGTGGACCAATAATGTAATGCAAACGTTTGAAGACGGAAATCCAGTACAAACTGTGTTTGTTGATTTTCAAATGTATAGATCGGTCAGCTGTGCTACGGATCTCATATTTTTCCTCATTACTAGCGTTCAAATAGAGTACCTTCGGAGTCACTTCGAATATCTTCTTAAATATTACTACGAAATATTTAGTAGCACTTTAAAGAAATCTGGAATAGTAGATAGTAAATACAGCTATGATCAGTTTTTGGAAAGTATTAAAAGAGTGTCTGAAAGTGTGGTCTATCAAGTTATTTTTATGGTTTTGGGTATTATACATCCAAACACTGACGTAGGTGGAAACGACCAAATGTATTCATTGAAAATTGAAAATGTCAGCCCCACTGCAAAAGATAAAATTATTTTTATGTTTCAACAGGCATTTAAACGGGGTTGGTTAGAATAAAAATAGTATAAATACTTGCTTTGTTTCTTTTATCTGCCAATAAACCTTTTATTTTTGAAGTTATACTTCTTTACCGGCGATAGAGGGTAAATTTTTATATGGGAAAACCTAGCGACCGGGCGCATGCGCATTATAACTTTGTTCTGATTGGATGTTCAAATGACATGTCAAAAATTATTCAGTATGGCGGCTGTGGCACAGCTGTAGTTAGATTATTTATGGTTGTTGCGTTTTAAAATTTGTGTGAAAAGAAACAACAAACAAAAGTTAGTTAATAGTTATACTGCCTTTTTAAATAGTTTTCATATACCTGTATTTTTGGACTTTTGGACTATTTTGGACAAGGAAAACTCATTCTAATTTGGTAAGTAGTTTTTATTATAATCATATTGTAATTATACATTTGTATTAGGTTGAAATACATACATTTATTTTCTCAAGAATGCGGATTTTAGAGAGAAATCCCAAATTAGGTTCGATTTTTATTTTTAAATTATGATTTTTTGGCGTAGATTTATTTATCTAGTAGGTATGTAATGCTTTGATTTACATACTTAATTTGATTACCAACAAAAGTTCTACCAATCTTCATCTAATATATTGTTTTCTTACTGTTTTGTTATATTTTTATATTTTCTTCCACAAAATTTAACCTACATAATTTAATTTTCAAAACAACTGTCAAACAGTAAAACGTTCAGTTACCGTATTTTTCCACATGATAAATAATGTGGGATTGGACGAGTGAGTCTACGCTTCGATTACGAGTCAAAGCGGCACGAAATTCAAGGGTTCAATTCCCGATGCAAGTTTTACTTTTTTATTTTCTTATGCATGTTATGATTGTAAGCATATTTGTTATATAATTTCTTTTTCAGAAAATGCGTATTTACAATTTTTGCCAACAATTATTATCGTTCAGAAATCATTTTTTCTTTGTGGCATTTTTCAAAGTGTTTGTGTGCGTTTTATTCTTTTATTTTTTTAAATTTTTGGTATTGTTTTAAAAATCACATAATATGTAGTAGAAGTATAACTTCTTACGCGCGTACAAAGTACACACATATTCTTGTTTTTTTGTTACAGTTACGAAAGTATGTCATAAATTACCTTGTTATTCTTAAAACCTATCCTTGGGTTCCGGTGAATTCGTAACTATTTTAATCCCCCATCCTAATTACATGCCAACTGGCAACTCTGGCGCGCAGCTAATTTTTCAATAACCCACTAACTAATGGTGATTTTGCAACTTTCGTTTTTTAAGTAATGTTGATAATCTAATACCGATATTCCAGGTATGTTCCTGTATAAATTACCCTCTTTGAAGGTGGTGTAAAAGGTATTCATAATTTATGTATTGTCTCTTGGAAGAGTTAATAGAGAAAATCCAAATAAATTTTCTGAAAATAGCTGATATTTTTGTAACAGATTTCGTAATGAGTGATTTTACTTAAAGAAAGTGCTAAAAAGTGGAAAATATTTTGCATCTGGTTGCATCTGGTTGCAAGGTAACCTGTGATACCGACGGCAAGTTTTTTTAACATTTGGAGTAATAACAAACACTTATGTTGATTATCAACAATTTGATGTCAAAAATGCACATTTTACATTTTGCAAAAATGAACAAAATTTAAGATAACCGCATTATAGTGCACGTAAAACAATTTAAACAAGGTTTTAGAAATTTTGCTATACTTAATTTGCTTACAAAACTATAAATTTAGTCAGTTAAACGTTAATAACTTATGTAAAAATAAAACTTCTTTCTCGATATTACGTGAAATACCTCAAAGAAATGATTAACACTACACGATTTTTATGATAATCAGTGTAACTACTATAAATATGTAACAAATGTTTTAATTTCTATATGGATAGAATAACAAAATTTATGTAAATCTGACCAATTTTTTCTCAATTTATTTATTTATTGAAAATTTAAATGGAAAATAGCCGATTTTAATAGTTTTCGTCTATAAGTTACGGCATTTAACCAAAAAACTGAAAAAAGATCCGATTAGTTATTGAAATAGCTTTAAAATGAGTTGAAGTAAAAGAGAATTGGAGCTTTGATTATCAGTAAACATTAATTAAAGGTATACATTTGCGATAGGCTCCGTGTTGGTTTAATCCGTTACTGTTCATATTTATTTCTTACGTTTTAACCTAACTGCCTGAGGTATTAGATTAAATCCACGGTTTCGAATTCACCTGTAGATTAAATCCACGGTTTCGAATTCACCTGTAGATTAAATCCACGGTTTTGAGTTGGCTGGTTCAGGTAGTAGAAATGTTACGAATTGGCCGGTGTACATGTTAATTTGAAAATGTTTGTCATTAAAAGTTGCGAGTTGGCGAATATCCCAATCCTTAAATCCTAATCTAAAGATTAGGACACCTATTAGAACCAACCAATAGAGCTTTTCATCGATTGTCATTTGTTTCATTCGCCGCCTATGGATTGTAGTGAGTAGTCGGTTGTAATCTGAGCTCCCGAAAAAGTAACATTTTAATAAGGAAATTCAGCGAAAAAATTCCTAATTTTTCAGTAGTGTGAATATAAAATAGTTTTGGTGCTGTGAGTTGAAAAAAAAAATTGGAACACTATGGTTATTACAAGAGAAGTAAAAGAAGCTATTGAAAATGCTGTAAGTCAAGCCATTATAAAAAGTCTCCAAAATAAAGATATTATAAAAAGTCTTACTGATAATGTCGCCGTAGCCATTATAAATACCATTGAAACCCGTCTAGGTAATTTAGAAGAAACAGTGGCGTCACTTAAAGTGGATATTAACTCCACTAAAACAAACTTGGAGCGCAAAATAGAAGAATTGAACGAGAAATTTGATCGACTAGATCAAGGGAACCGGCGCATGTGTCTACGAATTTTTAATCTAAAGGAAAATGAGAAAGAAGACACCAGAAACGAAATAATTAACCTAATAAATTCTAAAATGGGTTTAAATTTAAAATATGAAGATATTAACTTATGTTATCGAATTGGTAAACAAAACAAGGATAAAGCTAGGGCTGTGTATCTTAAATTAAATACAATCGAGAATAAGCAAACAGTCTACGCTAAGAAGAAGCTACTAAAGGGTACTGGGGTAGTTATTAAGGAAGATCTCACTAACTTAAAATTGGAATTGGTAAATCAGCTAACCAGTCTTGTGGGTTTAAAAAATGTGTGGACTGACAATGGTAAAATCTACGTCTGTCGAAACGGTAACGTAAAAATAATAAAAAATTCTAAAGACTTTGATGAATACAGAACTCATTATAATTTGTAAATAATATGTGTTTTATCAATTGTATTATTGCTAATGCTCTCTAGGTTTTAAGGCTTTAAATTTTTGTTTTCGATACCATTTTTCTATTTCGCTTTAATAAACGATTGATTAAATTTTGGGATATCAGGTACAATTTATGACTAAATGCTTGAATACCTAGAAATTTTAGATAATAGTCAGGAAATCGATACAAAAGAATATAATAATTTTCAAGATTACTTACTTGAACTGGAGAGGGTAAAATGGGAGAATGGAATTGGTGTGATTCACTTTAATATTCGAAGTTTACAAAAGCATTTTGATGAACTGCTCATATATTTAGAATCAGGTAAGGATCTTTTGGACATAATTATTTTATCCGAAACTAGGGAGGTAAATATAAATGATTTTCATATTCCGAGTTACGGAATATATTATAATGAATCGTGTATAAATAAATGCGATGGTACGGTGATTTATATAAAAGATAGTATATCATCTACAATTAATACTATAGAGATAAATGATAGTAAATTTCTCCGCGTGAAATTTTTAACGAAACATTTAAATACTTATTATTCAGTTGAGATAACTGCCTATTATCGACCACCTGCAACAAATACTCAAATATTCTTAAACGATCTGGAACAATATCTGCAGCAGTTGGATATGCAACATCTTGAAGTTTATGTAGGTGATATAAATATCGACTTGTTAAAATCCTATACACCCGATACAACTAGGTATCTAAACATATTAAATACATATGGTTTCATCTCTTATATAAATAAACCTACAAGAGTTACTTCTGATTCTAAGACAACAATAGATCATATATTTATTAGGAAAACTAATAATATAGAAAGTAAAATTGATATAGATTCGATAGTTTTTCAAACCGATATGACAGATCATTTTTCGCCATTTGTTTTGATATCCTTTAAAAGCTGTGACAGTATAAATACAGAACATAAAGAAAAAAATTACAACAAAAAAATTGACTTTAAAAAAATAAATAATTATTTAAAAAATGAATCATGGTCTGAAGTAATTAATAATAATAATGTTCAAATTTCTTACAACAATTTCATTAATAAAATAAACACAATTACAAACTCTTTCACTAAAATTGTTGTCAACAAAAATAACAAATACAAAAAATTACAACCATGGATATCTATGGCAATAATAACATCCATTCATAAACGTCATATCCTCAAAAAACAACTAAATAAAACGCCTACACCCATTCTAGAAGCACAGTATAAGGAATATAGAAATAAACTTAATGTGTTAATAAAAAAACAGAAAAATGATTATTATAAACAAAAATTATACGGTACTCATGGGAATACTAAAAAATTATGGAATATTATTAATGAGGTTGCAGGAAGTAAAAATACACTAGATATTTCTAATATTGATATTGTTAATGAAAATGGGGACTGCGTTAAAAATAATACAGATAAGGCAAATGTGTTTAATAATTTTTTTATAAACTTAGGAATGAAAATGGCAAATAAAATAGAAAATTCAAATTTACCTGATAATTTGTTGAGAGATGTTTATATAGAATCGTCTATTTTCTTAAAACCGGTAACGCAGGCCGAAATAACTATTTTGATATCTAATTTAAAGAATAATTGTTCTCCTGGTCCCGATAAGATTAGTAGCAAATTAATAAAATATATTCATCTTAATATATTGGGCCCATTAACCCATATAATAAATCTCAATCTCTCAACAGGACAAATACCTACGCAATGGAAGCAATCTATAGTTTCTCCCATTTTCAAAAGCGGTTCTAGAAATAAACTAACTAATTATCGACCGATATCTGTAATAAATAACTTTGCTAAATTATTTGAAAAAGTATTAACAAATAGATTGGTTAGCTTTCTGGATCAGCATAATATTCTTTCTAAAATTCAATACGGTTTCAGAAAAAAATCCTGTACAGAAGATGCCGCATTGAATCTAGTTGAAACAATAATTAAAGCTCTCGATAATTCTAAAAATGCCTAGCAGTCTTTCTGGATTTGGCTAAAGCCTTTGACACGGTATCTCATGCCAAACTGTTAGGTAAATTGAATAATTATGGTATTCGGGGTATTGCATTAGATCTTTTTAAAAATTATTTAACAAACAGAACGCAGCAAACTAAAATCGGTGACAAAATAAGCACTAATATTAATGTTCAGATGGGGATACCACAAGGAACGGTGTTAGGACCTATTTTATTTCTCGTATACATAAATAGTATTGCAACAATCCAAAATTTTGAGGGACAGTTGGTATGTTACGCAGATGATACTGCACTCATAATTACAGGAAATACTTGGGAAGAAGTGCATTTTGCGACAGAGGTTTGTCTTAAAAATATTAGAATTTGGCTAAATCATAATCTTTTAACTTTAAATGTCGAGAAAACAAAATATGTAACATTTTCCCCAACAGTTACGGACCAACCATCTTTAAAGATTAGACTGCATAATCCCAGATGTAAAGATAATATATGTGATTGCCCCATACTAGAACAAACCCCTGTAATAAAATATTTGGGTGTTATGATTGATCATCACACAAGGTGGTCACATCATATTACCTATGTCTCTAAACGTATAAGAGCTTTAATACATAAATTTTATAAAGTAAGGTTCATCCTATCTAAGTCCAATCTTATTATGATGTATAATTCATTAGTTGAATCAGTTCTAAGATATTGTATAACTATTTGGGGTGGTGCATTCTCTACTAATTTAAAAAATTTGCAAACTACACAAAATATTTTACTTAGAATAATATTTAAAAAACCTAGATTACACTCAACATCTCTACTCTACCAAGAAACAAAATTATTCAAAATACGTCAAATTTATATACACCAATGTCTCCTAAGGACCCAATTTTCAAAAGTAAAAAACAATAAAAAAACTTCAATTACTAGAGCAGCTACTAATCTACATCTAAATACTAATTTATTTAAAAAAACTGTGACGCAGAGATCATTTTCCTATTATGGTCCTAAACTATTTAATATGTTACCAACGCATTTAAAAGAAATTAATATAAGACATAAATTTAGTAAAGAAGTAAAGAGTTTAATTATCAGTAACCCGGAAATGTTTAAAATATTTGAAAATGTTTAAATTTGATTTGCACAACCAATTCGTATTTTCTCCTTTTTTTACTCTTTCATCTAATCATCTAATAATCATCTAATAAAAAAAAAAAAACTAAATCGCATAAACAGTTAAAATCTAAAAAGAAATGTATCGATTTGCTATTGTTATTGAATGTTTTGATTTATATTTTACTTTAATTTATACATATTATAGACAGTGTATTTAATAAATTATATGTACATTGTATATTATATTGACTGACATCAGTGGGAGGTATCCGACAAACAGATGCCTTGTGTCTAGGTCTGCCTCCGGATGAATCAGTCAGTATAAGTATATTAATTAGGTCTGTTATATGTATATTGTATAATAACTAAGTGGTTGAATAAATTATTTGATTTTCGAGCTTCTGTCAAATGTCGTATAATCCGTGTATAATATTAATATACACCGATTATACAACATATGACAGAAGTTCGAAACAAATGACTGTGAATGAAAAGCCCTATTGAAGATAAGTACACGTCTATAGTAAAATAAAGAAGTAATAAAAGTTTAATAGATTATATTCTATTATATTATTATATTGTGTACTACATTACGAAAGAATTAAAAAAGGCAATACTAAAAATTAAAACAAGAAGAGAACAGAAATACGATCACTATATAGATTAGCTTTAGCATAATTTAATGCAATACTTGAAAGAAAAGGAAATAGAACTGAGCACAGAAAAATAAAAAAGAGAAAAATAAAGATAAATACTAATGGAGAGTTCCAAAGATAAGAAAGTAAAGAAACCCACAGAAATCACAAAGTAAAATGGAACATATTCAAAAAAACAATAATAAATAAGGCGGAAGAATTATGCGGAATGAGAAAATTGAACAAACACTTTAAGAGGAAAAAATAGTGGAGTAAAGGAAAAGAAAATCTGCTGGAAGAAATACAATGGAGGAAAGCAATATGAAGATATATATTACAAAGATAAAACGCATAAAAAATGGGCAAAGGAAAAATCAAAATACCAATCTGATATCTAAGATAGTACACTGATATGAGAAGAAGAACAAGAACTTAAACTGGATACAGGACATTTTACTTCAGGAGGAGATCACGCAAATAATCAAAACTAGTCAATGTATAGAGAGAAAATAGAATTAACAAACGTGGACAAACTGAAAGCAGCACTTGAAAAGATTGTAATGAAAGAGAAAACAGATACTATATAAGACAACCAGACTTATAGAAGACAACCCAGAAAGTCCGCCAAACGCTGGTATGCAAGCTGGACATTGCAATCCCAACTTAGACTGAAACTGAACTAAAAAAAACAAGTCATTGTACATAATTAAGAAGTAGAAAAAGTAAAAATGAAATAATCAACACAATAGCAATCAATTCATTTTATTTCCTCGTCAAACTGTTCTTTCTCAAGGAGTTTAAACTTGGAAAATAAACACAGTAATATAACGTATTTACATTTATTAACGAAAATGATCATCATTTAAATATAAATAAAAATTGTATTAAAAAAATTTAAAAATAAAGACCACAAAAGTAAAAAAAATTAAAATCCAGATTCAAATGAATAATTTAATACAGTCGAATCAATAATTTTTACATTTATCGTTCCATATTATATTCTGGTAAAAACGAAAGTCGAAAATATGTGGTCTTCAATTAAACATATCAAAGACAAAGAATTTAATACTGGATAAATAGGGGAGTGCAATTAGAACGAAAACATGCATTGTTTCGGAAAAATTCAAACAAGCTTATATTTTTCTAAAACTTTTTTTGTTAGTTTATATACATGTTAAAGTAAAAAGTTCTACTCGCAGATTTGGCCGCTAATTGTTTATTAATTGTTTAAACAGTAACAATTGTTTTGTATAAATAATTTTAAAAATATCGTTAAATTCATCATTTAACTTTGATCAAATATGTTCTTATTTTGTTTTAGTTATGCTGAATCCGAATATGGCATTGCAATTTGAAAATTCTTATACAGAAGCTCTTATACAGTGTGTCCGCGTAGCTAGGAACCACATGGAAAACTTTTTTATTATCAATTTTACGAAAAAAACTTATTCTTAGTGAAATGCTCTGAATAGTCAAAAATCTAAAACTCAACCATCAGATATCAAATTTTATCAATTTTATATGAGTTATGTCAAAAATATGAATTTCGTTTAAGAGTAAAGTACCTTTATATTCCAGTTAAAATATACCAGTTTAAATATACAATTACTATACAAATATACAATCATTCTAATTGAAAATTTTTGTTTAATCTTTTCTCAAATTACGGATACTCATCATTAGAGAGCGGAATATATGGAAAGTGCATATAGATGCATATATTGCATATTTTCAGACAACAAACACAACATTGCATATTTAAGCTAAACACGATTTATTTTTCATATTTTAAAAAAAATTATATAAAAGTTTAAAATTTTCCTCTCTTAGTTGGAATTTTCTAACTTCGATATGAACGAGCTCGTTATTTATCTATCTATCGCTCATCTGGACTTTCCCATTACTACCTGAATTTAACAATTATGGGTTTTCCCAGAAAAATATTATTTTCTTAGCGTAGCAAGTCGTAGGTACCTACCTGCTTTTAAGGGTCTAATAATTATTTTGTCAGTTTCCGGCCAACATTTGTTTAAAGTAAACGTTGTATCGTATTTAGTGTTTTTGAAATGATTGGTGTATATTAAATTTAAATATGTCTATCATTCAAAAAAGTGCTTGGATAAAGTGTTTTCCCGAGTTAAAGATAAGTGGAGACAAAGTATTTTGCAAGGCTTGTTCCAAAATCGTAAGTTACATTCATTTTCACATTTCATTTTTTAAATGTGGAACTGACAAACAAAAGCATCATGTCCCACAAAAGAAATTTTTCTGGAAAGAGTGTTTTTATTTTCGACAAATTCGCTTTTACTTCTATAAAGACGGACATAGTGAGAAGCATCAAAATACAAAAATCCATCAAATTGTAGACAATTCCGCTTTTGTTCTTCAGCTTAAGTAACGTACTTTGTTCTTTAAGTAACGTACAAATTGCTAAAGAACTTATGTTCATAAAATGTAATTTTAGTTTTTTACCAGATCTAATAAAGTCATTAGAACAAAGGAACTTACAATTAAGTGATTCGGTTAATCTTGTTAACACTTTTTCTGCTCATTGTCAAAAAATTCCCGGAAATACAGAGATTACAATAAGCAATAAATTAAAAAATGTTTTAGAAAAAAATGAGGGCTTCGATTGTTTGAGGAAAGTTGTACGTATTTTTGAAGGCAACTTCTTTGAAGACTTTACGACTTAACATATTGTTTTATTTTTGAGTATTTTTAATATGCATTTGCATATTTAGACAAATTTAGAAAAAATACCTGCATATTTGTAGTAAAAGTAAGGCATATATATATGCGCATATTTTGGTAATGTTGTGTTGCATATATTCCGCTCTCTACTCATCATCATTTTATTACAATTATGATAACTATTTTATTATCACTTTTATGAAAAAAAGTTATTTTTCATAAAGTGCTCTCCCTGGTCCAAAATCTAAGATACAACCATCAGACTTCAAACTTTTTTAATTTTATACGAGGTATGTAAAAAATATGAATTTTTCTTAAGAGTTAAGTGCCTTTATTATTAACAATATTTTAATTAGAAGGATGTCATTGAATTCTAAAACAATTTTTTAATTCCAAACAACTTTTCTTAATAACAATTTTCGATATTCTGAAATATAACGGTACTTTACTCTTGAGTGAAATTCATATTTTTTAACATACCTCGTATAAAATTATTTAAATTTGATATTTGATGGTTGCATCTTAAATTATATACGATGAAGAGTATTTTATAAAGAATAACTTTTATTCGTAAAACTGATAATAAAAAAGTTATCAATAGGTTCCAAGATACGCAGACATACTGTATAAGAGCTAAAAAAAAAATTTTTTTTGCTGAACATTTATTATTGTTGAAGCTTATTATTAAATGTATTTTAGGTAAGTTTTACAGAAAAAAGTTTTGATCACTTTGTATAAACATTTTTTTAGCTGGAAATTTTCGGTTTTTGTATTACAATTTTGTAATTTTCTTAATTTTCTTAAAAAGAAATGGTTTATTTCATTTCTAAAGTAAAATAATTTAATGCATTTTAGAGATTACATCCCAAGCTTTAAAAAAACACTTATAAAACTGTAATAGATGTGTTCAAACTTTAGTAATATCGTCTTAAATTGATGGTAATTCTATAAAACTACGAAGATTTCAAAAATTACATTTTTTGAGACGTCATATCATTTGAATTAAATTTATGAGATTTTTTTTTAATGAAACATCATTTAGTAAAATACTTGAAAGGTAAGTTGTGCAAAACTGAGAGTTTTATAAGAAAAACTGTATTAGTTACACATTTTTAAATCATTTTTAAACAATATTCATACAAGGCTCATTTTCCGCCCCCACCGTAGTTATGCCCATACATTTTATTTCTTTCCATTATAACTATAAGATATCTTAATTATTCTTATTTCATGTTCAATTTGTAAAATTTCATATGATCCATTAGTTAAAGAATTACATTAAAATAATTCAACCATACACTTCGCCGTACGTTAGATTACAGTGCGCCAATGTTGGTGAGAAGGGTGACTTTAGCGTTATAATTAAAAAATTATAGAAGTTATAGATTTAATTTTAGAAAATTCTTTTTTAAGGTTTTTTTTTGTAAAATTTTCTGAATTTTTCAATGGTCAAATAAGTTTTTTTCTAAAATTAATATTTTCGGAGTTATTTAAAAAAACATCTAATTTCGTAGTTCATTTGTTTAATAAAAAATGAAGCACCCACTTCTCGAGTAGAACTTTCTGATATGTTTTTTACTAAACATTTCTTAATAAAATTACAAAAAGTTCTATCTTTCTTGATTTTTTCCGAAGTGAAAATCTATATGCACTCCCCTAAAGTTAAATAACAACTATCCACACATAACAACAATTGACTGGTTTGAGGTTGTGAGCTCACACTTAATATCTGGGATCATTGACCACAAACACAGGGTCACTACAGGAAGAAATAAAACGAAGATGTGATCTAAGAAAAGTTGCCAGAGCAAAAATAACCACAATATTGAAGGACTTCAAGAGTCAAAATTTCAAGACCGTTAAAGATGAGGTTGATCAATTGCTTAATATTCCCAGTACTGACCTACGGATGTGATTCTTGGACCCTGAGACAATAGGAAGAAAGAAAGATAGACGCCACTGAAATGTTCTGTTAAAGAAGGGTGCTACGAATTCCTTGGACTGACGATAGGACAAATAATTCAATTTTAAGAGAGTTAAAAATTACCCAACGACTTTTCAGTAAAGTCAATCTCCAACAATTAAAATACTTTGGACATTTTATGAGAGCAAACACAGAAAACATGGAAATAGTCATACAAGGAAAGCTGGAAGATCACAAGGAAGATCCCCAACAAGATGGATCCATCAAACTACAGTAATATGCAAACGACATATGTATGAGATATAAGAAATTACCAGAGACAGAGATCTTTGAAGATGGACAGTATACGGCATCACGTCGACCACTACACTGTCCGGGGAGGAAAGCTGGAAGGCCGAAGATCACAAGGAAGATCCCCAAAAAGTTGGATCGATCAAATTACAGGAATATGCAAACTACATATGTCTGAGGTAAAAGAAATGACCAGAGACATATCTTTGGAGACGGACAATACACGACATCACGTCGACCTCTACACTTCATTTGGGGGGTTAGGATTAAAGAGAGAGATTATATTCGTAAATTATTTATAACCAGTTATATTTATGACACTGATTTATTATACAAAGCAGTCTTTCTTTGGCTTCTGGCATCATCCTGTCCTTCATCATTTGCCTAAATTTAGGATCTTCAAAATCTGGATTAAGATCTCCTAAGCTTTGGCCTTTTTTACTAAACACTACCAAACTAACAAAATCCATCGTCCAGCCCAAAACTATTTCAGACTCCATCTCTAACTCTTTCAGAAAGTTTGTATAACTAAACGGTTCTGTATCACATCCAAAACGTTCTAAGTTGGACACAAATTCTGCATGATAATGGTGTATTAGATCGTCGAAATATTGTTTAGCAACAGCTGTCTGGACACTGGTAAATATGAAATTTAGAACGTCCACTGCAGGTGAGCCGTAATCGTACAATTGGAAATCAAAAAACATGTTCTTTGGTGGTTTTCCACTTTCGTATTTGGTCATTGTGTTGTTGAGCCAGAGGTCTCGATGGCAGATCGTTGCAAAGGGTTCTCGTACTTCAGTTTTGCTGTCTCCTTTGTCCCACGCTCTTTTTACCTAAAAGCAAGAACAGTTAAACATTGCTTGGGCTTAAAAACTACAGCAAAATATGGGGTACATAAAGGATAAAGGTTAATAACAATCTGTCAGATGTAATTCACATTATTAAAGGGTTTAATTAATGTTTAATTTATAAGTTGAGATTGTCCTAAAGGGATGGAAGAGAAGCTGTGAACGTATGGGATTTTACATTGGAGACGACTGTCTCCTTAATATTCATTTCGGCGATGATCAGGCTATAATACTCGTTCAAGATTCATTCGACTTGGAATTTATGTTAACTCGTCTATATGCAGCATACAAAAAATGGGGTTTAAATGCTAAAGAGAAAGAGGCAAAAAGAGTACTAAGAAAGTTGATCAAAAAGCAATCAGTGGAATCACCTATGTGACGAAAGAAACCAAGAAGTATGGGTAGTCTATCAGATTGTGGGTGGCTATCAGATTATTATAAAAAATACGATAACTTCCAGCCTTATTGTATGCCAATGTTAATGAAGAAAAAGACCATAGCTTATTGAAATAGGAGATAACCAGATCGTAATGGATCGTACACCTTTGCACACCAAATGAATTGCTAGAAATCCTTGCAATAGTCTCGTGAAATGGCATGAATCGTGGGATTGAAACAAAAAGAACCTAAAATTTAGGTATAACGTCAAACTTGGCGTTATTTTTCAGATGGGACAAGAACGAAATAGGCTTCAGAAACTTATAAAATAATACCTGGAGGAGAAAGGTCTTCAACTTTCACCTATACGGATGTGGAAAGTATGAATGATCAGAACGATAAGAGATGATTTCTTGCAGTTCAGTGTTACTCCTTCAGATATACCTACCGATACAGCGAGTTTAAAGAAAAATAGATAATTTTAAACATAATATTTGTTCGTCATTTACCTTTGGAATGAATGGTTTACATTCTTCTGATTCTGCTAGGATTTCTTCAATGACTAAGACCATTTTTTTAAATGGATTACTCCCACTTCTTACCATATAGTTATTACAAAATGGTTTAACTTTTCTGTTAAATACATCGGGCTCTTTAATTTTTAAAGCAACTACTGTTGACTGGAATATGGCTAGATCTCTAAGAAGCAATTTGGTATCTTCCAAGTTATACCCAATGTATCGATCAAGGTTATGGTATCCTGCGAATTTAAAAAATAAAAAGTAAAAAACATATTTTGCCATTTAGAGTTTGATACGTTCCTTCATAACAAATGTCACAATTCCTATCACTACCAAAGTATGTTTTTATTCTATACATAATCTTAATATTTCTACCTATCGGTGTGAGGTGTTTAAAAAAATACATTTGATGCATTTATATCATATACAAATCTTCTCCATTCTTGCTTATTCTTGGCCCCCCATTTCGCTTCAGTCCAAGTTGTATTTTTCTTCTTCAGTATTTCTACCCTTTCATCGTTCCAGGTTTTCTTTGGTCTCCCTTTTCCTCTCTTCTTTTTTACTTTTGCCTCCCATACACGTTTTACTTGTCTATTCTCGTTCATTCTACACATATGTCCAAACCATTTAAGCTTGTTCTTATCTAGTATTTGTGTTATTGCTTTGACTTGTAGTTCTTCTCTCACAATGCTGTTTCTTATTCTATCGCGTCTTGAAATTCCTTTTACTTTTCTTAGGTACTTCAGGTCCATTAAGTTTATTCTACTTTTCGATGATTATGTTAGCACCCAGCTCTCACTACCATAGGTAAGGATTGGCCTGAAGATCGTTTTATATACCATAATATTTGTCCTGCTGATTACTTCTTTCTTTCCAATGCATGCTCTGTTTAAACTTTGGTACATTCTAGACGCCATGGTTATCCTTTCGTTGACTTCTTTTTCTGATCTTCCTCCATTCTCTATTTTCACACCCAGGTATTTATATGTTGTAACTTGTTCTAGTTTCTTGTTATTTATCTCTATATTTACTTGTCTATCGTCATTCCTCATAACCTATATCCTTGTTTTCTCCATGTTTAATTTCATATTTTTTTTCCAGCTCCTCTTTCCACATTATTAGGTTCCTTTTGAGGTCATCTTCGTTGTGTGCAAATAACTTTAGGTCGTCTGCAAATGCACATACTGAAATTCCTATGGGTTCTAGTCTGTGGTAACCAATGTGTAGTTTGCGTGTTTTTGCTTCCATTTCTTTTAGGATGTCATCCATGAGTACGATGAATAGTGTGGGGCTCAGTACTCCTCCCTGATTCAGTCCATCGCTTATCTTAAACATTTCATTATAACAAAATTTATTATAAGTTAAAATCACTACTATTGGAATCACTTGAGATGTGGCTATATCGAAAACTTCTTAAAATCCCGTGGACTGACAGGGTTGTGAATGAGGAGGTCCTTAGAAGAATGGGGAAGAACCGAGAGGTACTAACCACCATCAAGGCTCAAAACATGGAATACTTCCAACATATTATGCGAAATGAGTCCAGCTATGCCATCCTATAGGTCATCCTGCAAGGAAAAATATTTGGAAAGCGAGGTCCAGGAAGAAGAAGAACATCCTGAAAGAACCTCAGAACCTGGTTCAACACAACATCTATGCAGCTTTTCTGCATTGCTGCAGATAAAATAAATATTACGGTTAGGCATAAGGTTTTTATTGTGGATAAAAAAAATTGGAAACTGTTCATTAAAAAAATAATACCTCAGGCTGTGGGTGAAAAAACGTGATATAATTCAGGAATTTTTAAAACCTGACAGGTGTTATAAAGGACCATGCCAGGAATAACTTATACTAAAATGTAACCAAAAATTTTGTGCGGTTTTTTATTTATGACGATTTTCATTTGTTAAATTTACAATTTTTAAAGATTTTAATTTTGCAGCCTACGCTATTCATTTTAGAGAAAAAATTTAAACAGAAAATTGAAGTAAATTAAAAAACCTACAATTTGAGCTATGACAAGTTTAATTTCGTTAATACGTTATTGCAAAACAGCCTGCCAAAGGTCCAAAATGGCCGCTTTTTGCAATTGCCTTATTCATTGTAAAAATAACTTATATGTATTTTTTAAGGCTTTAAAATGAAGATATTTCAATACTAAACATAAAAAAATTGTAGTGCCCGATTGGTGAACTTGTTGTTTAGATATTATAATTTGTTTATCCCAAGAGGTCAAATGTCCAAGGCTATAACTTTTTGAAAAAAAAATTGTATAGAGTTAATCCAAGATCCACTCTCCTTCTAAAGAATTTATATTTTCATATTCTGTTATAAATATATGCGTATAACATTTTTCAACCTATTATTTTGGGTTTGAAAATAAGAGGGCAAATTTCGTTAAAAACATTTGGAACTGAAGCCGCCCCTGTACATCCTGAGTTTTTAACTTGCAGGTTATTGTTTCTGAAGACAAAATAAAGATTCAAAACTAAATAAAAATTTTCTACGACCAACTAAAGTCGAGATAATTGTTTTTGTTTTCTTAAATCGTAGTGACTTTATTTATAACAATTAAGAAATTATTTCCCAGTCATTGACTAAAGAAAGACTTATATTATCTTAAAATAGAAATTATTGTAACCGAAAATTACATTTAATTATTAAAAATGATTTTTAAATGTAATGGAGATTTATTTTTCGTTACGACTATGATTTATTGTGTCGGTTGCCCTTAGCAACGGCTAGCAACTTATAATACATTGTATCACGGTTTTTGCTTTAAATTTTAAAGCACCGCTTGGATTGACATGAAATTTGGCAAACACATAGATAACATGTTAAAGAATAAAAATGATATTGGGCCTCTGTGTGCTTTTGTCCTGGGGGTGAGTTTCACCTCTTATGAAGGGTGAAAAAATATATGTTCAAAATAAGTTTGGAAATGGATAAAACGTCTAATTCTAAGCACTTTTCGTTCTATAGCATTTTTTCACCAAGTTAATACCTTTCGAGTTATTTTCGAGTAAATACCTTAATTTTTCAACAAACAAAAAAAACACGTTTTTAGGCGGTTTTTGACAAATAACTCAAAAAATAAGTGTTTTATTGAAAAAATGGGTTTTAACAATAATATAGATAATTAAAATTTGAAAAAAATCATGTATGCATGAAATCTCTAGACCCAGTACAAACAAAGTTCTAGCTAATGAAAAATAAGTTCATATCCGTCAAATTTTAAAGTGAATTATTTCAACGTGGGATAATCAAAAAATCATGCACTTTTTGGAGAAAAATAAAGTATTTAAAAAAATATGTATATCTGTTTTTAAAAAATGTTTATAGCATCAGAAGTAAGTAAGTTACTCTGAAAATAAAGTTTATCTTTTTTTTTTGGTCAAAAAACTCGAAAGTCAACCCCCAATTAGCATCTTAAATAACATTAATCATTACCGCTTCACAAGTTACTTTGCTCATGTATTATTTATATGATCTGTAAGTATCATCGGTTCAAAGGGCTTATTTAAAAAAAATGGTTTTAAAATAAATTTGTTTTAATTTTTAATTTAAAAAAAAATGTTTTTTTCTAAATAACTTAAAATTTATTAATGTGACCAAAAATCACAAAGAGTAATAAAAGTTAGTTTTTGCTGTTACGAATATTTTGGATTTTTTGCTTTTATTTGAAAGGTAAAAATTTGTTAAGATATGGGTGTTCTAAATTTGCATACACTCGTGATTATTGACTAGTTCAAGTCCTTTAACTACTGCCCCTTCAAAAATAAGCATTTTGAACCAATGAAACTTACAGACATAAACGACACATACACGAGTAACACAACATTGAAGTGAAATTGATTAATTTCATTTTTGATGCTAATTAGGGGGTGACTTTCCCGAGTTCTTTGACCAAAAAAAAGATATCAACTTTATTTTTAGCGTAACTTGCTTACTTTTGATGCTATAAGCTTTTTTTTAAAACAGATATACATATTTTTTTAAACACTTTAAAAACGTTGTAATGATTTTTCCCCAAAAAGTTCATGATTTATCGGTTATTTCACGTTGAACTAATTCACTTTGAAATTTGACGGATATGAACCTCCTTTTCATTAGCAAGAGCTTTGTTTTTACTGGGTCTAGAGATTTCACGCGTACACCGATTTTTTCAATTTTTAATTTGCTATATTTTTGTTAACACTTTTTTTCAATAAAGTACTTACTTTTTGAGTTATTTGTCAAAAACCGCCTAAAAACGTGTCTTCTTTGTTGTTGAAAAATGAATGTGTTTACTCGAAAGGTATTAACTTGGTGAAAAAATGCTATAGAACAAAAGGTGCTTAGAATTAGATGTTTTATCCATTTCCAAATTTATTTTGAACGTATATTTTTTCCCTTAGAATGGGTGAAACTCGCCCCTAGGACAAAAACACACAGAGGCTCAATATCATTTTTATTCTTTAATATATTATCTATGTGTTTGCCAAATTCCATGTCAATCCCAGCGGTGCTTTGAAAGTTAAAGCGAAAACCGTGATTCAATGTATTATAAGTTGCTAGCCGTTGCTAAGTGCAACCAACACAATAAATCACAGTCGAAACGAAAAATAAATCTCCACTACACTTTAAAAATCATTTTTATTAATTAAATGTAACTTCGGGTCAAAATAATTTTTATTTTAAGATAACATCAGTCAGTTCTTTAGTCAATGACTGTGAAATAATTTCTTAATTGTTATAAATAAAGTCACTACGATTTAAGAAAACAAAAACAATTATCTCGGCTTCAGTTGGCCGTAGAATATTTTTATTTGGTTTTGAATCTTTATTTTGGCTTCTGCAACAATAATCTGCAAGTTAGAAACTCATAGCATGTACAGGGGAAGCTTCAGTTCTAAATGTTTATAACGAAATTTGCCCCCTTATTTTCAAACCCGAAATAAGAGGCTGAAAAATGTTATACGCATTTATTTACATCAGAATATGAAAATATAAGTCTTTAGAAGGAGAGTGGATCTAGGATTAACTCTGTACGATTTTTTTTTTCAAAAAGTTATAGCCTTGGACATTTGACCTCTTGGGATAAACAAATTATA
Organism: Diabrotica virgifera virgifera; assembly: GCF_917563875.1. Lineage (NCBI taxonomy): Eukaryota > Metazoa > Arthropoda > Insecta > Coleoptera > Chrysomelidae > Diabrotica > Diabrotica virgifera. The sequence continues at coordinate 234,454,034 of NC_065449.1, forward strand.
ATATCTAAGCAACAAGTTCACAAATTGGGCAATACAATTTTTTTTATGTTTAGTATTGAAATATCTTCATTTTAAAGCCTTAAAAAATATATAAAAAATATTTTTACAATAAATAATGCAATTGCAAAAACAGCCATTTTGGACCTTTCGCAGGCTGTTTTGCAATAACGTATTAACAAAATTAAACTTGCAATATCTCAAATTGTAGGTTTTTTAATTTACTACAATTTTCTATTTAAAACTTTTTCTCTAAAATGAATATCCCAAGCTGCAAAATTAAAAATCTTAAAAATTGCAAATTTAACAAATGAAAATCGTCATAAATAAAAAATCGCAAAAAATTTTTGGTTACATTTTAGTATAAGTTATTCTTGGCATCGTCCTTTACAACACCTGATAGGTTTCAAAAATTCCTGAATTATATCATGAAATCGACCTATTTTTCACCCACAGCTTGGACTATAATTATGATTTAGAAGATAAAGTGCCTACGTATAATCTGTTTTTCTTTTATTGAAAGCCTTTTGTGTCCTGCTATACGTTTGTTATGCCAGTTTGTCCGATTTATGTTTTTGGACAGTCACCACATGTTTTTATTTGCTTTTTGTTTTGGCTTATTATCCTTAATGTATTTGCTTAAGATGTTGTTCGTACTTAAAACTGATGTTATTTCTTTCTTTTATGTGTTTGTCTATTTTTGATCATATCTTTTCTGCATATGTAATAGAGCAGAAACGCAGAAACTCTACAAAAGCCGCTATTCCATATACAACAACCACTGTCTCAGAACAGAATACTTTTTAGAAAAATGTACAACAGGCGGAAGTAAGATGTCACAAGAAAATAACTTTAAACTCACCTTTTACCTTTAGATTTTCTAGCAATATTACACCGTCTCTATCAACTTTGTCACTCCCATTTAAGTTCAACCTGCTTCCATAATACTTGGGAAAACAACTAATTACTTCTTGGATATTATGTTTTTTCTGGAAGCCTTGAAGTTCCGGTACAATTTTCTCATAGAATGCTATTTCGGATTTGAATGTCATTTGAACATTAAATGCAGCTTGAGCTCCTTCACTTTGTGGAATGATCTTACCTAAAATGTTTTAAATGTTTAGTTAATTCAGAAATACGTTACATATTGTTGTAACGGTTGTTGTAATGGTTTTTTGGAAAAATTCAGAAAATAAATTTATATCATGGACCACGAGATCGTAGATTTTCTTCACCCTGTATATGACCAAAAATTGTATAGAGTATAATTTAGTTAATAAACAGTAGTTTTTCGGGGAACAGAAATCGTTACTGTGGTTTTCGTTAATGGGTTTCTTGAAAAGATTTACAGACAATGGTTCGAAACTATTGCAAAGTGCATGTTATTTCGGGTTGTGTAATTTGATATCTCTTAGAATTTTAACAAAATGGAAAGTTGGATACAAATTAAGTTGGTTTTCTTAGGAAAGGAAAGTATAAATGTTTTGGGTAGGGAAAGATCGATGGAAGGGATGAGAATGTGGAGTCGGAATTTCAGAGAGAAAAGATAGACAGTGTGTGATGAATATCGGGAGAGAGCAGTCCAGTTTTTTGAAAAGTCAGAAGTCAGTGTAAAGTGGTGAAATCGGCCTTTGCGAGCAGAATCAAGTTGAAACGAAATTGTTGACCGGTTTAGAAGTAAAATTTTCCTGCGTCCGAGGAAGATTTCTTTGTTCTGTTTAGAACGAGTAGCTGATTGGTATCTATTTGCACAAGATATCGAGCAAGGAGAAAACTGAGTGGAGAATTCAAGCGAGTGGTTTTGTTTGTTTTTTTTGAAGCAGTGGACGAGAGGGACCTTTTCGCAACATCAAAAGAGTACGTGTCAAGAATCAAGGACAACGCAATCTGGGAAGAGAAGGAGTGAAGAAACAAAAAGGTTAAAAAACGGAGAGAGCTTGTTTATATCCACACCATATATGCTCATTTGTTTTGTATTGAACAGTTCTATAACTCAGTTAGTCATTCCAACTTTAAGTAATCAATTCAAAAGGAGAAAAGTAAATTTTATTAAATTTAGTATACATAAACAATAATTTATTTAAATATTTTTTTTTGGTAAAACAAGGAGACATCAGAATTAAAGATTTATTTATTAAGTAAGATATTGTTGCAACAAATTTAGATTTTAATATTTTTTTCAAATCTTATTTATACAGCATATTGGATAAATAAATAATAAATTACATTTTTATGATATTAAATGTGTTTAATTTCCCTGTTTGATCCTGGAAGGAGTAAGCAACTAGAGATACTAGAAGCCACAAATCACAGGTATTGCATCGAATACAAAATTTGCCCTGAGAGTAAAGTTTATTAGAAAATTTAATTTGAATTTGGTGTTGTTTTTACATAGGCAGAAATTAAAATAATTGAGTAGTTAATTAAATTAAGAATTTGCTAATCAATCTAATAAAAGAGATCAAGTAGAGCATAACAATATGTATAATATTTTTGTGCGCTAAAACTATAATTTTATGGATACCACCGCTAAAATTCCTTTTAGTTTTAGTTGATTTCTTGTGCTACCTATTTAGTCTAGTCGCAACATAGGGGGTCCCGTGTACACTTTTAGGTCGCCGCGATTTGATGGTGGTATAGGTTTTTTGGGTCGCTGAATCCAATGGAAGTGATCTGGAAGCCCAAATGTGGTGCGTTTAATTGTTATTAACAAATTATGGTAAAATTAGGTATTTTTTCATTAATTATTAGAAGCTCTGTATATAAATTGGTAGTGTTAAAGTCTTCTATGGTGTATTTTTGGCCGCTGAATCGAATGCGACTAGTCGCGATTACTCAAAATGTGTTCTTATTTTGTTAATGACAAAATAATTGTTTATTCGCAGGAAAGTTCAAAATGCGTTATCCACAGCAAGTTTGTAGTGTTTCTTTATAGTATTCTTATAAGCTAAATCGATTGTTACTAGTAGTGATAGCTTAAACCACGTTCTGACTTTGTTATTAATAAATTATTGCAAAAATAACGGTTTACAGTACGTTTACTCACGGATTTTGCTCTAAATTTTAAAAAACCACTTGGAATGACATGAAATTTGACATGTACGTAGTTAACATGTCAAACAAAATAAGTGATATTGTGCCGATGTGTGCTTTTACCCTGGGGGTGAGTTTCACCCCGTTTGGTGGGTGAAAAAAAAACCTTTAAGATAAGTCCGGAATTGGATAAACTGATTAATCCTAAGCAACTTTTGTTTTATACAGTTTTTTCACTAATGCAATACTTTTTGAGTTATTTGCGAGTGAATATGTTCATTTTTCAACAAAAAACAAAATAACTCAAAAAGTATTGACTTAGTGAAAAAACTGTGTAGAACAAGAGTTGCGTCGAATTAATCAGTTTATGCACTTCGAGACTTATTTTAAAGGTTTCTTTTTTCACCCCCGAAAAGGGCTAAAACTGACCCCAGGGTAAAAGCAGACATCGGCACAATATCACTTGTTTTGTTTGACATGTTAGCTACGTGTATGCCAAATTGAATGTCAATCCAAGTGATTTTTTAAAATTTAGAGCAAAAACCGTAAGTGAACGTACTATAAACCGTTATTTTTGAATTAATTTATTAATAACAAAGTCGGAACGTGGTTTAAGCTATCGCGACTAGTGGCAATCGCTTTAGCGTATAAAAATACTAGGAAAAAACTACAAACTTGCTGTAGGTAGCACATTTCAAGATTTTCGGCGAATAAACAATTATTTTGTTATTAACGAAATAAGAACATATTTTGAGTAATCGCGACTAGTCGCATTCTATTCAGCGACCAAAAATACACCTTAAACCTTAACACTATCAATTTGTTTACATGGCTTTAATAATTCCTGAAAAATACCTAATTTTTCCATAATTTAATAATAACAATTAAATGCACCACATTTGGGCTTCCAGACCACTTCCATTGGATTCAGCGACCCAAAAAACCTATAATACCACCATCAAATTACTGCGACCTAAAAGTGTACACTCGCCTCTACGTTGCGATTAGACTAATTAGCCAGATAAGACCACCTCGGATTATTTTCTGTTTGTAAACTTAAAAATATGACTTACTAGCCAAAGATTTTCCATTACTACTACTATCTACATGTCGGTTTATAACGTTCTCCGCCGTTTTTCGACTTCCAATCGCCACTTCGTCCGGTTGTTCCATTGATCATCTTCTACGTTTCTTTCTCTCAGCACTTTGTCTATTCCTTCGCTCCAACTGTTCCTCGGTCTACCTCGTTTTCTTTTTCCTTCTGGTTGCCATTTGAGTATTTCCTTTGGTATTCGTTGTTGATCCATTTTTTCTATATGTCCAAACCTGATAAGTTGTTTTGTCGATAAGTCATCGGTGACTGTTTGTTTCATTCCCATTATTTCTCTAATGCGTTCGTGGTAATCCTACTTTCTCTTCTAGATCTTCCTGCAGCTCTTCTCTAAAAATCCATTTTCGTTGGTCTCAGGGCTGCTAGTGTTCTTTCTTTCAGTGGCCATACCTCACAGCTGTAGGTATAGAGTATAGAGTGATACTTTTCACTATAGTCTTATATGCCTCTTTTTGTTTACTTTGCTGATGAATTGGTCTTATAAAATACTGTTTAACATTGTGATGGCTTTCCTACCTGACGTATTTCTTTCTCTTATGGCTTGTTCTAATGTTCCATCGTTCGAAATATTTATACCTAGATGTTTGTAGTCGTAGCAGTGCTTCGACTATGTGTATTATCGTGGTAATTTCATCTATTATGAGATCTTTTTGTTCTCCTTCAATGCACAAATATTCGGTTTTCTTTTTTTTTCACTTCTAGACTTCACAATATATTATATCAATGTATGTCATATTATATATTGACACCCCTATCGAAAAAGGTTGTAACCCAAGTTACATCTTTTTTCAGATTTCAACACAGGCAAATTCAGCAAAAAATTGCGCACACATCAATATAAACGACATAGTTTAATCAGGTTTAATTCTCAATAGTTTGGCTAATACTCCATTGAAAAAAGTTGTATTTTAAATTACGTGTGCCATTTTAGCGTGAAAAAGGCAGTAACACTGGATACTCCATATTTAAATATTTACTTTCTTTATACTTCACGATTAACAAGGTTTTTAAATGAGTTAAAACTTTGTTGCACATATTTTTAATTTATAAAGTATTCAAACATATGGTGCATCTCATAAATCAATTTATCGAAATAAAAGTAAAAAAGGCTTTACAAACTTTTTTCCTTTTTGATAGTTATGGTGGACAAAATAAGCATAGAATAGTGTTTTCTACCTACTTTTATGTAGTGAAAAAGTTTAATGTTAACACTACACATGTATTTTTTGAAATAGCACATTCACAAAACGATGGTGATTCAATGCATGCCCTTATAGAAAAAGAAAAAAACATTAATAAAAGATTTTACATATTATCATGCCCGCACCGTTCCGGCACGTAACGTAGTCTCCGAAAAACCTGATTTTACAAAGATTCTTCTGATACTATAAATACGCTTTTGTGTGTGTCATCGAATTTCCTGACTGTGGACTTAATCCATTAGCCGAACTTATTTTTGCTCTACAGATGAATACTATACGCTTCGGACAGTATGAATTGTTCATATTTAATACCATTAAAATCAATATTTTTCGGAAACGAAACGCTACGTGCCGGAACGGTGCTGGCATCATTGCATGATAATATGTAAAATCCTTAAGTCGTATATGCCATATGCCCCACACAATGGATAACCATGATACGATATGCCAAAGCATCAGGCAAGCCTAAATCCGTAACTGAAATAAATCAGAAGCAATTCTAAATTTTAACCTATTTAAGGACACACATGTTAATTTTGAGGTAGATATTAATAGTAAAAGAGTAAAGTAATAAAGTAAAATGGTTTAAAATTAAATATTTACAGATATGCAACAAAAATGAGAAAAATTTGGGATATTTGAGACCGTGTTTTTTTCATAGTGATAGATATTATTGTTATTGTAAAATTTATAATTTCCAATTAAAATTGTGTAAACTGTGAGTTGATATTTTGTTTAAATATACCATAAAAACTAATTTTTTCCTAGCTATATTGCAAATAATTCAAAACATAAAACCTTTGAATAGTTATACTGGAAAATAATTAACACGGAGAGTGTAACATTGTTCTTAGGCGAGTTACAACCTTTTTCTACTAATACTCATGTTTAATCTCAAGGTTGTATCTCAACCGAGCTCAAGATTTTTAATAGCTAATAAAATTACAAAGCATACATCTCACAGTAATAGGTCTGGATCCCGCGTATGAAAAAAGTTGATTAATAGCAAGCTGAAAATTTGTTAATAGCTTAAGGGTGTCTAGTCGGACAAATTTTGATATATGGAAACACTGAAACAGGGGAAATTTTAATTGTGGAACAGGTTAAAAATTTGGAAGGTCAGACCGCGAAAACGTCACATGTATTTTGTCCGACTTAAACTCTCATGCAAAAATCAGACTGCTGTTCTGTCGGACAAAATACATGTGGCGTTTTCGTGGTATGACCGGTCCAAATTTTTAACCTGTTCCACAATTAAAACTTCCCCTGTTCCAGAGTTCCCATATATCAAAGTTTGTCCGACTAGACACCCTTAAGCTATTAACAAATTTTCAGCTTGCTATTATTCATTTTTTTTTATACGCGGGATCCAGACCTATAATTCTTTATTATGTTATAAATATCATATCACATTAGTGAAGATAGTCTAATCATTTCGCTACAAAATTTTAAAAATTAATGTTTTCGTTTTTTGCCTCTCCTGTAAAGTCGCTAAAAATGAGTTACAACCTTGTTCGATGGAGGTGTCAATATATTATGTCATATTTTTCAATTAATTTTCGGGCCATATATAGTTTAAATCGTCATAATCTTGAGCCAATATTACTTGATCATCTGAAAAGTTGAGAGTAGATACCATAGTATTGGTGAGTGGTAATACAAATCCTGTTGTTATTTGTGTCCCGGTTTTTATTTTTATTTTTGTTAAGATTTTCCGCCAACTTGGTGTGTATCCCTGGTAAAAGTGTATAGAATACATAAAAAATAGTGTATAAAATAAAGGTAAGGGGTATGATATGCCACTATAAAAGTAATAAAGTGATAGCTGATATCAGCGAAGAAAGCAGAATTAATGATTTTTGTTTAATAATGAATAGAGGAAAGTAATTTAGAAATGAGAAACTGACTACTTACCTACAAGATGTAAAACATCCTTCTTCTTGGTACTGATTTCTTGTATGGTAACATCTATCTTGAATAATTCTCCTCCATAATTTTCTCCAGGTTCCACTAAGTTGGTTATTTCACTTCCAATTATGTTTTTTCCATCATCAATATATTTTTCTAACAGTTTTTCTATGTTTTTTATAGTCATCTTAACAATATCTATGCTGTTTGTTATAAAATGAGTAGAAGTCCCACTTATTGTTTTAAATATATACCATTATATTTTTTAGTTATCTACACAGATATTCCAAGGGGGTTTTTATAACACTCAAAAAATCTGAAAATTAAACATTATACAATATTAATAGTAAAAAGTAAATAGTAACCTTCATTAGATCTGGAGATTACAAAATAAAAAGTTCAGTGTTATCTGAAACGCGATAACAGGCGGATGAGATGTTGTTCATGAAGTAGTTAAATAATAAATATAGCTACAACAAAAATACAGATAGTCCAGAAAGCCACTGCGCATCCGCTAGGAAAAATATTCTAATTCGGATTTTTTGCACAATCTTACTCAAAAAGGACTCCTTTTAACAAATTTGCATGTTGCCAGGACCAAAAGGTGGTCAAAAATTTTTTAAAGGTTTTTTTTTTGTTTTTTTTTTCTAAAATTATTTTTTTTGCGTGGTAAAAAGTTTTTTTAGGTTTTTTGGATCATTCCAAACAGAAAAGGTCTTTAGTGACTTTTCTCTAAAAATGATAGTTTTTGACATATAAGTGATTAAAAATTGAAAAATTGCGAAATCGGCCATTTTAACCCTCAAAAACTATGTGAAAAACTGAAAATTTTAATCTTGCGAAGGTAGGCACATATTCTTTAAACATCGATTGATCAAATCCCGAAGAGTTTTTTGCAATACAATATTCAAAACTCCTTTGTTTTTTAATTGCTAATCAAGCGTGCGCGGCACTATTTTCCACCGACGCGACAGTATGGTGCAAATGAAAGGAATAAATTCGTTATTTCATAAACTGGCGACTTTAAGGAAAAATCCCGAAACAGGTCGATTTTTATTTTTAAGTTAGGATATTGTGGCATATATGGTATACTAGTGACGTCATCCATCTGGACGTGATGACGTAATCGATGATTTTTTTAAATAAGAATAGGGGTCGTGAGCTAGCTCATTTAAAAGGTTCTTTAATTCTCTATTCAGTAATATAAACATTTACATAATTATTTATACAGGGTGTCCAAAAAAATTTTATTAAATTAAATTATTTGACAAAAACATAAGTAGAAGGACACACTGTATAAATAATTATGTAAATGTTTACATTACTGAATAGAGAATTGAAGAGCATTTCAAATGAGCTACCACACGACCCCTATTCTCATTTAAAAAAATCATCGATTACGTCAACACGCCCAGACGGATGACGTCACTAGTATACCATATATGCCACAATATCATACCTTAAAAATAAAAATCGACCTCTTTCGGGATTTTTCCTTAATCTCGCCGGTTTATGAAATAACGAATTTATTCCTTTAAAAACAAAGAAGTTTTGAATATTGTATTGCAAAAAACTCTTCGGGATTTCATCAATCGATGTTTAAAAAATATCCACCTACCTTGGCAACATTCAAATTTTCAGTTTTTCACATAGTTTTTGAGGGTTAAAAATGGCCGATTTCGCAATTTTTCAATTTTTAATCGCTTATATGTCAAAAACTATCATTTTTAGAGAAAAGTCACTAAAAACCTTTTTTGTTTGGAATGATACAAAAAACCTAAAAAAACTTTTTTCCATGCAAATAAAAATAATTTTAGAAAAAAAATAAAAAAAAGACGTTTAAAAAATTTTTGACCACCTTTTGGTCCTGGCCACATGCAAATTTGTTAAAAGGAGTCCTTTTTGAGTAAGATTGTGCAAAAAATCCGAATTAGAATATTCTTCCTAGCGGATGCGCAGTGGCTTTCTGGACTAAGAACATTTTATGATACAATAAACTTATTATCAATATACAGTAAAAATTAATTTATGTATTGTAAAGGGAATTAAATCAAACTCATTTTTCGGTTAGTTATATAGGATTACCACAACGTGTGATAAATTTGGTCACGGGCTAAACACCACAAACACAAAAAGGTGACGGTTGTCAGTAAAACGCCAAGACAACCGAAAGTGGTAACAGCTTATGGTAAACAACTGGAGAGAACTAACAGTACCACCTACCTTGGTTGTAATCTAAATGAGAACTTGGATATGATCAAAGAATTAAAAAAAAAAACGTATAGAGAAGGCTAGAGCTACATTCTTTAAGATGAAGAAACTGTTATGTGAAAACACTATTATTAAGTCTTAATTAGATTAACGAGATGTTATATGTGTTCTCTACTCTTTTGCATGGTGTCGAAGATTTGACTTTAACAGATACACTTCTCAAGGATCTGGAAGCTTTTGAAACCTGGGTGATTCAGAGAATCCTACGAATAAGTTGGGCGGATATAGTTCGTAAAGAAGTTTCTTAGAACAGTTCAAAATCGCAAACTTCAATATTTTGGCCATGTTATGCTCCACCCAGAAAGATAATATACTCCATTTAATAATACAAGACAAGGTACACGGAAGAAGCTGGCTAGGTGGAAGAAGAACGTCACGGCTTAGAAACCTGAGAGAATGGTTTAACAGATCCTCTGCATCCCTTTTCCAAGCTGCCGTGAACAAAATTTATATAGCCAATTTGATAGCCAATGCCCGATAATCGAATGCGGCATATAAAGAAGTTAGATTTATATTCGCTAATATTTTTTAAATGTACTCTAACAAACGGTCTCACTATAGTATGCGGTCTACTGTGGGGATGCGGACTACCTGTGCATATAGCTGTATAATAGTGTGCGGTCTATTGATCGCAATCTGAGAATTCCTGCAGGAAATTCTTATCGAGAAAAATATTATTCATAAGTAGGTACCTAATTAATATTTGGATGAAAATACATACATGTAAAATGGAAGGAAACTCTAATAATTTACAAAAAATGCACCCAAATATTTACAAAAATAATTATATGTAAAGTAGTTAAATAGTTTTGCCTCAAGAAGTCCATGTTATCGAAGAAACGCTAGTGGCAGAAATAAACTAAATTGAAATCTCTAACCAAAACGTCCAGCTATGATGAACTGGGCAGAAAAAAATATTTTAAACAAGAACTCCTATTACCCATTTATCATTTGTCATGTTCATATATTTAATCATCACATATTTCACAATTTTACATTTATGTTTAATAACATAAACATGTTTTATTTTCAACATCAACATAAACTTTAAATTCGTTGGCTGAAGTAACAAAATAGTTCATAACGTCGCATTGACAATCTGTCATTGGCATACTTCTAAAGTTCTTTCACCTTTCAGTTCAGTTGACACTCATTTTCAATATGTGAGCTTCATTCCTGGCATATCACATCCGCGTGGGTTAGAGTCCTGTGTTGCCCTGGGTTATATCCAGGAATATTTGCAACATCCATCTGTTTTAACAAAAATATGTAGTATCATTTAAGATCTTGAAACTTTTAAAGGGTTCTTACCCATAACTTTTTGGTTTCTCACGCATGCATGCTATTATAAGTATGGTCTCTGTCAATTCTTAACCTTAGTCAACTATTACAACATTTTCTATTATTAATTAGGTTATACTTACTATTTTAGGAATTAACACTGATGATGGATTACCTATGAATTCGAAAACGTTTTGTTTTGTGATGTAACCCTTATTGGGGTCTTTTAAATATACCTTTTACAAAGGATCTTGTATTTTTTTTAAAACAAGAAATGTAGCTGAGATAATTTTGAACAAAAATGTTTATTAGCACTTTTTGTGTAGCATGAACCATTCTCTCCGGTCGATTTTGAATGTCTTTTGATATTTTGTGATCAGAGTGTCCTATCGACAAAAGTCAAAATACGTTTTAAAGGTGATAAGTACCTACGGCTTTCGTATCCAATTTTTGAATTTTTCCGCAAATGTAGTCACTCCCATAAAGTTATTGATAGGGTCTAATCTTCATTATTTCTAGGACATGAAATGTCGATTTTAAGTTTATGCAGCAAATATGGGTCATTCGTATCATCACTAAAAATTCTGTGTGAAGTCTGTGTAAAGTATTATTAGCTTCATGATCTAGTTTTTTTTTTCGAGATTTTCGACAGTTTCTATAATTTTCCTGGAGTATCATTAATTCGAAAAAATGCCACAACAAAAATTTACTTACTTTTGAGCAAGGTATCCAAATCTGCTATAAAAATTGGCGGTTGCTATTCAAAGGTGCCACTCATCCCCACTTTTAGGGGATGAGTGTGGGATGGTGATAGGTGTCTTTCGTTAGATTCTTTAAATATTGAATAAATGTTTTTTAGTTTTTTGATACAATGTATATTTTGCAAAATATTCGACTGTTCCACTTCTTTTGGCACACCCTATATATTAAGAACAAACACCGGAACTAGAAAATCAACTAACACACTATATAAGCAGTCCACAGGCAGTATACACAGACAGTAGAAAACACAAAAAAATAAGTCTAATCAAAATACAATTACCTATGGGTGTTAGTTGTTAGAAAGTGTAACTGTCTTTCAAATAGAGTTATGTTATGCACTGCTTGGTCATTATCCAAATAATTAGAATTAATTGGGAAACTTTACTTTCGTGAAAGTATTATTTAATAATACTTTTACGAAACTACTAGTATCGCCATCTAAAAGCGACAGGCGATTCTACTAACCCTATGTATTTCAACCGTTGACTTCCAGATGTCAGCACCTGTTGTAGTTGTAACAGAGTTCTATTATGTAACCTAGCGGTCAAATTCCCTACGCTTTTAAGACACAATTCAAGCAGGTAAGAGGGCGCTAGTTTTCGGCGGAAAAAATAAGGAGGCAGAATTTGAAAATTATAATTGACTGATAGTGCGGCCGATATGTGAAACAATTGCACATTTAATGATACAAGCATATAATTCGGACCACATATACTACACATATACAGGTTCAAATAATTAAGATACGAGGCCATTTCAGATTTTGCCTTTTACAAAAATGGCGGGCATTCAAAGTGGCCCCTATACATATGTGTACCATAACTTTCGAACGAAAAGTCCGATTTCAACCAATTTTGGTTTTCTTTTTGATTTAAAAGATGGATATGGTGAACTAGAAGAATCGGTTTACAAGAAGTTGTGTTTTTACTTGTTGTTTATCTGTAAAAATATGTTTTTTTTTTCAATTTTTTCCCTCTGTATATATATTAATTTTTCAAAATGGTAATACCGCTATTGAAAAGAGCGTAAAAATTAAATTATCATTTAATAAATGCATAATCTATCTTCACATGTACCTATGTGTGGCAGATTCGTGCAAATATTATAAGAATTATCTGTATTTAATGGTAGAAGCACATAATTTGGACCACGTATACTACACCCATCAAGGTTCAAATTTAGATATATCTCCATCTCAGATTTTACCTCTTACAAAAATGGCGGGCATTCAAAATGGCGACTATACATATGTGACTAATAGCACGATAACTTTTGAACGAAAACTCCGATGTCAACCAAATTTGGTATATAGGTTCTTTTTTTGATGTGTAAGACCAAGGTCTTGAACCAGAAGAATCGATTTACAAGAAGTTGTGTATTTCCTGAATTTTATGTAAAAACATGTTGTTTTTTTACTAATTCTATTACCCTGTATGTATTAATTTTTCAAAAAGTTAATATCGGCGTTGAAAAGGGTGTACAAGTATTTTTTAAGAAATATTTTGAACTCTTTAGTTATGTTAATTACCAATTAATAAATGAATAACGTATCTTCATATGTACCTATGAACCTACACCGAGAGAACAATTTCTTTTCTCCTAAAACACCGATTTCTTTGAGCAATATTTCTTAAAAGTTAACATATCCTATTAACTTAAACATACCGGTTCACATATAAAGAAACGAGTTTTTTAAACACAACTCAATAATTTCTTACAGATAATTTCTTCAATACTAAGAAATGCATTAATGGTTACATTTAATTTTCTTATCCTAAAGTTTTTATTTCTTAAATTGAAAACTACAAATATTTTGCAGTATAAGAAATATAATGTTAAGTTAATCCATATTTATATTTGTGAACAAGAAATTTTCTTGCAATCAAATAAATATTTTAAACCATAAGAAATAATTCTTCAGAAATACCCTTTGTAGTAACTGTGGTTATAAAATAAAAACTTTGTCATTAATGCCGAAATGTTACTTGCAAAGAGATTTTCTTCCACAAAAGAATTGCGCAGATTAACTATTTATGATTTAGTCGTCAGTGTTTGTCAAGATGGCGTGATATGTTCATGTTCATATAGATGGATTTTGGATTTATCAGTGTTCTTTAAAAATTAACGGATATTTTGAAGGTACGTACATATATAGGTATTAAATAAAAGTAAATTGAGTAATTTAAGATGTAATAATAATATTGTTGCGTATCCGAATGGTTAAAAGAGAAACATAATAGTATCTTTATATGCTTTTTAGGTATAATGATGGAAGACTCTGAAATAAAGGAGCTTATTATTCTAACTGGGAAATATGCCACAGTTTAAAGCTGGGACAGAATGATATAATATATAGCTTCAGAACAATATTAAGAAAGGAGTTATTAACCAACTGCAAGGCCTTCCAGAAATGGTAAAACTTCATACATGTAAGTACCTTTTTAAAAATGTGTATACTTATGTATCAACTATAATAGGTTTCTTGAATGTATCGTCTTCTATAAAAATATACAATACAAAGATATATCAAACATGGCGGGTGCAACGCTGAGGATCTGTTCTGTTAATTTATTTGAGATAAAGAAATCAGTTAGTCTAAAAGAAATATATGTTTATGGTTAAGAAATGTTATTGCCGAAAACCGTGAATTAGTTAATATGTATTAAATGACTTAGATGTAAACTAATAATACTTTCCCGTAATAAAAATTCTTAATGATTAGGTATGCTGTCTCTTTTAGATTATAAAACTTAAGAAAATTACATATTATTATATCTGCTTCAATGTTTTACATTGGTTGTATTTTCCCTCTTGTTTTAGCTAAACAATGTTCATTGTGTGACTTAATATTATACAGATAAATAATTAATATTTCATTAACAAAACGAAAAAAAGAAACAAAGATGTGTAGGTTAAATAATGCCATGTTTGATCTAAATATGATTGATTATTATTAGTATTAATAGTTCTTATGTGGGGCCGTGTATTTGTTTTTTTTGTATTTCCTAAATTTGTCAAAATAAATATCTATATCTTTATAAAAATAATGTTATTAAAGTAAGTTTACTCTTTCTACATAACGATTTTGTTTTAGTGAATTGCTGATATACAAAGTTCTATTAACAAAAGAATGAAATTTTGAGGAAGTTGAATTTGCCTCTCCGTCCTTTTATTGTTGTGTAGAAGCCAGTGGTTTAAGAGTGGAGAAAATATTTGTATGTAATAATAACGTTTTATATCTTGTTTTATTAATAAATAATGATTTTACCTTAACACAATGATTTATTTCGCCGTATGTAATATCACTTTATTTTCAAGAAATATTAACTTAACTCTAAATATACGTTTATCTCTGCGAAATATATTTCTTAACATTAAATACATTAATTATTAATAGTAAAATAATAATATTCCTACTAAGAAATATTATTGCTCAGAAAGAATAGTTTTGTAATGTGTAGAAAATATATTTTTATGACTAATAAAATTAATTAACATCAAGTGTAATTTCTTTCTGATAAATGGGTTTGAAGTTTGCCAGAAAGTGATAGTTCAATCATGTTTAAGATATATTTCTTTGACTATAGTAGAATTTATTTGAAATATTTCAGAAAATTATATCTTACATACAAAGATATATTTCTTCCAAGTCGATCTTTCTTAAATATTAATAAAGTTTCTTTATGTCAAGATTTTTTTTCTCTCGGTGTATGTGCGGCAGATTCGTGCAAATAATATAAGAATTATTGTGCATTTAATGGTAAAAGGATATAATATGGATCACACACACTACACATAAAAAAATTCAAATTTAGATATGAGGCCATCTCAGATTTTGTCTTTTACAAAAATGGCGGGCATTCAAAATGAATTTGCCGCACATAGATACATGTGAAGATACGATATGCATTTATTAAATGGTAACTAACATAACTAAAAATTTCAAAATCTTTCCTAAAAAATAGTTTACATTCTCTTCAATGGCGGTATTACCTTTTTGAAAACTTAATATATACAGGGTGAAAAAATTGAATAAAAAAACAACATATTTTTACATAAAAAACAGTAAAAACACAGCTTCTCTTAAACCGATTCTTCCGGTTCAAGACCTCGATTTTATTCATAAAAAAAAACCTTGATGCCAAATTTGGCTTATATCGGACTTTTCGTTCAAAAGTTATCGTGCTATTATTCACATATGTGTAGCCGCCATTTTGAATGCTCGCCATTTTTGTAAAAGGCAAAATCTGAGATGGTCTCGTATCTTAATTTGAACCTTTATATGTGTAGTATATGTGGTCCAAACTATATGCGTCTACCATTAAATGCACAATAATTCTTATAATATTTTCACGAATCTGCCACAAATAGGTAGGTAAATGTGAAGATATGTTATGCATTTATTAAATGGTAATTAACGTAACTAAAAGTTCAAAATATTTCCTAAAACATATTCTTACGCTCTTTTCAATGGTGGTATTACCATTTTGAAAAATTAATATATACAGGGTGAAAAAATTGAAAATAAATTATTTACATAATATAAAATAGCTTTACATAATAAACCAGAAAAAATACAACTTCTGGTAAACCGATTCTTTCGGTTCACAACATCGATCTTGTAATTTACAAAAAGAACCCATGTACCAAATTTTGTTGAAATCGGACTTTTCATTCAAAAGATATCGTGCTATTAGTCACATGTGTATAGTCGCCCATTTTGAATGTCCGCCATTTTTGTAAAAGGCAAAATCTGAGATGGCCTCATATCTAAATTTGAACCTTTATATGTACAGTATATGTGGACCAAATTATATGCTTGTATCATTAAATGTGCAATTCTTATAATATTTGCACGAATCTGCCGCACTATGAATATAATACATATAAGAAAATTTTGAAACGTCTCACTTACTTAAGTTAGCTTTATTTATGATTTTTATCACGGAATAATGCAGTTTGGGATTTACTTTGGCAAATTGAAGATGGAATATGAACAAATGAAATTTTAGAATGTAATATCGTGGACACAGTGGCGTAGATACTGAGCATGGATCCGCGGAACCAGGGCTCGGACCACGCAGGGGTCCGCTCTAACGCGCTTTTTGCTTCTTTTGTTTCTAATTTTATGGAGACATTATGAACTACACAAGTACACACTAGGAAATGTAACTGCTTAATAAATTTTAATTTTTGTGTAGGTACATACTTATAAATAAAAACGAAAAATGCCTATTCATCAAAAAATTTTAAAACAAAATTTATTAAAAACATAGGGAACGCTTCTGTAAGGTTCCTTACTGGATTTACCTGTTTACCGAAGAATATAATAACTAACCATACAGAAGCGAAACTCAGGCCGAAAACGGTAACATAAATTTCATGCTCCTGAGTCACGTAACTGGTGCAACCTCACTTTTGCGACTGACAGTGACAGTTGTTTATAGTTAAATTTTATCCCAGCAAACAGGTTTGAGCCCAGTTACGTGATGATTACGTTAAATTTACGGCAAATTTCAACGAATACGTAACTCGGTGATTTATGACGGGAAAAAAAACGTATTTCAGTGCCAAATCATTCACCTATATATTAGTGCTTCCTTTGTACTTGTTTGACATTAGAATAATATAAAAAAGCATAATGACGAATATAGTACATGTTTTTTATAATAGGTGTGAATGTCGGTTACATCGCAAAGGTACGTTTATTTCACGTAATAATCACGAAACAGAAATAACTTCCTTTGGTTAAATTTTGAGAATTTTTTGGAAAACAAAATTTTACAACGATGTTGGTTAAATACGTATCACTGTATTTTATGGACGTCGAAAAATTAGATGTATTTTACGTAAAACTAATGTAAATAATAATAATATTTAAACAAAAAGTTTATGATTTCGCTTTTAAAATCATTTAGCATAACTATTTCAATCCAACCTTGAGTTGAAGCTATTTTTGCTATTTCTTCCTTTAAAAATATCACAGGAGCTGAAATGACGTTGAGTCTAATTTTCAAAGCGCGCGCGGTGATGACGTACTACCAAGCCTTTCTCCTCCTTTAAATACTATCACGTGACCACGGTACGTGACTAACATCGAAAACTAAATTAATCGATTTATCTAATAATAGATACGTTTCGATAGGATTATTTTTTTATATTATTCTGGTATTGAAATATATTTTTAGTAAGACCAATTAGTTAATAGTAGAAGAAATTTAAAAACAAAAAGACAATACGTAATTCTAATTTAAAGTAAGTAGAATAGTTTAACTGTAATTTAAAAATAATCGATTTTTATATCCGATGATCATAACCTCTAATATCAGCTTCTCACATTTCTCACAACAAAAAGTGAAACGTGAAACGTGAAGAGCTTTATTCCCTCGTTTTATTTTAGGCGGGTTTATTTATAATAATGTTTTTCGTATTAACGTTTACCTCAATGCTCGAGGGTTGAAGTGCCGATGCGCGATGATGCAATTAGAAAAAACAATAAAGTGTCCTCCTCGAAATAAAAAGTGACCTGTGTTGTGTTTTGTGTTGGCAAATTTTTTAATGTGTCTTTAAGTCGGTACCATTTTTGGTTCATTATCTTGTATAATAATTATACAAGACAAATATTTTAAAGTCTCTAAATTCTACTAAATAAATACATTGTTAATACTTTATATGGTTGTTTTATTTATATCATATGAGGATAATAATTACGTGATTCATAAGTTAATTAAGGTAGGATTATTTACGTAAACCGAGGACATATCTTTCACGTGAATACTAATATATACATTCCCTAAAAGATACGTTAATCAACACGTATTTGCAACGTGAATTTTCCGAAACATTTTATTGCTATTTAAGGTAAATAACACGCATATTGAAGACGAGTTTTCACGTAATTTAAAGACGTATTTTTAATGTGACATTCCAACCAAATTTTCACGTGAAATTCAATAAGAAATTTACGTATATTGGTGACAAATGTACCCAAAATTCACGTAATTAACACGTGGGTCTGTTTTCTGGGATATTTATATATGATTTATTTTATAGTTTATTTATATTTTATAGTTAAATTTTATATTTTATATTTAATGAATAACTACTTGTCAAAAATAGCACATCATTTGGAATGGTCTATTCCTTAGAACATGAAGTTCTATTCTGTAACTGGTGCACAAGGTCAAATATTTCGGTCCCCACAAAATCAATGGAAACGACAGTAAGATTCGCTTCTGTGTGGTTAATTATTCTGTGACCTAAGCCCTTGTTTCAACACTTGTTTAAAGACTAACCGCCGTCGGTGCCTGCCTATACGTGCTAACTCAAACACTTGTATTTTTTTATATTAGCACGATCCATGAATAAGTTGTAGGTAAACTACAAAGCTGCAGAAATTCGGAAACTGATCAATGAAAGTTTTATACAGTGGGCCATAAAAATAATCCTAATACAAGAGGCTCGATGCTTGATACTCATGTTTATAGCACCCTCGTCCCTCATCCTTCAACCTGTACTTTTAGGAAACTCTTAATAACTGAAATTAAATTCTAAATATAGAAAATATGTAGTGGTAAGGATACTAAGGATAAATATAGACACTAATTTCTTTTTAAGAAAATATCGTCGTTTGATAAAATATATCAACTCCACGGGTATCCAAGGTTTTTTTTTTATATTTTTTAATTTGACCGTTTTATCTTCCTAGAGGTTTGTATGTAATTATTTAACTTATTTATAAATCATTACATATGCAATTTGAAAATTTATTTTGTTGATATAAATTTCATTCCAATGTTCATTTTTTAAAAGTTCTTTTAGTTTTCCGATATTAAGGTTTTCAATTATGACTGGAGATTTAGATGTAGAAAATTAACAAAAAATTAATCAAAAACCAAATTGAATGAAGAATGAAAAATGAGTACTTTGAAGCGATAAAACTTACAGATCATAAACAATACATAAGTCAAGTAATTTGTGAAGCGGTAAGCGGTAACGATTAATTTCATTTGGGATGCTAATTAGGGAGTGATTTTTACGATTTTTTTACCAAAAAAAGTGACCAAATTTATTTTGAGCGTTAAATACTTAATATTGATGCTAGAAACTAAAAAAAAAAAATACAAAAATAAATCTTTTTAAAAAACTCTAAAAAAGCTGTGATTAGTTTTTCCCGAAAAGTACTTCATTTTTTGGTTATTTCACGTTGAAATATTTGAATTGGAATTTGACGAATAAGAACCTACTTTTCATTACCTACAACTCTGCTTCTCCTGCGTCTACAGAATTCGTATATACTTTATTTTTTTCACTTTTTTATAGGCTATATTACTATTAATTTTACTATGAATATTTTTTTTGATAAAATACTTATTTTTTGAGTTATTTGCGAAAAACCGTCTCAAAACGTGTTTTTTTTTTGTCGAAAAATGGACATATTCACTCACAAATAACTCAGAAAAGTATTGACTTAGTGAAAAAAACTCTATAGAAGTTACTTATAATTAGTCAGTCTATCCAATTCCAGACTTATCTTGAACGTATGTTTTTCACCTCGGAGAAGGAGTGAAACTTAGCCCCAGGGCAAAACCACACATCGGCACAATAGGTATGACTTGATATGATATAAAGTTACGTGCATAGAAATCGGCCCAACCTAAAAATTTGGTCATTTTTGAAGTCTCGTATTTCCTAAACCTGTTGGCTGATTTAAGTGATTTTTTTAATATGTTTTAGCCATATTCTTCAACAATATTGCTGTAATAATATTATTGCTAAATAGTTAAGTGTTATTTTATACCGGATGTAACAATATTAGTGTGTTTTTTCCTCAAAGTTCGGAACTCCCTGTGGAATATTCCAGCGTATATAAAATATTGTAATTAAAACTCAACTGTAGCCTTAGGCTTTCTTAACATTTTGCTTTTTGATTCATTCGCTTATGTTGGATAATACAAAAGTTAGGTATTTTAACAACTAGCATCGTTCTTCATCAATACAGGATGTTTCAAAATAAGTGCGACAAACTTTAAGGGGAAATTCGGCATGAAAAATAATGACCGTTTCATTTATAAACATATGTCCGCAAATGCTTCGTTTCCGAGATACGGGATGTTGAATTTTTTTTTACAAACTGACTATTTATTTACTGCTCTAAAACCGGTTGAGATATGCAAATGAAATTTGGTGGGTTTTAAGAGGTAGTTATTGTGCATATTTGACATACAATTAAGAATTTTATATTCACCGTTGGCGTGCATCCGGGTCATATTACCCGGTCATATTACTCGTATGCACGCCAATGGTGAATATACAATTCTTAACTCTATGCCAAACAATGCGCAATAATTACCCATTAAAACCTACCCAATTTCATTTGTATATCTGGTGCGGTTTTGGAGCAATAAATAAATCGTCAGATTGTACGAGCAAATTCAACATCGCGTATTTATGAAACGAAGCATTTGCGAACATATGATTATAAACCTAACGGTCATTATTTTTTCATGCAGAATTACCCCTTAAAGTTTGTCGCACTCATTTAGAAACACCCTGTATTGATGAAGAACGTTGCTAGTTGTTAAAATACCTAACTTTTTTATTATCCAACATAAGCGAATGAATCAAAACAAAAATGTTAAGAAAGCCTAAGGCTACAGTAGAGTTTTAATTTCAATATTTTATATACGCTAGAATATTCCACAGGGTGTTCCGAACTTTGAGGAAAAAACACACTATCATTGTTACATCCGGTATAAAATAACACTTACCTGTTTAGCAAGAATATTATTACAGTGATATTTTTCAAGAATAAAACTATAATCTATTAAAAAAATCACTTAAATCGGCCAACAGGTTTAGGAAATACGAGACTTCAAAAATGACCAAATTTTTAGGTGGGCCGATTTCTATGCACGTAAGTTTAGTTTATGATATAATGCTGATTTATATTTAATGTTTATTAAAAACATATACAATGTGTGTTTTTATTGGGCGGGCGGGCCCGCATCCCAACTGGAACCAGGGCCCGCTGATCTATCAGTATGCTACTGCGTGGACAGGACACGTCAAAAACAAAGAGGTTCTGAGAAAGATGAATAAAGAAATGGAAATCCTAAATACCATCAAAACAAGAAAATTGGAATAGCTCGGATATATTACACGTGGAAAGAGATACAGCTTGCTCCAATTGATTATGCAGGGAAAGATTCAAGAAAAGAGAAGCATAGGGAGACGCAGAATATCGTGGCTGCGCAACCTGAGAGAATGGTACGGATGTAGGTATATCAATTGCACTTTTCAGAGCAGCCGTCTCTAAAATCCTAATAGCTATGATGATTGCCGACCTCCGACGCGGATATGGCACTTAAAGAAGCAGATTTCATTTTCTGGTACTACTTAAAGCTAATCTGGTATAAAATAATCGCTAATATCTATCTAAAGGAATATTATTAATCCAGAAGAAAAATGCATTCTTAATCGTGTGACAATATCTTCTCGTCGTTTACTAATTAATAATTTTCTACCACATAGGTTTTATCGTTAAATACAGTTTCATACTGTTGTATCCTTTTTATACAATGAATATTTAAGGGGAAATCAAAGACCAATTATTTGTGGTTTGCGGCTATTATTTGACCCAAAGAGCAGAAATAATATTTTTTAATACTTTAAACAAACCGCTTGACAAAAATAACACTTATCTAATATTGAATCTCAGATCAGGTAGTAGTCACGTCTTAAGATAAATACATAATTAATCTTAAAAAAACTCCATTGAAATTCAAGACTTTTCTATTCTAGTCAAAAAGATAAATTTTAAATCTAGAACTCATAATTGATATTTGTCTATGATAAATAGTATAACAATGAATACAAAGGTGACTAAGTTAAAAAAACAATTTAAACTATTTAATGATGTACCTATTATACGCAATAAAATATGTAGGCATTTAAAATCATTACTTTTGTCTTCACTCAATTTTGAAAAAATGTGAAAACATTGAATTATCCACGTACGTCTATCCGTCCATCCCTAAGTCTGTCTGTCCATTCGTACGCCTGTCTGTCCGTCGGTAAACCCAACTCCTCCGTCATTATACCAGGTAGAATTACAATAAATGAGGTGTCGAATAAAAGCTTATAATCCAAGGACAGTACTAAAGGTGAGAAATTTTACTTCCGGTTTTAGAAATGCGACCGAAAGTAGTGTTTTAAAGTCACCGGAATAGTGCAAGTGATAGGTAGGTATATACTTGCGGTTTCATGACTGTCTGTCCGTCTGTCCGTCCGTCCGCGAATATAACTATTTCGTCACTATTCCAGGTAGAATCACAAACGATGTGTTTAATTAGACGAAGCAACTAAGCACCAAAAAGCCCAAAACCTAGGAATTTTGTGCAGTAAGATGGATCGTCATGCAACTTTTTTCATTCGACTCGAGAGAGTGTCAGACAATTTTGTGAACTAAATTGATCTCCGGCAAAAAAATTTGTGCATGAGATGGTGCGTCAAAGTGCGCCTCGAAGAGATGGAAAATGAAAAATTTAGAACTTAGGAAATATTGACGGAAATAAGTTCAATTTTTATATTTGGGGATTTTGGAGGTCACTGAACACGAATTTCAGGACGGCGATGGTCTTCGAGGTACCTGGTGCCCAGGGTGGACCTCGTCGCCTAGGACGATCGAATAATTCGCGAAATGAAGATTGGATCGAAAAACTGAAAAGTACGTGTTCAATATTTTTCAAAAATCTGTCGAATGACACTAAAGGGGACCCCTTACTAGGAGGAGGGGTGTGGGTAACTTTAAAATCTTAAATGAAAACCCCCATTTGTTATTACATATTTGGATTGCTCAAGTAAAAATAAGCAACTTTTATTTGAGACATTTTTTCCAATTATCGATAGATGGCGCTATAATCGGAAAAAACGATTTATTGTGATGCCATAGGTAAAATATAGAAACGGTCTAATATCTCGAGAAATACAGTTCCAAATGAAAGACCAAAAAATATGTGTTTAATATTTTTCAAGAACCTGTCGAATAATATCAAACACAACCCGCCACTCCACACCTGGCGGTGGGGTGGGGGGTAATTTTAAGATATTAAATAGGAATCCCCATGTTTTATTCCAGATTTGGATTCCTCATGAAAAAATAAGTAACATTTATTCGAAACATTTTTTAGAATTGTTGATAGATGGCGCTAATAAATACTGTTTTTCCGATTATAGTGCCAACTATCCGTAATTCGAAAAAATGTCTCAAATAATAGTTACTCACTTTTACGTAAGGAATCCAAATCTGCAATAAAAAATGGGTGCTTCTTTTTAAGATTTTAAAGTTACCCCCCATTCCACCTTCAGGAGTTGAAGTGGAGGGTCGTGTTTTATGTTATTCGGTAGGCTCATGAAAAACATTAAACACGTATTTTTTGGTTTTTTATTTGGAAGTGTATTTCTAGAGATATTATACCGTTTCTCTAATTTACCTATGGTATCAAGATAAATCGTTTTTTCCGATTATAGCGCCATCTATCCATAATTCGAAAAAATGTCTCGAATAAAAGTTGCTTACTTTTGCGTAAGCCATCCAAATTTGCAATAACAAATGGGGTTTCTATTTAAGATTTTAAAGTTACCCCCGCTCCACCTCCAGGGGGTGAAGTGGGGGTCGTGATTAGTGTCATTAGATAGATTTTTAAAAAATATTGAACAAGTATTTTTCAGTTTTTTTATCCAATTTTTATTTCGTGAATTATTCGATCGTCCCAGGCAACAAGTTCCACCCTGGGCACCAGATACCTCGGAGACCATCGCCGTCATGAAATTCGTATTCAGTGACCTCCATATCCCCCAAAGTTAAAAGTTGAACTCATTTCCGACAATATCTCCTGAGTTAAAAATTTTTTATTTTCCATCTCTTCGAGATGCACTTTAAAGGTGCATTTTCTCATCCACAAACATTTTTTCCGGAGTTCAATTTAGTTCACAAAATTGCTTGACACCCTCTCGAATCAAATGCAAAAAATTGCATGACGATTCATTTTACTGCACAAAATTCCTAGGCTTAATGCTTCGTTGCCTCGTCTAAATGTAGTTTATAATTTATAATCCAAGGATGGTACACTTCACGTCATAAAAAACTGGTACAACTCTTATAACCAAAAATCGCGTTTTTCAAGTTGTGTATGTTGATCTCGCGTTGCCTGTTCAACGAAAATATGACATCAAACCAGGTAAAAGCAGAGCTGTGCGTCAGACGCATGTTTTTATTATACTAAAAACTAAAACAATATCGAGCATTATCGATCAATCAGTCACATTTATATGCATCCTAAAAAATCTCCTATTAATTTTGTAATTTTCCATCATCTCAATTAAGTCTCCATACATTGATTTCGTGTTTTATTATACCGTGAAATGGGGTGAGATTGATCAATTTTAACTTTATTTGATTTATATTTTAAACGTTTTTGTGACTGTTCTATATTTAAACACTTCACGTGTTATATTAGTATCTAAAGAGTAGTGATTTAATACTAGTTTTGTTTTAATTATTAAGAAAATCCACTTATCTCATAAAAAAAGGGTGATCAATCTTAGACCCGTGACTGGGGTGAGATTGATCATGATGATTTTATAGCATGAAACAGTAGTGCTTTTAAATAGAATATGATCAATCTTAACCCTGACTAATTCGGTCAGACAGTTTTTCGAATTTTTACAAAGGGGTGAGATTGATCATGCGGGGTGAGAATGATCACACTATTTTTATTGTACTCTTCTTTATTTATACAAAAAAAAAACATATTTTAACAATTAAAAATGTAATTCAGAACAATTTATAAAAAAAGAAAATTTGATTTAACATTCTTTTATATTAATTTCTCCGCGAAAATTATGTTTTTGTATCCTATCAGAAATCGTCTCAAGTGTCGGATCTGGTAGTAAGGCAACTACTTCCTTGAAGGGAACAGTGGATATGTAATTTTCAATTACTTTGAAAATCTTCCTCGATCCTGCTGATTTAAGGCCGAAAAACTTTTGACGAACATTCTCAAATCCATTGCACTTAGAGGATATCCCCAATCTGCACACGTTAAAATGCTATTTATAATGGCTACTTCTTCTTCATATGTGAATTAAGATTGTCCACCTATTTTCTTAATCTTCCTTCCATGGTATTTGTTATTCAAAGTCCCGTAGGACAATTTGTATTTTTTTGCGGCTTTTCTTAGCGATAATCCATTTTCCAATACATCTTGCAACGCCTGATTAACATGTTCTTCATTAAAATTGCCATACGTTCCACTGCCTAATTGCCTTTTGTACGTTCTTCCCATTTTGATTGATATTCTTAAATCTGTAACAAAAATTATAAATTAATTTCTGAAACGTACATAACGTGGGGTTAGATTGATCACTTGATCAATGTCACCCCATTCAATATTATCCGCCATCTTAAAAAAGCTGGCGTTAGTTAAAATGCTAGATACCTAAAATTATTATTACAAAACCATACAAAATAATTTTATAACACTAGAAATAGCGAACTTACCTCTGTTCTTCCTCTACCATCAAAAGTACACAAACTATAAAAATAGGACAAAAATTATGGTTAATTTCAAAGCCACAGAACTTCTTCCCAATGCCAATTGCAAACTAACAACGACGTGAACTGATCATAGTCAAGATCCAAGAAATGAATAGCGCCACGCCCAGAAACAATTTTACATTGTTGCCGGTTGTATCTACATATATGTGATACAACAACAAATGATCAATGTCACCCCGGGAGATCAATCTCACCCCATTTTACGGTAATTTATGAAAATATTCCAATTCAAAAATAATGATGGATAATAAATCTTGAGATGACTTTAAATTATTATATTTAATGTCAAATCGAGAGGTGGATTGGTTTCTTGTAAATTGTAGCACAAAACTGTATTAAGTTTTGTAGAATAAATAAAACATACTGGAAAAATTAAAAATTTAATTTGAAATTAATACAAAATAAATAACTTTCACAGTGAACAAGTGTGGAATTTAAAGCAATATCAAGCAATTACAATTCGAAATATGCATTTTTAAACTTTATTTTTTTTGTATTTAGATTTGGTGCAATTCCGTTATCTGTGATGGCAACAACGAAGTGATTCACGAACCATTGTGTCCAGTTTTAACAGAGGTTTACATTAGGAAAAATTGTACCAGTTTTGTATGACGCGAAGTGTACTAAAGGTGAGAAATTTGACCTAGAACTTCCGGTTTTAGAAATGCAACCGGAAGTGCTGTTTTAAAGTCACCGGAATAGTAGAAGCGATATATTATTCGAGATAAGAACAAATGAACAGCGAGAACAGCTGAAAATGAATGCAACCTTCTCTAATGAGTTTTTCCAATGCCATCAAAAATATAGAACAAAAATACCAAGCATAGTGATGATTATATGATTGTCTTATTATCAACAGACTTAACCACTTCATTGTTACCGATAGGTGATTCAAGAGGCAGTGAACATCAACAGGTAAATGAATAAAAGTGAACCGATACAATGTCAATACTGACCTGTAACACCTAAGAAGACATTGCGTTTCTCAGATTTTCTTAATAATATGTCTGAACGTATATACCAGAGTATAAGTAAACAGGTTTCATTAAAAATTGCAGCAGACTGGTATCAATCAGGTATCACGCAACGAGAAGCAGTAATATTTTTTACCATAACTTTATAAAATATAATAATTTTTGAATATTTAGATTTTTGAGTAAATATTTGTAACAAAAATATTAGTGCAAAATACAGTTATTTACTAATTTCATTGTTTAGAAAACAATATTTTTTAAACAATGCTAATATCTACATAATACAGGGTGTAACAAAAATACAGGTCATAAATTAAATCGCATATTCTGGGACCAAAAAATAGTTCGATTGAACCTAACTCACCTTAGTATAAATATGCACATAAAAAAGTTACAGCCATTTGAAGTTACAAAATGAAAATCGATTTTTTCCAATATATCGAAAATTCCTAGAGATTTTTTATTGAAACTAGACATGTGGTACTTTTATGGCAGGAGCATCTTAGAAAAAAATTATAGTAAAATTGTGACACCCCATAAAAATTATATGGGGGTTTTGTTCCTTTAAACCCCCCAAACTTTTGTGTACGTACCAATTAAATTATTATTGTGGTAGCATTAGTTAAACACAATGTTTTTAAAACTTTTTTACCTCCTAGTACTTTTTCGAAAAGTCAGTTTTTATTGAGATATTTTGAATATGAGTCAAATCCACCACATATTTTTAAATGGTTGAGTACGATTAGGAGACTTGGTAATCGTATGAAAATTTATTTATAATTTACATTTTTAGGCATATTTTGAACCATATTAAAAAAGAAGCCACATCTTAATAAAATGTGCCTTATCGAAAAAATATTAAGAGACAAAAAAGTTTTAGAAACATTGTGTTTAACTAATGGTACCGCAGTAATAGTTTAATTGGAACGCACACAAACATTTGGGGGGTGTAAAGGAATAAAACGTCCATACAATTTTTATGTATACATTTTAAAAAAGAAGCCGCAACTCGATAAAAACTGCCTTATCGAAAAAATACTAAGAGACAAAAAAGTTTTAAAAATAGTGAGTTTAACTAATGGTAGCACAATAATAATTTAATTGGAACGTACACAAAAGTTTGCGGGGTTTAAGGAAACAAAACCACCATAAAATTTTTATGGGGTGCACAAATTTCACTATAATTTTTCTTAAGATGTTCTTGCCATAAGAATGCCACACGTCAACTTTCAATAAAAAATCTCTAAATAGTTTTCGATATATTGGAAACAATCCATTTTCATTTTATAACTTCAAAGGGCTATAACTTTTTTTATGTGCACATTTGTATAAAGGTAAGTTAGGTCTAATCGATGTATTTTTGGTCCCAGAATATGTGATTTAATTTATGACCTCTTTTTTGGTTACACCCTGTATAATAAGTAGAATGGGCTTAGTGTAGAAATATAGTGGAGCATCGCACATCGCCAGGTACTTCGTTACGTTTGAGGACCAAAATAATCATTTTTTTCAGGACGCACCGCACCGCCCTTCGCGCATCGCACATTACTCTGGGCTAATTAGCAAAATTCATGGAAAAGTTATTTACCAGCAATTTTATTGCTGGAATCGAATTATAAGATCCTATATATTAATAATATAGGTATGCAAAGTCCACAGATAGTGTGCTACTTTTTTTATAAACAAAATGGCGCCGACAAATCGTATTTTTTTCATTTATTGCTCTATAACTCCGAAGATTTTAACTTTACAACAAAAACACCCAAAATGAAAATTCACTGCAATTAAATTCTGCATAGAGATATGTTTTTCACGATTTGCTCCGACGAAAATTTTCCTCGAAAAATGCGGGTATTCCTAACAAAAACCATAATTTTCAAATAAAGCTTTAGGTAAGTAATTATTAATCAATAATTAAATAACTTAGTGACATCAAAGATTTCTTGGTATAGATTGTAATTCCAGAAGCCTGTGAAAATTAAACGAATATTTTAGCAACAATTCAATTGTTAATTAACAATTTACGATCGCAATAATAACCAAAATAATCATGATACATTGATCAAACTTATAAAGATTATAAAGATGAGATGCTTGTTTAATATTTTATCAGCAAAATATAAATTTTTCTTTTTTTTTGCATAATCTTTAAATTTTGAAAAAAAAATACTTATAATACGTTGGTCTAATTAGTAAAGTACAAAGAAAGGTCATTTACCAGCAATTTTATTGCTTTAATCGAATTATAAGATCTTATATATTATTAATATAGGTATGCAAAGTCCACAGATAGTGTGCTACTTTTTTTATAAACAAAATGGCGCCGACAAATCGTATTTTTTTCAATTATTGCTCTATAACTCCGAAGATTTTAACTTTACACCCAAAATACTCAAATAAAAATTCACCCCAATTTAATTCGACATAGAGGCATGGTTTTCCCGATTTGCTCGGACGAAAATTTTCCTCGGAAAATGTGGGTTTTCCCAACAAAATCTCGAATATTCAAATAAATTTTTTGGGCCAGTAATCATTTATCAATAATTATATAGCTTGGTGAAATAAAAGCTTTCTTGGTATAGATTATAAATTCAGAAGCCGGTTAAAGTGAAACGAATATTTTAGCAACAATTCAATTGTTAATTAACAATTTACAGTCGCAATAACAACCAAAATAATCATGAGACATTAATCAAACTTAGAAAGGTTATAAAGGTGTGATGCCTATTTAATATTTTGTCGACAAAATATAAATTTTTCATATTTTTGCATAATCTTTAAATGTTTAAAAAATTGTTATAAACAAATTAACATTTCTTAGAAATTGTTTATTATATTCTAATTTTAAAAAATACTTAAAATGCGTATTTCATAGGTCTTGAAAATGAATGCTTTAAAAAAATTTTCCAACCATTTGCAAAAAAGTTAGGAAACAGCAAAATAAATATACGATAGCTCCATTGTTTATAATTTGTTTTAATTGTTTCAAAGCTTAAAAGTGAGTCTATGGTACAATCTAATTACTCACAAAGAATGTCAAAAATTAGTGCAATGGTTATATTTTAATCAAAGATTAAAAATACTTTTTTTTGTAATTTTTAGCGCGAAAGTAGGCTTGATACAGAGCCGGAGATAAAATGTTCACTCGAAGCGACTGACACGCTTAAACTCGCGCGAGTTGTGTATGTGGGCGGGTATAGGCCATTCCACGAACATACGCCTGTTTTGGATTACTTCGACAACGAATATTTTACTGTGCAAAATAAGAAGTACGAAAGTAAATGGCGTTAATAATTATTCCAATAAACAACAACGTAACTTGCAATTTACTTTGGTTCTTTTTATTTTGCACAGTAAATTATTCGTTGTCGAAGTAATCCAAAACAGGCGTATGTTCGTGGAATAGGGTATAGCTACGGTACTGTATTATTCTACTTTCGCGCGTGTAAATTACAAAAAAATATATTTATAATCTTTAATTAAAATATAACCATTAAGCTGATAATCGATATTGTTCTATAAATAATTAGCTTGTACTTTAAACTCACTTCTACGCTTTGAAAGAATTAAAAAAAATTAATAACACCGTAGTAATAGTATGTTTATTTTGCTGTTTCATAACTTTTTTGCAAATGGTTGCAAAAACATTTTAAAGCATTTATGTTCAAGATATTTGAAATGCGCATTTTAGCTATTTTTTAAAATTATAATATAATAAAAACTTTCTGAGAAACATTAATTTGTTTATAACTATTTTTTTAAACATTTAAAGATTATGCAAAAAAATAAAAAATTTATATTTTGTCGACAAAATGTTAAATAGGCATCTCATCTTTATAAGATTTCAAAGTTTGATCAGTGCATCATAATTATTTTGGTTATTATTGCGACCGTAAATTATTAATTAACAATTGAATTGTTGCTAAAATATTCGTTTAGTTTTCACCAGCTTCTGGAACTATAATCTAAACCAAGAAGGCTTTTAAGTCACCAAATTATTTAATTATTAGTAAATAATTACTTATCTAAAACTTTATTTGAAAATTAAAGATTTTGTTGGGAAAACCCACATTTTCCGAGGAAAATTTTCGTCGGAGCAGATCGGGAAAAACACGTCTCTATGCAGAATTTAATCACGGTGAATTTTTATTTGAGTGTTTTTGTTGTAAAGTTAAAATCTTCGGAGTTTTAGAGCAATAATTGAAAACAACACGATTTTCGGGCGCCATTTTGTTTATAAAAAAAGTAGCACACTATCTGAGGACTTTGCATACCTATATTATTAATATATAGGATCTTATAATTCGATTCCAGCAATAAAATTGCTGGTAAATAACTTTTCCCAAAAATGGCCTATTCTCCGATAATCAGCCCAGACTACATAGCTGGGTACCAATTCCTCGCCTACGTAAATTGAGCTAGCTTTTTCTGATCGTCGCACAGTGATTGTTTTATAGAGATGGATAAAGATAAATGAATTAGTTGTGTGTTTATACTTGTACCAATTTGCAGCATAAAAGCAAATGTCCACAATAGTTTGGTTTTAACAAAATTGTGGAAATCAAGAAAGGAAAGAAGTAAATTCGCTGTAGTAAGTTCGGTTCATATTAGATGATGCACCGCCATTTTCGTTTGTTCTTTGCAAAAACACCTTTTCTTAAAATTAGAATTTTCATTAAAATAATTTCCTAGGGAATTTTTCTAGGCACCCAGTGCCTAGAGTGCCAGTGTCATAAGTTCGAGTATCCGGAGTACTCAATTGTTGCAGTACACCATCGGGAACTACCATCTGACTCCTCCCTAAGAAGATGTCGAGCTGTAAATAACCTAGGACAGCACCGAAAGAAGCCTGCAGACCACCAGCTAAGTTTCTTAATAAAATCTGTCACCTGTCTGTCACCAGAGATAGATTATTTTTATATAAAGTAACTTTATAAATACTAAAATGTAAATATTGAATGGTATTGCGTTTGAACCGTATGTACAGAGAATCCAGAGGAGTAGGATACAAGGATCCACAAAAATCAAATGTTCGCCGTGTTGATGTTGACGATGTAACGGTGTTGACGTGATAACAACGCTTGCTACGTCCGATGTAACGATGATGCAGAGGAAAACGACGACGTAATTAACAAAAAAAAAAAAAAAAAGAATAAATATGCGGTGTAAGGTGCGTCAATACGGCCACTATGCGATGTGCCGTGCGCATCGATAGGCACGAACGGTTGTAGCTGTATCCTTTATTACGAACCCTCAAGAAGTTGACCATGACCATACCTCGCTGGTATCTGGACATTGCCCAGTGGGCAATTCATTTTTATTTTGAAATAAATCTACAGACACATCAAGATTTACATAAATCTGTCTTAACAATATGTCATTAGAAGATATATTTCCGACTTAAAGATGCAGTTGATCTCCGTTACTATTTTTTTAATCTTTACTAACTAGTTTAACTTTTAGCTAGCTATTAACTATTTTATAAAAATAATAGCTTTAACTATTATTTTTTCTTGTTATGTATGAATTAGAAATAAAAGTCCTTTTAAAATCCGCAAAAATATACAGGCTGTCCCATTTAAATTAAATAGGTTGAGAATATTTCCGATATAACTGGAGCTAGTAAGAAAAAATATGGCGTCAGATACACTCTGTGTCATTGTACCTACTTGCATCTACAGTTTCATAACTGGCATCTTTTTTGTATCATACTTATTTATAAGATATTTAGTTTGTTTCATACTTTCATTCTAACCCTGCATTATAGTCAATAAAGCTCGTGAATAGTGCGAAAATAATTATAAGTATTTTTTTGGGAAATTATCTGTTAATTTTAAATACAGGAGCAAGGTTATCTACATAATAGAATAGTTTAATTCTACTGATAAATATCTGTGTCAAAAATATGTACATACTTATATCTTCTTTTTATCTCTACCTGAAAATATTTTGTTACGCTCTTCTAATCATTTGGTGAATTTAATCCTGTCGCCAGGTGGGTACAACGGTCTCCTTTATTCAGATGGACTTACCCAAGTGTTTTTTATGTATTTTGACCCTTAGAACACGAATTTTTTGGGTAATAGTTGATCCGGATGGCAATAAGATTGTTATAGACAAAGAACTTGAGAAATTACATAACAGCGATTTTTCGCAAAACAAGACATTTTTTTGAATTTTTTTTTTGTGTCATTCTAAGCAAAAAATGTTCTTACAAGTTTTTTCTGTAGGATGCATAGTTTTCGAGATAAACGCAGTTGAACTTTAAAAAAAGTTATTGAAAAATTGCAATATTTGAACCCGAATAACTTTTGATTAAAAAATAAAATAGCAAGTTCAAGTAAAATTTTACCGGTTGTTTTTTGAGATATGATATGATATAACTGAAGATATAGCTATTATTATATTACTTGCTATTCTAGAGCATCTAGAGCAATTCTATGAGTTGTTGATAAAGTCACTTAAACGACTTAAAAAAGAAGATATAACTATTATTATGGGTGACTTCAATGCGAAAATTGGTAAAGGGAGAAGCGGTGAATTCATAGGTGATTTTGGTCTAGGACAGAGAAATGAAAGGGGAGACAGATTAAATCTGTTTGTAGAAGAAGAAGAATTTGCAATACTAAAAAAATTCTTTAAACTACCACCAAGACGCTGGTCCACCTGGATCTTCCCGCAAGATCAACCAGGAAACGTAATACGGAATCAAATTGACTACATAATGGTGAACAAGAGATTCCGTAATAGATGCCTATCGGCATCCACTGTATTGCAAGAAAAGTTGAGTCTAACATTCCACATAATGCACAAAAAATTTTAAGAGGATTGGTCAATTAGTTTAAATTTTATTCAATTTGTTTATCGCAAAGAGGTTTTTTTGCCATGTTATTGTTCAGAAAATAATAATGACATAACAATTCTATGGAAACCACATGCAAGAAGAATAGTTATATATTCAAAATGTTGAAAAAAATCATTTAAAAATCGTTTTTATCACTCCGAAAAAAGTTTAATAAAACAGAGTCATTTTTGGCTTTAAAACAATTTGAACAGCTTTGTTAATGTTGACTATAGAGTAAATCTACTTTACGATTTCAAAAGCTGATTATTTTACACGAATTTTCTGAGAAAAACTTTTTGCCTAGGTTAATTAGGCTCAAAGTTAGCCACTTTTATTATTTAATTCGCAGTTACTTCTATATACATCAAATTCTCCTGTAACAGTGTTAGTTACCATACTACTCTGAAATGGCTTGGCAGATTTTTATGAAATTTTACACGTATATTCTATAAGATGAAGAAGAGGTTAAAATCTATTTTTTATACCCATAAGGTATAAGGGGGGTTGCCCCCTGACATTTTTTTTTATTTTTTTGGACAAAATTATCTACCTTAATTTTATATGATGTAGAATTAAAAAATACATACAACCCTTAATTTTCACTCTTTTATCACCAACCCCTATTTGTTAACAGCCATCTATATATTTACATCTATAAAATTCTCCTGTCACCGTGTTACTTTCCATACTCCTCCGAGACAGCATGACCGATTTTTATGAAATTATATATGTATATTCGGTAGGTCTTAGAACCGGTCGTAATCTATTTTTCATATCCCTGAGTGATAAGGGGAGTTCCCCCTAACATTTTGTAATGTTAGGTGAGGGTGTGTGTACATAACGTACTCTATAAGACTACGAGTACATACAAATTTAAAAAATTATTATCAAAATCCATCAACAAGCTCCGGCGATATTAATCGCAGAATATGTTTGCAGAATCAGTTTCATTTTTTCAGTGCACGGATTTTAATAATTCCCCTAAACCGACCACGAATTAATTCCGTTCGGACACCATTTTTAAAACTTTATTAACCATTCTGTTGAGGTTCAAAGTTTACCCAAACTTTTACACATAAACTATATATCTTCAACTTCAAAATAGCTCTAGTTAGGTTGCTTAATTGTTATAAACAAAGTAGCCGTCAATTAAATAAACTTCAAAAGTGGCTAACTTTGACCGTAATTAACCTAGGCAAAAAGTTTTTCTTTGAAAATTCTTATAAAAAATACCAGTTTTTCAAATCCTATTGTAGTTTTAGCCTACAGTCAATATTAACAATGTTATTCAAATTGTTTATAAGCCAAAAATCACTCTATTTTAGTAAAATGTTTTCTAAGTGATAAAAATGACTTTTCAATGATATTTTAAACGCTTTAAAAATATGACTATTCTTCTTTCACATTGTTTTTACAGAATTGGTATATCATTATTATTTTCTGAACAATAACATTGCGAAAAAAAGCTCTTTGCGATAAACAAATTGAATAAAATTTAAACTAATTGACGAATCGTCTTAAAATTTTTTGTGCATTGTGTGGACTGTTTGACTCAACTTTTCGTGCAATATTAAAGTCTTAAATTCATTTTCGCAAAAGTTGTAGCAAATTTTTTATTTTCGAAATTTTAGTTTTGTTTTGTAATATCCGAAGCAACAAATGATGGGACCAAAATTCAAAAAGCGCTATTTTAAACCTTGGCTCCTCGACAAAAGAAAAATATTATAAATAAGATATTTAGTTGCCCTATTTTTACCTGTAGCGATTTAAACGAAAAAACTTCAATTTTTGACCATTATTTGTTAATAATTAAATTTCTCGTCCAAACTGTGACGGGCATTTTTGTATTTATAATGTATTAGATATATAGTACCCAAAAAACCCATTTGCAATCTGACTGCTCAAGTGTCCCGAACATCTATTCTAGTTCTATTTTGAACTTTTTGGTATCTTCACGAAGTCGTACACAAGCCGTACCAGTTTCGTAGATGCTCTAAATCAATGCAATATAGCGGTACTCAATGCGGTAGTCCGTCAATGCTCAAAGTACTTTATGATGATCTATAGTGTCAAACGCCTTTTCATAGTCTACAAGTATAAGAAAGACAGGCTTGTTATATTCTGTGCGCTTTTCTATGCGTTCTATTTAAAAGTTGGCAAATATTTTTCCATCCTTCAGGCATTTTGGGCGCAGAACCTTTAAACTTTTATTTTTATCAATTACTTGAGCTTTGTGTTTGGTGCTATAATTTCTGATATCTTTTCGAATTGATTTTGACATATATGTGTTTTTGTTTAACAGTAATTGTTAGAAAATTATCCGGGTATTTGTCTTTCAATAAATTTATACAGGGGAACCTCGATAAGTCGGATTATTCGGGATCGCGGCCAATTCGGGCTATCAAAAATCCGGGTTAGCCGGAGAATATGGTAAAAATTAACGAAATACATATAAATAATAAATAAATACACATTATAATTGCAAAATAATAAAATACATATGCACAGTACATCTAAATTACGTCAGTTGTATACAGTATCATTGTTCATCATTTGTATACAGTATTGTCTATTTCTGGGTAAAAAACTCAGTCAAAGTGAAAAAATGTTGTTTTGTCTGATGAAAAGAGGTCCGGGTTAGCCGAACTTCCGGGTAATCGGAGGCCGACTTATTGGGGTTCCACTGTACTATATTTTTTCCTCTTTTCTTAACCCTAGAAGGACCAAAGAGGGTTAAAAAGTATCCACAACATTGCATTACATCAGATTTTCTAAACACCTTTGTTCCTAAAAATCTCAAATAATTAGTAGTTGTCGGCGTACTACCGTCATATTAGATGGCATAATTAGCATTTCTATAATTTAATTCATTTCCTCATACTTTTATAAAAACTTGACAGTGGACTATAAATAATCCCCTTGAATACCTTCAACACCATCCCAAAACAGGGCCGCGTTTAGGTCAATTGACGCCCTAGACAACTCTCTAGTAGCCGCCCTTCAAAAATGTACCATTTTTGCGAAAAAAAAAAAATTGCAGATATATCTATTTAAATAAGAATACATTAAAAATGGATTTAAACTACGATGTTTATATACCTCTAACAGAAAAAACTGTCATTCCAGTTCGATCACATCAGAGACTTCTTTTCGAAAAAAGACTTTTTTTCTTAACAAAATCGACAAATTGTTAACACGTTCTTGCGTCATACTTGATGGGAATTTTTTTTTTTTAATTATTGACATTTTCGAAAATGATCTTTCAGCAGACACTTTGGCAACTGGGATGCACAAATAAATGTGCGAAGCAATGTCAAAATTAGGGAAAATATCTTTCAATCCACTTAGTGCAGTCACTGAAGGTTTCACCTCCGATTTCGTTGAACATCCATCGATTTTCATGAAAATTGGTGAGTAGTTAGAGGATACCTCAAGAAACAAAGGTGACATGATGCCAACTTGCGCTTTTACCGTGGTGGTGGATGCCACCCCTTATCGGGGGTGAAAATTATTATTTTTTAAATAATACCATAAATCGATACAGAGACAAATACTAAGCAAAATTTGTTATATGTATAAAGTTATTAATATAAATCAATACTTTTTAAGTTATTAAAGATCAAAGATTTTATTTTTTTCGTAAAAAATGCATGTTTTAAAGCAGTTTTCCCCGTATAACTCAAAAGCTATAAGCTTTAACAAAAAAGTTATTAAAAAATAAAACGGGATAATACCCGAAGGTTGGCTGTATACCATCTAGTTAAATAAAATTAACATGAAGTAAAACTCCCTAGTGTAGTTGGTATATTCTCCCTAAATATACCAAC
The DNA here is from genome assembly GCF_917563875.1 of Diabrotica virgifera virgifera. Lineage (NCBI taxonomy): Eukaryota > Metazoa > Arthropoda > Insecta > Coleoptera > Chrysomelidae > Diabrotica > Diabrotica virgifera. The sequence continues at coordinate 234,491,864 of NC_065449.1, forward strand.
TACACTAGGGAGTTTTACTTCATGTTAATTTTATTTAAAAAAGTTATTATTAAAAAAATTGAAGATAATAAAAAACTGAATACACACCTCACTTAAAGAACTAAACGAATGTTAATTCAAAGTGAGTTATAGGTAATTGAATGTATATTTTTTTCGATAAGTACTCAAATCTAAGTATTCAAGCTTAAATAACGGGAAAACGATGCATTTTATAAAATATACCTGCTAAACACCTGTCGAAGTACCTATCAAATAAGTTCTAGTAGAAGTTAATAACATCACAATTAAGCAAGTTATGATAAAAATAGGAGAACCCTTTAGAATTTTTTAGGAAACATTGAAAAATAAAACAAACGCCATTTCCACCAAAATTAAAATGTATAGTAATCCTTAGAAGAATTTATTTATATCAGCATAAGTAATGATTTTAACAATAATTTTGACCGGTTTAGAGTGCATATTTTTTAAAAAAAGATAGAATTTAAAAAAATCAGAATTTTTAAAATTCACATTCAGCTTTAAAATTGTAATTTTCATTTTCTTCTTATAATAACTCCAAAAATACTTAATATACGTAAAAAGTGGTACATATATGTATAACCAAATTTTAGTTTTTTCTATATCAAATATTTTACCTTTTTACTATTTCTGTAAAAGTAAACTATAACAATAACCGAGATCCAAAACGAGAAAAGTTTAAACTTAAATTTTGCTGCGAGAACCATGTAACCGGGGCCATTTAACCTTTTATTTTTAAAAAAGTAAGGGGTTTAAAAGATTAAATTCAACGTGGTTTAATAGCCATTAAAATTGACTTTCAAATGGTTTTTAGACAAACCTAATATCGCAAAAACTACCGGAGTTATTTAAAAAAAAAAACAATAACTTTTTTGGAAAAATTTTTAAAAGATAAATTTTGAAAAATATTTTGTGCATAAATTTTAATGCTATCAACTTGTTCGGGGGCTCATTTGATAGATATTTTTTTAGTAATTTGACAAATGTTTAATAAGGTTATGTTATAAAATGCATTATTTTCCCGTTATTTAAGCTTGAATACTTAGATTTGGGTACTCGCCGGAAAAATATACATTCAATTACATATATCTCACTTTTAGTTAACATTAAAAGACTTTTCCAGTAAGGAGCTTATTTTATTTTTTATTAGCTTTAATTTTGGTAATAATAGCTTTTTTGCAAAATCTTATAGTTTTTGAGTTATTTATGAAAAAGCGGTTGAAACATGCATTTCTCTCACGAAAAATTAAAGTCTTTGATCTTTAATAACTCAAAAAGTTTTGAATTATTTTAATAATTTTGTGTAACAAATTTTGCTTATAGTCCATTCTTTGACGGTTTTTGCGGTAAATTTTAAAGAACCGCTTGGATTGACTTGAAATTTGGCATACATATAGATAATATGTCAAAGAAAAAAAGTGATATTGTGCCGATGTGTGCTTTTGCTCTGGGGGTGGGTACCACCCCTTCTCGGGGGTGGAAATATGTAACCTCAAAATAACTCGGAAATTAATAGATATTTCAATTCTGAGTAAAAAATCTTATATACGACTTTTTCGGTAAATTGATATTTAGCAAGTTATTCACGATCGAAATTGATGATTTCCTACATGAAAAATGCATGTTTTTGAGTGGATTTTCAAAAATATCTCTAAAATTATGCATTTTTACGAAAAAGTCATTATAATCAAAAAGAAACCTATTAAATGAGTGAATGGAGTGGTGTTCTTTAAATTATTATAGGAATAACACAACCTAAGTTACAGCCTACTTAAAATCGGGGTTTTTTCGAATTAACCTTGAATCAAAAATTTTATCATTAAATAACGCAAGAAATAGAGATTTTTAGAAAAATATTATGGAAACATCTTTAAATACTTTACTGATGCCTTTAAAAGGTGGTATGATAAAAGTGATTTGGATAAAAAATGGCTGAGTTATTACAAAAACAAAACAATTATGTCGTTGAAAAATCAAAAGAGTAATTACTTAAATTGGTAAATTTTCCACAAATATAAAAATTAACATTATTCCATACACAATTGGGTTTATTTATAGCCTGACTACGCGTTCTGAGATTTTAAGCAGTTTAAAGTGCTTAGGTTTGAAAAAAATTTCAATTCAGTATTAAATTATTTTTTGATAATTTATAAATGTTTTCAATTTTTCCAAAATTACTTGAAAACTAAAAGAAATCTGAAAAATATATATCAATACTAAAATGTAGTATTTTTCATACTAAAACTTATTCAGTTTTTTCAATGTCTCTATGGTAAACACTGAGTGAGATATTTATATTTTAAATTTGCACGTAAGTGTGAGAAGCAGTTTTCTAAGCTCTTTGAATCGCATGCTTTAAAAATCAAAGACCTCCAGAAAGTCCAGCTTCTGTATACTTTTAGCACTTACAATTCCCCATAAAATAAGCTTTGGAACAATGAAATAGCTTGAAAATTGCAGAAGGTTATCGTTAAAAAACCATATTGAAACTTATGTCGAACACTTTTTAAGCGTTGATATACTCGTATTTTATTTTTTTTTTCATGAAAAAGGCGCATCGTATGAAAAAAAGCGAAGATATATTTTCTGCTATAAATTAAATAAGTAACTCAAAAATGCTTTTTAATTTGAAATACCTCAGTGGTGTACTATTTTTTTTTTAATTCAGACTAGTAGCTGTATTCGCGCCAATGGTGAATATAAAATTCTTAATAGTAAGTCTGTCAATAAATGCGTAATAACTACCTCTTAAAACCCACCAAATTTATTTCATTTGCATATCTCAACCGGTTTTAGAGCAATCAATAAATCTTCACTTTGCAAGAGAAATCTCAACACCCTGTATCTTGGAACTTCATTAGCTACGACACTGGTTCTACTAGGTCTCCAAACTTCATACATACACAAATTTTTTCAGTTTTTCATAATCTATATTTCTGCTCGGAATATTTTTTCGATAAAATACTTACTTTTTGAGTTATTTGCGAAAAACCGTCTAACAACGTGGTTCTTTTGAAAAATGAACATATTCACTCGCAAATAACTCGAAAAGTATTGACTTAGTGAAAAAACTTTATAGAACAAAAGTTGCTTAGAATTAGTCAGTTTATCCATTTTCGGACTTATTTTGGACCTATATTTTTTCACCCCCGAGAAAGGGTGAAAATCACCCCCAGGGCAAAAGTACACATCGGTACTACATATATCACTTTTTTTCCTTAACTTATTAGCTATGTGAATGCCAAATTTCATGTCAACCCAAGGGGTTGTTTAAAATTCACAGGATTTGCAATATTTTAACGTGAGTGAATGATCTAATAAATCTATTTGTAGGGGTAATTTATAAGGGTTGAAAATATTAAATACTTAATAAACAAATTGCAAACATAAAATAAAGTTTAGATCACTACAAAATACATTATTACTTAATTTAAAGTTACAAAATATTTTTTAAACAAATTCTTATTTAGAGGGTAGTGTTTAAGGGTTTAAAAATAGTTATAAACTATAAAATACATTTCAATATAAGAAACAATCAAATTCCTATATTTAACATACTATTTAACGTACCTACACATAATTTAGATTTAAATAACGCTTATATCGGCTGTTTATAATTTTTGGTAAAAAACGGTAGTTTTCACCCCTTAAAAATAAAAAGCAAACATTGTAGTCATATCACTTTTGAAGAGAAGGATAAGATGAGCTTATTTGCAAAATTTCTTCTAAATTGTAGCGGTTCTTTAGAATTTAGAGGTCTTGCAATATTTTTACCGTTAACGAACGGACTATTAGAATTTGTCCCTCTATCGAATTCTGGGGATATTTTTAATAAAATAATTTTCACCCGGAAGGGGTGGCATCCACCCCGGGGTAAAAGCGCGACACCATGTCACTTTTGTTTCTTGAGATATCCTCTAACCACTCATCAATTTTCATGAAAATCGATCTAGGTTCAACGAAATCGGAAGTAATAGCTCATATTCACCTTCAGTGACTGCAGTAACTCTTCTTTAGATATTAAGATATGTCAATTATTGGTGATTTAATTGTTGTATCCAAATGACCCTTCACGTGAATGCATTCAGGTATTAATGATGTATCTTGGTCGTCTTTATTTTGTATCAGATTTTCAGCTTCTTTAATAATTTCTTCATTGCCTAATTTTGGCAAATCTGTTAATAACACGAAAACGTTGATAAATAAGTCGATAAGATTCCAGACGTCTATTCAGGTCTCTTATCAGAGTGTCGATTATAATATAGAATGTGTGGAATTTCATCTAATCACTAGCTGAAAAATTTAGTTGATCATCAAATTGAATTTTTCTTTTTCTCCTTCGTATTTCTTTATATGTTTTATTTGAGCACAATTTTTTAGCTTCCTTGCGGTAAAGTAATTTGAAAGAGCTTCATACTTTTTAATGACAGAAGCCAGATCCATAATTTTTGTATACAAATATTTTTTGTACAGTATTTTTGCCGCCCTCTCATAATGTGCTGCCCTAGGCAACTGCCTATATTGCCTAATGGATAAAGTGGCCCTGTCCCAAAATGGAAATAGACGATATCATTCATGCGTCAAATTAGCGAAATTTAAAAGAAAAAAGGCCAATATAGGCAAAAACAACCATAGTTTGTTCAAAATTCATGTATATGCGGTAAGCACAGCAAGAAGTCAAAAATGTTTCTTTATCCTACGATGATGCCAATTCCACTGAAGCCGAATACTCCGGGTAAATTATAAATTCGCTTTTTTCAACTGTTCCATTAAAGTATAGGAATAATTTAAAGGTGTTATTTTTTGATTAGTTTAAATAAAGAAGCACGTTTTTGATTAATTTATGTGTGGAATTTATTGACCCTCCTTGATCCTCGCTGTTTCTTGTAAAATGTTGGTCCTGCGAGGGTTAATCGTTATATTTTGTTTGATATTTTTCAATCTCATTTTTTATATAACCCTGTACTGGTAAATGAAGATAAAGTTCTTAAATACTGAAATATTTCACGAAATTATCTTCTAATTTAAACTAGAGCAAGGTTAATTATATATAACAGAGTAGTTATATTGTACTGATAAATATCTGATGCATTATTATGTATATAATGGTATCATCTCCTTATCTCTATCTGAAAATATTTCGATTATTTTGTTATGCATTTCTAATGATTTGCGAATTTTCTAAAACCGGACCTGCTTTACACTTTTATAAAACATAATTGCACTAACCTCGACACTTAGTCACATCCTAGTGTTCTGTTGTACACATACAATTTGTAGCAATGGAACGAGTTAAAAACTTTGAAGAACTAATCAGGGATTACATCGGCCCTAACAAAACTATAGTGGAAGCCAAAACCGGTGACTTAACAGCGCCTGGAGAAAACTATTTAAGTGACATGATCAAAATCGATCTAATTTTAAAAGACACCGTTACTAATAAGACTGAAGATTTAAATGTGGTAGCAAAATTGGTAACTGATAACCATGTGATGGGGCCCACGTCTGATCTGACCAAAGCCGAAGTATATTTCTACAAAGTTGTTGTTCCTGCCATCAAGTCCTTCCATAAAAAGTACAGTTTACCGTATCCTTCATTTTATCCAGATTATATAGGAGGCAGAATTAATTTGACAGGGGAAGTTGATAAGGCTGATAAAGATGCTGTTCTTGTTTTGGAAAATTTAGTAACAAAAGGTAAGATTCATTTAATACTAATTAGTTATATTGGTTATTTTTCACCTGTTTTAAAGATATTTTATAAGAAATATACAAGTAGTAAAATATTTAGGATCTTGCTGCTGTTTTTTCTATAAAAATAATTAAATGTATATGTATTAACAAATCGAAAAGTAATACTGTATTATTTGAGGACAGTAACGGATCTAGACATTTTGCCTTAGGGGGAGAGGGACTTTCAATAAAACACCATTTAAAAGACAAAAAAGGTAAACCAAAAGTAATAACACATTACATGTATCAAGTTCTTTTAATTTTACTAACTAGCGGGTTTATTGCATTTGTTTTGTCTGTCTACGGTTTAAGTTTTATGTCAGCTAAAATATTTTTGTACTTCTTCTTTCTCTTCTTTTTGTGTAGACATGTCTTTGTATGTTTTTTCAATATTTCTCCAGTAAGTTATCATTCAACTATTTTCGTGATTTTCATACTGGTCGTCTTCCTATTGGAGAACCACCTCTCGCCGTCTACCCTATTTGTTGGCATTCGGCTTATGTGGTCGTTCCACTCTACTCCCAGCGTTGCCACATTTTATTTAGAAAATCTACTGTAAGTTCAGCTAAAATCTACTAAAATCTATTAAATCAAAAACTAAAATATACTATACTAAAAAACTTTATAAACGTATTTGTATATAATTAATTAACTTTTTATAATATACTTTATTAATCAATGTACTTAATTAACTTTTTATAATAAAAACAACAGCTAACTTAACTAGAAATTAATATATTATTATGAATGTTTGTAAAAAAAACCAAACTTTTTTACATTTTGACAGGGAAACAAAATGAACTACATATACCTAATTAATTTTTATCAGTTTTAATTTGATATTTTTATTTCGGAAATTCGCTTGGGGTAGTTAGGATTATTTAGGTTAGTGAGGGCTATAAAAACTAACTTGTGACTGACTGAATCACTAAGGGCCGGTTATTCGAACGCTAATCAACAATGATCACTATCAAATATTTAATTACTGTCAAAACTGTCAATGTCAACTTTGGTTGGGTTACTAAAAACATAATTGATTACAATTCTGAGACTATAATCAATTAATATAACAATAATTATTGACATAATTGATAATAAATCTCATAATTTTAATCAATTATGTTTTCAGCAACCCAAACAAAGTTGACATTGACAGTTTGGTGACAGTAATTAAATATTTGATAATGATAATTGTTGATTAGCGTTCGAACAACCGGCCCTAATTTGTATGCCAAAAAAATATAATATTTGTATAAATATAATAATTTTGCCATACATTGATTTTCACATCTGCATGTCTGGATAAAATTTGGTACAGTTCCCAACAAATCCTTCGCATTTTACATTAGAAACAGGTAAACACAACATTTTGTGCACATTTACATAATATGTTTAGTTAGTTATTTTGGTTTTCCGTCGTTAGCTTCTAATAGGCTCACCGAATGCCAGAATTCTTTAATATCACTCGAAATACTACTTGCAGTACTGCTTGAAACGAGCAAGTTTGTTACACCAGAATCCAGTTTCATTTCTCTGTATTACTGTATTCATTAAAGCGGATCCACATCAATAAAAATTTATGTGTGTGTGTTGTATTTTAAAATTCATAAAAATATTTGCGGCACATATTTAAATCTGGTCAAGTATTTTTACGACGTAAATATTTATTTGGTGTGTTGCACCGCCTAATCCACTTAGCGACAAGTGGATAATCAAGTCCGCACTAACATCGCTGTGCGGCGAAAATTTCTTTAAAGTCGACTGGAAAACCCGACAGCACGACCGATAGCGTGTGTTGTTCGTCACGAAAATATTGCATAAATCCTTGCGACGCACAGTCCACATCAACAAAAATTTCAACGCACACTAGAGCAAATTTGTGTCAAATACAACATAAATTTTTATTGATGTGGATCTGGCTTTATCTACTTCCTGAATCTTATTTTCGGTAATGACCTTAGGAAATTATAACAAAATGTCTGAAAATTAATTTAAAAATACGGTAGATACTATCAAGAAGCAAATTTTATTTTAGTTATAACAAAATGTTGAAATCTACTAAAAAATATTGCCTACTAGAATTTTTTTAAAAATATCAAAAATCTACAAAAAAAGTAGAAATCTACTAAATGTGGAAACGCTGTCTACTCCTCTGTTTCTTACCCAATAATTAATGTTGTCCACCTTACATATCCGTCGTATACCTGCACATCTAGCTCTATCCCATAGAGCGTTACCGTCAATTTTTCGAGGGGGTTTCATTTCTGCTATCTCTAACACTTATTTACTTTATTTAATATTTTATATACTGTATAATTAATTGATTGGTTGACTTACCTGTTAAGGAGGGACAATCATAATTGTCCTATCTTACATTTCGAACATTTGTACTTATGGTAGTAGTGGTCTTTTCGGGCCGCTGATCACAGTTTAAAGAAGCAGAAGAAGAAAAAGAAGATTATTAAGCTTCTTGATAAGTGACGTCCGCGTATCACTGTTTTTTTTTTTTTTTTTATTTTATTTTTATCGCACAAGACATGGGTGGGTTCAAAAGAATCAATGGGGGGGAGCGTACAAATGTTCGAAATGTAAGATAGGACAATTATGATTGTCCCTCCTTAACAGGTAAGTCAACCAATCAATTAATTGTCCTTCACATAACATTTCGAACATTTGTACTTATGGTAGGCTGTTGAAAGATTAAACAATATTGTGCGATAAATAAACAAAAGTACATTGCAATCCAAAAATGAATAGTACTTAGCAATTTTTTTTTTGTTTTAGAAACTTTACACAAAATATATACATATGTATACCTATCTAATATATTAGAGCAATTATTAATTAAGATTCATGTTTATATTTTAATTATATGAGATGTGTACTTTCAACCAGGTACAAATAAACATAATAAGAAAATTAATGTTCTTACTAATATTAGTAACCTACACATGTAATATAATTACAATTACATACAATTACATGGACTCACCAGACAATACGGTTTTGCAAAGAGTCCGTAATCTTTTGCTAGAGGTTTATTATAAAAATATTGAATACTTGAGAATTTTCTGTCCATCTCGCCGTCTCTCTAATATCTTCTATAATCCAGTTCTAACTCCCGCTGAGGTAGATGCATGTCTAACACTATACACTTTAAAAATATTAGTGTCTATATTTTTAATTTAAAAAAAATGTTATATCTATCTACTCAACGCCTGGGTAGATGTTGCTTTATACGTCTCTTTTTTTTTTGTTTTTAGTTATAAACAAATTGTCTTCCGATTGAGGACGAATGTTTTAGAAATCTCTAAACACTCTCAACTGTGTTTTTTGTTTTAAATAGGTTGATATTTGTTTATTTATTATTATTATTATTTTTTTTTTTTTTTTGGGGAAGTCTTTATCCTATGTTATATCAAAATGTCAATTTTATCTTGATCCATGAAAATATTCTGAATTTTTATTAGGTACAGGGTTTGCAACCTCTGAATTGAAGTGAGTGTAATCAACATTACAAGTTTGTAAGTAAGATCTTTCAGGGAAAGGCTTGTGAGACGAAATAATGTTTCTAAATAAAGTAATACTGGTAGAGGGTCCCAAGTTAATTAATATTTGGGCAATTAAGGTTTGAGGTTATATATACATTTGTAAAAAAAATTAAAAATGTTTTTATAATATTCTAGGATATCTTCTATCAACGCCAATGCAGCACTGTGAATGTTAATACGAGCTATAATTATAATCCGGTTCTACGATAGATTTAATAAAATTAAAATTTGATAATTCATAAGCAAAATGGTTATTATTTTATACTAAACCGTCACCATCTCTCGAAAACTGTATCATACAGATTTAGTGATTTATTGTAATAGATGGGATGGAATCCTCAGGAATGGCTTTTCTTAAAAAGCTTGCCTGACAAGAATATGGAAACCCAAAAGATGTCCTGGATATAAAACCCCAAAAAAAAATTCTAGATTAAATTTTTATTAGGTCCATAATTATCTTTTTGGTTGTGTAAGGTATGGTGGTCAAAGGTTGTGTACCAACCAAAAAGAATTAAGGCATTGGCTTTCTCTGATCCGGGGTCAGGGTTCAAAATTACATACCTTGCACATTTTTTTTTTTTTTTAGGATATGTGGCAAACATATCGATTTCTGGAATAAGAAGCTGCTCAAAAATTATAGTAACACAATTATCACTTAAAGAATACCTACTCTGTTTCTATTTTTAAAGATCTTGATTACAAGTCAGGCAAAAGCATTTTTTTTTACTGTTATAGATGCAAAAATAATTTTTAAATTCCTATTTTCACAGAATTATTAAACTTATCTGCAAATGTTGAGTACTGTACACTACCCATCTTGTTAATGCAAGACACAGCTGTTGCGTTATTTATTCCTAGCAAAATGTTACAATTCCTATATTCGTTGAAAAAGGATTTCAAGCCACTATATGCTGCTAGTAACTGAAGTACATTTATATGTAGTTGTTGTTCATGACTCCAAAAACCATGAGTTTTGTTATCAATGCAGCATACCCGCCATGCTAAAAGATATAAATATGCATCGCAAAATATTTCAAGTACATAATTGGATTATTTTATATTTTGCTCACTAATTGGTATGTTATTTAACCACCAATTGTAATCATTTTTAAGTATTTAGGTATGGTCATTTTAGTGTTATAACTATTAGTTTAAGAAAGAGGCTACTTTTCTTTTGTATTTATTTATATATTGTTTTTTTTTTTTATAATTTTCCATATTTAACTTCCATAACTGGACGAACTGTTACAAACTGACCGATTAAGGCTGCAAATGATCTTATTTTACATGTACTTTTATTTTTGATGTTCTGAATACTATTAGATTTTTTTTTTGTCAGCAGGTGCAAAATATATCAGGTTCGAATCAAACGTAAAACCAAGAAAAGTTATATTTTGTGGGGGTGAAAGTATACTTTTCCTTTTTTTTATTTATAGTAAATCCCAAGCAGAAAAAATAGAAAATGTTTAAACAATATTTTCTTTACATTTTAAATATGATTTTGAAATTGGTAAATGGTCCTCTAAAAAATTGACGAAAGTAAAGCCTCCTGTTATTAGATTATTTAGGGCTGGTTTTAAAGTTTTTGTAAATATAAAAGCCGAGATATTATTCAAACCAAACGGTAAACAGTTTAATTAATATAAAAAAGTAGTTCTGTACTTAAATTTTAAATATTTCTTAGAATTTTAATGAACAGGAATAGCAAAATAGACAATTTTTAAATCTATTTTTGCCATAACCCTTGAAAATGAGCTTGAGGACTGACCTATTATAGTCTTCCAGCTTAAAATATGTGGCTTCTATAAAGCAATTCAATTGTTTTAAATTCAAAACAAAATCTCTGATTTCCGTCTTTTTAGGCACAAAAAACTACGAAAAATAAATTGTCCTTTTGTATGTGAAGAAGGAGAAATAGTAATTTTTAATTACTTTTCAAGTAATTTTTTTTTTTTTTTTTTTTTTTTTTTTGTCATACGACCAGTTTGGGTCTATTAGAACTTTTGGTGCTCTCTCTTCAGAGGGCGTTGTTTTAAATAAAATATTAAAACCTTAGACCAAACTTAAAAATTTCTTATCTGAAGTAATCCCTTTCCATATTTTAATACAGTTAGCCATATTACCCTATTAATTTTTATTGACATTTAGTATGACATCCTGGTTGTTCTCATTTGCTTTCGGTACTGCTGTCTGTTCGATTGTTTGCATCTCGATGCTAGTAGAGGGTGATTTGAGTACTGACTTTGTCCAATTCTTGGTCTGCTCAAGGTTGGATTGAAGTTTAAACGCTGCTGATTAAAGTTGCTAGATTCTGAAAGAACTCTTGATGGATGCTGAGTGGAAACAGCAGCTTGGCTTTGTGGTATAGTCTTTGGATAAACAGTGGTCTTTTGTGGCTTCGTAATGACTTCGAGATGACTTAATAAAGCTGATTTTGTATCTTTGTTTAATATTTTTGACAAAACCAAACAAAAATTATTGTAAGTACACTTACTAACTTTGTAATATTAAGGTAGACGATAAAAATCAATGCAGAATGTGCAAAAAGTAGTTAAATATGTTTTATTCTATTCTAAACTTCTGGGCTACTATAAGTAACTCTACGAAATAGGAGTAGCTCAAAATAAAGATTTTCTGGGCTACTAAAAAAAAGTACCCTCTTCTAGTTTTATTGTTTGAGGACAAACCAAACAAACATTTAATGTAAGCAGTAAACTTACTACCCTCGTAATATGAAATCTAGGCCAAATGTGCACAAAGTAGTTGAATAAATACATTTTATTGTATTCTAAACTTCTGGGCTACATTAAAGTACCTCGGAGAAATAGAAGCAGATAAAATAATCATAAAGATTGTCTGGGCTGCTAAAAAGTACCCTCTGCTGTAATTTTATTGTTTGAAGACAAACCAAACAAAAAGCTTGGTGTAATTAAACTTGCTTTTAATCTTAAATCGAAGTAGAATTTACAAAAGTAGTGAAATAAATATAATTCTATTGTATTCCAAACTGCTGGGCTACTGTAAAAATACCTCTGAGAAATAGAAGCAGATAAAATGATCATAAAGATTGTCTAGGCTACTAAAAATACCTCTGCTCTAGTTTTATTGTTTGAACACAAAACCAAACAAATAATTTAGTGCAAGTAAACTTGCTTGTAACGTGAAATCGAAGTAAAATTTACAAAAGCAGTTAAACTAATATATTTTGTTCTATTCTAAACTTCTGGACTACTGTAGAGTACCTCTGAAAAATAGAGGCAGGTCAAATAATCATAAAGATTTTTTGGGCTGCTTAAAAGCACCCCTGCTCTAATTTTATTGGTAAACCCTTTATTTTGTTCTATTTTAAACCTTTGGGCTATAATTTTATTTTTAAACCCCTAATAATGTAGTCTGTATTACTTTGGGCTACCTTAAGGTATCCTTATTGACACAAACAATATAAATTTTTGCATAATATCATGTCTGTCGGACATTTAGCTACAAAATAAACATTAATAGGAAAATCAGTGCAGTGTGGCAACATAGCGCCTGTTACATCTCTGTGTGTTTTGACAAATACTATTGACGTTTTGAGTATTTCGAATAGGGAAGAAGGCGAGATATAGTAACTATGACAACAGAGAAAATATATTGATAACAACAAAAAAGGACCCCAAGTTTGAATTTGGTTAAAATTGTCATTTCGTAAATATTAAATATTTATAGTTCGATCTATTCACACATAATTTAATTTATCTAACATAAAATGATTCAAAAATATCTTATAAATAACTTGGTCTTTTGGGATAAAACCCAAAAATATCATATAAATACCTTAACTCTACCAGTTTCTGTTCCAAATTTTCATATTTCCGCCTCTTTCGGGATACACAATTATTCTCTGATGACTTTTGTGGTATTTTAAACACTGTCTAATAATTTTTATAAAACTATTTGGAAAGCACTTGTGATCAGTACACGCACAGAAAAAAAACAGTGATACGCGGACGTCACTTATCAAGAAGCTTAATAATCTTCTTTTTCTTCTTCTGCTTCTTTAAACTGTGATCAGCGGCCCGAAAAGACCACTACTACCATAAGTACAAATGTTCGAAATGTTATGTGAAGGACAATATATATTTTATCTACTTTTAATACTTTATAAAATACTACTTTTGCTTTATTTAATATTTTTATGATTCAAAACTTTTTTCTTTAATTTTCAATCTGGGGTGGGAGGGGATTTCCTCATTTTTCTTTTCCGTACATTCGACACTATTATTGATGATGATATTATTTCTTTGGTCAGCTCTCCAACAGTGTTAAATATATAATACTGTTTTTACTAGTCATAGTTTTTAATTATTACGAATATCAAAGTATATAATATACTGCATTGTACATATAATATAGTGCATTGATAGTTAGGCAATGTTTTGAGAAATGCAAAGTAATTAGAATTCAAATTAATTTGAATAACAATTTTACCGTTATAGTAACCTAATAGCAATTGTTGATATATTATGTAAAATTAAAGTGTGGTAGATAAAACAAGCAAGTCATATCAATTGTTGAGTCAATAAAAGATAAATGCATTACTATTTTACTACATAAATTTAAGAGGAAACAAATTTTGTTACAGGGACGGTTCAACATAAAATTGTAATTATTTAATTTTAACAGGTACAAAATAATCTCCTTTTTCTTTCTGCAAATTCATCTCTATCCTCTGATTTTTTTATTAGGGTTTGGAGGTACGATCCTGTCCAATCCTTAATGTTACAAAGAAAAGTTATTTGTCGGTTCAAACGTGATCAAACCATTGCAGTCTTTACTCATGAATGTTTTTAAAATAGGCTCTTTCTCTAATCAAAATTTTCGTAACCCTATCCCTTCTAGTTTTACCCAGCATCAACTATAACATTTTCTCTCACGACTCCTGTATATCTTTCCTTTTAGCTCTTCCTCGATTTTGCTCTCTCAAGCCATGGTTTGTTGGGACAGTGAGCGACGCACAACTCAGAGCCAGTCGAACGCCGCGCACGTCAGTCCAAATCAAAGGAATGGTTTCTGTATGTTAACGGATTGGGACATCTTGGATATTAGCGCACCCTAATATGTCTGTGTGGGATAGGATAGGCTACCAAAACGAGCACTGAATGCTAGAATGCAAGGAAAGAGACCGGTTGGGAAGCCACGAAAGCGCTGGGAAGACACAGTAAACAGCGACGCACAAGCCCTTTTAGGAGTCCGTGTATGGAGAAGAGCAACCACAGACAGGCAAGGGTGGAGGCAAAAAATAAAGGAGGCCAAGGCTCAATTTGGGCTGTAGTGCCGTAGAAGAAGAAGAATATGTCTGTGTAGATATTGGCATTGGATCCGACCGTCACATGTAACACCGTTGCCGCATTCTCTATTTTTTCATACTATCACGTTACAATTTTTTGTGATATTATATTTGTGTGTGAAATGTATCATTTTTGTGTATTTTAGGTATGTTCTAATATATTATGTATATATAGGTTTTTACTTGATTATTTTAAATCATTGTGACGTTTAACTAGAAACCTTGTAATATTGTGTAATGTGTTAAAAGTAAGTAGTTTTGAAACACCAATTAAGTAAAGTTTATTATGTTGTTGTTTTCACCAATTTTGAAAAAATGTGAAAACATTGAATTGTCCACGTCCGTCTGTCCGTCCATCGGTCTTGTCTGTCTGTTTGCAAACTCAACTCTTCCGTCATTATACCAGGTAGAATGACAAATGAGGTGTCAAATGAAAGCTTATCCAAGGATGGTACTAAAGGTGAGAAATTTAACCTCGGCTGTCTGTCCGTCTATATGTCCGACCGCGTATATGATTCCTTCGTCACTATACCAGGTAGAACAACAAATGAGTCAGACAGACAGAAGGACAGACAACCTAGGTCTAATTTCTCACCTTTAGTACTCTCCTTGGATTATAAGCTTTAATTTGACACCTCATTTGTCATTATATCTAGTATAATGACGGAGAAATTATGAAAGAAATATATAGAATACAGCATGGCAACACTGTGACGCACAAACATAAAAACTGAGCCACATTCAGCTGTGCGTTACATAGGGTGCTTTAATATCCAAGATGTCCACGGATGGACATGCTAGGTTCTGCTTAGCTGCGCGCTCTGAAGACCGACAGCAGCGTACGTCGACGGTGTGCGCTGAAATCAAACTCATATTTGATTTGGACGCAAACGTTCAGCTGAACTCACAGTGTACAATATGGTGGTAAACTAATTTTAATCAAACAAAGATAAGTTTACATGGTTTGGCATATTTTCAATTGCACAAATTAAATGAAAAAGTCATTTGTACTAAATTGATAGTGTTAGTATTTAGTTGGTATTTAGATTAATTGGTATAATACATAGTTATTATTATGTATGTATTATTTATTAAACTGAAGCATGCATTTTAATGAAACAACGTTGGTACAAAATAAAGTGTATCGTTATTATTCAACACATGACACAAATTGACCTGTTTTATGGTCAATAATTTGGGAAATATTCAAAGAGAAAAGTAGATTGCCTTTAACAAAAGTACACAAGAACAAAAAAATACTATAAGCCTTTCAGTAGTGCCTTTCAAAGACACCATATGCTTCAACTGAACCGGACATCTATTTCTATTACTATTGTATTAGACGATTTGATACTCCTGGCTCAAGGAGCCGGAGATATACACTTGCTAGGTCCTTTTTCTTCGAAACCATTTTTGTCAATGTCACTGGCGAAGCGTCCATGTAACCACTGTTACCATTGGTAACAGGTTAAAATCTTGCAAATAAATAAGTATTTTATGACGATGAATAATTCCATTTATTATTTTTTTATTTTATTTTTATCAATAGAAATATATTATTATATTATGTGTTAATAGAACCTAATTCAGTAAATAGCCAGACACGAAAATATTGGCGAGTTTATGTGACTCAGTTGCACTTTATTATATTCTGTTACCAGTCTCATTTGTGGTGACAATGAATGGTTATCTCGCTGTCGCACGGGCGGCTCGGGACCGGCTAGTGTGAAAATTTTGAAGGAGCGATGGGCGTAAGCGCGTTGTGTATATCAGTAGGGCTGTTACCAGATTTACATTTGCTAAGAGTACCTATAATAAAAAGTGTGCGTGCAGTTCACCATGGATGAGTGTCGCTGCGTAATCGATCAACTACTTGAAAAGTAATTCTGATTGAAAAATAAAATGAGATTATTGAAAATGAAAGACCTATTTTAAACAATTTAAAAAAGGAATTTAAAAAATTAGCTCGATATTTTAAATTTAGTTGGTACAGTGAAAATCCTTGGTTATGTGGTTGCAAGAAAAATAGACTGTATTGTTAGCCATGTCTTCTGGTTTTTACAGAAAAATGGGTGGACCAGGTTCACGATTTAAATAGTTTTAGAGTTTTAAACAGAGACATGAAATTTCTCCGTTACCTATATGTAAGATGTATACCCAATTTGATTCAGTTTGGCAAAACAAAAATCAAAAGTTCTCTTAACCAAGCATTTAAAGCAAATATTGCTAAACATAATGAGTTTGTTAAAAAAATAGATAGGTACTCGTATATCCTTAGCTCATTTAGAATAGATCTGTACCGTATGTTTTTTGGCCGAACAAGAATTAGCGTTTCGTGGTCATTTTGAGGGCGACGGCTCTGACATTCGAGGCAATTACAGGGAATTGTTAACATTAATTGCCAAAAAAGATCAAAAATTTTGCCAACATCTAGAAACATCAACTGTTTTTTCGAGAGTTGCAAGTGATATACAAAGTGATATTATTATTATTGAAGCTATATGTATATACATTTAGCCATATCTTCATTTTTTTAAATAAGATTTTTTGCATTTGGATTTGGTAACACTTTAGAAAAAGTCACGCGTCGCCACTGGTCAATGTAATGGTAATATAAAATATAAATGGTCAATACCTTTCACATAGAGAGAAATTTCTGAAATTTTAGTATGACAAGGAGCATACTGACCGAAAAAAGTCAATGTCTAAAAACAGATCTTCCTCATTAATGAGCGAATTAAAAGTGAGACGAGAGAAACGAACCGCTTTGATTAAAAAACTTGTTAAAAAGTCGAAAACATCATCGTCGAAAGAGCCAATTTCGAAACATCATCGAAATTGGCTCGAAAATCAGGTGATCCTTCAATACACATGTTTTTTTAAAGTGGTGCTTCTACAGTATCGAAATTTGATACGATTGAAAAGGCAAGAATAAAAGCTGAAGTGATGAATATGGTTTGGCGATATGAAATTGAGCTGGCTGCAAATGAACTAGGTACATGAATTGGATCCTTTTACTTCTTCTTGTAGTGCCTATCCGTTTCGGATGTTGGCGACCATCATGGCAATCTGTACTTTGCACACTGCTGCTCTGAAAAGATTTGTAGTGAATATGTTGAACCACGTACGTAGATTTTTCAGCCACGAAATCCTTCGCCTTCCTGGTCCTCGCTTTCCCTCTACTTTTTCCTGTAAGACCAGTTGCAGTAGTCCATATCTTTCACTGTTCCTCATGATATGACCGAACTATTCGATTTTAGTTGTTTTTATTTTGATTAACATCAAATACCTATTACAACAAACAATTATTCTTATAGCGAAAATTCTTTGGAAACCAATATAGGATCTCAGAGCGTGCATTCATTTGTATTTTCGCCAGAAACAATTAATAGCAATGTACAAAGTAAGATATATTTATGATATACTTTACATTTTTAAGAAGTTTTCTTTTTTGTACTTAACTGTGTTTCTCTTTTTTCTCTAAATAAAAAAACCTTAATTCAAAGTTATGCTTAATTTTTCTTCTGCAGAAATCGGATGTTGTCTTCTGTTGTAGGGTTTTTTAGTAATATCATCTTATACATTGTAATACAGTTTCAAATAAATCCAGGAAAGTCTAAATATTCTCGAAATTTTTTCCTCGTTCTGAAACAATCTTCTTTTGACTCTTAATTATTATTTAAATGCACCTTCTGTATTACGACATGAAAAAATTTTGTTTACATTTGTATTTCTTTTATTTAAATTTAATAGTATCAACTCTTCTTCCTCGTCCTCTTCTAGGAGTAATAAAATTATTGCCTAGATTTTGTCAGAATTCATTTTTCTACGTACACCCTCCGTGAGAACAAACGTCAAACTATTTTGAGAGCGACAGAATATGCTAACAAACCGACTCACTCAAATCTGCCGTGCGTCGAGAACAACAGAGTCTGCTGTACGCGTATGCCGTACATCGCTCACTGTTCTAACAAACCGTGGCTTCAGAGTACCCTGCTCATTCGCTTCCAGGTAAACCAATCAGCCTGTACCCCATGGGCAATTCTTCAATGTAGTGTTCCATTTTCTGTTATGTAGGAGCCAAAGTATTTAAATTCTCCTACTCGTCCTAATTTTTCTTCATAAAATATTTATGTTCCCAATAGTCGGAGAGATAGAAGCGGATTTTGTGCGTGATAAGTAATATGGAAAAACTATACGGGGATATGTTGAATTAGTTGTGTACATGACTTTCACCAACGGCCGGAAACCAGAGTTGGGGCCGAGGGTAGTTATAAGGGGTCAAAGTCGCGGATTTTATAATTTTTTTTATGACGCTCATGATCGAGATAGTACACCAAGATTTTGGAATAAGTAGGTCATGACGTAACTAAGTAAAATCTCTAGGGGGGGAACGCTGCGTGGCCGACAAAGGGGTGGGGGTAGGGGTGAATATACAAAATATAAAGGGGTTTTTGCGACGTTCGTGATTGAGATAGTGGACCAAAATTTGGGAATAAGTAGATCATGACATTACTAAGTAAAATCCCCAGAGCCGGAAACCACAGTTGGGGATGAGGGTAGTTATAAGGGGTCAAAGTCGCCGTTTTTATTATTTTTTTTTCTGGCGCTCATGATCGAAAGAGTTCACCAAAATTTGGGAATAAGTAGGTCATGACGTAACTAAGTAAAATCTCCAGGAGTAGCACGCTGCGTGGCCGACAAAGGGGTGGGGCAGGGGTGAATACAAAAAATATAAGGGGTTTTTTTGCAACGTTCGTGATTGAGAGAGTGCAACAAAATTTGGGAATAAGTAGACCATGACATAACTAAGTAAAATCCTCAGAGCCGGAAACCAGAGTTGGGTATGAGGTTAGTTATAAGGGGTCAAAATTGGCGCTTTTATTATTTTTTTGTAACGCTCATGACCGAGATAGTGCACCAAAATCTGGGAATAAGTAGGTCATGAGGTAACTAAGTACAATCCCTAGTGGTGGAATGCTGCGTGGCCGGTAAAGGGGTGGGGGTAGGTGTGAATATAAAAAATATAAGGGGTTTCTTGCGACGTGCTAGATTGAGAGAGTGCACCAAAATTTGGGAATAAGTAGACCATGACTTAGCTAAGTACAATCCCCAGAGCCGGAAACCAGAGTTGGGAATGAGGGTAGTTTTAAGGGGTCAAAGTCGCAGTGTGTATTATTTTTTGTGTGACCATGCACAACATTTGTCTCCCACGCAGCGTTACGCCCCTGGAGATTTTACTTAGTAATGTCATGATCTATTTATTCCCAAATTTTGGTGCACTATCTTGATCACGAACGGCAAAAAAACCCCCATATATTTTTATACTCATCACTGCCTACCACCCCTTTGAACCCCAAGCAGCGTTCCGCCCCTGAAGATTTTACTTACTTACATCATAGCCTACTTACTCCCAAATTTCGGTGCACTATCTCCATCATGAGCGCCACAAAAAAAATAATAAAAACCGCGACTTTTACCCCTTATAACTACCCTCGTCCGCCACTCTGGTTTCCGCCTCTGGGGATATTACTTAGTTATTTCATGGTCTACTTATTCCCAAATTTTGGTGCACTATCTCAATCACGAACGTCGCAAAAAACCCCTTACATTTTTTTATATTCACCCTGCCCCACCCCTTTGTCGACCACGCAGCGTTCCACTCCTGGAGATTTTACTTAGTTGCGTCATGACCTACTTATTCCCAAATTTTGGCGCTATCTCAATCATGAGCGTCACAAAAAAAATAATAAAAAACGGAATTTTGACCCCTTATAATTACCCTCGGCCCCAACTCTGGTTTCCGGCCGTTGGTGAAAGTCATGTACACAACTAATTCAACATATCCCCGTACAGTTTTTCCATATTACTTATCACGCACAAAATCCGCTCCTAGCTCTTAGACTACAATCATTCCTGTGTCTCCCAATCATATAATACACTCCGTTCTCGATCTACTGACCTTTCCCCCACTTTATTAGCCTTTCTCCAACCCTCCAGTTTTTTCACCAACATTTTTTTGTGTTGTATTTTTTATCACATTTTGTATCATGTTATGCTACTAACCCCAAATTGTCTTTAGTCATTTTGCATCCACTGTTGGACAAAGGCCTCCCCATGTGTTTTTCACTCTTCTCTGTTTTGTGCTATTTGGTGCCAATTTCTCCCCACTTTTGCTTTGATGTCGTCTATAGGAATCGTTTTTGTGGTATTCCTCTACTATGACTGTGGTTTAGCATAGCGCCTTATGGTAAAACATGGCGGATACGATTCGTATCGAGTGTTTCTAATTCTTATGCAGTTGTAGGGCTTACAATACCGGGATTCCGGGATCCCGGACGATATTTTCCGGTATTCGATACCGGTATTTATAGTAAAAATACCGGTATTTCGGTATTAGCTTAATTTATAAAAATGGAATTGATGCACAATAAACTTTCTTCTAAGATATTTTTTGCTATTACAAGAAATTATTTTTGAAGATAAACTACCAATATCAAATATCATTGTAAAAAATATTTATTAAACACATTCATTACACATACAAGTCAAGTATATCGCTTTCTAAAATCGCGAATGTCGTTAATTTAAGGCGAACGGTGATACATATCAGCTTCTACAACCAAATTATTAAATCTCGTGTATACAAAATATATAAAATGAGTTCAAAAATTCTTAAATATTTAAAATTAGACTACAGTAGAACCGGCAAATCCGAACCCCGCTAATCCGAACGTTCGGCAAATCCGAACCAATGGAAAATAAAAAAATTTAAAAATTCAAGACAGAAACTTGAAAACATGATTATTATACAGAATAAAACCAGAAAATTGAACAATGTAGGTTTAATAGGACTTTGACATTTAAAATGTTTTAAAAATAAATACGTACTTTATATATTATGTAGGGCTTATAAAGGTTAAACATAAACTTACTTCGGATCTCTCGTAGTCAACTTGAGATCAAAAATATTGTCCACACTCTTGCGAGAACGTTTTGCGACTCAAAATCAACAACAATGAAAGCTTTGAGTTACTAGTTAGGCTAACTTTCGGATAATCCGGAATTTCGGAATCCGAACAGGCTGTCTCCCCAATTAGTTCGGATTTTCGGTTTTCTACTGTACTTTATTTTATAAATTATAAAGCCGAAAGATTTATTAATCAGAATTGTTTTTACATTTTCAGATCTATTTTTCATTTTTTTGTGTATTGTGGTGTATAAATTAGGCTCACTTATTTTCTGAAATATTAATAATAATTGAAAATGTATATATATATATATATATATATATATATATATATATATATATATATATAGCGGTCTAAATACAGAGTAATCCATATAAAATATTTGTTACAGTAAGTTAATCTTTGTATTAATATATTTTAAAGTTAAATTAATTTACAAATAGCAAATTTCATGAGTAAAAGTACTATCCTATTAAGTATATGCAAAATTTATCCTAGAACCAAATACTTATATAGTTTTTCTATTTGCACATTTTTTGTATTTATCTATTCCTACTCTCTAGGAATGTTATAAACAACATCTAATCATTTCAAAACAAAATTTAATAGGTTTCATATACAGTGATCAGCGTGCTAATAACCGGCAAAATAACGCAAAAGATGGAAAACATTAAATTGTGAGATAAAAACAAATAATACTAGTAGAGTTGTTAAATTTAGCGATAGTAACATATAAATTGCCATTATATTGATTGTTTCCCACCTTTAGACGTTTTAGAGGAGTATATCAACTAAAATTGTCACTGTGACAGTGGCATTTCTCAAATTCGTGCGATATGTCTATAGGTGGGAAACAATCAATATAATGTAAATCTATAAGTTACTATCGCTAAATTTAACACCTCCACTAGGTTCATCCCTTTTTATCTCACAACTTAATATGTTTTCCATCTTTTGCGATATTTTGCCGGTTATTAGCGAGGTCATCACTGTATTATTTAATAACATGTCGATAAAACAACTGAGGATAGTTTAAATATAACGCGTATATTTTTTATTCATAATACCGGTTTTAATACCGGGATTCCGGTATTTGAAATTTTAAATACCAAATAGCGGTATTGAGATTTTGGCTCGGTATTGTAAGCCCTATGCAGTTGTACATTGATAGT
Source organism: Diabrotica virgifera virgifera (assembly GCF_917563875.1). Taxonomy (NCBI): domain Eukaryota; kingdom Metazoa; phylum Arthropoda; class Insecta; order Coleoptera; family Chrysomelidae; genus Diabrotica; species Diabrotica virgifera. The sequence goes on from NC_065449.1 coordinate 234,514,638, forward strand.
GTAGACAATCGTTGATGACTTCATCATAGTTAACAATATAAATTTAATTCGGATTTATACGAGGCGATGATTTGTGCAAACATACCTTCGAAAAAGCTGGAAAATCATGTTTAAAAGTTTTTTGGAAATATATTCCAAGAAAAGTATTCCCAATGAAAGTAAATTGAGAAAAAATTACAAACTTCAAGTTTACCATGATATCTACCATAAAAAAAATCAAGAATATAGTGGAAAACCGATACATTTATTTTATTGTAGTTAAATATGTGGTTTCTGAAAGTATGCATTTTCTGAAATTATTGTGCATATCTCTCGCATATTTCGATATTTTTTACTGCATATATCATATTTCATCAAAATTGCTCGCATATAATCCGCTCCCTAGTCATCACTTTTGAATTATTTGAATTCATTTTTAAACGGGGGTAAATTTTGACCCCAATGTATGTTTTATTCAATAAATTCAGAAATATTTTCAATTTTAAACTCATTATTGTTTTATTTGACTCTAATATCATTCTAGATGCCCTCATATTTTGTAAAAAAAAATTCCACATATTTTACGAAAAAAAAATTTCTGAATTTGGGGCTTAGGTTCAAAGACCAACTCCCTTGGCCTTCCATGTTCCAATTTTATATTAAGTAAATACCGTCTATTACGTGAAATGGTTTGTAAGAAACATTCTAATCTTGAAAAAAAAAATTGTTTGTTAACCCGTTGTCCTAGGTGAACGACAAACGCGACAACGCGACACGACGCGACGCGACGCGAAAATATCAAGTAATGGTTGTATTTGTGTATGGCCTACGTTTTCGGGTTAATCAGTCTACGACAAGACGCGACGAAGTGCGAACTTGATTTGTTCGCGACGAGACACGACACAGTGTGACGCCCCATTGCTTTTTTCAATTCAAATTATGCTACGCAATAGTTTATTAAATAAATAAAAACTAATAATAACTATATAGTACCAGTGTTTTTTCATTAACATACCTTAAAGTCAGTAACAGCCTCTCCTCAATACAATTTGGTTTTTGAAAATTACGTATTGATAGTTATTGATAGCTCAGTTATTAATACTTGTAAGAGCTGCAATGATATAATCGAAAGTGAATAAGCCACAATACTCTTTAAACCAACGTGGATTATTTTATTAATTTCGGGTATAAATGATTAAACTCTCCAAATTAACTTGTTCTAAATATATGACATTTGTTGTCTTTCTTTTTCGTTTATGGAATTTTTTAGCTAAGTATTTAAAATATTAATTTTCTAGTAACACTGCCGTATACTTCCCCACACTTAAGAATAGGAATGAATAATTGACATCGTCACGTTTGTCCTGGTTTGAGTGATGGAAAGCGACGCGATGCGACGCTACATAAGCCACACGTGTCGCGTGAAGTACTGGTCGCATCGCATCGCAACGCATCGCAACCCATCGCATCGCATCGCGTCGCGTCGTTTCCCGTCGCTCACCTAGGACAACGGGTCTGTGGTGACGTAAATTAGTATATATTTTAAAATTTCTTTAGTTCTACGTTCAGAATGATGATTCCTATTTTCGTTCAGTTGTAGTTAAAATATATTACGAATACATTATTTTATTTCTTAAAACAACTTATTTTTTTTTGCCAATTGTCATTTTTGACTGGGGACATTTTTTACCCCCGTTGGTCACCCGTGTAACAAAAAAATTTTGGTCATCGGAAAATTAAGCTCCTTTAGCATGTTGCTCTGTATTGTTGCTTATGAGTAAAGACTGGATTATATGCAAAATGCATATGCATATATATGCTGCATATTTCTCATGTTTTTCATAAATGCATATGCCTTGCATATTTGGAGATTTAAGAGCATATAAATGCATATTTTGATGGGAATTTACTCTACCCCATTTAAAAATAAGGTATATATTAGTAACATCAACATCCATTAAAATAAAATGTGAAAGTAAATATTTTGCTGTTAAGCTCCTTTGTTGTTGTACCCATAAACATAATGGGCGTTATTTATAGCTGCAGGTATCATTATCCGGATATTTAAGATTTATAGACTTCTCAGAATTTACAAATTACCTAAGTAAATACCGATTATATTTTGAATAACATTACAAATATTACCTGTACTTTCTGCTGGTGTCGGCCAACTATGAATTATTCTGGGAAAACCAACCAAAACGAAATTTTAAGGCAGCGTTGCCAATTTAGCTTATTTTATGCTAGATTTGGCATATTTTTGTGTTGTTTAGCTTATTTATTTCTTGTTTAGCATATAGCATATTTTCTAGCATATTAAATAATATAAAAATTATTTAGTAAAAATCGAAAATCTTCTAATTCAGAACAAATTTTTATGTTGGCCTTACAATTACTAAAACAACTTAGGAACTCTCTCACAGGAACTTGAAACTGATATCAGTGAGTCAAATCTGATTCCTAACAAAAAATGTTTAACCATTCACACATACACACCTACATCAGCAAATCCCTTCGCATTCAATAATGTTTATATTAGTACTTATGTCTGTGGACCATGAGATTACTATTAACTACAGGATCATGTTTCAGCATTTTTTAAAACAAATAATTTATCTGTACTGGGTTATGCTTGCTATAGGGATTTTTTATTAGTTGATAATGGAATACCTACTGTTGAACTGATCATTCCATCATTCTTGTGAGGTTTGGCAAATACTATATTGGTCGAGTTGGCAACACTGTTTTAAGGGTAGGATAGATTATTTTATTTTATGAATGGTTAGTCTTAAATCAATCGCCGATTATTCAACTTTTGTGATTGCAAGTTATTGACTATACTGTGTAAAAAAATCATTTTATTATTATTGTGAAAATGCCTAAAGTAGCAAGGGAAAAATCAAGTCTTCTCAGAAGTTGGATTGGAAGTAACAATCATCTAAAAGTTATCGACAGTGAAAGTATGTTTTGCACCATTTGTGATAAAAAGGTAAGTTCTCCACTTCAATAGATTTTTAAACTTATCAAACTTCTTTGCACATCTATGTGTCTGTCTATTCTAAAATGACAAACCGTCCCATTTCTTCAAAAACTGTTTTTTAAAGTTCGCAACGGTTTGGCTTATACAGAGCGAGGTGTTGAGAGTGGCCCACCCTGTATACTACGGTACACTGACTGTACTTTATTGTTTGACGATTTCAATTTCACTTTGAGAAATAAAAAAAAATTGGGGGAGGTTTAAAAAGTTTGATCATTTTAATGTAGGTATCTATTTACGAAAACATCTAAAACATCATTATCATTATATTCCAGATTCCATGTCAAAAGAAATTCCAAGTAGTTCAACACATAAAAACTTCACTTCACCAAACTAAGCTATCAAAAAATGATAATAAACCTCGCCAGCAGATTCTACAGAACAGTTTGCAGATTCAGAATACGTCAGTTGGGCAAGAAACCTTTGCAAAGGATTTATGCCATTTTTTTTTGAACTGCAATATCCCTCTGCACAAGTTAGAACATAAATCGTGTCAAAACTTTTTAAAAACTTATTGCAAGATTAAAGATAAACCAGCTCAAATACCAAGTTCTTCAACTCTTCGGAAAAAATATGTCAGTGCATGTTACAAAGATGTGATGACGAGTATTAAAAATCAGTTAAAAGCCGATTATCTTTGGATTTCCGTCGACGAAACAACGGATACAAAGAGTCGACAAATTGCGAATCTAATTGTTGGAGTTCTTAACGACTCTGGCGATTTTAAAAACTCATACTTAATTAGTGTAAAATGTTTGGAAAAAACAAACTATGCTACAATAGCTAGATTTGTTAACGAATCCCTAACAAATTTTTTTTTACCTGATCAAGTACCATTTGAAAAAATATTATTAATGCTTAGTGATGCCGCCTCATATATGATGAAAGCTGCATCCAATCTTAAAATCTTTTTCCCTAATTTAATTCACTGTACATGTTTGGCGCACGGCCTAAACAGAGTTGCAGAGAAAGTTAGAATTGAATTTCCCAATGTAAACACCTTAATAAATAATGTAAAAAAAGTATTTCTGAAAGCACCACTACGTGTACAGGTATATAGGGAGATGCTTCCCGATATTCCTTTACCACCAGAACCAGTATTAACCAGATGGGGAACTTGGCTTAAAAGTGCTATATTTTTATCTGAACACTACGACGACATCAAAAGCGTTATTTCAAGTTTTGATCCGACTTGTACCGCTATTGATAACTGTCAAAATATTTTTAAAGAAAAGTCTATTAAAAATCAATTGTTGTATATAAAATCGAATTTCGATATCATTGAAAGTTCAATTACAAAATTAGAGGCTCAAAATTTATGTCTTCACAATAGTATGTCTATTGTTGATTCGGTTAAACAGAAAATAACAAATCTGAATGGGGAAATTGGAGTAAAAATTAAAGATAAACTTGATGACGTTTTAAACAAAAATGAGGGTTTCACTTTATTGCGTTCAATAAATAATATAATCAATTTTGGAAACTTCGATGAAAATATTAATATGGATCCGTCTCTAATAGCAAAGTTTAAATATGCCCCAATTACATCTTGTGACGTTGAGAGATCTTTTTCTGCCTATAAACAAATATTAACAGATAGAAGACATAATATTAGTTTAGAAAATATGAATCAATATATGATTATTTATTGTAACAATAAAAATATGTAAATTTGTTTTATTGTACTCTTTTTATAATATTAGTTTAGAAAATATGAATCAATATTGTAACAATAAAAATATGTACATTTATTTTATTGTACTCTTATTTATCTTGTGGTCAAAATAAAATATTTTGCCGTTTTATTTGTCACAAAACCTGAAGTTAAAAAAATATATTAAGAAATAATAATACAATTTGGTTTAAATTCAAACCTATTTATTTATTTTTATTATTTTTTATTTATTTATGTATTTAACGTAAACCATAAAATTATTCATATAAAAATAAGTGCATATATAAATGCATATTTGCATGTTAATTGTGCATATTCAGCTTGTTTTAAAATGCATATTGCATGCATATTTTAGACATTTTTTAGTGCATATTTTCCAGTCTCTACTTATGAGTACCATGCCATCGGCAAATCTTAGATTGCTTAAAAATCTGCCATCAATTTTGATTCCGCGTTGTTCCCAATTCAACTTTTTGAACACATCTTCTCATGCATGACTAAATAAATTTGGAGATATTGTGTCTCCCTTTTGCTTGTTGTTAGGACTTCTACATTTATTTGCATGGCTGCATTGTTGTATGTATTTTACGAGTATTATATATCTGGAATCAATCCTTGCCTTATTCATTCTGTCTATTACGACCCAGATTTCTATGGAATCGAATGTCTTATTGTAATCCACAAATGACAAATGAAGAGGTTCATTGTATTCGTTACACTTTTCGAAAAGGGTCTTTATTGTCTGTAGTTTTTCTATGAATATATGGTACTTACTCTAACCTTTGCGGAATCCCGCTTGTGCAACAAATTCTTCTAATAATTTAATTTAATGTGACTCATTCATATCGGCAATTCAGACATCCATATATTATACATTTTAAAGTAGAAGAATTTAAAAATGATATTGCCAATATTTATGAGTTGCGTTCCTGGGACGAATTTATTAAAAGATAATTCATTTGATTACATGAAATCAACTCTCCACTTTGGTGGAGATACGTGGATGATATACTAGTATGCTTTACAGGAACTAACAGGCAACTTGACCAATTTCTATCATACATTAATTCACTTCATAGTAATATTGAGTTTACAATAGAAACTGTACAGAATAAGTCCATAAACTTTATAGATGTAACAATTACCAGACTACACAAAAAATATGAGTTCTCTGTATATCATAAACCTACCCATACTGACAAAACTATACACAATTCATCATCCCATCCTACACAACACAAATTAGCAGCCTACCATAGCATGATACATAGACTGACAGAAATTCCCATGTCAAAAAATAATTTCGAGATAGAACTGAACATCATTAAACAAATAGCAGTAAACAATGGCTATAACGAACAAAGAATTAATAAAATGTTGAACCAAAATCTCCATAAGAAAGCCCTGAAATTAGTATATCCACCAGCACAGAAAGAACCCAGTACTTTCTGCTCTATCTCATATACTGGCAAGATAATAACAGAAATAGCCAGATACATAAAAAAGAAAGGAATAACACCAGCTTTCAGAACTAACAACAACTTAAGCAAATATATTAAGAACAATAAGAGCCGAAAGAGAAAACAACTACAGAGTGGTGTTTACAAATTAACTTGTGGTGACTGTCCGAAAACTTACATCGGTCAAACTGGCAGAACCTTTGACAAACGGATAGCAGAACATAAAAGGGCTTTTAACAATAGAAAAACAGACACTTCTACATAAGCACTTCACCTTCTAGATCATAATCATTCTTTTAATGAACCTTTTCAAATTCTGCATGTTCAAAATAAAGGCCTTAAGCTATCTTTATTAGAATCTATTGAAATTATTAAATTGAAAAATACAGATATAATTCTGAATGACCAACTCGGAACAAACAGCTCCCCACTCCTCAACCTCTTCAGTTAAAAACTTTAAAATGGCAAACCGATAGTTAAATCACTTGAGAAAGGCACTCTGCCGAAACAGCTGTGGTCACATAGTTATAATAAATTTTGTGGAAGTATAGAAAACGAACGTTTTCAGTGTTTTATTGTTAGATTTCGAGTTTGTGTTTAAATAACCCCAAATGGTTGAAGCAAAATTAATAAAAAAAAAAGTTTGGTGTTAAATATAGTAAATTTTTATTATCTACCAATTTGTACTCAAGTAAGACTTTTTAATATTGAAATTTTTTTTATACATTTTAGGTTACAAGAATCTGGATAGGCATGTTGGATTTGATTTGGACACCTCCAAAATGATTTTGAAAGATTTGGCAACGTTCCATGGCGTACCGTTAGCAATGAGGCTTTTAGAACCTGAAGAATTTGGGAATTTAACTAAAGACTTGAAACTTCCATTTCCGGACGAACCACCGAAAGACAAAGAAGGAAAACCAGGGCCACCAGATCAACCGATTTTTAACATATTGATAAAAATATTCAATGACAATGGGCAAGAAAACGTAGCTGCCAAGTTTAGTAAAATGACTGAATACCATAAAGAAAAAATGACAGGGCATAAAAAGAATGAGAGACCAGTTAGTGCTTTTTCTACAATAATACACCATGATATGTGGCTCAATAATACAATGCAAAAGATTGTAAATGGAGTTACAGTTAAAAATAAGTTTTGCGATTTCCAAATGTGTGAAGTCAATTCTCCTACGATCGATCTAATGCTCTTCCTTTTTAGCAGTGTAGAATTACGCTGTCTTGAAAATAATGTAGATAACTTAATAAAATTCTATCACGAAGAACTTGTAAATATATTGAAAAAACTAAACGTATACAGCGAAGAATATTGTTATAAAAAACTTTTGGAAGAGTTTAGGAATAATTGTCAAGAAGGTATGTTCCAGGCATTAATGATGATACCCACAATTATTTTTAGTGACAAAGGAAAGATATTTAAGCTTGGATCACCGATGGCAGTTGAAGATGTACCTCCGATGGCGCTTAAAAAACTCATTCTCATGTGTGAAGAAGCTGCTGACAGAGATTGGTTTTAACGTTAGTTTTTATTTTTTTAATAAATTATTATAAATAAATAATTAAATTAAGGTATTATGAATTTTTTTAGTTTATATAAAAATTATTAGTACAATTTCAATAGTCCTATTTCACTTTTTTCCATGTTTTTCTCCGGTCTTGAATCTGTTTTTCTGTCATATATTTTGGCACATTCTCAAAATTTTGATTGCCTCCTTTGCCTACTAGAAAGTGGTGGGTGGATTTAGTGTCTCAGTAAAGAAATGACTAGAAACACTAGAATACCAGCGCAACCTAATAAGTAGAACTAAATCAACTGCAGCAAAATCAATGCTAGAAACTAAAAAAAGGAAATATGATCAATGGTTTGTTGAAGAATCAGATGAAGCACTGACTGGATGAACTAGAGAAAGAAACTTGGTATCTAAATACAAAAGACGAATAGCTAAAACTCTACAGATCAACAAGCGACGCATATAAACACACAATTAATGGATATGAAAATAAACTTTAGACAAGAAAAAACAGCAAACTCAAATAAATTTATCAAACAAATGAAGAGCTACAAATCAAATACTAATCTGTGCAAGAATAAAAATGCAGAAATTATCATAAATACTAAATATATCGCAGTACTGACATACGCAGCTGAGGCACGGGCCATGACAACAAAGACCAAACAAATAATGAGAACAACAGAGATGACAACCTTAAGATCTATAAGAGGTATCACACTCAGAGATAGAATACGAAACGAAGACACATTGAGAGAGCTAGTTGTTCAAGACGTAGTGAGATGGACAAAAGCACGACGATGCATGTGGAGATACCACGCAGATCGGATGGACCCTGATCGTATGGTGAAATGGGCGAAGACACAGAAGCCCAACACAAAGCGATTCATAGGAAGATCCAAAAGAACGATGGTACGAGAAAAACGAGAGCTGGATCGCAGCAGAGACTGTAACGGAAGAAACAGCACATAGTCCTATTAAAAGAAGAAGAAGGAGAAGAGAAGACTACATAAATCAAAGAAACTTTAAAACTATCATGAACTTTAGAATAGCTCAAGTCAGGAGAAAAGAAACTAAAGGAAAGAATGTATGACGTCATCCATAGAATATAGAAACAATATCAAATGACAAAAGTGTAACAAAAGTATCATCTACCCAGTCCATAAAAAGGGCGACAAACTCACCTGTCAAAACTATAGAAGAATCTCCTTGTTGTGTTGTGGATATAAAATATTTACAAGATTACTTAACCATAGACGACAACCACTAGCAGAGAAGATCGGCTCAGTATATCAGGCAGGAGTTAGATAAGGAAAATCAAACATGGACCAACTATACAAGATTAAGCAAGTTTTAAGCAAGGTCTGCTTAAAATGTCTATATTATCTATTTTGGTCGAGTTTAAACAAGCTTATGACTCAATAAATAGGGTATTCTTCTTTAAGTTCCATCTTCTATCGAAAGTTAGAAATGCAATGCGGACCATGTTGACTGCCGCTCTAAATAGCTCTGCACTGCTACATTCGAACTATTCCCGTAAATTCTTAAGCTAGGAGGTTCTTCGTCTTGCCACATTTCGCTTTCCTCGGATTTTTCCTTGCACAATAAGTTGTAATAATGAGTATTTTTGCATTTCATCGCATGTCCCAAGTTCTCAAGTTTTCGTCTTTTGATAGTTAGTATTATTTCCGGTTGATTTCCTATCCTTCTAGTTACTTCCACGTTCGACATTCTTTGAATCCATGATATTAGTAGGATTCTTCTGTAACACCAAAATTCAAAAGCGGCCAACTTATTCTAATGAACTTGTTTCAATGTCCACGCTTCCAAGCCATAAAGAAGAGTAGAGAACACGTAACATCGAAGCATCCTTAGGTGTAGTTCTAACCTTATATCCCGACAACAAAAAAACTTTTTAAGTTTAATGAATTATGCACGTGCTATTTAGATTTAGATACGTGTCTTAATTTCTTTGGTTTCGTCTACATTTGATGTTATCCATGTTCCTAAGTATTTGTAGTTATCAACACTCTCAATTACAGTTTCTTCAATAGTTAATTTGCGATATTTGCGTGTGCTGATTTAGCTATGATCATGCATTTAGTTTTTTTTAAATTTATCTTCAGTCCGTACTCACGATAGCGTTCATTAAGGCGTTGCATTACGTTCTGTAAATCATTGTTTTTATCCGTTATTATTACTGTATCGTCTGCAAAACGTAAGTTGTTCAAAACTTCTCCATTGATAGATATACCTTCTATTGAATCTGAGAGCGCTTCTTAAACTACCGCTTCACTGTAGACATTGAAAAGTAGTGGAGACAGCACGCAACCCTAAAGGACTTCTCTTTGTATTTTGATATCTTGGGTGTCCTGGTTGTCAACTCTCACCTTGGCAGTTTGATTCCAATATATATTAGATATTATTTTCATATCACGACTGTCAAATATTTTTGCTTTTTAATAAATATCTACAAGCTTTTTATGCTGAACTTTATCAAATGCCTTTTCAAAGTCTACAAAACATAAGTACATATCCTGATTCATGTCCATGCATCTCTGGGCCAGCAGATTCCAGCCGAACAAAGCATCTCGTGTGCTCATACCATTTCTAAAGCCAAATTGTGTGTCACTGATTTCATATTCGAGAGTTTTAACAATTCTGCTGTGTATTATTTCCAAAAATGTTTTAAGTGTGTGACTCATTAAAGATATTGTTCTGTGATCCGAGCAGGTTGTTGCACTTGGCTTTTTGGGAATTGCTACAAAGGTCGATTGCAGTCATTGTCTGGGGATTGTGGCAGTCTGACATATTAGATTAAAGAGTTAAAACATTACATCAATACCATCTTTATCAATAAGTTATAATAATTCGATGGTCCAGTTGCTTTACCCTCTTTCGTGTTTTTATTGGCGTAGATGACTTCTTCTCTTAATATTGGTGGTCCGGTATCCTCTGTGATTTCTAATGACAGTTCTCCTCTTTCATCATTAAATAGTTGTTGGATGTAATTGGTCCAGTGACACAATATCTCCTTCACGTCAGTAATAATATCCCCTTTATCATTTTTAAGGGTATTCGTTCTTGTGCTTTTTCTAGAACCTGCCATTTCTTTGATTTTTTTTGTGCAAATTAAAGCTGTCATACTTTTTATCCAGGTCTTCTATTTCTTTGCCTCTTTTGCCTCTCGAATTTTCTTTCTGATGATTCTCTGAATTTTTTTGTACTTATTCGGGTCTTTTGTTTTTTGTTTTCTTCGTTCTTCCATAAGTTCAAGAATTTCTACTGTCATCCAAGGTTTTGTTATTTCTCCAAGTTTACCCAATAAATAGGGTACATTTTTATACAAACTATTAAGTGAATTTGAAATACCGTCCAACCTACATACAGTCGGAAAAATAAAAGAATACCCATGAACGAACATATAAAACACGCTGTATTTTCCTGTCACCGTGTCACAAAGAAAATTGACCAGCTCAAGTACATGTAATAATAATTATTACATGTACTTGCGCTGGCCAATTTTTTGTGCGACACGGTGACAGGAAAATAAAGCGTGTTTTATATGTTCGTTCATGGGTATTCTTTAATTTTTCCGACTGTAGTTATGCTCATCCCAATGAGAATAACTGAAACAGTGGCTCAGATACAACGTGATATGACACATACATTTCAAATAACATTAAGGATTAACATAGAGTGATGGTCTTCACCATGTTTAATTAAGCATTGGAATACGTAGTTAGAAAACACAATACACTTATCAATAAATCAGTCTAACTGGCAGCATGTGCAGATTATATGAATATCTTGAGCACAGCCAAAGCAATGGACAAGAATACGTATATCTAACTTAACCATTTAACTTCCCTTAACCTTTTCTGAATTGCTATTGTCAATACTATTGGATGGAGCGGAGACCTGGACGCTGAGTGTATAACGCTAATAAACAAGTTAGAAGCCTTTGAACTCTGGCTTTATAGAAGTATCTTAAAAATAGCTTGGACAACCCACACCACGAACCAAAATATCCTGAGGAGAATAATAGCTACAGATAGGGATCTGATAAAGATCATCAAAGTTAGAAAAGTTAGCCACTTGCTCATGGGCGCCCATATAAAAATTTTCAGGGGGGGGGCAGACGTAAAGATGTTGCACATTATATTTTGTGTACTCTGGATAACCATATAGTTAACAGCACCCGAAAAGCCAGGGGGGGTGGGCACGCCCCCCCCTGCCCAGGGGTATGGGCGTCCATGCACTTCCTACTTGGGACACATAATGAGAAACGAAAAGTACCGCCTCGCGCAACTGATCACCCAGGGGAAGATTGAAGGAAAAACGGGTCCCGGTAGGCGCCAGATTTCATTAAAAAATATTAAAGACTGGACCGGCCTTGATTCAACATCCTTGCTTAGAACTGCATTAAACAGAGCATATTTGCTAGTGTAATCGATAATCTCCACTACAGGAGGGAGCACCACAAGAAAAAGAACTATTTAAGTTATACAGCCAACTCCCGGAAACGTGATAAAAAATTATGAAGCATTTATTAGTAAAGCTCGGATTGATAGGCAACAAAAATTGAAGAAAAAGGCACCTATATAGGCAAAGATTTTTATTAAAAAAGGCAGGAATATTAACATTTAGGCAAAATATAAGCAATAAAGGAATATAACTTATTATTTATTGTACAAAGTGAATTAACGTAATATTAACTTAAGGCAGGTATATTTACTTATCATAATCATAACATTAGTATAAATAAACTAGTAACTAAATAACTGTTAATTAATAATTAAACATTGTAACCACTTAAAATTTTATCATTAATGGAAACAACTAAATGTTTTTCAATATTTTCGGTCCTAAAACTATGTCTTCGATCACTTAAAATTAATTTGTACATTGAAAACGAACGTTCGATATCGACAGATGTAATTGGAGCATATTTCAAAGCGGATAATAAATCTGGCATAATTTGTAATTCCTCGGAAAATGTCCCATTCAAAACTTTAGCAACATTAGATAAAAACGAAAAACCTTCATTCTTGTCGAAAACATATTTCATTTTTTTAAAAATTAATTGACCGTTGCTTCCAGGTGCCGATTTAATTTTCGTCTTTAAATTATTTATTAATTTTACTGACACATAAATTTATCTCTTGTTTTTCTAATAAGGTAATTGTGGTCACTATTAATTAATAATTGTCATTCATATAAGCGAGTTCCTGTTTCAATTTGGGATTTTTTAATATTTTTTTTGCTTCTCGAATGGCTTCGGAAATGTCATCATCAAATTCTGAAATACCTAATTCTATTTCATTGCAGTGTTCAAATTAAAAAAAACTGCTTCGAGCCAGGTTCCCCACCTTGTAATTACTGGTTTAGGTGGCAAAGGGACACCGGGAAGTCTTTCTTTATATATTTGCACCCTCAACGGAGCCTTTACAAAAACTTTTTTCATAATAGTTTTAAAATTATTTACCAACGGAAACAGATTTCTTATTTCTTCAGCAATTCTATTTATCCCGTGGGCTACACAAGTGCAATGAATTAAATTAGGATAAAAAATATTTAAATTAACAGCAGCTTTTAACATATATGCCGCAGCATCTGAAAGCATTAAAACTATTTTATTCACTGGTATAGGGTTGGGTAAAAAGAGGTTTGTTAAACTATCTTGTATAAATCGACTTATTGTTAAATTGTTTGTTTTTTCCAATTCTTTAACGGCAACTAAATAAGGTTTCCTCGCAAAGTTTTCGTTCAAAATTCCAATCATTAAATTAGCTATATACCTGCCGCATACATCTGTCGTTTCATCCACGATAATATACAAAAAATTGCCCTCTAACTCCCGCTTAATTTTTGAAATACATTCCACATAACATTTTTCCACAGTATGTTTTCTCAATGTACTCTCGTCCGGTAAGGATTTATTAAGATATTCTTCGAAAAAGCATTTAAAACTAGGGTTATTAACTTTATATAGAGGAATGCTGGATGCAATCATCATCTGGCATAAATCAAATTTAAATGCGTCTTCCTCCTTTTTTTTGAACTGCTTAAACTCTCCCGCAGAGATATTTGGGCTAACTTAGAGGAATTTAATTTTTCCAAATTACGTTTATGAAGTGGGGTTCCACAATGCTGGTCAATAAAGTACTTTTTTCTACTTGAAATTTGAGAATTAAAAAAAAATAATTAGAATTCTAAAACCGCTTTAGAATTTAGTTATGTTGTGGGACGGGAAAAAAAGAGAAAAAATAAAGCTTACCGATTTGCCGCATGGTTTACAAAATGCTCCATCTCCTTCTAGAGAAAGTTCCGAATAAGGTGCGATCCATAGCCTTAATTTAGATGTCATCTTTTCACACAAATGTCTAAAACGTTTTAAAACGTGTTCTTTGCTTTTCGGTATACGCAACAAAACTAAACTAGGGTATAGTAATTTGTGACTAAACTCTGATACAGTAACCGACTGTACAATTGATAATAAACTAATAAAGCTTAGAGATTTCCAAATAGTTAACCCTCAAGTCTCGAACAGGTACATTTTCCTAGAAATCTGTTATATAAACAAACAATTGATATTTTATTATTGACCCAAAATTTTATTATATAATGGTTTAGTAATAGAATAATATCATGGGTAGTACCATGAAATTTTAAAAAGGCACAAATAGGAGGAATTTACGAAAAAAAAAAAACAAAAAGTGCAAAAAACAATTATAATAGGCAAAATAGGCAAAAAAAGGCATTTTGCCTATAATCCGAGCTTTATTTATTACCATCTTTTCGCATTTATTAAAAATTCACATGCATTTTTCAAGGTTTTTTAAACACTTATCTTCTATTATGGCTCCTTGAATGCTTAAAATTTATAAAACCTTATCTGTGCCTTACTTTTGATAAAATAAGTATATTTGAAATGAGATTAATATTTATTATAATGTAGTGTTATAAGGTACAAACTCAGATACTTTGTTACGTTGATTTCAATGGAGAAGATTAAAAATTTTGAAGAACTAATCAGCGACTATATTGGTCCCAACAAAATTGTGGTGGATACAAAAGTCAGCAACTTAGCGGCACCTGGAGAAAATTATTTGAGTGAGATCATTAGAATTGATGTTGTTGTACAAGACAAAGATGCAAATCACCAGGAACATTTATCATTAGTAGCAAAATTATGTGTTGAACATGAGTTTTTTGGCCCCACATACAATTTGACCAAAAATGAAATAATTTTTTATGAAAATATTGTTCCTGCTATAAAAAATTTCCACAAAAGACATGGTTTGTCGCCACCCTCGTTTTATCCAGATTATGCAGGAGGTAGATTCAATTTGGCAGTAGAAGATGACAAGCCTGATATGAATGCTGTTCTTATCCTGGAAAATTTAGCACCAAAAGGTAATATTTAAAAGGATGAATTTATTATAATTTGATACTACTTGTTTCCTCATTTTCACATATTATCGTCTGTGTTTACTTCTACCTAACTTTTTGGATTGGATCGCATAGAATTTGGGTTGGTTTGCTGCAATGTGTTGTAGTGGAGTCAATGAAGGTTCTCACCTCCGATTTCGTTGAACCTCCATCGATTTTCATGAAAATTGGTAAGTATGTAGAGGATACCTCAAGAAACAAAGTTGACATGGTGCCAACTTGCGCTTTTACCCTGGGGGGGGATGCCACCCCTTCTCGGGGGTGGAAATTATTTTATTAAAAATAATACCCCTAATCGATAGAGGGACAAATTATAAGTAAAATTTGTTATATAAAGTTATTGCAATAAATCAATAGTTTTTGAGTTATTAAAGATCAAAAGTTTTGATTTTTCCTGAAAAAAATCCATGTTTTAAAGCAGTTTTTCATAAATAACTCAAAAACCATAAGTTTCTTCAGAAAAGTTGTTATTACCAAAATCGAAGATAATATAAAAATAAATGAGCTCCTTATTCGAAAAATTCTTTATTAGATATACAAAGTGAGTTATATGCAATTGAATGTATATTTTTTTCCGCGAGTACTCAAATCTTAGCATTCAAGCTTAAATAACAGGAAAACGATGCACTTTGTTAAATACAGATACTAAACATTTTAATAAAGTACTTAAAGTTAACTATCAAAAAGCTATATAGGATGTCGATAGCATCAAGATTAAGCAAGTTATGATGGAAATAAGAGGACCCTTTCAGATTTTTTAGGGAAGAATGAAAAATAAAGCATACGTCATTTCCACAAAAATTAAAATTTATAGTAACCCATTTAAAACTTTATTTATTTTAACATGAGTAATAACTTCAACAATTTTGACTGATTTAGAATGCATATGTTTGAAAAAAATACGATTAAAAAAATTAGAATTTTTCAAATTTTCGTGAATTTCATTTTCTTTTGATAATAACTCCAAAAATACTCGATATACTTAAAAATTGGTAGAAAACAAAATTTTAGTTTTAACTTTATTTAAGCTTTTTCTTTTTTTAGTATTTTTTACGACAAAAAATAACCGAGATAGAAACATTTAAAACCTAAATTTTACTGCGAGAACCATGTAACCGGGGCCCTTTCACCTTGTATTTAAAAAAAAATAAAGAATTTAGAAAATTGTGTTTAATACACTGTTATAGACCTTTTACTTAGCTTTGTAAAAGTTTTTGGATAAATCTCATATTTCAAAAATCAACGGAGTTATTTTAAAAAAACCAATAACATTTTCTTTGAAAACATTTTATAGCGGAGATTTTGTATGTATACAGGTTGTGGGAAGTCCAATTAGTCGTTTGTTGTAGGAGATACGAAAAAAGTTTATTTAGGTGAGATTGGGGCATAGATAATATCATGAATTTAAATACATTTCCAAATATACAGGGCCACCCATATTGACAGGGTGAAACAAAATTATCTTTTGTTTAATGGAACACCCTGTATATTTTTACATTTTTGGATTCTCCTCTATGTTTTATTTCTTAAAATATCAGGTTTTGTGATGTTATACGAAGTAGTTTAAAAGATAATTACGTTTTTTTTTCAAATTTCATAGCAATATTCACCCCCTGTATAATTGTAGTGATTTGACATCAGAAAATCAATTTATATTCAAGTGATTTTTAATATAGTCTATTATTGTTAAAAATTATTAATCTAGCAAAACGTTTAATTTTAGCTAATACAGGGTTGGTCGAATCTGAATGAGTGTTTTCTCAAAGTTTGAGAGTGTGAGTTTTCTCAAACGGAGCAGCCTGTAATGCCTGTAATGAGCATTGTAATGAAATGCTATTGTATGACACTTTATTATTTTCCAGCCTGCCAGTGAGAACTGAATTTATTTTTGAAATCCCTAAGTTTATATCTTTAATTATTTTAAATATTGCAAACGATTAAAAAACAATCAAATTAAATTGAAATGAATAACCAGTGTATATCTTCCAGATTTACTTCATATTTAACGTAACCTGTACCATAACATTGCACAGATTATTATCCCTGTATAGCAGCGATATACCATGAATGTGAATTCATACTTGAGAAATGTCCTATATCCAGTTTCACAAAAAAAAAGGGATTCCTCAAACATAATATATTGATGTGATCTTGATTATTGATATGAGATAATATTCTTATATGTCATTTAATTTAATCCATGCATTAATCATAATCTAATTAATTTACCAGATCACATATCGATATGTTTTCAATCTCAGGGCGAATTATAAAATTAATTACTTACTCTCGTGGCTTCTAAGTATTTCTTAATGGTTCCTAATCGGGATAGGAAAGAAAAGAGTAAAATAATAACACATATGGGTTACAATTGTAATCAAAATATTGTTTATTTTATTTAAATGGCAATCACTGCTTAATATTTGCTATATCTTATTATTCTTAAACATAACATTTACACATGGGAATCTTATTTCCTTTTGGTTTCCAATTGAAAGTTTTTATTAACATTTAACTATTATGATTTATTAGCAACAATTCTATTTAAGTTTGATGAAGCTTTTCTGATATTATTGATTATGTTTCTTCAATTTTAAATGTGGTATTTAATACGAAAAACCCATACATTCATGTCCAAACAAATGAGACTGACCTTTTTCTGGTGAACTGAGAATGTCTTCACACAAGACCCGTTTCCTGCTATCCTTGGCTGCAATCAAAACCTCGTCCTGGCTTCCAGTAATGTTCTCCTCTGAAACTAGCTCGTATAGCTCTCGTTTCCTGCTTCTGTCGTGATGCTGTGTTCTACCTTTTTCGAAACTGCAATCAGCTACCGGGAACTCTTGGCTCAAAAAGGTTCTTTTACTCTCAACCTGGCCTACCTCTCGTTCCACGATAGATACTCCACACTCACGGAACTACACCGACTTTCTCACTCTCCGTACACTACCGTCTACTACTGGACTTCACTTCTCGACAGCTCAAAACATTCTGATCTCTATTTGTCATTAATTCTCCTACTTTCTAAATATCCCTTCCAGATTCACAAATCAAACTTCCACCACCAACTCTCATTCGCAGTATTCCTCAAAACCAATTTTTAATCTTTGTAAATATGCTTAATGGATTTCAAAAGAAAAATAGTTAATTCCCATTCTAAAATTACTTTCTACTAATTACAAAATTTAATGATCTATTATCTACTTCCACTAAGTCTTATTTAGCATCGGCTAATGATCGAACCTTCCGCGAACAACGATAATGACCTATTATCGATTTCACTTGAGTTTTATTTTAAGCGCATTGTCCCGAGTTTCGTTTAATCATTTCTTAAAATTAAATATAACAATTTGTTGTATACAGGTTGTTCTAAATTTATATGCCCGTGGTTGAGAAAATTGAAAATATTTTATATTAATTTGTTATTTTATCTATAATTATCAAAATTTAATTTTCATATCAAATAGAAATATAACAATATATGTAGACAAAATCAGCCAAAGTGATTTGCGATATCTAATGAAAGGTATGTTCCGTTTGTTTGTAGAATTATGTTTAATTAGATTTGCTTTAATTACTAAAATAAATACATTTTCAATTAATTTTATGTATTTGTGGAAAAGGAAACCTAGCATTAGCGGCCACATTTCTATAACGGCTAATTGTTTTCTATTTTTAGTGGCCGTTATTGACAGCTTTTACTGTACCAATAATGTTTTATTAAATTATGAAACATTATTTAAATAAAAAATTTATAAACTTGATAAACGAAAGTTTGCTTGGAATTTACTCCTCTATCTAATTATGGGGTTATTTTTAATAAAATAGGGTTCACCCATGAGAAGGGGTAACATCCACTCCCAGGATTAAAGCTCAAGTTGTTACCACATCATTTTTGTTTCTTGGGCTATCCTCTAAGTACTTACCGATTTTCATGAAAATTGATGGGGGTTCAACGAAATCAGGGGTGAAAACCTTCAGTGACTGCCTTTTTGGAAATATAAAAGAATAATTTTTTCGTGATTGTCGATTTGCTAATTTTCTGATTTTTGGTTGCTATAAGGTTTGAAAAATTAATAAAAATTATAAATCATGCACATAAATGTAAAAAAATATTTATTTTACTTAATTAAACGAGATTGCTTGAGCCAGAATGCTGAAATCTGCATTTTTATCTTAAAAAAAAAGGTGGATTTCACCCCTAAAATGCAGAAAGCGCAACTTGGTGCCATATTACTTTTGTTTTTTGAGGTATCCTCTAACTACTCAACAATTTTCATAAAAATCGATGAAGGTTCAAAGAAATCGTGGGTGAAAATATTCAGTGACTACACTTTCAGAAATATAGAAGAATAAGGTTTTCGTGATTTTCGACTTGTTAATTTTCGGATTTTTGGTTGCTATAAGGTTTGAAAAATTAAAAAAAAATGTAATTCATCCACACAAATATAAAAAATATTTATTTTTCTTAATTAAACGAGATTACCTGCGCCATAATGCGGAAATCTGCATTTTTTACAATTTAAAAAGTAGGGGTGTATTGCACCCCTAAAATGCAAAATCGCAAGTTGATGCTATATAACTTTTGTTGCTTGAGGTATTCTCTAACTACCTACCGATTTTCATGAAAATAAATGAAGGTTTAACGAAATAGGAAGTGAAAACTTACAGTGACTGCACTTTCAGAAATCTAAAAAATAATTTTTAAAAAAGGGGTGTATTTCACCCCTAAAATGCAAAAAGCGCAAGTTGGCACTATGTCACCTTTGTTCCTTGAAGTATCCTTTAACCACTCACCAATTTTTATGAAAATCGATGGAGGTTCAACGAAATCTGAGGTAATAACTCATATCCACCTTCATTGACTCCACTATTGGTCCAAATAGATATTTTGCTTTAAAATATTTTCAGTTGATTTTCATCAGTGGTTGAGAGGGTCCGCGTTTCTCATCCATATGTGACCACTAATATAATTACTGTTTTGTAGATTCTAAGCATAGACTCACGACTCAGTAACTTACTTTCCATTAAGTCTTTGAATGCATAAAAGCACTTACTACCGCTAAGAATCCATGCTTTTATTTCTTGACTGGCGATGTTGTTGTCATTTATTATTGAGCATAGGTAGGAAAAAGTGGAGGCATATTCGTAGGTATGGTTGTCTATCTACACATTCTCATGTTGGTTCGACTTTTGTGTAGGTACTCCATATATTTTGTTTTACTTTCATTTATATACAGAGTGAGTCTGTAATTTGGAATAAATTCAATATCTTAAATACTAATTGTTTCTTTGAAAATTGCTTAGACCCGTCGATTAGTGTTTAAAATTTTACTTTTTGGCATACAATAATAATGTATACAGGGTGTCCCAATTTAGAGATATGACGTCATCATTGATTTTCTTAAATGGCAACACTGTCATTTTGATAGGGTGTGTAAAGTTACACATAAGTGCAAAATATCAAATTTTTATTCTCTACCATTTACAGGATAATAAAAAATAACAAAATTTTGTCTGTAATTTGGAATTTATTCAACAATTCAAATATTAATTGTTTTCTTTGAAAAATACTCAGACCCGTCGATTAGAATTTGAAACTGTAATTTTTGACATACAATAATAATGTATACAGGGCATCCCAAATTAGAGATATGACGTCATCATTAATTTTCTTAAATGGCAACACTATCATTTTGATAGCCAATTTGATAGGGTGTGTAAAGTTATACATAACTGCAAAATTTCAAATTTTTATTTCCTACCATTTACAAGATAATAAAGAATAGAAAAGATAGGAAAAACAAGTAATCAAATAATAATTGAATTTAATTATTTCAATTAAGCAAATGCTCATAATGTTGCCCATTGGATATTTGACAATAATTATTGAGGGCAACTTTATGAACATTTGCTTAATTGAAATAATTAAATTCAATTATTATTTGATTACTTGTTTTTCATAACTTTGTTATTTTATATTATCTTGTAAAGGGTAGGGAATAAAAATTTGAAGTTTTGCAGTTATGTTTAACTCTACACACACTAACAAAATAGCTATCAAAATGACAGTGTTGTCATTTAAGAAAATAAACGATGACGTCATATCTCTAAATTGGGACACCCTGTATACATTATTGTTGTATGTCAAAAATGACAATTTAAAACACTAATCGACGAGTCTAAGCATTTTTCAAAAAAAAAGTATTTGAATCATTGAATTAATTCCAAATTACAGACACAACTTTGTTATTTTTCATTATCTTGTAAATGGTACAGAATAAAAATTTGATATTTTGCAGTTATGTATAACTTTACACGCCCTATCAAAATAGCTATCAAAATGATAATGTTGACATTTAAGAAAATCAACGATGACGTCATATCTCTAAATTGGGACACCTTGTATACAATATTATTGTATGTCAAAAAAGCAAAAAGGAAGTACTAATCGACGGGTCTGTGCATTTTTCAAAAAAACGATTAGTATTTGAGATACTGAATTTATTCAAAATTACAGACACACACTGTATAGACCAAATGTAGCACCTTCCAGTTTCAGCTAATACCCTTTTGTTGCGGCTTATTATGGCAACATCGTCCGAATATGCGCATATTTGCATAGATCTTGTATTAATACAGCTGTTCATATCCAAATTTCTAGCTGCCTCCAGAGTTAGATTAAAAAGTGTTGTTGATAAGGTATCACTTTGTCTAATTCCATTTTCAATATCAAATGCCTCGGTCATATCTCCATCTATTTTGACCTTGCCTTTGAAACCCTCCAAATTCATTAATATAAAAGATAGGCGAAAGCCAAAAGAATCCATTTCTAAATAAATTGATATTTAAAAATAAATCAGAAGCTTTTCTTAGGTCGGAAAACAAACTCTCACTTACACCTATACCCTTTCCTTCTATAAATTGCAAAGAGAAATGGTGATGAATGCATAGGCATGGAGGATCTACAATATGAATCCTACAACACGTCAAATCATCTAGGTAAACATTAAGACCGTCCGCACATGGGGCGACGCTCGAACTACTCGACTCGATTCCAGTCACGTAGGTCTCTCCCCGCCAGTAAAGTTCCTTCGTTGTGGCATTGAGCTCCGTACACGGTGCGTTTGGAATAGCAAATCTCCTCGTCTTGTACGACTCTCGTCGCTTGCGATCCGTAGTGCACGAGAAAGTTCGAGTGAGACGCACGTTTTTAGTCATACTAAGTAGTTTATTTTATTTGTTTCCTTCGTTTTTTGTTGTTATTTGCGCTGAATGAAATTTTACTTTTATTTTAGAGATCGGTGCATGTTATGTTCGTTGATTGTAATACTATTATTAGCTTTGTGGAATTATGTATATATATTGTTTGTAATGTAAAATTCTGAAAACATTGAACTTCTGTTTCTAGGTGTTTAATATAAAACTCGTTGGGGAAGTAGAAAAATACCCTCAATTGTATAATGCTTATTGTATACAAATTATACTAAAAATGTAACCATACCGTCCTTTTTACAGATCGAAATAGTCGTTTTGGTTAATATTATAAAAAATGCGTTCTTCCTGGTTGGAAGATGTGAGCAAACTGGATCGACAAGTGTGCGGAGAGCAATCGCTTGTGCCGCAGGGTTGGTACAAGACGAGCAAGACGCGCGAACTGAGAGACGTGTCTTCGATCGACCCATGTGCGGACGGCCTAACACAGTTCAATTCTTAGTACTCAATACGTGAGTAAAAACGAAGGTAGGTTCAGAGTAGATTACGATTCAGAGGACACTGCCATCTGCTTAGGTACATTTCAACCTCTTGGTTTCTTCAGAGCAGCCTGTATTGTGCTCTTAAATCTTAACTGCCTTTGTCTTCATTAGTATAAGTATAACTAACTTATTGGGTGTACCTAACATAGATAGTTGCTTTATTACCTTTTGTCTATCTAATCCATTAAACGCCTGTTTAAAATCGATATACAAGTTGTTAATTGGTATGTTATATTCAACACATATTTTCTGTACATGGACCTCTTAACATATTTGTATTTGGTCTATACTTGACCTGTTTGGTCTAAAACCACATTGGTCTTCACCAATCATTTCTTCCGAAAACGATTTTAGGCGCCTGTATAATAGGGATGGGAAAAACCTACCGGTTTAAACCTAAAACCGGTTTTTTTACTTCGCAATAACCGGTTTTACCGGTTGTTTTTTTGTCCTGGTTATAACCGGTTTTTCTTTTTATAGTAAAAACCGGTTATTAGGTTTTTACGGTGATTAGGATTAGGTTAGGTATTATTTCGGATCGCAATCATAATTATTATTCTCAAGTAATTATTCCAGACAAAACCATAATTCAAATTTTATTTTATTTTATAAAATACAGAAGCAAACTGAAAGTGCAATCTCACATCAGCCAGAAACAATTAAGTTTTTGTAATCATAATACTTACATAAGAAGTGATCTGGTTGTATTAGACGCAAACATCATCTATTTTTCACACTTAACTCTTGACATTGAAAGTGGGTGAATGACTTTTTCTGATTACCAAAAATAATGCTCTGACGATGAATATCGAATTACTGATTACGAATACGAATCTCCAAGAATTTCGCTACGTTTTCAAAACGATACACTCATACAGGAAGTATTAAATGAGATAAAATGTACCTATTCTACAAATATACAAACGTGTTAAAAGTAATAATCTCTCGATAGTACTAATTTTGATCATATTGATATCGAGTCGAATGGAGTATCGCAAACTAAAGTGTATTGTAAATGTAACTTTGTAACCTTACTTACTTACTTACTTACTTACTTAAGCCGTCCTCTTGTACCTTACGGTGTCGAGGATTTTGTAACCTATTCGATTAAAAAAAACCGAAAACCGGTTTTTCCAAAAACCGGTTTTTTTTGGTCGGTTATAACCGCCAGGTTAAACCGTAAACAAAAAACCGGTATAACTGAAAACCGGTGTTTTGTCAAAAACCGCCATCCCTACTGTATAATATGCAGAGTGGGCCAAAGAAAAGAGTCCACCTCGATATTTGGCAGTATTTATTAGATTTTAAGGAAATGACGAAACAGGTCGATTTTTGAATTAAGGGGGACACATTTTTACGGTACATACATTTGTCATTTGTCAACCCCCTACCTTCCACTTCCCCCACCCCTTATTTTTAAATAGCGAATAGGGGTCGTGTGCTAGCTTATTTAAAACGTTATGCAATTCTCTATTCAGTAATATAAACATTAACATAATTATTTATACAGAGTGTCCAAGAAAAAAATATTTAAATTAAATTAATTGACACAAAAAGAAGAATGTATGTAATTTATTTAATTCAAAATACATTTTACTGCTATCACACAAAAGAAAAAAATGTTTTTTGATATATAAACATTGCTTTTCGCTTAATTTCAATGTTCAAGCTGCCACCCATCTGCCCCTTGGTATTATAGGTTGAATAATGAATTTAAGCGAAAAATAAGATTTATTTATCAAATAAACATTTTTCTCTGTTTTCTGTCAGTAATAGAATGTTTGAGTTAAATAAATTGCATACATTCTTCTTTTTGTGCCAATTAATTTAATCCCAAATAATTTTTGTTGGACACCCTGTATAAATAATTATATCAATGTTGATATTACTGAATAGAGAATTAAATAAGCTTTCAAACGAGGTAGCACACGACCCCTACTCCCTATTTAAAGATAAGGGGTGAGGGCAATGGAAGCGGGAGGTTGACAAATGACAGATGTATGTACCGTAAAAATGTGTCCCCCTTAGATCAAAAATCGACCTGTTTCTTCATTTCCTTAAAATCTAATAAATACTGCCAAATATCGAGTGGACTCTTTTCTTCGGTCCACTCTGTATATAATTCCTGATAATATCTTGCAGACGAAAACTGAGATGTTCCTATAATTTTCGCAAAGTTGTTTGTCTCCCCTCTTGTACATATATTATAGTTCCTACTTTTCAATCTTCTGGGATGAGATCTAGTGACCATGTATATGGACACATAGTTTATGGATACGTTTCCATAGCACATGTCCACTATTCTGTATCAATTCTGCAGTTATTCCATTCATGCCAGGTGCTTTGTTATTTTTTAGATGTTTTAAGAGGTTTATCAACTAGTTGTTCTGCTGTGTGATGAATTATTTCTTTATCTTGGTCTTAATTTTAAGGTCAGTTAACAATTAAACAATATATTAGACATTTACACAAATCCAGAATTTAATTCCTTGTAGTTAGTATCCAATTGTCAAGAAGAGACAAATGAGGTCGTTGTATATTATATTTAGCCCAGTCGGGATAGCATTTGACCTTGCATTTGGAGCTGCCCCAAATTTATTTTATTTTTCTAATCTTTAGGGAGGGTCAATATTAGTATAAATTTAAAATCTCGACTGAATTTCACCTTTGCGTTAGCCGCCATCTTGGTTTTAAACGAGAACCGTTTTTGCTCAATATCTCCGCCATTTTCAATTTTTTGACAAAAAGTGTAGAAACTGAAATTGTTGAAAATGCGATTTTATATAATTTAATTTAGTATAATTTTTTTCGTGCGGTCGATATTTTCCGAATTATGAGGGGAAAATAGTGACAGTTGTAGCATAATTATTGAATTATTAAATTATCTCGTTTATTATTCGTTTTACAACAAATATATACCTATATAAAAATGAAGAGAATTAAATTTTGTACAATTTTGATGCCGTTCATTTTTTTGATAAAATCAATATTTAAGGTAGTACGTATGTGGTAAATGTGCGAGCGTAAGACCTGATTGATTTTGTAGCAATTGTTTTTGTTCAATATCTCCGCCATTTTCAACTTTTCGACAAAAAGTGTAAGAACTGAAATTGTTGCAATTACGATTTACTACAATTTTTCGAGAGAACCAGTAGCGGGTCTACAAGGGGGGGAAATGGGAAAATTCCCCCCCAACAGGGTCCAAAATTTAAAAAAATGTTGAAACATCACGATATTTTAGCTGACATAAAACTTAAAATATCGACAGACAAATTCAACCAATAAAACCCGCTAGTTAATAAAATTAAGTGAACCCAATGCATATAATGTCTTTTTATGTCTTTTATATACTTAGTTTGGTTGATGTTTCATTGGAAGTTTCAAAAATTGTATAAAATATAATTGTCTTTATTTTTGTTTATGTACAATTATGTCGTAAAGTTAATAATAAATGAGACAATTCAATAATTATGCTTCCCCTCCGCTTCCATTATTGTCCCCCTTAACTCGGAGAATATTGATTGTATAAAAAAATTTTACCAAAGAAATTGTAGGAAATTGCATTTCCAACAATTTTCTTTCCCACTATTTATTTCGAAAAGTTGAAAATGGCAGAGATATTAAGCAACAACAGTTCTCATTTAAAATCAATATGGCGGCTAATGCAACCGCGGAATTCAGTCGAGATTTTAAATTTACACTACTATTGAGCTCTTCTAAAGGATAGAATTATAAAATTTGGGGCAACTCGCAAACAAAATTCAATTCAATAATTATGCTCCCCCCACCACTTTTTACTATTTTCCCATGTAACTCGGAAAATATCAACCGCATGAAAAAAATTGTTAAAAAGAAATTGTAGCAAATTATATTTTGAACAATTTTAATTGAAAATGGCATAGATATTGAACAAAAACATTTGCTATAAAATCAATCCGGTCTTACGCTCGCGCCATTAACGCATACGTACTACCTTAAATATTAATTTTAGCAAGAAAATGAAAGAAATCAAAATTATATATAATTTAATTCTCTTCATTTTTGTATAGGTACATATTTGTTGTAAAACTAACAATAAACGAGATAATTCAATAATACAATAATTATGCTCCAACTGTCACTATTTTCCCCTCATAACTCGGAAAATATCGACCGCACGAAAAAAATTATAATAAATTAAATTATAGAAAATCGCATTTCTAACAATTTTAGTTTTCACACTTTTTGTCAAAAAATTGAAAATGGCGGAGATATTGAGCAAAAACGGTTCTCGTTTAAAATCAAGATGGCGGCTAACGCAACGGTGGAATTCAGTCGAGATTTTAAATTTGGACTAATATTGACCCTCCCTAAAGACTAGAAAAATAAAATTTGGGGCAGCTCCTAATGCAAGGTTAGGCCTGTTATTCGTCTAACCCGACTGGACTAATTGGGAAAATACGAGTATTCGATGCTATACAGGGTGTTTCATTAATAATTGTCCATATAGTAACTGGAGAAACCTTAGCACAAAATACGAAGATTTAACCTAAAACACTTAAATAAAATGTGGTTCCTTACTAAGTTACAGGGTGTTTTATTAAAACTTTAAAAATTATTTTTGCTCAGCATTTTAAAACTATACGACGTATCCTTTTCCTACTTGGCAGAAAGTGCGACTACTGGAAACCCTACTAAATACTGATAAAAAAAGGTTTCTAGCTACTACCAGAGGCGTACGACAGGGGATGGTTAATGGTTAACCCTTCTCAAATTCTACGCCACTGGAGGAATTACTATTTTAGTGCCATTTTTAGATTTTCCAATACTTTCTACGTAAATAATATACTCTTCATTGGTAACGATAAAGTCATCAGTTTTCGAGATATTTGAAGTTAAATATGAAACGGTACAGTTATTTTGATAATTTATGATATGATTCATAATGATTAAAAATTAAAAAATTATTTGTACCCAGTACTTTAAAACTATTTGGCGTATCCTTATCATACTTAGCAGAAAGTGTAGGTACTGTATACCCTACTAAATTAAGATAAATAAACGTTTCTAGCAACTACCAGAGGCGTACGACAGGGGATAGTGGCTGGTTGACCCTTCCCAAATTCTACGCCACTGACAAAATTGCTATTTTAGTGTAATTTTTTGATTTTGCAATACTTTTTAAATAAATAATATACCCTTCATTCGTAACGATAAAATGATTAGTTTTTGAGATATTTGAAATTAAAAATGAAGCGACACAATACGTTAATCAAAATAACCGTGTCGTTTCATTTTTAACTTCAATGATCTCGAAAACTAATGACTTTATCGTTACAAATGAAGAGTATATTATTTTCATAGAAATTATTGGAGAATCCAAAAATTTAACTAAAATAGCAATTTCGCCAGTGGCGTAGAATTTGGAAAGGGTCAACCATTCACTTTCCCCCGTCGTACGCCTCTGGTAATAGCCAGAAACGTTTGTTTAACATAATTTAACAGCTTGTACCAGTGGCGGCTCGTACCACTTTAAGAAGGTAGTGCCACAACTCGGGCAGCCGCCAAAATTTTTAGTGACGGATTCACGATATTGTCAAAAAAAGGTATACTGACAACAAAAACTAAAAAAAATATGCGCGGATACTTTTATCTTATGTACATATCTTAAGTTTATTGATCTGAGGTGCCAAGCAATTGTCCAACATTGATCAAAACAGTTCCGTAAATTAATTAATAATAAAAACCTCTTAACCTACCACCAGCATTTACTGCTGATAGTGCTTGAAAATTGTTATTACGATTTAGTCTCTATTTACCAATTTATAAAAATAATACTATTTCATTATTCACACACATGCACAAATTTTTGTAATGTCACTTTTAAAGTTTACGATATATGAAGTTCATTCTTCTATTTTTTGGTTGCAAAGTTTTCAATGACTTTGTAATTAAAATTATCAATACAATTTACAAAATGCTTTTCTGCAGATAGCATACCTAAAGCACTAGGTTTCGATGTAAACATCGAAAAACAGCGTTCTGCTTCAGATGTTGATATAGGAATGGTAACTAAAATACTTAAAAGTTTAATAGTTTCTTCAAATGTGCTTTTTGAACCTTCCCTCTACAATAAAACCGATAGCGAAACAGCCCCAGAGGTAGTACTTAATTCGTCTCGCTAATACAGTACCTACTTCTAATTCAATTTTAAACCGAGTTTTGCTTAAAAATTAAAATTGTCTCCAGTCTCCATGGTTCATTAAGAAATGATTCGGAGAACTGATGCTTATAAGCAGAAAACTTCTCCGACATAAATAAATTAGAAGCAACTAAATGTCCGGAGAAGGTAGACCTTTGAAAGATCTGGTACTTTGAATAATATGAACCTTTAAGTCGTTGTCTAATTCGGCGCTAAAATTGACCAGCTCCTTAAATATGCCTCTATTTTCTGAATTTTCTTTTTCGTCGTGACCTCTTAAAGCTAACTCGAAAGCTCCACAACACCTTATAACATTTGTAGTTTTTTTTCTAGCGAAAAACCACCAAAAAAAATTTTAAAATACTAATCTTTATTGTCAATTAATAAATTAAACTTAAGAAATAATCAAAATATTATCAAAATACCCACGATCATGATGCACCAAAAGTTTAATTATAAATACCAAAACTTTTTAACAGAAAATATACATAATAAAAGCGACAAACCAGCACGTAAAGAAACTCAAAATAAATAGACCTGGCTTCATACCCTCGTGCCTGGCACAGAGATTCTAATGTTAAGGTATACTAATAGTCTAATATAGCTCTTTCTCTGTCACTTACATATAATGCTCGTAAAATCTTTCTCTCTTTACTCGTGCCAGTACTGACTTCGGCGCGAAGGAGATTCTCCTGTCGAAACTCTCCGCTGCCGGCAGGGATTGTATTGCGCCCATAGTTGCCATATTTTATATAATTTATGAAGATCAAAAGAAATACACACAAAAAAATTAATAGGAATTAAAAAGTTTTGATGATAAAAAATATGTTTATGGATAGTTAGCAAGGTAGTACCATGGCTCTATGGCACTACCTCACGGGCCGCCACTGGCTTGTACAGTATCTATACTTCCTGCCAAGTATGAAAAGGATACGTCGAATAGTTTTAAAATTCTGAGCAAAAATATTTTTTTAATTTTTAGATAAAACACCCTGTAAATTAGTAAGGAACCACATTTTATTTAAGTGTTTTAGGTTAAATCTTCGTATTTTGTGCTGAGGTTTCTCCAGTTACCATATGGACAATTATTAATGAAGCACCCTGTATAATATTGAGACCATAAGAAAGCAGATGTGCTCTTACTTCATGAAAACCTTGCGCAGATAACACAAATGGAAATTGCGAATATTGCCATATTTCTGTTGTATGTATTTTATTTATATGTTATCTCTACATTGAGAATGAATACATCACCTAGCTCCCTCTTAAGATATACCAGGTGAGCACTTACGACAGTCTTTTAATTTAAAAAAACGCAAAATCATCCTATTTTAATTAAAATAGCAATAACGAAAATATTAACATTATTAGAATCTATTTATCGTAATCTTTAAGCATTGTGTGCCCATAACTTTCCATTTATTTAAATTGTCAAATGGTTTTGTTCATTATCTCACCGCGATAAATATTTTTTAATAATATAAAATATGTGTGTCATGTAGTTATCTGCGCTATCTGTAATAATGATTAAATAGAAGAACAGTTTGATGCTGTTTCAAGGTAACGTATGTACCTATTGTACTGCGTTTTAATATTAATTATTGTGGGAGCTCATTATTGGATAAATTCCATTTATCAAAATAGGGAAGTGCATATAGATTTTCACTTCGGAAAAAATCAAACAAGATAGAACTTTCTGTAATTTCATTAAGAAATGCTTAATAAACAACATATCAAAAAGTTCTACTCGAGAAGTAAGTGCTTCATTTTTTATTAAACAAATGAACTACGAAGTTTGGTGTTTTTTTAAATAACTCCGAAAATATAAATTTTAGAACAAAACTGATTTGACCATTGAAAGATTCAAAAATTTTACAAAAAAAACCTTACATAAATAATTTTCTAAAATTAAATCTGTATCTTCTATAATTTTTTATTTATAAAGCTAAAGTCACCCTCCTCACAAACATTGGCGCACTGTAAACTAGCGTACGGCGAAATGCACGGTTGAGTTATTTTAATGTAATTCCTTACCTAATGGATCAAATGAAATTTTACAAATTGAGCCGAAAAGAAGAACAATTAAGCTATCTTATGGTTATAATAAAAAGAAATAAAATGTATGGGCATAAGTACGGTGGGGGCTGAAAGTGAGCCTTACATGAATTTTGTCTAAAAATGATTTAAAAATGTGTAACTAATACAGTTTTTCTTATAAACCCTCAATTTTGCACAACTTACCGTTCAAGCATCGTACAAAATGATGTTTCATTCAAAAAAAATCTCAAAAATTGAATTCAAATGATATGACGTCTTAAATAATGTAATTTTTGAAATCTTCGTAGTTTTATAGAATTACCACCACTTTAAAACGGTATTACTCAAGTTTGAACAGATCTATTACAGTTTTATAAGTACTTTTTAAAGCTTAGGATGTAATCTTTAATATGCACTAAATTATTTTACTTTAAAAATGAAATAGACTATTTCTTTTTGAGAAAATTAAGAAAGATAACAAAAATGTAATACAAAAACCGAAAATTACCAGCTAAAAAAATGTTAATATAAAGTTATCAAAACTTTTTTCTGTAAAACCTAAAATACATTTAATAATAAATTTCAACAATAATAAATGTTCAGCAAAAAAAATTTTTAGCTCACACAGTATGTCTGCGTAACTTGGAACCTATTGATAACTTTTTTATTATCAGTTTTACGAAAAAAATTTATTTTTTATAAAATACTCTGCATCGTATATTATCTAAAATTTAAAATTTAATAAATATAAAATTTCAAATATAAAATTTAATAAATTTTATACGAGGTATGTCAAAAAACATGAATCTCACTCAAGAGTAAAGTATCAAAAGTTGTTTGGAATTAAAAAAATTGTTTTAGTGTTTAATTACATCCTTCTAATTAAAATATTGTGAATAATAAAGGCACTTACTCTTAAGAAAAATTCATAGTTTTTACATACCTCGTATAAAATTAAAAAAGTTTAATATCTGATGGTTGTATCTTAGATTTTAGATCAGGGAGAACATTTTATGAAGAATAATTTTTGTTCGTAAAAGTGATAATAAAATAGTTATCAAAATTGTAATAAAATGATGATGAGTATCCGTAAGTTGAGAAAAAAATGAAAAAATTTTTTCGATTAAAATAATGAAATTGTATATTTAAACATAGCTTTTAATTTCAAACAACTTTTCATAATAGCAGTTTTTGATATTCTGAAATATAAAGGTACTTTACTTTTTAACGAAATTCATGTTTTTGACATAACTCGTATAAAATTGATAAAATTTGATATCTGATGGTTGAGTTTTAGATTTTTGACTATCTACAGCATTTTATAAATAATAACTTTTTTTCGTAAAATTGATAATAAAAAAGTTTTCCATGTGGTTCCTAGCTACGCAGACATATTTTATAAGAGCTTCTGTATAAGAATTTTCGAATTACAATGCCATATTCGGATTCATTATAATTAGGGAGCGGATTTATATGCAAGCAATTTTGATGAAACATGCGCATATATATATGCAGTAAAAAATTACGAAATATGCGTAAGATATGCACAATAATTTCAAAAAATGCGTTTTGTGAGAAACCACATATTTATCTAAAATAAAATGAATGTATCGATTTTCCACTATCTTCTTGATTTTTTTATGGTATTGTTGTAAAGAGGTACGTAATTTTTTCTCAATGTACTTTCATCGGGAACACTTTTCTTTGAATATATTTCCAAAAAACTTTTAAACATAGGATTTTCCAATTTTTTCAAAGGTATTTTTGCACAAATCATCACCTCGGATAAGTGCGAATTAAATTTATATTGCTCATTGAAAGAAGTCATCAGATGTCAAAAAGATGAAGAAACAATCTTAAACTCACCATTTTCCTACATCTTTTGCAGAGTACTTTTTCATTGGTTTAAGAAGCTGGGGATAGGTTCTGATCCGGGAATAAACCAAGCTAGAATTTTTCGGTATATTGCACTATTCACAAACAGAAGTAATTTTACACAAAAACTAAACATTCGCATTGAGAGACTAAAGATGAATCGTAAATCGATGTTTAGAGGTGTAAATACTCTCTTAACAATAGGGTATTTAACATCCTACAATCATTTTATGACGGCGTACTATACGCACTTTGTAGATAAAGTTCGGGTATTTTCTAAAAAAACCGAAAAAGTAGTTATTGAGCCGATTTTAGGTAGTCTTCGAAAAGATATGACAGGATGTGCGGGGGAATAATTTGTGACGAATTAAAAAATTTTAGAATTTTTTCGTTTGGACAAAAATGTTTTTAAAAGTCACATAATATGCACATTTCTTTAAAAATATGCAAAATTTGGTAAAGTTCTCAAATATGCGAAATATGCAAGCAATATGCATTTAGCATAAAATCCGCTCCCTAATTATAATCAAAAACAAAATAGAAACATGTTTGATCAGAGTAAAATGATGAATTCAACGATATTTTTAAAATTATTAATACAAAACTATTGTTATTGTTTAAACAATTAATGAACAATTAGCGGCCAAATTCGTGAGTAGAACTTTTTAGTTTAACATGTATATAAATTAACAAAAAAAGTTTTAGAAAAATATATGCTTGTTTGAATTTTTCCGAAACAATGCATATTTTCGTTCTAATTGCACTCCCCTAAAATAAATACTAGTACTTAAAGTTTATTCACATAAACTATGCAGGAGATGTAAACATTAGTTGACAGCCATGTCTTCATCAGCAACGAATGAGATGGCTATTTAGTTCAGCTTTTGAATATTTTTGGATAACAATTACTTGTATAATCGCGTAAATTATTCACTAATTTAATTAACAGGATTATTTTTTGACTATCTATGCATTCAGTGATTTACTTACTTACTTACTACGTGGCGTTACAACCCTTCGTGGGACACAGGCCCAAAGATCTTCCTTAGGATTTTTCTTTCCCAAACACGTAGTCTCGCTGTGTTTTTTTTTTGTTATCGTCCACGTGCGGCATTATACAGGGTGTCCCGAAAAGATTGGTCATAAATTATACCACAGATTCTGGGGTCAAAAATAGGTTGATTGAACCTCACTTACCTATATACAATAGTGCACACAAAAAAAGTTACAGCCCTTTGAAGTTACAAAATGAAAATCGATTTTTTTTTATATATCGAAAACTCTCAGAGATTTTTGATTGTAAGTGGGCATGTGGCATTTTTATGGCAGCAACATCTAAAAAAAAATTTAAGTAAAATTTGTGCACCCCACAAAAATTTTATGGGGGTTTTGTTCCCTTAAAACCCCCCAAACTTTTGTGTACGTTCCAACTAAATTATTATTGTGGCACCATTAGTTAAACACATTATTTTTAAAACTTTTTTGCTTCTTTGTACTTTTTCGATAAGTGGGTGTTTATCGAGATATTTTGAATATTTGTCGAATCCACCACATATTTGTATATGGTTAAGTACGATTTGTAGAGACCTGTTAATAATCTGAAAGTTTATTTATAATTTACATTTTTAGGTATATTTTGAAAACAAGCTACATCTCGATAAAAGGTGACTTATGAAAAAAAGACTAAGAGGCAAAAGTTTTAAAAACACTGTGTTTAACTAATGGTACCCCAATAATAGTTTAATTGGAACGTACACAAACATTTGGGGGGTTTAAAGGAACAAAACCCGCATAAAATTTTTACGTAAATATATTGAAAAAGAAGCCGCATTTCAATAAAAACTGGGTTATCGAAAAAATACCAAGAGGCAAAAAAGTTTTAAAAACGTTATATTTAACTAATGGTACCACAATAATGAATTACTTGGAACGTACACAAAAGTAATGGGGTGGACAAATTTCACTATAATTTTGTTTTAAGATGTTCCTGCCATAAGAATGATACATGTCCATTTTCAATAAAAAATCTCTAATAGTTTTCCATATATTGAAAAAAATCGATTTTCATTTTGTAAGTTCAAAGGGCTGTAACTTTTTTTATGAGCACATTTGTACTAAGGTAAGTTAGGTTCAATCGAACTATTTTTGACCCCAGAATGTGTGGTATAATTTATGACCAATCTTTTCGGGACACCCTGTATATACAGGGTGTTTCATTGGGAAACGGAAATACTTTAACGGTAAATAAAGGTCACCGAGCCGGTAATAGACATACTACATTTTTGGCCCTACCGACTTTTATAACCGAGTTACAGGGTGTTTTATCGATTTTGCCCATTTCTTTCCTAAGCCATAACTTTAGAACCACTCTGTATATTTTTTTCATATTTGTTACACATATGTCTCATTCAAAACCCAAACGACTGACATACTAAGCATAAGAAAAATCCAGGTTCGTATTAACAAAAAATTATAAAGTATTTGTGACCTTAAAAGAACACCCTGTATTTTCAAATTTTGAAAATCTGTTTGCATATTTGAAAAGAGCACAAAAAAGTAAGTATAATGGTTCGCTTAAATTTTTCGGCTAGACAATTTTATGACTTTAATTTTCAAATTATATTGAATTTTTTAAGAACTCTGACATTAAGGCCGATATTATTTACTTTTAGTTATAAATTATTAAAGTTAATGAATAAATACTCATTTTAAAAATAATCAATACTTATTTACCACATTGGAACGACCCAATTACTAATGACAAGAAAAATCCAGGTGCGGATTAACAAAAAAATATAAAGTAATTGTGCCCTTGAAACAACACCCTGTAGATTGAAATTTTGAAAATTTGTCTGCGTATTTTAAAAGAGCATAAAAACTGCGTTAAAAGGTACATGTCAAATTTTTGCGCAGATAATTTAATTACGGCAATTTTGAAATCATATTGATTTTCTGTCAAGGTCACAAGAAGCTGCCAGAAAAATGATGAATAATCCCAATGTAATTAGAAAATCGATTTGAAATCTTTTAAAACAAGCGAGGAAATGCATTTTTAATTTGAGCAACTGTTATAGTTCAAAAATATTTTTAATTTATGTTAAATTGTTGAATTTTATTTATTAGATAAGTATAGCTGTTTTCTTTAATTCTTTACTAAATCAAAAAAATATCCCAATTCTCGCAATTCTAATTGTTAATGATCTGCATACAGCTACAAATCCATAGAATCCATAAAAAATTTCAAGATACGGAGTGTTGATTCAAGGTCACAATTACTTTATATTTTTTTGTTAATCCGGATCAGGATTTTTCTTCTCATTAGTAATTGGGTAGTTCCAATGTGGTAAATAAGTATTGATAATTTTTAAAATGAGTATTTATTCATTAACTTTAATAAATATTTATAATTAAAAGTGAACAATGCCTGCTCTTTTATGTCAGAGTTCTTAAAAAATTCAATAAAATTTGAAAATTAAAGTCATAAAATTGTTTGGCCGAAAAATTGAAGCGAACCATTAAACTTACTTTTTTGTGCTCTTTTCAAATATGCAAACAGGGTGTTGTTTTAAGGTCACAATTACTTTATAATTTTTTGGTAATATGGACCTGGATTTTTCTTATGGTTAGTATGTCGGTCGTTTGGGTTTTGAATGAGACATATGTGTACCAAATACCAAAAAAATATACAGGGTGGTTTTAAAGTTATGGCTTAGGAAAGAAATGGGCAAAATCCATAAAACTCCCTGTAACTCGGTTATAGAAGTCGGTAGGGCAAAAAATGTAGTATATCTAGAACCGGCTCGGTGACCTCTATTCACCGTTAAAGTATTTCCGTTTCCCAATGAAACACCCTGTATATATAGACTGAAAAGAGAAAATCAGCCGTACATAGTTTGGTTTTGGAATGCATTGGGTACGATAGAGGACCTCTTTAGCATACAAGTGCTATTTCAACGATGTAGAGACGTAAATTGCAATATTTATGCATGCTTCATTGATTACCATAAAGCGTTCGCCCCATAGCTCTACTCAGCATGGTATATAAACTATTAGAAAAGCTTCTCCTCAACAGAATTAGTCACAGGATACTAGAAACTGTCCCCATTGAACAAGCTGGCTTCCGCCCTCATCGAAGCTGTACGGACCAAGTGCTGTCATTAACAACTTTTATAGAAGTTAGTTTTTAAAAGAAACAAAAGACAGCAACAGTATTTATAGATCTAACAGCAGCATATGATACTGTTTGGAGACAGGGATTAATATATAAACTGGCCCGCATTATCCCCTGCAGAAAGATAATTAACCTCATTGACAACATGCTGACCAACAGAGCCTTCCAGGTTATAATGGGAAAGGAGACGAGTAGACAGATGAAACTTAACAATGGTCTTCCACAGGGTTCTGTCCTTGCCCCTTTACTTTTTAGCCTCTATATTGCTGACATGCCTGAAACCGAATATCGGAAGTTTGGATATGCTGACGACTGGACCCTTGCAACAAGCCACCAATCTTTAGAAACTACAGAAATCACTCTCACGAATGACTTATCCATCCTCAGCGAATACCTTAAGAAATGGAGACTACAGCCAAGTACTACAAAAACTGAAGTATCAGCTTTTCATCTAAACAACAAGTTGGCAAACAGAGAATTACGAGTGTATTTTAATAACAAGCTGTTAAAACACAATAAATACCCGAAATACCTTGGGGTTACTCTGGACAGAACGCTCACATTCAGAGAACACCTAACGAAAACAGCAGCAAAATTGAAAACACGCAACAATATAATACAGAAACTCTGCGGCACTACATGGGGGTCCACAGCATCAACATTAAGATCCTCTGCTCTTGGCCTGATGTATCCGGTGGCAGAATACTATGCTCCAGTGTGGCTAAATAGCAGGCATACCCACCTGGTCGACCCCCAACTAAACCGTACTATGCGTATGATAACAGGCACAATTAAGCCCACCCCTACAATGTGGCTACCTACCCTTAGTAATATAGCACCACCCAACCTACGCCGCGAACATGCATTGGTTAAAGAATATAACAAAATAATGGACAGTCGCCAGCTTCTAGTCCACAACGACATCCCCGATATTCTTGGAAACCGTCTCCGATCCAGGTTACTCCCTCTATAATCTGCTCAAGCGCTGCAGCAATCCAACTTTGACTTAAATACCCGATGGAGAGAAGATTGGGAAAGTAGGACAGATCCGCATTACCATAGTCTACCGGACATCATAGGGAAACCTGGCGAATTTGAACGTCCCCGTAAGTAGATGATCTAAACGGGTGTCACTACAGATATAGGGAATTCTGTGTGTTAGAGAGAGAGGTATGTGATGTCACAGCTGATATAGGAAAGTATGTGTGTTAGAGAGAGAAACATGGTATCTCTGCTGCTATTGGTCCGATTTAAACGTACGACGGCTCGTTGGAATGGGCGGGAGATAACGAATACAAAAAAAAACATGGCGGCATAGTGTCAAAAGGGCGCTTTCCGATGTGACGACGTCCGATGGGGCGCGTTCCGATGTGACGGCGTTCTAGCGCTGATCGATCGGTGCGCGATACCAGATGTGCGATCGGTACCTTAATTTTTCGCGGAACGCGAAGCAGATGCGCGGTCGGTACCTTTTTCGCGGATCTCGTAGATACGAAGCGCGCGGTAATTTTGGAATTTAAATAAAACAACAACATAATGCAATTTTTTAAAAGAACTTAAAAGGAACACAGCGGCGCAGCGGTGCGCGATACCAGATGTGCGATCGGTACCTTAATTTTTCGCGGAACGCGAAGCAGATGCGCGGTCGGTACCTTAAGTTTTTCGCGGATCTCGTAGATACGAAGCGCGCGGCTGGTAATTTTGGAATTTAAATAAAATAAAAAAACATAATGCAATTTTTTATTAAAAGAACTAAAAAGGAACACAGCACGTCAACGCGTCACGTAAAAACGTCACATCAAAACGTCACGTAGGCTTGTGAAATGTCACGTGAAAACGTCACGTCAAAGCACGTCACGTAAAACGTCACGTCAAAGCACGTGAAAACGTCACGTCAAAGCACGTCACGTAAAACGTCACGTCAAAGCACGTCACGTAAAACGTCACGTCAAAGCACGTAAAAACGTCACGTCAAAACGTCACGTGGGCTCGTGAAATGTCGCGTAGGCCTTATTGTCACGGGGAGCTCGATCGCAAGACCTGATTGCCACAGCGCGACGTGAGGTAGTAACATCATGTCTTTGAATGAGTATAGACGTAAATTAGCAGAATTTAGAGAAAAACTGACACAGTTAAGAAGTCAGGTTTTATTTTATGAGGATAAAAATAAGGTTATAAAACAAATAGAGAACCTATCACTGGGAAGCAGCATAGACTGGACACCAAAGGAATTTAGTCAGCAGCTGCGACAAGAATATTCAAGTGCTGCGGACTACTTATTTAGGGAAACTCCAACAAGGCGAATTCATCCAATTACTATTAATGATGTTATCGACGCCGGCGCCAACAACGATGAACAAAGAAAACATGAAAAGTGAAATAGATAATGTTTTTGCAATGACTTGTGTAATATTAGCTTCAGTGTTTATTTTAATTATAAAGATTATATTTAAAATTGTTAAGAGAAAATTTGAATCATCATGTAATATAAGACTTGAACAATAAATAAGGCGTTTAAATAAAAAACCCATAACTCTAAAAAATATTTAGTTGAAAATAATGAAAATAAATGTTAGCAGATAATTTACATATCGCATAGGAAATAGCGGTTGAGGGTCTAATCGCATTACTATGCAATTTTCGTTATCATACCCACATTTTGTTATTGAGTTATATTTCTTATCATGTGCATAGAAAATGTTGGAATTTTTAAAACCAA
Organism: Diabrotica virgifera virgifera; assembly: GCF_917563875.1. NCBI lineage: Eukaryota > Metazoa > Arthropoda > Insecta > Coleoptera > Chrysomelidae > Diabrotica > Diabrotica virgifera. The sequence goes on from NC_065449.1 coordinate 234,554,513, forward strand.
TGACAATGATAAAACTGAATATAATTTTGCACACGCACACTTTCTACAACACGTCATAAGGTGGGGCACGCAACCGTATAAATTTCAAAATCCACCTCAGGACGGTCTATTCCATAGTCTATTCCTTACTGTTAGTGTACTGTTGTGGTTCAACTAGTTTTGCAAGGTAAGTGTTCTCTTAATTATTTTTTGTTAAATATTTTTTATTTTTCTTGTTTGATTTTGAATAAAACTTAATGTTTTCTGCTCTGCTATTTATAAAATCTCTTCATTCCAGCTGAGATTTATTATTTCGACATTAAATAATTATCTAATTGTCGACATTTTGAATGACATTTATTTTTTATTTTCTCGTAATTATTCGTTGTTAAAATCTTTTCGGTTTTTCAAGTTTTTGGTTAGCTATTTATATATTATTTTAGCACCTGATTGTCTACAAGACCTCATGTCAGCATGACAATTATTTTTTATTTTCTCGTAATTATTCTTTGTTAAATCTGTTCGGTTTTTTCAAGTTTTTGGTCAGCTATTTATAAAATTCCTTCATTTCAGATGAGATTTATTATTTTAGCACCTGATTGTCTACAAAAAAGACATGCTAGCATGACAATTATTTTTTTATTTTCTCGTAATTATTCGTTGTTAAATCTGTTCGGTTTTTTGGTTAGCTATTTATAAAATTCCTTTATTCCAGATGAGATTTATTATTTTAGCACCTGATTGTCTACTCATGCCAGCATGGCAATTATTCTTTTTTATTTTCTCGTAATTATTCTTTGTTAAATCTGTTCTGTTTTTCTTTGATTTTTTTAATTAATGTTTTCTACTCTGCTATTTATCCCTTTATTCCAGATGATAGTTATTATTTCGACATCTGATTGTCTACAAACAAAAAAGACTTAATGTTAGCATGCTGAATGTCAATTATTCGTCATTCTTCGTAATTATTCTTTGTTAAATCTTTTCGTGTTTTGATTTTGAATACAACTCAATGTTTTTTGCTTGGTTATTTATATCACTCCTTCATTTCAGATGGATTTATCAAAAATTAATGCCTCATCTGTCGTAGCGAGGAAACCCGTGAAGAAACTCAAAGAATTACCGATCGACATTCCAGTACCCATTACGGGAGCCAAAATTGTGAAGACAAAGTTTGGGCAAGCTGTTCTGTTAGATTTGGGGGAAGAGGTGGTGTTTCTACCGCCTAGAGTCACAGATACCTACAGCCCCGTCATTGAGGAGTTTTCGAGCGGGAAGTATTCGATAGTTTATCACGGCCTGGTGGACTGCGGCCAACAGTACCAGCCCATGACATCATTTAAAATTATCTAAGCGAAAATACTGAAAGAGAGAGGTAAGCAATATGGATATTGTTAAACAATGTAAAAATTTACTGTTATTCATCAAAAGAATCAGAAAGATAGTTTTTGATAAATTCACAGCTAAAGACAAAGAAATTTGGGTGAAACGCTTAACGAAACAAATCAAAACTTGTAATAAAGTAATAAAAAAACGCACTTTGCCTATAGGTACAATTAGAAAACTGCAAACGCATGTAGGACATTTTAAACATTTTAAACAGATTATTTTCAATAGACATGTCGGTATGGGGCTAGACAACAAACTAAAACATAGAGTTAAATGGGAAAATGTAGTTTCCGCGTTTAAAAGTCGAATTAAAACTGGAGTTATAGTTAATTTATGGCATAAGGACTTAGCACATTTCCTAAATGATTGTTATATTATTTTTAAAAATAAAATCAGAAAAATTTTAAAAGCAGATAAAGTTGTTAAAGTTAATGTTTGTTTTTGTGGAGAATTTATTAAAAAATCGGGGGAGGAGGAAATTGTAAATTTTAAATATTTTAATACAAAAAATGCTGTACTAGACGTATCTACCGATACAGAGCGGTGGTTTTTTGAGAATGTTAAAGATAAAATAAATCTTAAATTATCCGAGTTTCAGGAAAGGGACTCCGGTTTTGCATTAAATAGAATTGTATCTTTAGAAGTAAATATTAATCGATATGAAATTGGAAATGGTTCCTCGTATATTAAACTTCCTGAGAGTATTCAAAAAAAGCGTGCTTGTATTAATGTAAAAAATTCTGATCAAGCATGTTTTTATTGGGCAATAGTTAGTGCCCTCTATCCAGCTAAAGCACATAAAGAACTCCCATCCTCATACCCATGGTACAGTACAGTACTAAAAACAGAAGACCTAGAGGCACCAATGCCGTTACATCAAATTTCAAAATTTGAAAAATTAAATAATATATCAGTCAATGTATTTGCTTTAGAATTAATAGAAAATAATGAAAAGTCATTTTTCACAGTATATCCAGCTAGATTAACTAAAACAGTCGTTGCCAAACATGTAAATCTTCTTTTAATTCAGAATCACTATTTTCCTAAATTAAACGATTATGAAGCACCTCCAGTGGATAATGATAATTCAGAAATTAAGTACCACTACTGCCACATTACGGATATGTCTAAATTAGTTGCTGGTCAATTAAATAAAAGAAAGGCCAAATTATTTCTTTGCAATAGATGCTTAAATTATTTTTCAACTGAAGGGAAATTGTCGGAACATGAAAAAATGTGTGCAGATATGAATAATTGTAAAATGTCTTTTCCTAAATATGATGCTGTTAGTTTTAAAAATTATACTTATAAACAAACAACGCCATTTGTCATATATGCAGATTTTGAGTGCATGTTAGAAAAAGTTACAGACCTCCAAACATCCTGTTGTACTAAAAAATATCAAAAACATATTCCGTATAGTGCTGGATACTATGTAAAATGTAGCTATGATGAAAAGTTGTCTTTTTTTAAGAGTTATAGAGGCATTGACTGCATGGAGTGGTTTGCTAATGAATTACCAAATTTAGCTCAAAGTATTCATTCGAAAATTAAGAAAATTATACCAATGCAGGAAAACCCGAGTACCAGTAAAGCCACAAGGTGTCACATATGCGAAAAATGTTTTTCTCCTACAGATATCATTGTTAAAGACCACGACCATTTTACGGGGGAGTTCAGAAATTTCGCCCACCAAGCCTGTAATTTAAATTTCAAAAAATTGTTTGTCGTCCCAGTTATTTTTCACAATATGAGTGGCTACGACAGTCATTTTATAATTTCAGAGTTAAGCAAAAAAGGAGATATTAGTCTACTTCCAGTCAATAAAGAAAAATACATTTCATTTACACTTAACGATGCTGTTACTAATATAAAATTTCGATTTATTGATTCATTAAGATTTTTAGGAGCCTCTTTAGATGAATTGGTCTCAACATTAAATAAAAATGACTTTAAAATTTGCAAGCGAGAATTTAGCAGGTTAAGTGACGATGAATTTAAATTAATAACTAAAAAAGGGGTATTTTGCTATGATTTTATTGATTCTTGGGAAAAATTAAACATTACCGATTTACCTCCAATAGAGGCATTTTATAATAAGCTAAACGATACGAATCTTACAGATGAGAAGTATGCTCATGCTAAAATAGTTTGGGATACCTTTAACATTGAAAATTTAGGTCAATATTCAGATTTGTACTTAAAAACCGATATTGTGCTTTTAGCAGATGTTTTTGAAACTTTCCCGCAAAAAATGTTTTATAACTTATGGGTTAGATCCAGCCTGGTACTACACAATGCCCGGTTATTCTTGGGATTGTATGTTGAAATACGTGGGGTGTAACCTCGAGTTATTGCGTGACGTTGACATGATACTATTTATGGAGAAAGCAATTCGTGGAGGAATTTCAGTATGTAGCGGTAGAATGTCGGAGGCCAATAATAAGTACATGTCTAATTATGACCCCGCACAGCCCTCAAAATACTTAATGTATTTTGATGTCAATAATTTATATGGGTGGGCTATGGGAGAACCCTTACCCTACGGAGGGTTCGAATGGATGGATGTCAAAGACATTGATGTTATGTCTGTACCTGATGACTCTCCCGTAGGGTACATGTTACAAGTTGACTTGGACTATCCTCGCCAATTACATGATCTGCACTCAGATTTTCCATTCGCTGCCGAACACCGCAAAGCTTTGGGTTCAAATCATACTAAACTAATGACAACACTTTATAATAAAAAAGAATATATCGTTCATTATAGAAATTTAAAACAAATGCTGGCTAATGGGTTAGTTTTAAAAAAGATTCATAAAATTTTGAAATTTAAGCAGTCTGCGTGGCTGCGACCCTACATAGAATTAAATACTCGACTTAGAGCTGCAGCTACGAACGATTTTGGAAGAAATTTATACAAATTGGCCAATAATAGTGTATTTGGAAAGACTATGGAGAATATAAGGAAACATAGAATAGTAAAACTAGTCAGATCATGGAATGGGCGATATGGTGCTAAAAATTTAATTTCTAGTGCCAGGTTTCATAGCAGAAAGATATTTAATGAAAATTTAGTAGCTATAGAACTGATTAAATCAGATCTAGTTTTTAATAAACCCTTATACATTGGCATGACTGTTTTAGATATATCAAAATTATGTATGTACCAATTTCATTACGACTATATGCTTCCAAAATTGGGCGCAGATAAATGTAATTTAATGTATATGGATACCGATAGCTTTATTTATGAACTGTACTGTCATGATGCATATGAGGAAGTAATAAAACAAGATCTATCAAAATTTGATACATCCGATTACGCTGTAGATAATATCTATAATATTCCTCGCGTAAATAAAAAAGTTTTAGGAGTAATGAAAGATGAAAATAAAGGAGAAATTATGACAAAATTTGTGGGATTACGATCAAAAATGTATACTTTTAAAGTTCAATCTGGTCGAATCACTAAAAAAGCAAAAGGGACTAAATATAATATAGTAAAAAATGTTATAAAATTCGATGATTATGTAAACTGTTTAAATGATTTTAAGGAACAAACTGCTACTCAACACTCCATTCGGTCATATAGCCATAACGTCTATAGTATAGAACAAACAAAAATTGCGCTAAGTCCTTATGACGATAAAAGATATTTAATTCCAAATAGTTTTAGAACCCTACCATTGGGACATTACAGTATTTTAGAATAGATTTTTTTTGTAGATGAATGTTCCATCATTGACCGACCTGTCTATCAAAAAAATCTGTGAAACAACAGTATCAGCATCATATTTCATCGAGCAGTCCCCCTTGCCGTGGACATTAACAAAAATAATATTAAAAAAATTTCCTTTATATAAATGGGAAACGATGATAAGCAGTGCTAAAAATGATCCTATTCCTTCATATAAAGGAATAGAATTTATTGCTTGCTCTAAACACATACCGTCACATTTAAGAAATGTCGTATTAGGAAAGTCAGATTGGGGGAGTATATTTGAAGATGAACACTCCAGTTATTGTGTATGGGCTAATGGATATTATCTTAAGCAGCATCGCCTAAACGTATGTAAATCATGTTTTTTTGCATTCAAAAATGCTCATGAGACCTTAAATAAATTTTTACTGGTGCGTTACGACCATACTCACGAAGTTTATGATGCTGATGATATCGTTGAATGCGTATATCAGCAACCATATTATTGGTGCAATAGTTGCTTTACTCAAGTTTTATTCGATTTAAAAGATTACGAGTCTTGCGTTAATGCATTACATGAAATGCCTAGAAATAACAGGTTTGATGATTCTGAACCAGAAGTCTGAAGTAGGCAGTAATATTGATTCTTTTTTAAGGAACAAACTGCTACTCAACACTCCATTCGGTCATATAGCCATAACGTCTATAGTATAGAACAAACAAAAATTGCGCTAAGTCCTTATGACGATAAAAGATATTTAATTCCAAATAGTTTTAGAACCCTACCATTGGGACATTACAGTATTTTAGAATAGATTTTTATTGCAGAAGAACGTTGAAATGTCTCACAGATGTGTTACACCAGACCTATGGACTCCCGCTAATCTGCAACAAATAGCAGCCAATAAAATTTATTGGGATGTAGTTGATGCTAATACAAAGACATTTACGCTTCCAAGTGGAGAGCAACATCCTCTCCCTCAAGATGTGATTGGTATTGAACGATGGTACAGCAAGCAAGGATGTACCGCGAATTTTAAGATTCCCAAGCAAATACGATTCAGTTTAAACGTAAATTGTATAAGAGAATTAAAACTACAAATTGTGAAGAACTGTGAAAAAGTGATGTCATGCGGGTGTCGAAGATGCGGGGCTCCCTATGGATTCCCCCCAATTTACAAAAAATAGCGAATACAATCCTAAGTAAATTGTCTAAGAGAATTAAAACTACAAATTGCAATATTTAAAAATTGATTTTTGAGACGAATTATGTTCATAAGCTACTATCTCTCTTTTGTACTAAACGCATAACAATATCCACTTGCTATCTCTCTCTTTCTTGTATATATATTGTAAAATAGTGTGTAATATATATATTATGGTAAAATAAAAACTCTAAATTGGTATTTTTTTTTTTTATTTATTCAAATCATTAATTACCCTAATTTTATAAAAATAAATGAACTCCCTAAGAGCATTGTTTGTCATATCATCTGACATTATAGAACAAAAAGCATACAATATTTGCAAGGGGTTTAAACTATCTGCAGCATTTTTACAAAAATCTAAAACATTATAATAATATTCACAAAAGTTCAAATTTTCTAACAACTGCATACGAGGCGATAGCACACTAGTGTTAAGTTCAACAATTTGCTTCACTTCTTCTTCATCCATATAGTACTCCACACCATGCTTCTTAACAATAATGAATTTACAATCATCGTAAACTATCGGGGTAACAGTGCAGTATTCTTCGCATGGAAAAGTTGGGTGCATGAGGTCATCAGTTGATTGGAAAAAATCAATTAGTTGTTGTGTAATGATTGAAATAAAGGAATACCATTCGTATGCGCTGAGTGATATTCTGGTTGGTTTATATTGCTGAGATAAAATCACTGCAGGCGAAAATGATCTTGCAGGGCTTATACCACATTGTACTTCATAGCCCGATAACGTGTATTTTGTTGCAAGCAGGTAGAAAACTTCTGATTTGGCGGCAGCCTCATAATTTTCCAAAGCTCTATCTAATTCTTGATTATAGTCTTCGTTGCTAGGCATATCGATGCTAAATTCACAACCACCTGAGGAATACCCACTATCTTGAGAGCCACCTGAAGAATACCCACTATCTTGAGAGCTCATGTTCACTTGTACTGACATTGATACTGAAGCATGAGTTCTTTTATATTCCCCTACTCCTTGTGGTAAAAACAACCTCTTTGCAAAAAATGTATTGCTACGCGGCGGATTAAAAGATAGATCCTCCTAAACTACGTCATTAACGTTAATCCAGCTGTTATGTTTGCTGTCCATACCGAGCCATTTCACATACATCTTATTGCCTTTTCGTCTAAGTACTTTTTCAACCAAGTAAATGTCAGGGTTTAATGTTTTCTGTAATTCTTCTTCGTAAAACCCCCCGCTAATCGGTATACCTTGCATGTCTTCAAGCAAATACGTTATAGGATTTGTTATCTTAACTTTTACAATTTTAAATAATTCCGTCGTCCAATTGGGCGTGTAGGCCTTTTCAAATAAATGTTTTGTCTTTGAGACACGCACAATGTCACCAATTTTATATTTTCTTGGACCAGCAATTTTTAAATGACTATAACTCTTGTTTAAAATAGCTTTTTCGTTGGATTTGTTGACCTGAGATGGTGTGTATCCCGTTTTACTGTGCCTTGTATTGTTGTATTCCTCGGTAATTACAGGTAGAGCTTCTAACCATTTGTATGATCCATGTAAACTGAAATACTTGTACAACTTTGCTTTTAACGTTCTAATGACTCTTTCACAAATGGCGGCTTTTTTAATCGTGTAGGTGCTGTAATGATTAATTTCGTGTTTTTTCATTAAATTTTGAAATTTTCTGTTATAAAATTCTGTTCCCTGATCGGATTGGAGGTTCTTCGGAAGTCGTCGAGTATGGGCGAGAATATCCGAAAATGCTTGAGTAATTTCCTCGCCAGTCTTGGTCTTTAGAGGGCGTGTCCAAACATATTTTGAAAAACAATCAATTACGACTAGTATTAGTTTAAAATTTTTATTTTGGTGTGCGTAAGGACGCATTTCGGCCAAATCCATTTGCCACAAGTCATCGATTCCTTTGATTATTGTTCGTCGACGAGGATAGATTTTTCGTGCTGGTTTATGCAATTCGTTCACCACCTGTTCCTTTTCTGTAGACATTTTCTTATTAACGACCAGCATCTACATCTACAACATGTGTGCGCAATAGATCAATATTACGTACTATATCCTGTAATGTTTGCTCCACTTGTTTTAACCTCTGTTCCATCTTCATATCGTGCATCGTATGGTTTGCAAGTGTTTCTGCAGCTTCTTTTATGCTTTTATCCGCATCCTTTTTTAGTGTATTCACATCATCTTTGATTATTTTTTCAATTTTTGCTCGAGAAGTGGAACTGTGGTTTTATGAAGCTCTTCTCTTACTTGATTTAGTTCGATCGCTAAATGTGGAACTGTGGTTTTATGAATTTCTTTTTGTACTTCGTTTAGTCCGACGGCTAAATCCTGTATATCATTAGTTTTTTGTTGCAACAACTTATTTATATTGTTCTCCGTATCCTTTTTTAGTGTATTCATAGCATCTGCGATTATTTTTTGTAGCTTTTGCTCGAGCAGTGGAACTTCTTTTCTTACTTCGTTTAGTCCGATTGTTAAATCTTTTATATTAATGGATTTTTGATCTAATATCGCATCATGGGCTTTAATTATTGGAAAGTATACGCTACGCATCTCATTTATTAGATTATCAACGTATTTTTTCGTTGCAGCATCACTATATTCTGATGGGTCCTTAACATTACAAATTTTCACATTTTCGGCATTAATGTTTCCGGCAGGAGTATGTGGAAATGTAACTCGTACTGCCTTTTGGGTGATACTGTTACGAGAGTGATGACCGAATTTGTCGACACTCATAATGGAAATGATGCCATCATTCTCAGTTACTCTATTATATTGGCTTCTTTTAGTTCATTGATGATAGCCACGATTTCGTTGTCGTGAGATGTGTTGCCGGCGTCTTTCGAAGCCACCAAGAGTTTAAGACGATCAACTAACTCATTGACGTCATCCCAATAAATATACTCTAAGGGTGCAGCGTTGTATGTTAAACGAGAGTCATCCAACCCCGTTCCTTTGACCGTAGATGAAGATGCTGACCGAGCTGTTTTCGTTCTGTGGTCGAGTTCTTTTTGTGATCGAGTTGCATGCTTTTTCATTGTTGCATCAGATGGTTTGAATAGAGGTTTAATAATAGAATGATATTTTTCTCCGCTGGAACCTTTAAGGCGTCCTAAGGTATCCAGATGAATCTCTGTGTTAATCAGCAGTGTTTTATACTTTTGTAAATCCTCATCATTATACTGTTCTGGGTTTGGGTTGGCATAAAATAAAAGGTGATATAGGCCTGGCGTACCACTTAACCTACGTTCTTCAAAATCCCGTTCTCGAATTATTACTATGTCTCCATTGTCTTTGTCAAAGTTTATTCGACGTTTTCCCAATATCCAGCCACTAATACTATCGTAAAATGGACCATAGTTTTTATCGATTTTATCGTCTTTTATCAAATATTCTTTTATGTACTTGTGACTTATTGGAGGATAGTGGTCGATATATTCGTCTGTGGCGTCCATCGGAATCTCGTTAGAACCGGAGATTGGCTCTTGAATGTTTTCATCAGATGCCTCGGGTGCATCAAGAAATACATCCTCATCCTCCTCCTTTTTCACCTCTTCTTTTTTAACATGTCCAAACTTGTTAGTGATAGTATGATGTAACGTTTTTGATGATTGAGCAATATCCTTGAGAGGCTTCGAGATTGGTTTAAAAAGTTTATTTAGTGACTCATCTTGATCTGTTCTACCTAACTTCAATGCCAAATATTTTTTGCGAATTGATCTAGCCAATTCGGTAACTTTCTTCTTGCGAAGGGCAATGGCGACCGTATCATCTGGCATTTTGCTGGCGACTAAACAAACACCTTACAATTTTATATATTTATCAAATCCTTTGCGATATCGTCCATTGTTGAGAGCAAAATCTTTCATAATTACCACAGTACCATACCTATCTCTCCAACATTCTGAACACATTTTTTTAAATTCATCAAATGACATGTCTGGCGATACGTGTTCATCAAATATATGTTTCAAATTTATCTCGTCTTGCTTGAACAGCACAATCATGTTACAATTGTCTCTTATTAGCTGCTTAGGTATTTTTGAATATGTTTGGCATAAGTAAGCCGCATCGATATCTTTATGTCTGCACATGGAATAATACTCACGAATCTTGTGTTGGCCATCACATGCGACATCGTCAAATAAAAACACAGAGTTTGGTTGAGCTTTGTTGGGATCAATAATTTCTTCATTGTCTTTAAATGGAAAATACCCTACACCTTTGACTTGCGCTAATGCATCTCGCAATAGTTGGTATTTCGGTTGAAAGAGGGATTTTGAATAAACATAGACATTTTTAAACTTGACGCCATTTGGACTAAATAAAAGTGATAGCATGGCGTTAGTTTTTCCACATCCACTTGGACCACAAATAATGGCTCTGAATGAGTTTGGTAATAATTTTCCATGTTTACTGTTGGTTGCTTTCTGTACAATATCTAGATTATCAATTGGTAACGTCTGCTCTTGTTGAATGACTCTCATCGTGTGTTAAACATAGTAAAAATATGAACAATATATTACCAATGTCACCAAATGCATGACCATCAGTCCAATGTTGGTGTTCAAAGGGGAAGGTCTTTTGAACTCTCTAATTAATAAACTTCCAGTTGAGCTTCATATTCCTGGTTATCAGTATTGTGGACCTGGAACAAAACTAAAAAAAACGTCTTGCACGCGGAGATCCGGGAATTAATCCTTTAGACGCAGCTTGTAAACAACACGATATCGCTTATTCGCATCATACATCTCTCGAAGAACGTCACAAGGCCGATAAAGAATTGGAAGATAGGGCTTGGGAGCGATTCAAGTCT